>NW_024097064.1:0-1288718 GCF_016545835.1 Crotalus tigris
TGGTTGAAAAAATGGAAACCCTGGGTAAATTGGAGGACGACAGAAATCAAATTCCTGAAGGGGACCCTATGGACTTAAAACCCCAAGGGAGGCTACCAGAATCAAGAATAGAAAAAGCATCCATAGGAGAGGAAAAAAGATTAACAGAAATACCAGAGGACTATAGAGACCTTGCTGAAGTTTTCAGTGAGGAGAGGGCGAATGAGCTCCCCCCCCCACCAACCCACAGACTATACCATTGAATTCAAGCCTTGGGCAAAACTCCCGAAGCCCAGATTATACTCCATGAGCCCAAAGGAGAAGGATGGAAATGGAAAGATTTATAAAAAAAAACCTTGAGAGAGGTTTCATTGAGCCAGCCAAGCCTAAAGTGGCTGCCCCGGTCCTTTTTAGAGAAAAGAAGGATGGCTCTTTACGTTTATGCGTGGATGATAGGGCCCTGAATACAATCAGTGAAAGCAACCTATACCCGCTGCCCCTCATGAAAGACATGCTGTCACACCTATTGAAAGGGAAAATTTTTTCTAAACTAGACCTAAGGGAAGCTTACTATCGCGTGAGAATCAAGGAAGGGGACGAATGGAAGACTGCATTTAACTGCCCCAGGGGTGATATCAATGCAAAAAGTTTTGCCATTTGGATACAAGGGGGCCCTGCCAGTCTTTATGCAACAATCAATGACATTCTAAGGGCAGCACATATTTAAGGGGGTACTGTTTACTTGGACGTACATTTTATGTACCGAAAACAAAAGAAGAACACGTCAAACTTGTCAGAGCGGTTTTAAAAAACAACAAGTGCGAAGACGCTCACCTATTATGCCAAAACCTCAAAATTCCGAATTTACCCCAGGAAAGGACTAGACTACCTAGGCTATCGCACATCCCCACAGGGCATTGAAATAGGAACCGGAGAAGTCAACAAAGCATACTAATTGGACACCACCCGCACAGCAAGCAACTACAAAGTTCCTGGGCTTGCAACATTTTTACCGCCAATTCATCCCCTCATTTGCCCACAGAAGCTTGCCCCTCACTAAATTCACTAAAAACGAAGGGAACATCCTCAGTAAAACCCTCTAGCCAGCCACTAACATGGACCATGGAGTGCCAAGCAGCGTTTGAGAGACTAAAGAGACTTTTTTCTGCCGAACCAGTACTAAGGCACCCAGACATGGACAAACCCTTCATAATACAGGCAGATGCAAGTGATGTGGCAGTGGGGGCTGTGCTATTACCAGAAAATGATGATGCAGTATTGCAACCCTGTGCATATACATCCAAGAAACTCACGAAAACAGAACAGCGCTGGCCCGTATGGGAGAAGGAGGCTTATGGGATACGTTTGGCATTACTCACGTGGCGACAGTTCCTGGAAGGCACCAAAATCCCCTTCCAGGTTGTGGACTGATCACAAACATGTTGGAAGCCCTGTGAAACTTCCAGTAAACTCAGTCCCGAGAACAAGCCACACTGGATCCAGCATTTTCACCCAGTTCCAATTTAAGCTCCAAACAGTTTACCATGAAGAAAGACCTTCCTATCACACAGATGCACTATCTCGCATGCCCCAATATAACAGCGCACGAACCACAGACACTAGACCAATAATGGCAGAGTCACAACTGGCAGCACCAGTAACCACAAGAACCCAAGCCAAAATAAAACCACAACTGGACAGCCAAACTGGAATTGAATTCAGAAAAAGTTTGGAAACAGATGAATGTTTCCAGAAAAACAAAAATGTGTGCACAATGAGAGACGGGTTGCCTTGGGTAGGGGAAAAGTTATATATACCAACAACTCAAAGAGTAACTTTCATGCATCTTTGCCATGACACAAAATCAGCAGGGCATTTTGGATTTGTAAAAACTTTACACTTAATTAAATGGCAATTTTGGTGGCCATCCATGAAAAATGACATAGAAGTTATGTTGCCAGCTGCCTAACATGTGCATCTGCAAAGAGGTTGCAAGGGAAATCGCCAGGGCTATTACAACCGGTGGCAAATCCCTCAGCCCCCTGGAGGGAAATAGCCATGGATTTTATAGTGGAATTGCCAGAAAGCAATGGGAATACTGTGGTCTGGACAGTCACGGACTTGTTTTCCAAACAGGTGCACTTTATCCCTTGCCAAAGATTCCCGCTGCAATGGCCTTAGCAAACTTTTCATCCAGCACTGTACATATTGCACGGGGCAACCCCACCAGCTCATCTCTGCAGGGGGGTGCAATTTACGTCTGCATTTTGGAAGGAATTTTTATCCCTCCTTAGGAACCACTCAGGGACTGACATCTAGCCATCATCCACAATCACATGGGGGGGAGGCTGAAAAAATGAACTCCGTACTTAAGCAATATTTAAGATGTTTCCTTAGTTTCCAGCAGACCGAGTGGGCGGACTTACTCCCTTTTGCAGAAGTTGCCTACAATAATGCAGTCCACTCCAGCACAGGTTACACTCCTTTTCAAATAGCCCCCGGTCAAAGTTTCAACCCCATGCCAGAATTAACCCCACACGACCAACGATCCCTCGCTGAAAGAACGGATGGAGAAATTACAACACCTGGCAATAGTCAGAAATCACTAGTGAAGCTAGGGCCATAAGCATATCAAAGCACAAGCCGATAAAAAAAAGGGTTGAGCCTACACATTCATTATAGGTGAAATGGTGTACCTATCTACAAAATACCTAAAGTCCCTACAACCCTGTAAAAAACTTGGACCAAAATATATAGGGCCTTTTCCAATTAAAAGAATCATAAATCCAGTAACAGTAGAATTAGAATTACCAAAAAAATCTCAGGCAAATAAACCCAATTTTTCATTGCAGCTTGTTGAAAAGAGAGCATCAGTCACCTCTACGGCCAAAAATCCCCCCCCCACCACCTCCACTCATGGTGGAGGGTGAACAACACTTCGAAATCAAGGAAGTCCTTGACTCTAGGAGATATCATGGAGCAACTCAGTACCTAGTTGCCTGGAAACACCTCCCTCCCTCACAAAATGAGTGGGTCCATAAACGTCATGTGAGAGCCCCGAAGCTATTGAAGAAGTTTCACACAGAGTATCCTAACAAGCCTGACTAAATTTTATACTTGTGTTTTCTTTCAGTTGGATCTCTCTTATTGTTAAGAGGGGCCGGATGTCAGAATCCAATTATATTTCATCTTTAAATTATCAAATATAGAAACTCCCAATTCTGCCTTCTTTGGATTCTGCCATAAGAGGGAGAGAAGGGGGAGAACACAGGGGCTTTATGGCCCTCACTTCCTTCAGTACACTTCAAAGAGCTGAATGCTGAATGTGTGTTTATTGTAACATCAAAGCGTTAGCACTAGAGAACCTTATCATAACACAGCAGGGTACTTGCCTTTCATGTAGTTACCTGAAGTCTCCATTCAGACGGAAGAAAGAAGAAAGGGGGTGGAATTGTGATACTTGAAACTATCACTGGAAGGGGGGTTGATTGGGTGGGACTACTGGGGAACCCCTTAAAACCTTGAATGGAAGAGCTTGAACCCCAAATCCTGTCTAGCACGCCTGCAACCATTTTCTCTTAATAAAGGATTCCTGTTGGAAGAATTATTCCAAGAGTTCTGTCTTCTTAAGATGCAAAGTGGGGTGGGTCCTTACATGGAGTAGCCTTCATAGTCAATAAAAGAATAGGAAAAGCAATACTGGGATACAATCCCCAAAATGACAGAATGAATCCAAGGCAAACCATTCAATATCACAATAATCCAAATCTATGCCCCAACCACTGGTGCTGAAGAGGATGAAATTGACCGGTTCTATGAAGCCCTACAGCACCTTATAGAATTAACACCAAAAATGATGTCCTTATCATCATGGGGGATTGGAATGCTAAGGTAGGAAGCCAAAAGATAACTGGAATAACAGGCAAGTTTGGCCTTGGAGTACAAAATGAAGCAGGGCAAAGGCTGATAGAATTTTGTCAAGAGAATACGATGGTCATAACAAACATTCTTTTCCAACAACCCAAGAGACTGCTCTACACATGGACATCACCAGACGGTCAACATAGAAATCAGATTGACTATGTGCTCTGCAGCCAAAGATGGAGAAGCTCTATACAGTCAGTAAAAACAAGACCAGGAGCTGACTGTGGCTCAGATCATGAGCTTCTCGTTGCAAAATTTAGGCTTAAATTGAAAAAAGTAGGGAAAAGCACTAGGCCACTCAGGTATGAACTAAATCATATTCCTGATGAATATACAGTAGAGGTGACAAATAGATTTAAGGAATTAGATCTGATAGACAGAGTGCCTGAAGAACTATAGACGGAAGTTCACAACATTGTACAAGAGGTAGCAACTAAAACCATCCCAAAGAAAAAGAAATGCAAGAAAGCAAAATGGCTGTCTGAGGAAGCTTTGCAAATAGCTGAGGAAAGAAGGGAAGCGAAAGGCAAAGGAGAAAGAGAAAGATACACCCAATTGAATGCAGAATTCCAGAGAATAGCTAGAAGAGATAAGAATGCCTTCTTAAATGAACAGTGCAAAGAAAATAGAAGAAAACAACAGAATAGGGAGGACCAGAGATCTCTTCAAGAAAATTGGAGATATGAAGGGAACGTTTCATGCAAAGATGGGCATGATAAAGGACCAAAATGGCAGGGACCTAACAGAGGCAGAAGAGATTAAGAAGAGATGGCAAAACTACACAGAAGAACTATACAAGAATGAGCTTAACATCCCAGATAACCACAATGAGATGGTCACTGACCTCGAACCAGACATCCTAGAATGTGAAGTGAAATGGGCCTTAGAAAATCTGAGCAACAACAAAGCTAGTGGAGGTGACAGTATTCCAGCTGAGCTATTCAAAATCCTAAAAGACGATGCAGTAAAAGTGCTACACTCAATTTGCCAGCAAATTTGGAAAACTCAACAGTGGCCACAGGATTGGAAAAGGTCAGTTTACATTCCAATTCCAAAGAAAGGCAATGCCAAAGAATGTTCAAACTATCGCACCATTGCACTCATTTCACATGCTAGTAAAGTTATGCTTAAAATCCTACAAGCTAGACTCCAGCAGTATGTGGATCGAGAACTACCAGAAGTACAGGCAGGATTTCGAAGAGGCAGAGGAACTAGAGATCAAATTGCCAACATACGCTGGATCATGGAGAAAGCTAGGGAGTTCCAGAAAAACATCTACTTCTGCTTCATTGACTATGCAAAAGCCTTTGATTGTGTGGATCACAACAAATTGTGGCAAGTTCTTAAAGAGATGGGAGTACCAGACCATCTCATTTGTCTCTTGAGAAACCTATATGCGGGTCAAGAAGCAACAGTGAGAACTGGACATGGAACCACTGATTGGTTCAAAATTGGAAAAGGAGTCCGGCAAGGTGTATACTGTCGCCCTGCCTATTTAACTTATATGCAGAGCACATCATGAGAAAGGCAGGGCTAGATGAAACAAGATTGCCGGGAGAAATATTAACAACCTAAGATATGCAGATGATACCACTCTAATGGCAGAAAGTGAAGAGGAACTAAAGAGCCTCTTGATGCGGGTGAAGAAGGAGAGTGCAAAAGTTGGCTTGAAACTCAACATTAAGAAAACCAAAATCATGGCATCCGGCCCTCTCAATTCCTGGCAAATAGATGGGGAAGAAATGGAGGTAGTGACAGATTTTATTTTTCTGGGCTCCAAGATCACCTCAGATGGGGACTGCAGCCAAGAAATTAAAAGACGCTTGCTCCTGGGAAGGAAAACTATGGCAAATCTAGACAGCATACTAAAAAGCAGAGACATCACCCTGCCAACAAAAGTGCATATAGTCCAGGCCATGGTTTTTCCCAGTTGCAATGTATGGCTGTGAAAGTTGGACCATAAGAAAGGCTGAGCACCAAAGAATTGAGGCCTTTGAACTATGGTGCTGGAGAAGACTCCTGCGAGTCCCTTGGACTGCAAGGCGTTCAAACCGGTCAGTCCTAGAAGAGATCAACCCCGACTGCTCTTTAGAAGGCCAGATCCTGAAGTTGAAACTCAAATACTTTGGCCACCTAATGAGAAGGAAAGACTCACTGGAGAAAGGCCTAATGCTGGGAAAGATTGAGGGCAATAGAAGAAGGGACGACAGAGAATGAGATGGCTGGATGGAGTCACTGAAGCAGTAGGTGTGAACTTAAATGGACTCCAGAAGATGGTAGAGGACAGGAAGACCTGGAGGAACATTGTCCATGGGGTCGCGATGGGTCGGACACAACTTTGCAATTAACAACAACAACAACAACAGGGAGTTTCCAGTTCAGAGTGTTCCCCTTTGGCTACAAGGGGCAGTTGCTGTTTTCATGCAACTGATAAATGAAGTCCTCCAGAAACACCTGTACAAGGGGGTTTTGGTATACTTGGTTGACATCCTAATCTATACTGAGACAAAAGAAGAACATGTCAAATTAGTCAGGGCAGTGTTAAATAAACTTGGAGCAGCCTAACACTATGCCAAACTTTCAAAATGCAAATTTCATAAGGAAAAAATCAATTACTTGGGTTATCGCATTTCCCATGAGGGAGTAGGGTAGAAATGGATCCAGAGAAAGTGCAGCCTGTTTTGGAATGGGCACTGCCTCGAACCATGTGGCAGCTGCAAAGTTTCCTGGGTTTTGCTAACTTCTACTGGCAGTTCATCCCTTCATTCGCACAAATAGCACTCCCCATTATTAATTTGCTAAAAGCAAAGGGGCTGGTCAAGTCAAAGCCAGCCAGCCTTTGAAATGAGTATGGAATGTCAAGTGGCTTTTGAGAAGTTAAAAAGACCTTTTTCTCCCAAGCCAGGGCTTAAGCACCCAGACCCGGAGAGACTGTTCGTCATTCAGGCTGATGCCAGTGAATGGCAGTGGGGTGGTGTTACTTCAGTAAAATCAGGAGGGCCACTTACAACCTTGCCCCTACACCTTGAAAAAGCTCATTGAGACTGAACAAAGGTGGGCAGTGTGGGAAAAAGAAGCATATGCAGTACACTGGGCCCTCCTCACTTGGGGGCATTTCCTGGAAGGGAATAAAATCCCCTTCCAGGTATGGACTACTCACAAAAATCTTGAAGTTTTAAAAACTGTCCCCTAGGCAAGCTTGATGCAACACTTCCACCATTTCAATTTTACCATCTGATATTTGCCAATATAACAGCACAAAAGCCAAGGTGGTCAAACCTCTAATGCCTACCAAGCAATTAACTACCCATTACCACGAGAGTGCAAGCAAAGAACCTAAGGCCTCTGGATAGCACAGCAGGGGTAGAATTTAGACAAGCATTAGAAAAGAATGAATGGTTTCACGATCATAAAAATCTCTGCTCTGTGAATAATGGATTACAGTGGGTAGGAGGAAAATTATATATACCTGCAACCCACAGACTGAAATTCATGGACCTTTGCCATGACTTGAAGCTTGCTGAACACTTTGGGTGTCAATGCTGCAAATACTGTATATTCTTGCTTTGACAATATGCAAAACTGTCTGGTAATTACTGGGTTAATACACAGCTTAGAGTGGGGGGGGGAGAAAAAGCCCGGGAAAGAAAGAGGAAGTAAACTTTTGACCTTCACACTAATTGGATAATGTGACTTGTGACTGCAAGACAAGGGAGGGGTTTAGCAAGAAAAGGTTGATGCCAGCGACAGGAAGTCAGATTCTGGCATCAACCCGTCCATCATGGTGACTGGCAAAATTGTAGCTCTGCAATAAAGACTTTAGGAAACATGCCTGAAAGTTCTTTGAAGTGCTTCATTAGTCAGAACCTGTGACATCATGCCAGAATCCAACAGTCTTTTCAAACCAAACTCCATCAGCTGCTTCTAAGCCTGAGAGGAGCTGGCAAAGTTTCGGGGAAGATCTCATTATGGAGAAAGAAAGATTGCCTGAGACCAGCCCCGTGGCTGCAACAGTTTCCCCAGGGGGGAAAGCGACAGCCAGCAAGCCGGGGGAGAGAGAAATTTGGCAGATTTCCCAGCTGAGAGTGAAGACTTCAAAAGCAGAATGGACAGATAACACAGTTATGGGTGAGTCGTTGGAAAGATTTCAAAACTTAGAAATGAAAAACAGAAATCAGTTCCTACAAAGTGAAACCTACAGCCCTTCTATTGCAAATGTTTCTGCCATGGGCTCCAGCCCTGAGAGAGAGAATCCCAGTTTGAATCCTCTGCAGCAAAGGGGAAATTGGGTTTCCCAGCAAGTGGCTGATCCATGTCCTCTGAACTTACCACAGCTAATAGAGGCCTTGCAATGTCTTGGGCGGTACAGAAGCCAGGAAATCAGCAGCTGGGGGGAGAACAGCCACAGCAAGGAGGTTGGCCACAGCCCCCAAACGTGCAACCCCTGGGCATAAATCTGCAGCCAGGTTGGGGCCTACAGCAACTGGGGTGGCCACAAGAGCAGTGGGGAGCCCAGCAGGAAGCCTGTCAGACCCTGCCTTCGCCGGCTAGAGACCCCAACCCTGAAGAGAGGGTGAGTTCCAGTCTGAGGCATCTGCAGCAATGGGTAGATGGTTTCCCCAGCAGATGAATGATCAGCAGCAGCAGAGGGCACCACCACCCCCTGCAGTCCAACAACAGAGAAGACCACTACAACCCCAACTTGCGCAGTCACCATTGGGAGGCCTACAGCAGCAAGGGGTACCATCCAACCCCGCTGGCCAGCAGCAGAGGGCCCAGCAGCCATGGAACCAGCCCCAGTGGGGGCCACAGCAGCCTGTGTTCACACCACCCTTCAATGCAACCTTTGATGGGGACCCAGAGAAGCTGATTTTTTTTCTCAACCAAGTGCATTTTCACTTGAAATACTGGGCCTATCTGTACCCGGAACCAGGGGCCATGGTCGATGTTATTGCGTCCAACCTAGAGGGAAAATTTATCCAGTTTTCCATTGTAGTTTGTTGAATCCTTATCGGGACTCCACTTTAAGACCTCCTCCAAAGAAGGCACCTGGACCCCTCGTAGTGGCAGGGCAGACCCACTATGAAGTGAAACGTATTCTTGACTCCAGAATCTTTAGAGGGAAATTACAGTACTTAGTACAATGGAAGGGATACCCATTGTCTGAAGCCACCTGGGTGAAATCTAGTGAAGTGAATGCTGACAGATTAATCGGAAGGTTTCATGTGCAACACCCCAGCAAACCGAAAGATAATCCTTAACATATGCTTTTGTTTACTTTACAGGATCTGTCCTTCTTGTAAGGGGGGCCGGATGTCAATGCTGCAAATACTGTATATTCTTGCTTTGACAATATGCAAAACTGTCTGGTAATTACTGGGTTAATACACAGCTTAGAGTGGGGGGGAGAAAAAGCCCGGGAAAGAAAGAGGAAGTAAACTTTTGACCTTCACACTAATTGGATCATGTGACTTGTGACTGCAAGACAAGGGAGGGGTTTAGCAAGAAAAGGTTGATGCCAGCGACAGGAAGTCAGATTCTGGCATCAACCCGTCCATCATGGTGACCTGCAAAATTGTAGCTCTGCAATAAAGACTTTAGGAAACATGCCCGAAAGTTCTTTGAAGTGCTTCATTAGTCGGAACCTGTGACATCGGGTTTGTGAAAACCCTCTACTTAGTAAAGAGACAATTTTGATGACCATCCTTAAAATAGGACATAGAAAACTTTGTAGCAAGTTGCCCCATCTGTGCAGCAGCAAAACAGAGGCAAGAAAAATGCCTGGCCTTTTGCAGGCAGTAGCAAGCTCTTCAGCACCATGGAGAGAGATTTTGATGGATTTTATCATAGAACTGCCAAAGAGCACTGGAAATACTGTCATTTGGGTAGTGACAGATCTGTTCTCCAAACAGGTCCACTTTATACCATGCCAAAAGATCCCCACTGCAAAAGCTTTAGCCAAACCTTTTGGATAGCACATATATTGGCTGCATGGAGCTCTCCAACACATAATATCAGATGGGGGGGGTCCAATTCACTTTGGACTTCTGGAAAGCATTTCTAGGTCTGTTAGGTACTGACCAAGTCTTGTCATCTAGTCATCATCCACAAACAAATGGGGGGCAGAACAAATGAACTCCGTACTAGAACAGTACTTGAGGTGTTTTATAAACTACCAACAGGACAATTAGACTGACCTACTACCTTTTGCTGAGGTGGCATACAATAATGCAGTACACTCCAGTACTGGCTACACACACAGCAACAGGACAAAGCTTCAACCTGATGTCCAAATTACCAGCCAACGAACTCACCATCTCATCTCTGAAGGAATGAATCATTCAACATCAAAATACATGGCCAGTAGTTAGAAAAGCATTAGATGAGGCTAGAGAAGCTTATAAAGTGCAGGCAGATAAGAAATGAGTGTAGCCAAAACTCTTCAAAGTGAGGCATAGGGTATATCTTTACACAAGGTTCTTAAAATCCTTACAACCCTCAAAAATGTTAGGACCAAAATATGTAGGCCCTTTCATCATCAAACACATCATTAACCCAATCACAGTAGAGTTGGAGCTCCCAAAAACATTGAGACAGATTCATCTGGTGTTTCACTATAGCCTGTTAAAACCTGAATTAAATTCACCTTTAAAGCCAGCTGCACCCTCACCCCCACAGGCAAGCAGCATTTTGAATTTTGGAAATTTTAGACTCCAGAAAACACGATGGTTCCACCCAATATTTTGTGGCCTGGAAGGATCTCCCAGCCTCCCAAAATGAATGGGTCCATAAAAACCATGTGAGGGCCCCTAGGTTACTAAAAAGCTTCCATATGCATTACCCAGACAAACCAGACTAACCACTCTGTTGTTTATCTCCCTGTTATTTTCTCTTTCTCCAGGTGGATCTCTCATTTTTTTAAGGGGGTGGCATGTCAGAACCTCTATTCCCCTAATTCCCCTTTTGTTTTTTCGGGATTCTGCCATTCTAATGGGGGGGGGGCAAGGGTCTTTTTGCAGTGTATTTCCTGTGCTTTCTTCTTTCACTTTGAAATGTCCCGTCCCTTTCTTGGGTTGAAAAAGCCATCTGTCTTATCTCCGGATAGAGGGAAGATGGTGCAAAGAGACCTAACAACGTTGAGAGCAACACCTTACCGGTTTATTCCCACAACAATTCGACACCCTTGGATTTGCTCTGTTTGAATCAAACAGATGGACAGTGGGGGTGGGATTTTGGATTCCTACTTTGAATGTATTGTCCTGCACAGGAAATCCTCAGATCCTGCTTTACTTCCCTGTAGTCCCCAGCAATTCCAATAAAAGTTCCTATTGAAATGATGCATATTTCAAGAGTTCTGCTTTCTTGGGAGGTTTAGCTGAGGCAGGTCCTTACACAAGCGTTGCTTGTCTCCATGTTTCCTTCAAACTCTGTTATTCTGTCTTTTTTGTACTTTAACTGTTTATTTAGGCCTTTAGTGAGAAAGGATGCTGGGAAGGAAGTGGAAGGTTAAAAGGAGAATGAGGAATGAATTTAGTTTCACATATAATATATCTTGCAAAACATAACATAAATTTTCTTCAGTGTTTTCTATTTTTTAAATATATGGGTAACTTTAACATTACATTCAAAACATCTAATGATTTTTAGGATCCAATTGTGCCCTTAAACATAGAATTGGTATTTTATTGAGTCACTGTAGTTGCTCAACATACTGAATACTGTATAAGAATAATCATACACATAGAATCATAGGGCTGGAAGGAACTTTGAAGGTCTTCTAATCCAATCCCACTTATCAGGCAGGAGATAAATGCTTGTCCAATCTCTTCTTGAAAGCCTCCAGTGATTAAGGATACACAACTCCAGGATGCAAGCTATTCTGTTGATTAATTGTTCTCATTGTCATAGATGAAACTCTAATGTTTCATTCAAAAAATGTATTGATGTATAACATACTAGCTGTCAGAATCCAATTATATTTCATCTCTAGTTATCAACTATAGAAAATACCATTTCTGCCTTCTCTGGATTCTGTCATACAATGAAGGGAAGGGGGTGAACAAAGGGGCTTTATGACCCTCACTTCCTTTGGTACACTTCAAAGGAACTGGATGTGTATATCACCAAAAGGACTAACCATAACAATGGGGCTATTACCTTCATGTAGTTCTCTCTGAAGTCTCCATCCAGCCGGCAGTAAGGAAAAGGAGGTGGGAGTGGAATGCCTGAGACTATTGCTGGAAGAAGGGGGTGATTGGGTGGGGCTACTGGGGAACCCCTTAAAACCTTGAATGGGAGAGCTTGGACCCCAAGTCCCGTCTAGAACGCCTGCAACCATTTTCTCTTAATAAAGGATGCCTGTTGGAAGAATTATTCCAAGAGTTCTGTCTTCTTAAGATGCAAAGTGGGGTGGGTCCTTACATTAGACAGGATTTGCAAAATTAATCCACCTGGAAGGGAGACCATTGCCAGGGGATTTTGCAAAAAATTATCATGTCAGACAATGGAGCAAGAAAGGGGGAAAACTCCTCGAAAAGAGAGCCGCTGCCCCGACTGGAACCTTGCCGGATGTCGAGATCCGAGAGGTCAGATTCCTCAGGAGAAGAAGTGGTGGAGACACAGGACCACAAGCCTTGCTGGTCAATAGGCATTGGGAAAAAAACGAGTGGGGAAAGGAATCAAGAAAGGTGACCCTGAGACGGGGAGCCAAGCAACCAAAATGGAAGCAGGAGATGGAGAAATCCCTGCACGCAAGTGAAGAGGGAGAAAGCTGGGCACCGTACTCAGACTGGATCCTAGAGAAAGCTATTGACCTGATGAAGAGAACTCTCAGATCCCTAGGAAAGGAGAATCCTCAGCCCTACTGCCGTCCCAGCTCCTGGAGCCGCAAAGGGAGAGACAATGAGGGGGAAGTGGAACCTGCAACCCCGGGGACATCTGCTGATCCAGTAGTCCCCACCCCCTACCGAACCATAGATGGCGATCTGGATGGAAGACACTACCACCAACAACAGAGGCACCGATCCATTCCAAGACATCCACCATTGGAGGTGAAATTCAAAGGGGAGCGAACATGCTTGAGGTTTTTCCTAACCCAACTCCTCAGCTACATGGAGGAATACGGCAGGACATCCCCAGTGACAAAGTCCGCATCCGGATTGTGCAATCTGCCCTGGATGGACCAGCTGCAGATTGGGTGGTGAACTTGCACGACTCCAATGCCCCAGAACTCAATGACTTCAACCTTTTCATGTCCTCTCTGAGAAGGCGGTTTGAAGACCCCCTGGCTGATCGCAAAGCCCGCAAAAGATAAAAACGATGAGGCAAGGCAAACACCCGGTTGCTGAATATACACAAGAATTCCAGGCCATTGCCAGCAAACTGAACTGGCCAGAATACATTCTCCTTAGCCATTTCAAAGACAGACTAAATTATGACCTATATGATGCTTGCCTGGCCCGAGGGAACCCACAGCAACTTGAGGAATGATACGTCTTGGCAGAGGAAGCAGAGATCGACATATTGAAGAGACACCACCGAGGAAAACAAGCCAAGAAGCAAATGGGGTGTTTCAAGTGCGGAAGAGAAAGGCATCGAGCTGTAGAATGCTGCTCCAAAGCCCCCCAGCACATCCCAGACAGATCCCCAATCAGCAAATCCGGAAAGTCTTCAGCTAAGCCAAAAGAAACTGCCATGAGAATGATGGAAATTGTGGAACCCCCCCACCTCTGCTTATCAGGGGGAAAGAACTCCAGCCTACACTGCAGGGCCGGTGGATGCCTCAGATGACAGCTTGGAGGGCGAACCCCTGGTAAGTGGATGCATCGCACCCATCCTCAAGACAGTGACTATATTAATTCCCCCCCATGCCTGAAGCCATGAAGGTGAAAGCCTTAATAGACTCTGGCTGCACACGCTGCCTCATTAGCCTGACACTAGTGGGGAATCTAGGCATTCCGTCAAGGAGACTGGAACAACCAATCTCATTTGGCCAGTTAGATGGATCCATAGCAGGGGTGGTACCAGCTAACCCTAGCCACTTTAGCAATACACCTCTCCCTGGGCAAACATGAGGAGGACATAACGTTTGTGGCGACCCTAGGCATAGAATGCCCAGTGATCCTAGGGATGGAATGGTTAAAAAAATGGAACCCCTGGGTAAATTGGAGGATGACAGAAATCAAGTTCCCGAAGGGGGACCCTATGGACTTCCCAAGGGGGGCTACCAGAATCAAGAATAGAAAAAGCATCCATGGGAGAGGAAAAGGGACTAACAGAAATACCAAAGGAATACAGAGACCTTGCTGAAGTTTTCAGTGAGGAGAGGGCAGATGAGTTCCCCCCCACCAACCCACAGACTGTGCCATTGAATTCAAGCCTAGGGCAAAACTCTCGAAGCCCAGATTATACTCCATGAGCCCAAAGGAGAAGGAGGAAATGGAAAGATTTATAAAAAAAAACCTAGAGAGAGGGTTCATTGAGCCAGCCAAGCCTAAAGTGGCTGCCCCAGTCCTCTTTAGAGAGAAGAAGGATGGTTCTTTACACTTATGCATGGATTATAGGGCCCTGAATACAATCAGTGAAAGCAACCTATACCCTCTGCCCCTCATGAAAGACCTGCTGAGAAAGGGAAATTTTTTTCTAAACTAGACCTAAGGGAAGCTTACTATCGTGTGAGAATTAAGGAAGGGGATGAATGGAAGACCTCATTTAATTGCCCCATAGGGTGCTATCAATTCAAAGTCTTGCCATTTGGATTACACGAGGGCCCTGCAGTCTTTATGCAATTAATCAATGATGTTCTAAGGGAGCACCTGTTTAAGGGGGTCCTTGTTTACTTGGACGACATTCTTATCTTCACTGAAACAAAAGAGGAATATGTCAACCTTATTAGAGCGGTTTTAAAGAAACTGTGAGCCGCCCACCTATATGCCAAACTCTCAAAATGCGAATTCCACCAGGAAAGGATTGACCACCTAGGTTATTGCATATCCCCCCAGGGCATTGAAATGGACCCAGAGAATGTCAGAGCAGTATTAGATTGGGCACCACCCCGCACAATAAAGCAACTACAAAGTTTCCTGGGCTTTGCAAACTTTTACCGCCAATTCATCCCCTCATTTGCTCAGATAGCATTGCCCCTCACTAACTTACTAAAAACGAAGGGAGCATCCTCAGTGAAACCTAGCCAGCCACTAATATGGACAATGGAGTGCCAAGCAGCATTTGAGAGACTAAAGAGACTTTTTTCTGCTGAACCAGTACTAAGGCACCCAGACATAGATAAGCCCTTCGTAATACAGGCAGATGCAAGTGATGTTTCAGTGGGGGCTGTTTTATTACAAGAAAACGATGATGCAGTATTGCAACCCTGTGCATATACATCCAAGAAACTCACAGAAACAGAACAGCGCTGGCCGGTATGGGAGAAGGAGGCATACGGGATACATTGTGCATTATTCACGTGGCAGTTCCTGGAAGGCAACAAAATCCCCAATATAACAGCACGCGATCCACAGACTCTAAACCAATGATGGCAGAATCACAACTGGCAGCACCAGTAACCACAAGACCCCAAGCTAAATTAAAACCACAACTGGACAGCCAAACTGGAATTGAATTCCGGAAAAGTTTCGAAACAGATGAATGGTTCCAGAAAAACAAACATGTGTGCACAATGAGAGATGGGTTGCCTTGGGTAGGGGAAAAGTTATATATACCAACAACCCAAAGAGTCACATTCATGCAGCTTTGCCATGACACAAAATCAGCAGGACATTTTGGATTTGTAAAAACTTTACACTTAATTAAATGGCAATTTTGGTGGCCATCCATAAAAAAGGACATAGAAAGTTACATGGCCAGCTGCTCAAAATGTGCTACTGCAAAGAGGTTGCAAGGGAAATCACCAGGACTATTACAAACAGTGGCAAGTCCCTCAGCCCCCTGGAGGGAAATAGCCATGGATTTTATAGTGGAATTGCCAGAAAGCAATGGGAATACTGTTGTCTGGATGGTCACGGACTTGTTTTCCAAACAGGTGCACTTTATCCGTTGCCAAAAGATTCCCACCCCAAAAGCCTTAGCGAAACGTTTTGTCCAGCACATTTACAGATTGCACGGGGCACCCCAACACATCATCTCTGATAGGGGAGTGCAATTTACATCTGCATTTTGGAAGGAATTTTTATCCCTTTTAGGAACCACTCAGGGACTGACATCTAGCCACCAACCACAAGGGAATGGGGGGGCCTGAAAAAATGAACTCAGTACTCGAACAATATTTAAGATGTTTTCTTAATTTCCAACAGACCGGGTGGGCGGACTTACTCCCTTTTGCAGAAGTTGCCTACAATAATGCAGTCCAGCACAGGTTACACTCCTTTTCAAATAGCCAATGGTCAAAGTTTCAACCCCATGCCAGAATTAACCCCAAATGAAGCAACAATCCCATCACTGAAAGAATGGATGGAACAATTACAAGACACCTGTCCAATAGTTAGAAAAGCACTAGATGAAGCTAGGCAGGGATACAGAGCACAAGCCGATCAAAAAGGGTTGAGCCTACACTATTCATTATAGGAGAAATGGTATACTTATCTACAAAATACCTAAAGTCCCTACAGCCCTGCAAAAAACTTGGATCAAAATATATAGGGCCTTTTCCAATTAAAAGAATCATAAACTCAGTAACAGTAGAATTAGAATTACCCCAAAATCTCGGGCAAATACACCCAATTTTTCATTGCAGCTTACTGAAAAGAGAGCATCAGTCAGCTTTACGGCCAAAATTCCCCCCCCCCCAGCACCTCCAATCATGGTGGAGGGCAAACAACATTTCGAAATAAAGGAAATCCTAGACTCTAGGAGATATCATGGAGCGACTCAGTACCTAGTTGCCTGGAAACACCTCCCTGCCTCACAAAACGAGTGTGTCCATAAACGTCATGTCAGAGCCCCGAAGCTATTAAAGAAGTTTTACACAGAGTATCCTAACAAGCCTGACTAACTTTTATACCTGCTTTGTTTTCTTTCAGATGGATCTGTCTTTTTTTTTAAGGGGCCGGATGTCAGAATCCAATTATATTTCATCTTTAGTTATCAACTATAGAAAATACCATTTCTGCTTTCTCTGGATTCTGTCATATGATGAAGGGAAGGGGGTGAACAAAGGGGCTTCATGGCCCTCACTTCCTTCGGTATACTTCAAAGGAACTGGATGTGTATATCACCAAAAGGACTAACCATAACAATGGGCCTATTACCTTCATGTAGTTCTCTCTGAAGTCTCCATCCAGCCGGCAGTAAGGAAAAGGGGGTGGGAGTGGAATGCCTGAGACTGTTGCTGGAAGAAGGGGGTGATTGGGTGGGACTACTGTGGAACCCCTTAAAACCTTGAATGGGAGAGCTTGGACCCCAAGTCCTGTCTAGAACACTTGCAACCATTTTCTCTTAATAAAGGATGCCTGTTGGAAGAATTATTCCAAGAGTTCTGTCTTCTTAAGATGCAAAGTGGCGTGGGTCCTTACACTAGCATTGGAAAGAAAGGACAAGATGAAGGTTTTCTGAGGTTTCAATTACAGCTATTTCTGAACCAGTTCTAAGGCTAAGGACCTTTTTGTAAATGAAACCCAGGTTGTAACTCTCAGAGCTCTTGGGAATTCAGTTGTGCCTTTAAGTTTTATCTTCAGAATAAGACTTAAATGCAGAAATCAGCACAACTGAATTCCCAAGAGCTCTGAGCTCTGAGAGATACAACGCGGATTTTTAGTGTGAAACCAGACCTAACCAAACCAAAGCAGTTCTTTTGCTTCTTAACAAATAGATGCGAGAGAGACTGTGACCTAATTTCTTCTGCAGTTATAAATGTATGTGTAGGCTGTGATATTTAGATGGTACAAGCAGAATTGAAATCTTCCTTGCATCAACACTTCCACCTATACTGGTTAGATCCATCTATACTGGATCTAACCAGTATATTATATTCAGTAATTGAAGAAATGTTTTAAAAAATGATTTATGAAGTTTAAAAAATAAGAAACATAAAGGTAATTCTCAAGTTATGAATGTAATAGAGCCTGCCAATTACATTTGTAACATGAGGATTTGTTAATGCTTTACCGAAAGCATTTGCTAATCGAATGCTCAGGTTGTTAGGTCCACATGTGGTATCTCAGGATAGGGAAGACCATGGGGGGGGGAGGCTAGGGCTTCTGACCACCCAATGCCATTGAGATATCTCATGTTCCCCCCCTCCCCCATACTGCCCACCAGCTCTCCACAGACACTGGAACTGTGTAGACTCACTTATCTTTCAAAGATCTCAATGATCAAGCAAACTTCTCCAGCTGCTTTTGGAGCATTGAGCAGCCTCGGTAAATCTGAAGGAGCCAAGCCCAAGCCCCAAAGGCTTCTATGTGCCGAAAGCTTTTGCAAATGGATGTAAGGATTCAGGACAGCAATCTCGTGTTGCTTCAGGCTTTCCATCCATTTGCAAAAACTTTCGGAGCAGAGAAGCCTGAAGGAGCCGAAACTGTGCCTCCCCAAAGGCTTCTCTTCTCCATGCCAAAAGCTTTGCAAATGGAAAGAAGGCCAGAAACAATGCAAAATTGCTGCCCCAAAGCCTTCTGTCAGTTTGCAAAAGATTTCGGCATGGAGAAGAGAAGCCTTTGAAGGGGTGGAGTCTTGGCTCCTTTAGGCTTCTCTGGGCTGAAAGCTTTTACAAATAGATGGAAGGCTTTGGGGGCAATGATCTAGTGATGCTTCAGCCATCCGTCTGTTTGCAAAAACTTTCATCACAGAGAAGTCTGAAAGAGCTAAAACCATGCTCCCAAAGTCTTCTCTTTTCTGTGCCAAAAGCTTTTGTAAATGGACAGAAGGCTTTGGGGCAGCAATCTGTTGCTTCAGGCCTTCCGTTTGTTTGCAAAAACTTTCAGCATGGAGAAGAGAAGACTTTTGGGGACACGGTCTCAGCTCCTTCAGGCTTCTCTGCACCGAAAGATTTTGCAAACAGATGGAAGACTTGAAGCAGTGCGAGATCGCTGCCCCAAAGCCTTCTGTCTGTTTGCAAAAAATTTGGTGCAGAGAAAAGAAGTCTTTGGTGGGGGGGATCTCAATTCCTTCAGACTCACCAAGGCTGCCCAGCACTCCAAAATCAAATTGGGTGTCCTGGGCAGGCAGCTTTAGTGACTCAGCCAAGCTGAGTAGGATGCACTCATCCTGCTCTGCCTCTGCTCTCACTGGTCTGCTTTTGGAGCACCTGGAACAGGCAAAGAAACCATGGCAGATGCTGGAGAGGAGACAGCTCACTTGAGGAGAGAGAAGGAGCAGCCTGTTCTGGAACTCTGGATCTTTGTAAGGTAAGTGAGCAATTGATTGGTAACAGGGTGGAGAGGAGCCGATGGACTAACATAGCAGGGTCAGTGCTTCTTAGGTCCCTGTGGGGGGAGGGAATAGGTAGGGGGAATGTTGTAGTGTCTCTGCAGTCAATTGTAAGGCTGAATGACTGCTGTGGTGCTGCAACATTCATAACCTTGGGATTGTGTTGTAAGTACTTTGGGGGGGGGGGTAGTGTCATAACTTTGAACTGTTGTTAAGTGAACTGTCATAACTCAAGGATTACCTGTATATATTAAGTGATGCATAGATATGGGAAAGCAATGACAGTTTGCAAAAGTCAAGAATACAGTACAGAAGTATATTTAATAAAGCTGATGTAAATTAGATTTAGCCATATTTGCCCTGTGAGATGATAAATAACAGGTCTTAGTCTTTTCCTATTAGACAGACTTGAAGAATGTTATCATATCTCATCATAACACAGAATAACGCAAAATACAGTATAACTATTACTTCTCAATTTCAGTTAATTTATTAACTTTGAACACCACCCATCTCCCAGCAATTTAGAAGGTTTATTTCTGTTGCTGCAGATTAAAATTACATTTCCATTTTTGCAGCCATACTGTATTGGTGATTCAGTCCACTTTTAATCTAAGAGGTTTTGAAAAGAACTACTGATGAGCTAGGTAGATACCATTATATACTTATCCATCTAATCCCTGTTCTCTAAATGAAGAACTTTATTTCCATTTAATTTCATTCTGCTATCTCCAGTCCATTTCTTTAATCTGTCAAGTTAGTTTTATTTTTGTCTTCCACAGTATTAACTATTCTATCCAATTCTATGTCAACATCAGTAAAATTCTGAAAAGCAAAAGGGTCAGAATGAAACCTTGTGGCATCCTATCTAACTCTCTCCAGTTTAATAAAACACCTTTATTATATTCTGTTTTAAGTACAATTTATAAGTCATCTATGTAGACAATTATGTAATTCAACTGACTAATTGATTAACTAATCAATCAGAATACCATGGAGTACTTTGTTCAAATAAAGATACAGAGATACATCTAAAACATTCCTGAAGTTATTTAGGGAAAAAAATCCAATAAAAATTATAAAACAAATCTGGAAAGATATTTTTTTTATAAATCCATGTTATTTCCAAGATGCTTACAAATCAATAGAATAATGATTGGCAATAGAATTTTCCCATTGTCTGACTAGCTGATCTGCCTTCCTGGGTCCCCTTTCATGCCAATTATTGTAGGGACAATATTTGACTTCCTGCAATAATCTAGCACTTCATCACTTCTTCAAAATGACTATATATTTTGGAGTTTCCGGTGACATCACTGCAACATGGGTGCTGGGAAATGAAGTTCCATTCCCCAAGCTCGATTTCTACCAGCTGGAAGGTCCAATAGGACCGAAAGTCACCCCATAGAAGCGACTGGCCAAAGGGTGAAACTTTGTAGATCACGGCCAATGGTAGCTGACCCGCTTGATCCAAAGGAGCCCTTGAGACTGGCAGGAAGCAGCTGATCATCGGAGACAAGAATACTAAAAAGAAGAAAGCAAAACAGCTGATCCGGGTGAGACTACTTTCCTTACCTCTCTACAAGCGAAAATACCGATTCTGGGAAGCAAAAGCAAAACATCCTATCCCTCCCTCCTGAACTATAAGCGATAGTTTAAGCTTTGGGGAAATTAAAACTGACTTATAACAATATTGTTAAGATAATTGAGGCATAAAAGAAGGATAATTTGGGAAAGTTTTGCATTTATAATTTTGTTTTAATTCCTTGTTTGGATACCATATGATTTTAACTTTTTAACTTTTTTAAAATATGGTGGGAATGAACATCTAATAACATCTAGTGGCAAAACAGAACTACATTTCACCATGCTTTTTTGTTATCTTACTAAGTTGTTTTGATTGAAGTTTTAAAACTTGGCTGGATGTCCAGACACAGCTTATAGTTTAAACACTTTGGTGTCCTTGAAATTTATAGTCCTAAAGATTGTGGCTGAAAATGAAAAGACTCTTTTTGGATTGCCCTTCTCTACAGGATGGCTTACAATTATAAATAAAAAATGTTTTTAAAGTCATCTGACTTCCCTGGATTACAAATACAGCTTCATCTGGAATTTTTACAAGCTGTTTTGAAAGAGTGAATAACAAGAAATTTTTTCTAACAGAACACTTTGAACTACAAATTTTGGTATATGATTTTTTTTCTTTTTTTCTCTTTCCCCCCTTTTTTAAACTACTTACTATTTTTTATTATTTACCTCTCCAATTTGTTAGAAGCCTATTGGATTATAAATTTTGATTTACTTGGTGAATTATAAAGTATGATTAAAAGATAAACATGAGCATCCCCAATCTATCCAAAGTTGGAAAAAAAGGAAGTTCTGCTCCCTCTTCTGCTTCTGCAAATCCAGTCTACCAGAGATCAATTGATGCAATGTTCTAATAAGAAAAGGCTAATAACTTCCAAAAGGAAACTCATGCAACGCTACAAGCAGTTCAAGAGGCAATCGCTACTCACATGGCGATTACAACGAGAAACCATGAGGAGATGAAAAGTGACTTTGATAAAATGAATAAAAAAATTAGTAACATGGACTCTCAATTTGAAAATTTTAAACAGTTGATTACAAATAATCAACAAAGAATAAAAAATAGAAGATACAGTAAATCAAATGAGTTTGACAAGAAATTAGAAGTCTTAAAAGATGAAAATCAGAAATTGATACAAATAAATGGAGAACTAGATGACTTGATAACTGGGATGGAGATGGAAAGAGCCTCCTGCTTCTTAAGATTTCAAAATATAATGGAAGAGAAGGAAGAGAATATTCTAGACTTGATAATGGAATTATTGGCACACACATTAGGAATCAGGAAACAGGAAATGGAAGGAGAATTAGATCAGATCTATCAAGTCAACTCAAACTATGCTAGAAAAAATAAAGTCCCCAGGGAAGTACATGTTAGATCTCAAAAGATCTATAAGAGATGAAATTCTGAGAAGAGTAAGAGATACAAGAAATACAAGAAAAAGAAATTGTAGTCCTCAAACAAAGTCCTAGGAGAATAGGAGAATCCCAAAGAGAATATCAGTTTCTAACTAGGAAATTAATTGAAAAAGGAGTGAATTTCAGATGACTGATTCCAGATGTGATTTTAATCTATTGGGATACGAAAAGATATAGATTGGATACGCCACTTAAAGCAATGGAATTCTTCAACAACCATAGAGCATTTCTGGAAGGAGGTGACTTTGAATCTGGTACAAAGAGAGAAACAAAGAAATAGGAAGAAATGGCAGTAGAAGGAGCAGTCAAACCAAGAGAGGAGGAAGAAACTAAAAATACATATACAGAAGAAGGAGCAGGACCAAGAGATCAGAGACAGATAAGATTGACTAGAAGATTGAGATCTAGATATAATTGAAAGAGATGGTGAAGGAAAGTGGGATTTTGTTAAAGAATATAAATGGACTAAATTCTCCCTCAAAAAGGAGAAAATTCTTTATACAATTACAAAAATTAAAAATAGATATAATTTGTCTCCAAGAAACACATATTAAGAGACAACACTATGTTTTTAGAACAACCAAAAATTGGTAAATTTCACTTTGCATTAGCACTTCAAAAGAAAAGAGGAATAGCTCTATACATTAAAGAAATGATGAACCCTAAATAAATTTATGCAGATGAAGAGGGGAGAATATTAATGGTGGAAATAATGATGGATCAAAAACAGATACTGATGGTAGCAACATATGCACCAAACGATAAACAAGAACAATTTTACCAAAAATTACATTAAAAATATTATCAAAATCTCTGTATAATGGGAGACTTTAATGCAATAATAGAAGGAACTTTGGACTATAAAAGCGCTAAACAAGGGAGGAAAGGAGGAAATACATTACCTAAAGCGTTTTCAAAAATGACAGAAGAACTTGGTATCCAAGACATATGGAGAGAAAATGTGATATGTAACTTTGAATATATATTAGCAAGATGAAGACTATTGAGCGATTAATTAACATAATGTTTACGATAATTAACTATTATCTATTGTTTTTGTTAAACACATCAACCCTGACATTATGTTGTTTGTTAAATATTGAAAATGTTATTTGAAAAAATCCTAACTCCAACCCCAACCCTAATCCTAACACTAACCCAAATCCCAGCCCCAATCCCGACCCTACCTCACTCCCAATTCTATAAAAACCAATAAAATTTTTATATATAAGATGACTATATATTTCATACTTCTTTTTTATATAAATATTTTATTAGGTTTTATATAAGTAAGGAAAAGATAGGGTCAATATGGGTATAACAGGAATGGGAATAGGAATTTGGGGTAGGATAAGGGTAGATACAATAATGGGGTAACCCCCCATAATAATCCCAAGCTTTAACAAACTAGCTACCATCCAGATCTAAATGTTAAACAAACATAATTTGTATAATATTAAACAATTATAATCTTAAGAAGACAGAACTCTTGGAATAATTCTTCCAACAGGAATCCTTTATTAAGAAGAAGTGGTTGCAGGCGTGCTAGACAGGACTTGGGGTCCAAGCTCTCCCATTCAAGGTTTTAAGGGGTTCCCCAGCAGTCCCACCCAATCACCCCCCCTTCCAGTGATAGTTTCAGGCATCACAATTCCACCCCTTTGTTCCTTTCTTCCGTCTGGATGGAGACTTCAGATAAAGTACATGAAAGGTAAATAGCCCCCTTAGTTATGGTAAGGTTCTTCGGTGTTATTTACATTCAAACTCTTTGATGTTGCAATAAACACATTCAATTCCTTAGAAGTATACTGAAGGAAGTGAGGGCCATAAAGCCCCTTGTTCTCCCCCTTCTCTCCCTCTTATGGCAGAATCCAGAGAAGGCAGAATTGGGGTTTTCTATATTTGATGATTAAAGATGAAATATAATTGGATTCTGACATCCGGCGCCTCTTAAAAATAAGAGAGATCCACCTGAAAGAAAACAAAACAGGTATAAAACTTAGTCAGGCTTGTTAGGATACTCTGTGTGAAACTTCTTCAATAGCTTCGGGACTCTGACATGACGTTTATGGACCCACTCGTTTTGTGAGGGAGGGAGTGTTTCCAGGCAACTAGGTACTGAGTTGCTCCATGATATCTCCTAGAATCAAGGATTTCCTTTATTTCGAAGTGTTGTTCACCCTCCACCATGACTGGAGGTGGTGGGGGGGATTTTTGGCCATAGAGGTGACTGATGCTCTCTTTTCAGCAAGCTGCAATGAAAAATTGGGTGTATTTGCCTGAGATTTTTTGGTAATTCTAATTCTACTGTTACTGGATTTATGATTCTTTTAATTGGAAAAGGTCCTATATATTTTGGTCCAAGTTTTTTACAGGGCTGTAGGGACTTTAGGTATTTTGTAGATAAGTACACCATTTCTCCTATAATGAATGGTGTAGGTTCAACCCTTTTTTTATCGGCTTGTGCTTTGTATGCCCGCTTAGCTTCATCTAGTGATTTTCTGACTATTGGCCAGGTGTTTTGTAGTTTTTCCATCCATTCTTTCAGTGAAGGGATCGTTGGTTCGTTTGGGGTTAATTCTGGCATGGGGTTGAAACCTTGACCGTTGGCTATTTGAAAAGGAGTGTAGCCTGTGCTGTGCAGACGTAAATTGCACTCCCCTATCGGAGATGATGCATTGGGGTGCCCCGTGCAATCTGTAAATGTGCTGGATGAAAATTTTGCTAAGGCCATTGCAGTGGGAATCTTTTGGCAAGGGATAAAGTGCACCTGTTTGGAAAACAAGTCCGTGACTGTCCAGACCACAGTATTCCCATTGCTTTCTGGCAATTCCACTATAAAATCCATGGCTATTTCCCTCCAGGGGGCTGAGGGATTTGCCACTGGTTGTAATAGCCCTGGCGATTTCCCTTGCAACCTCTTTGCAGATGCACATGTTAGGCAGCTGGCAACATAACTTCTATGTCCTTTTTCATGGATGGCCACCAAAATTGCCATTTAATTAAGTGTAAAGTTTTTACAAATCCAAAATGCCCTGCTGATTTTGTGTCATGGCAAAGATGCATGAAAGTTACTCTTTGAGTTGTTGGTATATATAACTTTTCCCCTACCCAAGGCAACCCGTCTCTCATTGTGCACACATTTTTGTTTTTCTGGAACCATTCATCTGTTTCCAAACTTTTTTTGAATTCAATTCCAGTTTGGCTGTCCAGTTGTGGTTTTAATTTGGCTTGGGTTCTTGTGGTTACTGGTGCTGCCAGTTGTGACTCTGCCATTATTGGTCTAGAGTCTGTGGTTCGTGCGATGTTATATTGGGGCATGCGAGATAGTGCATCTGCCAGGAAGTTCTTTCTTCCTGGTAAATGTTTGAGCTTAAATTGGAATTGGTGAAAATGCTGGGACCAGTGGGCTTGTTTGGGATTGAGTTTCCTGGAAGTTTTCAGGGCTTCTAAATTTTTGTGATCAGTCCACACCTGGAAGGGGATTTTGTTGCCTTCCAGGAACTGTCGCCATGTGAGTAATGCCCAACGTATCCCATAAGCCTCCTTCTCCCATACGGGCCAGCGCTGTTCTGTTTCCGTGAGTTTCTTGGATGTATATGCACAGGGTTGCAATACTGCATCATCATTTTCTTGTAATAGCACAGCCCCACTGCCACATCACTTGCATCTGCCTGTATTACGAAGGGCTTGTCCATGTCTGGGTGCCTTAGTACTGGTTCGGCAGAAAAAAGTCTCTTTAGTCTCTCAAACGCTGCTTGGCACTCCATTGTCCATGTTAGTGGCTGGCTAGGTTTTACTGAGGATGCTCCCTTCGTTTTTAGTAAGTTAGTGAGGGGCAAGGCTATCTGGGCAAATGAGGGGATGAATTGGCGGTAAAAGTTTGCAAAGCCCAGGAAACTTTGTAGTTGCTTTCTTGTGCGGGGTGGTGCCCAATTTAGTACTGCTTTGACCTTCTCTGGGTCCATTTCAATGCCCTGTGGGGATATGCGATAGCCTAGGTAGTCTATCCTTTCCTGGTGGAATTCGCATTTTGAGAGTTTGGCATATAGGTGGGTGGCTCGCAGCTTCTTTAAAACCGCTCTGACAAGGTTGACGTGTTCCTCTTTTGTTTCGGTAAAGATAAGAATGTCGTCCAAGTAAACAAGGACCCCCTTAAACAGGTGCTCCCTTAGAACGTCATTGATTAATTGCATAAAGACTGCAGGGCCCCCTTGTAATCCAAATGGCAAGACTTTGAATTGATAGCACCCCATGGGGCAGTTAAATGCAGTCTTCCATTCGTCCCCTTCCTTGATTCTCACGCGATAGTAAGCTTCCCTTAGGTCTAGTTTAGAAAAAATTTTCCCTTTCGATAGGTGTGACAGCATGTCTTTCATGAGGGGCAGAGGGTATAGGTTGCTTTCACTGATTGTATTCAGGGCCCTATAATCCACGCATAAACGTAATGAGCCATCCTTCTTCTCTCTAAAAAGGACCGGGGCAGCCACTTTAGGCTTGGCTGGCTCAATGAAACCTCTCTCTAGGTTTTTTTTTATAAATCTTTCCATTTCCTCCTTCTCCTTTGGGCTCATGGAGTATAATCTGGGCTTCGGGAGTTTTGCCCCAGGCTTGAATTCAATGGTACAGTCTGTGGGTCGGTGGGGGGGAAGCTCATTCGCCCTCTCCTCACTGAAGACTTCAGCAAGGTCCCTATATTCCTCTGGTATTTCTGTTAATCTTTTTTCCTCTCCTATGGATGCTTTTTCTATTCTTGATTCTGGTAGCCTCCCTTGGGGTTTTAAGTCCATAGGGTCCCCCTTTGGGAATTTGATTTCTGTCGTCCTCCAATTTACCCAGGGGTTCCATTTTTTCAACCATTCCATCCCTAGAATCATTGGGCATTCCATACCTGGGGTCACCACAAACGTTATGTCCTCTTCATGTTTGCCCAGGGAGAGGTGTATTGGTAGAGTGGCTAGGGTAGCTGGCACCCCCCCTGCTATGGATCCATCTAACTGGCCAAATGAGATTGGTTGTTCCAGTCTCCTGGATGGGATGCCCAGATTCCCCACTAGTGTTGGGCTAATGAGGCAGCGGGTGCAGCCAGAGTCTATTAAGGCTTTCACCTTCACAGCTTCGGGCATGGGGGGGATTAATATAGTCACTGTTTTGAAGATGGGTGTGATGCATCCACTTACCAGGGGTTCGCCCTCCGAGCTGTCATCTGAGGCATCCACCAGCCCTGTGGTGTAGGCTGGAGTTTTTTCCCCTTGGTGAGCAGAAGTGGGGGCTTCTGCAATTTCCATCATTCTCATGGCCGTTTCTTTTCGCTTAGCTGAAGACTTTCTGGATTTGTTGATTGGGGATCTGTCTGGGTTGTGCTGGGGGGCCTTTGAGCGGCATTCTACAGCTCGATGCCCTTCTCTTCCGCACTTGAAACACCCCATTTGCTTCTTGGCTGTAGCCGATGATTTCACCGGTTCGTGTGTCAGCTCAGGCGGGGGGCGGCTCCATTGTTTTCCTTGGCGGTGCCTCTTCAATATGTCAATCTCTGCTTCCTCTGCCAAGACGTACCATTCCTCAAGTCGGTGTGGGTCCCCTCGGGGCAGGCAAGCGTCATATAGATCATAGTTTAGTCCGTTTTTGAAATGGCTAAGGAGGATGTCTTCTGGCCAATTCAGTTTGCTGGCAATGGCCCGGAATTCTTGTGTATATTCAGCCACCGGGCGTTTGCCTTGCCTCATCATTTTTATCCTTTCACGGGCTTTGTGATCAGCCAGGGGGTCTTCAAATCGTCTTCTCAAAGAGGACATGAAACGGTTGAGGTTACTGAGTTCTGGGGCATTGGAGTCATGCAAGTTCACCACCCAATCTGCAGCTGGTCCATCCAGGGCAGATTGCACGATCTGGATGCGGGCTTTGTCGCTGGGAATGTCCTGCCCGTATTCCTCCATGTAGCTGAGGATTTGGGTTAGGAAAAACCCCAAGCGTGTTGGCTCCCCTTTGAATTTCACCTCCAACGGTGGACGTCTTGGAATGGATCGGTGCCTCCGTTGTTGGTGGTAGTGTCTTCCGTCCAGATTGCCATCTGTGGTCCGGTAGGGGGTGGGGGCTACTGGATCAGTAGATGTCCCTGGGTTTGCAGGTTCCACGTCCCCCTCGGTGTCTCTCCCTTTGCAGCTCCAGGAGCTGGGGCGGCCGTAGGGCTCAGGATTCTCCTCTCCTAGGGAGCTGAGAGTTCTCTTCATCAGGTCAATAGCTTTCTCGAGGATCCAGTCTGAGTACGGTGCCCAGCTTTCTCCCTCTTCACTTGCGTGCAGGGATTTCTCCATCTCCTGCTTCCATTCTGGTTGCTTGGTCCCCCGTCTCAGGGTCACCTTTCTTGATTCCTTTCCCCACTCACTTTTCTTTCCAACACCCATTGACCAGCGAGGCTTGTAGTCCCATGTCTCCACCACTTCTTCTCCTGAGGAATCTGACCTCTCGGATACCAACATCTGGCAAGGTTCCAATTTGGTCAGCGGCTCTCTTTCCAGGGAGTTTTCCCCCTCTCTTGCTCCATTGTCTGACATGGTAAATTTTTGCAAAATCCCCCGGCAAGGGTCTCCCTTCCAGATGGATTAATTTTGTAAGTCCTGTCTAATGTAAGGACCCACCCCACTTTGCATCTTAAGAAGACAGAACTCTTGGAATAATTCTTCCAACAGGAATCCTTTATTAAGAGAAAATGGTTGCAGGCGTTCTAGACAGGACTTGGGGTCCAAGCTCTCCAATTCAAGGTTTTAAGGGTTTCCCCAGTAGCCCTACCCAATCAACCACCTCTTTCAGTGACAGTCTCAGGCATTACACTTCCAACCCCTTTTCATTACTGCCTGGCTGGATGGAGACTTCAAAGAAACTACATGAAAGGAAAACGGCCCCGTTCTTATGGTTAGTTCTTTTGCAATACACACATTCAGTTCCTTAGAAGTATACTGAAGGAAATGAGGGCCATAAAGCCCCTTTGTTCTCCCCCTTCTCTCCCTCTTATGGCAGAATCCAGAGAAGGCAGAACTGGGGTTTTCTATATTTGATAACTAAAGATGAAATATAATTGGATTCTGACAATATCCATTCTTCTAAAGTAGGTAACGAGTCCTTCTTCCAATACGAGCCTATTAATAACCTTGCTGCAGTTAATAAATTCAACATCAAAGTAGTTTCTTTGTCATTTAAATCCACAAAGATACCCAATAGGAATAATTGAGGGGTGAACTTTATCTTCCTTTTAAAAATCTTTTGAATGTTCCACCAAATCATAATCCAAAAAGCCTTTACCTTTTTACAATTCCACCAAACATGAAAATATGTCACATCCATATTACCACATCTCCAACATTTGGGTTGTAAATTTGGATACATACAAGATATTTTTTTAGGATCTAAATGCCATCTGTAAAACATTTTATAAAAATTTTCCCTCAAATTTTGAGCTTGTGTAAATTTAACATTTCTAATCCAAATTATCTCCCATAAATCTAATGGGATTGGATCCTGGATATTCTGAGCCCATTTAATCATACAGTCTTTAACCAATTCTGTTTCAGAGTCTAATTCTATTAAAGCATCGTAAACTCTTTTTATATGGGCCTGACTCTGATCTTTAATCTGAATAACCAGATTTCCATCTTCTAGTGTTATTCCTTCTTTCTTATCTACAGTCCACCTGTCTACTATTTGTAAATATTGAAACCAAACTGTAGAATATTTTCTTGCCTTAATACATCTAGAGATTTTAAATGCCAATCCGAACCTGACCAAATTAATAATTCTTTATACGAAATTTTATCAAAGTTCATCCCCTTAGAAATCCCCTCAATTGCATGTCTAGGAATCCCCCAGATAGGTATTTTATAGTTTAACCTATAATAATACTTTTTCCAAACTCAAAGTAAGGCACTCCTCAAAATATGTAATTTAAAAGCCCGGTCCACTTTCTTATTAAAAATTAAATATGCATGCCAACCATACATTAAATCCCAACCTTCAAGAACAAGAATATCCTTATTTGTTAAATTAAGCCAATCACTTATCGAAGTTAAGGCTGCTGCATCATAGTATAATTTCAAGTTAGATGCTTTAAGTCCTCCTCTTTCTCGGGCATCTTTCAAAATCTTAAACTTAACCCTTGGTTTTTTCCCAGCCCAAATGAATTTATTGATACCCTTCTGCCATTCCTCCAAATTTACATCTTTTTTTAAAATAGGTATCATCTGAAATAAGAAAAGAAACTTTGGTAGAACATTCATTTTTACAGCTGAAATTCTCCCCAACAGTGACAATTGCAATTTTTTCCAGTCATTTAAATCCTTTTGCACTTTTGCCCATAATAATTCATAATTATTTTTATACAATTTTCCATTTGAGGCAGTTAAATATACTCCCAGATATTTAACTTTTTTCACCATCTGAAAACCTGTAGCTTTAACCAAACTTTCCTTGTCATTGGCTAACATATTCTTAGATAATATCTTAGTCTTATGGTTATTGACTTTAAAACCAGAAACTTTTCCATACTGTGTTATAAGTTCTAATAAACAATCAACTGCTTTAATCGGTTGTTCCAAAATCAAAACCAAATCATCCGCAAAAGCCCGTACTTTATACTCATTTTTTCTTATCTTTATGCCCTTGATTACCGTTGATTCTCGAATCTGGATCAACAAAATCTCCAATGTTAAAACAAATAACAATGGAGATAATGGACATCCTTGTATTGTCCCTTTTTCAATATTAAAAGTCTCAGTCAATCCCCCATTAACAACAATTTGAGCCGATTGTTGCTGATATATAGCTTTAAGTGCATGTAAAAAATTATCCCCAAAATTCATTTTCTCTACCAATGAAAATAAGAATTGCCAATCTAATTGATCAAAGGCTTTTTCAGCATCCAAATATATAAAAGCCACAGGAATCTGGTTGTTCTTATCCAAATACTCAATTAAGTTAATAATTTGTCTAACATTATATTTCATGTATCGCCCTGTTATGAATCCTGATTGATCACTGTGAATCAAATCCTTCATAACCTGCATTAGTCTATTTGCCAAAATTTTTGTAAAAATCTTGTAATCTACATTTAATAATGATATCGGCCTATAATTCTTAGGCTCTGTAAGATCTTGATCCTCCTTCGGAATCAATGATATAAACGCTCTTTTACAAGAAGGAGGAACTTGTGCTCCCAGCAAGATACTATTAAAAAGCTCCTTTAATGGCTCCAACATTTCTTCATATAAATTTTTATAATACGTCAACGTCAATCCATCTGTTCCTGGAGACTTTCCCACCTTTAATTGCTTGATAGCTAAGCCAATTTCCTCCACAGTAATTAAACAATTCATCCCATTTTGTTGTTTCTCAGAAAGTTTAGGAAAATGTACTGATTGTAAATATTTATCTATATCCGAGTGTTGTCTGTGTCTCTTGGAGACAAATTATGTCCATTTTTAACTTTTGTAACCTATGAAATGTTTTACTCCTTTTTGATGGGGAGTTAAAACCATTTATGTTTATTGAAAGTATTCTAATTTCCTCCATGATTTCAATTATATTGGGACCTCAGTCTTCTAGGAGATCTTGTCTGTCTCTGATCTTTGGGTCTAACATCTTCCTCTGATTGGGTCTTTTTAGGTACTTCCTCCTCCGTTTGCTTTTATGTTTCTGCAGCAGTCGTTACCTCTGATTTCTTAGCTCTGCATCGCCTTTTTCAAGGAAGGCTCTATGGTTGTTGAAAAATTCCTCTGCTTGACATGGAGTATCCAATCTATATCTTTTCAAGTCCCAAAAGATTAATAACCCTTCTGGGATCAGCCATCTAAAATTCACTCCTCTGCTGACCAATTTCCTTGTTCAAAATTGATATTCTCTTCATGCTTCTCTTATTCTTCTAAGAATCTGTTTAAGAACTACAAGTTCTTTGTCTTTATATTTCAGTGGTTGATCCCTTACTGCTCTCAGGATCTCATCTCGTATGGCTCTTTTGAGGAATCTAACGTGGACCTCCCTGGACACTCTATTTCTTCTTGCATAGTTTGAGTTGACTTTAAAAACCTGATCCAATTCTCTTTTCATTTGGTCCATTTCCATTCCAAGTAGATCCGCCAATAGTCCACTTATCAATTCTAATGTTCTCATCCTTCTCTTCTGATATATTTTGAAATCTTATGAAGTATGATGCCCTTTCCATCTCCATAACAGCCATATTTTCCTCCAGTTCCACATTGGTTTGTGCTAAATTCTGATTTTCACCTTGCAAAGCCTCTAATTTCTGATCCACCACTATTGATTTGTCTTCTATTTTTTGCATTCTCTGTTGCATATCTGTCATCACCTGTTGAAAGGCTTCCATTATTTGGTCCATCTTGAGCAAATCATTTTTCAAGTCTTCATATTTTTTCTCCAAATCTTTTTTCATTTCCATTTTAGAATCTGCAGGTGCCTGGAGTATAGGTTGTATATCCTGGTGTAAGAATGTTGTAATAGATTTTTTAGGGGCCGGTCACACCGAGGTTGAAGCAGGGGCTGAAGAGCCCTTCTTCACCCCTTTCGCCAAGTTTGAGGCACTCATCTTCTAATTATTGTGTTTATTTATTTATAATCCAATAACAGGCCTGCTGGCCAATTTATTTGTAATCCAATAAAAAAAAACTTGATGGCCAATTGTAATCCACCAAATAGCTCAAGAAAAAGGAAAAATAAATTGTAATCCAGTGCCCTTCTGTTATCAGGAGACAAGACCAAATGTAATTCAAAAAAACAGAGAGGAACAACAACAAGAAATAAAAATAATAATACAAATAAAGATATTCAATCAAAAGGTTGTCAAAAAACCAGAGGGAAACAAATGCAAAGGAAAAAGGCAAGATCTCTTTTAAAAATGAGGAAAAGTAAAGTACAATAAGGCAGAAGAAAAAAGGATAAAATATATTTATATCCAAGAAGCAAAGCCAACTCAAAAAGAAAAAAAAGAAAAAATAAATAAAAGAGTACAATGTCCAATTTATAACCCAATTACAGACTTGCAGGCTTACAAAGCTTATTTTGTAATTTTCCATGTTATAGAAATTATGCAGCAACTGAAAAAAAAAGCCAGACACACACACAGAGAGAGAGAAAGGCCAGGTCTCTCTTAGAGGCCTCTAAGAGAAATACGAATGTCTGGGCACACAGCCAAGTGTCTGGGCATTGAGCCAAACTCTGCAGCTGAATACACAGTTATAAAAAAAAAAAAAGGAAGGTTAAAATATAACCACCAGGGGATGCTGTCTGTTTCCCCCACTGTTTGAATAGGGAGAAGAGAAGAAAAAAATCCAAAAAGCAAATACACAAAACTAGAGTTCTAAAGAGAAGCAATTAAAGTGGGTTTTCCCAGTTAAAATATTAAAATCTCTTGTTTTTCCTTCTATAGTGGAACAGGATAATTCCTTCAATTTGGCTTCAATTAGAAAGTTTCAAAAGTTTTAAATAGCGCTTAAACCACTGTTTAGGGGAGGGGGGAAACAAAAATCCCTCCAGCTCCCTTTCTCAAACTTCCAGCTTCAGCTCAAAGGCAGGCAATTTATCAAAAGAGGCCAGCACTGTCCCACCTAGACCGGTTGCTTGTTCTTCAAATCAGCTGTCTTCTGTCTCCGATGACCTGTTGATGATGGCGGCAGATGTGAAAGCTCTCCGCCTTTCTCTTGCCAGTTCCAGGGGCTGTTTTGATTTCAGAGAGCCGGCTACTGCTGGCTCCCATTCCTCAAAAGTTCACCCCTCGGTGGCCACCTCTCCAGGGTGGTATTCAGCCCAAATGGGCCTGCCAGCAAAAGAATTTTGGACCCTGGGAATGGAGAGTCATTTCCCAGGGTCTATTACCAACAGATGTCACTGGAAATCCTCCTATTTCATAGTTCTTACAGTACTTCAAAATACAATTCTACTGTCCCTATTTTGTTGTTTTTAACCATTTAGTTGTGTCTGACTCTTGGTGACTTTATAGGCAAGTGCTTTCCATTCTATCCTGTCAAGCACAGCTTTTTTTTAATTGTTGTAAATTCAACTTTTCAACAGATTTGATGTTATCAAGCCAACGTGTTCTTTGCTTGCCATTCCTAGCATCATTGCCTTCTCCAATAGATTCCAACTTATTCCAGATTAAAAAGTATTACCATGGTCATGTTTCTATAAATCTTTAGTTTCACTCTTACCTATCCATTCTTTCTTTTGCAGTTGCCTGATAGAATATATGACCTCTTGTTGGAAGATACTAAGCCAAAGTAATAATTACATGGTTTCATATTTCTTTTTTATATGGCACTTTTAAGTGGCATTTTGCCATTTTCATTCAGCAGCTGGTGCACCAATTGGAATGTATCTGAAGAAATCATTTTGATTAGTCTTAATATGTTTTATATTTTTTCATTATATAGGTGTGGTTTTTTTTAGCTTTGTTCAGATATTACAGCAAGAGTAAGACCTACTGTATAAGCAGCAAAAATGAGCTCTGTCTTTTCAATGCCATGGGAGTAATGAGGGCTATGTGAGCTTTGCTACAATGATGTTTTGAAGGTTTGAACTAATTACATCTTTAAAATTGCATGGGAAATAGTGGCCCCTAATTTCTAAACCAAAGTTAAACATTCATGATGCTCTGCTTCAAGTTCGCATTAGGAGAAAAGGCTGAGATGAGCTCCTACTGATTTACCACAGATCTTTCAAATCTGACGGCTTCAACACAATGTCTGGAGAATCCCAAAGAGTTGCAGGCAGCAGGGAACCCAAAGCCATATCAATTTATGTTGAAGTGTCCCATAGGGTAACTAGCTCCAATAGAGAATTCTCTCCAAAAGCCTTATCATATGAAAGGAAGTTTCCTAGCTGATAAGCTGACACCAATAGTAGGAACGGATATGTATTTTTTATTATGTATTGAATATATATAAAGTTGTGTTAATCCCTGCTAAAGTGAAACTAACTTAACTTGTGAAGCTAAAATGAAAGTAACCTTTAGATGACACTGACTGTTAACTCCAACTGTTTTGGTGGGAAACTTTAAACATTCATATTTGGGTGGGTTTTTCAAGTATTGTGATTGGTTAAGGCCCTGTGAGCTCAGAGTATAAATTACAGGCAATTGCCTGCAGTTCTCCAGTTCTAGTTTGAATCAGTAAATAATGTTGTAACTATGCTGGTTTGCTCCTTGCCTACTGAAGCTCACTACACAATAATGGTGATGAAGGTAGGATGCTGCAGAGGAGAGAGCTGCTGCTAACCAAGAGACTGAAATCACTGGGTGATAGGCTGGGTAAAGAGCCCTGGCAGGCCTGGTTCTCACCACCACCACCCGCCTACTAGTAAGTCACACTGAAATTACTGGGTGTTAGACCAGGTAAAGAGCCCTGGTGGGACCATGCTCCCCGCCCTGCCTGCCAGTAAGACACACTGGAGGCACAGATATACCTGAGGGATCTGTCCCCAGGATCCCAAAGTGCAGCACAGCTTCAACTGCAGCATTACAGGAATTAACCAGCACCAGAGGGGCCTCCACAAAATGGCTGAATTGGGAAGGCTCAACAAGTTCAATATTACTCATCTGGAAAAATGGAGCTCGTGCACCTCCCGAGTAGACAACTATCTTCAGGCTAACCAGATCACAGACGATAGCCTGAAGGTGGCAACCTTACTATGTGTCTATGGACAAATCACATTTGATATTACTGGCAAATATAGAGACTTGGCCTACGCAGACCTCAAGAAAAAATTAAGGGAATAGTTTGAGCCAAAACTCTAAGTAATCGCCTGGCGCCATGCATTCGAGCAATGCGAGCAGAGATCCAGGGAATCTGCAGCAGAGTTTGTGGCAGCCCATTGCCAAGCTTCATGCCAATGTGAGTTCCCTGACCTGGAAGACTATCTCAGAGATAGGCTTATTTGCGTCCTGCATTATAGAGAATTACAGCAGTGCCTATTTGCCGTGGAGAAACTAACTTTCCAAGATGCATTGAAGGAAGTCATGGTGGAAGAGGCTGCCAGAGGGGCAATGAAGACTGTCCGGCCATCTAAAACACACACCAGCCCCACAGCGATCCACCAAGAGACTGCAGAAGGCTTGGAGAAGGCCAGTGAGAATGAAGAAATCTATTGTTTGTGGAGAGAGCCATCCAGATGGCCACGCTCCACAGAGCAAGCAACTTCCCCACAGAGCTGCACAAGCTGCAGGGACAGCATGAAAGAGCAGAATGCAGATTCTGCACAGCAGTATGCCATGCCTGTGGAAAGCAAGGGCACCTTCCCAGAGTTTGCAGAGTTGTCAGCAGGAAACAAAACCTATGACACAGCAGCACAAGAGGAAATGGCCTCCAGGACAGAACAGAGTTAAATACTGCTCAGGAAGGAGTAGCATTCAATCCATAGGGGCCCAACATTCCATCAGAGAAAAGATAAGACTCCAACTAAGACTGCAAGAGGTTCCATGCTCCATGGAGCTAGATATTGGATTGGCCCTGTCCATTATCTCCTCCAGGACTTTCAATCACATTTGCAAACGTAGTCAATGGTGGGTCCTGCTCAAATCATTGAGCTTAGTGCTAACAGACTTCCAGAATTGCCGTGTTCCTATAAGGGGGGGAAGCTACCATTAGAGTACAATTCAGAGAGTTCGAGGGTCCCCTCGGCATAGTGGTCATAGAGGCACCATACACCAACCTCACAGGACTGGACTGATTCAAGGCCCTGGGCATCAGGGTGACAGGCATCCACTGAACACAAATAGCTGATCTAGCAGCAGTATGCCAACAATATGCTGATGTATTCAGCACAGAGTTGGGACAATACAAAGGGGCACCCATTTCACTCAACCTCGATCCAGCAGTAACTCCAATCCGATTAAAACTGTGCAGAGTTCCTTTTGCATTGAAGCCAAAAATTGATATGGAACTAGACAAGCTGATACAGCAGGAAGTGCTCCAACCAGTGGACTGTAGTCAGTGGGAGACTCCAATAGTGACCCCAGTTAAACCTAATGGGGATGTCCGCATCTGCGCAGATTACAAGTGCACCATAAACAAGGCACTACAGCAACATGCTTACCCTGTACCAGTGCTGAGCCGCATCCTTGCTTCACTCCAGAGAAGCCAAATCTTTGCTAATTTACACCTCGCTCAGGCTTACCAGCAGCTACAGTAGACAATGCTACCACAGAAGCACAAACAATTGTCACACACATAGGTGCATTCCAAGTGCGCCGCTTGCAGTTTGGGGTAAGCGTAGCACCAGGTTGTTCCAAAGTATTATGGAACGAACACTGAAGAACATTCCCGCATCTGCCCATATTTTGATGACATCCTGATTATGGGGGAATCAGCGGCAGTCCTAGCAGAATGTCTCCATGCAGTACTCCAATGTTTCCGCAAAGCAGGCTTAAAATTCAAGAAGGAAAAGTGCCAGATCAACCTGGAATCCACAGAATTCTTGGATTTCCACATCGATGCTGCTGGAATCTACCCATCTGACACAAAACTAAAGGCAATTCAGCAAGCCCCCACACCAAAATCCAAGGGGAGCTATAAGCATTCCTGGGCTTGCTCAATTTTTACCACTTCTTACCGCATAAGGCTGCCCTGGCACAACCGCTACACCACCTACTGGACAAAAAAAATGCCCTGGGTCTGGTTGCACACCCAAGATAAAGCATTCAAGGCAGTAAAATTATTGTTATCATCGGACTCCGTCCTAGCTCATTTCAATGAAAACCTACCAGTAACACTAGCCTGTGATGCTTCACCATACTGCATTGGGACAGTACTAAGCCACAGAATGCCAGATGGTAGAGAGGCACCCATCACATACTATTCTAGAATGTTATCAACGGCTGAAAGAAACTATGCCCAGATAGACAAGGAAGCCATCGCCATAGTGGCGGGCATTAAGAAATTCCACGACTTCAGAAGCCTATGTGGCATAGAAAGAAACCCAGAATTAGACTGAAAAAGAAATTTAAAAATGTTTAATGGAGTAAAAGGCAATGTTGATTTTATGGATTGTTTTAAGGATAATGATCTAGAGCTAGAACTAAGAAAAATGCAATTATATACATGCGTGTTTAAATTAATAAGTGCTTAAATTGATTAGGTGATTTTTGTGTATAATAATATGATCTGATAAGGTATGATAATTAATTGGATGGAATTTGAAGTTTGTGTAATGAATTGAAAGGAATTAAGGTTTAACATTATTATTTTTTTTCTTTTTTCTTTTCTCTTAATTAAGTCAGTTATAACTATATACATATGTGTTTAAATTAGTTAGATGCTTTTTTGTTGCATGGAATGGTTTGGATAAAAGAACCTTGGCTCTATGGATTGTATTAAGGATAAAAAATATATAATCATATATGTGTGTGTGTGTGTGTGTGTATTCTGGAGTTGAAAAAATGTTCAGTCATGAGAATGTAATTTTGAAGTGCTTAAATTGATTAGGTGATTTTTGTCTATAATAATATGATCTGATAACGTGTGATAACTAATTGGATATCTGCAGTTTGAGTAATGAATTGAAAGGAATTAAGGTTTAACATTTTTTTTTAAATTAAGTTAGTTATCACTGGAAGAAGAAATGAATGAGATTGGTGATAAGAAGAGGGTTGAGAGAGATCAAAAACTTCAATATACATGATAGAGATACTTGAAGTGATAATTTGTTGATGTAAAACAATATTTGATTATGGTAATTTTAAATTGATAAAGCTTTAAAACAGGTGGAGTAGTAACAGAAATTTAAGCTAGAAATGGAATATATTAAATCTATTATGTTATTTGTGAGAAATAGAGAGATGATAGTGAATGTATTAAGTTGAGCTGTTTATGTATGTTTTTTTATCTTGAATTGTTTGCTTACCCAAACACCACGGCGTGTCTAAAGTACTCTCTGTTAAAATTAAAAAAAAAACAATAAAATATATTTTTTAAAAAAAGAAGTTCCACGACTTCTTATATGGACGAACCTTCACCATCTTTACAGACCACAAACCTCTGCTTGGTCTTTTCACAGCAGACAAACAGACACCACAGATCCTGTCACCACAAATGCTACGATGGTCCATTTTCATGTCTCCATACTTGTACCGGCTAGTCCATAAGCCTGGTAAGAAAATGGGCCATGCCAATGCTCTCAGCCAACTGCCTCTACTGCAGACTGATCTTGACCCAGCCCCAGCTTGTTGTATCCTGGCAATCCAGGACCTGCCTGAAGCACTCCTACACGCAGGGGACGTTGCAGCTGAAACTGACACAGACAGAACACTTAGCCACATTCTCAACTGGATGTTAAGGGGATGGCCAGAGACCCGGCCAGGACCTGAGTTCCATCACTACGCTTCTTGGAAAAAATAAACTGTCAGCACACAAGAGATGTGTGCTGTGGGACAGCAGGGTCACCATTCCACCAAGTCTTCACTCTAGGGTGCTAGATTCTTTACACAAGGGACACCCAGGAATTGTTCGAATAAAGATTCTAGCCAGGAGCTACTTGTGGTGGCCAGCCTGGACAAGGACATTGAGAATCAAGTAAGGAGTTGCCAGGCCTGCCAAGAAACCTGACCGGAGATGCCATAAGCACCACTGCAGCACTGAGAGAACACGCACACCCCATGGTCTTGAGTGCACATTGACTTTGTGGGCCCCTTCCAAGGGCAGGTGTTCCTAATCATAGTAGACAGTTATTCCAAGTGGTTGGAAGTGGCACCAGTCTCATCGATGAAAACAATCAGGGTCATCCAAGAGTTGCGCCAGCTGTTCACCACACATGGTCTGCTAGATGTAATTGTGTCTGACAACAGGGCACAATTCATGGCAGGAGAGTTTCAATCTTTCCTCAATGCCAACATGATTCAGCATGTAACATCTGCTCATTCCACCCCGTGACTAACGGTAAGGTCAAATGAATGGTCAGGATCACGAAGGAGGCGCTCAAGCAGATGATGACTGGGGACTGGAATCACCATCTGGTGAACTTCCTCCTGTGTCAACACACAACTCCCAGTACAGCAACAGGTCACAGCCTGGCGGAGCTGAGGTGGGGCCGCTAGCTCACCACGAAGCTTGACCGACTTCACCCAGACAGAGTAGCAGCAGAGACGGCTCAACCAAAGCCCCCCAGGAACTTACAGCTGGGTGAATTGGTCTCGGCCCGGAACTATGGAAGTGGGGCACCTTGGGTGGCAGCTAGGGTAACTAAGATAACAGGGCCATTGTCATACGTGGTTATTCTGGAAAATGATCGTATGGTCAGATGCCACTTTGATCAGTTACGGCATCGGCAGGCCGGCCAGACCTGGATGAGGATCCCAAGGTTTTATCAGACACACAAGAGAACTGTTTTCCTCTGAGTTTGCCTATATCATCCATGGCCACCTCTGGGGAAATGGAGGTATGAAGGGCCATAGAGCTGCCGCCACTCATGGGCGAAGTAAATGGCCATCATGACTCTGTTCAACTGTAGATGGACATTACTCCACTTGAACAGGACTCTCCAATAACATTGCAGTGGTCCACCGGGATCCGCGGGCCCCCAGCCTATCTCAAAGACTATGAATATTGAACAGACTGAGAATGATAATTATCCTAGGGGAAACGGGTGTTATGTATTGAATATATATAAAGTTGTATTAATCCCTGTTAAAGTGAAACTAACTTAACTCCAACTGCTTGTGAAGCTAAAATGAAAGTAACCTTTAGATGACCCTGACTGTTAACTCCAATTGTTTTGGAGGGAAACTTTGAACATTCATATTTGGGTGGGTTTTTCAAGTATTGTGATTGGTTAAGGCCCTGTGGGCTCAGAGTATAAATTACAGGCAATTGCCTGCAGTTCTCCAGTTCTAGTTTGAGTCAATAAATAATGTTATAACTATGCTGGTCTGCTCCTTGCCTACTGAAGCCCACTATACAATATTTTTCCTTAGCACTACTAACAGATAAACGTGCAGAAAAGATCCCTTGCTCCTGCTGACCTCTCCCATCTATTCCTCAGTTCTTTATTTGTGTCAGAAACACCTTCAAATTATAGACAAAGTATAACTTGTGTAAAAAAATATGTAGAATAAATACAATTTAAATTAAATGACTTTCACCCAGTATCGGGCCATGTTGACAACATTATCTCTTGTCAGCATGAGGTCTTCCTCTATACATGGTGAAGGATATCTTATATATTATAACATGTGTAAGATAGATTGTTTTCCTCCACATTCACACAGATTCTTCTATAGGGAAGTCCCATTTTCTTAGATTGTCCTTTAATCTTCCTACTATCACACACAGTCTATTTAGCATTTGCAATACATGACAAGGTTTCTCTTGACCAGGCAGCAGATAGGCATGTAGTTGTGTCCAATTGCCCAGTAGCTCCTTACTCATCTTCTGTAGTTCCAAGGAAGTCTGTGGTAGCTGTTGTTTGCAGGGCAGAAATTTTGAGAAACCTGTTCCTTATCTTGGAAGTTGATGGCCATATATAATAGGCGTGTTTCTCTAGATATCATTTTAACTCACTCTTTCTGTACAGCACTTTTGGAATTTTGGAGGCAGAATACCAACTAGATAATACTCTTCATTTGACAAATGGTTGCAGTGGTGGGATTCAAATATGTGAACAACCGGTTCTCTGTGTGGATGCCTGGGCAACAAAAAATTAGCTATCGGTTCTGCTGAAGTGGTACAAACTGGCTGAATCCCACCACTGAATGCTTGAGACATGTCAGTACTACGCAAAGATAAAATACCTTCTCAGCACAGCAGGAGAAGGCTTAGAGTATCTTTTTTGTACAATACTAGCTTAATGATTTCCATTATGGGCAGTGTGCACAGCCAGTTTACCAAATTAGCTTCTTCTAAGGAAACTTTGGGCATTAGAGCTAGCTGGGAAGCACTGAGGGAATGGTGAAGGCTGTAAACTGAGCCACTTCCATGACCCAAATCACTCTGTGAACATGTATTGTTATTTAGCAACATATATTGTTAACATATTATCTATAAAAATGGACACCAGCTTCATTCAAAAGATTTCAACAAAAGTACAGACTTAGCTGTAAAGTCCTCCTTAGCCCAGACATTGCCACAATATATATATGTGCATTTGTAGAATTCATATTGCAAGTATGATATTGGAAATGAGAGAGGTTATCTTCAGTACCTATGTAGTGAAGTTCACTGTCCCCTTCTCCATCAAGTGATGCCTGAATAGAATTTATCTCTTCCCCCCTTTCTTTCATCATATTATCTCTATTACAGGTATGAAACACAACAGCATAAGTACATGTTTGCTGTCGCCAAAAGATATAGGCTTACTGTATAAATCATCAAAATAAAGTGATATGTAGTAGGGCTGTTATATATGGTTCAAAAATGATTCAGAGAAAGAACTTCAGGCCTTACTGCTTTTCATTAAAGTAGTTCTGCCATGCTTACTCTTCTATTTAGAGTTGTATGTGCACATTTTCTTTCCACTCATAGAGCTTTTTACAGCATCCAATATCTTGGAATGCCTCTCTCAAGCTTCCTACATTAGCAGTTTAGTCTAATGAAAAAGCAGCAGGAAAATGTCTACTATGTCTGGCTCCAGGATACTGCACCCAAAGCTTGCTTCTCCAAGTTATCCTAGAAATTGCTTTCAATAAAATGTTTTATTTTCCCAAATATGGTTATGCTATAGCATTCAAAGTATACCATTTTTATGTTCTATAAGTAATGTAAGGACCCACTTCCAAAACCTCTTCCCAAGAAAGCAAGACTCTTGGAATGATTTCTGTAATGTATTGGCCACAACTGTTTTAAATCACTTGCTTAATGTCTGACCTACATTGTTGTATTGTTTAACAGTTGCTGTTAGTTAAAGCCAGACTGGCTGTCTCCAAGCTGATAATGAGGTTTGGGGCAGGAAACTGTTACTTTAAACCTATTGGTTGCCACCTAGAGGCTAACTGTATAAATAGCTGTGCAGCAGCCTTTAAGGCTGCTTCTGTTCTGAGATAATAAACTTGTTTGCTGTTTCAACACTCTGCCTCGTTCAATGCCTAAAGAACTGAAGATATAACAGTGGCGACGAAGGTGGGATGAAGGCCGTGACACTCCTCTGCATGTGCGGCCCCACCACCTTCGACATTGCAGAGAACTTGGTCATCCCGGTGCCGCTCAAGTCAGTCACCTATGCGGACTTGAAAAAAAAGCTCCGAGACCACTTCGAGCCCAAGTTGTCTGTTATAGCATGGAGGCATGTTTTTGAGCAGTGGGAACAACAACCCGGTGAGTCTGGAACATAATTCATTGTCGTTCTTTGTCAAGCGTCCTGACTCTACAATTTCACGGATTTGAAGGAGAAACTACGAGACTGCTTAGTCTGCAGACTCCGGAATCAAGAGCTCTAACAAAAACTGTTCATTAAGGAGACTCTCTCTCTACCGGATGCCTTGAAGGAGGTCATGGCAGATGAAGCCGTCAAAGGGCCGTTAAAGTGCTGTGGCCCTCCAAAAGCATGCCAAGCACCAAAGCCATCCACCACGAGGACGCCGAGCAGATGGGAGACACCAACTCAGACTACAAAGTCAACCAGCTATGAAAGCACTCAGAGAAAGGACCACAGCCAGCTGAGAAGGCAGTTCCATTCCTTAGATGCATGGGCTGTGAAGGCCACCATCAAAGGGCAGATTGCCAATTCCGAACTGCAATGTGCCGGGTCTGTGGCAAACCAGGCCACATCGCTGCCATCTGCTGAGGTCATCAGAGGGACCACCCAAAAGAAGACACATTCAGGAGAGGTACCAGGGCCCCGGGTCAACACTGAGTAGGGTTCTGCTCCAGCCGAAGGAGCTTATTCACATTGGTGCCCATTGCCCCCTAAAGCAGAAGCTTAGACAACAGGTCAAGCTTCAGGGAGTTCCATGCAAGATAGAACTGGACACGGGCTCAACCATGTCTATCATTTCACAAGGAACATTCAGACACCTATGCCATCATAGCAACAGATGGGCCAAGCTCCAGTCATCTAATCTACTACACATAGACTTCCAAAACTCCTGAGTGGTGGTCAAAGATGAAGCCACACTTCTGGTGGAATTCAAGGGGCCACTAGATGTCATAGTGGTGGAAGACCAATGCACGAGCCTCATAGGGCTTGATTGGTTTGATGCATTGGGCATTCAAGTAACCGGCATTCATCGAACACAAGCAGCAGATCTGTCTGCAGTCTGCCAAGAGTTTGCAGATGTTTTAGGTTCTAATCTAGGGGAGTGCAAGGGTCCTCCAATCGCCCTGAAGCTTGATCCTATGGTAACTCCAATACGGATCAAGCCTCATAGAGTGCCTTTCGCATTAAAACCCAAAATCAATGCAGAGCTGGATAAGCTAGTGGAACAAGGTATATTGGAGCCCGTAGACAGTATGGAGTGGAAGACCCCTACAGTAACACCATTAAAGGCCAACGGGGAAGTGCGAATATGTGCTGACTATAAGTGCACCCTCAACAGGGCATTTCAACAGCACGCGTACCCTGTGCCAGTTGTCAGCCATATTTTGGCGTCATTGCAAGAAGGCCACGTGTTCACCAAATTAGACTTGGCACAGGCTTATCAACAACTGCCTATGGATGAGGCCACAGCGGTAGCCCAGACCATTGTCACCCATAGGGGCTTTTAAGGTTAAGCGCCTACAGTTCAGTGTAAGTGTAGCCCCAGGGCTGTTCCAGGGAGTGAGGGAGTGCATGTTCAAGGGAATTCCAGGTGTTTGCCCTACTTCAATGATGTCCTCATTGCTGGCAAATCAGTTGAGATTCTGGCTGAACAGCTTAAGGCTGTCCTTCAGTGGTTCCGCAATGCGGGAAATTAAAAAAAGAAAAGTGCAAGATTGGGGTAGAGTCAACCGAGTTTCTTGGTTTCTGCATCAATGCCAAAGGCATTCAGAATCCAGCAGGCCCCAAGGCTGAAGTCAAAGGGAAAGCTTCAGGCTTTCCTAGGCCTTTTGAATCTTTACCATGCCTTCCTCCCAAACAAGGCCGCAGTGGCAGAGCCATTACACAGGCTCTTGGATAGACAAGCTCAATGGCAGTGGACCAGTGTCCATGAGAGTAACTTCCAAGCAGTCAAATCACTGCTGTCGTCGAACTCAGTTCTCACTCATTTCAATGAGCAGCTGCCTGTCTGCAATGCATCCCCGAATGGGGTTGGGGCTGTATTAAGCCATTTAATGGCTGATGGGAGGCAAAAGCCCATCGTGTATTACTCCAGGACCCTATCGTCTGCAGAGCACAGCTACGCACAAATTGACAAGGAGGCTCTGGCCATTGTGGTCAGTTAAAAAATTTCATGACTACTTGTATGGCCTCCAGTTCATGGTCTTCACAGACCAGAAGCCACTCCTAGGGTTGTTCACCACAAACAAACAGATACCTCTCCTCAAATGCTCAGGTGGTCTATCTTCCTGTCAGCCTACAGCTACAGGATGATTCACAATCTGGGCAAGGAAATGGGCCATGCAGACAACCTGAGCAGATTGCCCCTGCCACATGTGGAACCAGATCCAGCTCCAGCTGCATGCATCCTGTCTAACCAGGATTTGCCAGAATCTCCCCTTCATGCTGGGGACATAGCTGCTGAGACAGCAGCTGACAAAACGCTGAGTCATTTTAATGTTAAATTTAATTACAGCAGCAAGCTTGTTGATAGGACAATATTGGAAGAAGGAATTTTTGTCTACTTTGGAGGAATGGTTATTTAAAGTTTCTTATTTATCTGAAATGGCAAAAATTTCGGCTTATTTGAAAGATCAATCGCAAGAGAAATATCTCTTGGTGTGGAAAAGATGGATAAACTTTATACAGTATAAGTATGGTATTAAAAGATATTATTTAGCTTTTGAATAATTTATGTTTAAAGTTTAAAGTTTAAGATAATAAGTATTTTTTATTATATATATATATATTGGACTTTTTATTATATATATATATTGGATTTTTTTTTTAATGTAACTTTTGTTTGAGGTTTACTTAAGTTTAAATGTTTTGTATTCTTAGTTCTAGTTAACCCTGTATTCAGCTCTGGGAAGAGGGGGGGAGGGTTTTGGGAGGGTTGGGAGGTAGTGGGAGAGGGATCTTATTGTAAAATTGCAAAAAGTTTTAATTAAAAAAAACGCTGAGTCGTGTTCTAAACTGGGTACACACAGGATGGCTGGACAAATGTTCAGGGTCAGAATCTCAGAGTTTCTTCGTGAGAAAAGATGAGGTTTCAGCTCATAAGGGGTGCATCCTTTGGGGAAGTAGGGTCATAGTCTTGAGCTCTTTAAGGCCCAGGGTCCCAGAGTCTCTGCAAGAAGGTCATCCTGGAATAGTTCAGATGAAGGCACTTGCAAGGAGCTCCCTTTGGTGGCAAGGGCTAGATAAAGCCATTGAGGCCCAAATACATAGTTGCTACACATGCCAGCAATCCAGACCAGAGATGCCGTAAGCCCCTGTCCACCGATGGGAGGACACACACACACCATAGTCAAGAATCCACATCGATTTTGCCAGGCCCTTTCAGGGACAGCTGTTTCTAATAGTAGTAGATAGCCATTCTAAATGATTAGAGGTCACACCAGTCCCTACTATGACTACTGCCAGGACCATCCAAGAACTGCGCAGAATCTTTGCAACACACAGACTTCCAGACATGTTAGTCTCAGACAATGGGGCTCAGTTTACTGCTTCTGAATTTTCCTCAGGGCAAATCAAATATAGCACACCACGTCGGCTCTTTTTCACTCGGCTTTGAACGGCAAAGCGGAACGCATGGTCAGCACAACCAAGGAATCACTAAAATGGATTGTAACAGGGGATTGGCACCACAGACTGGCAGATTTTCTACTCTGCCTGTACCGCCACGGGCAGAAGCCCTGCCAAACTCAGATGGGGCCGACGTTTGATCACCAAGCCGGACAGGCTGCACCCTGACCGGGTTGCCTTGGACTCTGCTCAGTCAAAGGCACCTCGGAGTTTGCAAGTGGGTGACTGGGTTTGGACCTGGAATTACGGGCAAGGGGCTTTATGGGTGGCAGCCATTGTTATTAAAGTGTCGGGACCACTCTCTTATGAGGTGGTCCTGGAAGATGGGCGAGTCATTCACCAGCACATTGACCAGCTGCATCAGAGGCTAGCGAACCAGTCGCTGGCTCAGGTCTCTCAAGAGGGCCGCATGCAAGAGCTGTGCGACAGCGTCCCAACAGAGGAGCTTGCACGCTCCAACAGAACTCTTACTCAAGGAGACGGGGAAAAGGCCATAGGAGAGCTTCCCCAGGACAGACAGACAGAATCCACTGAATAGGACCGGCAAAATGCACTGAGAAACAGCCCTGCAGACTTTGCTGCACAATTGGACTTTGATTTGGGCCAACCAGGATTGGCCAGCCAAAAGGACCCAAGTCAATCTGACTTCACTGGACCTTAGAATCCTGGTCTACCCAGCCAGGAAGGTAAGTGGGCAGACCAGGAGACCCCTGCAACCCCTCGATATTCAGAACAGTCAAGAAGGGACTTCCGGTTCTGGTTCGCAGCGTCTCTAGTCATACGGGGAGACTCGTCTCCTTGTCGGCTAGCCTTCCCTCCGCTGGCAGACCCTTACACGGGTCCAAAGTCGCCCTGGAGGGTGCAACTTCTGTCGAGGAGGCTCTGTTCGGCTGCTGAGAAGCAGCAGCTTCTTTAGCGGTCCGAGCTATCTCTGAGGGCCGACGGAGAAGAAGATCAGCCAGTAAAATGGCTGATCACCCTGCTGCTTCAAACCGCAAGTCAAAGAACATCTAAGCTGTAAGAATCCCTGTGGTGAAACCGGGTGAGACCTTTCTTTGTTATTCTCTCTATTCTACTTTGTATTTGGTACCTGAAAGAGCCTTGTTGGAATTACTTCCCCAGCTTGAAAAGGCAGCCTCTACATTTTTTGGGAAGAAAGGCGTTCTATAAAAATAGAACAAAATTTTAAAGACTACATTTACTTTTATATTTTTTGGGGTACACATTTTTTTTTCTTTTCCTTTCCTCTTTTTCTAATAACTGTACTATCATCCTATGCCGGAAGATTATTTCTTTTCTTTTTCACATTATACTTTAAAAGATAGAAAAGGGGAAATGGTGTTTGGAAAAGACCTTTTTTAACTTACTGAGGACATCTAGTGGCGAAAATTTAATACTGCAGCTTCTGGTTACTTGGTTTGAAGAGAGCTGACCTTCAAAACACTTTGAAGAGGAAAGATAAGCTGGGTAACTGTGGGAACTGTGGGGGTGGATATTGCCTAAACTATATCAAATATAGCCTCCACAAAAAAAGAAAAGAGAGACTCTTTTTAATCACTCTGAAAATATCCTGTCAATCTTGGAAGTTCCTTATATGTGCTATAAACAGAAGGAATTGTGAAATCCTTTGAAAGTCTGAAATACTTTTTGTGCCTTTTTAGTTGTTTTGCTCTGAATCAGGCTGTTTGCTGCTGTCTGCAGTGTAATGTATTGGCCACAACTGTTTTAAATCTTAATGTCTGACCTATATTGCTGTATTGTTTAAGGGTTGCTGTTACTTAAAGCCAGATTGGCTGTCTCCAAGCTGATAATGAGGTTTGGGGTGGGAAACTGTTACTTTAAATGTATTGGTTGCCACCTAGAGGCTAACTATATAAATAGCTGTGCAGCAGCCTTTAGGGCTGCTTCTGTTCTGAATTAATAAACTTGTTTGCTGTTTCAACACTCTGCCTCATTCAATGCCTAAAGAACCGAAGATATAACAATTTCATCCCAAAAGAATCTTTTATTAGGAGAAGTTGACAGCAGGCATAGAAGGAAGGATCTGAAGGGTTCCCATGTGAATCAATAAGTTAAAAAAGCAAGAAGCAAACTCCACCCCAATAGTCTATCCGGTGAGTTCAAACAGGCCAATCCGCAGGTGTTGAATCCACTGTGGGAACAGGGCTGATAAGGTGTGTTAGAGAATTTTAATTTCTCTATTTGTGAAAAAATAAATCAGAAGCTCTCACAGTTGACTGCATTTAGCTGATTCAAAATAATTTTATATTTATATAAAAATATTTACAATACCATTCTTCTTTACAGCAACATAGCTTAATGGAGACTTCTTATAGAGACAGACCAGAGACAAACCTTGAGACTGGAAATCTAGCTCCTAACTCAAAACTAACTTTGCACAGACTCAGTAGCACTTTCTTCACATTGGCTGACTGAGTTACCACATGACTCTTCCTGCTCATGAATATTCCAACAAGGTGCCATTCCCAAAGCTGTGAACCTTTTGTTAGGTCTTTGCACTTAGTCTTCTGCAGTGAGAGATAAGCCAAATGGCAGGAGGCACATTCCTTTCTCACCTCCAAGTTGGCATCGAGGGGAAACAGTTCAAAGAGCAAGCAGATAGAGGAAGCAGAGAGGATATGCAGTGGCTGAAGCGAAGTGAAGAAAATACATTGTAGTTCCCATAGTTCCCTCCTCCCCCCAGGAAAATGACAGAACCCACAGGAAAGAAAAGGAAAGGAGTCTACAGAAGAGAAAAAAAACCCTCCCAATATGTGGGTTCTGACATGCCACCCCCCTTAAAAGAAAGAGACATCCACCCATAGAGGAAATAAGAAAGGGAGATAAATATATGGGTTAGTCTGGTTTGTCAGGATAATTGGCATGGAATTTACTAAGCAGTTTTGGAGCTCTAACATGACGTTTATGGACCCATTCATTTTGGGAGGTTGATAGGTATTTCCATGGTAATAGATATTGTGTGGAGCCATGATATTTCCTACAGTCTAGGATGTCCTTGATTTTGAAATGCTGCTCTCCCTCTACCATAATTGGAGGAGGAGGGGGTGCTACAATTGGCCATAAGGGTGAACTTAGTTCTCTTTTAGTACACTGCAGTGAAACACCAGGTGAACCTGTCTAAGCGTTTTAGCAAGTTCCAATTCTACTGTTACTGGATTGATTCATTTAATGGGGAAAGACCCCACAAATTTTGGTCCTAATTTTTTCGATGGCTGCAAGGATTTAAGGTATGTAGTGAGTAGGTATGCTTTCTCGCCTATTTGGAATGGCTTGGATTCTGTTCATTTCTTTTTTTAATAGATATTTTTGTAATGTTTTATTAATTTTCCAATTTTACATTTGAATATTTAAAAAGCAATGTGGTGACTGGATTACAATAGTTCAATAATAAAATCTTAGTACAAATCTCAGGTTACACTATCGAATATTTCTTCTCTTTTTCCCTTAACATTTATTGTCTCATATTCAGGTTAGTACATTTCTAATTATATCAACTCAATAAGAACATCAAAATTACATTTATCAATAAATTTTTAGCTTATACATATCTTAATTACATTCAATCTTTATAAACAATCCATATCCTGTTATTACTTTTTACTCAATTTTTAACTTCTTATCAATATTCCAATTAACCTTTAATATTTATAATTTTCAGACTTTAGGTAACCAAAATTTCCCTTATCTCACTTTATAACAAACTATAATATCCAAAATATATATTTTATCTATTTGAATATAATCTTGTTCTATTTCCTAAGAGTTATCTATTTCCCATCATATTGAATCATCTACTTAATAACACAATATCCCCTTTAATAAATCCCATTATATATATTGCCTGGGTTAATCAATAAATCAAACACATTCATAATATTTAACTTTCTTTTCCTTTTTAAGTCTAATTTTTAAATATTAAGCCGATAAAATCCTTGTTTTCAACTAGTTTCCAAATATTATAAATCTAATAACCAAAATTCCCCTTATCTCAACATCTCCCTTTAACACTCTAATTGGCAATATACAATCCCCTCTAATGAATCAAAATCCCAGTTTTTTTAACTTTATTCTGGCTTGTTCTGTTATTCTTGTTCTTGTTATTCTTAACTTTATTCTGGCTTTATTCTGGCTTATTCTAATTGGCTCATTTGCCAATTAGACTTCCATATCAGCACTTTTAAATCTTCAAATAGATCTCCCTCTGTTCTTACATATGTTGTTTGAATTAAAGGAGACCATTTGATTGCCAGTTTTCTGGAAGGACTAGCCCATTTGTATTTGTTAAATTGTCTTCCTGTTATTCCAGTTCCCCACGTTTGCTCTAATATGTTTGTCTTCAATTCAATCTGTTCTACTTCTTTCTCAAATTTATTCTGATTTATATAGAAAGTCATTTCCATTTTCAATGTTGTCACTTCCTTTTCTGGATTGTCCATTAGGTGTATTTGATGGTCAATTGAGTCCTCTGTCTTCATATTTGTCCCACTTCTTCTGTTTATCTTCTGCATTGTTGGTTTTTTAGTAGTAGTCAAAATTTGGCTTTGTGCATCTAAGTTGACATCTTGATCTTTTATTTTAGTTATTATTTTATCACAAGCTACAAGAATGCTTTATGTATTGCTTTCAACATAGAAAGAATCTTTTCCATCTCTTTCACTTATTTGTAAATAGTCTTTTTAATAAAAGTTATTTGTTAAGCAAAAATCAGTAAAGGTTTGCAGTCACAGTTCAAGTGGGCCAATTTTGCTGCCCAGCTCTTCTCTTACAGCTAAATCTTCTCACAGATGGTTCCAAGGACAGGAAAGTCTTATCTAGGTCTAGGCTTTGAGCCAAATATCTTTTTAGATATACCAAGCTTCACCACAAGATGTCACCAATGCCATTTAGAGTTTTTTAAGTCCCTAATTTTTCTAATTCTTTTTCCAATTTTATTTCTTTTTTGTAGATAAAAACAAAAGTCTCCAATAGAAATAGGAAATTTTTTAGTCCCCACGTTTCAGGAAAATATAAATCCAATTAGATTAAAGTTGTTCTTTTTAATGCTTTGATTCCCCTGGGTAGTCAGACACCACTATTCTTAGAGGGTGGGATAGAAATTCTCTTCCCTTTCTCCTCACAGGGGGAAGATACTTCAAACAGCCTTTACAGGAAAAGAAGATCAGATCTCACCTATGTTGCTTTCAGAGTGCTTGATAGTAGATTTGAGGTCGGCTGTCTGCAGCCTAATGACAAGCCATATTGCTATGGCTGGTCTTTTCTCTGCCAGTTTGGAGGGCTGCCCTCGATTGAGTGGAAGGGATGCCATCCTTGCTTGTCAACCCTACAGGGTGACTTTTGATCCTTTCCAGGGTCCCCCAGCAAAGGAAAATCGGATGTGGAAGACGCAGTCACCTTCCAAGCGTCCGCAGCAGCTGCATCGGCAAACCATAAGTCTTTTTTATATAGAGATATTTTATTGGTTTTTAACTATAACAATCTCCAATGCCTGGTGTACAGCGTGTTGTCTTGGTTTATATTTTAACAAGAAAAAAGGACAGTAATAATTAATTAACAGTCAATAATGATTAAATTTGATAATTCCATAATATATTAATTAATAATACATTTCTTTGATCTTCCCTTCTCCCATTTGTATTTTCCTTTTTCAACCTTAGCCAAAATAGAATTCTTAATATTTTCAATATATAAATGAGTAGGTATAGGCATTTTTTATATTTATACAAATAATAATAATCTCTCTATATAACATTTTTCCAGCTTATATTATTCTCATAACCATCATCTCATTAGTTCAGCATACATCCTATTTTTATAATTTTTGTTCGCTTAGATTCCTTTATATTCAATCCAATTCTTATCAGTCATAATTTCTTCATATTAGTCATCTAATTGTCTAAATTTTCCCATTTAGATACACCATCCCAATATTTTATCTCATGCATTATAAAAATACTGTACTTTTTATCTGTCTTACAGTATCTAGATATAACATCCTTTTTAATCAGTTTATATTTTACTTATATATTAATAAAAGTTACATCAACCTACTATTTTAACATTTAATATATTATAAAACATAATATATTACTTAAATCTCATTATCGTTCTTGTTATAAGGCCCCTTTACATTTGAAATTCTCTGTTCTTTTAGCCATATTCAAACAAATGTTCATTCACATAATAGTCCATCTGGTAGGGGGAGTCAAATCTCTTGTATCTGTTTCTGATCTTCTTCTTTTGCCAAGTAATTTTAAACCCTTCCTGCAAATTCTTCTCTAAAAGATTAGCCAAAAAGCCAAGGTTCTTCTTTTCCATAAACAGTTCTTAGGTTTAAGCAACAGTTCAAGTGTTTTTTCCTTCTTCCAATCCTCAAAGGAAGCAGGTAGATGTTACTCTCACTCACTGCATTGAGAGATCTATAATCCACACAGAGGATTATTCATGAAATAGCACAGGGGCTGCCATTTTTGGTTTTGCAGATTGGATAAACCTCCTCATCAAATTTTTTTCTATAAATTTTTGTAATTCCTCCATCTCCCAAGGGGTCATGGAATACAGTTTTGATTTAGGTAGTTTCGCTCCCGGCAATATTTCAATAGCACAGTCTGTGGGCTGGTGGGGAGGGGAATTTGTCAGACCTCTCTTCACTGAACACTTCAGCTAAATCCCAACACTGTTCTGGTATGCCTTCCAATTCCCCATCACTCACTGCTGCTGCGCTTTCCATGCCTTTAGCCATCCCTTTTTTCTGAGCTGCTCCCTTTTTGACGAGGTTCCCTTTCAGGAACCTTAACTCTCCAGTACTCCAATCTACTCTCGGGTTCCATTTCGTTAGCCAAGCCATGCCTAGTATACTGTAAGTGGGCACTCCATTCCAGGGGTCACCATGAATGTTAGAGTCTCTACGTGGTTCCCTATAGTGAGCTGGACAGGCTGCGTGGTGAGGGTGGCAAGGATCCCCCCTGCGATGGATCCAACTAACTGATTGAATGAAATTGGCTTCTTCAGCCTCCTCACCAGGATTCCTAGATTCCCCACCAGGATTGGGTTTATGAGGCAGCACGTGTAGCCAGAGTCTATCAGGGTTCTTAATGCAATCTTTTCCAGCATCCTTGGACTAAACAGTTCTACGGTTCTGGTAAGGGGCACAATGGGTCCACTTGCCAGGAGTTCATCCTCCAAGCTGTCCCCCAAGGATTCTGGAGGCTCCCCAGTCTGGGTTGGAGTTCCTCCCACATACTTTGATGGGGTTAGGACATTGACAACCTCCATGTTTTTTATGGCTGTTTCCTTCAGCTTCGGCGGGGTTTTCTCAGGCTTCCCCCCTGCAACTTGGTCAGGTTTCTGCACTGGAGTCTCTGAGCAGCATCCAGCTGCACGGTGTCCTTCCTTCCCACATTTAAAACAACCTGATGACCTCAGAGTGATGGAATTTGCTTCCATGGCTCCTGGGCTCCCTTCACCAGAGATCGTCCACAGGTGTCGTTGTCTCCAGGCCTCTTTGGCTAAGATGTAGCTGTCAGGGAGCCGATCAGGATCTCTCTGGGGGATGCAAGCATAGTACAAGTCATTATTCAGTCCTTTAAAGTGACCCACAAGGACTTCTTCCAGCCAGAGCTGGCTGGCCAGAGCTCAGAATTCCTCCTTGTATTCTGCTATGGGGTGAGGCCCCTGCCTCAGTTTTTATTTATTCTCTGGCCTTCCAATCAGCCAAGGGGTCTTGAAATCTCCTTCTCAGGGCTGCCATGAAATGGTTGAAGTTGCGTAGTTCTGGGGCATCTGCCTCATGCAGGGTCACCATACACTCAGCCGCCTCCACCTCTAGTGTCATGGTCACGATCCTCACCCATCCATGGGGATGTCTCGGCTCAGGATGTGAGCTAGGAAAAAGCCCAGTTTTTGTGGTTCCCTGTTGTACTTTACCCCCAGTTGTGGGAATTTCCGGCTAGCTCAATGATCTCTCCTTTGCCAGGACCAGTGTCCATCTCCACCAACTGGTGCAATTTGGGTGGGAGTGGTGGCTGCTGCTGTTGTGGTTGCACTCTCTGAATCACTGGTGAAAGGACCTGGGTTTGCAGTCTTGGTTTCCACATTACCTTCTCCTTTAGCTGGCCCTGAGTTTGCAGTGTCCTGACACGGGTAAGCCTTTTCTTCCTTAAGGGAGTTGAAGGCAACTCTCAGCATGTCAGTTGCTTGCTCCAGGAATCAGCTGGAATGGGCCAGTCTCTCATCCTTGTCCTCGCTGAGTTGGAGCGACCTCTTCATTTCTCATTTCCAGCCTGGTTGGTAATTGCCGTATTTGAGAGTCACCTTTCTTGCTTTCCAGACCTAGTGGTCCTTCTTCCCAATGCCCAGTGATCACCTCGGTTTGTCTTGGTGCTTGGTGGTTATGGCTTCATCGGAAGAACTGGAGGAATACGAGCTATATCTGCTTGGCCCAACCTGGAGGGAAACTTCCCCCCATGGTGCCTTCTTCCTTCTCCATGCCTAAATCCAACATAATTTTTATGGTCCCCGTGGTAAGGGTCTTCCTTCCGGGCTGACTGAATACTGAAGATCTTGCCTAATGTAAGGACCCACTTCAAAACCTCTTCCCAAGAAAGCAGGACTCTTGGAATGATTTCATCCCAAAACAATCTTTTATTAGGAGAAGTTGACAGCAGGCATAGAAGGCAGGATCTGAGGAGTTCCCACATGAATCAATAGATTAAAAGAGCAAGAAGCAAACCTCAGCCAATAGTCCATCTGGTCAGTTTAAATGGGCCAATCCCCAGGTGTTGAATCTGCTATGGGAACGAGGCTAATAAGGTGCCCTTCCCAAGGCTGTGAAGCTGTTGTTAGGTCTTGGCACTTAGTCTTCCGCAGCAAGAGATAAGCCAGATGGCCAGAGGCACATTCCTTTCTTACCCCCAGGTTGGCAAAAAGTTCAAAGAGCAAACAGATAGAGAAAGCAGAGAGGATACATTGCAGTGGCTGAAGCGATGTGAAGAAAATACATTATAATTCCCATAGTGCCCCCTTCTCCCCAGGAGAATGACAGAACCTGCAGGAAAGAAAAAGAAAGACCCCCTCCCAGCATGTGGGTTCTGACAAGTAAGCTGTATGCATATGGCTGAAGAATCAAATCAGATTTGCTTACATAAAGCTTAGTTGCTGATTATAAAATTTCAGGTATTATTTATTCTACTTGAAGCTTGGCAAATGGTTAGAAAATTGAGTATCTAAAATTTTGAAGTGATTACACAATTAAATATTCACTCCCTCTCACTGAATCTTCTCTGTATATGAAATGACCTTATCTTCCATATGCTTTTTGCTGTTTCTTTATTTGTTAATATCCTATATCTATATTCCTTTCTTCATATAGATAAATTCATAATTGCCTTTTAAACCATTTGAAAGCTTTAACTTTCATAACAAAGGATTTAAATATTCCATTAGAGAAATTTTGCAAAGTAATTATTTCACATGTTACACATTTCTTGATTATAACTAGCTGTTTTGACCTCCCTCTTTTGTTATATGCCATCTGTACAGATCTTAGTCAACAAGCCTTGTATGATATCCAGAGGAAGGTTCCCAAACACCTGGTGGTATTTTAAAGCAAATGATATGGGGGCGGAAAGAAGAGAAGAATGTTAGTTGCGGGTATGTAGGCTTATTTTTTTGTTTCTATTTTATCATTTTAAAACTGCATTCACTTTATAGTGGGAGCAGCCAAGAAGCTTTCTTCAGGTGGGGGGGAAATAACTATTTTATCCTCCCATTTGTTACCTTAAGTGCAATTACTTTGAAACATTTAATTTTGTTCATTCTCTGGATGTTGATGTGCAACATCTTCATTGCATCAGATTCTTGTTATTGCATTCTAATTCTTGTTATTGTGTAAGACTAGGATACTTTCACATGAGAGCTTGAATTTAAAATTAGCCTGCCATATTTAGGTTTTAATGGAGTTCTGGACATCACTGTCTTTCATGTCCCTTCTATGTTTTCTACCACACCACCTTTTTTTTTCTTATCAAAAAGCAAGAGATGGAAAAATATAAGACGTCTTTTAATTAACGTTAAGATTTCTCTGTTTGAAAGCAAACCAATACCGGGGATTCCAAGTTTTAAAGCCAATAAAGGGTTTCATTTAGAGCTTAGTCCTGCTAGTGATTAAACAGTTGCAACATGTCCAAAAAGTGCTGGGTTCAAAATTCCACTAAGCCATGAACCTCATGGAGTGATTTTAGTCTTATTGTTTTCTCTGCTTAATCCTCCTCACAATTTTAGGCTCAATGATCATCTAAATAAATATGCAAGATGACAGTAATAATCCATACATAATAATCCATTCATAATAATGATACATAATTATACATAAGATAAAATCACAGATTTATCTTAGCTATACAGTTAAAAAGATCAGGGAAAGTATCTTACACCAATAAAAAAACAATGAAATATTTTTCTTATCTACCCTTATAGGCCACTGTATAAAATATGGTGTTTTTATTTTCATCTCTGGGTCTGAACTGGCAAGCAAATACTGGTATGAAATATATCATGTTCACTGGGAAGACTATAAAATCAGTGATGCAATGCTACCAAAGAAGGAAAACATGTTCTACAAATTCATTCTGTCCATATGCACAAGTGAAAATTTCTTATAATACAGGATGTTTCTATATTTCCCGAAGTGTACCATTATAAATAAACATAGCACCTTGTTAATGTGAAGCCTATTCTATATTTGAGAATTTCTGCCACTTCAGTGGATCTTTCCCATCTTCTTTCTCCTGCTGCTGCTGAGGTGTGTTCAGCTGAGGCACCTGCTGGTCCTTTACAATACCTTGTGCTCTGCATTCCACCATCTCACAACCTTTCACTCTGCCCTGCACTCTTCCCTACAAGCTTGCTGCCCTGCATTCCACTGCCCTTATTGCTTCTTTCTTGCTGCTGCTGAGGTGTGCATATTTCTTGCTTGCTGCTGGACTTTGCAATACCTCATATCCTGCATTCTGCCACTTAGCTGACCTTCACCATCATCTTCTTCCTCTCATTGCTGCTGAGGTCATCCAACTTAAGCAGTTCCAGGACCTTAACAACATCTCCACTACACCTTAGTAATATCTTGTAAGATCTTTGCAATGCCTCCACAATGCATTATAAAGAAACACTAAAATTGTTCCCAATATCTATATTATAGAGAAACCTAAGCAATGTTAGAGTTAGTACTTAATATGCTTTAATTCTGGAACCTTCTTAGCTTCTTGTAGATTTTACACATTATTTAAAGGCTTCTGGACAGATTGAAAACCCCACTGTTTGCTAGCCATTATCCGCAGATTTCTTCCAGGTTCTATCCTTTGTTTTAAAAGGACAAAACAATTTCTGTCAACAACAGATGGAGGGCTTGGAGTAATTGATTTTGTGCATGAAAATTAGCCATAATTCTCTCAAAGAATTGGATATGGTACATATGAGTCTACTATCTGGTTGACAGGGTAGATCGCAATGGTGCCAGAATAAAACTACTGGAATAAAAATGGAGGGAAAAATATCTGGAATTTTAGCAATGCTAAAATTACCATTTTGGATTATGAATTTAGCATATTCTAGGGACCTAGCACAGTGGAAAATAATCCCCAGATATATGAAGCCTCAAGTCTATTTCTTTATTATGGATCATCAATGAGTTTTTAGAGTTTTTGTACAAAGATGAAGCCTTTTATATTCTGAAAACTATTTCTGTTCTGGAAGAGACTGCTGCATTATTTCTGTGTAATAAGGTATTGGACTAGAAGACCTCCAAGATCCCTTCCAACTCTTGTTATTCTGTTATTCTGATTAACTAGCTTTTACTTTCAATCCAGACCATGTTTCTTTCAATTTTGTAAGAAGTTTGATGGATTATATTTTTGAAACACTGGCAGAATAATAATTATCCAATATTCACAGGAAGATTCCACTCTCTGCCTCTCTCTCTTGTAGATGAGGAGAACCATTATCTTACGTACAATATATATAAATATATATAAAAAAGTAAATCCAGGGGGAATCCATTGTTCTTTGGAATTATTTACCCAGTATATTCTTATTGATTAATATCACTTTATCGTCTTTTGACTTCTAGGAGTATATTTTGGAAGAAAAGATGTTGGAATCTCTTCTTAAATATTTCTCAACTCTCACAGGAGTACACCCAGAGGGAACTACATATTTCATTATTATTAGAAATAGAGAAATGGCTACTAAATCAATGTAGATTTGAGTGATAGATATGGCCTTATACCAGGATTTTTTTTGGGGGGGGGGGGAGAGAAGAAATAAGGCTGTGTGTTTCATCTTAGCTTGGGCACCTGGAGGGAAAGAATACTCATGTGTGAATGCTGTTTGTGGATTTTAGTTCAGCATTTTACACAATCATCCCTCAGCATCTGGTGAACAAACTGGGCCTATTAGGTTTTAATACTCCTTTATGTAATTGGATTCTTGATTTCCTTATTGATAGGCCCCAGGTTGCATGAGTTGAAAAGAAATTTCCAGTTCTACCTCCTTGAGCACAGATTTTCCACAGGGCTGTGTCCTGAGTCTGCTACTGTTCACCTTGCTAGCCCACACGGCAGTGGTAGGTCTTATCTGGGATGACAATGAAGATGCTTATAGGGAAGAGGTGAAGGCTCTGGTGGACTGGTGTAATAAAAGTAATCTCGTTCTAAATGTTGATAAAACAAAGGAGATCATTGTAGATTTCAGAAAGAGCCAGTATAGTCATACTCCATTCAGTATCAAGGATGCAGCTGTAGAGGTGATCAACAGTATTAAGTATCCGGTGGTGCAGATAACTAACAATCTGAATTGGCCTCTCCACACATCATCCTTAGTGAAGCATGCAAATCAGCGTCTGCATTTCCCATGTTGGATGAGGAGAGCACATCTTTCTCCTTCTGTCCTGGCCACTTTTTACAGAGGCACGATTGAAAGCATTTTAACAAACTGCATCACTGTCTGGTTTGATGGCAGCAGTGCCTCAGATAGAAAGTCCATAAAGAGAATGGTAAGAACAGCCAAGAGGATCATAGGAAGCTTTCTCCCTGGTATTCAGGATGCTGCTTCTAAGTGCTATGTGCTTAGAGCTCAAAGTATTGTTAAAGACCCCACAAATCCACTTTACGGTCTGTTTCTGTTGTTCCCCTCTGGGAAGAGGTTTTGAAGTATTTCTAGCAGGACTACCTGATTCTATAATAGCTTTTTTCCTTATGCCATCCATCTGGTAAACTCGCAAGATTCTTCTTTCTCGCCATGCACATATATACATAACCCAAACTAGACTGTTGTTTCTCTGTGTCATATAATATATGTTGGTATATGCATAACTCTGTATATTTTATTTATTTTTGTCATTTTTATGTAGTGTACATCGGAGGTGGTGACCCTGTGAAAGCTGAATACAAAATTTATTTTAATGTATGCCGATTAGTGTACATTCAAAGTGACAATAAAGTTATTATTCTATTCTATTCTATTCTATTCTATCCTATCCTATCCTATCCTATCCTATCCTATTCTATTTCTATTCTGTTCTATTCTATTCTATTCTATTCTATTTCATTCCATTCCATTCCTCTAATAGAACTAAATCTGTACCTTCTTTCTAATAGGAATAAATTTGAAGTGAACTGACAATATGGTACAAATTTCTTTAGCATAGTTTGGTAAAGAATTCTGTGATTTTTTTTCTGACCAACAATCTAATCCCCCTCCTCAGCAATTCTGAACAGGAAGAAACACTGCAGCTTTAAAAATTATGAGAAGATGCTATATTTACATCTTTATGCATTCCAAAATACCTTTGAAATCTTGTGAAGACTTTTATAAGCATAGACATACATATATACATGCATACATATATACATACACACATACATAAGGAATGTAACTCCAAATCCTATGAATTTATTTTTCTAAAAACTGGCAATGTTCATCCTCTTAGAAAAAGTACAGTGGTACCTCGGCACTCAATGCTAATTGGTTCTGGAGGGTGTGATGCACACCAAAAATGATGAGTACCAAACAAAATTTTCCTATAATTTTAGTGAGTCACAAGGCAGCTGACACCAAAAAGTTTAACTTTTGTGTTAGTACCAAACAAACAAAGAACACCGGGACAAAATTTTCACCTCAAAATGTGTTGAGTACCAAAGTTGATGAGTTTCAAAGCTTTTGAGTACCAAGATTCTACTGTATAAACTTATAAAAGAGATGGAAAACATAAGATTTCAGGCTTGAAGATGGGAAGCACAAATCTTGCTCTGGTCAGTGGAATATATTTTTCAAATTATTAAATAAGGCACAAAACCAAATCTTATGATTTGTGCACAGATTTAAAATAGAATAGAGCTGGAAGAGACCTTGGAGTTCTTCTAATCCAGCCCCCCGTTTAAGCAGGAAAACCTATACCATCTCTGACAAGCAACTGTTCAGTCTCTTCTTAAAAACCTCCAATGATGGAGCAGCCATGATTTCTGAAGGCAAGCTGTTCCACTGGTTAATTGTCCTCACTGTTAGGAAGTTTCTCCTTAATTCCAGGTTGCTTTTCTCTTTGGTCGGTTTCCAACCATTGTTTCTTGTCCTGCCCTCTGGTGCTTTGGAGAATAGTTTGATGCCCTCTTCTTTGTGGCCCCTCAAATTCTGGAATATTGCTATCATGTTGCCCCTATTTCTTGTTTTCTTTATACTAGCCAAACCCAAGTCCCGCAGCTGTTATAATAGAATAGAATAGAGCTGGAAGGAACCTTAGAGGTCTTCCTGCTCAAGCAGGAAAACCTATAACATCTCAGACAGGTGGATGTCCAGTCTCTTCTTATAAATCTCCAGTGATGGAGCGCCCATGATTTCTGGGAGTAAGCTGTTCCACTGGTTGATTGTTTTCACTATTAGGAAATTTCTCCTTAGTTCCAGGTTGCTTCTTTCTTTGGTCAGTTTCCAACTGTTGTTTCTCATCCTTCCATCTGGTGCCTTGATGAACAACCTGACCCCCTCTGCTTTGTGGCAGCCCCTTAGATACTGGAACACTGCTATCATGTATCTCCTATTTCTTCTTTTCCTTAGACTAGCCAGATCCAAATCCCGTAGCCATTCTTCATATGTTTTAGTCTCCAGGCCTTTGATCATTTTAGTTGCTCTTCTCTGAACTTTTTCCACTGCTTACTTCTCTCCATGTAGATGTAGTACCACTGAGGACTACCCATTGAGTACAGTTTGTCAGGCAGCTCCAAATCCATCTGGTGGTAATGTTGTCTATTCCGCCTTTTCCTAGCTTACCAAGGAGTAGGCTGTGGTCTACTTCATCAAATGCTTTACTGAAATCTAAGTATGCTACAACCACTTCATTTTACTGGTCTATTAATTTAGTCACTTTATCAAAGAATGAGATAAGATTGGTTTGGCATGATCTGTTTTTAACAAACACATGCTGGCTACTGGTTATGACTTTGTTTCTAGTTGTTCGCAGATCTATTTTTTGAATATCTTTTCTAGTATCTTCCCAGGTATTAATGTTAAACTGATTGGTCTGTAGTTTCCTGGGTCTGTTTTTTTTTCCCCTTTCTTGCAGATGGGAACCACATCAGCCCTTTTCCAATCCTCAGGTACTTCCCTGGTGCTTCAGGATTTATGAAAAGGGGTGTTGTCTTACCTGAACGCCTTTTCTCAGCATGATGATGGAGAATCCACAGATGGGTTGTCTTAAACTATCTGCTCCAATTAGACTAAGTCTGAAATTTAGTACCTCCCCCTCTGTGCCAACTGCATCCCAGTTTTAGGCTAAGGTGATACTCAGACTTTAGTCCGACGCGTCTGATCAATATGGGAACCAGGCCAACTGACCTTATGGGAGGAAGTGGATTCTCCATCATCATGCTGAGAAAAGGCGTTCAGGTAAGACAACGCCCCTTTCTCCAGCATGATTGGATGGAGAACCCATGGATGGAACATACCAAAGCCCTGTGTCCCTAGGGTGGGGAATTAGATTGGGCCTGGGTCCCATCCAACATTAATGCGTGTTCTAGAACCTTGCGGCCAAATGAAGCTGTAGAAGAGGCATATATATCCATCTTGTAGTGACGGACAAAGGAAGAGGGAGATGCCCATGTTGCTGCTCTACAAATTTCCTCTATGGAGGCCTGGGTAGACCAGGCAGCTGTAGTAGCTGAACCCGGGTGGAATGGGCCGTGATATGCCTAGCAGCTTGCAGTGACTGAGTCTGGTATGCCAGAGAAATACAAGCTCTAATCCACCTGCCTATTGTGGGTGAAGAAACCTTCTGTCCTAGTGATGAAGGGTGAAAGGACACAAACAGAGCCTCTGTTTTGCGGAAGGATGAGGTTCTCTGTATATAACAATATAAAGCCCTGCGCACATCCAATTTGTTCCACTGAATCTCTGTCATTAGATGGGTTAGGACAGAAGTCCGGCAAAACTATTTCCTGAGATCTATGATACAAGGAATTAACCTTGGGCATGAAGGAGGGGTCTAGCCTAAGGGTTACCCTGTCCTTATGGAAAGTACACAGGTCCTTCCTCACTGAAAGAGCAGCCAGTTCAGAGATCCTTCTGGCTGAAGTTACAGCAACAAGAAATGCCACCTTCATCGATAACTGTTTGAACAAACAAGTGTCAATAGGTTCAAAGGGTGGCAAAACAAGAGCCTGTAAAACCTGATGAAGATCCCACGAGGGGTATCTATGTATAGTTGGTGGTCTGGCGTTATTAGCTCCCTTTAGGAAGGAGCGTATCATAGGGTGATGTGTTAAGGATTCATTGCCGCAGGAAATAACTGTGGCAAGTGCTGCTACCTGCCTGCGGATGGTGCTTGTGGAAAGCCCCTTGTCTAGACCATCCATCAGGAACTCCAAGATAACTGGCACTGAAACCACCAAAAGGTCAATTTTGTGAACCGAACACCAATTATAGAAGCTTTTCCACATGGCATTGTATATTCTATTCATCGAGGGTTGCCTGGATTGCTGAATCATAGCTATGACCCTCAACGAATATGAGTCTCGGCCTAAGGCCTGCCTCTCAAGTGCCAGATGGTTAACTGGAGCCATTGAGGTCCGGATGGCGTAGTTCCCCCTGGATGAGGGAGATGCAATTTGCTGGGATCCTCCATGGAGGGGATGCAGAGAGCTCCATCAGGTCGGCGAACCAAGAGCATCTTGGCCAATGTGGCGCAACCAGGAGGACCTCTGCTCGTTCATGAAGGATCTTCCTGATCGTGGCAGGAAGAAGCGGCAGGGAAGGGAAGACATAGAGCAGTTCCCTGGACCAGGGACTGCGGAGCGCATCTGTTCCCCCCGCTGATGGATACGGGAACCTGGAAAGGAATCTGGGAAGTTGTGAGTTGGTTGGGGAGGCAAAAAGGTCTAAGGTTGGGGAACCAAACCTGTCCACGATCTCTCTGAACACCTTCGGATCCAGCTGCCATTCGGAATGGTCCACGGTGGCTCTGCTCAGTGAGTCCGCCTGCTGGTTGGTCACTCCGGATATGTGCTCCGCCCTGATGGAGGCAAGATTCAGTTCCGCCCAGAACCCCAGCAGTTTGGCCTCCTGCATGAGAGGCCTGGACCTTGTCCCCCATTGTCTGTTGACATGGGCCTTGGCTGTAATGTTGTCGGTTAAAATCAGGACATGTTGGCCCTGTACTATATCGCTGAATCTCTTTAGGGCCATATGTATGGCTTTGAGTTCCAGCCAGTTTATATTGTTCTTTAGATCCTGCTTGGACCACCGACCTTGAGCCCAGTGCGTGTGGAGGTGTGCCCCCCACCCAAACAGGCTTGCGACTGTGGTAATGGTAATCCTGTCTGGTTCTTTGAATTCTGCTCCCCGTGACAGAGCCAGGGAGTCCCACCATTGAAGGGAGTTCAACACCGACCATGGAACTCGGACCTTCTGGTGGGATGTGCTGGTGGAGACGTGCCCATGGCACAATTTGCACGCAGGACACCATCTTCCCCAGTAGCTGTGATAGGGAGGCCAAAGTGACTACTCTTTCCCTTCGGATCCGACGTACAAGAGTCTGAATAGAGTTCCGTCGGTCCTGAGATAGGTAGACTGTACAATTGTCTGCGCCCAAATGGAGGAGCTGGGTTGTTGGTACGGTTTGACTTTTCTGGAAATTAACAGAAAACCCGTGCTCCTGAAAGACCCTGATGGCTAGGGAGAGGTCTGACAGAGCGTTTTGGAATGATGATGACTGAATTAGTATGTCATCTAAATAGCATTAAATTCTGATTGGAATTTGTCTGAGGTGGGCTGCGAGCACTGCCAGTACCTTTGTAAATACTCTCGGTGCCGATGAGAGGCCAAATGGTAAGGCTCTGTACTGGTAGTGGCATTGGGCATAACTGAATCTGAGGAATTTGCGGTGGTCAGGAAAAATAGGAATGTGCAAATATGCCTCAGTCAGATCTATTGAGGTAAGAAAGTCACCTTGCCTGATGCTGGCCAGGATTGATTGAAGTGATTGCATCTTAAACTTCTTATACCTCAAGTAAAGGTTTAGACCCTTCAAGTCTAAGATTGCCCTCCAGCCCCCCGAGGTCTTAGGGATGACGAAGAGGTTTGAGTAAAACCCTCGTCCTTCTTGGTCTTGTGGTACTGGTTCAATTGCTTGTATTTGTAATAAATGAGCTATGGCCTCTGACATAAGATCAGCTCTGGACCTGCTTGTTGGAATAGGGCAAGAGAGGAATTTGAGAACAAAATTCTAGTCTCAGACCTTGGGTGACGGTGTCTAACATCCATGCATCTGTAGTGGCTGCCCAAGTGCTGGAATAAAGGGCCAGCCGGCCTCCTATGGGAGGTGAGACTGCGAGATCACTTGCCTCGATTAAAGGAACGGCCCCCCACACCTCGAAAGGGCCACTTGGCCTGGATCTGTGGTCTGCTTCTGTGTGCTGAACAATCTTGCTGTCGTTCTTGTCTCTGAAAGGAATAGTGAGATGCCTGGGCCCAGTCCCAGGATGGAGCTGGCCAAAAGGGCTGCCTCCTGTAATTGCTCTGTGACATGCTGTTCCCTGAGCGTTTATCTCCTTTCTTTGATGAGTTAACCAGAGTTTTACATTTGTCCTTACCTTCAGTTAAGTATGGTTCTAGTGCCTTACCAAAGAGATGTCCACCTGTGTAAGGTTTAGAGGCCAGATGCCACTTGGCCTTGGTGTCTGCTCGCCAATTCCTGAGCCAAAGGAGCCTTCGTGCTGAGATGTCTGCAGCGATGGTCCGGGCAGTGTATCTAACCGTGTGCAGAGAAGCGTTGGCTAGGTACTGGGATGTAGCCACTAACTTACCCAGATTTTGGTGAGCTCTGAGCTGGTCCGGAGGGATCATGTCCTGGAGCTCACGTAACCAAAGGACTGAAGCCCTGGCGAAGAAGGCCATGGATGTTGCCGCCTTTGTTGCCCAGGCTGATGCCAGATGGGACCTATGCAATGCGGAGTCAATCTTTTTATCCTCCGCCCTAAGTGCCTCATTTATATCCCCAGGAATGTTAGCATTGGGAAACAATGAGTTCAATGGCTCATCAATCTCAGGAATCTCCAATAGGGAGGTCAGAGAAGGGGCAACATTGAATAATGTCTTCTCTACGGCACCAGGACTTGAGAGGGATCCTAAATTCTCCCATTGTTTTTGAACCATATTGAGAAAAAGGGGAGGGCAGGGGATATGGTTCTGAGAGACTGAGGGCTCGGTATATATGGTGTGGGGACCCTTGGATGTTTTGGTTGGGTCTCCTGCTCTTGAGGGAGGTTTGCAGTTGTGCAGGCCTTGATTAGCAGGGAATTAAAAAGTGAATGGTCAAAGAGACCGACAGGAGGGGTGGGGTCAGATGAAGTGATACCTTCGTCCTCTGACATAATCAGGCCCGATGGTTCAGCCCCTGTTGATTCTAGATCTGATGAAGGTTCATCCATGATATCTGGAGATTGAGAATGATACATGGATTGTGGGGATGGCTGTTGGGCGTTGGAAGCCATGAATTGAGCCACAGCCTGGGCTATCATGGACTGAAGGTAGTCCGGATTTAGAGTCTGGTTCTTAGGGGGGCGAAACCCTGCTGCAGTGGGGGTGAATGTGGCCTGAGGGCCCAAATTAAGGGTATCCTGGCTAGTCAAGCCTGTCCCTGGAGCCGCTCTTGTGGCTGATTCTGGTTGGGAAATTCCCCTGGGGGGAGACCAGGCCTCTGGGGCTGAGGCACAATGTGAGGAAAGGGGTTCAAAAATGGACCTTCCCATTGTGCCTGTCTGACCTGGGGAAGCTGCCCTCTGTGGATTAGTGGTTTCCCTGCTTGACTTGGCTCGCTTGGAATTATTCTTTCCACTTGCCTCAGTAGGATGTTTCCTCTTGGCCGGCTCGTTGGTAGACTTTTCTGCCATGATGAATCTGCTTTGGGCTCAACCTCAGCAAAACGCCCCCCCTCAGCGTTATACTTACTAAGGGAGCCCAGCAGAGATGATCCGGCCCGGTGAGGGGGGTGGGCAATGGGGGGTTGGTAGGCAGTGTGTCCTTCCAGAACGAGCTTGCCCTCCCCAATCTGATCTGCCTGTGAAAGGTTCGTCAATTTTAGAGGCCTCTGCCTCAACTTGTCAAAAACTGCCTTCTGAAATGTTCCTGCAGGCAGTCTGGGCCTCTGTAAGTCTCAAAATGGCAGCCGGGAGATGATTCAAAATGGCGGCCGCAGCTCTGCGCACCAAAAACGGCCGTTGGAAGGAAGGCCTGTGAGGCCTGAGGCCTAAGCTGCAATGAGCCCTCATTCCAGGGAATCACCTGGGCTCCTAGCACAGCAGAGGGTGTTTGAATAGTCAGCTGGGAGGCGCTGATACTGGCCTAAGCCCGAAAAGGCCTTCAGGCCTCGGAAAGTTAGATTGTCGTCAATACCCTCTCTTTTGCCTTATGATGATCTGCAGAGGCCGAGGGACCTAAAAAGGCTCCCTCCAGGCCTGGCAACCTTAGTCGCCGCTTGTGGAGCCCCCCAGTCGATCAATGAGGCTTACCCTTGCCTCCAGAGCCGCGGGCAGTCAGCGCGTCAAAAACGAGTCCTCCGATGAACAGCTGACAGCAGGGGAATCGACCAGGCGGCGGCTGAGGTTTTGGAGCTTCCGGAGCTGCAGTCAGTTGTAAAAGTCAGACTAGAGCTTGGCTCTGTTAGCAGCAATTCAAGGAAGCTCTCAGAAGAGGAAAAAAAGGGTCTATGGATGCCCAGCCTGTCAGCCTGGCCGGGCAGTCAGGTGAGGATGATTCCAATTGCTGGAAATCTTCTTTATGTTAATGAAATTAATTAATGAAAAATGAAGGGTTAGAGCTAGGCTAACAGAATAAGAAAAAGGGAAAATACACAGTCTTCTGCTCCAGGAGCGAAGAAAAAACGCGTCTTAGAGCAAAGAGACTAAGTCTAAAACTGGGTGCAGTTGGCACAGAGGGGCAGTACTAAATTTCAGACTTAGTCTTGATGAGAGTTGGACACCCTCTCCCCAGCCCAACTAAGAAATAATCTAGGAACACTCCAACTAAACTGGGTCAACAGCAGCCTGAGGCTAAAACAGCAAACACTTGACACACACAATGAGGAACCAGCTAGCAGCAATCAGGACACAACAATAAAAGTAATTAACACCTTTTAGGCAAGAAAAAGGAACTAACAATAGTCACAAACCAGCAAATCAAGAAAGACAAATTTTAACTCACCAATTAGAAATGGTAAGTTTGTTACCAATCAGAAATGACAAGTTTGGAAACCACAAAAGGGTATAAAAACCCCTGTTTAAAGATCATTCTGTCTAGCTAGCCGGGGACTCAAGCTGAATTGTCACTCAATGCTGATCCTCGAAATAAAACCTCTTTCTGGTAGCTGGCTTCACAATCTATTTCTTCTGCACTGCGCTGTCAAGGAGAATCCCGGCTGGAAGAACCGAACGGGGGAGTTCCTCCCAACAATCTGGCGACCTACGAAGGGACTTCCAGCTCACCCAGCCACCGGACCAGGCCCGGAAGAGTCATCACCCAGCCGGCAGCAGACACTTTGATCCGTGGGGAAGCCTCCTCGGACCCTGCCCGGTCGGCATCGGGTAGTAAAGGGAGTTTTTGAGTCTTACGCTCGAACAGCTACCAGGAAAGAGGGTAAGTGCCACCAAATTTAAATCTATTAGGTTAAAGGGTCTGGGGGAACGAAAGGAAGAATGCATGAGTGTATATGTGAGGCATCCTCCTCTTAGAATCAGCTGGAGCTCGCTCCCTCCGTGTGCCCTCTAGCCACACCCCGACCTGCTGCTAGCTCTAGTAGAGCCATGACCGGTGGAATTCGGGAAAGCAAGGGGGGGGCACCGGAGCGTGAGACCTTCTGGTGAGAGAGGAGGACCGAGCGGGCAGAGAAAGAGAGAGAAAACTCTATTCTGGGCAAGCCAGGACCCCTTCTGCCAGTAAATATTAAAGCAGTAGCCCCGAGCGGAGGTGGCCGCTCACCTCCGAGAATCTGTATTAGGAGAAAGAAGTCTCGCAAGGAGACTTCGACTGTGTATTGGGAAAGAAGTCTTGCAAGGAGACTTCGACTGTGTATTGGGAAAGAAGTCTCGCAAGGAGACTTCGACTGTGTATTGGGAAAGAAGTCTCGCAAGGAGACTTCGACTGTATTAGGAGAAAGAAGTCTCGCAAGGAGACTTCGACTGTATTAGGAGAAAGAAGTCTCGCAAGGAGACTTCGACTGTTAGTGCCCTTTAACATTGAAAGGAAAACCCCGTTATAAAAGAATGGGGAGTTCCAATTCAAGGGCTGAAGTGGGTTTAAAACCCCGTTATAAAAGGTTGGGGAGTTCCAATTCAAGGGCCGAAGTGGGTTTCCCAGTTGAGAGCTTGCTCGAAGCCTGGGACAGGAATCAGCTTCCTGTCTAGGCTGGAATGAAGAAGAAGCGATTAGGGGAATTATGTAGGAAATGGGCTTTGCTTAAAGATGACCGCGGGAGACAAATTTGGCCCGAAGGTGGCACCCTAGAAATCAGAATACTAAAAGAACTTAGGTCAAGGATAGAGCCAACCCAACTACCGTACTGGTATTGCTGGGTCGAACTCTCCAGACAGAGGAACCCGACCCAAGTCAACTTGGACCCCCAGCCTCCCTTAGATAACCCTGAACCGACCTTCATGGCCCCCTTGTTGAACAGGCCCATACCCGGGCGACCGAGGGGCCAGACAGGACACATTTTAACCCACACCCCTTTCTCCCCGTCCGATTTGGTTGTTTGGAAAAAGGATACTGCCACCTTTCGTGCGGATCCTCAAACCGTTATAGAGACCATAAAGTCTATTGTAGACACTCACAATTGGATTTTGCTGCTTCTGGTCTTTCCTAGCCGCAGAAAGGATCTGTTTGATTGGCAGAACCTGGACAGCATGGGGGTTGGCTAGAGCACAGAACCTTTTGTTAGGGAAAAGGGAGAGACTGTGTGAAAATGAAATGGAATGAGTGAATGAAAGAATTGGATTTGGGCAACTAGCTGGTAAGGCCCTGTAAGCAATGCAAAGTTAGGAAAGAAGTCTCACAAGGAGACTTCGACTGTGTAGTGTATGAAAGAAAGATAGACTTTGCTTAGGGCCTTGCTGGGAAACCAATTTGGCTAAATAAAGGTACTTAAAAGGGAAAATAAAAAATAGTGATTCTCTCTCTCTCTCTCTCTCTTCTCTATGCAACCACATGGTATGTTTAAAATGTGTGCCTTCCCTAACTTGAGTTATCTGAAATTTATGGTGGGAATGACTAGGATGTATAAAACTAAGACTTCTGTTCTCTTGTCTTTATCTATATATATGTTTGTCAAAGTCTGCGTGAGAGGTAAATGTGACTATTAACTGTTTCAAATCCAAAGGAAAAAGAATTTTAAATTCTGCTAGAAATTATGCTTAAAAATAAGCCACAAAAAGGAAATACCTCACTCTGTTTGTCTGGCCAACAAACAGAGTGAAGAAAAAAAAATTGTGTTTGTTTGTTTGTTTTCTTCTTTCTCTCTGTGTACGCTCAAGAATAGCCTTAAGTTACCAGGAGGGATTGTTTTAAATTTATCTGTTGGAAAAGTTTCACTTGCATTTACTGTATGTGTTTTATCTATCCTTTTCCTGAAAAATGTGTGTCTATCTACAAGAACATTTTGAAGCTCAAGTCTGCTTGTGTGGGGAAATAATTTTCCTAAGTTACTTTTCATATCCTAAAACTTACTGGTGAAACTACTATGAAACTTTTCTGAAACAAATAAGCACTTTCTAATCTCTAAAATAATGTGGTCTATTTTAGAATAAATGTTCTCCTACCCTTGGCAAGTTGCACATCTTAAAATATTAGGCTTTTAAAATTATTTGGAGTTTTCAGCTTTTTCAAACTGTCTGCAAGCTACCCCCCTTCCAATTCTTTTCCTGCCCTTTGTTCTCCATACCTTTTGTCTGCCTCTCCTGGGAGAGTCCACCCAGAAAGGGGGGGGGAGACCTTGTTCTTGTATCTTTCAGCCCTGAAACCCTCTCCCAAGTCTTTGGAAGCAGAACACACAGACCCAGATGCTGCCTCCATCCATTTGAGCCATGGAATTGAGTTTTGAATCCAGCCATCCACTAAAAAGCCACCATGCAATCTGAGTGGGGAACATCTTCCCAAGTCCTACCATTTACCCAGATGCCTGTGAGAGCTGCAGAAGGAAGGTGGTGCCATGTGAAGCCTCAGAAGAGAAAATTAAGACTGTGGGGGGAGGGCAGAAACTCATTGTAAACTTTTCTTTCTTGCCCCATTTGTATTGTAACAAGCCAGTTGAATGTATTAGTGGAGAGATGGCATTTAGGAATAGGTGGGAAAACAAGTACTGAACACCTTGGACTTCTATCTGGTGGGAGGAAAAATTGATCCAGAATGTTTGTAGTGACTATTTTGTAAAAGTAGCTGCACATACATGCACACACACACACCATTCAGAATTACACTTGAGTCTATCCCCTCCACCTACCTTTAGTAAAGTTCCCCCCAGGCTGATTTTTGCTCTGTTGCACCAAAGCTTTGAGGGATCAACTTCCAACAGATAACAAGGGGGAGGGAACTAGACCCCTCAGGTGATTTGCAATTCATATGCCATAACTAAGGAAGCAATAGGAAAAATCCCAAACTTATGCCCTGAATATTTTGCACTGTTGAGCTCAGATTGAGATTCCTAGAACTCATTATGTGCAATTTAAAGAAAATTTAATAGCCTGGCAGTTGGGCATTACAAACCTGGATGCACTGAATTAAGAGCTAAGGCAGGAAACAACCCTTGAAACTGGGCAGCCAGTGGTCATGTACTAAGGAGAACCATGGCTGTGAAGAATTTTGGGGGGTATGCAAACCTGACTGGAAGCTAAAGGTGACATCCAACATTTAAGAGAACTAGCACAAAACATTGGGCACAACCAGTCATCCTGGAACCTTTCCTGGCTCTTTTCATGGTTACCAGACTTCCATTGGTTGAAAATTCTCATTGTTAGTATAATCACAGTCGCAATAGGTGGAGCCCTCCTTTGTTGCCTATGCCAATTAATTCCTTTAGGGTTAAAATGCCTAAAGGTCTGCACAACTCCCATCTGAAGCAAGGGACAAAGCAAGAAAACATCTCTCATGATGTGCCAAATTGATCACCACCACCGTATATATGAACCAGTTGGGCTAATCACTGATACTCCAGTGATAGCCCAAAATGGGGGAATTGATGAGAGTTGGACACCCTCTCCCCAGCCCAACTAAGAAATAATCTAGGAACACCCCAACTAAACTGGGTCAACAGCAGCCTGAGGCTAAAACAGCAAACACTTGACACACACAATGAGGAACCAGCTAGCAGCAATCAGGACACAACAATAAAAGTAATTAACACCTTTTAGGCAAGAAAAAGGAACTAACAATAGTCACAAACCAGCAAATCAAGAAAGACAAATTTTAACTCACCAATTAGAAATGGTAAGTTTGTTACCAATCAGAAATGACAAGTTTGGAAACCACAAAAGGGTATAAAAACCCCTGTTTAAAGATCACTCTGTCTAGCTAGCCGGGGACTCAAGCTGAATTGTCACTCAACGCTGATCCTCGAAATAAAACCTCTTTCTGGTAGCTGGCTTCACAATCTATTTCTTCTGCACTGCGCTGTCAAGGAGAATCCCGGCTGGAAGAACCGAACGGGGGAGTTCCTCCCAACAGTCTGGAGCAGATAGATTAAGACAACCCATCCGTGGGTTCTCCATCCAATCATGCTGGAGGTTCTGAGATAATATCTGCCAGCTCTTTCAGAACTCTGGGATGTAATCTTTCGGGTCCCAGTGATTTATATTTGTCAAGGTCGGATAGGTCTTCTCTTACCATTTTCTTGCTTATTTTATTTTTTGTTTCTAGTACAGTATGTCTTTTGCAGTGAGTTTTTTTTGGGGGGGGGTATGTTGGGCTATAGTTTCTTTTTGTGTGAAGACTGATGCAAAGTATGAGTTAAGCAGCTCTGCTTTCTCCCTGTTGCCTGTTATTTCCTTGCCATCTTCTCTCTTTAGTGGGTCTACAGTTTCCTTGATTTTTTTTCTTGTTGTTAATATGTTGGAAGAAACGTTTTTATTATCTTTGATTTCTGTTGCAAGTCTTTGTTCGTTCTGAGCCTTTGCTTTCCTGATTTCATCTTTGCATGTTCTGGCATTTTTGAAAGATGTGGTGCAATGGTTCTGAGATAATATCTGCCAGCTCCTTCAGAACTCTGGGATGTAATCTGTCAGGTCTTGGTGATTTATATTCATCAAGGTCGGATAGGTGTTGTCTTAACATTTTCTTGCTTATTTTAATTTTTGTTTCTAGTTTGTCTTTCGCATTTACACTTGAAAAATACATCTGCATCGAGAAGACAATAGGATTCAAGCCTTAAGGAAAGACAGAATTTCTTGGGGGGGATGGAAGAAATGATACTTTTTTAAAAAAACTTTCTTGAAGGCTTCTTTTGTTGTGCTAAAAGGATTAGATAACAGATGGTGTGAAAAACCTTTGCCAGGGACCTTGGGAAGCTGCTTCTATTCAAAGTAAATAATTTTGAGATAGATCAGCTTGCCACAGACTGATTTCTTTCAGATGTCTTCAGCTGAACAATCTGGAATGAGCCAGTTTCTGAACTGCTGGTCTGGATAGGCAAAGTATTGGTATCCTCTTTGAACCTGAGTATTTTAGATACATAGTAGCAAAAAGTTTGGAAGGACAGAAAAGAAAAATGGTTTTTGCTTTTCGTTAGTCCTGAGAAATCTGTATACTGCATAGGGGACAGACAGTAGATATTACTCTTAGCACATAAGACTTAAAGCCTAATTTAACTGATTGCATTTTTATCTCTAAAAAGCTCTTAGAGAAGCTTATATACAGGCTTACAGTTTACAGCAGGCTTATAATCTAAATGATTTGTCACAGAAGGAAAGGAGATGGGGAGGGAAGATGAAAACATTCATAGTAGTTCTTAAATTATAATCAGCTGCACACAGTTCAGGGAGAGGAGGACTAATGGAATGGTAGTTTTTCATGACTTTCTGCAGATGCCTTTGAAAATGGTTACATACTGTAAATTGTTAAAAGCTTAAGTATTTATTACTCCTATATTTTTAATGTTATTTTTATTGACACCATAACATTATGTATATATCCTGAGAGCTCACAATACCTTGCTGATCTATTAGAATTCTTAAAATATTAAATTAAATTTATACAGTAATTCAGTTCTAAATAAGGTCTGATAAAGAACAATTTAGTAAATTTCCTGCCACTTCTATAGCCTTGCAGCTCAGACCAACCAAGATGAAAATTGTGGTTCTTCCTTCATGCAGAAAACACTCTCAGTATGTGAATGTAATTTCAGTCTGTAACTCTTTAAAGCAGGTGTGTCTTATACTGTGATTCCATGGAATCTACAGGTCAGACATGTTGCTCATGAATTCAAAAACAAATTAAATCCACTAACTGGGTTGCAAAGAAAACAAAATTTATTGCTAACAAAGAAAAAAAAGAGCAGTTTGTAAAGTGCGGTGGATCTGAGTGAAGACTTTATGCAGGAAGTACCCAAGCAACGGACCACATGCGAGCCACGTTGAGCAGTCATTTTTATACATCCTATTGCAACACTCCATTCCCTTCCCCTTTGGTCCCATTGGATAGGCCCGCAGAGGTCACAATCTATCAGAAGCACCTAACTGGAATACATTATTTCTGTATTTGTCTGCTCAGGTTACCTCAACAACCGACATACTACCATATATGGGCATGTTGTTGCTCTGGCAGAAATTCACAGTTTATTTTTTGGTTTTGGTGCACCCCTCCTGTTTATTTTTAAAACATCATTTTCCCTTTAACTGTTTCCCTCAAATTCCCTCCTTTTCTTTTTATACCATTAAAAAAAAATTAAAGAAACTTTGGAAGACTGTTCTGTATTTCTAGTTCCTGTTCACATTCCACCATATTAGTCCTTTCAATCAGGTTTAAAATTTCTACTTACTTAAACTTTAGGTTTCCATAGCCTGATTTGTGATTCTTTGAGGATTTATACACTTTTACTATTAGAATGATTTCCTTTTTCCCTATTTCTATAGATTCAGTAATCAATTTCATACTCCCAATTGTACTTTCAACAATCATTCTGATGACTGGAATTAGACAGGGTAATAACATTAATCCTAGAAATCCTATTGTTAATATAAATAAAGTTTGTTTCCAATTCCTAAACATTCCTCTCAGGAATCCCCGTCATCAAGTATTCCAGTCCAGGTTTGGACCGGTACATGGGCTATTTTCTTCATTCTATTTGTTATCTCCTCAATGGCCTTCCCTCCATCGTCTATTTGCAGACGATGGTTGGTTAAGTTAAATTTTCCACAAACCCCTACTTCTTCTGCCAATAAATAATCCAATGCTAATCTATTTTGATAAATTCCAATCCTCATCTGGATATTTTGTTTAGTCAACTTATTCAATGCTGACGCTGTTTCATTAGTAACAATTTCTAGCTGCTTGTAACCTAATAATGCGATTCAGCATATAAATATCCCCATGATCCATCTTCAGCCCAAGTAGCAGGTCCATACACCTGTATTATATGATCAGGTTGCCATTCATTATCCTTCCAATCCCCAATTTTCAATGATCGCTTTTTCCTAGCTCCCTTATCCTTGTATATTGTTATTCTAAGTTTTTCCCTTTGAGGAATGGGAAGTAGGAAAAAATTAGGTTTTATATTCCCCAATACACATGAATCAAACCAATCCTTAGGTAGGCTGGTATATGCAAATTTTCCACAGATCCAATAAAATCCTTGCAGAGTGGGCCATTCTTGAGATATATTGTTCCATAAACCCTGTAAAACTGTGTTATTAAAAGAATTAGGTCAATACTATGCATAGTTCCCCAATTCTGAATATTTGAATTCCCATAAGATCTCTGGCCTTCGCATACCATGGTTCCTACTTCTTCCTGGTTTTTGGAACAATTTCTCTGGAAGCAGAAGTGACCTACAATGGATGTAGTTAAGGCCCATTTTTGACTTTTCTTTGTTAATTTAGTAGCTTAAGAAGGCGTAATGTTAACGTCTTGGATATCAATTTCTTTAGCTTCCCAAGGCCATTGTTCCCCCATATTTGTTCCACCACATACATAGCAATTCTTGACTCCCAGTGCAGTGGCTATTTTTTCTGCTAGATCTGTGAAGAGATTTTTGGTGAGAAAGGTGAGTCCCAAGGTATCCAGGTGATTAGCCTTCTCAAGCTCCTCATAAAAGGAGTGGAATAATCTTTTTCTATTGGGGACATATTTTTCCTGGTTACTTTAATGGTGATGCGGGTGTTCGGGTCCTTTTCTGTACCCTCAATTCCCAACCCATATTCTTGTGATCCTTCTTCAGGATCCACAAAATGTAAGCATATGGGGTACAATGGTCTTCTAAGCAATCAGATTTCCCTATCCCCTTGGTTAAATTAAACCAACTGCTCTGTCCACTCTAGGTGGGCCCCTACCATCGGAATATCAAATTATCTGGGAAGCTCCATAGGCGCTTCCTCTCTGTTGCTGTTGGCTGTAAACATATATCCTTTGTGTGAGATAACTCCACTGACAACAGGCCCCAACAAGTGGTCCAAGGGCTAAACTTCATGGCATAGCAGGCATCAAAGCAGACCCTACTCTGGTGATTAGCTGAGGTACTGGTGTTTTGTCCTTATAATAATTTTTGACCTTTTCCACCTTGAGAGACAAATACCTGAATAGTTGTTTGATATTTCATATTAGAGGGGTCAATGCATTTAACTCTTCCTGTTTCACTACACAGGGAAAATCGGGTGATATTATGAACACATGTTCCTACCACCTTCTGGCAGCATATCTAAGTATGATATGTCAAAGTTTTGATTATCTTATTACCCATTTTGGTGATTTTAATGCAAGCATTGCAGTTATCAGAGTTATTTATACTTTGCTTTTTACTAGTGTTTCTGGTCTAATTTTTAAACAATTGTGATAAAGGGTCCAACAAATATGTGTGTTCCTTGTTTTGTCTTTATCACAAAGAGTACCTAATGGCTTTTATAAACTGACAATTTTGGGTTATTTGATCTTCTTTTATACATTCCACTGTTGCATTTCTACCATAAAACACTAGGACCTTATTATTAAATTCCCATTGTCGTTTTTCATTACATACACACCATTGATCTACTTTCATACTAACAATTGTTGTAACCAAAGACAGGCACATAGAGTCCTACCATTCTTACCATGTTTTAAACCTCTCCCCTGTTTTTAAGTTTCTTTACTTCTTCTCTTTTGTAACCTTCAATTATTACAATGTCACACTCTTGTTTGCAATAACTGTGAGCTGGTCCACAGTCTACACAATGCTGAAACAAAAACAATCAAATATACATTTGCAGTCACAATACCAACACATCAGGTAAATTCTGTAATTCTGTTTCATCCACTGTTTGCCTTCCTTTCAGACACAGGATAGGAACTCACTCCTCTCTTGCCCAGTAAGCAATGGCTATACCTAAGAGAAGAAGGAAAATGTTTAAACCTATCCCTATCCAGAAGGTTTGTCCACTGGCTGTCAGAATCCAATTATATTTCATCTTTAATTATCAAATATAGAAACTCCCAATTCTGCCATCTCTGGATTCTGCCATAAGAGGGAGAGAAGGGGGAGAACAAAGGGGCTTTATGGCCCTCACTTCCTTCAGTACACTTCAAAGGGCTGAATGTTGAATGTGTGTTTATTGTAACCTCGAAGTGTTAGCATACCAAAGGAGAGTATTTGCCTTTCATGTAGTTATCTGAAGTCTCCATCCAGACGGAAGAAAGAAGAAAAGGGGTGGAATTGTGATACTTGAAACTATCACTGGAAGGGGGGTTGATTGGGTGGGACTACTGGGGAACCCCTTAAAACCTTGAATGGAAGAGCTTGAACCCCAAGTCCTGTCTAGCATGCCTGCAACCACTTCTCTTAATAAAGGATTCCTGTTGGAAGAATTATTCCAAGAGTTCTGTCTTCTTAAGATGCAAAGTGGGGTGGGTCCTTACACTGGCAATATATGTTCTTATCTCCTTTTTAGCACTAATTTCAAAGGATCGTCAGAGGTCACAATGGTCCAGTCCTCATGAGGTTCCGTCACTGATTCCTTAGTCCTTGTATAATCGGTCCACCCTTTTTCAGCAGTCCAGATAGTGGTTTCAGAGGTCAGCAACACCTAGAACGGGCCTTCCCACTTGGGTTGCAATTTCTCCCCTTTCCAACTCTGGATCAGGACCCAATCTCCTATCTTGAATTTGTGTATTCCAGAGGCAGTGTTTGAGCCAGCAATTCTTACTTCCTGCAATGATCAAGATACTGGGACAGTTTATGCACATATTGTCTTAGTACATTATCTTTAGTTTTAAATGAGTCTATACATATATTCCCTGGGGTGAATCCAACACCAAACAATAATTCATAAGGAGATAATCCTATATCTTTTCTAGGCTGAGTGCATAATCTTAGTAAGGCTAAAGGCAAACATTTTGTCCAAGGCATACTTGTTTCCAATACCAATTTACTTATGGATTCCTTTAGTTTGGAATTTGCCCTTTCCACTTTCCCACTGGGCTGAAGATGCCAGGGGGTGTGAAACTTCCAGTCTATTCCCAAAGCTTTTCCTACTTCTTGTACTATTGTCCCTGTAAAATGACTACCTTGATCACTATCTACTTGAGTTATTAATCCATATCTGGGGATTATTTGGTCTAATAATATCCTGCACTATTCACTGGGAATGCTTCAATCCACTCTGTTAGATGGTCAATAATCACCAAAATATGCTTATAAGTTCCACTACAGGGTAATTCAGTGACGTCTACCTGGATACTTTGAAAAGGTCTATATGCAGGCGGTCTTCCTCCTTGAGGTTGTTTATTAATTTTTTTACAAATTAAGCATTTTTCCGTTATTTGTCGTCCTATAGTGTAAATACCCATACAAGCATAGTTCTTCAAAAAGGTGTCTACAAGTGCTTGTGTTTCCCAATGGCTACCTTCATGTAAAATTTCCAATAGCCCCCTTGCAATGGCTTTATTCAGGATTTGCCTTCCATGTGGAAGATACCATTTTCCTACTTCGTCCTCCTGTCCTTCTATCTCTTTTAACTTCATTTTTTGTTCTTCAGAAAATACTGAGATGGGACTATCCTTAATGGTTGGGATTAATAACCTCATTTCTACTTGTTCTTCTCCTCCTCCTGCTCTTTTAACTTCCTCATCTGCTATTCTATTAATATTGCTTCAAATGAGTTCCCTTTCTGATGCCCACCCACATGTATTACAGCAATCCGGCGGGCTTCAAGCAATGATTTAAGTATCTGTTTAATTAATTCTTTGTATTAATTCTTTCCCTTTACTATTTATCATCCCTCTTTCTTCCCAAATTTTTCCGAATGCGTGGACTATACCAAGACATATTTGGAATTGATATAAATGCTCCCTTTCTTATCTTTTAACAATTTTAGTACCTGATTTAAAGTATACAATTCACAAATTTGAGCAGACCAAGTCTTAGGGAATTTTCCTGCTTCCAATAATTCTTTGGTATGTCCATTTATTATTGCATATCCATTCTTCTTTTCACCCATTTCCACTCTAGAAGAACCATCTATAAACAATGCTTCTCCTTCTATTAAGGGGAGCTCTTCCAGGTCAGGTCAGATTTTTGTTTGTGTCACTTCTGTGCAGTAATGTTCCAATCCTTCCATATCCATTTGATGGTTATTGGCTAAAAATTGGGTGGGGCTTAAGTTATGGTCTGTGGTTAAGACCAAATCATCCTTTTTCATTAATATTCCTTCATATTTCAAAATACGAGAATCCATTAACCACTGACTGGTTTTTTGTTGTAGTATAGTTTGTACTAATGCTCCTCCAAAAGTCAATTTCCGACTTTCCTGCACCAACAGGGCAGTGGCTGCTATGGCCTGCATGCATCTAGGCATCCTCTAACTACTGGATCCATTATTTTTAGGTGGAATATGTCCCATTAAAGTATATGGATTAGGGACAACTGGATGCCTAATCCTTACAATTCTATTCAAGAGCCTAAGGTCTTGTACCATTCTGAAGGTTCAATCTGGTTTTTTTACTGGCAGAATGGGAGTGTTGAAGGGAGACATTGTTGGCTCTAAAAGTCCATCTTCAATCAATTGGTCAATGATGGGTTGCAATCCTCTCCTCCCTTCCTTTGAAATGGAGTATTGTTTTTGTTGCAGTACTTCTCCTGGTGTTTTAAGTTCTATTTTCAAAAGGGGAACTCTAAGTCCTCCTCTGTTTCTTTCTCTTACCCATACTTTGGGTTGTATTCTCTTTTCGTTCTCCTCTGTTAACACATTAATTTTAATCTCTTGTCCAAATGTTATGCTTAAGCCAAGAGCATTTAAGGCAGTGATGGCGAACCTTTTAGAGACCGAGTGCCCAAACTGCAACCCAAAACCCACTGATGTATCGTCAGGTGCCAGGTGGGTGCACCCCATTTGTTGGGTGAGCCCCATTGAGTGGGCATGGCCCATTGGGTGAGCATGGCTTAAGTGGTAATGGCAAAAACTTCAATCAATCAATTACAACTTTGCAAGATTTTTTTTTTCTTGTGAGAAGTTGAAATTGATTGATTGATTGAACCTTTTTTTGCACATGGTGACAGAGGCCTAAAGCAAAAAGGTTTTATAAAACCCACTGAAGGCCTAGGACTGGGGCAACTGTGCACATGCCCACAGAGAGGGCTCTGCATGCCACCTGTGGCATGCGTGCCATAGGTTCGCCACCACAGATTTAAGGCATCTTTTCCTAACAAATTCACACCTTCCTCTGGTATATATAACATTTCTATTTCAATTCCCCACTCCTTATTTTCTTTTTCATATGTAATAATTTTAATTTCCGTACTTGAAAGCCTTCCCCTTTTACCCCTAACACTCTGATTGTTTGTTCACTTAGTTCAGTGGTTCTCAACCTGTGGGTCACGACCCTTTTGGGGATCGCACGAGCCTTTCACAGGGGTCGCCTAAGACCATCGGAAAACACATATTTCCGATGGTCTTAGGCAGGGCTTGTCAACCGCCTTCTCTCCCTCCCCCCTTCCCCTCCACCTCACTTATTTGTGGAAAATATGCTGCTTGCCGGCAGTCTGCACAAACTCTACCAAATGTGCCCTGCAGGGGGGGCGCATGAAGAGCACAGGTGCAGAGTAAGGCCCTGCCCTCCCCAGAGACTCATTGTGCAGCAACTGGATTGACTTCTTCTCGTGCATGCAGGTCAGGAAGGGGAGGCCGCCACAGCACCGAACTCCTACGCCTGTCAGCTGGAGACCCCCGAATTTGCGCCAGCTGATGCAAAAGGGAGGGAAGGAGGAAGGGACTCTTCCTCCTCTTATAAGCTTCAAAGTGCAATCGGTTTCCCAAGGGTGCCACAATCCTCACGAAAGCAGGGGGGGAGAAGCAAAGAAGGTGAGAAAGCTTGCGGCAGGCTCGAAGGAGCACCTGTCAGCGTTGGTGATGAGAAATTCCCCACAAACCCAGGGAAGGGTGCACGCTGCTCCAGTATCCACTAAAAACACTATCTCTTCTCTATCAGGTCCCACTTCTAAATTTATCAAGGGCTCATTGTGGGACCTTAAAGTAAATTGCCCCTGATACCCCTAAAATTGACTTTCATCTTCCTCCATTAATTGCTGATCCTTCTGCGCTTGTGGACAATCTTTCTTAAAATGTCCTTTCTGTCCACACTCAAAACATGTTCTTTCTCTGAATCCCATTCCAAAACTTCCTCTACCTCTTCCATTTAGATATTGATACTGTCCTCCTCCTCTGTTTCCATTACTTCCTCTTCCCCTGCTATATGGGGCTCGAGGTGGGGAGGTCCATCTGAGATCTTTCAGATTGCCTCTTTAAGAGTTCATTTAGAGACTTCCGGCTGTTATGTCATCATGGAGCGGGTGAAGGAACAGACCTCTGTTCCTAAATCCCAAAAAATCTTTGCTAAGAGCCCCACAAGGGCTTTACCGATCCTGGAGAGATTGGTAAATTAAAGAGGAAGCTTCAGAGAAGCCGGGTGGAAAACAAAGACCCGAGCAGACAGGAGCAGCACTTTTAAAATTGGCGGAGAAGAAGCTGGCCTGGAGCGATGGTGGCAGTCTGAGAGGGAAGTGAAAAGTAGAACTCACAGTTTTGTATGGGAGATGAGGAAAATCTCTGAAGGAAGTGAGGAACATTTGGCTGAGAGAAGGTGCGGAAAAAGCAAAGCAATAAGGAGAGAGACACAGCGGCAACTGAAATGGAGTTGCAGAGAAAGGAGCGATAGAGTAGAATGAGAGCAGCGTGAAGAAGCAGAGAGCCCACAGTAAAGTTTATAAAACGTGAGAGACTGGAATTTAAGAACTGCAAGAAGTAGAGATTGAAACTAGAAAAAGGACTGGAGAAAGGACGGCCGGAGACTTTGAAAAATTAACATAAGGATTAAAAGGTGAATTGAGACAACAGAGAAATTTAATACTACTTAGTGGAATTTATTTTTGAAGAGCAAATAGCATTGAAATTTGGACTTTAACTGACATATATCTGAGTAAAGTGACGAGTGGATGTTTTGGAAATATTGGATTCATAGAAGAAGAAATAAGAGGTGACACTTGGTGGATCTGTGGATACATCAAATTGAGATAGAGAGAAAAAAGGCTGATGCAATATTGTAGCACTCGTATACAAGCAGTGATTAAGCTACAAGCAGAAAAGGGGTGTCAGGCAATGTATTAAAAGGAATTAAGCAAATGAATTGTATTAACAAATAGAAATAAGTATAATTGAGTATTATTCAAATAAGAGTGATAGTGAATGAAATTAAGAGTGGTGATAATACTTAGAGAATAGTATATGTATATGTATTGTATGTAGTGTTATAGAAATATATATAAGAGCTGTAAAGAGTATTATAAATTATACTATATAATAGTGGGATAAGGAAAGGTATAACTCTATTTGTAATCTTATTTTTAATGTTAACCTTAAGAATAATGTTCTATAAAGGTATTATAGTCATATATATAGTCATATATATTGATACATAATTAGAAATATTATATATATATACTTTTTACTATCTATATTATATATATTTACATATTTAAGCTTAGACTATATAGATTGAAAACCATCTTGATCAACAAAAACAACTTGCAATAAATTGATATATGCGAATGTGAAAAAATATTATTTAAATAATAAAAATAACAAGTACCAAAACAACTAAAGTAGGCAAAAAAACAGCTACAAATCCCACACCTATAATGGCCTCTCCTACAGGTCAAAGAATAATAGTGACCATGTTGGGGAAAGAAAAAGGAAAAGCAGAATTGGCAATGAACCCTCAGAGCATGCAGATAACACTACAAACGATTCAAGAAACAATGATGATGACCCAAGAGGCAATAACAAATAACCATGAAGAAATGAAAATACATCACAAAGAAATCAAGAATGATATTGGAGAAATGAGAGACGAAATTAAAAACATGAACAATAAGGTAGGGAGTATACAACAAACTATGATGGAAAATGAACAAAGAATTCAAAAAGTCGAAACAAAAATGGAGCAAGTTGATAACAAAATAGAAAGTATGGAACAGAAATCCGAGCAAGTAAATAGGGAGTTTATTGAATCTATTGCCTTCTTGGAAATGCAAAAAGCTTCGTTCTTTCTAAGATTCCAAAATATCGTACAGGAAAAGGAAGAAGATTTGGGAGAGAAGATGGCAGAGATATTGGCGGAGATATTAAGAAAGGACAAACAGGAAACAAGAAGAGACATAGATGAAATATATAGAGTATATACAAATTATGCACGAAGGCATAGATTGGCGAGAGAGGTGCATATAAGGTTTACTAGAAGATCAATAAGGGATGAAATATATAAAAAACAAGAGACGAACTGATAATATATCAGTGTAAAAAAATAATTGTATTAAAACAAATACCACGCAGAATACGAAATCAGAGACGAGAATACCAATTTCTAATGACCCAATTAATTAAATATAAAGTTATTTTTCGATGGTTAATACCTGAAGGTATATTTCTAACATGGCAGGAAAAAAAATAAAAGATAGATACACTTGAGAAAGCGCAGGACTTTTATGAAAGTTACTTTACGCAGGGAGAAGAAGAAGAAAGTAGGGAAGAGCCAGAGAGTAAAAGTCAGGATGAAGATTTATTAAAGGAAGTTGAATGAGAAAGAGAAATACAAAAGATACAAGAAAGAGAAAGGTTAGAAAGAGAAGGAGCAAAAGGAAGGGTAATAGAGACAAGAAGCATAAAAAAATAGACCAAGTAAAAAATGGGAGACGCAATTAAGCTCTTCTCTATAAACATTAATGGTTTAACTATACCAAGAAAAAGAGCACAAACGTTTAACAAATTAAGGAAATTGGGTGCAGATGTGATATGTCTTCAGGAAGTTCATATAAAAAAGGATTATAGAAAACTACTAGAAAATGTAAAATTAGGAACACTATACACAACATTAGCACAAAACAAGAAAGGAGGAATTGCTATATATGTCAAAGAAAAAATAAAATCAAAATTAATATATTTGGATTTATCATTAAGGATACCTGAAATCCCAACTAATGTTCATTAAAATGTAATTGGAGTATGAGAACTGTAATTAGTAAAGCTTAAAAACAGGATATAGATTATTATAATCGCAATGATTTTTGCTTGATTGAATTTTACCTAAAACTCTATTAATTTTAATAAGCAACATTATATTTGGGAAATAGAGAGGAAATTTTTGATAATTAATCTGAGCTATACTTATATGATTTTGTTTTTGAATGATTTGTCACCCTGACCACCACGTTGTGCCCTAAGCTTTTGTAAAAATGGAAAAAACCAATAAAACTTTTTTACAAAAAAAATGACTGCTCAACGTGGCTCGCGTGTGGTCCGTTGCTAGGGAACTTCCTGCATGAAGTCTTGACTTGGATCCACAGCACTTTGCAAACCGCTCTTTTCTTTTCTTTGTTAGAAATAAATTTCATTTTCTTTGCAACCCAATTAATGGATTTAATTTGTTTTTTAATTCATATGCAACAGTTTTGGCGCCCAAAGGGGGGGCCTCGAGGAACACTCATTTCTGGATCCTGGAGAACCTGGAGACAACATTGGAAGGTATGCTCCATTGAGTTCAACGGTCTGATCTCGAACTCCAGGGATCAAGGTCTGGAATCAATGCTCAGCTTCCACATACCCAAATAGAGGTTGCTAAGAAAATAATGAAAGAAGGGATCAGTGTCGAATTACCAACCTCAGTGACTGGGCAACTTTGTGCATGAACCTAGGTGAGTTATTTGGGGTAAACCAAAAGAAATAATTGCCTAGGCAGTCAGGTGGAGGACTGGGTAGGACTGTCTGAGATCTGTGAGAGGAGTGCTTGAGATGTCCCAAGAACTATAGGGTTGCAAAGCAAAGTGAGTGTGGACTCTTGAGTACCTGATTTCCATACCTCTGAGAGGAGATTGGTGGGGAAAAAGAGAAAGCAGCTTGGTGAAGCTAATTGTGGTCTTATTAGATTGGTAAGGATAAAAGAACAGATGATAAATCAGTATAGGTAATTCAGGAGGATCCCAAAAGAAGAAATGTGTAAAGAAAATAAGAAAGAACCCCAAATTGAGCATTGATCCAGGAAGTCCATGAGGAATCCTGCTGGCCAATTGGGGAAAAAAATCCTATAATAAGATCATTATTAAGTTGAATTTGACCAAGGAAGATATGGTTAATTAGTGTTGTTTTATTTGATGGGAAGATGAGAGAATAGAATGACCGTGTATGGGAACTACTGACTATTTTGCGTGCCAACACTTGTATGAATATGTTAAACAAAAATCATGCAGGTCCTTAGACAATGAACTGGATTATGCCTTAATTTGGACCCCTGATAAATGGGTAGAATCAGCAGATCCAGTGTATACTACAGTTTATTTGAACCAAAAGGAAGAAGAAGAGGACAAGGAAGATAGGCAACACCGATATTTCCCCCTTCCATATAACCCCGGACTTGTTCCAGAAGTTCAAGACATCCCATAAAGTCCACCCCCTTTGGCAGAGACCAGACCCGAAACTCTTCCAATTACTAAAAAGAAGAATAAGAAGTATACAAATCTCAGAAGGGAATTAGAACAGTGTAAAAAAGATATTGAAAATTTGCCCTTCCCTAAAGACAAGGAAATGGAGGACCCAACTCTGTTCCCTTTAAGGGAGGTGCCCAATGGAATTGATGCTCAGGGGGTGCCCATAATTAGTTTTGTACAGGAACCCCTTTGGGCGTCTGAGGAACTTAAAAACCTGATAGATGATCCTTTAGGAACAGCAGAACAGCTAGAGAATTTATTAGGGCCAAATATTTACATGTGGGACAAAATTATGGCCATTTTGAATACCTTGTTCTCTGCTGAAGAAAGATAACTCATTCGTACGGCAGGAATGAAGATATGGGACAGGGAACATCCCCAGGGAGGGAATAATCCACCGCTGAACAGGGAAGTTAAATTTCCATTAACAAGACCAAATTGTAGTAATAATAATCCAGTAGATAGACAGAATATGGAAATCTAAGAACTATGATTATACGGGGAATGAGGGAAGCTGTGCCAAAGGCACAGAATATGTCAAAAACACTACAAATAGAGCAAGAAAAAGAGGAATCCCCTGCTGCCTTTTTACAAAGACTTAAAGATGGATCCGGATGAAGTTGCAAATGTGCCACTAGTTATGGTGCAATTTACTAAATCTTGGCTAGACATCCAAAAGAAGTTACAGAAGTTGGATAACTGGACAGGGAAGTCGATTGATGATTTACTGAAAGAAATGCAGAAAATATATGTGCAGAGAGATAATGAAAAGGTGAAAGAAAAAGGAAGAATGATGGTTGCAACAGTAAATGAACTCTTTTTTTAATTTTTTTTTAAACCAACAAAACAAGACAAACAAAACATCTCTCTCTCTCTCTCACACACACACACACACACACACACACACACACACAGTGTGCACTCCTTTTTTAAACAGCAATTTCGTAATGGTAATCTTCTATTATTTACATTTCCCCCCCTTATTCTTCTTTAGATATATTTGTCCTTGTCCCATTGTTTCTTGTTTGCATTTTTCTTCCTTCATACTATACTTCATACTAAAAATAATACATATTATTATTACTATACATTATTATACTTTCCACTTTTGACCTTTCCACATTTATTCTCCTCTATTATTTCTAGTCTCCAACCAGTCATACAACTTGTTCCATGTTATATAATACTCTGTGTCTTCCTTTTCTTTTATCTCTTTTGTTAATTTGTCCATCTCAGCACAGTCCAGGATTTTCTTTATCACTTCTTCCTCTGATGGTATATTCTCATTTTTCCAGAACTGTGCGTATGCTATTGTTGCTGCCGTTATTATATGTATTTGGCAGATTGCGGACTAAAGTGTGGGACTGCCGTGGAATAAGTCTTGCTACCAAGCTTAAAGTTTACCAGGCAGCAGTGCTAACTACCCTATTGTATGCTAGTGAGACCTGACAGTGTACAGGAGGCATGTTAGGCAACTGAACTACTTCCACATGACTTGCCTTCGTAGAATTCTGAGGATCCGGTGGCAGGATAAGATACCAGATACAGATGTCCTCTCCAGAGCAGGTCTATCATCAGTTTACACTCTGTTGATGAAAGCCCAGATGCGCTGGGCGGGCCATGTTGTAAGGATGCCAGATCATCGCATCTCTAAATAGCTCTTCTATGGTGAGCTGTCTCAAGGAAAGCGATCACACGGGGGACAAAAGAAGAGATACAAAGACACGTTAAAAGCTTCTCTTAAGTCCCTGGATATTAACATCATCTCTTGGGAACTTCTGGCGCATGATCGACCAACATGGCATACCTTGGTGTACCAGGGTTGCCAGACATATGAACACAGAAGGACAATCTTGGCACAAGAAAAGCGAGCACTCCACAAAGCCCAGAGCTGCAAATGCTGAATTAACAGTGTCTATATTTCTTTGTTCAGTATGTGGCAGAACATTCCGTGCTAACATCAGTCTTATTAACCACCTATGGACACATCGTTGATGGCCCATAACCCACAAGATGTCAAGGTCTTCATCGAAATTGATGGACGAACAACCATTATATGTAGAATTAAGTACTGTATTTCTTTACTATATTTTCTGTTTAAAATACGCAGCAAAAAAATCTCTGGTTTCCAGTCTATGGGTTGGTCTATTATCTCTTTGATCTACCTTCTTATTTTAGTCCAGTATTTTTTCGCAACTGGGCATGTCCACCATAAATGATAATATGTTCCATGTACTTTTTTACATTTCCAACATGTTAGCGAATTGTTCTGGAACATCTTGGCAAGCTTTGTTGGTGGAAGATACCATCTGTAAAACATCTTCAACTGGTTTTCCTTGAACGCCGCTGACATAGTCAATTTTATGTTTATTTCCCATATTTTTTCCCATTTCTCCAATTCTATATTATATCTGAAATTTTTTGCCCATCTAATCATTGTGTCTTTGACAACCTCGTCTTCTATTTTATATCTTAATAAGTATTTATATAAATTTCTAATTAATTTTATTTCTGTTCCATGTATAATTTTATCCAATTCTTGCGGCTCTTTTTGTATTTCATATAATTTTTTGTCCTCTGTATATTTAGATTGAATTTGTGTAAATGTCTACCAGTCAATCTCTCTGCCTATATCTTGTTCCAATTCTTGTTTTGTTTTCAGATTTCCCTGTTCGTTTACTAATTCCTTGTATCTAATTATCTTATTTATATCCAGTAGGTTTGGATGTTTCAGAGCTTCTGTTGGGGATAACCACATTGGAATTCTTTTTTTTTATTAAAAAGTTTTATAAAAATTATAATATAAACCAAAATCAACCCACCCAAACCCCCCTCTCCCTCCCCCACTTCCCAGAGCTGAGTACAGGGTTATAAATATGATAATCATAATCTAACTAACATTAACCAACTATATAAATAACCAAGTCCATAATGCGCTTTAACTCCCTTTTCTCATAAATATAAACAAATTGAAAATAAACATAATAATAATAAAACATAAACAAGTTGATTTCCTAATTATTGAACAATACAATCTCCAAATTGTTAAACAATACTAATACTAATAATAATAATAATATCATAATAATACTCTAAAATTCACTCATAGGTTAAATGAAACTTTTTAGTCCCATATTTATTCTGAATATAATTTATCCATCTTCTCCAAACCGAAATGTATCTTTCTTGTGAGTGATCCTTCAAGTAAGCAGAAATCTTAGCCATTTCTGCTAAATTTGACACTTTAAGCATCCATTCTTCTATAGTAGGCAAGCAATCCTTCTTCCAATATTGCCCTACTAATAACCTTGCAGCTGTTATCAGATTCAACATCAAATTAATTTCTTTAGCATCACAATCTGTAATAACACCCAATAAAAATAATTGTGGGGTAAACTTTATCTTTCTCTTGAAAATCTGTTGAATGTTCCACCAGAACTTAATCCAAAAAGCTTTTATATTTCTACAAGTCCACCAGATATGAAAATAAGTGGCATCCAAACTACCACATCTCCAAAATGTAAATTAGGATACATACAAGATAACTTTTTAGGATCCAGATGCCATCTATAAAACATTTTATAAAAATTTTCTCTTAAATTTTGTGCCTGGGTAAATTTTACATTTCTAACCCAAATTACCTCCCATGTATCTTTTGTATTTTTGTTTTGTGGATCCTTCTGTAGGTCATCTTCTATTTTTTTTAAAGTTCTTCTTGTAATTTTCCTTGTTGAAGTCTCCTATCTTTATTTATCTTAGAATTGTCAATTGACAATTGTCAATTGTCAATCCCCAAATGTAAGCTTTTGTAGTATCCCACAAATTTTGTGTTGATGTCTCCTCCTTTTTATTTACCTGAAAAAATAATGTCAACTCCTTTTCTAACATCTGTATATATTGTTTATCTTTACACAGTCTTTGATTCATTGACCATCTTTTTCTCTGTTTCTGGCCTTTCTATTTTATTATTATTGGGTTACGATCCGCCCAATCTTTAAGTCCTATTTCAATTTTCTCTATCCCGTTTTGTACTTCTGTTGTTGCCCAGGCCATATCGATCCTAGACCAAGATTGATGCAGATACGAATAAAATGTATATTGTTTGTCTGACCTGTGTGTCTTTCTCCATCTATCCTGAAAGTTGAGTTCTGTTACCATATTAAAGAACAATTTTGGTAATATATTTTTCTTCTTTTTACTACTCTTATAATCTTTTTAAACATCTATTGCATTTAGATCCCCAATCATACAAATACTTTCATAATCCATACCCACTAGCTTCTTATGTACCTTTTAAAAAAATTAATGTTGATTATTATTTGGTGCATATATTGCCATTAATAAGATTTGTTTTTGCTCTAATTCTATTTCCAATATTTTGGGGGATTTGTTAATTTCTACTGACAATTTATCTCCTCTTTTGCTGAGATCACTTTACCAATTACTGAACTATTAAAGATGGGGAAAAATGGGGGCAAGCCACAACCTTGACAGCCCCTGCCATGGTTTATGGAAAGCCAAACAGCATTTGAGAACTTAAAGAGACTGTTTGCTGCCAAACTTGTTCTCAAACATCCCAACCCTGAGGAACAGTTCATCATCCAAGCCAATGCCAGCAATGTGGCTGTGGGGGAAGTTCTTCTGCAAGGAAACCAAAAGGGAGACTTGCAACCCTGTGCCTACACTTCTAAGAAACTAACAGATGCTGAGCAAAGGTGGCTGTTTGGGAGAAGGAAGCCTTTGAGGTGAGATGGGCCCTGCTTATGTGGCGCCATTTCCTCGAGAGAAGCAAGGTGCCTTTTGAAGTATGGACTGATCACAAAAATTTACAGGCACTGAAACCCCCCTGTAAACTATCTCCCAAACATGCTCCATGATAGTATGGTATGATAGATAAGTATCTACCTCTATTTCTCACCATTGACCCTGATCAAATCTCCAACTCCATTTGCAGAAATGCAGCCCCAAACTTCAAGGAACCTCTATCATGCTTCACTGTTGCCTGCAGACACTCACATTATTGTAGCACTCTTCAGCCCTTTGGTGAATAAACTGCCTCTTGCTACAACCAAATATTTCAAATTTCGACTCATCAGTACAGAGCACCTGCTGCAGTTTTTTGGATCCCAGTTCTTATATTTTCTTATATAGTTTATTTTATTTATTTTATTTTATTTTTAAAATTTATAAGCCGCCCCACTCCTGAAGGACTCTGGGCGGCTAACAATAAAAAACACATAAAACATAACAAACAACAATACAAAAACAATCATCCAGGGGTAAGTTTTATAAACCCCAGGCCTGCCGGAAAAGCCAGGTCTTAAGTAGCTTACAGAAGACCAACAGGGTGGGAGCGGTCCTAATCTCCGGGGGGAGCTGATTCCAAAGTGTGGGCGCCATCACAGAGAAGGCCCTCCTCCGCGGCCCCGCCAAATGGCACTGCTTGGCTGACGGGGCCCGAAGGAGGCCCAGCCTGTGGGATCTAACCGGACGTAGGGAACTATGAGGTAGTAGGCGGTCTCGCAAATAGCCTGGCCCTGAGCCATATAGGGCTTTAAAGGTAATGACCAACACCTTGAATTGGACCCGGAGACCAATAGGCAACCAGTGCAGCTCACGGAGGATAGGTGTAACGTGGGTGTATCGAGGAGCACCCACTATCACTCGCGCGGCTGCATTCTGGACCAACTGTAGTCTCCTAATACTTTTCAAGGGTAGCCCCATGTAGAGCGCGTTGCAGTAGTCACTTAGCCTTATTTCTACATCAGAGGTATGGATTTTGGCCTCAATTCTTCCATGAATATCACTTCTGGCCAACTTCTCTGGACATTAGATAGTTGTGCCTGGGTTCCACTATTTTTCACCAGTTCTGTGCTGATGGCACTGCTGGATAGGGAAATAAGGATGATGTGTCTTTCATCTGCTGCATTGTTGCCTTGGCTGACCACTATGTATACAATCTTCAACATTACCCTTCTGTTTTGCTTCTTGAAAAGAACTTGAACACCACAACTTGAAACCTGTCTGCTCTGAACTCTTTGCCTGGAAGAGACCTTGCTGATGCAGTATAACTACTTTGTGTTCAAAATATTACTTTTCAACTTGCCTCCTGTTAGTTTGAGGTTATGCCCCCATGTTTTAATTTTTGCTTTAATATTGAAAATGTTGCCTTTTAGACCTTTATTCACAGCCTATATATAATGGTCTCAATCATGCCCCAACCCTTGCCTTCAGGCTGTATATATTCAATTCCTCCAATCTCTCCTGATATGTTTTGTCCCTCAGACTTTACACTATTTTTGTTGCCTGTCTTTGAACTTGCTCAATCTTACCCATCTTTTTTAAAGACAGGTCTTGAGAACTGGACATGGTATTGCAAATAAGGTCTGATTACAGCTGTATATAGTGGAATTAAGGCCTCCTTTTTCCTGCTGTTGATCCCTCTGTAAGGACCCACCCCACTTTGCATCTTAAGAAGACAGAACTCTTGGAATAATTCTTCCAACAGGAATCCTTTATTAAGAAGAAGTGGTTGCAGGCGTGCTAGACAGGACTTGGGGTCCAAGCCCTCCCATTCAAGGTTTTAAGGGGTTCCCCAGTAGTCCCACCCAATCAACCCCCCTTCCAGTGATAGTTTCAGGTATCACAATTCCACCCCCTTTTTTCTTTCTTCCGTCTGGATGGAGACTTCAGATAACTACATGAAAGGCAAATACCCTTCTTTGTTATGGTAAGGTTCTTTGGTGCTAACGCTTTGAGGTTACAATAAACACACATTCAGCATTCAGCTCCTTGAAGTATACTGAAGGAAGTGAGGGCCATAAAGTCCCTTTGTTCTCCCCCTTCTCTCCCTCTTATGGCAGAATCCAGAGAAGGCAGAATTGGGAGTTTCTATATTTGATAATTAAAGATGAAATATAATTGGATTCTGACATCCGGCCCCTCTTAAAAATAAGAGAGATTCACCTGAAAGTAAACACAAGTATAAAATTTAGTCAGGCTTGTTAGGATACTCTGTGTGAAACTACTTCAATAGCTTCGGGGCTCTGACATGACGTTTATGGACCCACTCGTTTTGTGAGGGAGGGAGGTGTTTCCAGGCAACTAGATACTGAGTTGCTCCATGATATCTCCTAGAATCAAGGATTTCCTTTATTTCGAAGTGTTGTTCACCCTCCACCATGAGTGGAGGTGGTGGTGGTGGGATTTTTGGCCGTAGAGGTGACTGATGCTCTCTTTTCAGCAAGCTGCAATGAAAAATTGGGTGTATTTGCCTGAGGTTTTTGGGTAATTCTAATTCTACTGTTACTGGATTTATGATTCTTTTAATTGGAAAAGGTCCTATATATTTTGGTCCAAGTTTTTTACAGGGCTGTAGGGACTTTAGGTATTTTGTAGATAAGTACACCATTTCTCCTATAATGAATGGTGTAGGCTCAACCCTTTTTTTATTGGCTTGTGTTTTGTATGCCTGCCTAGCTTCATCTAGTGCTTTTCTGACTATTGGCCAGGTGTTTTGTAGTTTCTCCATCCATTCTTTCAGCGAAGGGATCGTTGGTTCGTTTGGGGTTAATTCTGGCATGGGGTTGAAACTTTGACCAGTGGCTATTTGAAAAGGAGTGTAACCTGTGCTGGAGTGGACTGCATTATTGTAGGCAACTTCTGCAAAAGGGAGTAAGTCCGTCCACTCGGTCTGCTGGAAACTAAGAAAACATCTTAAATATTGCTTAAGTACGGAGTTCATTTTTTCAGCCGATCCATTTCCTTGAGGGTGGTGGCTAGATGTCAGTCCCTGAGTGGTTCCTAAGAGGGATAAAAATTCCTTCCAAAATGCAGACGTAAATTGCACCCCCCTGTCAGAGATGATGCGTTGGGGTGCCCCATGCAATCTGTAAATGTGTTGGATGAAAAGTTTTGCTAAGGCTTTTGCAGTGGGAATCTTTTGGCAAGGGATAAAGTGCACCTGTTTGGAAAACAAGTCCGTGACCGTCCAGACCACAGTATTCCCATTGCTTTCTGGCAATTCCACTATAAAATCCATGGCTATTTCTCTCCAGGGGGCTGAGGGACTTGCCACTGTTTGCAATAGTCCTGGCACTTTCCCTTGCAACCTCTTTGCCGTGGCACATTTTGGACAACTGGCTATATAACTTTCAATGTCCTTTTTCATGGATGGCCACCAAAATTGCCGTTTAATTAAATGTAAAGTTTTTACAAATCCAAAATGCCCTGCTGATTTTGTGTCATGGCAAAGGTGCATGAAAAGTTACTCTTTGAGTTGGTATATATAACTTTTCCCCTACCCAAGGCAACCCGTCTCTCATTGTGCACACATTTTTGTTTTTCTGGAACCATTCATCTGTTTCCAAACTTTTTCTGAATTCAATTCCAGTTTGGCTGTCCAGTTGTGGTTTTATTTTGGCCTGGGTTCTTGTGGTTACTGGTGCTGCCAGTTGTGACTCTGCCATTATTGGCCTAGAGTCTGTGGTTCGTGCGCTGTTATATTGGGGCATGCGAGATAGAGCATCTGCCAGGAAGTTCTTTCTTCCTGGTAAATGTTTGAGCTTAAATTGGAATTGGTGAAAATGCTGGGACCAGCGGGCTTGTTTGGGATTGAGTTTCCTGGAAGTTTTCAGGGCTTCTAAATTTTTGTGATCAGTCCACACCTGGAAGGGGATTTTGTTGCCTTCCAGGAACTGTCGCCACGTGAGTAATGCCCAACGTATACCATAAGCCTCCTTCTCCCATACGGGCCAGCGCTGTTCTATTTCCGTGAGTTTCTTGGATGTATATGCACAGGGTTGCAATACTGCATCATCATTTTCTTGTAATAGCACAGCCCCCACTGCCACATCACTTGCATCTGCCTGTATTACAAGGGCTTGTCCATGTCTGGGTGCCTTAGTATTGGTTCGGCAGAAAAAAGTCTCTTTAGTCTCTCAAATGCTGCTTGGCACTCCATTGTCCATGTTAGTGGCTGGCTAGGTTTTACTGAGGATGCTCCCTTTGTTTTTAGTAAGTTAGTGAGGGGCAAGGCTATCTGGGCAAATGAGGGGATGAATTGGCGGTAAAAGTTTGCAAAGCCCAGGAAACTTTGTAGTTGCTTTCTTGTGCGGGGTGGCGCCCAATCTAATACTGCTTTGACCTTCTCTGGGTCCATTTCAATGCCCTGTGGAGATATGCGATAGCCTAGGTAGTCTATCCTTTCCTGGTGGAATTCGCATTTTGAGAGTTTGGCATATAGGTGGGCGGCTCGCAGCTTCTTTAAAACCGCTCTGACAAGGTTGACGTGTTCCTCTTTTGTTTCAGTAAAGATAAGAATGTCGTCCAAGTAAACAAGGACCCCCTTAAACAGGTGCTCCCTTAGAACGTCATTGATTAATTGCATAAAGACTGCAGGGCCCCCTTGTAATCCAAATGGCAAGACTTTGAATTGATAGCACCCCATGGGGCAGTTAAATGCAGTCTTCCATTCGTCCCCTTCCTTAATTCTCACGCGATAGTAAGCTTCCCTTAGGTCTAGTTTAGAAAAAATTTTCCCTTTCGATAGGTGTGACAGCATGTCTTTCATGAGAGGCAGAGGGTATAGGTTGCTTTCACTGATTGTATTCAGGGCCCTATAATCCACGCATAAACGTAAAGAGCCATCCTTCTTCTCTCTAAAAAGGACCGGGGCAGCCACTTTAGGCTTGGCTGGCTCAATGAAACCTCTCTCTAGGTTTTTTTTTATAAATCTTTCCATTTCCTCCTTCTCCTTTGGGCTCATGGAGTATAATCTGGGCTTCGGGAGTTTTGCCCCAGGCTTGAATTCAATGGTACAGTCTGTGGGTCGGTGGGGGGGAGCTCATTCGCCCTCTCCTCACTGAAAACTTCAGCAAGGTCTCTATATTCCTCTGGTATTTCTGTTAATCTTTTTTCCTCTCCTATGGATGCTTTTTTCTATTCTTGATTCTGGTAGCCTCTCTTGGGGTTTTAAGTCCATAGGGTCCCCCTTCGGGAATTTGATTTCTGTCGTCCTCCAATTTACCCAGGGTTCCATTTTTTCAACCATTCCATCCCTAGAATCATTGGGCATTCCATACCTGGGTCACCACAAACGTTATTCCTCTTCATGGTTGCCCAGGGAGAGGTGTATTGGTAGAGTGGCTAGGGTAGCTGGCACACCCCCTGCTATGGATCCATCTAACTGGCCAAATGAGATTGGTTTGTTCCAGTCTCCTGGATGGGATGCCCAGATTCCCACTAGTGTTGGGCTAATGAGGCAGCGGGTGCAGCCAGAGTCTATTAAGGCTTTCACTTCACAGCTTCGGGCATGGGGGGGATTAATATAGTCACTGTTTTGAAGATGGGTGTGATGCATCCACTTACCAGGGTTCGCCCTCCGAGCTGTCATCTGAGGCATCCACCGGCCCTGTGGTGTAGGCTGGAGTTCTTTCCCCTTGGTGAGCAGAGGTGGGGGTTTCTGCAATTTCCATCATTCTCATGGCCGTTTCTTTTGGCTTAGCTGAAAACTTTCCGGGTTTGTTGATTGGGGATCTGTCTGGGTTGTGCTGGGGGGCCTTTGAGCGGCATTCTACAGCTCGATGCCCTTCTCTTCCGCACTTGAAACACCCCATTTGCTTCTTGGCTGTATCCGATGATTTCACCGGTTGGTGTGTCAGCTCAGGTGGGGGGCGGCTCCATTGTTTTCCTCGGCGGTGCCTCTTCAATATGTCGATCTCTGCTTCCTCTGCCAAGATGTACCATTCCTCAAGTCGACGTGGGTCCCCTCGGGGCAGGCAAGCATCATATAGATCATAGTTTAGTCCGTCTTTGAAATGGCCAAGGAGGATGTCTTCTGGCCAATTCAGTTTGCTGGCAATGGCCCGGAATTCTTGTGTATATTCAGCCACCGGGCGTTTGCCTTGCCTCATCGTTTTTATCCTTTCACGGGCTTTGTGATCAGCCAGGGGGTCTTCAAATCGTCTTCTCAAAGAGGACATGAAACGGTTGAGGTTACTGAGTTCTGGGGCATTGGAGTCATGCAAGTTCACCACCCAATCTGCAGCTGGTCCATCCAGGGCAGATTGCATGATCTGGATGCGGGCTTTGTCACTAGGAATGTCCTGCCCGTATTCCTCCATGTAGCTGAGGACTTGGGTTAGGAAAATCCCCAAGCGTGTTGGCTCCCCTTTGAATTTCACCTCCAACGGTGGACGTCTTGGAATGGATCGGTGCCTCCGTTGTTGGTGGTAATGTCTTCCGTCCAGGTTGCCATCTGTGGTCCGGTAGGGGGTGGGGGCTACTGGATCAGTAGCTGTCCCCGGGGTTGCAGGTTCCACGTCCCCCTCTGTGTTTCTTCCTTTGCAGCTCCAGGAGCTGGGGCGGCCGTAGGGCTCAGGATTCTCCTCTCCTAGGGAGCTGAGAGTTCTCTTCATCAGGTCAATAGCTTTCTCTAGGATCCAGTCTGAGTACGGTGCCCAGCTTCTCCCTCTTCACTTGCGTGCAGGGATTTCTCCATCTCCTGCTTCCATTCTGGTTGCTTGGTCCCCCGTCTCAGGGTCACCTTTCTTGATTCCTTTCCCCACTCACTTTTCTTTCCAACGCCCATCGACCAGCGAGGCTTGTGGTCCTGTGTCTCCACCACTTCTTCTCCTGAGGAATCTGACCTCTCGGATCCCAACATCTGGCAAGGTTCCAACTGGGTCAGCGGCTCTCTTTCCAGGGAGTTTTCCCCCTCTCTTGCTCCATTGTCTGACATGGTAAATTTTTTGCAAAATCCCCCGGCAAGGGTCTCCCTTCCAGGTGGATTAATTTTGCAAGTCCTGTCTAATGTAAGGACCACCCCACTTTGCATCTTAAGAAGACAGAACTCTTGGAATAATTCTTCCAACAGGAATCCTTTATTAAGAAGAAGTGGTTGCAGGCGTGCTAGACAGGACTTGGGGTCCAAGCCCTCCCATTCAAGGTTTTAAGGGGTTCCCCAGTAGTCCCACCCAATCAACCCCCCTTCCAGTGATAGTTTCAGGTATCACAATTCCACCCCCTTTTTTCTTTCTTCCGTCTGGATGGAGACTTCAGATAACTACATGAAAGGCAAATACCCTTCTTTGTTATGGTAAGGTGATTTGGTGCTAACGCTTTGAGGTTACAATAAAGACACATTCAGCATTCAGCTCCTTGAAGTATACTGAAGGAAGTGAGGGCCACAAAGCCCCTTTGTTCTCCCCCTTCTCTCCCTCTTATGGCAGAATCCAGAGAAGGCAGAATTGGGAGTTTCTATATTTGATAATTAAAGATGAAATATAATTGGATTCCCAAAATTTTACTTGTCTTCAGAGCTGCCTGGCCACACTATTTACTCATTTTGCAGTCATTTGCTATGAGCACATATAAGTCCTTTTCTTGTTTTGTTCTAATGCTGTATCCCCAATACTGTATCTTGCTAGAAGATTTTTCCCCCACGTGTATGATCTTACATTTAGAAACATTGAACTGCAACCAACACATTTTGACTAATTTTCCAGCAATGTTAAATAGTTTTCTATGTTACATATACTCCCAGAGCCATTGTATGTCAACTCTTTTACATACCTTTGTGTCATCAGCAAAAAGGCAAACATTACCTAGCAATCCTTTTATTGTATCACTTAAAAACACATTGAACAAAACAGGACCTAGGACTGAGCCTTGTGAAAATTCTCTGTTCAGACAATGCCCCATTAACAATTGTATATTGGGATCTATCTCCGAACCAACTTCCTATCCACCAAACCACCCAGTAGTTAAGCCCTAGACTGTACATTTTTTATGAGTTCATTGCATGGAACTATTTCCTAAAATTCAGATAGGTGTGTGCACAATATCATTGTTGTGCAAAATATTTGTGACATAGGTAAAAAAGTCAGTAAGATTAATTTGATATACTATGCTCTCAGTAAAGCTGCTTTGGATCCATCAAGTTGTGTGCTTTTAAATGTTCATTAATCCTTTTTTTTTTCAGAAGTGATTTCATTAACTTCACTAGTACAGATGTTAAGCTCACTGGTTTGTATTGTAGTTTCCAGGTTCTTATCTAGCCCTGTTCTTGTGGATAGGTACAATATTAACTGTTCACCAATCCTGGGGAACTTCACCAGTTAAAGAGACTGGTTAAAAAATTAGTTATTGGTCTAGAGAGCCTATTGGTTTATTAAGCTTTAAGTGGGCAAATCTCACCTGCCATTTCCACTTCTAAAAACCCTGCAAAAGAATATGCACTACTAGGACTAGTATGATCCTCCAACCTGTTTTGTTACTGGTGTCTACTTCTAAGAAAACTGAACAGAAGCATTTGTTAGATAGTTTGCTATAGCAAGGTCTCTGTTGAATAGAATAGAATAGAATAGAATAGAATAGAATAGAATAGAAGCTGGAAGGGACCTTGGAGATCTTCTAGTCCAGCCCCTGCTCAGGTAGGAGAACCTATACCATTTCAGACAAGTAACTGTCTAGCCTCTTTTTAAAAATCTCCAGTGATGAAGCACCCACAATTTCTGGGGGTGTTAATAATAATAATAATAATAATAATAATTATTATTATTATTATTATTATTATTATTATTATTATTATATAAATATAATAATACCCCCAGTGAGGCACTACCTTGACGTGGTTGTGGGGCTTGTGTACTCTGAGGAAGATGAGAGCTATGCCAGAGGTTCAACCATACTGGACAGGTCTCATCAGAGGAGTCAGACAAAGAGTGTCTCTCCCATAAAAAATATGGTGAGACGTAAATTTCAGAATGCCATACCGGCTCGGACGTCGCCCGGGTTAACAAGGTCCGCACTAGATATTGGAGTTCCTGGATATCTGGTGAAAAATGGGTTACAGGACTCAGGACTGTTGGCTGAGCAACCAGGGCCAGCAGCTGCAGAACTACTGGAAGAAAAGGTGTTTACCCGTCGCAGATACACAGTGATGGAAAACAAAGAAATAATGATCTGTTACTACAGATCAAGTCCAACAAGACGAGGATATCTAAAACGAATGCACCAATTCTGGAAAGAACAACATCCAGAATCAGAAATAACAGAACAGAGACTAGCAGATCAACGCCGATTTATAACACGAAATAAAGTATTTACAGAAACAGAATTGGACGAACTGCAAAGGTTTACCCAGGGCAAAGAAATCAAAGCCTTACAAGAAGTAATTCAGAATGTAGAGGCAAACCAGGGGGAGTTGGCAGTGAAAGAATCCAGTAGAGATATACAACTGTTCTCATTTGGAAACCAGGCACCTCTTCCTCAGGAAGAACAAAACCCTCTAACTAAAGAAATAAAAGAATTGAAACAAAGAATAACTGAGCATCTAGAACAGCACAAAAACAACAGAATAAGGCTGCCTGCATTGAAGCTTGTTCCAAAGAAACAGCTAGCACAAGCATTAAAAGATGCAAATACTGCAATATCAAGTATAAGCACCAATTCACTGCAAGAAACAAACCAACTAATGTACAGCACAGCTGCAGTTATAACAGAATACCTGGGATGCAAAATCAACAAAGAAGAAAAACAAACAAACAGTGCACCACAAAAATGGAAGGTTAGACTAGAAAATAAGATCAGCAAGTTAAGATCACATGCAAGCAAGCTAGAACAGATGAAAGAAAAGAAGCTGAAGAACAAGAAGACCAAAGAATACCTAATCAAGAAATACCACTTAGAAACAAGGAAGATCAAGGAAGCACTGGAAATAATAAAGCAACAAATAACAGCTATAGCCAGGAAAATCAGTAGATATGAAGCTCGAATTGCAAACTATAGGCAGAACCTCCAATTTCAATCCAATCAGAAACGTTTCTACCAATCCATCAATGGAGAAACTGCAAGGAATCAGTCAGTACCTGACAAGGAAGAAACAGTGCAGTTCTGGAAGCAGATATGGGATAACCCAAAGAAATACAACAAGGATGCGGCTTGGTTAAAAGAGGTGGATGCAAATAAAACAGAAGTTGAAATGAAAGAACTAGTAATAACAACAAAAATGGTAGAAAAAAGAGCAAAGAAAATCAAAAATTGGTCAGCACCAGGTGAAGATGAACTGCATGGGTTTTGGTTGAAACATCTAACTGTTATACACCCACTCATTGCCAAGCAGTTCAACAATATACTACAAGGAGGAGAAATTGAAAAGTGGCTAACAACTGGGAAAACCTACCTAATAATGAAAAATCCAGCAAAAGGGGCAACACCAGGTAACTACAGGCCAATTACCTGCTTACCAACAACATTCAAATTACTAACTGGTGTGGTAGCTGATGCAGTACAACAGCATCTAGTTGAAAACAATCTCTTTCCACCTGAGCAGAAAGGAAACCGCCCCAATAGCAGAGGAACAAAAGATCAACTCCTAATAGACAAAATGATCTTGGAAAACTGCAAGAGAAGGAAGACCAACCTGAATGTGGCATGGATTGACTACAAAAAGGCATTTGACTCTCTGCCACATGATTGGATAATCAAGTGCCTAGAAATAACAGGAGTCAGTAGAAACATCAGAAAATTTGTGCAAAGATCGATGGCACAATGGAAGACACAGTTGCAGATCAATGGTGAGAAGCTGGGAGAGGTTAATATCAAGAGAGGAATATTTCAAGGAGATTCATTATCACCATTACTATTTGTTATTGCACTGTTTCCTCTGTCAACAATACTGAATAACTCAGGACATGGCTATCAAACATCAAAAACATCTGCCAGACTATCCCACCTCCTTTACATGGATGATCTGAAGCTGTATGGAAAAACATCATCTGAAATAGAATCGCTGCTCAACACTGTCCGTATATATAGCCAAGATATTGTAATGGAGTTTGGCTTGGACAAATGTGCCACACTTACTATCAAACAAGGAAAAATAGTGAAAACTGAAGGAATCAAGATGCCCCACGAAAATAACATTAAGAGTCTGGATGAGGAAGAATACTACAAATACTTGGGTATCCTTCAAGCTGACAACATCAAGCACACTGAAGTCAAGAAAAAGATTAGAGGTGAATACATCAAGAGAGTGAAGAAGATCTTAAAGTCCAAACTCAATGGAGGAAATACCATAAAGGCAATCAACACCTGGGCAATTCCAGTCATTAGGTACACAGCTGGAATAGTGGACTGGACTCAAGCAGAACTAAAAGCAATGGATAGGCAGACCAGAAAAATAATGACAATGAATCATGCCCTTCATCCACGCAGTGACATTGATAGACTTTATCTACCAAGGCAAATAGGTGGGCGTGGAATGCTACAAGTACATCAGATGGTTGAAGAAGAAAAAATGGCTTTGGAAGAATATCTGAAGAACAATGATGAAGATGCACTGAAATTAGTATATCAGGAAGGCTTACTAACTACTGGAGAGACCAAACTGGCCTACAAGAAAGACCAAATGAAGAACAGAATAGAGGCATGGGAAGACAAAGCACTACATGGCCAATACATGAAAAAATAGCTGTGAAAGCAGATAATAATAAAACCTGGCAATGGCTAAGAGCAGGAAAATTGAAGAAAGAGACCGAGGGACTAATTCTGGCTGCACAAGACCAAGCCTTAAGGACAAATTCATACAAAGTCAAAATTGAGAAGACAGCAACAGACAGTAAGTGCCGCCTATGCAAAGAAGCTGAAGAAACAGTGGACCACTTGGTAAGCTGTTGCAAGAAGATTGCACAGACTGATTACAAGCAGCGGCATGACAAAGTAGCAACAATGGTGCATTGGAAGATCTGCAAAAAATATCATTTGCCTGTAAGCAAAAACTGGTGGGATCATAATAGAGAAAGTCATAGAAAATGATAAAATTAAACTGCTCTGGGACTTCAGAATTCAAACAGACAAGCACCTGCAACATAACACCCCAGACTTAACAATTGTCGATAAGAAAGACAAAAAAGTCTGGATAGTGTACGTGGCAGTGCCTGGAGATAGCAGAATAGAAGAGAAAGAACTGGAGAAGATAACAAAATACAAAGACCTACAAATATAAATAGAAAGACTGTGGCAAAAGCAAGCAAGTGTAGTACCAATAGTCATAGGCTCCTTGGGCGCAATCCCAAAACAACTGGAGCACCACTTGAACACCATTGGCATTGACAAATTTGCTATTAGTCAATTGCAAAAGGCGGCCTTATTAGGAACTGCTTCCATCCTACGACGATACCTGTAATACCATCAAACATCCACATCTGCCTATCCCAGGTCCTGGGTAAGGACTCGATAGGTAGACAAAATGCCAAATCCAGTCTGAACATCTGGCTGACTGTGGGATGAATGATAATAATAATAATAATAATAATAATAATAATAATAATAATAATAATAATAATAAAGCACCTGCAACATAACACCCCAGACTTAACAATTGTCGATAAGAAAGACAAAAAAGTCTGGATAGTGGACGTGGCAGTGCCTGGAGATAGCAGAATAGACGAAAAGAACTGGAGAAGATAACAAAATACAAAGACCTACAAATAGAAATAGAAAGACTGTGGCAAAAGCAAGCAAGGGTAGTACCAATAGTAATAGGCTCCTTGGGTGCAATCCCAAAGCAACTGGAGCACCACTTGAACACCATTGGTATTGACAAATTCGCTATTAGTCAATTGCAAAAGGCGGTCTTATTAGGAACTGCTTCCATCCTGCGACGATACCTGTAATACCATCAAACATCCACATCTGCCTATCCCAGGTCCTGGGTAAGGACTCGATAGGTAGACAAAATGCCAAATCCAGTCTGAACATCTGGCTGACTGTGCGATGATCCACCATAATAATAATAATGTTAGAAGGGACCTTGGAGGTCATCGAGTCCAACCCCCTGCTCAGGCAGGAAACCCTACACTATTTTGGACAAATGGCTGTCCTGTCTCTTCCTAAAAACTTCCAGTGTTGGAGCATTCACCACTTCTGGAGGCAGGTTGTTCCATTGGTTAATTGTTCTAACTGTCAGGAAGTTTCTCCTTAGTTCTAGGTTGCTTGTCTCCTTGATCAGTTTCCATCCATTGCTTCTTGTCCTGTCTTCAGGTGCCTTTGAGAATAGCTTGACTCCCTCTTCTTTGTGGAAGCCCCTGAGATATTGGAACACTTCTATCATGTCCCTCGTCATCCTTCTCTTCGTTAAACTAGACATACCCAAATCCAGCAACCATTCCTTATATGTTGTCTGCATTTTTCATTTTGGTGATTGCAGAGATTTTTTTTCTTCTGTCGCTAATGTTATTGTGCTGCTCTTTTGATAGAAATATATAAGAAATATATATTTCCCTGTGTATAACATAATACTAGGCAGGCTGGAGGCTGATTATTTAGTGTGTTGCTAGCTGATCAAGTGGCAGAGATTTCATACAAAATAGCTTTGTTCTGTGTCTGAACTGATTAAATGTAAACAATTCTATTAAGTGAGTTGATGGTAAGTCCTAAGTAGCCTTCTGTAACTTGAAATATTTTGCCTTCTTTTCCCCCAACATTTCTTCTTCCCCCTACCTCTCCTCTTAAACAAACACATTCCATTCTGTTTTATTTTGCTTTTTCTTTGTTAGAATTATCTGGAACAAAATAGTCTTAACTCTAGCAGGGTTTCAGTATTAGACTTCAGTTAGCATAGTCTTACATTTTCATAGAATTTTTATAAATTCTAGTATTACTTCTGTTCTGTTTTAGTTATCTGTCTAAGTTTATAACATTTAGATTATTTATTGTAAAATTTAATCATAATTTTGTAGGATTCTTTTGTTTTTTTAATTCTTGAACTCTGTAATTTTATGTTAATAATTTTATCTTTACATTATTTTATTCTGTAAATATTACTTTTTATTTGTATTTCTACTTTAGTGTAATTGTTATGTTATTAGCTCTGTGCTGGTCTATATCCAAAATAATAATAATAAATGGTACTGAAACTGTATGCTTTTAAACACTGCAAAGAATAGACTATTTTTATTATTTATTTATTTGTTTATTTAGATTTTATTTTTGTTTTGGAGAGAATTATTATTATAAAACTGAAAGATTTCTAACATGTTTAAATTTTAATTATGAGTAAATGATGCACAAATATGTAATGAAATAGAAATAAAAATATTTATGTCTATTATTATTAATATGGCTGTGTAGACAGCCAGATTGCTCCAGATGCTCTATAAATAATCCATTCTCTATTGAGTTGGTCCAAAGACAGCTCATCCTGGCTCCTGCCCAATACTGAAACATGATTTGGAAAAACAGAACTCTATCCTCTGTGGGAGGATTCTCCTTATATCATTAAAAAAAACAACCCTGCTCTCTTCTGGGATGATGTTTCTATTTTCTGCTCTTTAATTGTGAAAAGGCCTTTTTCCAGGAATGTGTAAGGACCTACCTCAGCTAAGCCACCCAAGAAAGAAGAACTCTTGAAACAGGCATTGTCTGAAATGGAACTTTTATTAGGGGCTATGGACAGCAGGGAAATCAAGGTGAGATCTGAGAGAAAAACCCACGAAGCAATATATTAAAAGTAGCATTCAATACTCCTCCTTCCAGTGTCCCAGTGTTCATTTGAATCCCAGCCAATCCACAGGTGGCATCTTGTTTTGGTAACTGGTCTTTTCGGCGGGCTCTTCGAGGTCTCTCTCACTTTTGATTTCTTCTGGCTCCAAGCACAAACATCTCTCAGATAAGGATGAGATATTCCATCCCCTGGGGCAACAAAGCAGGTGCAACGCATCCCCAAAGCTCCCCCCTCCCAATAGAATGGCAGGCAACAAAGAAAGCTACAAAGCTAAAATAAATGAGGAAACATTTCTTTGGGGCCTGACATACGGACCCACTAGAAAAATGGGAAATCCACCAGTAAAAGAAAGGGAAAAGGGAGGAAAACAAATAAAATAGTCACATCAATCAGGCTTGTCAGGGTACTTTGCATGAAATTATTTAAGTAGTTTGGGAATTCTAACATGCTTTTTATACACCCATTCATTTTGTGCACAGGGGAGGTTTTTCCAAGCTACTAAGTATTGGGTAGAACCATGTGTTTTCAAGAATCAAGAATTTCACTTATTTCAAAATGTTGTTCTCCCTCCACCCACATTGGCATAGGCATGGGAGAGGCTGGAGGTCTAATGGTAGATATAATCTCAGGTTTGAGTAAACTACAATGAAAGACAGGATGGATATGTCTTAGGCTCTCAGGGAGCTCTAGTTCCACCGCACTGGGTTAATGATGTACTTAATAGGAAAAGGTCCTACAAATTTAGGCCCCAACTTCTTAGAAAGCTGCAATGATTGTGTAAGGACCCACCCCACTTTGCATCTTAAGAAGACAGAACTCTTGGAATCTTTCTTCCAACAGGCATCTTTATTAAGAGAAACTCGTTGCAGGCATTCTAGACAGGACTTGGGGTCCAAGTTCTCCCATTCAAGGTTTTTTTTTTTTTTTTTAATTTTTTATTAAATAACAAAAAAAGAAAAAGTTTAAAAACATTGAACATGGTAAATCAGACTTGACCAACATCTCAGTTCATTCCTATTCATAATTAATTAAACTCTATACAAAAACATCACTCTAAACTCAATCTTAACTTATCTCATCACAGTGACCTCCAAATTTTTCCCCCCACCATTTATAAAATTTATTCCATATTTGGTAAAAATCCATAAAATCCTGATTTTTGAGTCTTTTAGTTAACCTATCTAATTCTGCGCAATGCATAATTTTATAAATTAAAATTTCCTCACTAGGTACAGCTGAATTTTTCCAATTCTGAGCGAATATTACTTTTGCCGCTGTAACCACATGAATAAATAAATACATATCCTCTTTACTAACATTTTCTTCAACAATGCCTAATAAAAATGTCTCAGGCTTATATTGAATATTTTGTATGCTCATTTCTGTTACCCATTTCCAAACGATACGCCAATACCCCTGTGTTTCCTTATATGATCACCACACATGAAAAAAAGTGCCCCTTTCTTTTTTACATTTCCAACATAAGACTGAGTATCCTTTATACATTTTGGCTAGTCTTGCTGGAGGGAGATGCCATCTATAAATCATCTTATACGAATTTTCTTTATAGGATGACACCAATGTAATTTTATTGTTTCGCATCCATACCTGTTGCCATTGATCCAAATTAATATTATCTTCTAAATCCATCGCCCATGTCACCATTGTTTCTTTAACTTGTTCTTCAAATAACCTATGTTCCAATAAATGTTTATAAATATTCTTTGTTTTTTCTTCGGACCAAGCAAAATTTTATCTAGTCCCGTATCTTATCTATAAATACCCCAATCATGTTTATCTTTCGAATATCTTGCTTGGATCTGGAAATAAGACCACCACTCTATCTCTATTCCTTGTTGTCTTAACTCATGTCTAGATTTTAAAAGACCCTCTTCCGTCAAAATATCTTTGTATGTAATAATCTTATCTTTCCTAAGCAAGTTGGGGTGTATAACTGCCTCCGATGGAGAAAACCAAATCGGGATCTTTGTATAGTATTGTGATTTAACTGTATTCCAACTTTTAATTAACCCTTGCCGCACTTTGTGCTTTAAAAAATATTGATAGTTTCTACTTTGCTCCTTCCACATATGAGCGTGCCATCCCTGTTGAAGATCAAAACTCTCTAGCTGTATACATCCATGATTCTCTAAAGTTATCCAATCACTAGTCCAAGGTAAGGCCGCAGCTAGGTAATATAATTCCCAGTCAGGGAAGCCTAGATTTCCCCTTTCCTTAACATCTTGTAGTGCCTTCAATTTTATTCTAGCCTTCTGACCAGACCATACAAATTCTAAAGTTATTTTATTTAACTCTTTAAAAAATTTCTTATCCAAATAAATTGGAATATTCTGGAACAGAAATATCAATTTAGGTAGAATATTCATTTTTATAGCAGCAATTCTCCACAGTAATGAAAGATGTAAATTTCTCCAATGCTCTAAATCAACTTTAATTTTTTGTATTAATTTAACATAATTATCTTCTTTGATTGAAGAGCAACGTGCAGAAATAACCATCCCTAAATATTTAAATTTAGAAACTATTTGTATACCTAATTTATTCTCGAGAGATCCTTTTTGTATATTAGTCATATTTTTAGTAATAATCTTTATTTTATTTTTATTTATTTTTAAATCTGCATATTTTCCATACACTTCCAAAATTTCAAATAATTTCTGCCCGGAATATTCTGGGTCTTCCATAATAAATACTAGATCATCTGCATAAGCCTGAAGTTTATATGTTTCTCTCTTAATCTTAGGTCCTCTAATCTGTTCTTCTTGCCTTACTGCTCTAGCAAGAATTTCTAGAGTATAAATAAACAGCAATGGTGAGAGGGGACATCCCTGTCTAGTACCTTTCTGTACATTAAATCTATCAGTGGCCACCCCATTCACTATAATCTGTGCGTGTTGTTCGAAATATATTGCATTTATTATATTTAAAAAATTCCCTCCGGCTTCCATTATTTTTAATTGTTGTATCATAAATTGCCAATTAACATTATCAAAAGCCTTCTGTGCATCAAGGAACAGTAGTGCCACTTGCCGATCGTTGTGAAATTCATAAAATTCAAAGATATCTAAGATTGTTCTCATATGCTGTTTAATTTGCCTGTTTGGTAAAAAGCCGTTTTGATCCGGGTGTATAAAATCAATTATATACTTTTTGAATCTCTCCGCCATTATTGAAGCAAAAATTTTATAATCCGAATTCAATAAAGATATGGGTCTATAATTTTGTATCCATATTTTTTCCACGTCTGCCTTGGGGATCAATATTATATTTGCTTCTAACCAAGATTTAGGTATTTTAGCTTCGGTAAGTATTGCATTAAAGATCTCTAACAGGTATTGATTAAACACATTTTGTAACTCTTTATATAATTCTGCAGGTATTCCATCTGGACCTGTCGCCTTATTAAATTTTTGTCTATTTATAGCCTTAGTTAATTGAAGCATGCTTATTTCCTCATTTAGCTTAGATTTTATTTCCTCTGGTATCTTTGGCAACTCTGCCTTTGCTAAATATTCTATTATCTGTTCCGTGCTTTTTCCCTCATTACTTTTATATACATTTTCATGTATCTTTGAGCGATACCCCTTTTTATGGTCTCCTCCCCCTGAATTTCCCCATTTTCATCTACCAAGTTTGTAATCTGTGATTTCTCTTTCTTTTTTCTTAATTTGTATGCTAACCATCCTGATTTGTTTGCATGCTCAAAGTAATTTTGATTTGCTGCTTGTAATTTTTGTGCATATTTCTCCGATTCTTCTAGATTAAGTTTATGTTTAATTAAATCCATTTTTATTTTCAATCTTTTATTTCCAGGGTCTCTCTGAAGCAATCTTTCAGCCTGTTTATAATTTGTCTCAAGTCTCATCTTATATTGCTGTTTCTCTTTATTTCTCTTAGCCGTATACGCAATAACAACCCCCCTTAGATATGCCTTAGCCGTGTCCCAAAGGTTCTGCAAGGATGTATCCTCATTATCATTCAATTGGAAGAACAAAAACATTTCTTTCTCTATGCTTTCTCTAAATTCTTTATCTTTAAGAATCCCTTTTTGGAAAGTCCATCTTGGCCTATATCTTTGGCCTTTCAAGCTAAAACTTATCAGATTATGATCAGCCCAAAGACTAGGTTCTATATCTATTTCGTATATTTCTGAGGCTAATTCTTTAGAGCACCAAAGCATATCTATCCTAGTCCATGATCTGTGTTTGTCAGAATAATACATATATTCCCTCTTTTCTAAATTCCTCTCCCTCCAAATATCCTGTAAGCTAAAATCTGTACACGTCTCGAAAAAATTTTTTGGGAAGTATTCTTTTTTTATGTACTTTCCTTACCTCTGTACATTTATGGTCCTTAGTTTTATCTACAATCACATTAAAATCTCCGATTATACAGAAACCATCTCCCTCCATATCTCTCAGCCTGCTGTATAAGTTTTTAAAGAAGAATACTTGAGCGTCATTTGGAGCATATATTACAACAAAAATTATATATATATTTTGTTAAGCTTAACTTCAACAATCAAAACTCTACCCTCTTTCTCATTATAAATTTGTTTTGAAACTATCTTCTGGTTAACATACAAAGCCACACCTCTTTTTTTTCTGATCGAGTGAAATATATAGTCGACCTAATTTAGGTCTTTCTAATAGAAATTCCTGGCCAAGTTTTATATGAACTTCCTGTAAAGCTATGATATCCACATTCAATTTAAGAAGATTACTAAAAATCTTCCTACGTTTTGCTGGAGCATTCAACCCTCTAATATTTGTTGACCAAATCTTATACTCCTCTCCCATTATTCAGTTTCTGCCGTGCCTTTGTACTTCTGGTAATTCTTATTTCTTTCGCTTCAACTAAACTTCTCCCCAGTTCCAGCTTCTCCCCAGTTCCATTACCCACGTTTATTTCTTCCCTACTCTGTTCTATCCCTCTTTTCTCCAATGTTTGTTCAACCTCTCTTTTTACATCCATAACTCTTCCTTCTCCAGAATCTCTCAAGTCTTCCTCTGAGGTACAATATTGCCGATAAAAATCTTCCGCTTTCTCAACTGTATCTAACCTGAACCTCTTCTCTTGCCATGTCACAATAATCCCATCAGGTGTTAACCACCTAAAATTAACATTGCTTTGGTGCAACCTAGATGTCAAGAAGAGGTAATTTTTCCGGAGGTCTCTCATCCTCTTAGATACCTGCTTTAATACAATAATTTGTTTCCCTCCATATTCTAACTGATCACCACGTGTTCTCTTTAATAATTCATCCCTAATCTTCTTACTCTGGTTTCTCTTCAGATCGTATAAATCTTTCGCCTTTTACTCCCATTCAAGGTTTTAAGGGGTTCCCCAGTAGCCCCCCATCACTCCCTTCTTCCAGCGACAGTCCCAGGCATTACATTCCCACCCCCTTTCTCTCACTGCCGACAGGAGGTAGACATCAGAGAGGAGTACATGAAAGCTAATAGCTCCATAGTTATGGTTAGTCCTTTTGGTGGTATCCACATCCAGTCTCTTTGAAGTGTACTGAAGGAAGTGAGGGCCATAAAGCTCCTTTGTTCACCCCCTTCCCTTCATCATATGACAGAATCCAGGGAAGGCAGGAATGGGGTTTTCCATAGTTAATAACTAGAGATGAAATATAATTGGATTCTGACATCTTGCCCCCTTAAAAATAAGATAGATCCACCTGAAACAAAACAAAACAGGTATAAAAGTTAGTCAGGCTTGTTAGGATACTCTGTGTGAAACTTCTTTAATAGCTTTGGGACTCTGACATGACGTTTATGGACCCATTCATTTTGTGAGGCAGGGAGATGTTTCCATGCAACTAGGTACTGAGTCGCTCCATGATATCTCCTAGAGTCAAGGATTTCCTTTATTTTGAAGTGTTGTTCGCCCTCCACCATGATTGAGGTGGTGGTGGGGGGATTTTTGGCCATAAAAATGACTGATGCTCTCATTTCAGCAAGCTGCAATGAAAAATTGGGTGTATTTGCCTGAGATTTTTGGGTAATTCTAATTCTACTGTTACTGGGTTTATGATTCTTTTAATTGGAAAAGGCCCTATATATTTTGGTCCAAGTTTTTTACAGGGCTGTAGGGACTTTAGGTATTTTGTAGATAAGTACACCATTTCTCCTATAATGAATGGTGTAGGCTCAACCCTTTTTTTTATTGAAAATTTTCAAATTTTACAAAACAATTCCCTTCCCCAACCCCCCCAACCCTCCCATACCCTCCCCCACCTCCCCAAACCTCCCATACCCTCCCCCAACCTTTCCAGAGCTGAGTACAGGCTTAGTTAAAAATTTTCAAAAAAAACTTAAAACACATATAAATCCTAAGCAAATCTAAATACATTAAATTAAACAAGTTATCTTCTCTTAAAAATAATAATTACAATTATTAAACACATTGTAATATACTCTAAACATTTTCTAATATCATACTTATATTATTATCCATCATTCTTTATAAACTCCCTCCAAAACACAAATTTAAACATTACTTAAAACATTAAAATTCCCTTATACATATTTAAAGCAAAATGTTCCTTTAAATACTCCTTAGATATCTATACATACAATATAAAATCTAATCTCTCCCTCTTTCTTTTTCCTAAGACACAAAAATAAACATATAAACATTCATTATACCATTAAGACTAAATACTCTTTTAAATAGTCCTTAAGTTGCTAAACTTAAACTTCTTATCTAAAATTTTTCATTCGATCTCCATAATCTTCTCTCCTATCAAAAAAAACTTAAAACACATATAAATCCTAAGCAAATCTAAATACATTAAATTAAACAAGTTATCTTCTCTTAATAATAATAATAATAATAAAAAACCAAAAATTTTTTCTTATAATTACAATCATTAAACACATTATAATATACTCTAAACATTTTCTAATATCATACTTATATTATTATCCATCATTTTTTATAAACTCCCTCCAAAACACAAATTTAAACATTACTTAAAACATTAAAATTCCCTTGTACATATTTAAATCTTTACCAATAACCAATTCCATCCACAATAAACACATTTCTTATCAGTCTCTCTTATCCATAAACCTCGAAAGAAGTGCTTTAAAATCTGCCCTTAAAGGTTGCTCCAAAAAGTTTATAAATCTTGCTTCTCCCACAGACTCAGGAACCAATACTTGTGAGGCTTCCTTAACCTCCTTCTTCTGTTGCTCCTTTTCTTTACGTTTATGTGTTGCACAAGTTGTCCTCTGCTCCTTCATCTCAACTTGTTGAGGCCCCTCGAAGTGAGATTTCCCATTTTTCATTAATATAGGCTCTTCAGACTGCAATTCTACCCTTAAAGATTGCTCCAAAAAATTTATAAATCTTACTTCTCCCACAGATTCAGAAACCAATACTTGTGAGGCTTCCTTAACCTCCTTCTTCTGTTGCTCCTTTTCTTTACAGTTATATGTTGCACAGGTTATCCTCTGCTCCTCCATTTCAACTTGTTGAGGCCTCTCGAACTGAGATTTATAGTATAGGCCAGGGGTAGGCAACCCAAAACACTTAAAGAGCCACTTGGACCCGTTTCCCACCAAAAACAAAACACTGGGAGCCGCAAAACCCTTTTGATATCTAAAATGAAGATAACACTGCATATATCCTTTTTTTACCTTTATTATAGGTGTGTGTGTTTGTGTGTGGGGGGGGTATTTGTGTGTGTGTATATGTGTGTGTGTGTATATATATGTATATGTATGTATGTATGTATGTGTATACACACACACACACACACACACACACACACACAGAGGTTAAAAAAAGGATATATGCAGTGTTATCTTCATTTTAGATGTCAAAAGGGTCTCTCTCTCTTTCTGTCTCTCTCCCTCCCTCTCTATCTGCCCTTGGTCTACCACTCCTCTTCCCCCACTCTCTTTCTTTCTCTCTCTCTCTCCTCTCCCTCCCTCTCTTTCTCTCTCTCTCTCTCTCTCTTTCTCCCCCCCCTCTCCTATCTGCTGCTCACCTGGCCAGCTTCAAGCTGTTGTCCAACAAGATCAGGGGTAGGCAACCTCGTCTCTTTTATGACTCATGGACTTCAACTCCCAGAATTCCTGAGTCAGCCTAGCTGGGCTAGCTAGCTCTCTCCTGCCCTTCCTGCTTCCTGCTTCCTGCAGAGACGCAGCAAAGGGAGGAGCTCCGCCCAGTAAGCTTTTCAGCTCCTCGGAGAACATGTGAGTACACTCTCTTTTACACACACACACACACACACACACACACACACACACCACACACACACACACAACACACACACACACACAGAGATTGAAGCAGGGAAGCGCAATTGCCTCTCTCTGTCTCTCTGTCTCTCTCTCTCTCTCTCTCTCTCTGCAAAGGCAGAGGAGGCTGGGAGCCACAGGGGAGGGCTCAAAGAGCCGCATGCGGCTCCGGAGCCGCAGGTTGCCGACCTGTGGTATAGGCTTTTCAAACTGCAATTCTACCTTCTTGTCTTCCAAAGCTTTAAACGTAATAGATGGCGATGAACATACCCCCAGGACCGAAGTGTAGAAGTCTTTTGCTTTAAAAACAGTATTAAGTCTATAACGTATCCCCAGGTAACTCACCACCATTCCAGTCGGAGCATCCCATCTGAACAAGATTTGTCTCTTTTTAAGTTCATCTGCTAAAAAAGCAAACTTCTTTCTTCTTCTTAAAATTGTAGATGGGATCTCCTTTAAAATTATAACATCTTGTGAAGCAATTTGAAACCTCTTCTTATAAAAAGCTTGTATAATTTCGTTGCGCAGGGATCTTTTCCCAAAGTAAATTACCACATCTCTTGGCAAATTCTTTTGCTCTGCCATCACAGAGTTAACTCCAAATGTTTTTTCAATTTCACTAAGTATTTCCTCTTTTTCTCTATTCAAAATCACAGCAAAGTCATTTGCAACCATCTCTCTCAGATCTCCTTGCACAGACTCTCTCAAGCCTCTAATTCTTAAAGCATATTCCATTTGTCTATATTGAAGCATAAGAATCTCATCTTGAAAATTTTCCATCTCTTTTTCCATGCTTTCAAATTTTCCCTCCATCAGTTCCACTTTTTCTACTACCTCTTCTACATGAGAGTTCAGCTTTTCAAGAACAGAGGCAACTCCTTTTAAAGCCAAAACTATCTCTTGCCTCAAAATCTTATTATTTTCCTCTAAAATCTCTTTCATTTCTCCCCTAATTTGAGATATAACATTTCCCATCATGTCTTGCAAATCCTTCACCATTATTGACTGTGCCAAAGAAGAAGGTGAAGCTATTGATTTAGGTTGTTGCGCTGATGATAACACCAAAGAAGAAACCACCTTAGGAGCTGTAGGAATTACTGGACGCTTTGGAGCCATCTTAAAAAAATCTTTACTCCTTCTTAAAAATTACAAAAATTAAGCAAAAGAAAAAGAGAGATTAACTCCAAAAAATCCTTCAAAAGGAGATCATTATAATAAAAAGAAAAAAGTTAAAAAAAAGAAAAGGGAAAGAGAAAAAAATGATTAAATAGAAAAAATCCATTCCATTTTTTTAAAAGTACAAAAAACAAAACAAAAAAGTTAAACAAAAATAATAATCCTTCTAAAATCCAAACCCAACATCAAAAAATCATTATAAATAATCAAATCCACTTCCGGTGGCTAGCGTCGATGATGGCGGCTACATTGTAGCCGTCCTCCTGGGACGGCGTCAGAACCGTGGAGCACAGCGGATACCAGCTGTCCCGCGGCTCGAAATCCCCCTCCCGGGCGAAGGGAGGGGGTAGAGAATCACACGAATAGAGGTAGAGCCTCTTGAACCCCCCAGGGATTTTTTTGGGGGGGGTGAAAGAGAGCTCCCTCGGAGTTCGTGTTGCCTCCGCCTCCCAGCTGTTTTTGTTTCTTCAGAAACAAAGTGAAACGCCGCTACCATCTCCGCGCTTAAAGGGATCGGGTGAGTGAATTTTAAAGCGGACAGAGCTGGATAAAGGATTGAACTTATTGAGTTTTATTTGCTTTTTAGTTTATGTTGATCTTTCTTTTTTGTTTGTTTTTTGCTGGTGTGGAGAGTGAAAGTAAAATGGCGATTTGAAAGTGCTTTTTTTTTTCCTTTCTTTTCCGGAAAGAAGCGAGTTAAATGGAATGTAATGGACTACATAGTTCTTTCTTTTTAAACTTTCTAAACCTTTTTTTGAGAGTGGTTTTGTGGGTTTGAAATCTTTTTTGAACTCTCCTTTGTTTTTTTTTAATTTTTGAGGGAAGAAAGAGGAAATAAGACTTTTTTTAAAATGGCTTCAAAGAGGCAAGCAGCTTCTACAGTTCCTAAGGTGGCTTCTTCTCCTGCAATTTTACCAGTACAACAACCTAAAGCTACACCACCATCTTCCCTTCCTCTGCCAGAATTATCTGTACAAGATATGAAAGATATAATGGGAAACGCTGTATCCCAAATCAGAGAGGAAATGAAGGAGCTTCTAGATCAGAATAAATCTGAAATTAGAGGAGAAATGAAGAACCTCTTAAAGCAGAATAACACTATTTTGAGGCAAGATATAGTTATGGCTCTATCAGGACTTGCTTCTGTGGTTGAGAAGCTTGATTCTAGAGTGGAAGAGGTCGCAGATAAGGTTGATATTCTGGAAGATAAATTTGAAGGTATGGAAAAAAAGATGGAAATTTCACAAGATGATATTGTTATGTTTCAGTATAGGGAAATGGAATATGCCTTAAGAATCAGGGGTCTGAAAGAGGATATGAATCAAGATTTGATAGAGATTGTGGTTAATGATCTTGCCATTGCTTTGAATAGGGAGAAAGATGGAATACTTAGAGAAGTGGAGAAAATTTACAGAGTTAACTCCTGGGTCGCAAAGCAGAAGAACTTACCAAGAGATGTGGTGATTTATTTTGCAAAGAGATCTCTGCGCAATGAAATTATACAAGCTTTCTATAATAAGAGGTTTCAGATTGCTGCTCAAGATGTTATCATTTTAAAGGAGACCCCATCTAAAATTCTAAGAAATAGAAAAGATTTTGCTTTTTTAGCCAATGAACTTAAAACAAGAATGATGCCATTTAGATGGGAGATTCCGATGGGTATTGTTGTGAGCCATGCGGGGACGCGTTATAGACTTAACACAGTCACTAAAGCAAAGGAGTTTTATACTTCGGTCCTGGGAGCAGGCTCATCATCATCCATGATGCAGAAAGTTTTGGATGGTAAAGAGGCGGAACAGCAGTCTGAAGGACTAGGTGTGATGGTTGCTGGAAAGTCACAGATGGAATGGTTGCGACAAACAGAGATCAAAGAGCAAAGAATGACCTGTGCAGCACATAGACGCAAGGAAAAGGAACAACAGAAGAAAGAAGTTAAAGAATCTCTTCAAGAAAGTGTTTCGTTGCCAGTGGGAGGAGCAAGACCCAAGAGTTCTGCAGCACATTCTTCAATGGCAGATCTTCAGGCAGTCTTCTCCAGGCTTCTGGTTAAGGGAGATGGTAAAGCTCCTGACTTGGAATGCTAACGGCCTTAATTCTCCGCAAAAGAGAAAGAAAATCTTTCATTACTTAAAACAACATAATAATGACATTATTTGCTTGCAGGAAACACATATTTTACTTAAAGACCAAAAATATTTAATCAATGCTCGTCTGGGATCTCATTTTGTATCTTCTGCTCCTGGGAAAAAAGGGGGTGTAGTCATCTATGTTAAGCAAAATTTATCAGCCCGTTTGTAGAATCTGATCTTCAAGGGAGATATGTTATGATTGAAGTTGGTTTATATGGTAAGAAAATACTTATAGTTGGACTGTATGCACCAAACCAACAACAGGAACAATTTTATAGATTGTTGCACCAGAAACTAATTTTGTTGTATTATAGATCTGTGATATTAATAGGAGATTGGAATGGTGTGTTAGATATACAAAGAGACAAAAAAGGATCTTCCACTTTTTTCAAACAGGCTAAACTACCCAAAGCTTTTTTTGACTTGAAAGAGGACTGGGAGTTGCGAGATTACTGGCATGAACGCAACCAGGAGGAGAGAGACTTCACTTTCTTTTCAGACAGACATCAATCTTTTTCAAGAATTGACTTTTTTTTATTACAACTGATTTATATTTCAGGGTAAAGAATGTGAAAATTTTTCCTAGGACATTGACGGATCACAGTCCAGTTTGGATGGAGTTGGTTGATGAAAAAGAGGAGAGGAGATCGTGGGGGATGAATGAGAATTTATTTAGACAAGAAAAAAATATTCAAAAATTAAAGGAGCATCTAAAGGATTATTTTGTTTTAAATATGCATAAGGGAACTTCAATGTCAATGGTATGGGATGCAGGTAAAGCTTTTATGCATGGGATTTTGATACAAATGAATAGTGCTCAGAGACAAAAGCAGATTCAGAAATGTAAGGCTTTGGAAGACGAGATTAAATTAAAAGAAAAATCTTTGATTTTAAATCCCACAGATGAAAAGGTTAAAGAATCTATAAAATTGCTTAAAACACAATTTGATATGTTGATGGCTGATCAAACTGCAACTAACTTATTGTATATGAAACAAAATACATTTTGCAATGCCAATAAACCAGGGAGATGGTTGGCTTACCAATTGAGAAAGAAACAGAGACAGAGAATTATAGATAAAATAAATTATAATGGTAAATTGGTGTATCAGAAGGAGTTGATTAAGAAATCTTTTTTAGATTATTATCAAAAACTATATAAGAGTACTAATGTACAAACTTTGGATATAAATAATTATTTAAGTGAAGCCAACTTCCCCAAATTAACAGAAGATCAGAAGCAAGAAATTAATGGTTTAATTACTAGTGAGGAAATTGTGACAGTGATCAAGGAATTAAAATTAGGTAAAGCACCAAGTACGGATGGCCTGACATCTATTTATTATAAAACTTTGGTAGAAGAGATGATTCAACCTTTATGTGAGCTTTTTAACAATATATTATAGGGATTAGAGATTCCCCCGTCATGGGGAAGAGCCTTTATATCTTTAATTCCAAAAGAAGATCAAGATCTTACTTTACCGAAGAATTACAGACCTATATCTCTTTTAAATGTAGATTATAAGATTTTTGCAAAAAATTTAGCTAATAGGTTTATGAGAGTTTTGCATCAGCTTATACATAAGGACCAAATGGGTTTTATAACTGGTAGGTATATGAAGAATAATGTTAGACAAATTATTAACTTATTAGAATATTTAGTTAAGAATAACCAAGTTTCTGCAGGACTGATATTTTTAGATGCTGAAAAAGCTTTTGACCAATTGAACTGGCAGTTTATGTTAAGATTAATTGAGAATATGAATTTTGGAGAAAAAATTTCACAAGCTCTTGGAGCCATTTATCAAAAACAAACGGCACAACTTATAGTTAATGGGGGTTTGTCAGAGGTTTTCACAATAGAAAAGGGGACTAGACAGGGATGTCCATTGTCACCATTGCTGTTTGTTTTAACTTTGGAAATATTGCTGATTAAAATTCGAGAATCGCAGCAAATAAAAGGAATAGAAGTCAATAAAAAAGAATATAAATTAAGAGCTTTTGCAGATGACTTGGTGGTTACCCTGTCCCAACCTACTTATTCTGTAGTAGAGTTATTACAATTGATTTACCAATATGGACGGGTCTCGGGTTTTAAAATTAATAATAATAAGACTAAAATATTACCCAAAAATATGACTAATTTGGATAAGCAGACTTTGGTTAACTTGACAGATTTTGAAGTTGTTGATAAGGTAAAATACTTGGGGGTTATTTTATCTGTTTCTAATGTAAAATTGTATAAAAACAATTATGAAAGGTTGTGGGTCAGGGTACAAAGAGATTTGAAAAATTGGGAGAAGTTGCAATTATCTCTTTTGGGAAGAATTGCCGTGATTAAAATGATGTCCTGCCAAAGTTTCTCTTTTTATTTCAAATGATACCTATCTTAAAGAATGAGGTTAACTTAAATGAATGGCAGAAAGGTATCAATAAATTTATCTGGGCAGGGAAAAAACCCAAGAGTAAAGCTTAAAATTATGCAAGATATTCATGAGAGAGGTGGACTCAAGGTACCGAATCTGAAATTGTATTATGATGCTGTGGTTTTAACATTAATTAGTGACTGGGTTAATTTAACAAATATAGAAATACTCCACTTGGAGGGTTGGGATTTACTTTTTGGATGGCATGCCTATTTAATTTTTAATAAAAAAGTTGACCGGGTTTTTAAATCTCATATTATAAGGATTTCTTTACTTCGGGTTTGGAGGAAATATTATAGAAGTGATCTTAAAATACCATTTTGGGCTATACCTTGGCATGCAATAGAGGGGATAAGGAGAGGAGTTAAGATGGATAGTGTTTCTTATGCGCAATTACTCAGGTGGGATGGTAAAAATTGGCAGTTAAAATCTTTGGAAGATTTAGCACATGAAAATATTATATATTCATGGTTTCAGTATAGACAAATAGTGGATAGATGGAAGATAGATCGTAATGTGGGTCTGCTTAGAGAAGATGAAAACTTTTTTAAACAAGTAAAAGACCAAAGGCGAACTCACATTAAGAGAATTTATGGGGTGCTAGTAGAACTGGACTCAGAACCAGAACTAATTAAAGAATATATGATTAAATGGGCACAAAATTTTGGTGAACCAGTTCTACTAGATACCTGGGAAACCATCTGGGTGAGGAATGTTAAATTTACACAAGCCCAGAACTTAAGGGAGAATTTTTACAAAATGTTTTATAGATGGCACCTTGATCCACAAAAAATGTCTCGTATGTATCCTGACTTACAGCCTAAATGTTGGAGATGTGATTGTTTGGATGCTACTTATTACCATATTTGGTGGTCATGTAAAAATATAAAAGCTTTTTGGATTAAGATATGGTGGAATATTCAAAGAATTTTTAGAAGGAGGGTAAAATTTACTCCACAATTGTTTTTGTTAGGTATCGTTACTGTTTGTGATACTAAGGAGGTTATACTGATGTTAAATTTAATTACAGCCACAAGGTTGTTAGTAGGGCAATATTGGAAGAAGGAATCTCTGCCTACCTTGCAAGAGTGGTTTTTTAAAGTTTCTTATCTGGCGGAAATGGCAAAGATTTTGGCTTTCTTAAAGGACCAATCGCAAGAGAAGTTTTTTGCGGTATGGGAAAAATGGATAGATTTTATACAACATAAGTTGGATATAAAAAAATATTACTTAGTTTTTCAATAACTTATATATAAATTTTAATATTTTATAGATTGTATCTTTTTTTTCTCTTTCCCTATATTTCCCATTTTTATTTTATCTTTTTATATCTCTTTTCTTCTTTCTTTTCTTTTTTATTCTTTTTCCTTTTAAGTTTTTTCTTTCTTTTAATATTTATGTTTTTTTTACTTATATATTATTGTTAATTATTTTATAAGTTGTTTATGTAATGTATTTTGATTTATCTATGGTCTATACTTTTTAAATTTTTTTTTTTTTTAAGATTTGTAGAAATTTTAATTAAGCCTATATTCAGCTCTGGGAAGGTTGGGGGGATGGAGTGGGAGGGTTGGGGGGGTTGGGTAGGGTTGTTTTTTCCCTTTTTCTTTATTTGTAAAAATTTCAAAAATTTTCAATAAGAAAAATAATAATAATCAAATCCACATTCCGTTCCAGTCATTAAAAAAAAAAAGAGGAGAAAGGGAAAAAAAACATCGAAAAGTCTGCCGATCGCCATTTTACTTTCCCTTTCAACAAAGGAAAAATAAAAAAAATAAAAAGAGGGAATATAAAGATAAATCTTTAAACTTAAAATCCAAATAAAATCAAAGAAAGCAAAAACAAAATCCTCTACTCAGCTCTGTCTGCTTCTAAGAAAAACTCACCAGGTCACTTTAATCGCGGAGGTGGTTGCAGCGGCTTGTTTTGTCCCCAGAGACAAAAGCAGCTGGGAAGCGGAGACAGTCTGAACTCCGTGGGAGCGCTCCTCTCACCCCCCCCCAAAAAAGCCTTGGGGGTGCATAAGAGGCTCTACCACTATTCAGACAATCCTCTTCCCCCTCCCTTTGCCCGGGAGGGGGATTTTGAACCGCTGAACAGCTGATGTCCGCTGTTCATAGCGATTCAAACACTTACCCAGGAGAACAGCTACAAAGTAGCCGCCATCGCGCGCGCGGATCCACCGGAAGTCTTCAGCTCAACCCTTTTTTTATTGGCTTGTGTTTTGTATGCCTGCCTAGCTTCATCTAGTGTTTTTCTAACTATTGGCCAGGTGTTTTGTAGTTTTTCCATCTATTCTTTCAGTGATGGGATCGTTGGTCCATTTGGGGTTAATTCTGGCATGGGGTTGAAACTTTGACTGGTGGCTACTTGAAAAGGAGTGTAACCTGTGCTGGAGTGGACTGCATTATTGTAGGTAACTTCTGCAAAAGGGAGTAAGTCCGATCAATCGGTCTGATGAAAATTAAGAAAACATCTTAAATATTGCTCAAGTACTGAGTTTATTTTTTCAGCCCCCCCCAATTCCCCTGGGTATGATGGCTAGATGTCAGTCCCTGAGTGGTTCCTAAAAGGGATAAAAATTCCTTCCAAAATGCAGACATAAATTGCACTCCCCTATCAGAGATGATGCGTTAGGGTGCCACATGCAATCTGTAAATGTGCTGGATGAAAAGTTTCACTAAGACTTTTGCGGTGGGAATCTTTTGGCAAGGGATAAAGTGCACCTGTTTGGAAAACAAGTCCATGACTATCCAGACAACAGTATTCCCATTGCTTTCTGGCAATTCCACTATAAAATCCATGGCTATTTGCCTCCAGGGGCTTGAGGGACTTGCCATTGTTTGTAATACTCCAGGCAATTTTCCTTGCAACCTCTTTGCAGTTGCACATTTTGGGCAACTGGCTACGTAGATTTCTATGTCCTTTTTTATAGATAGCCACCAAAATTGCAGTTTAATTAAGTGTAAAGTTTTCACAAATCTAAAATACCCTGCTGATTTTGTGTCATGGCAAAGCTGCATGAATGTGACTCATTGGGTTGTTGGTAGATATAACTTTTCTCCTATCCAAGGCAACCCGCCTCTCATTGTGCACACATTTTTGTTTTTCTGGAACCATTTATCTGTTTCCAAACTTTTCCGGAATTCAATTCCAGTTTGACTGTCCAGTTGTGGTTTTAATTTGGCATAGGTTCTGGTGGTTCTGGAAGTTCTTTTTCTCTGGCAAATGTTTGAGCTCAAATTGGAACTGGTGAAAATGCTGGAACCAGCGGCCTTTTTTAGGATTGAGCTTCCTGGGTGCTTTCAGGGCTTCCAAACTTTTGTGATCACTCCACACCTGGAAAGGGATTTTGTTGCCTTCCAGGAACTGTTACCACATGAGTAATGATCAACGTATCCCGTATGCCTCTTTCTCCCATACGGGCCAGTGCTGTTCTGTTTCCCTGAGTTTCTTGGATGTATATGCACAGGGTTGCAATACCCCTTCATCGTTTTCTTGTAATAAAACAGCCCCTACTGCCATATCACTTGCATCCGCCTGTATTATGAAGGGCTTATTCATGTCTAGGTGCCTCAATACTGGTTCGGCAGAAAAAAGTATCTTTAGTCTCTCAAACGCTGCTTGGCACTCCATTGTCCATGTTAGTGGCTGGCTAGGTTTTACTGAGGATGTTCCCTTCATTTTTAGTAACTTAGTGAGGGGCAAGGCTATCTGGGCAAATGAGGGAATGAATTGGCGGTAAAAGTTTGCAAAGCCCAAGAAATTTTGTAGTTGCTTTCTTGTGTGGGGTGGTGCCCAATCTAATACTGCTCTGACCTTCTCTGGGTCCATTTCAATGCCCTGTGGGGATATGCGATAACCTAGGTAGTCTATTCTTTCCTGGTGGAATTCGCATTTCGAGAGTTTGGCATATAGGTGGGCGGCTTGCAGTTTCTTTAAAACCACTCTGATTAGGTTGACATGTTTCTCTTTTGTTTCACTGAAGATAAGAATGTTGTCTAAGTAAACAAGGACCCCCTTAAACAGGTGCTCCCTTAGAACGTCATTGATTAATTGCATAAATACTGCGGGGGCCCCTTGTAATCCAAATGGCAAGACTTTGAATTGGTAGCACCCCATGGGGCTATTAAATGCGGTCTTCCATTCATCCCCTTCCTTAATTCTCACACGATAGTAAGCTTCCCTTAGGTCTAGTTTAGAAAAAAAATTCCCTTTCGAGAGGTGTGACAGCATGTCTTTCGTGAGGGGCAGAGGGTATAGGTTTCTTTCACTGATTGTATTCAGGGCCCTATAGTCCATGCATAAGCATAAATAGCCATCTTTCTTCTCTCTAAAGAGGACCGGGACAGCCACTTTAGGCTTGGCTGGCTCAATGAACCCCCTTTCTAGGTTGTTTTAATGAATCTTTCCATTTCCTCCTTCTCCTTTGGGCTCATGGAGCATAATCTGGGCTTCAGGAGTTTTGCCCCAGGCTTGACTTCAAAAGTACAGTCTGTGGGTCGGTGGGGGGAAAGCTCATCTGCCCTCTCCTCACTGAAAACTTCAACAAGGTCTGTGTATTCCTCTGGTATTTTTGGTGGTCCCTTTTCCTCCCCCATGGATGCTTTTTCTGTTCTTGGTTCTTGTAGTCCCCCTTGGGGTTTTAATTCCATAGGGTCCCCCTTTGGGAATTTGATTTCTGCCATCCTCCAATTCTCCGAGGGGTTCCATTTTTTTAACCATTCCATCCCTAGGATCATTGGGCATACCATGCCTGGGATCGCCACAAATGTCATGTCCTCCTCATGTTTGCCCAGGGAGAGGTGTATTGGTAAAGTGGCTAGGGTAGCTGGCACCCCCCCTGCTATGGATCCATCTAACTGGCCAAAGGAGATTGGTTGTTCCAGTCTCCTTGACGGAATGCCCAGATTCCCCACTAGTGTTGGGCTAATGAGGCAGCGGGTGCAGCCAGAGTCTATTAAGACTTTCACCTTCACGGCTTCCGGCATGGAGGGAATTAATATAGTTACTGTATTGAAGATGGGTGTGATGCGTCCACTTGCCAGAGGTTTGCCCATAGTATTTATGCAATTAATTAATGATGTACTAAGGCAGCATCTATTTAAGGGGGTCCTGGTTTACTTAGACAACATTCTTATCTTCACCGAATCAAAAGAGGAACATGTCAACCTAGTCAGAGCGGTTTTAAAGAAACTGCTAGCCGCCCACCTATATGCCAAACTATCGAAATGCGAATTCCACCAGGAAATAATAGACTACTTAGGTTATCGCATATCCCCACAGGGCATTGAAATGGACCCAGAAAAGGTCAGAGCATATTAGAATGGGCACCACCTCACACAAGAAAGCAACTGCAAAGTTTCCTGGGTTTTGCAAACTTTTACTGCCAATTCATCTCCTCATTTGCCCAGATAGCCCTGCCCCTCACGAACTTATTAAAGATGAAGGGTCAGAATCCAATTATATTTCATCTCTAGTTATCAACTATGGAAAACCCCATTTCTGCCCTCTCCGGATTCTGTCATACGATGAAGGGGAAGGGAGGTGAACAAAGGGGCTTTATGGCCCTCACTTCCTTCACTACAGCTTCAAAGGGGATTGAATGTGGATTTCACTAAAAGGACTAACAATGGGGCCATCAGCTTTGATCTGCTCCTCTCTGAAGTCTCCTTTCCACCGGCAGTGAGGAAAAGGTGGTGGAAATCTAACGCCTGAGATTGCCGCTGGAAAGATGGTGGGTGGGCTGGGCTGCTGGGGACCCCTTAAAACCTTGAACCATAGGGCTTGGCCCCCAAGTCCTGTCTAGAATACCTGCAACCAGTTTCTCTTAATAAAGATGCCTGTTGGAAGAAAGATTCCAAGAGTTCTGTCTTCTTAAGATGCAAAGTGGGGTGCGTCCTTACATTAGACAGGACTTGCAAAATTAATCCACCTGGAAGGAAGACCCTTGCTGGGGGATTTTGCAAAAAATTACTATGTCAGACAATGGAGCAAAAAAGGGGGGAAACTCCTCGGAAAGAGAGCCGCTGCCCTGACTGGAACCTTGCCAGATGTCGGGATCCGACAGGTCAGATTCCTCAGGAGAAGAAGTGGTGGAGACACAGGACCACAAGCCTTGCTGGTCAATGGGCGTTGGAAAGAAAAGCGAGTGGGGAAAGGAATCAAGAAAGGTGATCTGAGACAGGGGGGCCAAGCAACCAGAATGGAAGAAGGAGATGGAGAAATCCCTGCATGCAAGTGAAGAGGGAGAAAGCTGGACACCATGCTCGGACTGGATCCTAGAGAAAGTTATTGACCTGATGAAGAGAACTCTCAGCTCCCTAGGAGAGGAGAATCCTGAACCCTACGGCCGCCCCAGCTCCTGGAGCCACAAAGGGAGAGACACCGAGGGGGAAGTGGAACCTGCAGCCCCGGGGACGTCTGCTGATCCAGTAGTCCCCACCTCCTACCGAACCACAGATGGCAATCTGGACGGAAGACACTACCACCAACAACGGAGGCACCGATCCATTCCAAGACATCCGCCATTGTAGGTGAAATTCAAAGGGGAGCCAACACGCTTGGGGTTTTTCCTAACCCAAGTCCTCAGCTACATGGAGGAATACGGGCAGGACATTCCCAGCGACAAAGCCCGTATCTGGATCGTGCAATCTGCCCTGGATGGACCGGCCGCAGACTGGGTGGTGAACTTGCACGACTCCAATGCCCCAGAACTCAATGACTTCAACCATTTCATGTCCTCTCTGAGAAGACGATTTGAAGACCCCCTGGCTGATCGCAAAGCCTGCGAAAGGATAAAGACGATGAGGCAAGGCAAATGCCCGGTGGCCGAATATATGCAAGAATTCGGGCCATTGCCAGCAAACTGAACTGGTCAGTAGACATCCTACTTAGCCATTTCAAAGACTGACTAAATTATGATCTACATGACGCTTGCCTGCCCCGAAAGGACCCACACCAACTTGAGGAATGGTACGTCTTGGCAGAGGAAGCAGAGATCGACATATTGAAGAGACACCGCCAAGGAAAACAATGGAGCCGCTCCCCGCCTGAGTTGACACAGGAACCAGTGAAACCATTGGCTAAAGTCAAGAAGCAAATGGGGTGTTTCAAATGCAGAAGAGAAGGGCATCGAGCTGTAGAATGCCGCTCCAAAGCCCCTCAGCACAACCCAGACAGATCCCCAATCAGCAAATCTGGAAAGCCTTCAGCTAAGCCAAAAGAAACTGCCATGAGAATGATGGAGGGGGTGGAACCCCCCCATCTCTATTCATCAGGGGGAAAGAACTCCAGCCTACACCGCAGGGCCGGTGGATGCCTCAGATGACAGCTCGGAGGGTGAACCCCTAGTAAGTGGATGCATCGCACCCATCCTCAAGACAGTGACTATATTAATTCCCCCCATGCCCGAAGCCATGAAGGTGAAAGTCTTAATAGACTCTGGCTGCACCCGCTGCCTCATTAGCCTGACACTAGTGGGAAATCTGGGCATTCCGTCGAGGAGACTGGAACAACCAATCTCATTTGGTCAGTTAGATGGGTCCATAGCAGGGGGGATGCCAGCTACCCTAGCCACTTTACCAATACACCTCTCCTGGGCAAACATGAGGAGGACATGACATTTGTGGTGATCCCAGGCATGGAATGCCCAATGATCCTAGGGATGGAATGGTTAAAAAAATGGAACCCCTGAGTGAATTGGACGACAGCAGAAATCAAATTCCCGAAGGGAGACCCCATGGACTTAAAAGCCAAAAGGGGGATATCAGAATCAAGAACAGAAAAAGCATCCATGGGAGAGGAGAAGGGACTACCAGAAATACCAGAGGAATACAGAGACATTGCTGAGGTTTTCAGTGAGGAGAGGGCGGATGAGCTCCCCCCCCCCCACCAACCCACAGACTGTGCTATTGAATTCAATCCTGGGGCAAAACTCCTGAAGCCCAGATTATACTCCATGAGCCCAAAGGAGAAGAAGGAAATGGAGAGATTCATAAAGAAGAACCTACAAATGGGGTTCATTGAACCAGCCAAGCCTAAAGTAGCTGCCTCGGTCCTCTTTAGAGAAAAGAAGGACGGCTCTTTACGCTTTCCGTGGATTATAGGGCCCTGAATACAATCAGTGAAAGCAACCTATACCCCCTGCCCCTCATGAAGGACATGTTGTCACAACTCTCGAAAGGGAATTTTTTTTCTAAACTAGACCTAAGGGAAGCTTACTATCGCATGAGGATTAAGAAAGGGGATGAATGGAAGACAGCATTTAACTGCCCCATGGGGTGGCAGACAGCATTTAACTGCCCCATGGGGTGCTATCAATTCAAAGTCTTGCCATTTGGATTACAAGGGGGCCCCACAGTATTTATGCAATTAATCAATAACGTTCTAAGGGAGCACCTGTTTATGTCTTGGTTTACCTTGACGACATTCTTATCTTCACTAAAACAAAAGCGGAACATGTCAACCTAGTCAGAGCGGTTTTAAAGAAACTGCGAGCCACCCACCTATATGCCAAACTCTCAAAATGCAAATTCTACCAGGAAAGGATAGACTACCTAGGTTATTGCATATCCCCACAGGGCATTGAAATGGACCCTGAGAAGGTCAGAGCAGTACTAGATTGGACACCACCCACACAAGAAAGCAACTACAAAGTTTCCTGGGCTTTGCAAACTTTTACCGCCAATTCATCCCCTCATTTGCCCAGATACACCTGCCCCTCACTAACTTACTAAAAATGAAGGGAGCATCCTCAGTAAAACCTAGCCAACCACTACCATGGACAATGGAGTGCCAAGCAGCGTTTGAGAGATTAAAGAGACTTTTTTCTGCTGAACCAATACTGAGGCACCCAGACATGGATAAGCCCTTCATAATACAGGCAGATGCAAGTGATATGGCAGTGGGGGCTGTTCTATTACAAGAAAACGATGAAGGGGTATTGCAACCCTGTGCATATACATCCAAGAAATTCACAGAAACAGAACAGCGCTGGCCCGTATGGGAGAAAGAGGCATACGGGATAGGTTGGTCTTTACTCACGTGGTGATAGTTCCTGGAAGGCAACAAAATCCCCTTCCAAGTGTGGACTGATCACAAAAATTTGGAAGCCCTGAAAGCACCCAGGAAGCTCAATCCCAAATAAGCCCGCTGGTCCCAGCATTTTCAGCAGTTCCAATTTAAGCTCAAACATTTGCCAGGGAAAAAGAACTTCCTGGCAGATGCAGATGCCACACAGCTCTCCAACAAAGAATCCATCAACCAACATTTGGACCTATGACCAGCACATGTAACATTAAGAGCATGGGCAATGCGTGACCGTCCCTCCGGAGGAAAACAATGTAACAGCAAAGAGGGTTGATGGAGGAGACGAGCTTTGGAAATGCCCAGATAGGGAATAATCAGCAGCTGAGTAACTCTCCACCTGCTGAAACATATGCCCATCTCCCATGGGCACAGGAGTGTATTGACAACCAAGAGCCAACTGCTGATGAATCAAGGGTTTCCCCAGGAACAGCGAGGAGTTTGACAAAGAAGCGATCTTGTACAGACCCCAGATTATTAAACAATCATGATTTGAATGATTGGAATGTCAGGTGTAACTCCACCGGCGATCCTGCAACTAACTCCACTCATGACATTTCCCTATTGAGCTGCTCTCGGCTTGGGAATGCAGGAGAATTACAGGGAGATGGGAAGGCTGTTTGTTATAATCTTAGAGCCTCCACATGCTCCCACAGACATTTGAGAGGAACGACCTCCCGCAGGAATGTACAAGAAGATGCAAGTCATGATCGCAAGGACCCCGCCTCTCTCCCTTTAAGGAGGATTGCATACCCCCAAGTAAGGAGTGAATATATAAACAACAGTGAGGGGACAGCCCCCTCGGGAGAAGGGGTTAACAATCAACTTGTGGGTGCCACAAATTCCGGAGAGGATGTTAAAATCACCCCTGTTGAAGAGAAAACAGAAAGGGGAGTTAACAAAGTGATAACAAAGGATCGGGAAACAGGATGATACAAACACAATGGAATCCTGGGCTACGGAGACAAACAATGAGGATATAGTTGTGAAGGAGGATCGTAAACAGAGAAACAGGGGGAGGAGAATGGAAATAGGGAGTACTAAGAGGGAGGATGAGGAGAATAAACAACATAAACACAGACAGTGCATATTTAACTACGTAGAATTAAAGAGTCCCCCCGACTTACAGTCATACAAAGAAGGGAGGAAGAGCTGCGGTATCGGCACAAGTAAAGAAAGTGAGGAAATTACAGCTTGTAATACAGAAACTACGATCAAAACGCAGGTGGATTGGCTGGGACCCATGACGAGGTCAAGAAGCCGGGCACAAAGAGCGCCACATTTATAAATAGCTTCTCCCATCGACTGGACGCTACCCTGATGATGCTGGCAGAAGCCAGTGAAAGCTTAGTTTTATTCTGTTTTTATTCTATTAAAACTTTTTATAGTTTTGTAACTTCCTGGTGTTCGTATATTTTATTGTTTAATATCTATCTATCTATCTATCTATCTATCTATCTATCTATCTATCTTTGGTTATTCGGGTTTTCTCCTGCGTAAACTTGAAAGTGTCTTGGTGACGTTTCGACGAAGTCCCATTTGTCATCTTCAGGCTGGTTTTTTTGGCTTCATGCTTTTAGGAGCAATGTATGATCTAGCTGTTTCTTCCTTTTTTAAAAAAATATATTTTATTAGTTTTATAGTTTTAACAAAAAGTGTTTAAGACACACCGTGGTCTTTGGGTAAACAAAGATTCCAACATAAAATCACACAATAACAGTTCAACTTAATACATTCGCTATCATCTCTCTATTTCCCTCAAGTAACGTAGTAAATTTAATACATTTCATTTCTATCCTAAATTTCTATTACTACTAAACCTGTTTATTAAAACTTTAAATCAATTTCAATTACCATAATCAGATAGTGTTTTACATCAACATATTATCACTTCAAATACCTCTTGCAAATATATTCAAGTTCTTAATCCCTTTCATCCCTTTTTATCACCAATCTTATTTATTTCTTCTTCTAATAATAACTAGTTTAGTTTAAAAAAATATTATCATATCATATCAAATCATATTATACACAAACATCTCTTAAGTAATTAAACATTACACATGTATATAGTTATAGTTTTCTTACTTCTAAATCTAAATCATTATCCTTAACCTTTCAGCCAATAAGTCCATTTTTGTTACTTATAATAGTCTTTGACTTAATTCATTTCCATTCATTAAAGAAACCAAATTCCATCCAATTAATTATCATACCGTATCAAGACGTATTATTATACACAAAAATCTCCTAATTAATTAAGCATTTCAAAATTCCAGTCTAAATCAATCTATTATTCCAAGGAATGCATTCTTAGTCTCTGTAAAGCCAAGTTTCTTTTTTCACTCCACATTTAACTTTCATATTTCCATATCAAATTTCCATAAAACAAAAAAGTCATCAAACTAAATTAAACACACATAAATATAATTGTAGATTTCTTACTTCTAAATCTAAATCATTATCCTTAAAACAGTCCATAGAACCAACATGGCCTTTTAATCCATTAAACAGTTTTTACTAATTTAATCATGCATGTATATAATTGCATTTTTCCGTTCTAGATCATTATCCTTAAAACAATCCATGAAGTCAACATTGCCTTTTACTCCATTAAAGATTTTTAAATTTGTTTTTCAATCTAATTCTGGGTTTCTTTCTATGCCACACAGGCTTCCATAAAACGCTTCCCTTTCGACCAATAAGTCCATTCTCAATGCTTGTAATACTCTTTGAGCAAATGTACGTCCCTTTCTCTGCAGTAAACGTCTTTTTTCTCTTTCAACCAATAGATCAGTTCTTGTTGCTTGTAGTAGTCTTTGAGAAAGTATAAATCTCTTCCTCTGCAGTAAACATCTTTTTCTGTTCTCTTTGCGATATAGTTGCTTTGTATTTTGAAGTCTTAGTCTTTGCTTCTTCTGGTTCTCTAAGTTGCTGAAGAGGGAATTGTCAGATGAAATAAATTCCACTTCTATCTCTGTAGATTCCTCTTCTGGTATATTTTGATTTATGACATGATCAGTTGTAACCAGGACATCAGTTCGAGCAAATGTAGTGGAGTTTCTGGATTTTAATTCTAAAGTATAGTTTTTAAATGTAGCACAAATTTATGCAGTGGCCTCATAAATCTTTTCCAATATAAGTGCACAGTTCAGTTGTATCTGAGGTTTCTCCATTTTAATACTCTTAAAAGAAAATCTCTTTTTCTTTTTTGTAGAGGCTTTGTTTAATGTAAAAACACCCACCCCCACAGCATCACAGGTGCACAGTTTATCTTTAATGTTTGAAGTTCATAAAAAAAATAAGCAAAGTTACAATATTAAATTTTCGCCACTAAATGTCCTCAGTGAGTTAGGAAAGTCTTTTCCAAAAATCAATTCTTTTTTTTCTATCTTTTAAGGTATAATGTGTGTGTGTGTGTGTGTGTGTGTGTGTGTGTATGTGTGTGTGTGTGTGTGTGTGTTATTAGAAATAATAACATTCTTAAAAATAAAGGAGAGAGGAAACCTTTTCCTTCTTTTTTTCCCTTTTTCATGTCCAGTTTATAGCCTTTCAGAGTTTGTAAAATGCCTTTCTTTCCCCCCTCCCCCCCCACAAAAAAAGCAGAAGCTGCCTTTCCAAGCCAGGGAAATAATTTCAAAAGCTCTTTACAGGCACACAAACAAAGAAAAAAGCGGAATAGAGAGAAAAATAAGAAAAAAATTCTCACCCGGATTCACCACGGGGGCACTAAAAGCTTAGATGTTTTCTAACTTATGGTCTGAAGTGGCAGGGTGATCGGCCATTTTCATGTCTGATCTTCTTCTCCGTCGGCCCTCAGAGATTCATCCGGACAACCGGAGGAGCCACCGCTCCTCCACAGCCGGACCGCAGCCTCCTTGACAGAAGTCGCGCCCTCCAGGGCGACTTTGGACCCGTATAAGAGTCCATTGACGAAGGGAAACCTAGTTGACAAGGAGAGGAGTCTCTCCGTATGACTAGTGACGCAGCGAACAGGAACCGGAAGTCAGCTGTTTCTTCCTTTTTAAAAAAAAAAAAAAATGTTTGTATTTTCCATTTTTCATTACACTCATACAAAATACTTCAGATAAAGAGTAAAATAAATTTATATACACAACTTTCGGTATTGCTCACTCATTTCCCCCCAAACCGCATCCTCCCTCTAACTTCCTCCCTTACTTCCCTCTTCCTCCCTCTTCTTCCTCACCACTCTCCTCCTCTCCTCTTTCTCCTCCACCTTCCTACTTGCTTCTCCCCTTCCTCCTACCTTCTCATCCCACTCCGGATGCAGTCCAGGGAGAATGCCCGAACAATTCCTCTCTCCAAATTACAACATCAATATTATATACAATAAAATTATTTCTACTTATCTGACCTATTTAACCTTGTAATCTTATTTCTTTGGAATCCGTTGGATGTTAGTACTTTAGTGATTCATCCATCAGATTCCAAAGAAATAAGATTACCAATCTAATCCAAAAAGAAACCCCCACTAAAATCCAAGACAGAGAACAAGAAAATGGCAAAGTTCTCCTCCCATTCATAAAAGGCACCACAGACAGAATCAGCAAGATCACGCGCAAAAATCTCAGAAAATATATATCTCTATATCTCTATATCTCTATCTCTCAGTCTATCTATCTATCTATCTATCTATCTATCTATCTATCTATCTATCTATCTATCTATCTATCTATCTATCTATACATGGTACGAATAAAATATGAACACCAGGAGAATATAAATATAAAAATATACTTTACTAAAAGCTGCCAAGCTTTCATTTGGAAACTCCAAACATCATCAGGGCTAAGGAGCCAGTAAACAATAATGACTTAAATGGGTTTTGCCGGCATCTGCACCCGGCTCATGGACCACGTCACCGGTCCCGGCCAGTTAATTAGTGTTCCAGATGTTTCTTTATTATTCTCCTTGCGCTTCCTTCTATGGTTCTTCCGGATCATTCCTTCCACTATCTCATTACTAACATTCATCTCCTCCACCACCCCTTTATCCTTATTTCCTTCCATAGTACTGACCCTCATCCCCTTTTTGTTTTCATTTTCCACCCTGGGGGCATCCGTTTCTCTATCAGTATTACAGGCCTCTCTGGGCTCACAGGCGCTCCCCCACAGACACGCTTTTCTCAATCCCTGCTTCACACCCTTTCTTCTCACTCCTCCACTATCATGAGTAACTTTCATACGGGTGTTGCATATTTGGGGGTCTATGCCCTCCTCCTCCGTCCTGGCAATCTTCGTGTTGACAGTTCTCCACTGTTCCATTTGTTGGCTGCATGATTGGGTGCATACTCCACCTCTCAATTCATCGTCCCCCCTCCTCCCTATCACACGCTCTTCCCCATTGCTGGTAGGAACGGCATTCAGGCAGACGCCAGGTCTCCGGATCTCTGCATTCTGATTCCCCACGTTCTCACTCTCCTCTCCTGTGCTCGTCTTTGGGGGCACTTCAAAGTGTTCGTCCCGGGGGGGGCCTGGATCGTTGGTGGGGGTATTCCTTGTCTGCAAAGGGTCCAGGCAGAACACCGTGTTTCTCCCTTTCACTGTATGCCTAGGCAATCGAGCTGTGCTTTCATTCTTCTTCTCCTCCCCCCTTTTTTCTTTTGATCTCCGTCGACATTCCCCACAGCGTCTGGCTGCAAACTCCTCATGCTGGATCTTCCACACTCTCCACAGTTGTTGTTAAGTTCCAGGGGTCTATCGTGGTGATATTGGGGAAGGGGGAGGTCTTCCATCGGTGGATGATTGCATGTGTTTAATAGTGGTGGCTTCCCCAGACCTTCATTAGAGCGGTATTGGTGTTGATCGGGCAAAACGGGGGTGCCCCTGTAGTGTCGAGGGTTAGCCAAAGTTCCATCTATCTGTTCAGGATGGAGGCCAGGTATCCTGTCACATTTACAGCTATACAAGCATTGTTCAGACCACTTATAATGATTGGCATGGTGTTTAAAATCCCATTTCCTCAATGCTTGTTGCGCTGGATGTAAGTCAATGTGACAATTAACGGCGTCTTTGTTGGAATACCACGCCTCTTTCAATAGCCAGCCTCCCTTAGTGGCATCCTCAGACATAACGTGAACATTCACAAAGTCAAACTGGTGGCCATGTTGTGCCATATTCATCCACAATTGAGAATGCTGTTCGCCCCTTCTTATAACTAACTGATGTTCATGCAGGCCAGATCTTAAACGCTTAGCTGTTTCACCCACATAATTGCCATCACAGTTCTTGCAATTGATTTTATAGATTACTGCTGATCTATCCATGGCAGGGAGTGGGTCCTTGGGGTGAACGACTTTGGACTGTAATGTCTGATTGGGTCTGTGGGCCACTTCTATTCCATGGGGGGCCAGCAGTCTGGCTGTTGCTTCTGAGACGTTATTAATATATGGTAAAGAGACACACATTTTTTGTAATGATGATTCCTCTCTCTTTTGGTTGTTCCGGGACTGGGGTGTAAGACCGTACTGTCTGATAAACCTCAAAGGATACCCATTACATTGACAAATCCGGAAAAGGTATTGCCTTTCTTTCTTCTTAAACTCCTCAGTGCTGCAGTGGGAGTCCACGTGCTTAAACAATGCTTTAATGCAGCTAGCTTTATGAGATACGGGGTGGTTGCTCCTATAGTGGAGTATTCTGTCCGTGTGGGTGGGTTTACGAAACACCCCTGTAAGTAACATCCCTTCCAACTGGCGGTATATTGACATGTCCAGAAAGGCTAGGTGACCTTGTTTTTCTTCCTCCACTGTAAACTGGATGTCGGAGCAGATCGAATTTAGTACTCTCATAAAGGTAGCTACATGTTTTTTAACAACTGCAAACGTGTCATCCACGCACCGAACCCAAAATTTGGGTTGGTATAAGGCCATAGCCCTGTGTTCTAGCTGTTGGAGTACTATTTCCGCTATAGTGCTAGAAATGGGGGAGCCCATAAGTGTCCCTTTAACTTGTTCGAAGGGCACCATCTATTTTGCATCTGTAAATGTGCTCCCCATGAGAGGTTGATCCCGATTTTCCAGTTCTTGCTTAGATTTTAAATTCCCATCAATATTTAGAATATCTGTATATGCCCATAGTTTTTCAAAATCTACCAAGTTCAGATATATAAATGCCTCCATTGTTGATAGCCACCCTGGAATTTTTAAGTATATTTTAGCTTTGATTTTTTCCCATACTGTTAATAAAGCATCTCTTATATAATGGTTTTGGAAATACTTATGAGCTCTATGTTTTCCATACCATAAGAAAGCGTGCCAACCCAATTGTAAATCTTGCCCCTCTAAGTATAACAACCTTTTATTTCTAAGCATTATCCATTCACCCATGTTAAGACAGATGCTTGATAATACAACGCCCATTCCGGCAACCCAAATCCTCCATTTTCCTTAGCGTCTTGTAATGTTTTCAACTTAATTCTAGCTTTCTTTCCCTGCCAAACAAAGTTCAAAATTAATGAGTTTAGATCTTGGAAGAATTTTTTCTCAAGTTTTATTGGAATTGTTTGAAATAAAAATAAAATCTTTGGCAATACGTTCATGTACCAATTTTTCCTAATATTGACAGTTGCAGATTCTTCCATCTTTCCAAGTCCAGCTTTATTTGTTTCAATAATTTTATATAGTTATCTTCTTTTATTGATGAACATTTGGCTGAAAGATATGTACCTAAATATTTGACTTTTTTCACTATCTGTATCTCTGTTTTTTCTAGCATTTGCTTTTTCTGTTTATTTGTGAGATTCTTAACCTTGGTTTCTTTATTTATTGTTAATCCCTCTATTTCTCCATACTGTTCTAGCTTTCCCCATAGCTTAGGAATCATCTCTAAAGGTTCTTCTAGAATAAATACTAGATCGTCAGCAAATGCTTGTAACTTGTATGTTTCGTCTTTTATCTTCAGTCCTTTAATTTCTGTATCTTGTCTAATCCTTCTATTTAAAACTTCAAAAGTGAAAATAAACAATAGTGGGGATAATGGACATCCTTGCCTCATGCCTTTTCTTATCTCAAAGCTCTCAGTACAGCCTCCATTCACGATCACTTTTGCTGTCTAGTTACTATATATTGTTTTTATCATATTTGTAAAGTTATTTCCAAAGTCCATTATTTGTAGTTGTTGAGTCATAAATTGCCAGGAAACATTGTCAAATGCCTTTTGGGCATCTAAAAATATTAATGCTAATTGTTTCTCTGGATGTAATTCATAGTATTCTTATGTGTACATTATCACTCTTAAATTATTTTTAATTTGTCTCTTCGGTAAAAAGCCATTTTGATCTGGATGTATAAATTCAACTAAGTATTTTTTCAATCTCTCTGCCATTATTGAAGCAAAAATCTTGTAATCCACATTAAGTAATGAAATCGGTCTATAATTCTTAATATACATCAAATCAGTATCTTCTTTTGGTATTAAAGTAATATTTGCTTCTATCCATGTATTTGGGAGCTTAGCCTCTAACAAGAGTCCATTAAAAACATCTTTCAGTGGTTTGCTTAATACGTCTTGTAAATTTTTATACAGCTCCGGCAGAAGTCCATCTGGGCCAGGTGTTTTCCCATTTTTTGTTTTATAGCCTCTGATATCTCCATCATTGTAATCCTTTCTTCTAACATAGTTTTAAATGCCTCTGGAATTTTTGGAAGTTTACTTTCTTCTAAATATTGAGCCATTTTCTCTCTTGAAATTTCTTCTTTATCATACAATTCCTTATAATATTCCTTAATTATCTTTTTTATTTCTTCATTTTGAACTGTAGACAACCTTTTCCATCTACTAAGTTGTGTATTATTTTCTTTTCTTTCTGCTTTTTGAGTTTGTAAGCTAACCATCTTCCTGGTTTTGTTTTGCTCTTTATCTGTTCTGCCAGTTTTTCTGAGTCCAACAGATTTAGTTTATGTTTTATTATTTCCATTTCTCTTTTCAAGGTCTTTTTCTGTGGGGTTTTTTATAGTTCTACTTCTAACTTTCCAAATTTTGCTTTTAGCAGTAGATATTGCTGTCTTCTCTGTTTATTTTTCTTTGCTGTATATGTTATAGCTATGCCTCTCAAGTACGCTTTGGCTGTATTCCATAGGTTTTGTAATGATATATCTTCTTTTTTGTTTTCTTCAAAGAATAATTCCATTTTTTTTTTCACTAACTCTATAAATTCTTTTTTTTTTAGTATTGATTGGTTTAAAGTCCATCTTGGGTTTTTTTATTATTATTTTTTTTGTATTCCTTTCCATGTCACTTTTAAGGGATTATACTCCACCCATGTATCTATTTCTATCTCAATTTCCTGTATATCCATCCTTAATTCAGATGTCATCCAAATCATATCAATTCTTGACCAGGATTTGTGGCTATTTGAATAGAAAGTATATTGTAGGTTTTGTGGATTAATTTCTCTCCAGGCATCTTGTATTCCAATTTCTTCTGCCATATCAAAAAATGTCTAAGTAATCTTCTTGCAGATTTTCCTGTTTTGTTGCTTTTGTAATCCATTGTTCCATCTACTATCACATTGAAGTCTCCTATTAAATAAATATGTTGGTATTCCATTTCTATTAGATTCCTATGTAGGCTTTGATAAAATTGCTCTTGATTGTTATTTGGAGCATAGATTGCCACTAACAATGTTTTGTTTTTGATGTAGATATATTTCAACCATCACAATTCATCCTTCTTCATCTGAGTACACTAATTTAGAATTTATTGTCTCTTTAACATATACAGCAATTCCTCCTTTTTTCTGTTGTGCTGATGTATAATAAAGCTTCCCAATTTTTGAGTATTCCAATAATTTATGATGTTATTTTTTATGTGAGTCTCTTGCAAACAGATTATATCTATATTCAATTTCTGAAGTTTCCTAAAGATTTTATTTCTTTTTGATGGAGAATTTAGTCCATTTACATTTAATGGGAAAAAAAAACATTTTCTTTCTTCATTTCCATTATTTATATTTAGGTCTAGTTGATCTTGTAATCCTTTGTTCTCTGGCAATTGCTTCACTTTCATCCTCTTGTTCATCTTTCTCCTTCTGTTGTTCTGCTTGTACAATCGCTCCTTGGGCAGTCTCTCCGGTTTGTTTCTCCCCTTGTTGTTGGTGCAGTCCTTCATCCAGAGTTGCTCGGTTTCTTACTTTGAAGTCCTCTGCTTTCCAAATTGAATCCAGTCGATATCTTGTGTTGTTCCAGTTTATTAGAATGCCTTCCGGCATTAGCCATCTGAAATTTATGCCTTTGGCAATCAACTTTGTGGTTAAGAAATGGTAGTGTCTCTGAGTATCTCTTACTCTCTTGGGTATCTGCTTTAGGACTACAATTTCTTTATTTTTGTATTGTAATGATTCCTCTCTCATTTTTCTCAGTACTTCATCTCTTGTTGTTTTCTTTATGAATCTTATGTGTACTTCTCTTGGTAGTCTATTTTTTCTTGCATAGCTCGAATTCATGCGAAATATTTCATCAATCTCATTTTGCATTTCTGCTCTATCTGCATTTAGGGCCTCCACTAACAGCTGAATGATCACAATTTCTATGTTTTCTCCTCTATCCTCAGGAATATTTTGGAATCTCAAATAGTGTTCTGCTTTTCCCATTTCCACCATTGCCATTGGCCACTCTAGCTCTTGATTTGTTTGTTCTAATTCTTCATTTTTTTGCAATAACATTTCTACTTTTTTATCAATGTCCTCAGTTTTGTTTTCCATTTCCTGGATTTTCTCTTCATTTTTAATAATCTTTTGATTTTGGGCTTCAAATTGCGCCTTTATGTCACGAATTTCTTCACTTACTTTCTCCAGTTTACTTTGTGTCTCTTCATGATTTTTCTGTGTTACTTCCTGACTTTTTTGTATCATCTCTTGAATCAGTTTTAATGAGGCCTGCTGTTCATCTTGAGCAGTGCTTGCTTTCTCATGTTGCAACATTGTCCCAACAGATCTGAGTGATTGGAATAGATTGTCCCACAGAGAGCGCAGAAGAGGTTTTCTTTGCAAGTCTGGAAATATTTGATGTACTCATTTTGCAGCTCACAGTCTTAGACCAACATCCAAAATATAAACAGGTACCATCTGTTGTAAGGCAAGTCACATCTTGAATTTAGAACATTCTCTTTCACCAAATAGTGTCTGTTTAGTTTTAGCCAGCATCAACTAATGTAACTGTAAACAGTCTTTTCACTTACAATCTCAGACCAGGACACTGTATTGTTCCCAAGTATCTGTCAAGGCCATTTGCAGTAAAAATACTTTTTTTTCTTTTTTCTCCCTTTTCTTGGTACTGTCATTTCTTTTTTTCACCATTAGATGTCCTTCTCAGCTTATTTATCACTCTCTGATATTCTTAAACCGCTTCCCCCTTATGCTTTTAAGAGTCTTTTGGGGGATCTTTACTCTTTTAGCTTCTCCCCATCAGGGCCTTAATGTTTTTAATCCCCAAGGAGAAGGAAAAGACTTCAGCTCACCCAGACTCGGCTCATTATTGAAGATCAGCTGTTTTGCAGAGCTTCCCTTCCAACTGGAGACAACTAGGGCTGCCTCGGCTCTCCCAGCAGCCCTTCTTCTGCCCCTTTAGAGGGGTTTTCCAGTTCCCTCAGATCGGTTGTCACCAGATCGAAGCTCCTGAAATGTCCCTCTTTCTTCATTGCCCCTTTTCATCCTTTTTAGGCAGGGCTTTTCAACCTTTTCACCCATTGTACCACTTTTAGGATATGGCAACATCCGAGTACCACCAGTTGCCTAGCAAGGCAAAAAAACTTGATGACAAAAAAAAGGAAAAAAAGTGATAAAGTACAGGTAGTCCTTGACTTACAACAGTTCGCTTAGTGACTGTTTGAAGTTACAATGGCACTGAAAAAAGTGCCCCCCAAGCCACAGCCGAGCAAGACACCTGCCTGCCTGGCTGGCTGCGTTCTTCCTTCTATCCAAGGTTTTCATAGTTGTGAGCATTTCTGTTGAGGATTGGCAGCGGGGGTGGGTGGGGGTGTTTGTTTTTTATTTCCCCTGTCTGCTGGGTGGTTGCAGCAAGTTTTGGTCACTTCAACATGACCCTGGGAAACTGTGGCCATCATAAATATGAATCAGTTGCCAAGCATCTGAATGTAAATCACAAGACCCTGGAGATGCTGCAACATTCTAGCTGATTGGCGCTTCTTCTGAGCTCAGCAGAAGCACCAGGATCAATGCTATTTTCCAGCTGATTGGTACTTCTTCAGGGCTTGGCAGAAGCACCAGGATCAGCACCGAGCTGCAGCTGAAGCCTGGTGCTGATCCTGGTGCTTCTGCTGAGCCCGACACCCCTGCAGCTCCAGCCATCTCTCACTCAGGCTTGTACAGTGCTGCCACCAGTTCAGCTCATTCCCCTTCCCTGCTACCACTTTTCTGTACCATCTGCTAGGTGCCAATGTACCACAGGTGGTACCCATATCCCTGGTTGAAAAGCCCTCCTTTAAGGGACGCTGGGCAAAGTGAAACTGGACTGAGAAGCTGAAGCTTCCATCTGTACTGTCCTCAGAACTAAACTGGAAGTCTCAAAAGGAACTTTTATTAGGGGCTAGGGACAGCAGGGAAATCAAGGCGAGATCTGAGAGAAAAACTAGCGATATATAAGCGATATATTAAAAATAGCATTCAATACTCCTCCCTCCAACGTCCCAGTGTTCATTTGAATCCCAGCCAATCCACAGTGGCATCATGTTTTGGTAACTGGTCTTTTCGGCAGGCTCTTTAAGATCGCTCACTGTCAATTTCTTCTGGCTTCAAGCACAAACCGTCTCTTAGATAAAGGTAAGATGTTCCATCCCCTGGGAGAAGGGCAACAAAGCAGAAAGTGCAAAGCATCCCCAAAGCTCCCCCCTCCCAACACAAGGGCAGGCAACAAAGAAAGCTACAAAGCTAAAATAAATGAGGAAACATTTCTTTGGGGCCTGACAAATGTGCAGAATGCCTTTAGAGCAATTCCACATAAAACTTCATTTAGCACTCTTATTTTGCAACAGGATTATAAACTTTTAATATTAAAGTGATTCATAATACTAATTGTACTTCTAAAAATCAATAGGCTATGCATCAAAGATATATACATTTAATATATTTTATTGGAGAATCTTTTAACAAGATAAAAACAATACAAATATTAAAAACCCATATAAAATTAAAAAACAATGAATAAATAAGAAAAAAATAAAAAATGGAATGGAAAAAAGATTATAAAGAAGCAGTTTCCAGTATTTTTGACAGTTATAATTGTATTTATATCTTATCTTCTCTCTCTATGTTTAATGTGCTTAAATATCTAAATAATTATGATTGATGGTTAATAATTCCTTTCTTCACAAAGTACTTCAGTGTGGTAGATCGTGAATCGAAACAATCTTTGAGAAAACAGATTTTCCAAACCCATATCAAAAGGAATTTTGTTTTCAGTTTGACTCTCCAGTGGTCTTGATCATTCCTTTCTGGATGAGAAATGGAGAGTTCAATTATTATTAGGTTCCAAAACCCAAGAAAGACATGTTGAGATTCTTCAAAGCAGTTTCCTTTCTTGTTCTTCACCTATAGATAGAAATCTTGCTAAAGAAAATCAAATTACTTGCACTAGAAAACATACTCCAGGAATTACAAGGAAAGACCCTTCTTCACCCTCTTTCTCCTACATAAACTGGACTGTTTCTTCTCTGGAATGCATTCCCTCCCTCTTGGGAACCCAGATAGCATCCTATTACAATAATGTTGATTCTTCTGTACCTTTAATGGTTTTCAATACTGTTGATTAAGATATCTGTCTTGATTGCCTACGTTTTGAGTAGTTAATATATAGTATTGAACAGTATATTCTTTCATTTTCAGGAAGAGAAGAAAATCCTTATTCAGGCTTGTTTACCCTGGGATCCCACAATCATTCTCTAGCTGTGGAAATATTTCCCTAAAATGTTAATGTGACATTTTTATTGTGTTATTTTTCAGTGATAGTTATTTTTCATGTTTAATTTTTTTAAATATTTGTAGATTTGCTGTAGGTTTTTTATGCATCAATTTGACAGTTATTTGCTACAATACAATTATATATAAATATTATATAATATACTATGCTGTACTGTATTACAGTGTGTTAGTTACCCTAGCGTACATTATATGTTTTCCAATCTTCAAAATTTCTCCTCCTCCTCCTCCTCCTCTTCTTCTCCTCCTCCTCCTCCTCTAACCTAACAATGGCTAAAAGCAGGAAAACTGAAGAAAGAGGCCTAATTCTGACTGTACAAGACCAAGCCTTAAGAACAAATGCAAACAAAGCCAAAATTGAGAAAACAGCAACACAAAGCAAGTGCCACCTCTGCAAAGAAGCTGAAGAAACAGTGGGATACCTGGTTAGCTGTCTGTCAGAATCCAGTTATATTTCATTTCTATCTATCTTCTCTGATATAAAACCAATTCTTACTCTCTCCTGGATTCTGTCATACTACTAAGGGGGAGGGGGGTATGCATGGTTTTTTTTATTACTTTCACTTCCTCTATTCACTACAAAGTAAGCTTTTGTTGATTTGTTTCGGATCTGCTAACCATAACAATGTAGCCATTTGCCTTTCATCCTATGCTTCTCTGAACTTCTCCTACTTTACTGGCCAGTGAGAGAAAGGGGGGGGGGGAGATGCAGCATCTGGGATCTGTGTGAGGAGATGTTGAATGATCGTGCCAATGGAGCCGGAGTGATGTTATCTCTCCTGGAGTTGACACTTAGAAATCTGTCGGTTTGAATCGCCTGGAAGAACTGCAGGGTGGGGTGGGGGGGGGCTGCTTACGGACATTTTAAAACATCAAATTATAAGGGAATCCCTCAGATCCTGTCTATCATGCCCGCTATCAGTTTCTTTTAATAAAAGTTCCTGTTGGAAGAGACCGTTTCCAAGAGTTCTGCTTTCTTAAGATGTGGATTGAAGTGGGTCCTTACACTGTCATAAGAAGATCACATTACAAACACCATGACAACATTGCAACAACGGTGCATTGGAAAATCTTCTAGAAATACCATTTACCTGCAAGTAAAAACTGGTGGGATTATAAAATAATCAAAGTAATAGAAAATGAAGAAGTTAAAATGCTCTGGGCCTTTGGAATTCAAAACAGACAGGCAGTCTAAACTGACCAACCATAATAATAATGTCTCACTGCTTATTCCCCTCCATATAACTCTAAACTTCTTACTAGGCCTCTGTGAGAGTTATATCAAAATATATTTTATTCATTATATTGTTTCCATCTTCCCTTAAACCATTAAGAGAATCCATGATGACCTTAGAATCAGTGTCTCCACTAGATAATTGATAGTCAAGTTGAAATTAAATTAATCAAGTAAAAATAGTGAACAGGGGGAAATCCTTTAGTCAAACTTCCTCAAACCTCCAAATAAGTTACCCAGACCTAATCTACACATCAAAGGATAAGGTCTGCAAACACAATAGAGTTAATTAAATTAAGTCTCCTAATGGAACTGCATGTTTACAAGAATACATACCTACACACAAATATACCCTTCAAGTGTCACCATAGAATCAGCTGTCTGAATCTCATTTTTATTTATTCTTGTGCGGGCTTGGATCAAATTGGAACCCCAAATTATTCTTCTTACATAATATATTACAGCCCATTTCTGAATCTTTGAGGGAATATAATTTTATTTCATACAATAAACATGGACACATACTAATCTTTCTGTTTTCACTTCTTTATCTGAAATAGCTGTCAAGCAAAGAATTAACTGGCTAATGTTTACAACTACTCTGCCAATAATATGAAAGAAATAGGAAAGGATTGTAATACAACACTTCAATAATTCCTAATATTTAATTCAACATCAATATTTCATGTATCAATATTATTTTATTTTATGACCTAGCTAAATTTTATGCTATATTTCCATTTTATGGAGATAAAATCCCTTAAAGGAAATCACAAATGGCTTTGTGATAAAACTGACAGATGACCTTTCTCCCACTTAGAACATTTACAGTGCTGTGGATCTATAGGTCTGCTCAACTAATCGGGATTAAAAAGAAGGAAAAAAAAATAGGCATTAACCTCAAAATGCTGTGCAGAATGATTGTGTCTGAGGAGTATGACACAATTTCTCTGGTCAATGAACACTGAGGACAGCCTTCAAAATAAATTGTAAAATGACCATAACCTAAAACCATAAATTTGGGTCTTCAAATACAGATTACTGAGGAATTGAAATTAAAGTGTTATGTCGATAGTGACTATGCAAATGACATAAACACAAGGAAATCAAATTCTGGGATTATAATACTGTTTGGAGGACTCTGATTGGATGGAAGTCCAGAAAACAAACAACTGTTGCTATTTCAACAGCGGAAGCAGAGTTTATTGCTTTATCTGAATTGTGTTCTGAAGTAACATGGTATGTACAGTTGTTGCAAGATTTTAATATTAATGTAAAAGAATTTGTAAAAGTATTTGAAGACAATGCTACCTGCATTAAAATGGCAACTGGTGACAGGGTGAAGAACAGAAGTAAACATGTAGACATTAAGTATTGTAATGTCAGAGAAGCTGTAAAAGGAAAATTGATTAGTTTACATCATTGTTCTTCTAAGGATAATTTGGCAGACATGATGACTAAACCATTGAGTGGTGTTCACTATGGAGAATGTATTAAGTCAATAGGGCTGATGTCTCTTCCTATCATGAAGGGAGGAGTGTTGGAATATTCATGAGCAGGAAGAGTCATGTGGTAACTCAGTCAGCCAATGTGAAGAAAGTGCTACTGAGTCTGTGCAAAAGGGTATTGAGTTAGAAGCTGAATTTTCAGTCTCAGGTTTGCCTCTGTATCTCTCTGTAAGAAGTCTTCAATTGAGCTATGTTGCTGTAAAGAAGAATGTATGATATTGTAAATATTTTGATATAAATATAAAGAAGTTATTTTGAATCAGCTAAATACAATCAACTGTGAGAGCTTCTGATTTAATTTTTCACCAATAGAGAAATTAAAATTCTCTAACACAACAATAAACAATATACAAAACTAAGTCATCTAACAATATCACTATCTAATAATAGTGAACGTCTATAAACCATCTCTGACAGCATGGCCACAGCATGTTCTGAATATCAAGCCGCATCCAACAATCTATGTTGGCAACTTCAATAGCCATCATATTAATTGGAAATCACATTCTATTGACGACAATGGCAAACAATCATTCAACTGGACCACAACAAACAAAGTCCAACTGATTTTTGATGCTAAAGACAAGGGCATATTTAAGGTGGTGGCATGGAACTGCAAAATCAATCCAGATGTGTGTGTCAACGCTAATATTGTATATTCTTGCTTTGACAAAATATGCAGAATTGTCTGGTGTTTTTAGAGTTAATTCAGATGATGGTTGGGGAGGAGAAAGATAGGACAGCGCAGGAAGAGAATGGAAGAGAATCTTTGCCCTTCCACTTGATAGGAATACATGATATATGACAGCAAATTTAGGGAGGGAACATGCTGATAAATTAATTGCTCAGGGGAAGAGAATTTAGTTCTTAGCATCCCTTTGGTCGTGCTGACATGTTGTAACATAAATAAAAGACTTTTTAGGAAAACAATGCCTGGGAGTTCTTTGAAGTGTTTCATTAGTTGGAACCTGACAGTATGCTTCATTAGAGAAGGTCCAAACTCACAACCAGTCCCCATAAACAGGAAAATAATGGATATATTCCGATACACAGGTAAAACTTTCAAAAAGCCAAATGGCCCAAGTTTGCTGAAAATCCTGATAAAATTATACAATGAATTCCACCTGTCAGCATTATCATAGATTCATGAAGGCAATAATTGCCTTGGCAAAAAGACATCTACCTCAAAGATTTAGAAAAGAGTATATCCAGGTTGGAATGAAGAGACTGAAGGACTTTAGCAGACCTTTTTTCAGAGTGGCAATCCAGAGATAGCTGATGATGTTTTACACAGTTTGAATGAAGCTTGACATAAGGGGGAACAATACACAGAATCACTAATATTCAGCAAAACTTGCAGCCTATTAAAAAAATTGGGTGGAGTTAGGCCACTCACACAACAAACATCCAATGTAGCTCCTGACCAACTAGCCTCTCAAGTTGTATCTCTCTCCAAAGCTCCAAGGACACTCCATTCTCATGAGGAAAGTGCTTTCAGCTTTTTGGTGGTCAGGCTGAAAGCTTTCTGATTATTATTGTCCCTTCTCTATAAAGAAATTTGACTCTGCTATTGGTAGTTTGAAATGTGGTAAAGCAGGATGGCATTCATCCTGAATTCCTGATAAACTCTAGGAGATGCACATAGAATTAGATTGATAAATTCCTATCAAAAATAGTTTCTAACAGCTGCCTCCTATCAGAATTCAAAAAAGCTAAAATAATATCACTTCTAAAATCTGACAAACCACAAGGCAGCTACAAACTCCTGGAAAGATTAATTATAAGCAGGATAGTCCCATAATAGATGAACATCTGCCAGTGGAACAAGAAAAATTGGTCTACTCTGCAGTAGAATACTATACTGCTATATGGCTTATTAGCTGTCATATTAGTAAATTGAACACCAGACTCAATGACACCATGAGGAGTATTAAAACCATTCTGACTTGCTGGCTTCCAGCTCTGAGCTATATAGCACTGCCAGCATTACGAAGGCAAGATGCATTAGTGAGAGAGTACAGAAAAATTGTAACAACTCACTCCTCCTGCAACTCACTCTTATCTCATTTATTGGACTCAAATAGGGAAACTCCCACTGGCACTTGCTCTACATCTGCCCAACAACTTTAACTTTGATTCTCAATAGAAAGCCAAATGGGTTACTGAATGCCAGGATGTAAGACATATAAATGACCCTACAAAAAAGATGCCAGGTTTGTGTATAAACATTACAAATGTTTATGTGCTCCTGGCTTTCCTTCATGACCAGAGGCAAGCTCGCCTGACCAATAACCAGCCAAGACACAGTGAAGGCCTTTTGTTTTGTTTATGGAATAAGCAGGGAGAGAAGCTATCAAAGCATGGTTCTCTCCAAAGTTTCAACCCAAAATATTCCCTTCTTTATACAATCCAGCTACCACATCCCTCCTCTTTCCCCATTGGCTGAGGTACTATAAGGTTACACTCTTTCCAACTACCTCCTATTTCCTGCCACATACTAAATCATACATCACATGTACATTAATAATATAAAATATCAGACATATTCAATTGTTAGTTTTGAGTTCTGGGTCCCTTAGAACAATAGGTTCTTTCTTGTTTTTCAGTTTAGTTAAGTTTTCCTGGCTAGCCATTTCCTCTTACAGATGTTTTTATAGCTTGTGTAAGGACCTACCCCACTTTGCATCTTAAGAAGACAGAACTCTTGGAATAATTCTTCCAACAGGCATCCTTTATTAAGAGAAAATGGTTGCAGGCGTTCTAGACAGGACTTGGGGTCCAAACTCTCCCATTCAAGGTTTTAAGGGGTTCCCCAGTAGCCCCACCCAATCACCCCCTTCTTCCAGCGACAGTCTCGGGCATTACACTCCCACCCCCTTTTCCTTACTGCCGGCTGGGTGGAAACTTCAGAGAAAACTACATGAAAGGTAATAGCCCCCTTTGTTATGATTAGGCCTTTTGGTGCTATCCACATTCAGTTCCTTTGAAGTGTACTGAAGGAAGTGAGGGCCATAAAGCTCCTTTGTTCACCCCCTTCCCTTCATCGTATGACAGAATCCTGAGAAGGCAGAAATGGGGTTTTCTATAGTTGATAATTAGAGATGAAATATAATTGGATTCTGACATCCTGCCCCTTCAAATATAAGACAGATCCACCTGAAAGAAAACAAAACAGGTATAAAAGTTAGTCAGGCTTGTTAGGATACTCTGTGTGAAACTTCTTTAAAAGCTTCGGGGCTCTGACATGACGTTTATAGACCCACTTGTTTTGTGAGGCAGGGAGGTGTTTCCAGGCAACTAGGTACTGAGTCACTCCATGATATCTCCTAGAGTCAAGGATTTCCTTTATTTCAAAGTGCTGTTCACCCTCCACCATGATTGGAGGTGGTGGTGGGGGGATTTTTGGCCGTAAAGCTGACTGATGCTCTCTTTTCAGCAAGCTGCAATGAAAAATTGGGCGTATTTGCCTGAGATTTTTGGGTAATTCTAATTCTACTGTTACTGGGTTTATGATTCTTTTAATTGGAAAAGGCCCTATATATTTTGGTCCAAGTTTTTTACAGGGCTGTAGGGACTTTAGGTATTTTGTAGTTAGGTACACCATTTCTCCTATAATGAATGTAGGCTCAACTCTTTTTTTATCGGCTTGTGCTTTGTATGCCTGCCTAGCTTCATCTAGTGCTTTTCTAACTATTGGCCAGGTGTTTTGTAGTTTTTCCATCGATTCTTTCAGTGATGGGATCGTTGGTTCATTTGGGGTTAATTCTGGCATGGGGTTGAAACTTTGACCAGTGGCTATTTGAAAAGGAATGTAACCTCTGCTGGAGTGGACTGCATTATTGTAGGCAACTTCTGCAAAAGGGAGTAAGTCCGCCCACTCGGTCTGCTGGAAACTAAGAAAACATCTTAAATATTGCTTAAGTACGGAGTTCATTTTTTCAGGCCCCCCCCCCATTCGATTGTGGATGATGGCTAGATGTCAGTCCCTGAGTGGTTCCTAAAAGGAATAAAAATTCCTTCCAAAATGCAGACGTAAATTGCACTCCCCTATCAGAGATGATGCGTTGGGGTGCCCCATGCAATCTGTAAATGTGCTGGATGAAAAGTTTTGCTAAGGCTTTTGAGGTGGGAATCTTTTGGCAACGGATAAAGTGCACCTGTTTGGAAAACAAGTCCGTGACCGTCCAGACAACAGTATTCCCATTGCTTTCTGGCAATTCCACTATAAAATCCATGGCTATTTCTCTCCAGGGGGCTGAGGGATTTGCCACTGTTTGTAATAGTCCTGGCGATTTCCCTTGCAACCTCTTTGCAGTTGCACATTTTGGGCAACTGGCTACATAACTTTCTATGTCCTTTTTTATTGATGGCCACCAAAATTGCTGTTTAATTAAGTGTAAAGTTTTTACAAATCCAAAATGCCCTGCTGATTTTGTGTCATGGCAAAGCTGCATGAAAGTGACTCTTTGGGTTGTAGGTATAAATAACCTTTCCCCTACCCAAGGCAACCCGTCTCTCATTGTGCACACATATTTGTTTTTCTGGAACCATTCATCTGTTTCCAAACTTTTTTGGAATTCAATTCCAGTTTGGCTGTCCAGTTGTGGTTTTAATTTAGCTTGGGTTCTGGTGGTTACTGGTGCTGCCAGTTGTGACTCTGCCATCATTGGTTTAGAATCTGTGGCTCGTGCACTGTTATATTGAGGCATGCGAGAAGTTCTTTCTCCCTGGTAAATGTTTGAGCTTAAATTGGAACTGGTGAAAATGCTGGGACCAGCGGGCTTCTGTGGGATTGAGTTTCCTGGGCGTTTTCAGGGCTTCCAAATTTTTGTGATCAGTCCACACTTGGAAGGGGATTTTGTTGCCTTCCAGGAACTATCACCACGTGAGTAATGCCCAACGTATCCTGTATGCCTCCTTCTCCCATACGGGACAGCGCTCTTCTGTTTCCGTGAGTTTTTTGGATGTATATGCATAGGGTTGCAATACTCCATCATCATTTTCTTGTAATAGAACAGCCCCCACTGCCACATCACTTGCATCTGCCTGTATTATGAAGGGCTTATCCATGTCTGGGTGCCTTAGTACTGCTGGTTCGGCAGAAAAAGTCTCTTTAGTCTCTCAAACGCTGCTTGGCACTCCATTGTCCATGTTAGTGGCTGGCTAGGTTTTACTGAGGATGCTCCCTTCATTTTTAGTAAGTTAGTAAGGGGCAAGGCTATCTGGGCAAATTCATCCCTTAGGGGATGAATTGGCGGTAAAAGTTTGCAAAGCCCAGGAAACTTTGTAGTTGCTTTATTGTGCGGGGTGGTGCCCAATCTAATACTGCTCTGACCTTCTCTGGGTCCATTTCAATGCCCTGGGGGGATATGCGATAGCCTAGGTAGTCTATCCTTTCCTGGTGGAATTCGCATTTTGAGAGTTTGGCATATAGGTGGGTGGCTCGCAGCTTCTTTAAAACCGCTCTGACAAGGTTGACATGTTCCTCTTTTGTTTCGGTGAAGATAAGAATGTCGTCCAAGTAAACAAGGGCCCCCTTAAACAGGTGCTCCCTTAGAACGTCATTGATTAATTGCATAAAGACTGCAGGCCCCCCCCCTCCAAATGGCAAGACTTTGAATTGATAGCATCCCATGGGGCAGTTAAATGCAGTCTTCCATTCGTCCCCTTCCTTAATTCTCACGCGATAGTAAACTTCCCTTAGGTCTAGTTTAGAAAAAAATTTCCCTTTCGAGAGGTGTGACAGCATGTCTTTCATGAGGGGCAGAGGGTATAGGTTGCTTTCACTGATTGTATTCAGGGCCCTATAATCCATGCATAAGCATAAAGAGCCATCCTTCTTTTCTCTAAAGAGGACCGGGCAGCCACTTTAGGCTTGGCTGGCTCAATGAACCCTCTCTCTAGGTTTTTTTTAATGAATCTTTCCATTTCCCCCTTCTCCTTTGGGCTCATGGAGTATAATCTGGACTTTGGGAGTTTTGCCCTAGGCTTGAATTCAATGGCACAGTCTGTGGGTCGGTGGGGGGGAGCTCATTTGCCTTCTCCTCACTGAAAACCTCAGCAAGGCCTTTTGGTGCTATCCACATTCAGTTCCTTTGAAGTATACTGAAGGAAGTGAGGGCCATAAAGCCCCTTTGTTCACACCCTTCCCTTCATCGTATGACAGAATCCCGAGAAGGCAGAAATGGCGTTTTCTATAGTTGATAATTAGAGATGAAATATAATTGGATTCTGACAGCTTGTCTTCTTTCTTTCCCATTCTAAGACCCAGCTAATTTTTGCCTACATATTTATCTTACATCCTGTCTTTATGCTATCATTTCATATTTCCCAGCCATTATAGTTTTTGGTAAGCTTGTTTGTCCAGGCAGTAAGTTTCCATTGCAGCAAATTCAATTTAAAATTTCTCTTTCAATATTAAATTTTGAAGACCTTTCCTTTACTTCTATCAAATCACCCCTTTTAATTTTTATTATGCTGAAAGGTCTTCATTATCATGTTTAGAAAATCTTATAACCATTAACTGTATAACTTCTTCTTTTCCTAAGGCTTTCCTAAAAGCTTTTCCTACAGCTTTGGTTAAAGTAGATGCACATAAAGGAATAATTGCAAGCATGCACAACACATAAGTCCTACAAATATTTGTTTTAGCCATCCAAAACTGAGAAGCCAATTAGTTAACCAACTCCAATCTCTCCACATATTTTCATAGTTTTGTTCAGGAGCTTTAGTCACTTTCCTAATTCCTTTTGCAATATCCATTACTGCTTCATGATTGTCATTTACCTTTAAATTCCACAAACAAATTTTTAGCTTTATTTCCCAGGCTGCTCTGGTGTGCTTTCTTCAGTAATATTAGAAGTAGAATCCACCCCTCATGATTATTTCACAGAATTTCACACCCACAAACTGATCCATAATCACAACAATAGCAACAGCAACAGCAATCAATCTGACAATAACAAAAGATACACATTTACACCTAATTCTTATAATTTACAAGTCTACATTTTCAGTATCTAATAGTGTGACTTCTATCTCAGTTATTGGTTTTATTTGTAACAAACCACTTTTACTTGTCTCACGAGTCACCACCAACATCTTTGTTCTTAGTCTGGGGTCAACTGGAATTCTAATAGAGATGTTCAAAATAGGTACAGGTTCTGGTTCACTACCCATTCAAGTCCTTTTAAGTGTGACTTTCAGTCCCTGTCCTGGAATGACTATCCAACCTCTTTCAGGTCCAGTCATCATCTTCGCTCATGTGTAGTGAGTCCAACTCTTCTCAGCCCTCTGGAGAGCAGATTCAATATAAGGAACTTCCCTTCTTTGGTTGTAGAGGTTCTGCCTTCCATTTACAAATCAGCACCCACTGTCCCGGCTAGATCTTATGGACTAGAAATTCCAAAGGAGTTGTTTGCGCTATCAAGCCTTCCTGTCGAAGAGAAGACAGAGACCCCAGTACTTGTTCTGCATTTAGCTATTTGTCTCCCTCCTTTGGGAGCCCTAACCCTTTATTAACCCTTATACATATCAAATATCCCTCTGTGGCCCTTTGGGCTATCTCATAAATTCCAAGGGTAGCATAGAATTTCAAATACATTTCTGCCTATGCTTTAGTTCCCCAATGACTCCCTTGGGAGAGGAGCCAAGATGGTGGACAGGCAGCAAAGGCTGTAAAGAGCTCCTCCAAAAGTAAAAACTTTATTTTATTTTTATTTTAACTTTTTAACCCCTTTTAACACTGCATTTTTAACCTACCCATTTTTAACCTATTTTTAAATCTGTTTAACCCTTGTTTGACTTTTTATAATAATCAAAGACTTTTTATATATACCGGAGAGGCTACCATTGTTTTACCTACATTTTAACAACTCTACAAGCCAGGATTACCAAGAATGGGGAAAAGAAGAGACAGTGTGTTCACTCGGCAGCACAGAGTTCTTCCAAGCACTGAAAATGGAAGATTTTGCAGCAAATAGACAGCCTGCCCCAGTAAGTAACTCATCTGTATGTGACTCATTGGAATGGGATTTACAAACTGAATTTGAAAGCAAACAGCATCTAGAATTTTCTGTTTCTCTCACAGAAAATAGCTTCCTACCCTGGAATTCAGCACCCGCTTTTCCTGCACAGGATGGGATAGTAACAAACTTAGTAAGGGAAAATGAAACAGATCTCCTTTCTAGACAATGTTTGCTCACAGCTCAAACCATAAATTCAATCTATGAACTTTTATCAATTGTCACAAATAAGGTTGACTGCTTGAAAGAGTCTTTTGTAAAGTTTATCATCAGTCAAACAAACATTGCAGGATTCAGGAGAACACACAATAAACATGTGATGGCTAATGCAGAAATGGAAATTAGAATAGGCTCCTCTCTCCCTTCTATAAACAAGAGAGGAAAGAATATCCACAAAGAAACCTACACTCAATCAGATAGTTCTAGGGGTGACCATTATTACCTCAGTTTACAGACCAACCAGGTTACCTTGCAAATCTATGATAACAGAAGAAATAGAGGACATTGGAGTGATAGAAAAGCTGTTAGGCAGTCTCTGAGCCAGCTGCTCCATTGCAAGTACATGCAGATTGATTTATTACATGCAGAGTGGCTGGCTGCAAGAAGGCAATTTATGCGGATTTTGTTGTCCTACAAGCAATCCATAATTCCCTCAATGCTTCTTAGAATGAAGCACTTCCTGAACACTTTTTCAATATTTCCAATATGTGTTTTCCACTCAGAGAACCTGTGCCCATTCTTGGTTCAGTCTCTCCATGAGGGAACTATTGCTTTAAATCCAAGCTGCAACAGACCTCAAACTGATAAGTTTGAAACACGGACAGCTGGATCAACTTGAGAAAACAGAGAAATGATCCACAAACAGAGTTACCCACAGTCATTGATTCTGCTGAGGGCATGCCAGAAGAAATGTTGATAGACTTTAACGATATATTGCCAGAACCTGAGCAATCTAATTATACACAGAGACTGGATGATTTAGAAAAAACATTGACAATAACTACTCAATCTAATGCATCAAATGACAATTGTCATAACTGTCCTCCAACGGGTGCCCCTGTGGAGAACTTGAACTGAAGGCCAGTGCAAGAAAAACATTTTTTTAAAAAATATTGTATTAGGTTTTATAGAGGTAGGGAGAAGGGAGGATCAACATAGGTAGTGGGATTTGGGGTAGGGTTTGAGGAAAAGTTGAGGTGGGGGTAAGCACAACAATGGGGTTACCCCAAAAAACATTTCACGCTTTAGCAAGCAAACTATCATCCAGATACAAGTTTTTAACAGGGCTAATATAACAATCAGTAACTGTAGTCAACAAGGATAACACAAATTATCAAACATATCAATTAATCAAAAGAAAAAAATCAGTCATCCTAACAAATTTCAATTTCATTATCTCATTTTGTTAACCATTGATAAAAAATTTTCCCATGTCTTATAATAGACTGAGTCTTCTTTCTCTTTAATTTCTAATATTAATCTATCCATTTCTGCAGATTCTAAAATTTTCCTAATTATAGTCTCATCAGATGGTACATCTTCATTTTTCCAGTATTGGAAAAATGCTATTCTTGCAGCTGTCAATATATAGAAACTATAGTTTCCCATATTTAGATCCTAATATTCCTAGCAGAAACAGTTCTGGTCTAAATTCTATATGTATTTTAGTCATCTTTTCCAGCTATATAGGAATCTTAAACCAGTATTTCTTTGCACTGGGGCACACCCACCAGATATGATAGTAAGTGCCTGGCTTTTGTTCACACTTCCAACAATTATTTGAAACATCTTTAAACATTTTCGCTAACCTTACTGGTGTCATGTGCCATCTGTAAAACATTTTATACAAATTTTCTTTATTTGAAGCTGCTTTAGTCAGTTTAATATTTCTGTCCCATAGCTTTTGCCAAGCTTCTAAGTCTATAGAGTATCCAAAGTTTTTTGCCCATACTATCATTGTCTCTTTTACTTGTTATTCTTCCATCTTTCATTTTAGCAGAAATCTATAAAGTTTCTTAATCAGGTTTTCATATGTTTTCAAAAGTATTTGATCAAATTCTATCTGTTCTTTATAAAATCCTGCTGTCTCATATCTTGTTTTAATTTGTAAGTAAGGCCACCATAATAAGTCAATGTCTTGTTGTTGTAAGTCCTGTCTATCTTTGAGTTTTCCATCATTATTGAGGACATCTTTATAGTGACCAGTTTATCACAATTAATTAAATTTGGGTAGGCAAAGCTTCCATTGTTGAAAGCCACTCTGGTGTTTTCATATAATTTTTTTGTTTTATTCTCTTCCATTCTAAAAGGAGTACATTCCTTATGGCATGGCATTGAAAGTATCTGTGTATTTTATTTTTCCCATACCAAAGAAAGGCATGCCAGTCCAATTGCAGGTCATGCCCCTCTAGGTAGAGCAGTCTTTTGTTTCTCAACGGTATCCATTCTTTAATCCACGGCAGAATCACTGCTTGGTAGTAAAGTCTCCAATCTGGAAGTCCAAATTCTCCACTATCTTTAGCTTCTTGTAGCATTTTAGTTTTAATTCGTGCTTTCTTCCCTTGTCATATAAATCTTAATATTGTATTTAATATTGTTGTATTTAAATCATCAAAGAAAGTCTTCCCCAGTTTTTCGGGGATTGTTTTGAATAAAAAGAGTAGTTTCAGTAAAATACTCATTTTCACTGTTGCTATTCTTCCTAACAGTGAAAGTTGGAAGTTTTTCCATTTTTCCAAGTCTAATTTTATTTGTTTCAGGAGTCTTTCGTAATTATTTTCTTTTAGTGTTGTTCATCTTGGTAAGATATATGCCTAGATATTTAACTTTTTTGACTATTTGCTAGTTTGTCTTCTTTGTAAAGTAGGTTTTCTGTTTATCTGTTAAGTTCTTTGTTAACACCTTAGTCTTTTCTCTGTTTATTTTCAACCCAGCCACTTCTCCAAATTTTTCTATTTTCTGCAACAATTTAGTAGATGTTTCTAAAGATGAAGACCAAATCATCTGCGAAGGCTTGTAATTTATATTTTTGGTCTTTAATCTCCAATCCTTTTATTTCCGTATCCTGTCTGATGTTTCTAGCCAGGACTTCCAGAATAGCAAAGGAGATAACGGACAACCCTATGTTGTGCCTTTTTGCAAGAAAACCATTTTAAACATAATGTCATGGAATTAGCCCGGTGGTATCGTTTCAAAGGCCTTAATCATTCTGATCCTCTGAAAGGTAGGGATATTATATTGGTGCAAGAAACTTGGACTACTGATGATCTCCTGCTTAATGGCTTTTATTATATAAGCTGGAAGCAAGGCCAGTCAAAGGCCCAGGGAGACTGAAAGGAGGGCTGGGTATATTTATTTCTACCAGCTTGAAAGCAGAATCTACACTTATTACCCCTTTAAACCATTCAGTATGGCTCTTTTCCTCAAGTGGAACTCAGTCCTGTTTTTGATAATTAATGTTTATCTCCCTCCTTCACTAAGAAAAGCTGAAACCACTGCTGTATGGCTGGAGTTGGAACACTACGTTAATAAAATGGAACACCCAAATGCCAGGGTCCTACTAGGGGGAGACTTTAATGCCAGATTGGGACCAGATGATTATACATTATTCATGAAACATCAGCAATACCCACCATTGGAGGTCCCTATACAAACCAACGCCCCCCTCACACGACTCTCTAAAAACATTAGAGCTAACTATGCTGGCCTCTGTCTTGCCAAGTTGGCAAATAAATTTAACTTCTTCATATCTAACGGCTCATGGCCTGGTGACTATCCTGGCGAGTTTACATTCATGGTAGGGTCCAAAACTAGCACCACTGACTACATGTTAACTTCTATGGATTTAGTATATTATATAGAAAATTTTGAAGTCCTGCCTTACCTAGAAAGTGATCATCTTCCTCTGTGTGTATACATGAAGCCCTTTATCAGGCAGATACCCTCTAAGGACCATTTTATCCCTACAATCTCAACAGCTGGCCTAACAAGATGTCAGGTCAAATGGACCAAACAACTTGATCAGAAGGTAAGGAGAGCTGTAACAGAGGATAATTTTCAAAAAATCCATGCAGCCTTTATATCAGCCAACTCAACTCAAGATTTATTAGAACTATATAAAAATTAGCTTATGAGCTACAACCATTATTAGCACATGACCAAAATTTCTAAGCTAAGAGGTCCTGTTCTACCTCCAAACCATGGTTTGATAAGGATTGCATAGAAGCCAAGCAAGGTCTTAACTTGGCATACAAGGTGTACAAAAGTGAGACTGGATATGGCAATAAAGCAATTCTTAAACAGCTACTTACACTTAAAAACAATTCAAGCAATTGATTGCATTCAAGAAGAGACAAGACACGAGGTCTTTCTGGGAGCAGCTCATCGTGGCAGCAAAGCAAAAGAACTCTTCCTTATTTTGGCGTCTAATAGCTTGCCACTCTGAAAGAACCTATACCCCATTAGACTGTAATATATCTCTTATAATCTGGGAACTCCATTTTCGGAGAATGTATGAAGACCCCTCCAGCGAGAATACTAGGTCTATAATGAAGGATTTATCAGAGGGGCCTCCAGCTTCAGAGTCTGAAATCAAATCCCTCATTGGCCAACTCAGGATTGGGAACACTCCAGGAGCTGACTTCATTTTGGCTGAATTACTAAATAATATGGAGTGGTGGGTACCTGTCCTGGCAGCGCTATTCACCTATATTGACTCCACCAGCCATGTCCCAGAGGATTGAGGCTTGGCATTTGTGGTCCCAATTTATAAAAAGGGAAAGAGAGACAACCCTGCAACTACAGACCAATAAGTCTGCTAAATATATTTATATTTATGTACTATATATTTATAGATCTTAAAGCAGCTTTTGACATGGTTACAAGGACTAAGCCAGTAATGGCGAACCTTTTAGAGACCGAGTGCCCAAACTGCAACCCAAAACTTATGCTTCGTCGGGTACCAGATGGGTGTGGCCAAGTGGGAGGATATGGCCCATTGGGTGGGCGTGGCTGCGGTGATAACGGCAGACTGGGTGGGACTAAAAAGTTCAATCAATCAATTCCAACTTTGCAATATCTTTTTTTTCCCCGTGAGAAGTTGAAATTGACTGATTGAACCTTTTTCTTTTTTTGCACATGGTGGCGGATGCCTAAAGTGAAAAGATTTTATAAAACCCAGCTGAAGGCCTAGGACTGGGGCAACGGCGCGCGTGCCCACAGAGAGGGCTCTGAATGCTGCCTCTGGCACCCATGCCATAGGTTCGCCACCACTGAACTAAGCTATGGGAGAAGCTGGAAGCTGCCTCAATTGATTACAGACTCCTCCATCTGTTATGTGGCTTATATACTAAAACATCCCTCAAGGTGAGGTGTAATATGCAAGGGTCTCTCTCGAGGTCAGCTGAAACTCAACAGGGGTGCATTTTGGCCCCCTTGCTCTTCAATTTTTACATAAATTGAACATACATCTTTTTTCCATGCTTCTAATTTCTCAATTTTACCCTAATATCTTCCCATGCTTTCCATACAAATTAATATTTCAAAATCATTTGACGTCCTGGATTACCAGGATCCAAATATCCATACTTTTGAAATTGGCTTTTTAATTTTTCTAGCCATTCAGTCATGCTTTCTCCTTTCCTTGTTCTAATCACAGTGCCTTCTGAATGTTAAGACTCTGAAGCACTGCATTTTTAAATACCTTCTATCCCTTATAATCAGCCATAGCATTCCTCTCTGCACTCCTGTTACCATCCCACTTTGGATCTGCAACAGGGATCTCAGCCTGTTCATTCTTTTGTAAATCTTTTTCTTATACTGTTCTCTAGCCGCTCACCTAGTCATCCCATTCTCTTCTGGTGTAAATATGTTGAAAATGGGTTGCATTTCTCCCCATGAATATTCCATTGGTCCTAAAAACATTTCTACCCTGTTTTCCTACTTCAATAGGATCTTCTATTAGTTTGGGCAATTCTTTCCTAAATTGCCTGATTTCAAAAGCTGTTGGGGGGGCAATTTTCCCCCCTTGGAGAGCGGTTTTCTCCTCTCTTGTCACCTTCCAAACTATAGGAACCTCAAGAAATACATAGCTGTCTATGAGTTTCTATAGATTAACTATCAAGTTAACTCTCACACAAAATAGCAGACCAGGCATAAAATTTCACACAGCTCCCCTCTCTCCCTCTCCCTCTCCCTCCCTCCCTCCCTCCCTCCCTCCCTCCCTCCCTCTCTCTTTCTCTCCCTTCCATCTGATTATTCTTTTTAACACCTTTTATTGTCCTTCTAATTACTAAGAAACTAGCCTTCTTCACCCTTTCTTGCATTTATACCAGATACAAAAAATTTCCAAATACTTCACCCCAGGCAAAACAATCATTATTTTCAAGGAGCTTTTTCACAAGCCAATGAGCTCCATTTCCCAAATTTCCTTTTGGAACAAGGCCTTGTTGTTTTGTATATTACTGTTAGAGGGTGTCTCCCCCTGGTCTTTAGAAATGAGTCAACAGAAACACACAGACCCTTAAACAGCATTTCCTGAACCTTTGGGGGTTTGTGTCCCTTTAAATTTCCACTTTTACTTTCTTGGGGCAACTTGTAGCTTGTTCTCCAGGCAGCTGGAAAATGCAAAGAGTGTTTCTGATAGAAATGTAATGGGGGACCTTAACCACTGCCTATCCATTCCCCACTGCTCTAAACCAAACTGAAAAGCCCAATTTATGGGTGGCCAAACATATACTTAGGCCATATATATATTGTAATGTAACATCATTCCTCTGTTCAAATGGCTTGTTTAAAGCATTGACGTAAAATACTTCAATATTCTCCTTAAGGGATTCCCATCTCCCTAAAGGGGTTCATTCCAGAATGGAAATATCTTTCCTCTGTTTTTTTAATTGGCCATCACACTGGCTGGAGAGGTGTCTGTCCTCTTCAAAGTCTGATTGCCATGGATACCCCTCTGGTATCTTACCTGTCCTCCTTTATGGATTACTGTCTTGTCATGGCGAAGGGGCTTGTGTAACTCAATGAAGCTATGAGCTATGCCGTGCAGGGCCACCCAAGACAGACAGGTCATAGCAGAGAGTTCTAACAAAATGTGATCCACTGGAGAAGGAAATGGCAAACCACTCCAGTATCTTTGCCATGAAACCCCATGGACAGTAACAAAAGACAAAAAGATATGATGCTGGAAGATGAGCCCCCCAGGTCAGAAGGTGTCCAATATGCTACTGGGAAAGAGCAAGAGGGCTAATACTAGTAGCACCAGAAAGAATGAAGTGACTGGGCCAAAGCCGAAAGGACGCTCAGCTGTGGATATATCTGATGGTGAAGGGAAAGTCCGATGCTGTAAAGATCTTTTCTCCATAGGAACCTGGAATGTAAGATCCATGAATCAAGGCAAACTGGAAATGGTCAAACAAGAGAAGACAGGACATCTTAGGAATCAGCGAACTAAAATGGACAGGAATGAGTAAATTTAACTCAGATGACCATCAGTTATACTACTGTGGGCAAGAATCCCTCAGAAGAAATGGTCAATAAAAGAATAGGAAAAGCAATACTGGGATACAATCCCCAAAACGACAGAATGATCTCAGTTTGAATCCAAGGCAAACCATTCAATATCACAGTAGTCCAAATCTATGCCCAACCACTGGTACTGAAGAGGATGAAATTGACCAGTTCTATGAAGCCCTACAGCACCTTATAGAATTAACACCAAAAAAATGATGTCCTTATCATCATGGGGGGTTGGAATGCTAAAGTAGGAAGCCAAAAGATAACTGGAATAACGGGCAAGTTTGGCCTTGAAGTACAAAATGAAGCAGGGCACAGGATGATAGAATTTTGTCAAGAGAATACGATGGTCATAACAAACACTCTTTTCCAACAACCCAAGAGACAGTTCTACACATGGACATCACCAGATGGTCAACACAGAAATCAGATTGACTATGTGCTCTGCAGCCAAATATGGAGAAGCTCTATACAGTTAGTAAAAACAAGACCAGGAGCTGACTGTGGCTCAGATCATGAGCTTCTTGTTGCAAAATTTAGGCTTAAATTGAAGAAAGTAGGGAAAAGCACTAGGCCACTCAGGTATGAACTAAATCATATTCCTGAGGAATATACAGTAGAGGTGACAAATAGATTTAAGGAATTAGATCTGATAGACAGAGTACCTGAAGAACTATGGATGGAGGTTTGCAACATTGTACAAGAGGTAGCAACTAAAACCATCCCAAAGAAAAAGAAATGCAAGAAAGCAAAATGGCTATCTGAGGAAGCTTTGCAAATAGCTGAAGAAAGAAGGGAAGCGAAAGGCAAGGGAGAAAGAGAAAGATACATCCAATTGAATGCAGAATTCCAGAGACTAGCTAGAAGAGATAAGAATACCTTCTTAAATGAACAGTGCAAAGAAATAGAAGAAAACAACAGAATAGGGAGGACCAGAGATCTCTTCAAGAAAATTGGAGATATGAAGGGAACGTTTCATGCAAAGATGGGCATGATAAAAGACTAAAATGGCAAGGACCTAACAGAGGTAGAAGAGACTAAGAAGAGGTGGCAAAATTAGATAGAAGAACTATACAAGAACGAGCGTGACATCCTAGATAACCATGATGGGGTGGTCACTGACTTCAAGCCAGACATCCTAGAATGTGACGTGAAATGGGCTTTAGGAAATTTGAGCAAAAACAAAGCTAGTGGAGGTGACAGTATTCCAGCTGAGCTATTCAAAATCTTAAAAGACGATGCAGTAAAAGTGCTATATTCAATTTGCCAGCAAATTTGGAAAACTCAACAGTGCCCACAGGATTGGAAAAGGTCAGTTTACATTCCAATTCTAAAGAAAGGCATTGCCAAAGAATGTTCAAACTATCGCATTATTGCATCATTTCACATGCTAGTAAAGTTATGCTTAAAATCCTACAAGCTAGACTGCAGCAGTATGTGGACTGAGAACTACCAGAAGTACAGGCAGAATTTCAAAGAGGCAGAGGAACTAGAGATCAAATTGCCAACATAAGCTGGATCATGGAGAAAGCTAGAGAGTTCCAGAAAAACATCTACTTCTGCTTCATTGACTATGCTAAAGATTTTGATTGTGTGGATCACAACAAATTATGGCAAGTTCTTAAAGAGATTGGAGTATCAAACCATCTTATTTGTCTCTTGAGAAACTTATGTGTGGGTCAAGAAGCAACAGTGAGAACTGGACATGGAACCACTGATTGGTTCAAAATTGGGAAAGGAGTCTGGCAAGGCTGTATACTGTCGCCCTGCCTATGTTTTTTTAAAACAAGTTTTATCGGTTTTTTAATTTTTAGATCAAAGTGCTTAAGAAACAACGTGGTGATGGGGAAATCAATCATTCAAAAACAAAATCATACATATATAACTCAGGTTAATTCATTAAAAATTCCCTCTCTATTTCTCTCATACAATATAACATATTCAAATTAATACATTACTAAATAAAATTCAATCAATCAAAACAATCATCAATAACATTTTAGCTATAAAAGTCCAAATCCTGTTTTTAAGCTTAATTAATTTACTGTCAACCATATTCCAATTTAACCTTGAATAAACATATTATTAACACTTCGGGTATCCCTCATTTCCCTTTTTTCCTAGCATAATAATTATATCTAAAATGCGTATATTATTCCAACAAAAGGATTCTTATAATTTCCACTTATATTCTATTTCTTAATCTAATAAGTCATTTATTAATACCATTTTTTCTCTTGTCACAATTCCCTCTTATTCTTCTTCCATTACAAAATAGTTATCCTATCTAAAATAAAAACATTAGTCCAAAAAATATATTTCTACTCTATTTTAGATATATATTCTATCAATCAGTCTATGTCTATAAAAAAATCTTTTTAACCCATTAGGTAAAGTTTAAATCCCCTCCAATAATTATCATATCTAAAACAAACATATTATTACAAAAGATACCTTCTTATTGAATTCACATATTCCGTTAATTATTAAATCAGTCAAGATCTCTAAAGACATTTTAACCCGTTAAATGAAATTTTAAGTCACATTTTTAAATCTAATTCTGGCTTTCTTTCTGTGCCAACCCAGTTTCCATAGTAAGGCTTCTGTATCATCGAATCTCAATATTTGAATAGGGGTATTTATCGACACTTCAGTTTGGTCAAAGTTCTCTTCCCCTTCTTCCAGTATCATCTGAATGGTGTAATCAATTTTATTCCATGTTGTAGTTACTAGTTGATTATCCATGTTATCACAGTTTTCAATAATTTGTGTCTGGTTGTCAATTCCTGTTGTTTTTAACAGTACAGGTATCTCAGTTAAAGTCATTCTTTGATCATCAAGGTTCTCCATAAATTGTGTATGGGGTTGTATAATATCCTCTTCTATATTAATTAATTCCTTTTCTGTTGTTTCTTGACTTTTGATGTAATCATTTGGAATCTGAAAGTCAGTTTGAGAGACTTCCAGTGTCGTTTGCCGTGTCGATGGCGGCTTTTTTTTTTAGCCGCCCGTCTTGGGATCGTGTGAGAGCCGGCAAACAGCGGTGATCAGCTGTTTTGCGGCTCGGAACTTTCTTCCTGGGCAAAGGGAGAATAGTGAGCTTCTTTCTGGATAGAAGTTGAGCTCCCCTTGTCTCCCAGAGATTATTTTCTGGGAGACAAAGAGTGAGAGCTCCTTCAGAGTCTGGATTTGCTCCGCATCCCAAGACGCCTTTGTTCTCCGAAGGAGAACGAAGCCAGACGCTGCTTCCACATCTGCTACATGAGAAGAACTGTAAGTTGATTTTAAAGCAGACGGAGCTATTTAGGAAGAAAAGAACTGTGTTGAATTTTAACTTTAGTTCATGAAGAATTATTGTCTTCTCCAACTACTACTTGTGTGACTGGAGTGAAAGGAAAAATGGTGGAGGATTTTTGTTTCTTTGTTTGAGGACTTTCACTTTTACTGGGCAACAAAGTTTCAACAATTTAACAGACTGTGTTTATTTAAAGAGTTTCTTCTTTTTTCTCTTTTGGGGTGGAATGGTTTTTTTATTACCACTTTACTTTATTTTATTATAAGAAGTGGTTTCTTTTTTTCCTTTTTATCTCTTTTTTTAAAAAATGGCTTCAAAATGCCCTGGAATTTCTTCTCTGCCTAAAGTTTCAATTTCTTCTCCAGTAACACAGACTACACAGCAAACCAAGCCAAAGTGTCCACCACCCTCCCCACCTCCAGCATTTTCACTTATACAGAATGTTGTTCAGGATTCTTTGGAGAAAGCTATACAAAAGATTAGGTTTGAGACAGAAGAGCTTTTGAAGCAGAAAAATCATCAGATGAGGAAGATATTTTGTTGGCTTTTCAGGGGCTGGCAGCCCATGTAGAAAGGCTGGGTGATAGGGTGGATGAGGTGGCTGGAAATGTTGAAGGATTGGAAGGAAGAGTTGAAAGAATTGAAAATAATGTGGATGTAGTACAGAATAAAATTATAATGTCACAATATAGAGATATGGAGTTTGCTTTGAGAATAAGAGGGTTGAAGGAGAATGTGAAAGAAAACTTGAAGAGATTGCAGCAGAATTAGCAGCCATTTTGGGTTGTGGAATTGAAGAAATGCTGAGAGATATTGAAAAATTTTTTAGAGTTAATTCATGGATTGCAAAGCAGAGAAATTTACCAAGAGATGTGGTTATTTACTTTTCTAGAAGATCACTTCGTAATGAAATTATACAGGCTTTTTACAAACAAAGATTTCAAATTGCACCTCAAGATGTTATAATTTTAAAGGAAATACCCTCAAAAATTCTGAGAAGAAGAAAAGATTTTGCCTTTTTGGCTGAGGAGCTTAAGAAGCGTCAGATCCAATTTAGATGGGATGTACCTGTTGGGATAGTGGTGAACTATGTTGGAACACGTTATAGACTAAATACAATTTTGAAAGCAAGAGATTTTTATGTTTCTGTTCTGAAAGCAGGCGCACCATCATCTCCAGGATCTAGAAGAAATGAAGGACAGTTGGCTGCAAGAGCAATGTCACCAACAGGAGAAGAGTTGTTGGTTGAATCAATACAACGTTTGGAGATAAGAGAAGATCCAAAGGAACAGAGAATAACTCGTGCAGCCCATAAACGCAGAAAAAAACAACAACAAAAGTTAGATGCTGGAATTACAACACAGGCGGTTACCTCTGAGCCAGTGGGAGGAACAAGATCGAAGAGATCATCAACTGCGGATTTAGATGCAGTGTTCCAAAGGCTTCAAGCCATGAGACATGGCAAAGTTCCTGACATGGAATGTTAATGGATTGAATTCACCACAGAAAAGAAAGAATTTTACTATTTGAAACAACATAAGAATGAGTTATATGTTTGCAAGAGACTCATATTGCTTTAAAGGATGAAAAATATTTGATTAACTCCCAGCTGGGAGTACATTTTATTTTCTGCTCTGCAGAAAAAAGCAGGAATAGTTATTTATGTGAGGAAAGACTTATTACCAAAGTTAATTGATTCTGATCCACAAGGAAGATATGTTATTATTGATTTATTATTAAATGGCAAGAGATGTCTTGTCATTGGACTATATGCTCCTAATCAGCAACAAAAATATTTTTACAAGATGATACATCATAAAATAACTCAATTGGATTATAAATCAGTAATTATGGTGGGAGAGTGGAATGGTGTTTTGGACTCAATTAAAGATAAGAAAGGTTCTTCTAAATCTCCTAATCATTCAAAACTACCTAAAGCCCTTTTTGATTTGGAGGATGATTTGGAATTTAGAGACATTTGGTGTGAACAGAATATGGAAGAAAGAGATTTTACTTTTTTTCGGATAGGCATCAGTCATACTCCAGAATTGACTTTTTCTTAATTACTAATGATCTCTTTTCTAGGGTGAAGAATGTCAAGATAATTCCCAAGAATATTATCAGACCATAGTCCTGTATGTATGGAGTTATTTACTGAAGATGGGAATAGAAGGACTTGGAGGTTGAATGAAAATTTATTTAGACATGAGGGGAATTTACAGAGATGTAGAGATTATTTACAGGATTTTTTTCTTTTGAATATACATACGGGTATTTCGATGCCAATGGTATGGGATGCCAGTAAAGCATACATGAGAGGGGTTTTGATTTATATGAATAATATGCATAGACGCAAACAAATGCAGAAATGTAAAGAGTTGGAAGTAGAGATTAAATCCAAGGAAAAGGCTCTTACATTAAATCCATTGGACAATAATTTAAAGGCCTCTATTAGTTTGCTTAAGGAGCAATTTAATATGTTGATAGCTGATCAGATTGCAATTAATTTGAGGTATATGCAGCATAATACATTTTGTAATGCAAATAAAACTGGTAGGCGGTTGGCTTACCAACTACGAAAGAAACAGAAATCAAGGATTATAGAAAAAATAAATTACAAAGGTAAAGAAGTTTATCAACAAAATTTGATTAAAAGGAGTTTTTTAGATTTTTATTCAAAGTTATATGCTAGTGATAACATACAAGTTTCAGATATAGAAAAGTATTTACAGGAATCACATTTTCCTAAACTTACTACCGATCAAAAAGATGAGATTAATGGTTTAATTACTTCGGATGAGATTATTTGGGCTATTAAACAATTGAAAGTTGGTAAGGCTCCAGGTACAGATGGATTAACAGCAATTTATTATAAAATGCTATCTGAAGAAATGTTAGAACCATTGAAGGAACTTTTTAATAATATTTTATTGGGAGCAGAGGTACCCCCATCATGGAGAAGGGTTGTTATATCATTGATTCTGAAGGAGGATCAAGATTTGACCCAGCCCTAAAATTATAGGCCTATATCTCTTTTGAACACAGATTATAATTTTTTTTCGAAAATATTGGCAAATAGATTAATGCGAGTTTTGAAGCAATTGATTCATAGTGACCCATCTGGATTTATATCTGGAAGATATATGAAATATAATGTTTGACAAATCATTAATCTAATTGAGTATTTGGATAAGAATAATCAAGTCCCTGCTGCCTTGATTTTTTTAGATGCTGAGAAAGCTTTTGATCAATTAGATTGGCAATTTTTATTTAGAGTAGTAGAGGAAATGAATTTTGGGGACAAATGTTTAGTTGCCCTTAAGGCAATATATCAACAACAATCTGCACAAATCATAGTTAATGGAGGTTTAACAGATGCATTTAAAATTGAAAAGGGTACAAGACAGGGATGTCCTTTATCCCATTGTTATTTGTTTTAACAATGAAGATTTCACTTATTAAAATTCGGGAGTCACCTAGAATAAAGGGAATAAAAATAAATAAGAATGATTATAGGTTGAGAGTTTTTGCTGATAATTTGGTTGTGACATTATCTCAACCGACAGATTCGGTTAGGGATTTGATAAAAATTTTAACTCAGTATGGGAAGATTTCTGGTTTTAAGGTAAATAAAAATAAGACTAAAATATTATCGAAAAATATGTCTATGAAGGAAAAGGATGTTTTGACTAAATTAATAGGTTTTGAAATAGTGAGAAAGGTTAAATATTTGGGAGTATTTATCACAGCTTCCAATGTCAAATTGTATAAAAATAATTATGAGATACTATGGGCAAAAGTGCAAAAGAACTTAAATGATTGGAAAAAATTACAATTATCTTTGTTGGGGAGAATTTCTGCAGTTAAAATGAATATACTTCCAAAATTTCTTTTCTTGTTTCAAATGATACCTATTTTGAAGAAAGATGCTAATTTGTAGGAATGGCAGAAAGGGATTAATAAGTTTATTTGGGCAGGGAAAAAGCCAAGAGTTAAATTCAAGATTATATAAGATATACGGGAAAGAGGAGGGCTTAAAGCGCCTAATTTAAAATTGTATTATGATGCGGCGGCTTTAACGTTGATTAGTGATTGGCTCAACTTAACAAATAAAAATATTCTTTCTCTTGAGGGATGGGATTTATTATATGGATGGCACGTTTATTTAATTTATGATAAAAAGTTGATCAGGTTTTTAAAACCCATATTTTGAGAAATGCCTTGTTGCATGTCTGGAAGAAATATTATTATAGGTTAAATTATAAAATTCCAATTTGGGGGATTCCTGGACACGTGATAAAGGGAGTATCTAGGGGAGTAAATTTGGATAAGATTTCTTATAAGGAATTACTTAGTTTGGTTGAGCAAGATTGGCAATTAAAGTCATTGAGTGAGTTGAATGAAGAAAATATTGTACACTCTTGGTTTCATTATAATCAATTGTTAGTGAGGTGGAGTTTAGATCAAAAGGTTGGTATTACTCTAGAGGATGTTAATTTGGTAAAACAGATTAAAGATCAAAGTCAAACTCATATAAAAAGAATTTATAATTTTTTAATAGAATTGGATTCTGAAACAGAATTAATAAAGATTGTATGATTAAATGGGTGCAAAATATTCAAGAACCGATTTTATTGGATACATGGGAGACAATTTGGGTTAGAAATGTAAAATTTACTCAGGCGCAAAATTTAAGAGAAAATTTTTATAAAATGTTTTATAGATGGCATTTGGATCCCCAAAAGTTGTCCTGCATGTATCCGAATTTACAGCCCAAATGTTGGAGATGTGGAAATTTAGATGCAACTTATTTTTATATTTGGTGGACTTGTAGAAATATTAAAGCTTTTTGGATTAAGATTTGGTGGAATATTCAAAAGATTTTTAAGAAAAAGATAAAGTTTACTCCGCAATTATTTTTGTTGGGTATTATTGTGGATTTTGATGTTAGAGAAACTAATTTGATGTTAAACCTTATAACAGCTAAAAGACTATTGGTGGGGCAATATTGGAAGAAAAATTTATTGCCTACTTTGGAAGAATGGATACTTAAAGTTTCTAATTTAGCAGAAATGGCGAAAATCTCCGCCTATTTGAAGGATAAATCACAAGAAAAATATATTATGGTTTGGAGAAGATGGATTGATTATATTCAGAAGAAATATGAGATTGAAAATTATTATCTTGCTTTTGAGTAGATTTTAGATAATTATTAATAGTTATAATTATCTTATTATGTTTGATTTAATTTTTAATATTTGTTTGGAGAAGGAGTTAAAGTGTGTTATGGTTTTTATTCTGGAACGTATATGTAGCCCTAACTAGAGAGCAGGTATCAGTGTGTTAGTGTGTCTGGCAGTTATTGGGTTAAATACTAGGTATGTTGATGGGTCAGTGGGTGAGTCTAAAAGGTCATTGGGAGACTTCCTGGACACAAGCCACATGGGAATCTCTTCGTCTGTAAGAAGCATGGGCCATGGAAGGTCACACAATAAGCCTGAGTCGTTATAAAGATGGTATGGAAGAGCATCATACTTTTACCTAAAGAGATGGTCTAAAGAAATAGACAAAGGATGTATTTTCCAGGAGTATCAACCACAGCATGAATGCAAGTAATCTTTCTAATAAATATATTTTTTGTTTATTATAAGATCTTTTCTTTTGAGTTATCTATCTGACTGGATTTAAAAGAAGGCGTTTTTTATATCTGAGTCAGAATAGTAAAAGTATGCTCGTAATTCATGCCAGCTTTTGAAAGCAAATAGTAAATTGATATAGATTAATTCTCCTCTCAAAGCTGCAACAGTAACCTCTGGGACTAGTCTCCCAATAAAGCCTACAAGCAAAGCCAGTGTTTGTGCAAAGGACAGCTTTCAAGGTGATTCAGATGCATTGTTTTGCTAATTTGCTGTTAATGCTACAAAGTTTATTTGCATACTGACAAGCCTCTGTTGGATACTTTTGCTAAATTACCTTTGGATCTGTTCACAAGCTAATGTTTATAGCGAAGAGAATAGAAAAAGAAAAATCTACACTCTTGTTTCTTGCATGCAAAGTTTGAATTCTAACACCAAAAGGAGCTTGGGCTTTATCCCCCTCCTTTCTTTGCCAGTGAATTACACAGCCTGAAACAAAGAACTGTTTAATGACTGCCTCTAAAGTTCAGACAAAGACTTGGAAAGGCAAGGCAGCCAAAGGCAGGCAATTAGCTCTTCACTGCCTTTAAAGGCGAAGCGTCTCTCTCTCAGCCTGCCTAATGCAAATCAAGGATTTGAAATTTAAGCGTTCAGAAATATGTTGAGATTTATGCTTGAAGAGTAACAACAAATTTGTTTCTTCTTCATGAGTTTGCTAGCCAGGAAGGCTGATTGCCCTTCGCAAAACGTTCTCCCTTTCAATAAACCCATTTGTTGCTATAGTGATACAGCACCGGTGGAAAGCTAAGCTCCCTCCCCCCCTTAGGAATGCTTGGAATTTCAGCCAATGTTATGGGATAAGGAGGAATCTGGTCACAGAGGCAGAACCAACCCCAATAGCATTGCAGAAGCACCCCCTGGTGGTCAACTTATTCATGACACCCTTATGCAATTTTTTTTTGGCCTTTGGAATCTAAAGCTGAGATTACAACAGCAACGATTAATTCAGCACACAACAGAGGGAAAGAAGGTACTTCACTGCATGCATCACTAACTACGCAGAGTAAATCTGTTAGTTAAAGTGCAAGTTATTTAAATTTATCCCAAGCTACCAACACCTCCTAGAGGGCACAGAGTGAACTTTGCCAAAGTATTCACTCACTTTAGGACCAAGTTGAAGAAAGCAAAACCAAGTGTCTTGCTTATTATCACAGCTGATGACCCAGAGTTCCAGCCTGCAACTCAACGGTCGCCAGGTGAGAGTTTGTACCTCTACATTCTCTCAGTGGCCACTAGGAGTAATGGGGTAATAGGAAGAATTTGGCTGGCCTTTCTTCAGACGCCCCCTAGTGGTTAAAGAAGGGACTACACGCAAGCCTTTAACCGCACCCAGAGAAGGCCCTCCAGTGGACAAAGGGTGAACCTCGAAGCCAAAGCACTGTGGTAGCTGTCCCGCAGCAAGTGTCCCCTAGGGGTGAACTGCACCGAAGTACCCACAAACGCAGGAGAATGCACCCAGTGGCATCTCCACCCTCAGAGAGCACCTCTGAAGCTGATCTACAAGTAGCGACCCCTAGTGGTCAAAGAGAGAAATTCTTCAAATTCTCTTCAAAATAGCTGAGAAGAACACTGAACCTACCCTAGCCATAGCAGAGCATCCTACTGGTCTAGCAGAAGGGGTTCAACCAACCAGCCTAGTTGAGATACACCAACCAGCCAGCCAAGGAGAAATGCTGCCAAAAGCCAACCTTGACCTGCACACAGAGGCTGAAGCTCAAGCCTCAACAAAGCCAAAAACGTCTCAGGGTCAATACGATCTAAGACAACAAAGAAAACACACAGAAGCCATGAACTCACATCTGATGGAGAAATGGGACACTATCCACAGGCGCAATGAAAGAGGCTGGGAGAGATTGTACAAACTCTACCACGAACAGAAGGAGTGTTCCCCACAGCCCAAGCCTCACCAGAGAAGCAGACCGATCGACAGAGCCGAGTCCGAAGTTTCCCGCTATTCACATGCACCATCCCAACGGTCGCATGCGGCTCCATCCCAAGTGTCTGGAAAAGCCTCATCTTTCCGCCACATATCCAAGGCACATTCCAGCGTGTCCCAACAACTGCATGTCACAGGCACCTCCCGCCTTTCGAAAGAAGCATCTTCCCATCATAGCCGAACCTCCCGAATCTCACAAACTGAGCAAATGATCATAGATGCTAAAGCTGCCGAAGCAGTCTTTCACGTGGCACAGGAACGGCAGAGAAAAAAGGTATTGACAGTCATAGAACTTGAAGAAGCCAAAATAGAGGCCAAGCTAGAAGCTGAAGCAATCAAAGTGAAGGCCGAACAAGAAGCTAAATGAAAGGCTATAGCATCTAAAATGAAGGCCAAAAGAAAAGACGCCCAAGAAGAGCTTGAACTTGTTCAAAGCCAAAGAGATATGGCAGACAAAATGGCTAGAGCGGAAGTCCTTCAGAAAATACTCCAGCACACCACTTTCTTGCCAAATAGGGAGCAACTGGAAAAGGAAGAGCATTGTAGCCGTGCACAGGTCTACATGGACAACCAAAGTGCATTCCAGAATGCACAGGTGAGAGCGCCACAGCCAGCCACAAGCCCCCCAAGACCGAGTAGGCGAACAGAGGAATCTCAGTGACCAGATGCGGTGGTCAGCCACAGAGTTGATGTTGCGATACCTAGGTCACAAGATCTCCCCACCGTTGCCACCCCATTGAACCTTGTAAAACCACACCTACAACACTGCACACTTGTGACAACCAAATCTGTTTTGGTGGCAACAGTGTTTCAACCGCGTCTAGAACATTGTGCGCTTGTGATAACCAAACCTGTTTTGGTAGCAACATTGTTCCAACCACACCTAGAACAACACTGCATGCTTGTGACAACCAAACCTGTTTTGGAAGCAACAGTGTTCGAGACAAGCAAGAATTACAACAACTTAGCTTTGTCCATGAAGGACAAACAAGACAAACAATGCCTCCATGACTGGGAGTCATAGAGCGTACTCCCACGAAGTATCCAAAGCATGCAAGTGCAGCGTATGTATGTCTCCAGCTCACCTGCCCCAGTACAGAAGAAAGAATTGTATGTTTCCTTAGATGTGTCTATGAAGGCGACTGCAGCCTTAAGATACATCTCACTCTACAGCGGGGAAAGCCACACTTACGTTACCTTGTTTGCAACCATAAGATGTATCAGAGTCTACAGCGGGGAGTGCTGCAGTCTTGGTGTCTTCTTAGGGAAAGCGAGACTAACAATGCAAGAAGGCCACACCGTACCAAGGTTAGAGCTATGTGGTACCACTTTGGCTGTAAAGCTGACCAACTTGACAGCGAAGACGTTGTGCCTTGAACTACAGTCTACCACCTTCTACGCAAACAGCAAGGTGATGTCAAGCTACATCTGCAAACAAAGCAGACACTTCTACATCTATGTAAGCAACAGAGACAAAAGGATTGAAACATCTTTAAGCCCTGAACAATGGCAACATGTGCCACCAAATAAGAACTTTGTTAACCAAGCAAAGTGGCCCAACCTCGCCACACAGTTAACAGAATTGATCTGGCTAGAAAGTCTTGAGTTCTTGGTCTGTCCAAACAGACAGTGCCACAGAAACCAAAACGTTACGCACTTCCAGCTTCAGATCAAAGTGCCAACCTTCAACCTCAGACATCCAGTAAACGTCAACCAATCTGCTTCAAAACCCTGTCTAAGCGGAGACACCTGAAATTAGGCATACTTTTGATCGTCTTGATCACTTGTCTCAGCACCCCAAGAATTAGCCTTGTGTGAGCCTGCAAGGACTTACTGACTTTCACGGACTCCATGTCATTAAAGACACCCACACATGAAGTCCTCACCCTGACAACAACAGTAGCAGCCCTCTTCAATACTCCACCGGTGGTTCCAGACCCTTCGGTTCTTGAGTATCCTGAGTCTTCTGCTCAAGCTGTTGTTCCTGATTCTTCACTTCCAGCTATTGTTCCTGACTCTTCAGTTCCAGCTGTTGTTCCTGCCTCTCCAACTTCAGCTGTTCTTGAGTTTCCAGATGTTCCTGATCCTGATTCTTCAGCCCCAGCTGTTCCTGAGTTTCCAGCTCCAGCTGTTCCTGAGTTTCCAGAACCAGCTGTTCATGTTTTTCCAGGTTCTTCAGTTCCTGAGTATCCTGTGAATCCAGTTCCCCTTGTTCCTGAGAAAATTTCAGTTCCAGTTTTTCTGTTCCAGATTTGGTTCCAGTTTCCTTCACAGGAAGGAAACTGGAACCAAATCTCAAAACCAAATTTCTCTCACTGGGAGACAAAACTGCATACCAGAACTATTGGCCCATGGGACTTGCACACCGGGCCCACCCACTTGATGAACTAGTTTGCCCAGCTGAGGTCCAGATCGTGAAGCCACGTGAGTCAGGTTGTGACTCAAAGACACTTGTACCAGGCTGATCATTGATTTGTTCCCATTGCTGATGAAGACTGAACCAGAAGATCAAACCTCAAACTATGTATTGTCTTATGCATTGTTTGATGTAACACTTGCCTTTTTTGCATAATTGTGCATGTTTTATATTTACCAATAGTTATGCATGCTTGATACCAAGTTTTTATCTATTTAGTCACAAGTTAGTTAACAATGAGTATTGCATGCCTTGATGCTATGTTTTTACTATTTTAGTAGTGGAAATATAAATTTCCAAGCGGGGAGTATTCTGGAACGTATAAGTAGCCCTAACTAGAAAGCAGGTATCAGTGTGTTAGAGTGTCTGACAGTTACTGGGTTAAATGCTAGGTATGTTGATGGGTCAGTGGGCGGAGTCTAAAAGGTCATTGGGAGACTTCCTGGACACAAGCCACATGGGAATCTCTTCGTCTGTAAGAAGCATGGGCCATGGAAGGTTACACAATAAGCCTGAGTCATTATAAAGATGGTATGAAAGAGCATCATACTTTTACCTAAAGAGATGGTCTAAAGAAATAGACAAAGGATGTATTTTCCAGGAGTATCAACCACAGCATGAATGCAAGTAATCTTTCTAATAAATATATTTTTTATTATAAGATCTTTTCTTTTGCATTATCTATCTGACTGGATTTAAAAGAAGGCGTTTTTTATATCTGAGTCAGAATAGTTTTGTTTGATAGTATAGTCGGTTTATGTTAGATTATGTTTGTATATTTTATTTTTTATCCTGTAATCAGCTCTGGGAAGTGGGGGAGGGGGAAAGGGGTGGGGGGGTTATATTGTAATAAATTTATAAAACTTTTAAAGAAAAAAGAAAAAAGAAAAGAAAGTCAGTTTGAAGTTTTGAGGCAAGAGTTTTTCTAGAATAAATTTGCTCAGTAGGTTCCACAGTTTTTCCCAGTACAAGTTTATAGTTAAATTGTAGGTATGGTTCCTCCATCTCTTTAAGTTCTGTATATTGTTGCATACAGGCCTCTTTGGAGCTAATCTGTTCCTCCTCTATTGTTCCTTGGCCTATAGATTGATTCATTAAAATTTGAGACTCAATTTGTGGCTCTAAAATATCATCTTTAATTTTTCTCCAAAATTTCATATACTCTGTAGCTTCCAAAATTGTTTCCAATATAAGCTCATAATCAAGCTGTGGGTAAAATTCATCCATTTCAGTGGTGAAGTAATCTTTTAATCATTTAGTGGAGGCTTTATTTACTAAAAGTCAACAAATATCCACCTCCACTATTTAGTAAACTCACCACCCAGCTGTTTCAAGTCCTTTATCTTTTCCCTTTTCATTTGAAAGTCAAATCCATCTTCAAACACCAAGAGGGAATACAGTTGCAATAACAATTTTCACCACAAGATGTCCTCAATAGACTGTAAAATCTTTTTTCCCAAGTTAATAAAAAAATTTCTCATTAGGAAATTAGAGAAAAAAACAGATATCTCCAATATAATAAGTAAGATAATAATGATGTTATAATAACAATTTTTTCAGGACCCCTAGGTATCCCAAAATTTAAATAGTCAGTAGAAGTTAGCTATTTTATATTCTTTTGTTTCCAGAGCTCTTTTTCCCAAGCAAACAGACACCGCTTTCTTAAAGCAGAGAAATAGTTCAGAAGCTTTTTACAGGAACGTAGTTAGGGCAGAGAGAGGGAAGGAACGGTCTCACCCAAATTCTCCCGGTTGGTTCTTTATTCTTAGCTGTTCTTCTGACTTTTGGCTGGTGCTGCTAAGTGATCGGACATTTTACTGGCCGATCTTTTCTCCGTCGGCCCTAAGAAGCTGTCTCGAACCGTAGAAGGAGCTGCCACCCTTTCGCAGTCTGACGAGGGGCCTCCTCAACAGTAGTCGCCTACTTTGGAAAAATGGATACTTAAAGTGTCTAATTTAGCAGAAATGGCAAAAATCTCCGCCTATTTGAAGAACCATTCACAAGAAAGATATATTATGGTTTGGAGAAGATGGATTGATTATATTCAGAAGAAGTATGAAACTGAAAAGTATTACCTTGCTTTTGAGTAGATTTTAGATAATTATTATAGTATTAATTATATTATTATTTTTGTTTTAATTTGTTAGTATTTGTTTTGAGAAGGAGTTAAAGTGTGTTATGACTGATAGTTTAGTTAGCTTATGTTAGCTAGATTATGTTTATTTGTTACCCTGTAATCAGCTCTGGGAATTGGGGGAGGGGGGAGGGGATGGAGGGGGTTATATTGTAATTTGTAAAACTTTTAATAAAAAAAACAGTAGTCGCCACTCCAGGATGACTTTTTCACCATATTAAGCATCTACCGGCGGAGGGAAACCGGCCGGTGAAGAAAGAAGTCTCTCTGAACAACTGCCTGCGCCGCGATCCGGAACTGGAAGTTAGGTTTCGTGCCCAATACTATCTGCAGACAGGTGGCGACTCTATCCACGGTGCTTACATGTGACAATTCAGAGCCATTGGCTCAGCATCCCATGATGCGCTCCTTTGTCAAGGGAGCAAATAACACCAAACTGCCTGTGATTCATCAATATCCCTCTTGGGAATTGCCACGGGTCTTACAGGCCCTTACCTCACTGCCATTTGAACCCATCAGGACCTGTACACTGCGGTCTTTAACCATGAAGGTAGCCTTCCTGATAGCTGTCATGTTGGCTAGACTCATCTCAGAACTGGCAGCTCTCTCTGTCAGAGATGACCTATGCGTTTTTCATAATGACAGGGTGGTCCTTCGATTGGATCCGTCATTTATTCCTAAAGTGAATACCTTATTCCACAGGATGCAGGAGGTGATCCTACCAGACTTTTGTCCTCATCCATCTCATGACTTAGAATGTCAATGGCACATCTTGGACATCCATAGGGCATTACGCCATTACATTAAGTGAACTTCAGCCTTTCGCAAGTCGGAAGCCCTCTTTGTCTCTTTTCAACCCTCTTCCATGGGGCAGAAGGTTTCGGCCTCCACTATAGGCAGGTGGATCAAAGCTTGCATTGCAAGAGCGTATCAGTCGTATTCCCTGTCAGTCCCGAGCTATATCATTGCCCACTCCACCTGCAGCACTGCGACATCCATGGCATGGGTGACACAGGCATCCATTGAGGATATCTGTAGGGCGGCGACTTGGTCCTCACTTTCTCCGTTCATCCAGCATTATAAGCTGGATAGGTTTGCCTCCGTGGATGCCTCATTTGGCCAGAGAATGCTCCAGCAAGTCGTGCCACAAAATAGGACAGAGGCCAGACTGATTCCCTCCCATAGGGACAGGGCAGCTTTGGTATGTCTCATTCATGGATTCTCCATCTTCATGCTGGAGAAGGGGCATTGTCTTACCTGAACGCCTTTTCTCAGCATGATGATGGAGAATCCACACCCACCTCTTAGTGTCCGTAAGGTCCTGTGTCAGGGGTAGAAGAGCCAACACGTAGGACTGTCGTCAATAGCTTCGCCATCATCATGACTGGGTAGTATTCTAGCCCAGGAGAGGCATGGCAAGTTTGACAGACTTAGTCTAATTGGGCAGGAAGACAGAGTTAACTCTGGATTCGTGGATTCTCCATCATCATGCTGAGAAAAGGCATTCAGGTAAGACAACGCCCCATTTAACTTATATGCAGAGCACATCATGAGAAAGGCAGGGCTAGATGAATCAAAAGTTGGAATTAAGATTGCTAGGAGAAATATCAAAAACCTAAGATATGCAGATGATACCACTCTAATGGCAGAAAGTGAAGAGGAACTAAAGAGCCTCTTGATGCGGATGAAGAAGGAGAGTGCAAAAGTTGGCTTGAAACTCAACATTAAGAAAACCAAAATCATGGCATCTGGCCCTCTCAAATCCTGGCAAATAGATGGGGAAGAAATGGAGGTAGTGACAGATTTTATTTTCCTGGGCTCTAAGATCACCTCAGATGGGGACTGTAGCCAAGAAATTAAAAGACGCTTGCTCCTGGGGAGGAAAGCTATGGCAAATCTAGACATCATATTAAAAAGCAGAGACGTCACCCTGTCAACAAAAGTGCGTATAGTCAAGGCCATGGTTTTCCCAGTTGCAATGTATGGATGTGAAAGTTGGACCATAAGAAAGGCTGAGCGACAAAGAATTGGGGCCTTTGAACTATGGTGCTGGAGAAGACTCCTGCGAGTCCCTTGGACTGCAAGGCGTTCAAACCAGTCAGTCCTAGAAGAAATCAACCCCGACTGCTCTTTAGAAGGCCAGATCCTGAAGTTGAAACTCAAATACTTTGGCCACCTAATGAGAAGGAAGGACTCACTGGAGAAGGGCCTAATGCTGGGAAAGATTGAGGGCAATAGAAGAAGGGGACGACAGAGAATGAGGTGGCTGTTATGGTTCCGGCTAATGAAACACTTCAAAGAACTTCCAGGCATTTATTTTCCTAAAAGTCTTTTATTGTTGCAAAATGCTGGCATAGGCATAACATAGGGATGCTAAGAACTAAGTTCACTTCCTCTGAGCAGTTAAACTATCAGCATGTTCCCTCCCTAAATTAGTCGTCATATATCACATTATCCAATTAGTGTGAAGGTCAAAGGTTTTTGTCCTCTTTCTTTCCCGGGCTTAACCCCCACCCCCTTCTGCTCTGTATTAACCCCATAAATACCAGACAGTTCTGCATATTGTCAAAAGCAAGAATATACAATATTTGCAGCGTTGACATCCGGCCCCCCTTAGAAGAAGGACAGATCCTGTAATGTAAACAAAAGCAAATGTTAATGACTAGTTTTCAGTTTGTTGGGATATTTCACATGAAACCTTTTGACCAATCTGTCAGCTTTCACTTCACTCAATTTCACCCAGGTGGCTTCAGACAACAGGTATCCCTTCCATTGCACTAGGTACTACAATTTCCCTCTAATGATTGTAGAATCAAGAATACGTTTCACTTCATAGTGGGTCTGTCCCACAACTACGAGGGGTCCAGGTGCCTTCTTCTTCGGAGGTCTTAAAGTGGAGCCCTGATAAGGCTTCAACAAGCTACAATGGAAAACTGGGTGAATTTTCCCTAAAAGTCTAGGGAGTTTTAGTTCTACTGTGACTGGGTTGATGATCCTTACTATGGGGAAAGGCCCCAAGAATTTAGGTCTCAATTTCTTGCTGGGTAATTTAAGGTGTAAATACTTAGTTGACAAGTAAACCATTTCCCCAACTTGGAATGTTCTTTGGGGAGCCCTCTTCCTATCAGCCTGCTTTTTATAGGTTTCAAAAGTCTTTTTAAAGCAGTTTTTGTGTTTTTCCAAACTTCTGCCCATCCCCTCACCCACTGATCAAGTGTCTGGGAAGCGGAGGGCAACTGAGGATTTTCAGGTATTGGGCTGAACTCTTTTCCTGTGGCGACTCTGAAAGGCATGTAGCCGGTGCTGCTGTGCACAGAATTATTGTACGCCATCTCCGCAAAGGGGAAGGAGATCAGTCCAGTTCACCTATTGGTAAGAAACACAGCATCTAAGATATTGCTCCACCATTTTGTTAGTGGCTTCTGTGGCCCCATTGGTGGCCGGATGAAAAGCAGATGATAAACCTTGAGAGGATCCAATTAATTTAAGAAAACTTCTCCAAAACTTTGCTGTGAACTGCACCCCCCTGTTTGAAATTATTTGCTTAGGGGCGTCATGCAGCCGGTAGATATGTTTCAGGAACAATTTGGTCAGTCGTTGGCAGATGAGAGTCCTTTGTAGGCGATGAAATGAGCCTGCTTCGAGAACAGGTCTATTACAGTCCAGATGACAGTATTTCCACTTCTTTCAGGTAGGTCTACTATAAAATCCTTAGATATTTCTTCCCATGGTTGAGAAGGGTCTGCCACGGGTTGCAGTAACCCAGGGGTTTTCCCCGGGATTCTTTTCATTGTGGCACATACAGTACAACTTTTTACATAGTTTTCCACATCCTTTTTCAGCCCCGGCCACCAAAATTGCCGGTGGGTGAGGTGTAGGCTTTTCAAATATCCAAAGTGTCCACTTGTTTTACATTGTGGCTGTGTTCGAGAGCAGTAAGATGGAGCACTTCTGGTACATAGCTTCCCCCCTTTGTAAGCCAAGCCATCCCTGCATGTTAGGGAGGCTTGATTATCTTTGAACCATTGGTCGATGAGGAGCTCTCGTTTTATTATCTTTGCTCCAGGGTCATCAGGTGTGAGTTGAGTGGCAGCTTGTGGATTGGGAATAATTGCCTCATTAACCTCCTCTCGTTCGCTTTTGTATTGGGGTAATTGGAATAACGCATCAGCAAGGAAGTTCTTTCCTCCTGGTATGTACTTTAGAGTGAAGTTGAAGTGGTTAAAGTACTGTGCCCACCGTACTTGCTTTGGGGACAATTTGCGGGGAATTTTCAGTGCTTCTAGATTTTTGTGATCTGTCCATATCTCAAATAGCACCTTGCTACTTCTAGATAGTGCAGGGGTAGGCAACCCAAAACACTCAAAGAGCCACTTGGACCCGTTTCCCACCAAAAACAAAACACTGGGAGCCTCAAAACCCTTTTGATATCTAAAATGAAGATAACACTGCATATATCCTTTTTTACCTTTATTATAGGTGTGTATGTGTATGTGTGTGTATGTGTATATGTGTGTGTGTGTGTATACACACACACACACACGCACACACATACACATTAAAAATAAAAGTAAAAATATGACTCTTGGGAATACCCATACTATTAAAACAATGATCACCAAGAGAATGCTTTAAGAGAATAAAATTACATACACACACAGGTAAAAAAGGATATATGCAGTGTTATCTTCATTTTAGATGTCAAAAGGGTCTCTCTCTCCCTCCCTCTCTATCTGCCCTTGGTCTGCCACTCCTCTTCCCCCACTCTCTCTCTCTCCCTCTCTCTCTCTTTCTCCCCCCCCCTATCTGCTGCTCACCTGGCAAGCTTCAAGCTGTTGTCCAACAACCTCCGGGGTAGGCAACCTCGTCTCTTTTATGACTCATGGACTTCAACTCCCAGAATTCCTGAGTCAGCCTAGCTGGGCTAGCTAGCTCTCTCCTGCCCTTCCTGCTTCCTGCTTCCTTCAGAGACGCAGCAAAGGGAGGAGCTCCGCCCAGAAAGCTTTTCAGCTCCTCGGAGAACACTGTGAGTGCATTCTCTTTTACACATACACATACACACACACACACACACACACACACAAAACACACACACACACCCAGACACACATACAGAGAGAGAGAGAGAAGCAGGGAAGTGCAATTGCCTCTCTCTGTCTCTGTCTCTCTCTGCAAAGGCAGAGGAGGCTGGGAGCCACAGGGGAAAGCTCAAAGAGCCGCATGCGGCTCCGGAGTCGCAGGTTGCTGACCTGTGAGATAGTGTCACCAGTTTAATAGTGCCCATCTAATTGCGAAGGTCTCTTTCTCCCAGATTGCCTATCTTCGCTCGCTCTCAGTAAATTTCTTAGAGGTGTAGGCGCAGGGTTGCAGGATCTCATTTTTGTTATTTTCTAGTAACACAGCTCCAACTGCCACATCGCTGGCATTGGCTTGAATCACAAAGGGTTCCCCTTGGCAGGGATGCTTTAGAACCAGTTCAGCTGCAAATAGTCTCTTTAAATTCTCAAAAGCTGTTTGACAGCTCATTGTCCATGCTAGTGGTTGGCCCAGTCGTGGGTTCCCTCCTCTTTTGCCTGTTTTGAGTAGTTCTGTAAGAGGTAGGGCAATCTCGGCAAAAGAGAGGATGAATTGACGATAAAAGTTGGCAAAACCCAGAAAGCTCTGGAGCTGTTCACAAGTCCTTGGGGGTTGCCATTCGATTATAGCTTTCATCTTGGCTGGATCCATTTCAATACCTTTGTTGGAAATTTGGTAGCCAAGATAGTCTAATTGGGTGTGGTAAAATTTGCATTTTGACAATTTGGCATAAAGCTTGGCGTTCAATAGTTTCTTCCTTTCCCACTCTAAGACCCAGCTAATTTTTGCCTACATATTTATCTTACATCCTGCCTTTATGCTATCCTTTCCTGTTTCCCAGCCATTATAGTTTTTGATAAGCTTATTTGTCTAGGCAGTAAGTTTCCACTGAAGCAAATTCAATTTAAAATTTCTCTTTCAATATTAAAATTTGAAGACCTTTCCTTTAGTTCTATCAGATAGCATACAACCTAATCTCCAGTAGGGATTGTCTTAAAAAAAAAACGCTTTGCATCCCTTTGTTTTAACAAAAATAAAATAGATTCAACTTTCCCTTTTCATACTCAATTATACAATGTATTTTAACTCTATCACATACCTGCAGTCTAAGGGGGAAGGAAGGATGAGACAAGATAAGAATTAAATAATTACTCTCTAAACTTATTTCTAGCATTTTCATTTTAGCAAGAATAGGAATTAAAGCAAGACAACCTTTATTTTATGCAAATTGTTTAGCTAGCCAGGGAAAATTCTGAAAGGCAATGCATCAAATTTATTAGATCTAAAATAAACATTTAGAAAAAAAGAGACAGAAATCTAAAAAATTAAACCACAGAAAGTAAGCTGCACTGAAATTCCAAAGAAAACATATTGTTTCATTTTGAGTCAATATGTGCTGTTAATATGATCTAATTAGCTATTTGTATTTCAAATAAATTGATTGAAAGAACTTGTGGGGTTCAATATAAAATAAATAGCATACTTGTATTGGCATCAATAAATGCAGTGCCAGCAAAGATTGCACTTAAATTTTGGAAGAAGGCAGGCAAAAGCAAAGAAATAACTTTCAATACTTTTTAATATCTTTTAAACCTTTTTTTTCCTTTGACTATTGGCAATCAGTTGCAATTAATCAGAATAGTTTTAGTTTGCTAAATTTACAGAATACTAAATAATGAAGCTCATGATACAATTGTTGCATCCAAATAATTAATCTTTCATTATGATAGATTACAAATGTTGCATTTAAATTGAAGTTCAATCACTTTTAGCTTTTGAAAAATAGTATTCAGGACTGTTGTAACATTTTAAACACATCCGTTACATGGAATGTGATATTTTTTAAACGAAAAATGGATTTACATTATTTAAGCATTTCCTCTAATGGATATGACAAAAGCAGTCTTTGTTACCCATATGAATGTTTATCCTTAGGAGTGGAGAGAAGTTTCAGATGATTAGTTCTCCTAAATTATTGACAATTTTCTGGACTACCTGGACCAGCAGAATTCTTTATTTTCATTTCATTTAATGAATTTTTTATTATTAAGAATAAATCTTTAAGCAGAACTACTGATTCCAAATATGAGATTTAGTGTAGGGAACAACCTATTGGTGCATGATTAAATAGAACTGCTTTTATCTGAAGGACTTAGGAATTTTGGAAAATAGGTTTTCATCTATTCTGAGGAATAAAGGAAAGTAACATGTTTATGTATTATTTTATTTATTAAATTATATCTTGTCTTTATTTCAGAACTTCAAAACAGCACCTCCTCATTTTTTTCTTCTTAACAGAAACCCAATGAAATGAACTCAGTTCAGAAAGTAATTGGTGCTAAGCAGTGGTGAGATTCTGCTAGTTCGCACCAGTTCAGCAAAACCAGTAGCTAATTTTTTGTTGCCCAGGCCCAGAACAGACTTCCAGAAGCAGCATCCACACAGAACTGGTTGTTCACGTATTTGAATCCCACCACTGGTGCTAAGGCAGTGCTCAATATAAATCTGTCACATGTAGCTAGAGCAGGTACTTTTTAATTTTGTATAATTATTCTGATATTGTCAATTCAGCTTTCCTTTTGCTCTTAATAAGGCATTTCATCTATGAGATTCTTGTTTCCAGAGTAGGCCTGCCTCATATGGCCTGACAATAGCATGGGTACAACTAAAGCTGCCCACTTTACTTTCACTTTATTACTAAATACCATTATGTGAAAGCCTCAGTTTTCTAAAGCCATGAAGAATGATGAAGAGAAATATCAATGGGTCAAACTGTATGGAAGATTCTGATTTTGAACATAAAAGAAGCGTATGTTAAACAGCTTTTATCATAAGTATTTATAAATGTATTATATTTTTGTGAAACTATAAAATGGGTAGGTGCAATGATGGTGATACGATCTGATTATTAATTAAGCTAGAGTTAAAGGTAAACCAATATGTAGATTTAACAAAAGGGCTAAGACGAAAAAGAACTTTCTGATTGGTATATGAAACAGTGTCTGGATATGAAAAAGAAACTGAAAAAAAATAGAACAAGCAGATAATTGGAAAATATCTATTCCATTTCATAAAAACAAATTTAATCCTATCAAGATAATGCGGGTATAATTTTGTCTATTGCGTTAGGCCATCAAAGTCAATTAAAGCTAAATTGGGGAGGATCATTTAGAGGTATGAATATCCAATCATAGTAATCAAACATACAATCTGTTGGGATATTCATGAGGAGGAAGAGTCATGTGGTAACTCAATCAGCCAATATGAAGAAAGTGCTACTGAGTCTGTGCAAAAGAATATTGATTAGGAGCTGGATTTCCAGTCTCAGGTTTGTCTCTGTATCACTCTGTAAGAAGTCTTCAATTGAGCTATGTTGCTGTAAAGAAGAATGTATGGTATTGTAAATATTTTTATATGAATATAAAGAAGTTATTTTGAATCAGCTAAATGCAGTCAACTGTGAGAGCTTCTGATTTATTTTTTCACCAATAGAGAAATTAAAATTCTCTAACAGATTATGGGCCAGAGCTTACTAAGGACTGCATTGTAATTTAAAGCTGGAAGAAACTGCCTGTGTTTAGAAAGTATAAGAACAAGGCAGAATTAGCAGAATGGCTGCAATGGAATTTGAGGAAAACTCTGTGCCTCATTTGGGCCACAAGAATTACATTGTGTGGGCTGCAAAAATGGAATGTTTGCTGAAAGCTAAAGAGCTATGGTATATTGTAGAAAATCCACCACAAGTATTTGCAGCTGTTGATCAGAAAAGTCATGATCAAGCAATGGCTTATCTCATCTTGAATTTAGATGATGAACAATTTCTAAGTGTTGCAAATTTAAAGACTGCAAAGGAGATTTGGTTGAAGTTGAGAGCTGTGCACTTGAATGTTTCTGCATGCAATATAGTGCAATTGTCAAGAAAACTTTACAGGGCCTGTTTGCAACCAGGTGAATCTGTGGAACAGCATTTCAATAAAATGCAAAGTTTATTTTTGGACTTAGAACAACATGGTATTAAATTCCCTGAGTCCCAGAAAGTTTTATTGGTGTTGAACAGTTTAGATAAAACCTGGGACACCGTTTCTGCGATATTTGAGTGTAAAGAAGAGCAAGACTTAAATTTTGAGGCTTTAAAGGCATGTTTGCTTAATGAAGAAAAAAAAAGAGCCATTTTAGAAGCAGCCACGAGGAGGTGAAATTCCTGAGGAGGAGGTCCAGCAAGTCTCCAAAGAAGAAACATTTTGCAGGCAGAGAGCTAAGCGAGAAAAGAATTGCTACATTTGTGGAGCAAAGACACATCTGAAAAGGAACTGTTTGCAAAGGAACTATGTGCAGGAAGCAAAAAGGACTGATTTGCAAAAGGAACAGTTTGGTGTTGCAAAAGTTTGCTATAGCAACAACAGAGACAAGTGGCTAATAGATAGTGGGGCAAGTCAAACAATTGTTAATGACTCTGAATTATTTTGCAGGTTTGTTCCAATAGCCTAAGAAACTGTGGCTTTGGCAAATGGCCAGAAAGCAAAAGTCATTGGAAAAGGCAATGTAAAAATTCTATATTTGTAATCAAAGTTTACCAATGTGCTTTGTGTACCTGAGATGGAACATAATTTGTTAAGTGTGTCTAATTTAGACAAACAAGGTTTTGAGATCATTTTTATAAATGGGAAATGTCTCATCAAAAGGAATGGGAATATTTGTGCAGAAGGCATAAAAGAAAATAATCTATATGCATTGCAGGGACAAAAGGTTCAATGTTCCCATATATTTAAGAATGTTGCAGAGCACAATTCATGTGTTCATCTTCTACATAGAAGACTTGGCCATGCAAGCTTTAAAGTTTTGCAGCAAATGCAAGATTTTGCAGAAGGGCTAAATTTGAAGGGATGCAAAACTTATTTGGACTGTGCAGTATGCAAAACATTGAAGTCAAAGGTATTCTCAGTTAGTAAATGTAGCACAAGACAAACAAAAAGAGTTCTAGAGCTGGTCCATGCAGATCTGGTGGGACCTATGCAGGCCAGTTTGGGAGGAGCAAAATATGCACTGGTAATTGTTGATGCTTATAGCAGGTATTCATTTTGCTACTTGCTTAGAGCAAAGACAGAGGTGCTACAACAATTCAAACAGTGGGTAAGTTTTTTACAGAGAAGGTACAGACAACAAATGAGGTACTGAATTTATGTCAACTAAATTCCAACAATGATTGGGGCAGTTAGGGATAAGACACAGACATACAAATCCTTACACAGCAGCAGAGAATGGTGTAGCTGAAAGAAGGAATGGTGTTTTGCAAATAATGAAAGATTCATTATTAGAAGATTCTGGTATGAGCAGGTCATATTGGGGAGAAGCCATATTGGCTGCCAATTATATAGTTTAACAGGCTGTGGAGTTCCTCCATTAATAATACTCCATATGCCATTCTATATGGGAGACAGCCATCACTGGCACATTTGAGAATTTTTGGAAGTACTGCGTGGGTACATATTCCAAAAGCAATCAGAAGAAAGGGACAGCAAAAGGCAAGAAAGCTCAGGTTTGTGGGCTATGAGCCAGGGTCAAAAGGATATTGCTTTAGCGATGGAAGTAAAAGAATTGTAATTTCAAGGTCTGCTAATTTTGCAGAACAAAATTGGGACAGAATTAATGTAAATTCTGGGTATGTCTCACTTAATGACGGTGATCTATTTAATGACAATAACTCATCTAATGATGGAAAAATGGTTATTGAAGATGTCAATGTTCAGGGAGGAGAGGCTGAACAAGACATGAAGCCAGAAAGACTTGAGACACAGGAGCAGTTAATACCACATAGGTCAGAGCGATGTAATAAAGGAATTCCGCCTGACAGGTATTCTGCCAGCAAGGTAAAGGTTTGCAATGTGTGGTATGAGCCAAGAAGTATAAAGAAGTGTTGGCATTACCAAAAGCTGAACAAGAAAGATGGAAGGAGGCCATGGATAAGGAGATGAAATCCATGGGAGACCATGAAGCATTTAAATCAGTGACTTTGCCACAGGGAACCAAAGCTGTGGGTTGTAAGTGGGTATATAAGAAAAAGGTATTGGCAAATAATGATATACATTATAAGGCCAGGTTAGTGGCACAAGGTTTTTCACAATTAAGGAATGTGCACTATGATGAAGTATTTGCGCCAACTGTGAAAAGTGAGAGTATAAGATTAGCACTAGCGTTGGCAGCAGCATATAAGCATAAAATCTGGCACTTTGATATCCCAACCGCATTCCTCAATGCTGAGTTAGAGGAAGAAATTTATATGATCCAAGCACCAGGATATAAAATTGCAAAACCTAACATGGTATATAAATTAAACAAGGCTATTTATGGGCTGAAGCAGTCAGCCAGAAACTGGAATGTCTGTTTAGATACTGCTTTAAAGGATCTTGGATTTAAAAGTTGCAAAGCTGATAATTGTATATATACGGGACAGTTACAAGGAGGGAATTGTCTACTGTTATCATTTGTGGATGATCTTTGCTTCAACGCAAAGGATGCATCACAAGTCAAAGAATTTGCTGATAAATTAGGAAATAAATTTGAATTAAAGAATTTGGGAGAAATAAAAAATTATCTTGGTGTAGAGATACAGAAAAATGAAAAAGGTGGTTATATTCTCAGTCAAAGGAGAAAAATTGAGCACTTATTGGAGAAATATAATATGAAAGATTGCAATACTGCTCCCACACCCATGAATGCGGATTTTTATAATAGTTTAAGTGTGGACAAAGGTGAAACCTGTGATCAAGAGATATATCACTTGGCAATAGGGAGTTTGTTATATCTATCACAGTGGTCCAGACCAGACATAGCTTGCGCAGTAAGCATTTTGAGTCGTTTTACTGCTGCACCTACAAAGTTACATTGGATGGGTGTAAAATGGGTTCTCAGATATTTAAAGGGAACTATAAATTTGGGTCTTCAAAAAAGATTACTGAGGAATTGAAATTAAAGTGTTATTTCGATAGTGACTATGCAAATGATATAAACACAAGGAAATCAAATCCTGGGATTATAATATTATTTGGAGGGACTCTGATTGGATGGAAGTCCAGAAAACAAAAAACTGTTGCTATTTCAACAGCGGAAGCAGAGTTTATTGCTTTATCTGAATTGTGTTCTGAAGTAACATGGTGTGTACAGTTGTTGCAAGATTTAAATATTAATGTAAAAGAATCTTTAAAGGTATTTAAAGAGAATGCTGCCTGTATAAAAATGGCAACTGGTGACAGGGTGAAGAAAAGAAGTAAACATGTAGACATTAAGTATTGTAATGTCAGGGAAACTGTAAAAGGAAAATTGATTAGTTTACATCATTGTTCTTCTGAGAATAATTTGGCAGACATGATGACTAAACCATTGGGTAGTGTTCACTATGGAGAATGTGTTAAGTCAATAGGTCCGGTGTCTCTTCCTGTCATGAAGGGAGGAGTGTTGAAATATTCATGAGAAGGAAGAGTCATGTGGTAACTCAGTCAGCCTATGTGAAGAAAGTGCTACTGAATCTGTGCAAAAGACTATTGAGTTAGAAGCTGGATTTCCAGTCTCAGGTTTGTCTCTGTATCTCTTTGTAAGAAGTCTTCAATTGAGCTATGTTGCTATAAAGAAGAATGTATGGTATTGTAAATATTTTTATATGAATATAAAGAAGTTATTTTGAATCAGCTAAATGCAGTCAACTGTGAGAGCTTCTGATTTATTTTTTCACCAATAGAGAAATTAAAATTCTCTAGCACAATCTATATGTTCAGAAAATTATTACATTTAAAATAATATTTCTTTTAAGAATATTCTACCAAGATATTTTAATCAACCTACATTAGTACTACCACTTACTTATGGTTAAAAAAATTCCTTTTTTGACTGACCAATCTAATTTGACCTTTCTCAAGCCTTGTTCTTCTTTTTCCTCAGCAACATAAGATTCTAAAACTGAAGAAACACTATTGTCATGGATCCACTTGAACTCTTTTGTTAACTGGACTGAATGTATTATTGAAACGTCAAATTTTTTAAAGAAAAAATTGCTAAACTTAGATTCATTTTCAGTATATTCAGTGTAACTCAAGTGCCTGAGAAATCACTGAATCTTCATAGCGTATCTGATCATAGATGTGCTATGAAGATTTGGTGATTTCTTACCAAATAATTATCTTACAGTAGTATTTTATGAAAGCATTCACTGAATTTACCCACATATATAAGTATAACATATTTGTGATGTTAAATATTTATATTTTTATTTTGTTTTCAGTTCTGAAATAGGTATCTAGAACCTTGGGGGAAATGACCACATCATACTGAAATTCAATATAATGCAAACACAAGCAATAGAAACTAATCTAACCAGTGTCTTAAACTTCAAAAGACCTGATTTTAATAAACTGAGGGAGAACCCATGAAAAATTCCATGGATGAAAATCCTAGAGGGGAAAACAACCCAAGAAGCATGGGAAACTCTGAAAAATATGATCATAAAAGCCCAGTCCAGCACAATACCATTCAAAAAGAAAAACAAGAAATTCAAGAAGAAACAAGCATGGCTGCACAAAGCTATCTCCAACAAACTGAAAGACAAAAACAAGTACAAAAAATGGAAAGAGGGACACATAACTAAGGCTGACTATCAGCAGACACCCAGAACATGCAAAGATGAAGTCAGGAAAGCAAAGTCTCAGAATGAAGGACAATAAAAAAGTTGCATCAGAAATGAAGGACAATAAAAAAGTTTTTTTTTCAACATATTAATAACAAGAAAAAAGTCGAGGCTTCCGGTGGTTTAATCATCGGTGATGGCGGCTACTCTGTAGCCGTCCTCCTGGGAAAGCGTGAGAACCGCGGAGAACAGCAGGCACCAGCTGTTCCGCGGCTCAAAACCTCCCTCCCGGGCGAAGGGGGGGGAGGGGAGTATCACCCGAATAGAGGTAGAGCCTCTTAAACCCCCCAGGAATTTTTTCCTTGGAGGGTGAAAAGAGAGCTCCCTCGGAGTTCGGGCTGTCTCCGCCTCTCAGCTGTCTTTGTTCCTTTGGGAACAAAGGAAAACGCTGCTTCCACCTCCGTGCTTAAAGGAACTGGGTGAGTTATTTTTAAAAGCGGACAGAGCTGGATAAAGGATTTGATTTATTGGATGATATTTGGACTTTAGTTGGAAAGGCTGACCTTTCCTTTTTTTCCTTTTTCTTTGTTTTTTTTGTGTGGAGAGTGAAAGTAAAATGGCGATTTGAAAGTTTTTTTTTTCTTTCTGGAGAAAGTGAGTGAAATGGAACGTTATGAACTATATCGTTTTCTTTTAAATTTTTTCTGAAGGTGGACTTGTGTTTTGGAATGATTTTTTAAACTCTCCTTTGTTTTTTTTTGAGGATTTTTTTTATTGTTTTTTTAAGAAGGAAGAAAGAAGAAATAAGATTTTTTCCTTTTTAAAAATGGCTTCAAAGAGGCAAGCAGTTTCTACAGTACCTAAGGTGGCTTCTTCTCCTGCGATTCTACCGGCACAACAACCTAAAGCTACACCACCACTTTCTCCTCCTTTGCCAGCAATAACAGTACAAGATATGAAAGACATAATGGGAAGTGCTGTGTCTCAAATCAGAGAGGAAATGAAGGAGCTTTTAGAGCAGAATAAAACTCAAATTAGAGGGGAAATGAAGAACCTTTTAGAGCAGAATAATACTATTCTGAGGCAAGATATAGTTATGGCTTTAACAGGACTCGCTTCTGTGGTTGAGAAGTTAGATTCTAGAGTGGAAGAGGTGGCAGACAAGGTTGAAATTCTGGAAGACAAATTTGAAGGTATGGAAAAAAAGATGGAAATTTCACAAGATGATATTGTTATGTCTCAGTACAGAGAGATGGAACATGCTTTAAGAATCAGAGGTCTGAAAGAAGATATGCAGCAAGAGCTGAGAGAGATTGTGGTAAATGACTTTGCAGCTATTTTGAATAGAGAGAAAGAGGAAATATTTAGAGAAGTTGAAAAAATTTATAGAGTTAACTCCTGGGTTGCAAAGCAAAAAAATTTACCAAGAGATGTGGTGATTTATTTTGCAAAGAGATCTCTGCGTAATGAAATCATACAAGCTTTTTATAATAAGAGGTTTCAGATTGCTGCTCAAGATGTCATTATTTTAAAGGAGATCCCATCCAAAATTTTAAGAAAGAGAAAAGAGTTTGCTTTCTTAGCTAATGAACTTAAAAAAAGATTGATGCCATTCAGATGGGAGATTCCGATGGGTATGGTCGTGAGCCATGCGGGGACACGTTATAGACTTAATACAGTTTCTAAAGCAAAGGAGTTTTACAACTCGGTCCTGGGAGCAGGCTCACCACCACCTATGATGCAGAAAGTTTTGGATGGTAAAGAAGTGGAACAGCAGTCTGAAGGAGTAGGAGTGATGGTTGCTGGAAAGTTACAGGCGGAGTGGTCGCAACAAACAGAGATCAAAGAGCAAAGAATGACTCATGCAGCACATAGACGCAAGGAAAAGGATCAACAGAAGAAGGAAGTCAAAGAATCTCTTCAAGAAATTGTTTCGCTGCCGGTGGGAGGAGCAAGACCCAAGAGTTCTGCAGTACATTCTTCAATGGCAGATCTTCAAGCAATCTTCTCCAGGCTTCTGGTTAAGGGAGATGGTAAAGCTCCTGACTTGGAATGCTAATGGCCTTAATTCCCCCCAAAAGAGAAAGAAAATCTTTCATTATTTAAAGCAACATAATAATGATATTATTTGCTTGCAGGAAACACATCTAATATCTAAAGATCAAAAATATTTAGTTAATGTTCGTTTGGGATCTCATTTTGTATCTTCTTCCCCTGGGAAAAAAGGGGGAGTAGTTATTTATGTTAAGCAAAATTTATCAGCCTGTTTGGTAGAATCTGATCTTCAAGGGAGATATGTTATGATTGAAGTTGGTTTGTATGGTAAGAAAGTACTTATAGTGGGACTGTACGCACCAAATCAACAACAGGAACAATTTTATAGATTGTTACACCAAAAATTAACCTTGTTGGATTACAGATCTGTTATACTAATGGGAGACTGGAATGGTGTTTTAGATACACAAAGAGACAAAAAAGGATCTTCTATTTCTTTTCAACAGGCTAAATTACCTAAAGCTTTTTTTGATCTGAAAGAGGACTGGGAGTTGCGAGATTATTGGCATGAACACAATCAGGAGGAGAGAGATTTCACTTTCTTTTCAGATATACATCAATCTTTTTCAAGAATTGAGTTTTTCCTGATTACAACTGACTTATATTTTAGGGTAAAGAATGTTAAAAATTTTCCTAGGACACTGACGGATCATAGTACAGTTTGGATGGAATTGGTCGATGAAAAAGAGGAGAGGAGATCGTGGAGGATGAATGAAAATTTATTTAGACAAGAAAAGAATGTTCAAAAATTAAAGGAGCATTTAAAGGATTATTTTGTTTTAAACATGCATAAGGGAACTTCAATGTCAATGGTCTGGAATGCAGGCAAAGCCTTCATGCGAGGGATTTTGATACAAATGAATAATGCTCATAGACAGAAGCAGATTCAGAAACGTAAGGAATTGGAAGATGAGATTAAATTAAAAGAAAAAACTTTGATTTTAAATCCTACAGATGAGAAGGTTAAAGAATCAATAAAATTGCTTAAATCACAATTCAATATGTTGATGGCTGACCAAACTGCAACTAATTTACTGTATATGAAACAAAATACATTTTGTAATGCTAATAAACCAGGGAGATGGTTGGCTTACCAACTGAGAAAGAAACAGAGACAGAGAATTATAGATAAAATAAATTATAATGGTAAACTGGTATACCAGAAGGAGTTGATTAAGAAATCTTTTTTAGATTATTATCAAAAATTATATAAGAGTACTAAAGTACAGGTATTAGATATAGATAATTATCTAAATGAAGCCAACTTCCCTAAATTAACAGAAGATCACAAATAAGAAATTAATGGTTTGATTACTAGTGAGGAAATTGAGACCGTGATCAAAGAATTAAAATTAGGTAAAGCACCGGATACGGATGGTTTGACATTTATTTATTATAAAACTTTGGTACAAGAGATGATTCAACCTTTAAGTGAGCTTTTTAATAACATATTACAGGGTTTAGAGACCCCTCTGTCATGGGGTAGAGCCTTTATATCTCTAATTCCAAAAGAAGATCAAGACCTTACTTTACCAAAGAATTATAGATCTATATCTCTCTTAAATGTAGATTATAAGATTTTTGCAAAATTTTTAGCTAATAGGCTTATGAGGGTTTTGCATCATGTTATACATACAGACCAAATGGGTTTTATAACTGGAAGGTATATGAAGAATAATGTCAGACAAATTATTAATTTATTAGAATATTTAGACAAAAATAATCAAGTCTCTGCAGGATTGATATTTTTAGATGCTGAAAAAGCTTTTGACCAATTGAATTGGCAATTTATGTTAAGACTAATTGAGAAAATGAATTTTGGAGAAAATTTTTTACAAGCTCTTGGTGTTATTTACCAAAAACAAACGGCACAACTTATAGTTAATGGGGGTTTGTCAGAGGTGTTCACTATAGAGAAGGGGACTAGACAGGGTTGTCCTCTGTCACCGTTGCTGTTTGTTTTAACTTTGGAAATATTATTGATTAAAATTCGAGAATCACAGCAAATAAAAGGGATAGAAGTTAATAAAAAAGAATATAAACTAAGGGCTTTCGCAGATGACCTGGTAGTTACCTTATCTCAACCTACTTATTCTGTAATAGAGTTATTACAATTGATACATTATTACGGACAAGTTTCAGGTTTTAAAATTAATAATAACAAGACTAAAATATTGCCTAAAAATATGACTAATTTGGATAAGCAGACTTTGGTTAAGTTGACAGATTTTGAGGTTGTTAATAAGGTAAAATATTTGGGGGTTATTTTATCTGTTTCTAATGCAAAATTGTATAAAAATAATTATGAAAGGCTGTGGGTCAATATACAAAGAGATTTGAAAAATTGGGAGAAGTTGCAATTATCTCTTTTGGGAAGAATTGCGGTGATTAAAATGAATGTTTTGCCAAAACTTCTTTTTATATTTCAAATGATACCTATTTTAAAGAATGAGATTAATTTAAATGAATGGCAGAAAGGTATTAACAAATTTATCTGGGCAGGGAAAAAACCAAGAGTAAAACTTAAAATTATACAGGATATTCGTGAGAGGGGTGGACTCAAGGTACCGAATTTGAAATTGTATTATGATGCTGTGGTTCTAACATTAATAAGTGATTGGGTTAACTTAACAAATGTAGAAATACTCCTCTTGGAGGGTTGGGATTTACTTTTTGGATGGCATGCCTATTTAATTTTTAATAAAAAGGTTGACAGGGTTTTTAAATCCCATATTATAAGGATTTCTTTACTTTGGGTTTGGAGGAAATATTATAGAAGTGATTTTAAAATTCCATTATGGGCTATACCATGGAATGCGACAGAAGGGATAAGGAGAGGAGTTAAGATGGATAGTGTCTCTTACACACAATTACTTAGATGGGATGGTAAAAAGTGGCAGTTAAAATCTTTGGAAGATTTAACACAAGAAAATATTATTTACTCATGGTTTCAGTATACACAAATAGTGGATAGGTGGAAGATAGATCGTAATGTGGGCTTTCTTAGAGAAGATGAAAACTTGTTAAAACAAATAAAAGATCAAAGACGAACTCACATTAAGAGAATTTATGGGGTGTTAGTAGAATTGGATTCAGAAGCAGAACTAGTCAAAGAATGTATGATTAAATGGGCACAAAATTTTGGTGAACCAGTTCTATTAGATACCTGGGAAATTATTTGGGTGAGGAATGTCAAATTTACACAAGCCCAAAACTTAAGGGAGAATTTTTACAAAATGTTTTATAGATGGCACCTTGATCCACAAAAAATGTCTCGCATGTATCTTGACTTACAGCCTAAATGTTGGAGATGCGGATGTTTGGGTGCTACTTACTATCATATCTGGTGGTTGTGTAAAAATATAAAAGCTTTTTGGATTAAGATATGGTGGAATATTCAAAGAATTTTTAGAAGGAGGGTAAAATTTACCCCACAATTGTTTTTGTTAGGTATTGTTACTGATTGTGATACTAAAGAGACTACATTGATGTTAAATTTAATTACAGCTGCAAGGTTGTTAGTAGGGCAATGTTGGAAGAAGGAATCTTTGCCTACTTTGCAAGAATGATTTTTTAAAGTTTCTTATTTGGTGGAAATGGCAAAGATTTCGGCTTTTTTGAAGGATCAATCGCAAGAGAATTATTTTGCGGTATGGAAAAAATGGGTAGATTTTATACAACATAAGTTGGATATAAAAAATATTATTTAGTTTTTTAATAACTTATATTTAATATTTAAAATTTAAAATATTTTATAGACTTTACTTTCTTTTTATTTTTACTTTTTACTTTTATTATATTTTCTTTTATCTTTTTCTTTCTTCTTCTTTATTCTTTTTCCTTTTAAGTATTTTTCTTTTGGTATTTATGTTTTTCTATATATATATTATTGTTAATTATTTTATAATTTGTTTAATTAATGTATTTAGATTTATTCATGGTTTATATCTTTTTTAAGATTTTTTGAAGAAATTTTAATTAAGCCTATATTCAGCTCTGGGAAGGTCGGGGGAGGGAATGGGAGGGTTGGGGAGGTTTGGTGAAGGGTTGTTTTGTTTTTTGTAAAATTTAAAAAAAGATTTCAATAAAAATGTATTTAAAAAAAAATAACAAGAAAAAAGTCAAGGAAACTGTAGGTTCACTAAAGAGAGACGATGGCAAGGAAGTAACAGACAATAGGGAGAAAGCAGAGCTGCTTAACTTATTCTGTACATCAATCTTTGCACAAAAAGAAATTATAGCCCAGCATACCAAAAAACTACTGCAAAAGACAAACTAGAAACAAAAATAAAAATAAGCAAGAAAATGGTAAGAGAATACCTATTTGACCTTGACAAATATAAATCATTGGGACCAGACAGATTACATCCCAGACAGATGTAACTGGCAGATGTTATCTCAGAACCATTGCTGGCAGATGTTATCTCAGAACCATTGCTCCATATCTTTCAAAAATCCTGGAGCACCAGGGAAGTACCTGAGGATTGGAAAATGGCTGATGTGATTCCCATCTTGAAGAAAGGAAAAAAAACAGACCTAGGAGTCAGTCTAACATCAATACCTAGGAAGATCCTTGAAAAGATAAACAAAAAACAGATCTGTGAACAACTAGAACAGCGGTTCTCAACCTGTGGGTCACAAACCCATTTGGGGTCGAATGACCATTTCACGGGGGTTGCCAAACAACGCAGTCCGCCATTTTTTCCCCCTTTTCCTTAGCTGTGCTACTCCCTTTTATTCTATTGGCTTTCGAAAGCTAATAGAATAGACTCTCTTGAATAGAGTCTAATTCTATTGGCTTTCAAAAGCCAATAGGAATTGTCCAGGCTGTCTTTGCCCTGCTGAGCCCTGCTGAGCCCACCAAAAGTCCCAGTCTGCAAACGGTGCTGCAAGTTGTCTACAGCGAAGACGAGCTGTCTGAAAGTTTCCACCCCTCCCTGCTGAGCAACTACTAAAAATGTAAATAAAAGAGGGCCAGGGTGGGAGGTGGGAGGCTGGCGGGCGCAGGGAGGGTTGCTGGCGTGCATGGGGCCCAGCGGATGCCTTACCTCCCTTGGACTGGACCAGCTGGTGGCCCAGCCAGTGGTCGCCCTGCGCCATCACTGCCCCTTGCCATCTACGCCTCAGCCGGCGCAGGGGGCGGCACCACGCATGTGCAGCGCTCCTGGGCAGGGAAAGTCCTCAACTTATGACCAGTTGGGTAGTCCTTGACTTACAACCGGTTGGGTAGTCCTCGACTTACGACCGGTTGGATAGTCCTCAACTTACGACCGGTTGGGGTCGTGGCATTAAAAAGGTTGAGAACCACTGAACTAGAAGCAAACAAAATTATAACTAGTAGCCAGCATGGGTTTGCTAAAAAAAGATCATGCCAAACCAATCTTATTTTATTCTTTGATAAAGTGGTTAAATTAGTAGACCAGCGAAATGCTGCGCACATAGTATACTTAGATGTCAGTAAGGCATTTGATAAAGTAGACCACAACCTACTGCTTAGTAAGCTAGAAAAAGGTGGGATAGACAACATCAACACCAGATGGATTTGTAGCTGGCTGACCAACCGTACTCAGTGAATAGTGTCAGAATCCAATTATATTTCATCTCTAGTTATCAATTATAAAAAACCCCATTTCTGCCTTCTATGGATTCTGCCATACGATGAAGGGAAGGGGGTGAACAAAGGGGCTTTATGGCCCTCACTTCCTTCGGTACACTTCAAAGAGACTGGATATGTGTAATGCCAAAAGAGCTAACCGTAAGAATGGGGCTATTACCTTTCATGTAGTTTTCTTTGAAGTCTCCATCCAGCCGGCAGTAAGGAAAAGGGGGTGGGAATGTAATGCTTGAGAGTGTCGCTGAAAGAGGGGGTGATTGGGTGGGGCTACTGGGGAACCCCTTAAAACCTTGAATGGGAGAGCTTGGACCCCAAGTCCTGTCTAGAATGCCTGCAACCATTTTCTCTTAATAAAGGATGCCTGTTGGAAGAATTACAAACTGAACTGGCCAGAAGACATCCTCCTTAGCCATTTCAAAGACGGACTAAATTATGACCTCTATGATGCTTGCCTGCCCCAAGGGGACCCACATCAACTTGAGGAATGGTACATCTTGGCAGAGGAAGTAGAGATCGACATATTGAAGAGACACCACCGAGGAAAACAATGGAGCCGCTCCCCGCCTGAGTTGACACACGAACCAGTGAAACCATCGGCTACAGCCAAGAAGCAAATGGGGTGTTTCAAGTGCGGAAGAGAAGGGCATCGAGCTGTAGAATGCCGCTTCAAAGTCCCCCAGCACAATCCAGACAGATTCCCAATCAGCAAATCTGGAAAGTCTTCAGCTAAGCCAAAAGAAACTGCCATGAGAATGATGGAAATTGTGGAACCCCCCACTTCTGCTCATCAGGGGGAAAGAACTCCAGCCTACACCGCAGGGCCGGTGGACGCCTCAGATGACAGCTCGGAGGGTGAACCCCTGGTAAGTGGACACATCGCACCCATCCTCAAGACAGTGACTATATTAATTCCCCCCACGCCTGAAGCCGTGAAGGTGAAAGCCTTAATAGACTCTGGCTGCACCCGCTGCCTCATTAGCCCGACACTAGTGGGGAATCTGGGCATTCCATCGAGGAGACTGGAACAACCAATCTCCTTTGGCCAGTTAGATGGATCCATAGCAGGGGGGGGTGCCAGCTACCCTAGCAACTCTACCAATATACCTCTTCCTGGGCAAACATGAGGAAGACATAACGTTTGTGGTGACCCCAGGCATGGAATGCCTAATGATCCTAGGGATGGAATGGTTAAAAAATTGGAACCCCTGGGTAAATTGGAGGACGACAGAAATCAAATTCCTGAAGGGGGACCCTATGGACTAAAAACCCCAAGGGGGGCTACCAGAATCAAAAATAGAAAAAGCATCCATGGGAGAGGAAAAGGAACTAACAGAAATACCAGAGGAATACAGAGACCTTGCTGAAGTTTTCAGTGAGGAGAGGGCAGATGAGCTCCCCCCCCCACCAACCCACAGACTGTATCATTGAATTCAAGCCTGGGGCAAAACTCCCGAAGCCCAGATTATACTCCATGAGCCCAAAGGAGAAGGAGGAAATGGAAAGATTCATAAAAAAAAATCTAGAGAGAGGTTTCATTAAGCCATCCAAGCCTAAAGTGGCTGCCCCGGTCCTTTTTAGAGAGAATGAGCGTTGGCTTACCTGAACGCCTTTTCTCAGCATGATGAAGAAGAATCCACTAATGGGTTGTCTCAGTCCTCCTGCCCAATCAGACCAAGTTGTCAAGTTGTCACGCCTCCTCATTATCTGGGGACCTCCCAGTTTTCGACGGGCGAAGCCATTGACAACAGTATGACGTGATAACTCTCAAGCAGGTACTAACGATAACTAACAGAACAATCATGCCACCCGGATCTGACTGACTTCTACTTAGGGAGGGCATGGATTCTTCTTCATCATGCTGAGAAAAGGCGTTCAGGTAAGCCAACGCTCATTCTCCAGCATGATGTCAGAAGAATCCACCAGTGGGACGTACCAAAGCTTCTCAAGTCCCTAAGGGTGGGAGTCAGTAGGGGCCGGGTCCTCAGATGGTGTGACTACTTGTTGTAGGATACGTCTACCAAAGGCGGCCTCAGCCAAAGCAAACTTGTCTAAACAGTAATGTCTAATGAATGGAGATGGCGACGACCATGTCGCCGCCCTGCATATGTCCTCAATGGACGCCTGTGCCGCAGTTGTAGCAGCACTGTGGGTAGAGTGAGCCATCACATGAAGACGAACTGGTAAGGCCAGAGTGACATAAGCGCTTGAAATATAGGCCCTTATCCACCTCCCTATGGTGGAAGCTGAAATCTTTTGCCCCATAGATGAAGGCTGAAAGGACACAAATAGGGTTTCCGACTTATGGAAGGGCTTAGTGCGCTTGATATAACATCGCAAGGCCCTCCTTACGTCCAAAGTGTGCCAGCGTTGTTCTAATTCATGTGACGGGTGAGGGCAAAAATTTGGGAGGATAACCTCCTGTGCCCTATGGAAAACTGTGTTAACCTTTGGAATAAATGAAGGGTCAAGCCTGAGAACTATCCTATCCTCGTGGAATGTGCATAGGTCTTTTCTAACTGACAAGGCCTCTAACTCTGAAATGCGCCTGGTCGAGGTAATGGCAATGAGAAAGGAGACCTTGAATGACAAATGTAATAATGAGCACGTTTTGAGTGGTTCAAAAGGAGAAGATGTTAGAGCTTGAAGCACTCGGGATAGGTCCCAGAAGGGATACCTGTGAATTACAGGCGGTCTGGTATTTGAGACCCCTTTAAGAAAAGCCCGAATGGCTGGATGTCTTGATAAGGAGCCTGAGGAGTCCCATGACAAAATTGAGGACAGGGCTGCTAACTGTTTGCCAAAGTGTTGGGTGCCAACACCTTGTTGACGCCCTCCATTAAATATTCCAGAACCCTGGGAATCATCACCTGTGATAGACTTACGTGTTTCTTATCACACCATTGACAGAAATGCTTCCACGTATAGTCATAAAGCTGGTTCGTTGCCGGTCTCCTGGCCGCCTGTATCATAGCAATCACCTCCGCTGAGTAAGATTCCCTGGTTAGGATACGGCGTTCAAGTGCCAGGCAGTCAGTTGAAGCCATTGTGGATCTGGATGTTGTAGATCTCCCTGTATCAGCCTTATTTGGCTGTCGGGAATCCTCCATGGAGCTGAAAATGAAAGACTCACCAGATCCGCGAACCATGGTCTCCTGGGCCAGTAAGGGGCGATAAAGATCACCTCCAGGAGCTTGTTCCTCCAGGAGCTTCCTGATTACTGCAGGAAGTAGAGGCACTCGGGGGAAGGCATACAATAGGCCTTTTGGCCACCTGCTGCGAAGCACGTCCGCTCCCTCTGCTCCCCGAGAAGGGAACCGGGAAAGGAATCTGGAAAGCTGAGCATTTTCCGGGGTGGCAAACAGGTCGATGATCGGACTGCTGAATTTGGCTGATATCTCCCAGAAGATATCTGGATGAAGCATCCACTCCAAATGATCTATTGTAGACCTGCTGAGGAAATCTGCCTGTCGATTTGCCTCCCCCGAAATGTGTTGGGCTCTGATGGAGAGCAGGTGTTTCTCTGCCCAGGTGCCCAATGCTCGGGCTTCTGTCATGAGGGATTTCGACTGTGTGCCCCCCCTGCCAGTTCACATGGGCCTTTGCAGCCACGTTGTCTGTTTGAATCAGTACATGCTGGCCCCTGACTTCTGTGTGGAATTTTTGAAGAGCTAGATAAATCGCTCTGAACTCCAACCAATTTATGTTGTGTTTCAGATCTGCTTGCAACCACCGACCCTGAATTATCCGGGATTGGAGGTGAGCCCCCCAGCCGAAGAGACTGGCGTCCGTGGTCACCTGAAGGCAGTTGGGTTCTTTGAACAGGGTCTCTTTGCTGACGGACGATGAAGTCCACCAGCCAAGGGAAAACCGTAGTTGATGGGGAACCCGAACCCGTCTGTTGGACGTACTGGTATGCTGTGTTTGGTATGGGAGAAAAAACCACTGAAGCTCCCGGGTATGTAGCCGAGCCCACGGCACGGTTGCTATACATGAGATCTGTTTGCCCAGGAGCTGAGAAAGTGTGGCTAATGCCACGGTTCTGTCCCTGCGTACCTTGCGAGCCAAGTCCCTGATGCTCCTGCGTCTCTCCTCTGACATGTACACATGACATGATTCCGTGTCTATTACTACTCCCAGGTGAAGCTGACAGGTAGATGGATTCATCTGGCTCTTTTTGAAGTTGATCAGGAAGCCATGAACCTGAAGAGTCTGTATAGTGAGGGGCAAATCCGAATGGGCGGCTGAGACTGACGGGGACTGGATCAGGATATCGTCCAGGTAGCACTGGTCCCTGATTGGGACCAGCCACAAGTGAGCCGCCAACACTGCCAGGATTTTGGTAAAGACCCTGGGGGCTGAAGAGAGGCCGAAAGGCTCTGTACTGAAAATGGCGGTTGAAATAGCAGAATCTTAAGTACCTGCAATGAGCTGGGAGAATAGGGATATGGAGGTATGCCTCCTTCAGATCTATGGATGTTAATAAATCTCCCCGCCTGATACTGGTTAGGATGGAGTGCAGTGTTTGCATTTTGAACCGTTTGTAATGAAGGTGAAGATTCAATCCCTTGAGATCGAGGATTGCCCTCCATCCCCCCGAAGACTTTGGGACTACAAACAGGATTGAGTAATATCCCTGCCCCGCCTGGCTTGGGGGAACCTCCTCTATCACCTTGATGGCTAGTAGATGCTGTATAGCATCCTCCATGAGTCCCCTCTTTACTGGGTTTCTCATGGCTGGGCAAGACACAAAGTGATTGAATGGAATGGATTTGAACTCCAGAGACAGGCCTTCCCTTATGGTACGCAACACCCAGGAGTCTGTGGTCGTGTTTTCCCACTGGCGAGTAAAGTGAGTGAGCCTGCCACCAATGGGGGGATTTCCCTCTGAGTCATTTACCTTGGTGGAAGGATCAACCCCCTCGGCCACAAAAGGAATGTTTGGGTTGTGGCTGGTACCTGGACCTGTCTCTATAACCTATCCTGTTCAGTGAGCGCTCCTGTTTGGGAGCGACCGGTCGGTACGGTTGTGCCAACTCTGTTGCTGTCCCTGCCCGACTTTAAGGGGTGAACCTTCTTGTGGACCTCTTTGCCACGTGGGAGATCACCTTTTGCTTCTGTTTATTTTCAACTAAGTACGGCGTTAGTGCATCCCCAAATAATTTGCCACCTTTGAAAGGGGCTGTGGCCGCACGCCACTTATGCTTACTTTCGGCTCTCCAATTCTTTAGCCACAGGAGTCTCCTAGCCACCACGTTGGAAGCCACAGCCCGCGCTGAATGTTTGGCTGAATACAGAGAGACATCGGCCATGTATTCGGATGTGGCAAGTATTTTTGTTAGGTCCTGATGCATTCTAGTTTCCTCAAGTGGGATTCTATTCTGCAGCTGACGCAGCCAGGTGATAGAGATTCTTGCAAAGAAGGAAGTGGCCGTCGCTGCCTTCACAGCCCAGGCAGATGCCAAGTGCGCTTTGTGTAAGGCCATTTCAGATTTTTTATCCTCTGCCTTAAGGACGTCAGATACATCAGCTGGAAGGCTGGCAGTGGAGAATAGCGGTGCCAGCGATTCATCCACTTTTGGGACCTCTAGTAGGTCTCCGAATGCCTTAGGCATGTCTATCATTTTGCGCTCAGACGCGCTCTGTGTCGGCTGGGCTGCTGGTGATTCCCACTGATCCTGCACATTTTGGAAGAACAACTGTGGACAAGGGATATGGAGGTGCATGTCTACAGGCACAGCAAACAAAGGATTGGTTTCCTGATCGGAGGAAGGCTGAGGGGTTGGTACCGACTGAGGGGAAAGCTTACTTGCCTCGCACGCTCTGCGTAACAAAGCCGGAAATAGCGAAGCATTAAAAAGCTCTGCCATGGATTGGGATTCGTAAGATGGTTCCTTGCAATCCGACCAACCGTCCTTGCCTCCCCCATAATCTGAAACATCCGGGTCCGAATCAGGGGATTGGGAGACCATACCTGATTGATCCAGTGGAGGCCTCGCAGCAGTTGTTGGTGCCGAAGAAGAGGATGGTCCTGGAACGAAGGGGGCTTGTTGATGACTCGCTGATGCCATGGCTTGGCACACTGCCTATGATATCCACATTTGGAGCTGGTCGGAGACTTAACGGGTTTGAAGCCTTAACCCCGCAGCAGGTGGTGTGCTGGTGGTGTGCTGGCAGCAGTGGGTGCTGCAGATTAACCTGGCAAGGCAAAGTTCTCCCCAAACATGGGTGGGTCTACCTGACCAAGAGTCCGAGTTGGGACCTGTTGATACCCCGTCTCCGGCGATCATACTCTGGATGTGGATGGTTGAGGCTCTCCCCGTCCACTGGTATGGAGGTCGGCAATGTGAGACCTCCTTCAGCAGACAAGTGTTGGGCCCGGGAGAATTGCTTCTCCAGGGCTCTGTGGGTGCGTTCAGCCAGTTTGTCGCTCGCCGCGCCAGCTTTCCTGTCATGCTTAGACTTGGATCTCGCCTTACCTGATGGAGGCTCGGGTGTCGGCTCAGTGGAGACGGGAATGACGTCCATGTCCAAGGAACGTGGCTCAGAAGGGTCTGCCATTTCCATCGAAATCAACCCAAAGTTGCCTTTGGCCTGATTTGTTCTGCAAGGGACGTCAGAGGTCCCCACGGGGGACTGACCTACATGGATTGGGTGGAGAAGAATCACACGTGTCCCACAGTAGTGGCGATGGTCAGGATGCTGGAACAGCCAACAGATGCAGAAGGGCAGACAGGCAATATGGCGACCAGGCTGAAGAACCAGAGCTGCTGTTGGTACCAAACTCTTGCTCACAGGTGTCTAGATCAGGTGATGGCTGAAACTAAGACTCAGATAAAGGAGTCAGCAATTTTGTTAATCAATCTAGTTTAATACAATTAACATTTGTAGTTCACCCCCGTTATTGCATTCAATTTAGATTTTTTTTAAATTATTGTTATTTTTTTTTAAATTCAAAATGGCGACTGCCAGGGGGATTGAGCCTCCAAATGGTGGGCTCTATGAACGTTCCCTTGGAGGGAATAACAGGAGGGAGGGGGGGTAAAGAAGGGGGGTGAGGGATAGAATTAATGCTGCAGTGCAAGGGACCAGTGACTGCCACAAACAAGGTTAATTGGAATCTGCTAATTGACCCAGTGCATGAAGCAGGGGATTGTGCCTAACAGCTGTTAGGCGCAAAAGGCTTTACTGCTGCCCCATGAGGCTCCTAATGCTTCTGCAGTGGCTTTAAATGATTGTAAGGCCACCGTTGGGCTTTCCCTTGTTGCAGCAATAATAAAGTGTTTAGAAGTGAGATTAGGCCTTTTGAAAATCAAATGGTGGCTGCTAAGAGTCCCTAGCCGAGCCCGGCCAGGGAGAAGCCACTTCTGTGAAAGTGAGGCTGTGAAAATGAAAGCAGTAAGGAAAGGAACTGCGCACGTGAAACTGAGATCTTTCAACAACACCTTTGAAATGCGTACAAGTTAAACCTCCCCTCCCCACTGTGTAGGGCGAGGTTGTTTGCTAATTCAGCAGGATACTGAATCTGGGGAAGTGAAAAACCCACCGCCCCCTTTCCTTGGGAAGTTTTAACCTAACCCTGAGGAGGGAAATGCATCAAATCCTTACAGAGGGGAAACAAAACTCTCACTAAGCTGCTAAACTCTTTTAAAGAATCCACCAATGAGTAAATTTTCTATCAGACCTGCTCCAACGTAGAGAGAGTCAAGAAATCATGTATGTAATGGGCGAAGACCAAGAAGAAAACTGGGAGGACCCCAGATACGGAGGAGGCGTGACAACTTGGTCTGATTGGGCAGGAGGACTGAGACAACCCATTGGTGGATTCTTCTGACATCATGCTGAAGAAGAAGGATGGCTCTTTACGCTTATGCGTAGATTATAGGGCCCTGAATACAATCAGTGAAAGCAACCTATACCCTCTGCCCCTCATGAAAGACATGCTGTCACACCTCTCGAAAGAATTTTTTTTTCTAAACTAGACCTAAGGGAAGCGTACTATCACGTGAGAATTAAGGAAGGGAACGAATGGAAGACTGCATTTAACTGCCCCATGGGGTGCTATCAATTCAAAGTCTTGCCATTTGGATTACAAGGGGGCCCTGCAGTCTTTATGCAATTAATCAATGACGTCCTAAGGGAGCACCTGTTTAAGGGGGTCCTTGTTTACTTGGACGACATTCTTATCTTCACCGAAACAAAAGAGGAACATGTCAACCTTGTCAGAGCGGTTTTAAAGAAACTGTGAGCCGCCCACCTATATGCCAAACTCTCAAAATGCGAATTCCACCAGGAAAGGATAGACTACCTAGGTTATCGCATATCCCCCCAGGCATTGAAATGGACCCAGAGAAGGTCAGAGCAGTATTAGATTGGGCACCACCCCACACAAGAAAGCAATTACAATGTTTTCTGGGCTTTGCAAAGTTTTACCGCCAATTCATCCCCTCATTTGCTCAGATAGCCTTGCCCCTCACTAACTTATTAAAAACGAAGGGAGCATCCTCATAAAACCTAGCCAGCCACTAACATGGACAATGGAGTGCCAAGCAGTGTTTGAGAAACTAAAGAGACTTTTTTCTGCCAACCAGTACTAAGACACCCAGACATGGACAAGCCCTTTGTAATACAGGCAGATGCAAGTGATGTGGCAGTGGAGGCTGTTCTATTACAAGAAAATGATGATGCAGTATTGCAACCCTGTGTATATACATCCAAGAAATTCACGGAAACAGAAAAGCGCTGGCCCGTATGGGAGAAGGAGGCATACGGGATACGTTGGGCATTACTCACGTGGCGACAGTTCCTGGAAGGCAACAAAATCCCCTTCCAGGTGTGGACTGATCACAAAAATTTGGAAGTCCTGAAAACGCCCAGAAAACTCAATCCCAAACAAGCCCACTGGTCCCAGCATTTTCACCAGTTCTAATTTAAGCTCAAACATTTACCAGGGAGAAAGAATCTCGCATGACCCAATATAACAGCGCACGAACCACAGACTCTAAACCAATAATGGCAGAGTCACAACTGGCAGCACCAGTAACCACAAGAACCCAAGCTAAATTAAAACCACAACTGGACAGCCAAACTGGAATTGAATTCAGAAAAAGTTTGGAAACAGACGAATGGTTCCAGAAAAACCAAAATGTATGCACAATGAGAGACGGGTTGCCTTGGGTAAGGAAAAAGTTATATATACCAACAACCCAAAGAGTCACTTTCATGCAGCTTTGCTATGACACAAAATCAGCAGGGCATTTTGGATTTGTAAAAACTTTACACTTAATTAAACGGCAATTTTGCTGGCCATCAATAAAAAAGGACATAGAAAGTTATGTGGCCAGCTGCCCAAAATGTGCGACTGCAAAGAGGTTGCAAGGGAAATTGCCAGGACTATTACAACCAGTGGCAAATCCCCTGGAGGGAAATAGCCATGGATTTTATAGTGGAATTGCCAGAAAGCAATGGGAATACTGTTGTCTGGACAGTCACGGACTTGTTTTCCAAACAGGTGCACTTTATCCCTTGCCAAAAGATTCCCACTGCAAAGGCCTTAGCAAAACTTTTTGTCCAGCACATTTACAGATTGCACGGGGCACCCCAACGCATCATCTCTGATAGGGGAGTGCAATTTACGTCTGCATTTTGGAAGGAATTTTTATCCCTCTTAGGGACCACTCAGGGACTGACATCTAGTCATCATCCACAAGGGGATGGACAAACAGAACGTTGTCTTTCAGTACTTGAGCAATATTTAAGATGTTTTATTAATTTTCAACAAACAAATTGGACGGACCTACTCCCTTTCGCAGAAGTTGCTTACAATAATGCAGTCCACTCCAGCACAGGTTACACTCCTTTTCAAATAGCCAACGGTCAAAGTTTCAACCCCATGCCAGAATTAACCCCACAGGAACCGGCAATCCCATCACTGAAAGAATGGATGGAACAATTACAAAACATCTGGCCAATAGTCAGAAAAGCACTAGATGAAGCTAGGCAGGCATACAAAGCACAAGCCGATAAAAAAAGGGTTGAGCCTACATCATTCATTAGGAGAAATGGTGTACTTATCTACAAAATACCTAAAGTCCCTACAGCCCTGTAAAAAACGTAGACCAAAATATATAGGGCCTTTTCCAATTAAAAGAATCATAAACCCAGTAACAGTAGAATTAGAATTACCCCAAAATCTCAGGCAAATACACCCAATTTTTCATTGTAGCTTGCTGAAAAGAGAGCGTCAGTCACCTCTACGGCCAAAAATCCCCCCACCACCACCTCCAATCATGGCGGAGGGCGAATAACACTTCGAAATAAAGGAAATCCTTGACTCTAGGAGATATCATGGAATGACTCAGTACCTAGTTGCCTGGAAACACCTCCCTCCCTCACAAAACGAGTGGGTCCATAAACGTCATGTCAGAGCCCTGAAACTATTAAAGAAGTTTCACACAGAATACCCTAACAAGCCTGACTAACTTTTATACCTGTTTTGTTTTCTTTCAGGTGGATCTGTCATATTTTTGAAGGGGCAGGATGTCAGAATCCAATTATATTTCATCTCTAGTTATCAATTATAAAAAACCCCATTTCTGCCTTCTATAGATTCTGTCATACGATGAAGGGAAGGGGGTGAACAAAGGGGCTTTATGGCCCTCACTTCCTTTGGTACACTTCAAAGGAACTGGATGTGAGTATTGCCAAATGAACTAACCATAACAATGGGGCTTTTACCTTTCATGTAGTTTTCTCTGAAGTCTCCATCCAGCCGGCAGTAAGGAAAAGGGGGTGGGAGTGTAATGCCTGAGACTGCCGGTGGAAGAGGGAGGTGATTGGGTGGGGCTACTGGGGAACCCCTTAAAACCTTGAATGGGAGAGCTTGGACCCCAAGTCTTGTCTAGAATGCCTGCAACCATTTTCTCTTAATAAAGGATGCCTGTTGGAAGAATTATTCCAAGAGTTCTGTCTTCTTAAGATGCAAAGTGGGGTGGGTCCGTACACTGATCTTGGAAATACTGCAGCTCTGCAGAGCTTCTAGCTGGTCAGTTTCACAACTGCAACAACCCATCTTTCAGCTATTTTAAGGGGAACAGTTGCTTGATGGCTTTTCAGCTCTTCCTCACAGGAACTCTTTGAAGGAGGCTGTACACAACCAACTATTATTTATTTATTAAATGTATATGCTTATCCACTTACCAATCCTATTTAACAATTCCCAACTGTTTATTCTTATCTTGGCAATTGCAACAAGCACTACCAGTTTTATAAAATGCAGACTGAAATCTTTGATAATGTGGGTCCTTTCATCTAGCTGACAGAGAATGGATTAAAAAAAATATATACTTATGAACTATTGACAATTGATAGAAGGAAACAATCTGGCTCTAATTTGTTTAGAACAGAAGATGATTAATTTTGACTATAAAGTTTGTAGAGCTGGGTTGGAAGTACGTCAGCATGCTTTAAAAAAATTAATACATGGTACCTGCTAATTCTCTTAAACATTTATCATACTGCTTATAAAGGAGGGCAGGTATAGTAAGGAGGTAGTTAACAGCTACCCAAGCGGCAGCAGCAATCTCATTACTTAGCAGCTGAGGTGCTTGCCATTTGAACAGAGATTGTCTTTGTCCTGTTCTACTGTGTGGCACTAACAAACGCCTAGGGAACCCAAAAGCAACCTAACAAAATGGTAACTGCAGATCTTTGTGTATGCGCACACACCCGGATCTCGAAAATCTGAAAACGGCTAGATTGCTGAAAGGCTTATTCTCGTTCGCCAAAAGAAGCCATTCCGTCGTAAAAAATGCTCCTTTGAGTATACTGTTTTGAAGAATTCCTCTCTTTCAGAATGTTTAAATGTTATAAATACACTTATCCCTCCTAGTTAGACTGAGAAACTAATGAAATTCGTTTTTCAGGTAAATTTTAAATGGCAATGGGTTCAGTGATCTCAAGCGTCATCCGAGCTAACTTTTATAAAAGAAATAGTGCTAACAAACCAGCTCACCCACCCGCGAATATGCTACTAGATTCCTCTCTCCACTTGCCATTTTCCTCTCCCTGGTGTACTGCAGCTCGTTTGCTGCCGATAACTGCATGCACTACCAGATGTCCATTCTAATCTGTTGTCAGGAAGGCGTGACACAAAGTTTAAAAAAAAAAAAACCTTTCACGCATTTTGATCAGTGAAAGGGAATAAGAGCAGGAATACACGTGATGGAGAAATGGAGGAAGACCAAGAATTAGGAGAAAGCTAGAAGTGGGGGAGGTGAGAGCATGAAACTTGGACACGATCCCGTTAAAACCTCAAACGGACATTTCTCCTCCCCCCCCCCCCCCGCAATTCACTAAGATTGGGCAATGCGCCTGGTTTCTTAACCAAAACTGTGCGCAGGCGCAGGACGTTTCCTCAGTTAAAATGCTTTTGGACGTAGAAAGGGGATCACCCTGTCTTCCCTTATCTCGATATTTCCCTCACTTTTTTTCTCTCCCTTGCTCTGGCTCTGTCGCTTTTGGAATCATCTTAATTTACCTTATATTCGGAAGATTTTTTTTATTACGTTACTGGTGGGAGGGTTGAGCTCTTATTGCTTGGTCTTATTCCCTAGGAACCAGCATGATTGTGTCCCTCCTACTACAGTATCTTCCAAATTGCCGCCTCTGATCAAACCAGCCTGTGGATCGAGTCTTTTGCCCATCCTCGTTTTTTGTCTTTCAGCCGTTTCTCTTTTTTGCTGGCTTTCCTGTCTTCGGACGAAGCCATTCGGGGATTGTAGCCCCTGCAAGCTGCAGCCTAGGAAAGCCGAGTGTGCAGGGCGAGAAGCTATTAGTTATGTAGCGTGAGCAGGGAACACCTCGCATTGAATTAGAAGCGGCGGTAGCGGCATTCCAGAGCCGAGTGAGAGTGACTTTGCGCCCCCGAAAGTCGCTCTGAGGCCATCTGAAAAGCGATCCTCTCCGGCGATTGCTGTTGCGCGCGGCGGCGGCTCGGTGGGTGGGTTGCATTCGGGGATTGCTCTCTTTTAGGTTGGCTTTCAGTGTCTAGAACCGCTCTTGCTCGCCACCACCCCTACCGCTTTCCCGCGTTCTCAAAAAAGCAGCCACCGCCCCCTTCCCGTCCCTCTTTCCCGGATTTCTTTCCTGGGCTAAGCTACTGGAGCGACAGTGGCCGAAGCAGCGGAGGAGCTTTCCCTCCGCAGGATTTATGAATGGCCCTGACATGGAGGAAATGCCGTTTCAGAAAGTCAAGAAGAGCAAAAAGACGAGGAAGAAAAAATGTTGCCGCCGCCGCTGCCGCTGCTGTTGTTGCTGCTGCTCCTTCACACCCGGCCCGCCGTTGGCAACGCAGCCGCCGCCCCCAGTACCTCCATCGGCTGCAGGCAATAGTAGCAACGCTTCCGGAGCTGCGGTCGCGGCAGTGAGAACAGTCGGAGTGGGTCCCCCGGTACCCTTCCTGGATGGCGTCGCCTGTGAGGACCAGTTCGACTGCAAGGAACTGGAATCGCTCTTCCAGAATTATAATCTGAAACTGGAGCAGACGTCCACACTCAAAGCTCTGGCCGTGCTGATAGCGCTGACGGCCAGTCTGGCGCTGCTGGAGTTGCTTTCGGGCCCCAGGCTGACTATTTCCAAGGGCTCCCATCCGGTACACTGTATCATCTTCCTCTCCCTCTTCATCGTCACCAATGTTAAGTACCTGCAAGTCACACAGCTGCAGCAGATAGTGAAGCTCAGCTTGCTTTTCAGCTTTACCTTCGCCTTCCTTTGCTGCCCTTTCTCAGTGGGCGCCTATGGCATGGAGCCACCCAGCGCCCCCGAGCAGGGTATGTGGCAGCTCATGCTGGTCATCTTCGTCTCCTACTCCCTATTGCCCGTCCGCACTCTCCTGGCCGTTGTCTTCGGTTTGATAGTGTCTGTCTCACATCTCATAGTAACTGCCACTTCAGTCAGTGCCAAGAGACAGCCCCTCTGGAAGACGGTGAGTAGGTCTTCTCCAAACAGGTCCTCACCTGGTTGTGCTTCAGTCTTCAAGAGGGGGAAGTGGGAAAATGCTAAGAAATATTCACAGTACAGTGTCTTCTTAGGGACTAATAAGAATTAGGACAAAACTAGCTGAATCTGTTTTTTAAAAATTATAAGTGTACAATATTTAAAATAAGTGGATTTCTGGTTTCATTTTCAAGATTCTCACGAATGCAAACAATATTTGCAATCGTACTATTCTATTATACAAGTAGCAAATTTATTTTTGAAAGATTGACAAATGTTTTGAAAATCTCTCGAACCAAAAGGCTTGGAATTGCAACATGATTTGCTGTTTATGATGTGAAGTGTATGTTTTTTGGATATTGGATGCATGTGAAATTGCTTCTCTTACAGGTTAGAGCATAATATCTATTGAGGATATCTGGTAGAAGTAAAGGGTAGGGTTGGTATCGGCATGAGTTTAATGGTATGAATAACTGATCTAGATGTCTCAATAAGTGTATATACTATTTGTTTTCTGGAACATAAAGGATGTTTAACTGATATTCTGAAGTATATCTTTCTCTGAATATATGTGCAACCATTATCACATACCTAATTTGGGGATATTTTAAATAAGAAAAAGGGTTAGAATAGGATAGGGTGGATGGATCATTATCTTTTCTTCTGTTCAATTATGCCTAATTCTCAGAAACTGTATGAGCTGCAGTTTTATGGGCAAGGGTTTTCAGAAGTGGTTTGCCATTGCCTCTTTCCTAGGGCTGAAAGAAAATGACAGGCCCAAGGTCACCCAGTTTTGTACTTAAGAATTAGAATTCATGTTCTCCCAGATTCTAATCTGATGCCTTAACCACTACACCAAAGTGACTATATTTTATCTATTACATGGTCATAAAATAGTAAGTTGTAGCATTTGAGGTGATTCTACTTGGAAAAAATTAATTTGATTAGTATTAAGCAACCTTCCTGAATGTTTTGAGACTATTATGAAATACAGGAGAGTATAACCTTGCATTTTGTGATCAACTCTACTTCAGTATACCTAGAGATCATCCAGCTGACTTTGTGTCTAAGGCAGGTCTAGAATTCATGATCTTCCAGCTTCTATCCAGATGCCTTATAACCCAAGGGATACAAGAAAATTTGAATTAGGTTATCTGTGGTTTGACAGTGAGGAATTAATAATGATGGAAATTGTTTTTTATGAAAACATTAGAAGGGCAAACCATTAATTTTATTACTATTCAGTATTTGAAAGGAATTGTATATGTGTATTGTGTGTGTATGTGTGTGCGTGTGAATGTATGTGTATACACACATATACATACATGCAGTATACACACATATACATACATGCATATACAGACATACATACATACCATCCCGTTCCTCAGTTTCCTGATATTTTCTTCCCCCTTTTGTTCCTTACCTCAATCAGAAAATCCTTCCACCTGCCTGAGATCTTTCTATTGGATCCTTCTTATTGGCAGCAGATTTTTCTTTATCTATGTATAATATCATTCTGTTTAACTTCTTAAGACGTTTTCTTTTCTGAATTATTTGCACAAAAAGCTGCTCTACACCATCTTTATGAATGTGATATTGCTATTTCTCCTCCCACTGCCTCACAAAAAGCTATTTATAGTCCTTCAGGGCTTCCTCAGGTGTCTACAGATTTACACACTTGTACTGAGAATAAAGAAAAATAATAGGGATGGTTTGCACACTTGAGTTTTCTGAATCAGTATATCAACAAGGCTAATTTCCATATATAATTCTGTTTTGAACCTAAGTTGAAAGAGCTTAAAGAAAGATGGGGATCTATTTACTGTTGGGTTTGACAACGTACAGGTTGTTTTTTTAAGAGAGAATAGCTATTTGGTTTAGGAGAATCTATTTTGATCAGAATATAATACAAAAGGAAACAACCTTTTATTGTGCTTTCTGAGATTGTTTTCCTTGACTGAATAGCTTGTCGTGACATACAAACATAAACACCCTCTGCCACACACATCAACACAACCCACAAACATAGGAGAGAGGGAGAGAGAGGGAGAATAAATTATGATTTGACCAGATAATCTTGTAGTCTATTTTAAGTGCATGATTTAAAGATTCAGTGAAGGAAATATAGGTGGGCAATTGAAATTTAAATAATAATTAAGGACTTTCAAATAAATCACTAGTTTTCAAAGCAATTGTACTATAAAATGTAACAAGAAACACTTAAACATTTCATTTCAAAAGCAAATGAAATCTGATAGCACCTAATATTTTTGAAAAACAGATGCATTGTTTTTCTTTGTTTGACTATAATAAAAAGATAACTATTTCTCTTTCCAGTGTTTCCAGCTAGTATTATTTTGTTAAATAACCAATTAACAATGTTTTGCCTTGTTTCTCCTCCCATCTACTTATTTAGGAAGTAAATGCATCTTCCTTATAATAGACCAATAGTTTTGATTTAATCTTATTTATTCAGAAGAAACTCTACAGAGAAATGGGACTCACTTCTTAGTAAAAAGATTTAAGATTTTTCTAAATCTAAGTCACTATAGCATTGGTTGTGCCATCTTATTTTACATTTAACACATTGCTGCTAAAATGTTTGCATTATATATGGGGTGAATCCTTTTGCTGGATTTTTAGCCCAGTAGACATTTTGTATGTTTCTTTTATATCAGTCTCAACTCTAAGTAAAGATAGCCATAGGGCCAGTCTCAAACCTCTTTTTGGCTAGAGGCACTGAATCCAGTGGATCTAAAACCTGAGGCAAAATCATCTTTAGTTGGCACATTCCAGTGAAATCACCATCATCAGGACATTTTTGTAGCATTTTCTTTAGATGGAACTGGTTCACAAAAACAGGTACATATAACACCTTCACTCCTTTCCTCCAATACTTTTTCTGTTTCTGTTTCTACCTAATTTTTGGTTGGTGGCTATGTGGTTAGATCCTGATTTCAATAGCATTTAGGTAACCTAATTGGATGTAGAATTTCCATATAACAATCATTTCCATTCAAATATACATGGAAATAACCAGGTTTAAATCAATTTAGTTTGCTCATGACAAATGTTTTTTACACAAGGCTTCAAAACTCTTAACTGAGGCTAATGCTTTATGTATATACTGTTTAGCTCCTTCAGAAAGAAAATTTTCATTTTTCTTCGTTTATTATTTATTTATTTATCAAATTTATATTCTGCTTGTCTTGTGGTGCAGTTGCTGCTCATCCCCATTCTGGGATATTAAATTATTTTTGATAATATGAGGTAGCTTAGCTTTAACCAGCTGAAGGAGACGATGCTTTGACATCTATAACATATATGTGGCCAACATGACTATACATTGAGGCACATGGAATGCTGTTATTTGTTATTTAATGTTATTTAATTGTCAGGTGTTTTTATGGAAGTTAAGAACTAAAATGGAAGAATTGTTTAAATAAAACAGCAATTTGTATGTTTTTTTTCCCTTTTACTTTTTACATATGGGAGTGGATATTTGAAAGGAACATTTAATTACCAAACATGGCATCTCAATTTGCATCCAAATAGTCATCCCTGATGCAGTTGAATTAATCTCTTATATATGCTACCAGTGCATTAATAGTACTTCCAGGATTTTAAGGGCTCCCTGACAAAGCATCTCTATGAGACCCTTACTTCCTGAGATTCATGTTGATCTATTGAGAATTCTGTGCAGAGATGAAGTAGATTTTCTTACAGCCAGTATTCCAATAAGTACCACATGCGAAGCCTGTTTAAAATGATTATTTATTCATGCTGCATCTGAAAATGGAATAGAATAGAATAGAGTTGGAAAGGATCTTCTAGTCCATTCCTCTGCTCAAGCAGGAGAACCTATACCATCTCAGACAAGTGTCCAGTCTCTTCTTAAAACCCTCTAGTGATGGAGCACCTACAATTTCTGAAGGCAAGCTGTTCCACCAATTAATTGTCTTCACTTTTAGGAAATTTCTCCTTAATTCCAGGTTGCTTCTTGTCCTGCCTTCTGGTGCTTTGGAGAATAATTTGATCCCCTTTTCTTTGTGGCAGCCCCTCAGATACTGGAAAACTGCCTATGTTACCCCTATTTTTTCTTTTCTTTAGATTAGCCAAACCCAAGTCCTACAGCCGTTCTTCATATGTTTTGGTCTCCAGGCCTTTGATCATCTTAGTTGCTCTTCTCTGAACTTTTTCCAAAGTACTTTTTGTAGTATGGTGACCAAAATTGGTTTCAGTATTCCAGGTGTGGTCTTACTAGGATTTTATAAAGCAGTACTAATACTTTATGTGATTTTGATTCTATGCCTCTGTTTTTACAACAAAGTATTGTATTAGTTTTTTCGGCTGCTGCCACACACTGCTGGTTCATGTTTAAGTGATCATCCACTAGCAGTAGGTTGTGGTCTATTTTGTCAAATACCTTGCTGAAGTCTAAGTATACTATGTCCAGAGCCGCTGGTTTACTAATTTAATCACTTTGTGAAATAAGATTTGCTTGGCATGATCTATTTTTAACAAACCCGTGCTTGCTTTTAGTTATAACTTTGTTTCTAGATGTTCACAGATCTATTTTTTTATTATCTTTTCCAGGATACTCTCAGGTATTGATATCAGGTGGATCTGTATTTTCCTGGGTCTGTTTTTCCCCTCTTTTTGAAGATGGGAACCACATCAGCTGTTTTCCATTCCTCAGGTATTTCCCCAGTGTCCCAGGATTTTTGAAAGATATGGTACAATGGTTCTGAGATATCATCTGCCAGTTTCTTCAGAACTCTGGGATGTAATCCATCAGATCTCTGTGATTTATATTCATCAAGATCAGATAGGTGTTCTCTAACCATTTTCTTGCTTATTGTAGTTTTAATTTCTAGTCTGTCTTTTATAGTTTTTGGTAGGTTGGGCTAGTTTCTTTTTGCACGGAGACTGAGCCTTTGCTTTCTTGACTTCATCTTTGCAGATTCGGGCTATCTGCTGATATTCTACCTTAGTTATATGTCCCTCTTTCCATTTTTTTGTACTTATCCTTTTTGTCTTTCAGTTTATCAGAGAGGTCATTGTGCAACCATGCTGGTTTCATCTTGGACTTCTTGTTTTTCTTTTTCAGTGATATTGTGTTGGACTGGGCTTTTATCATTATATTTTTCAGAGTTTCCCCATACTTCTTGAGTTGTTTTTCCTTTTAGGATTTTTATCCATAGAATTTTTCTTAGATTCTCTCTGAGTTTGTTAAAATCAGCTAGATGTCTATGAAGATTCTCAGTCATCCAGATCATAGTTATCCCAAAGATGCTTTGTCATGAGGCAATGGACTTTTTTGTTTTTCTTTGAAGACATTTTGCTTCTCATTCAATAAGCTTCTTCAGCTCTGACTGGATGGTGGGGAATAGAAAGATTTATACTCCTTGCAGACAGCTGGTCATTTGCATTCTTTTACCAAGCCATTAGTGCTACCTAGAGGCTTATCTGTGTCTTCAGGGTCACCTGAATAGTGCACATGTGTTTTAGTTTTTGTTTTTGAGACTCCAAGATAAAATAAAGAAAAAATATTATTTATTATTTTATCATAGAAAATAAAATACAAAACAGTAAAGCATACAAACAAAATGAAACAAAACAAAAGCATACATTTTGTACAAAATAGTGTACAAAAAAGAGGAAAAGGTGGTCAATTAAATTTAACATTAACATGTAGGCTGGGTGCTAAAAGAAAAGAAAAAGCATCAACAGGTTGATCTAAAGATTATACTATACTAATCTTCAAATCCCTCTGTTACCCATCTGTTATTATATTTAGCCAAGATTCAATCCGTAGTTTGGTTCTCGACTGCTGTGGCCTTTCCAGAAGGCTTCTGACTGTGAAATGCAGGCTGAAGCTCCATTCTTGGCTGCAGAATGAAACTTCTCCTTCAGCCGCAGAAATGGGCTGGCTGGGTGGGACTATCGGTGCAGGAGGTGAGTGGAAAAGATACCCCCAAAAAATAAGACCTAGTGCCTCTTTTGGAGGCAAATAAAATAAAATAAAATAAGGGTCTTATTTTGGGGGAAACACAATATCAGAGTTAAAGATGTTAAAAATATACAGATTGGAATGGATGAGACAGACACAAGGTTAGGCCTTCTCAGCCAAAATTTTACTGTTTTTGATTTGAAACAGAAGGAAGTTTTTCTGTGCCTCAGGAATTCTGGAACAAATTTGCAACTTAATTGATGTAATTGAAACAGAAATGACTAGATGGTTTAATGATGAGAAAGTAGACTTCTCTAAAGAAATAGACAAGATTTACCGAATAAATTCAGCATATGTGGCCAGACGTCAACTGCTAAGAGACAGTATGATCCAATTTATAAAAAAAATCTAGTAAGAGCAAATAATTCAGAAACATTACCACCAGAGATTTAATATTTGTGGAAAAGAAGTGCAAATATTCAAAGAAATTCCAATTAGAATATTAAGGAAACACAAAGAATATTTTTTTCCTGACAGATCTCCTGAAACAAAATAATATTCCCTCTCTCTGGAATAAGCTGGAAGAGGTTATCTTTAAAAATCAATGTTATAGACTAAATTCAGTCCTTAAAGCACAAGACTTTTTGGAAAAACATGGATTGGAACAATACTATTTTTCAAAAGATAAAGATCAGAAAGAAAAAGATAAAAAGAGATTTGACACTTATCAAGGACAGTGATGTGATGGGAGCCTCAGCTGGAATCCCTGGAACTTTCTCTTCATAACAGATGGATTTCAAGATTTTAGCATGGAATGTCAATGGGACAAATACCCCAGAAAAGAGAAAAAAGTTATTATTTGAAAAATGTGAACCATGGTATAATTATGTTTGCAAGAAACTCATATTAAAGAGATTGATAAAAAGTATTTAACAAGTAACATTTTGGGTTTATTTATTTATGTTAACTCAAAAAAATTAATGTAATTTTGTATATAAAACCTCAACTACATCCACATTTATTGTTTGCTGATGATTAAGGCAAGTATATAATTGTGCAAATTAAATTATGGGAAATAACATTTGTTGCGGTGGGATTACACACTCCACATTAAGAAAAAGCCAATTTTAAAAACATCTGAACACTTAGTCTCCTATTTTTTTCAGTATTTGTATGTTATTGGAGAGTACATGGGGTAGTAACTCCACAACTAGACAAATCCGTTAATAAAGGAATTAAAGAAACACAAGGGAAACTGCCCCCCAATTTTTTTGAGCTGACAGATACTTTAGGTTTGATCGATGTTTGGAGGTGTAAAAATGACTTTACCTTCTTTTCAGAGAGATAACAAATCATTTTCTAGAATTGATATAATTTGAATTACAAAAAATCTGCTTCACAAAGCAACTAAAGCTGTTATTCTTCCAAGAAAATTGTTCTTAAAAGGCATGTGAACTTATTGGATATCATCTACTCAGAATCGTGGAAGTGAAATCAAAGTAGCATCATTGCTAGATTATTACAGTTTGAATATCCTTGTGGATTCAGTTTGATGCTTCCTACCAAATGAACGTAACCAAGAAAATTGAATTATGCAATGGAAGTTAAACAACATTTACATTTCAAGGGGAAAAATGTCCATCACTATACACCATAACTTTTCAAATGTTCTGTTTGAAATTTTAACACATTTAAGTATATATGCTGTCATGCCAAGTAGTTTTATCAGTGCATAATTTTTAAAATCTAAACTGAATGTTTAATATTAATTATGAGTTCTCCTTATGTCCCTACTCATAATTCCATATCATTCTACCCATTCTATTGGTGTATCTGTACTAACTGATCAATATATTTAGAACAGGATTCTTATTTTTATTGTTGAATTTGAAGCTGATTGTTAATGTGATTCCCAAAATACTATACCCAGAATGGCATGCAATATTTTATTGTTAGTCTGACCAATGGATAGTGGAGAAAAAGCTTGTATAGAATTGATTTTGGCACAATAGTCCAATTAGTATTTACTGGACTGCCAAGTCCTTCTGATTTCAGTGAGTATTCCTTCTTCCTGGTACTTTCCCCATAACAGTAACAGTGTTATTCGCATTGGACTTGGAGAAACTGACTGGCCCAAAGTCACTCAGCTGCCTTTCATGCCTAAAGCGGGACTAGAACTCACAATCTCCTGGTTTCTAGACTAGTGCCTTAGCCACATATTAATTGTTTTGACTTGAAAATCCCATTACTTCACTAAATGTATTTTAGGAAGTATCATCTACAGATAATGTGCTTCAATAATTCATTTACCGGATGCTCTGCCTTTTATAGCACAACTCACTAAATATTTGTTCCAAATATTATTCTTTATTTAAAATAATAATTTTATAAACATTACATTGTACAGATAAAACTAATACAAAGTATAAAATTAAAAAGAAAAAAATAAGAGAAAAAGTAGTAGCTGCCTCCTTTGTCCCAACAAATATAAACAACTTTAACAACTGAACACCATATCTTAAAATAGAGCAAATAATCTCTTCATTTCGTATTTCACCTCATTCTCTATAAGCAAATCTTTAAATACTCATTATTCAGTTCTAAAGTTTATTCTGTCAAACTTATTTTTCCAATTTAAATAAATTAGTTTTAGGTTACAATCTTACTGAGAAAAGTTTGGCTGGATGTAGAAAAACTTTAGCATTTAATTGACTGGAGAAAGACTGGAGAAAAGAATTCATAATTATTTACACATTTGCAATTGGCAAATGAAGGTATTTTATTGCAAAGGTGTTTCCTAGTTTGCATTTATCATAGCACTTGGCACACCTAATTGATGTTGGCTAATCTCAAAACAGCCAAATAGACTCCCATCCAAAGCAGGTGTAAATTATTTACATATTGTTACTAAGAAAGCAAGTTGAAGGAGGCTTAACTTTTTTTCCTGGTTCATACTCTCTTGCATTTTAAGTTATTCTTTTTTGAATTTTAGGCTAATTTTGACCTACGTTTGAACACTCTGTTCTATTCTTCTAAATAATTCCTGATAATTAAACCATGAAGCTCTCTTTAGGAACTACAGATTCTGAGTATTAAGAAGTAAGAAAAATGAAACTTGTTAAACACTTACATGTTACAAATATAAATTCCTATCCTTTATATTGGTTTTCTTTACAGTTTCATTACAACATAGCATCTAGTGTCTGCAGTATGCCTGGCCCAAGATTACTAATTAATTGTTTATAGTTTGCAGTGATTTATAGCAAATACAGTATAATAGACTTCCTATTTCTTGACTGAATTAATTACCACAAGGCTCCGTCTTAGGCCCAGTACTCTTCAATATCTTCATTAATGACTTAGATGAGGGGATAGAAGGGAAACTCATCAAATTTGCAGATGACACTAAACTGGCAGGAATAGCCAACACTCCAGAAGACAAGCTCAGGATCCAAAAAGATCTTGACAAACTAGAACAATGAGCTCTACCCAACAAAATGAGTTTTAATGTGGAGAAAAGCAAAGTTTTACATTTAGGCAGGAAGAATCAAAGATATAAGTACAGATTAGGTGAGACCTGGCTCAAAAATAACTGTGAGATGGATCTTGGAATCCTAGTGGACTCTTCACACCTTTTTTGTTTTCCCTTCTTCTACTGTTGTCCCCTACTATTTACTTTTGTATTTTCACATTTTATGTTATAAATGAATAAAATTTAATAATAATAATAATAAAGAATCAAGATCACGTGATGTATTAGTACTGCTTTATAAAACCCTAGTGAGACCACACTTGGAATACTGCAACCAATTTTGGTCACCATATTACAAAAAAGATGTTGACTCCTTGGAAAAAGTCCAGAGAAGAGCAACTAAGACGATCAAGGCCTGGAGACTAAAACATATGAAGAACTCCTGCTGGATTTGGATTTGGCTGGTTTAAAGAAAAGAAGAAATAGGGGTGACATGATAGCAGTATTCTAGTATTTGAGAGGGTGCCACAAAGAAGAAGTGGTCAAATTATTCTCCAAAGCACTAGAGGGCAGAACAAGAAACAATGGTTGGAAACTGACCAAAGAGAGCAGCAACCTGGAATTAAGGAGAAACTTCTGACAATGAGGACAATTAATCAGTGAAACTGGAGGCATTTTAGGAAGAGACTGGAAGTCACTTGTCTCAGATGGTATAGGTTTTCCTGCTTGAGCCAGGGGGCTGGACTAGAATACCTCCAAAGTCCTTTCCAGCTTCTATCCTATCCTATCCTATCCTATCCTATCCTATCCTATCCTATCCTATCCTATCCTATCCTATTCTATTCTATCCCCCTATTATAGCAAAAACATTTTCAGTCATCTGTAATTGCACTTGTGATGCTTTCTAAAAAGACTGAAGTAATTATCCATGGACATAAAGTTAAAAAATAAAGGTATTATTAATAAACACTGAAAGCATTGTTTCAAATATATACAAGTGTAACACAGCTGACTGTTGAGAGAACAGCTATATATAGGCAGTGCTGACTCTCTTTTCTGGTAGAGCTGAAAGCAAACCTTGTATTTATAACAGTTACTGTATAGCAGTGGTTGCAAACCTATGGCACGCATGCCAGAGGCAGCACTCAGAGCCCTCTCTGTGGGCACCCGTGCCGTTGCTCCAGCACCGCCTCCCCCACAGCCCATTCCTCACCAGCAGCCTCCCCAGAGGAGAATCACCCCCGAGCATGGCCCATGCAGAGCAGCACAGCCAATGACATGGCAGCTGGGCAGCGGGGACAAGATTCCGCCATCACGCCCCGTTGTGTGCAGTTGATGCTGTGGGGTGTGGGTGGAGGGGGGTTGCCATGGTGCTGCTGGGCCACTTGGGTGATCTGCGGCAGGCCATGGAGGCGGTGGGTGGCCCTATGGGTGGGCACGGGACATGGGGGGTGGAGTGATGGGCGGGGCAGGGCCAAGTTTTGGGCACTCAGTCTCTAAAAGGTTTGCCATCACTGCTGTATAGCATAATACCAAATAATATCATCTTGATATCAAGAAGGTTTGTTGTGAGTAATTTGTGGTGTAGACCAAAAACATTCCAAAAAGGTATTATAGTTTTTGATGTTATGTGACATTAGCATTTGTTCTAACCTACCCTGGGTATGTTATTTAGCATTAAGTGGGAGCAGTATAAACTTTAGAAATAAATAAAATAGAAAAAAATAAAAGCGAATCGCTGTGTTTTCAACCACCCCATTTCCTCGCAGAAGGAGCTCCCCATCTTCTCAAGATCTCTGTTCAGATAAAAAGTGTTTGAATGTTTGATCATTAAGACAATATATGATAAATAAACAGCAAAAGTAATTGTCAATGGGGACTATACAGAGAACTTTAATATAAAGAAACGCACAAGACAAGGATGTCCACTATCCCCACTGTTATTTATGCTAACTTTGGAAGTTCTCAACAGAAATATCAGACAAGATCCAGAAATCAAAGGAATGGAGATAAAAGATGAAAGCTATAAACTACAACTACCTGGTATTCATTTTAGAAGAACCGCTGGAGACAACTCTTAAACTATTGAAAATGATAGAAGAATTTGGAGAAATAGCAGGATTGAAAATAAACTGAGAAAAAACCAAAGTGATAGTTAAAAACCTTACAAAAATAAAACAAAAAACTGCCAGAAAAAATAGACTTACAAATAGTTAAGAAACGGAGTTAGTTAAAGATTATATGGTTAAATGGGCACAAAATATTCAAGAGCCGATTTTATTGGATACACGGGAGACAATTTGGGTTAGAAATGTAAAATTTACTCAAGCGCAAAATTTAAGGGAAAATTTTTATAAAATGTTTTATAAATGGCATTTGGATCCTCAAAAGTTGTCCCGCATGTATCCGAATTTACAGCCCAAGTGTTGGAGATGTGGAAATTTAGATGTAACCTATTTTCACATTTCGTGGACTTGTAGAGATATTAAAGCTTTTTGGATTAAGATTTGGTGGAATATTCAAAAGGTTTTTCAAAGAAATAAAGTTTACTCCGCAATTATTTTTGTTGGGTATTACTGTAGATTTTGGTGTTAAAGAAATTAGTTTGATGTTGAATCTTATAACAGCTGCAAGATTATTGGTGGGGCAATATTGGAAGAAAAACTCACTACTTACCTGGAAGAATGGATACTTAAGGTGTCTAATTTAGCATAAATGGCGAAAATCTCCGCCTATTTGAAGGATCAATCACAAGAAAAATATATTATGGTTTGGAGAAGATGGATTAATTATATTCAAAAGAAATAAGAAACTGATAAGTATTATCTTGCATATGTGTAGATGTTAGATAATTATTAATAGTTTTAATTATATTATTATTTTTGTTTTAATTTGTTAATATTTGTTTTGAAAAGGAGTTAAAGTGCGTTATGGTTTTGTTTGATAGTGTAGTTGGTTTATGTTAGATAGATTATGTTTGTTTATTTGTTACCCTGTAATCAGCTCTGGGAAGTGGGGGAGGGGGGAAGGGGTGGGAGGAGTTTATATTGTAAATTTCTTAAAACTTTTAATAAAAAAAGAAAATTAAATATTTGGGAATATACTTAACAGCAAGATGTGCAATAATAAAAGAAGATAATTATATAAAATTACTAAATCAAACAAGATTGGAAAAATGGAAAAACTTACAACTATCAGTGTTAGGAAGAATAGCTACTGTGAAAATAAATACTTTACCAAAATTCCTTTTTTTATTTCAAACAGTACCTATAAAAATAGAGGAAAAGTTTTTTGATGATCTGAATACACTGATCTCAGAATTTATTTGGCAAGGAAGGAAAGCCAAAATTAAACTGAAAATGCTACAAGAAGCTAAAGAAAATGGAGAATTTGGACTACCAGATTGGGTCTTATACTACTAAGCATATGCTCTAACATGGTTAAAAGAATGGATAACCCTCAGAAATAAAAGATTGTTATATTTAGAAGGACTTGAAACTTGGATGGCACACATTTTTATGGTATGAAAAGAATAAAACCCATAGATATTACCAAAACCATTACATAAGAAACACATTATTATTTGTATGGGAAAAGATAAAACCAAAAATCTATATGAAAATCCCAGGATAGCTATCAATGATGGAAGCATTCATTCACCCAAACTTAGTTAAACTTGAGAAAATTCTAACATATAAGGATATTCTGAATACTCATAGGAAATTAAAATCTAAACAAGAATTAGAAGTCAGGATGTTGACTTATCATGGTGGCCTTGACTGCAAATGCAATCAAGGTCTGATAAAGATGTTAAAATATATGGCTTTTATAAAGACCAGACAATGTTTGATCAAGTGTTGTTGAGTTCTGATGAAAAACTAATTAAGAAATTGTATAGTATAGAAAGTATAGAAAGTGGAAAGAGGGGAACATAACTAAGTCAGAATATCAGCAAATAGCCCGAGCCTGCAAAGATGAAGTGAAGAAAGCCAAGGCTCAAAATGAACTAAGGCTTGCGACCAAAGTCAAAAATAACAAAAAAAGCTTCTTTCAACATGTAAAAAACAAGAAAAAAGTGAAGGGAACGATTGGTCCATTAGTGGGTGGAAGTGGCAAGAAGGTGACAAACAACAGGGAGAAAGCAGAACTATTTAACTCGTGTTTTGCATCTGTCTTTACACAAAGGGAAAAAAACAGACCAACCTATTAAAAATAGTGCCATAAAAAACAAAACAGAAACACAAGTTAAGATAGGCAAGAAAATGGTTAGGGAGCACCTGTCCAGCCTAGATGAGTTCAAATCGCCAGGACCAGATGGATTACACCCCAGAGTTCTCAAGGAACTGGCAGATGTAATATCGGAGCCACTGAACTATATCTTTCAAAGATCCTGGAACACAGGGGAACTACCAGAGGACTGGAAAAGAGCTGATGTAGTTCCCATCCTCAAAAAAGGAAAAAAAATGGATCCAGGAAATTACAGACCTATCAGCCTGACCTCAATACCTGGGAAGATCCTGGAAAAGATAATCAAACAACGAATCAACGAACACCTAGAGGCAAACAAAGTCATTACTAAAAGCAAACATGGGTTTGTCAAAAATAGATCATGCCAGACAAATCTTATTGCATTCTTTGACCAAGTGACAAAATTAGTGGATCAGAGGAATGCTGTGGACATAATTTACTTGGACTTCAGTAAGGCATTTGATAAAGTAGATCACAACCTACTACTTGACAAGATAGAAAAATGTGGGGTAGACAGAACCACCACCAGCTGGATCCGTAGCTGGCTGACCGGCCGTACTCAGCGAGTGGTCCTCAATGGAACTGCATCTATATGGAGGGAAGTGTGTAGTGGGGTGCCCCAGGGCTCTGTTCTGGGCCCAGTACTCTTCAACATCTTCATCAACGATTTGGATGAAGGGATAGATGGGGAACTCATCAAATTTGCAGACGGCACCAAGCTGGCAGGAATAGCCAACACTCCAGAAGACAGGCTTCAGATACAGAAGGATCTGGACAGACTTGAACACTGGGCACTAACTAACAAAATGAAATTCAATGGTGAAAAAAAGCAAGGTTCTACATTTAGGCAAGAAAAACCAAATGCACAAGTACAGCATAGGTGGCACCATGCTCAATAGTAGTAACTGTGAGAGGGACCTCGGAGTCCTAGTAGACAATCACCTAAATATGAGCCAGCAGTGTGCTGCAGCTGCCAAAAAGGTCAACACAGTGCTAGGCTGCATTAACAGAGGGATAGAATCAAGATCACGTGAAGTATTAATACCACTCTTCAATGCCTTGGTAAGGCCACACCTGGAATACTGCATCCAGTTTTGGTCACCACGATGTAAAAAAGATGTTGAGACTCTAGAAAGAGTAGAGAGAAGAGCAACAAAGATGATTAGGGGACTGGAGGCTAAAACATATAAGGAACGGTTGCTAGAATTGGGTATGTCTAGTTTAACGAAGAGAAGGACAAGGGGGGACATGATAGCAGTATTCCAATATCTCAGGGGCTGCCCTAAAGAAGAGGGAATCAAGCTATTTTCCAAAGCACCTGAAGGCAGGACAAGAAGCAACGGGTGGAAACTAATCAATGAGAGAAGCAACCTAGAACTAAGGAGAAACTTCCTGACAGTGAGAACAATTAATCAGTGGAACAGCTTGCCTCCAGAAGCAGTAAATGCTCCAACACTGGAAGTTTTTAAGAAGAGACTGGACAGCCATTTGTCCGAAATGGTGTAGGGTTTCCTGCCCGAGCAGGGGGTTGGACTAGATGACCTCCAAGGTCCCTTCCAACTTTACTATTATTACTTATTACTTATTACTTATTACTATAATGTTTTATTGAATTTGAAAATGGAAGATGAACAAATGAAAGAAACAGTGATAATATTGGCGAAACATTTTGGATACAATATAAAATTAGAGAAATGGCAAAATCTTTGGGAAAGAAACTATACATTGACAATGGTAACTTTGTATAAAAAAACTTGTATAAAATGTTTTATATTTGGCATCTTTCATCTGTCAGATTAGCAAAAATGTTTAAAAATGTGTCTAGTAAATGTTGAAAATGTAATCAAAATCCTGGTACATATTATCACCTGTTGTGGACATGTGTCAAAGCAAAAATATTTTGGACAAAAATACATATTTGGCTAGAAAAGATGTTATGGAAACACATAGACTTTAAACCTGAACATTTTAAGGTATAATTCCAGAAAAAATTGATAAACACTGTATATTTAATATTACATGTATTAACAGCAATGAGGATTGTATTTGCTCAGCATTGGAAAAATGAAAAAAAACACTGTTGGATGAAGAGATAATCAACAAAATACTGGACTGTGCTAAAATGGATAGACTTATATTGAGAATCAAAGAAAAAAGATACAGAATATTTTCAAACATGGAACTTATTTTATTAATGGCTGGAAAAATGGAATAGACAGTAAGAACTTAACTTGTATTACTAAGCAAAACAAATCAATCCAAACAACATGTTGTTCATGAAGCACTAATTAATTGTAATAGAAAATTAATAAAATACTATAAAAAAGTGTTGAGCAGCAGCGGCTTGAGTTTCTCTACTCTGTCTGAAAGAAAGAAACCAGAGGCACAGGGCAGGATTGCTTTCAAGAAGATGAGGATGCACTGCATGCACCAGCCTTATTGAGAGCAATCCTGATCTGTGCCTGATCTGCATTTTTAAGCATTGCATTTGCACACAGAAGCAGATTTCCATGTCTCCAAGGTCTCCATTTGGATAAAAAGTGTTTGATCACCTAGAGAAACTTGGAAACACATGGAATCGCTGCGTTTCCAAGGGTCTCAATTGTGCTCAAATACCTTTTATCCGAACGGAGACCTTGGGGAGATGGGTAACTTTGTCTGTGAGGAAATGGGGTGGTTGAAAACACAGCAAATTGCTGCCTTTTTAAGCCTTACATTTGCACACAGATGGAGTTTCCCATTTCCCCAAGGATTCCATTCAAATAAACTGTTCCATGGTGGCGGAGAGGAGTTGGGGGGAGCAGGAAACAGGCACAGAGTTTGTGCTAAAAATGAAAGTTTCTCCAGCATGTAGAGGAATGTAGAATCCACGAATGGGTTGATTTAGTCTTCTAGTCCAATCAGACCAAACAATCAAAGTTGCCACGCCTCTGCAGGGTCTGACTATGCCCCAGTTTCATTTGGTCTCAGCCCTAAAGAGACGTGAGAATTTGGTTCCCAATTTAGATTCAGAAAGGTAGTTATTGCCATTCGTGGATTCTCTACCCTTTTTTTCCTTCTTTAGGGGGACATTGGTTCAGCTCTGGGCTCAGTGCTGCACCATTTCTTCTCTCTTTAATCAATTCCCTTCTCCATTGAGTTTTTCAGAGGCAGACAGCTGATCATCACGATCGCTGCCTCCTCATTACAATCCACCCCCCACCCCCTCCCAGGATCTTCGCTGTGAATGCAAAGCTTTAAACTACTAGTTTTCGGCTGAAAACTCTGAATTCACTTTCCTGGGTTCATTACCTATTCAAACAACCTACAGGCACCATTTTGAGCTTCTAGAAGACTTGATCCTCACTCAAGTACTTCCTTGTTACTGTTAATTGTCAACTGTAAATTACCCAAAAAAACCCACAGGTGAACTGTTTGACTAAAAGAACTTATTACCAGATTACTTGCAGGATCTTTTCTCTCAGCTTGTTTTCTCTCTCATTAGATCATCGTGGCTGCCATTTTGGGCTCCGCCCGATCGCACACATTAAATTGATTGCTTTGACCTAATTACAGCCTTCTCAGTCACAAAGCAACTTACTTATTTGGTGATTCTCCCTATGTGGGGGGGGGGGAATAGGAGTTCTAATTACACTCTTTTAGATCTTCATTACCTCGTGCTTCAGCTGCTTAATAAGTGCCATCTTAGGTTACCTAGTGGACATAGGGAAAATAGCTTGAGGCATTCACTCCTTTTATCTGGTGATATTCCAGACTGTGTGACTTACCAGTACCTTTCAAATATCCAGTGCCAACAGATTGGACTGTTGCTTGCTTTGCCTGTTTTCCACTGTCTGCTTCTTGTGATCGGCAGTTACTGTCCCAGCCATCACTAAGTGAGACACAAGGGTCAAAAAAAAATAATTAAAATAAAATAGAATTAAAATAAACAAGATATATATCTATATTAATATATAGACTTATCGTTAATTGACATTTGATATTTTATCAGCCAAATTGTCTCACTATTACAGTGGGCCTGAAAAATTGAACGAGGAGGACAGCCCCTGTGCAGCGCGGCTTATATCGCATAGTGACTCCGTGCTTAACGGTGGGCCGGACCTCACAGACCCTCGTGTAGGCCTGTACCACCCAGGTGGGCCATGGCCTTCCTTTCTCCTGCAGACCAGGGCCGATCCAGGGATCTCCTGGTGAAAGCTTGCCCTTTCTTCTCCTGCAAAACAGGACTGATCCACGGATCTCCTGGTGAAAACCTGCCTTTTCTTCTACTGCAGAACAGGCCCGATCCAGAGATCTCCTGGTGAACACCTGTTGTTTTTTTTCCTGTTGCTTGTTTCAATATGGCAGATAACACCATTTCACAGGCTTCCACCTCCAGTGGAAATGTAAAACGCAAGCCATCCAGTCAGGATACACCTGCAAAAGTCAAGGCCAAGGTCAAATGGACCTCTAAGGCCGATGACAAGCAAGCAGATAGCAGACATAGGGCGCTGGAACGACAATTCTCCAAAGCCCAGCAACAGGCAGGAGAGACACAGCCTATCCTCTCTCCCCCCTTGCATCCACATCAGGGGAGCATCGACCTTCCCCTTTTCCATGGGCTTGGTCTCCCGAGCACACCCTGGACCAGGGTTCTTTGCTGGGGTACGAACGGGACCATCTGCCCCTCTTTGACCGAGAATTGAGATTACAGGTCCAAGATTCAATCCCAGCTGCTGAGCCAGGACCTTCCTCAGTGTCTTGTGGGTCTCAGGGGAAGGTTACTACAGTCACCCCTCCCCCAATCCCATCAGCATCTTTCACGCCAATGGCGGTGGGTCTTCGGGGCCCCAAACATCCGTCATTTACTGTCCAGCTCCAAGCCATGATCTCACAGGCAGTGGTTCAGGCGATTGCGGCTTCAGGGAGGGCCATTCAGGTCCAAGGACCGTCAAACCCCCCTATGCCCACGGAAACTATGCATTCCAGGGAGTATGTGATCTCAGATCATGGTTCTCCACCTCAATCTGAAGGGAGCGAGATATCGGATTATTCCGCACAGATTCCGGAGGAAGGCATGTGGTCAGACGAGGAAGACAGTTAGGTGGAGGCCACTCCTATGGTAGGAGTGTTTAATCCAAATTCCTTCTATTCTCTTTTACAAAAGGCCTATGTCACTGGAAAAATTGAACCGGTAAAACCACAGACAGCTGATCAGGACTCTGGACAGAGTTCTGACCCATTGTTTCTGGAACTGGTCACGAAGAGCCTACAGATAACTTGTCCCCCCATGTTTCTAAAATCCATTCAGGATCAGTGGGGATCTCCTGGAAGTTTCTCTGCTCTTGGGGGATTAGATCGTAAACTCTTAGATATGGTCCCTTCCTCAACGATGTCCTCAAAGTTCCGGGTGTAGATGAGGCTCTCACCCCCATACTGTCAGACACCAAAATCCCAGGAGATATGTTGGAGGCCCTTAAGGCAAAGGACAAGAAGTCTGAGATTTCCCTCTGTAGGACCCATCAGGCATCAGCTTGGGCTATAAGAGCCTCAACATCTAACTCCTTCTTCGCCAGAATCTCATTAATCTGGCTCCGGGAATTATAGGCTAGAATATCCCCAGACGAAGTAAGGGTTCATCAGGATGTCACTAAACTAAGGGCCGCACTGGAATACATGGCGGATGTGTCTCTGCAGTCGGCCAAATATTCGGGCCATAGCTTCCAACGTGGCTGCACGCCGGTTGTTCTGGCTAAAAAAATTGGAAGGCTGATACCAGGCACAAATGGAGAGTAGCTGCGGCACCATATCAAAAGGGTTGCCTTTTTGGAGAGGCTCTCACTCCTTACCTGACTGAAAACAAAGAAAAGTTGAAGGTACTAGCTCATATTGTTAAAAAAATGGGCAGACATTTTTCTCCTTACAACCGGCGTCCGTTGTTTAAATCTGGCTCAGACCGAACTTCCTGGAGCGGGTATCGGCCCTTTCAAGCAGGGCCAGACTAATCCTCGGACCGGTCCGGCTACAGAGACAAGCCAAAGCCACAATTCCAGGCTAAGCAGCCCTTTCGTGGCAGAGGAGGTTGTCCTTTCTGAAAGTCAAAGTGACTTGAGGCGGATTCCCCCCATTGGCAGAAGACTGGCACTTTATTTCCACAAATGGGAAAGCACCACCACGGACAATTGGGTTCTAACCACTATCAGAGACGGACTGTCTCTGGAGTTCCTCACACTACCCCCTCAGCACTTCATCTCCTGCCCCCTATCCTGAAATCCCGTGAAACAAGGTCTCATGGAGGAGGCCATTCATCATCTGTTAAGCATAGAGGCAATAGAGTGGGTACCCCCAGATCAATAGGGGACTAGGTTTCTACTCCATCCTGTTTGTGGTACCAAAAGCCTCAGGAGGATGGACCTCAAGGCTCTAAATTTGTTCCTAATTTACCAAAAATTCAAGATGCAAACTCTTCATTCTCTTCTGGGCAGCATTCAGCCAAGGGATTTTCTTACATCCATAGATCTGACAGAAGCTTACTTGCACGTTCCCATACATCCAAATCACAGGCGGTTTCTCAGATTCAGGTATTCCAACCATCACTATCAGTACAGGGCCCTGCCATTCAGCCTATTGTCAGCTCTAAGGGTTTTCATCAAAATCCTGGTGGTTCTCTCCGCACAGCTCAGGTTGGTACCAGTCCGTGTTCAGTGCTACTTGGACGATATCCTAATCCAGTCCTCGGCACTGAACGCCCGATCAGACGTGGCACTGACGATAAAGATGCTCCAGGATCATGGATTTAGGATCAACTTCCCAAAGAGCCATCTGATCCCAACAAACCGTTTGCTCCACTTAGGCGCAATAATAGACACCAACCAGTGCCGAGTTTTCCTGTCTTAAGAGCGTCAGCTCAGTATACGTACGATGGTCACCAGGGTGTGCAAGGAGAAACGTGTAACCCTGCTCCTACTGTCACAGCTGTTAGGGAAACTAATCTCATGTATTGCCATAGTGCCTTGGGCCAGGCTTCATACGAGACAACTATAGTGGTTTCTACTCCGTTACCAGAAACGGGGTGTAGCATGTTTTCCGCAGAGGATGCGAGTCCCACCACAGACACTCATGTCCCTCATCTGATGGTTGTCCCCAGCATTGTCCAAAGGATCCTTGTTCAGAGAACTGACTCGGGTAACCTTGACCATGGATGCCAGTCTGTTTGGATGGGGGGGGGCACATCTGCAATTCCAATTCACCCAGGGACGGTGGTCTCAACGGGATCTCAAGAAAAATATCAATTGGTTATAGCTCAGAGCCATACACCTGGAACTTCGGCATTTCCACAAGAAGTTGGCGGGCCACCACGTGCTGGTTCTGACAGACAACTTGGTGGCAAAGGCCCATGTCAACAGGCAGGACGGCACTCGATCACAGATTCTAATGTTTGAAGCCCAGCGTCTGGGGTCATGGGCGGAATAGACTCTGTTGTCCCTAAAGGCGGAACACATTTCAGGGGTGGAAAACGACCAGGCAGATTTTCTGAGTCAATCTACGATAGATCATTTGGAGTGGCGTGTAATCCCCGTCTCTTTCGGGAGATTACTCACCATTTTGGTTGGCCCAATGTCGACCTATTTGCATCCCCGATGAACACCCAGCTTCCCCGATTTCTATCTTGGTACCCATCCCAGGGTTTGGAGGGAGCAGACGCCCTCCGCAGCCCTTGGCCAGTGGGCCTTCTATACGCATTTCCACCCCTTTCCTTGATCCCGGCCATCACCAGGAAGCTGTTACAGGAATGGGCGGAGCTAATCCTTGTGGCCCCATATTGGCCGAGGCATCCATGGTTCGCGGATCTCATGAACCTCGCCATAGCTCCCCCTTGGCAAATCCCTCCAGAGAAGATAATTCTAATGCAGGGGGCCATACGGCACCTGAACCCGCAGTGGCTACAACTAGTTGTCTGGCATCTGAGCGCCAGTTCCTGATGTGCGAATTTTACTCTTCAAGGGTGATAGTTATGATCCAAGCTTCCAGACAGCCGGCGACGAACCGGATCTATGATGCCACTTGGAAGAGCTTCTGTGACTGGTGTACCTGTAAGAGTTTGTCTATATCTTCCGTCACTATTCCAGTGATTCTTGAATATCTCATGGATGGAGTGGATAAAGGTTTAGCACCAAATACCTTGCATAGACAGGTGGCCACTCTTTCCATGGTGTTCACCTGTGCCAATGCCACTCCATTGTCCCATCATCCCAAGGTTCAGTCCTTTATGAAAGGAATCTCCAACACCAGACCTCCGGTAGTACACAGGTATCCATCTTGGGAACTGCCTCATGTTCTGCAGGCACTCACAAGGTCTTCCTTTGAATCTATAAGGTCTTGTCCTCTTCACATTTTGTCCCACAAGGTGGCTTTCTTAGTAGCCATCATGTTGGCAAGGCGCATGTCAGAGCTGGCTGCTCTTTCAGTTAGGGAAGACCTGTGTACCTTCTATCAGGACAGAGTGGTGGTGAGGTTAGATCCATCATTCATTCCCAAGGTGAATACACTGTTTCACCGGGCTCAGGACATTGTACTACCAAACTTTTGTCCCAATCCTTCTCACACACTAGAAAAGCAGTGGCATTACCTAGCTGTGTGTAGGGCATTGCGTCATTACATTAAGAGGACAGCTTCCTTTCGCAAATCAGAGGCATTGTTTGTCTCTTTCCACTCAGCTTCCAAAGAACAGAAGGTTTCCTCCTCTACTATAGCCAGGTGGATCAAGGCCTGTATCTCTCAGTCTTACCAGGCTTACTCTTTACCTGTCCCAAGCCGCCTGACAGCGCACTCTATTCGTAGCGCTTCCATGTCGGCGGCGTGGCAAACTCAGGCATCCATAGAGGACATCTGTAAGGTGGCTACATGGTCGTCCCCTTCACCATTCATTCGCCACTACAAACTCGACAAGTTTGTTTCCTCAGAGGCCGCTTTTGGCTGTCGGGTTTTACAACAAGTGGTCCATTTCAGCACCGACACTTAACCAACCTGCTTCCCACCTGTGGGATCACAGGGGCTTTGGTATGTCCCATTCGTGGATTCTACATTCCTCTACATGGTGGAGAAGGGGCATTGTCTTACCTGAACGCCTTTTCTCAGCATGAGGAATGTAGAATCCACCCCCTCCCTGATCATTACTAGCAGTTAGGTTAGTGTCAGCAGTTCGGAGCCATCACATCACACAATCATTCACTTCACCCTTTCGAAACTGGGGCATGGTCAGACCCTGCAGAAGCGTGGCAACTTTGATTGTTTGGTCTGATTGGGCTAGAAGACTAAATCAACCTATTCGTGGATTCTACATTCCTCATACTGAGAAAAGGTGTTCAGATAAGACAACGCTCCTTCTTGGTTCTGCGATCTCACGATAGTTCAGGTACTCATTCTCTGCAAAAGAGAAAGGGTGCCTGAACTCGCAAGATATTATGGCATCCAGGAGCTTTCATTGACTCTCCTCTTCCTCAAAAGCAGAAATTTTGGCAGAGAGGAGACAGATCTTCTCAAGGTGAGTCTGTGTGGCAGTAAGGGAGGGGGAAGCGGTTGTGTAGAGTGTGGGAGCTATAGATTGAATGTTGCAGAGCCCCCACAGTCATTTGTAAGGGTGAACAACTGCCGTAGTGCTGCAAAATTCATAATTTTGAGATTTTCCCGTAAACACTAGGGGGCACTTATCGCATAACTTTGAATGAGGGTTAAGTGAATGCTTGTAACTCGGGGATTACCTGTAACTGCAAAGCTATTGCTCTGTGTGGAAAATGAACATGAAATTATTTGATGCAGACATATTTGTTTGGAAGACTGGGTTTCCATGAATGGAAACAGAAACAGGTATATGCTTGATATACATTAGTATTTTTAAAATATATTTTATTAATTTTTTTAACATAATCACCTTAATATTTGGTAAACAGCATGGTGTCTGTGTTTATATTTAAAAACAATAACAATTTCTATAATTCCATAATCCATATAGCTTTCCTTGATTTTTCTCTTCTTCTAATAATATTCTCTTTTATCAACCTTAAATTAGTACATTTCTTAGTATTTTGATAGATAACAATTGAATATAAGCATTTTCTAGTATTTCTACAAGTAACAACCATATCAATATAAATCTGCTTTTTAATTAGATTATCTTAATTACCTTGTCATAAATCCTGTTTTCAAAGTTCTTGTCAACGCTGCTAACATTGACTGTTCTTGCTTTGACAACATATGGAGATACAGCCATTTTCCTTTACTTTATGTTTTACTCTTATAGTTAGAATTAGAGGATACTGGGGGGAGGGGGAGGAATGCGTTTGGGAGTTTAGTTAGACAAAACAATAATGTATCATGGTGGGAACCAAGGTTCTTTGTAATAAGAGATGATAAGAATTAGAGGGTTGTAGAATTAGCCAGTATTTCAAACTAATTAGAGAATGTGATTTATGACTGTTAGTCAGAGGAGGGAATTGGGCTTTGATTCTATGTGATTAGGGGAGGGGAAAACAGATTTTGGCTTGGACTATGTACATGCCAATGTGTTGCTACTCCAATAAAGATTCTTTAAGGTACACAATGCCTCGAAGTTCTTTGAAGAGTCTCATCTGTCAGAACCATGACATTAAGCCAAAATCTCCAATTTTCCTAACTATTTAGGGGTCCCGAGCCCCAATTGCTGTCCCAAGCATTGAGGGATAAGCTGACGAAGATTCAGGGAAAACTTTGCCACGGAAAAGGAGAAATTGCCTGAAGCCAGCATCCCGGCAGCAGCTGCTACCCTAGGGGGGAGAAATGAAAGCTAGCATGCCGGTAGAGAAGGAGCTTTTGCAGGCCTCCCAACTGGGGCAAAACCCAAGCAGTAGGACAGCTAATCTGGTTGTCAGATTGGGTACAGCCCAGTGGAGACTCCAGATGCTTCAAGCCAGCCTTGCTACCCTTAAAGGCCTCAAAAGTGGACGAGACTAGACTTCCATGAAAGGATTCCCGCACATCGCACTCCCTAGACCAGGGGAGAGCTACTAGATTGTCTGCTACGGAGGACTCGGGTGAGTGGAAATATCTGTCCGCAGCTCATAGTCAATCAGTGGAGAAATTGGTAGAGAAATTTGAAGGGCTAGAAATGAAAAGTTTGGAACAACCTTCCCATTCTCCTCTTGCCAGTGATCAGGACATTCAACTCCTACTGAGAGGAGCCACCAGCCCCTCCTTCATAGAGCAGCTTTCCTGCTCCTGAAGTCTCCTGACAGAGCCTCCAGTCCCATGGGGAGAGACAACCCTAGTCACCGCCCCTCCAGCATCCGAGATGGGGGCCTCGGCAACTGCTGGGATAGCGATTCCCCAGATTGATGTGCATATCTATTACCTAATCTGGATCCCCTGCAGCAATGGGGGGGGGGTATGGCAGCCCCTGCAATGGGAGATCAAAAATCTCTAAGTTTGCAGCAGTTAATAGAGGCCCTGCAACAGTTTGGGGTAGCACAGAGGCCAGAAGACCAACAATTGGGGGGACAATTGCAGCAAGGGAATTGGTCACCAACCCCAAACATACATCACTGACAGGAAGCCCTACAACAATCAAAGATGCCACAGCTCCTGGCAGACGAATAGCAGGGAGAATGGCAACTCCCCCACTCCCAGGTAGCAATCTTTGAGACACTTGTGGCGACTTTGGATGCCCCAACCGCTACTACTGCTACCACAGCAAGGGGGGCACAGCCCCCGAATGTACAACCCCTGAGAACGTGGCAGCATTTAGGGTCGGGCAGGCAACAGCCACAGTGTGAAGCCCAGCAACCACTGAACCAGCATCCCAGTTGGGGCCAACAGCAACTGGGGGTGCAACAACCACAGCAGAGGGCTCAGCAGCCATTGTACCAGCAACCAAGGTGGGGCCAGCAGCAACCTGGGGTGCAACAACCACAGTGGGGAGCCAACAGCCAATGATTGCTCCACCTTTTAGAGCAACCTTCGATGAGGTCCCAGAGAAGCTGATTTTTTTTCCTCAACCAAGTGTGCTCTCATCTGAACTGCTGTGGCAATCTCTACCCAAACCCAGCTGCTATGGTTGATGTGATTGCATCTAGCTTAGAGGGAGAGGCATCCGAGTGCTGAATAATTTATATAATGAGCAAGCCCCCGAATTGGAGGATGCCCACCTCTTCCTCCTAGGACTGAGAGAAAGATTTGAGGACCCATCCATTTTCCTCAAAGCAGAAGAACAAATCCATAAGATAAAACAAGCTGGCAGGCCTGCCCTGGAGTACATACGAGAGTTTTGCACGTTAGCTGGTTGGATAGAGAGGTGGCCTGAGCAATCCATAGTCCATCATTTCTGAGAAGGACTAGATGATCACCTCTGTCAGGCCTGCATCTACTGAGCAGTACGTGATCAGCTGCAAGAATGGTACCAGGCAGTGGTAACACTAGACGTTCAGGTTGCCTGCTACAAGAAGCCACCTCCACCCGAAGCTGAGCCAAAGCCAGAGCAACCCAAACAGCAACCCCCCCCCCAGAAACTTCCATTTGCTGCAACCACTGAAAGACCTCGGCCACCTACAGGCATGCCAATCAAATGCTTCCAGTGTGGACAGCAGAGACATAAAGCAGCAAACTGCCCAGTCCCCTACTCCCAACAGCAAAACAGACCAGGATCAGCAGCGAGAAAGAAACCTGCCCAGCAGCCAACAAAAGAAAAATCCAACTAGATCACACAAGAACTGGTTGCCCAAGTCACATCCCCCACACAAGAGGATGCCAGAATCCAGGTTGGATCCACCTCTGCTCTACCCCCTTTTGACAGCAACAGTGAAGGAGAGAACGACACATCCCACCTTTCTCACTGCCGGCCAAACTCATAATCCCTAAATCGGAGCACAGGCAGACTTAAAAGTGCTAGTTGATTTTGGATGCTCCCAGTGCATCATTAGCTTGCCATTTGCCAAGGAAATGGGCATACAAGCAAAGCTGCTCAACAAACCTGTAAAGTTTGAGCAAGCCAATAGCTCCCTGATGGGAGGGATTTAATCACACAATTAACTGAACCCCTATGCTTAGAAATAGGTGAGCACTGGGAGTTCATTTGCTTCCTGGTGGCTCCAAAAATGACCGAGACTGCGATCCTAGGATTAGCCTGGTTGGACAAATGGAAGCTATTTATCTGGTGGGAGAAGGGAATGAGAACTGTGAGGCTACCTATAGGGCCCAAGCCCCCTATTGATTCAACAGACATTACAGGAAACTTTAGCCCACCCAACGAGCAAGTGCACATGGTGGCCTCACTGCCACTAGGTGAGCCACTCATCCCTAGGGAGTACTGGGACCTGGCGAAGGCATTTAGTGAGAAGGAATATGACACCCTGCCTCCCCACCGACCCAATGACTGTTCTATCGAACTGTTGCTGGGAGCCAAACTCCCACGACCAAGAATGTATGCCATGTCCCCCCTTGAAATGTAGGAGATGCAGCAATATGTGGACAAAAACCCAGAGAGAGGGTTCATTGGCCAAATTTACTGTGGGAGCCCCTGTATTGTTTAGAGAAAAAAAGATGGTTCTCTTCACCTCTGCGTGGATATAAATCCTTGAAAGCAGTGAGTGTGCAAAATAAATACCCTCTCCTCTTCCTAAAAGACTGATTAACCCACTTGGCTAAGGGGTGTGTCTTCACTAAATTGGATAGCATATTACCGGGTGAGAATAAGGGAGGGAGATGAGTGGAAAACTGCCTTTAACTGCCCCTTGGAAAGCTATCAGTTCAAAGTCATGCCATTTGGGCTACAGAGAGACCCAGCTGTATTCATGCAATTGATTAATGAGACCCTACATGATCATTTATACAAGGGGGTTCTGGTGTATCTTGATGACATCCTGATACACAGCACAAACATGACAGATCATATAAAGTTGGTGAGAGAGGTGTTAAAGAAATTATTGAATGCCAATTATTTATGTCAAACTGTTAAAATATGGATTTCACCAGATCAGATTAAATTATCTTGGCTATAGAATTTCCAACGAAGGCATTGAAATGGACCCAGCTAAAGTGAAAACTGTAATCGAATGACAGCCCCCAAGGACTCGCAAACAATTCCAGAGCTTCCTAGGTTTTGCTAACTTCTACCGTCAGTTCATCCCCTCCTTTGCTGAAATTGCCTTACCCCTTACAGAACTACTCAAAACAGGCAAAGGAGCAGGGAAGCCATGTCCAGGCCAACCACTAACATGGACTATGGGCTGTCAAACCGCTTTTGAGGATCTAAAGAGACTATTTGCTGCTAAGCTGGTCCTAAAGCACCCCTGCCCAAGAGAACCTTTTGTTATTCAAGCTGACGCTAGTGATGTGGCTGTCAGAGCTGTATTTCTGCAAAGAAACCAAATGGGAACTTTGCAACTCTGTGCCTACACCTCAAAAAAAATTACCGACAGCTAAAGGAGATGGGCATTATGGGAAAAAGAGGCATCCGCGATTAGATGGAGTTTAATAAACTGGAGACACTATGTAGAAGGAAGCAAGGTGCCTTTTGAAGTATGGACAGATCACAAAAATCTGGAAGCATTGAAAACTCGCAAATTGTCCCCAAAGCAGGTGCGCCGGGCACAGTACTTCAATCATTTCAACTTTACTTTAAAGTACATCCCGAGAGCGAAAAACTTCCTAGCTGATGCTCTATCCAGACTGCCGCAATACAAAAGCGAACGCGAAGAGGTTAATGAGGCAATTATCTCCAATCCACAAACTGCCCCTCAACTCATGCCCCGCAGGGCCCCTAACCCTGATGACCCTGGGCCAAAGAAAATAAAACAAAAGTGCCTCACCGATCAAAAAATAAATCAAATCTCCCTAACATGCAGGGATGGCTTGGCTTACAAGGGAGGGAAATTATACTTGCCTGAAGCCCCCTATCTCAATGCTGTCAAACAAACTATGACTTAAAACAGATTGGACTCTTTGGATATTTAAAAACTCTACATCTCATCCGCTGGCATTTTTAGTGGCTGGGATTAAAAAAGGATGTGGAAAATTATGTCAAGAGTTGTACTATTTGTGTCACCATGAAAAGAATTACAGGGAAAACCCCTGGGTTACTGCAGCCTGTGGCAGACCCTTCTCAACTTTGGGAAGAAATTGCTATGGACTTTACAGTAGATTTTACCTGAAAGTAGAAGAAATATTGTCATCTGGACATGATAGCTCTGTTTTCAAAGCAGGCTCACTTTATCGCCTGCAAAGGGCTCCCGTCTGCCCAACAACTGACTAAACTGTTCTTGAAACATATCTACCGACTACATGGAGCCCCTAAATGAATAATTTCATTCTTAAATTAATTGGATCATCTCAAGATCTATCATCCACTTTTCATCCATATACTTAATGGGACCGCTGAAGCCGCCAGCAAGATGATAGAGCAATATCTCAGATGTTACGTTTTATACCAATAGACCAACTGGACCGATCTCCTCCCTATTGCAAAGGTGGCTTATAATAACTCTGTCCACAGTAGCACGGGATTCACACCTTTCTGAGTAGTCACAGGAAAAGAGTTCAGCCTGATACCTGAATACCCTCAAGCACTCCCGCCTTCTCAGACACTTGGTCAATGGGTGAGGGGGTGGAAGGAAGTTTGGAGAACCATGAAAACTGCTTTAAAAAAGCCTTCCGAAACCTATAAAAAGCAGTCAGATAAAAAGAGGGCTCCTCACAGAACATTTCAAATTGGAGAAAAGGTTTATCTGTTGACTAAATATTTATGTCTCAAATTACCTAGCAAGAAATTAGGACCGAAATTCTTAGGCCCTTTCCCCATTGTAAAGATCATTAACCCAGTCACAGTAGAGTTAAAACTCCCTAGGCTTTTAGGGAAAGTGCACCCTGTCTTCCATTGCAGCTTATTGAAATCTGTTAGGGGCTCCACATTAAGACCTTAATCCAGACCCCTCATAGTAGTGGGTCAAGCTCACTGTGAAGTAAAGCTTATTCTTGATTATAGAATTTTTAAAGGGAAATTGCAGTACCTAGTGCAATGGAAGGGATACTCACTGTCTGAAGCCACTTGGGTGAAAGCTAGCGATATGAAAGCCAACAGACTCATCAAAAGGTTCTGTAGGAAACACCCTAACAAACCGAGAGGCAGCCCCTAACATATGCTTTTGTTTACATTATAGGATCTGTCCTTTCTGTAAGGGAGGCCGGATGTCAACGCTGCTAACATCAATTGTTCTTGCTTTGCCAACATATGGAGATGCAGCCATTTTCCCTTACTTTATGTTTTATTCTTAGAGTTAGAATTAGAGGATACTGGGGGGAGGGGGAGGAATGCGTTTGGGAGTTTAGTTAGATAAAACAATAATTTATCATGGTGGGAATCAAGGTTCTTTGTAATAAGAGATGATAAGAATTGGAGTGTTGTAGAATTAGTGGGAAAGCCAGTATTTCAAACTAATTAGAGAATGTGACTTATGACTGTTAGTCAGAGGAGGGAATTGGGCTTTGATACTATGTGATTAGGGGAGGGGAAAACAGATTTTGGCTTGAACTATGCCAATGTGTTGCTACTCCAATAAAGATTCTTTAAGGAAACAATGTTTCAAAGTTCTTTGAAGAGTCTCATCTGTTGGAACCATGACAGTTCTCATTTCTCATATCTTAAAACAAAAACAAAAAAAGAGAAGGAAAAAAAAGAAGGAAATAGTATACTACTTGAGAAACATGTCCCACTTAAGCTAAAATACATTTATATCCAATTTTTTTCTATTCTTTTTAACCATATTCAAACAAATGTTTAATCTTTAAATAGTCCATCTAAATCTGATCATCTAATTTTTTAAATCTATTCAAAACATTCTTATCAATTGAAATTCATTTATATCCAGAATTTTTCTATTTCTTTAACCATATTCAAGCAGGTGTTAAATCTTTAGATATTCCATCTGATAAATCCCATCATCTAATTTCTTAATTTTAACTTTAGCTTTTTTTTTTTTCCAAACATCTTTCTTAATCAGTATGCCCTGCTGGACCAGAAGGTATTCCCATAGTCTTGTAGATGTTGTTGTAGGTACAAGAGACAAGTCAAGTAAGATGTTTTTGTAGGAATGTTTCGCCCCTTCGTATTCATTGAAAATCTTTTTCTCTCTCTTAATTTCTCTTATCATTTTTTTAAAAACAAGTTTTATTAATTTTCCAGTTTTACATCCAAATATTTAGGAAGTAGTGTGGTGATTGGGTAGTCAATAAGCCAGTAACAAAATCTTTTGTACATGTCTCAGGTTACATCATCCAAAATTCCCTATTTCCCTTGATTATTATATCACATTCAAATTAATACGTTTCTAATTATAACTTGATCAATTAGAGCATTTATCAATATATTTTAACTTATACATATCCGTGTCCTGTTTTTAAATTTTACCTAATTTCAATTACAGTATTCCAGTTTAGCCTTTAATAAACATAATATTTAGATTTCAGGTAACCCAAATTTCCCTTATTTCACTACAAATAGTTGTCATATCTAAAATACACATATTATTTACTTAAATACATTCTTACTTTATGTCACAAATATATTCTATTTCTCATCCTAGTACCTCATCACTTACTAATAATGTATCCTTTATTGTCTCAATCCAACTTCCATATTATAATTCAAAACTATATTCTAATGGCTAATTTTCATTTCCCTTATAAATCTAAGTCCTAAATATTAAATCAGTTAATATCTTTTAGAACCTCCTTAGCTCATTAAGTAAGATTTTAGGCTCTTCCATTGTAAGTAAAAGAAAAAAGAAAAATCGCATTTTTTAAGTCTAACTCTAGCTTTCTTTTTGTGCCAACAGGCTTCCATAGCAGTGCCTTTAGATACTCAAGTGGATCTCCCTTCATTCCTACACATGTTATTTGAATCAAGGGAGACCATCCAGTTATCACTTTTTCAAAGGAACTGGCCCCTTTATAGTCATTGGATTGTTGCCCTAATAGTTCAAATCTCCATGTTTGGTTTAGAATATCTGTTGTCAGTTCAGTCTAGTCCTCTTCTTCCGGTTTCATCTGGCTTGAGTAAGAGGTCATGTCCAATGTTGTAATTATTATTTGATTGTCTAGGTTATTAGGTTCTCAATATGGTGTTCCTGTTGATCTTTAGTGCCCTCCATCTTAAAGTTGCTTTCTTCAGTTTCTGTTGCTTTTTAAGTTGCAGATTTTTTAGTTGAAATCAAGGTTTGACTGTCAAAGTTCTGAGTAGATTGTGCTTGTTGTTCTTTAAAGTCCTCTTTGATATTAATTTGTTCCTCTTCTGTTGCTTTTTGGATTGTAAGTTCATCAGTTTAAATCTGGGCTTCATTTTGTAACTTTAAGGTGGCATCTTTGTCTTTCAAAGGCCAAATCAAAGGCTAATTCTGGCAAAAGACTAAGCAAATCCGCCGAAAAACAGGCCAATCCCGCACATCGTGCCTTGGAGAAACAATTCTCCCAGGCACAAAGACGGGCAGTAGGGGAAACAGACAAACCACCACCTCACTTGGGGCTCCAACTGGCGACTCACAACGTTTTCCTCCGACATGGGCATGGTCTCCAGAATGAGAGCCTGAGCAAGTCTCTATACTGGCTTTTAGTCAGGAAGGTCCACCTCTCTTCGCGGAGGGGCTCAGACCCCAGGGTCCCCCATGGCACTTGTAGCAACTGGGCTTCAGCCCTTATAGGATCCTTCATTCAGGATCAACTACAGGCCACGATCTCCCAGGCAGTTCTTCAGGTGATGGTTTCCTCCAGATGCCAACAGTCAACATCCATCCCATGACCCTCATCAGCTCCACTCAACTTGGCACTGTCCAGATTCAATCTCACCACCTCATTCCCTAGGGAAACAACACCTTGAGCTCCATCGATTATGACTCCACGGGGGAACAGTGGTCGGACTGTGAGGAACCACCTCAAGAACCTCCTCCCATCGAAGAGCTGTTTAATCCCATGCTTTTCCCATCTCTGCTCCGCAGGGCATGTGCAGAGGGTAAGATTGGTCCAGACCCTATTCCCACCCTGGAACTGTCCTCTACTCAGGAGATGGATCCGTTATTTTCTGAGTCAGTAGTCAGGCACCAACATATCCCCTGTCCCCCCTTATTCCTCAAAAACATACAGGGGCAATGGGAATCCCCGGGCACCCTTCCCTCCCAAGGGGGAGCAGAACGCAAGTTGGTGAATACAGCTCCAACCCTAACGGAGCTGTTGGAGGTGCCTAAGGTAGATGACTCCCTAACTCCCTTATTCTCATCCTCCAAGCTGCCAGGAGATATTTCTGATACCTTAAGGGCAGACGATAAAAAGTCTGAACTCTCCTTGCGCAGAACACACCAGGCATCAGCATGGGCAGAAAAAGCGGCAACCTCCACCTCATTCTTTCCCAGAATTTCTCTCATCTGACTCTGACAGCTCCAGGCCAGAATTCCGCTAGAGGAGGTGAGAGTCTAGCAAGATCTGACCAAGCTGGTGACAACCTCAGAGTATATGGCAGATGTATCCATGTACACTGCCAGGCATTCGGCCCGAGCCATGGCCTCCAGCATCGTCGCGCGACAACTGCTTTGGCTAAAAAACTGGAGAGCAGATGACAAGCACAAATGGCGGATGGTTACAGCTCCATTTAGTGGAGGGCGACTCTGGGGAGGCGCTAACTCCCTACCTAGTAGAAAATAAGCAGAAACAAAAGGTGATCTCTGACCTGATCAGGAGATTGAATAGGCGGTTCTTTCCTTATGCTCGCTGTCAGTCCTTTCAAATGGGACCAGCTTCAGATGCTGGCCAAGCATCCTGGCCCTTTGTTATCAAACCAGACCGTTCATTCAACAGGGCGAGTTATAGGGACAGGCCCCGACAGCAGAACTAGGGCAAGCCACCTTTTCGAGGCGGGGAGGCCGTCCCTTTCGTTGCTCCAAGTGACTTGGGGGGGCTCTCCCATTGGTGGCAGACTCACATTATTTATTCACCAATGGGAAGACATGACGACAGACTCTTGGGTGCTCCGCACCATAAGGGATGGTCTGTCCCTGGAGTTCGTAACCAGGCCTATAGAACATTTTATTTCCTGTCCAATGGTAAGGAACCCAACAAAGAAGGGCCTCATGTCAGAGGCCATTCAGCAACTTTAAACATAAGGGTCATAGAGGAGGTAGTAGCAAGCCAGGCAGGAAGGGGATATTACTCCATCCTTTTCGTAGTCCCAAAAACCTCAGGGGGATGGAGGGTGATCCTCAACTTCAAAGATCTGGAACTCTCACCTCGAGTATCGAAAGTTCAAGATGAGACGCTCCACTCCATCCTGGGCAGCATCAGGCAAGGGGACTTCATGACATTCATCGACCTCACGGAGGTGTATCTCCACATTCCCATCCTTCTGGATCATCGACAATTTCTGAAGTTTTGTTACACCAACAGTCACTTTCAGTACAAGGCCCTACCCTTCGGCCTCTCGTCGGCCCCCAGGGTCTTCACCAAGATCCTGGCTGTTCTCGTGGCCCACTTGAGTGCTACCTGGACCACATCCTTATACAATCGTCTTCTATTCCGACCGCCCAGTTGGACCTGGCTTAACAATCAAGACCCTTCAGGACCACGGGTTTTCAGTAAACTTTCAAAAGAATCATACGGTTCCCTCAAACTGCCTTCTGCATCTGGGTGCGGTACTAGACACAGAATCTTGTCATGTTTACCTATCAAGGGACTGTCAGGACGGCATCCGAGACATGGTCCTCAGGGTCCGCAGGGAGCATGTAGTGGCACTAGCTTTGCTCTCCCAGCTACTGGGAAAGTTAATATCATGCATAGCAATAGTGCCTTGGGCCAGACTACACTCCAGGACTCTTCAATGGTTCTTGTTCCCGTTTCAGAGACTGGGCACCAGCTTCTCCAACCAACGAGTAAGGTTTCCACCTCAGATCCTCCAATCCCTCAACTGGTGTACTTCCCCAGCCATAAGTAGAGGTTCACTGTTCAAGGAACCCCTCCCCCCCGAATCATCCTGACCATAGATGCTAGTCTGTTTGGCTGGGGAGGGCACCTCCAATCTCAGTTGGCTCAGGGCCGATGGTTGCGATTGGATCTGAAGCACAACATCAGTTGATTGGAGCTCAGGGCGATCCATCTGGCTCTCCACCACTTCCGCAACAAGACTGTGAGGCAAATGTGCTGGTCCTCACAGACAATGTGGCAGCAAAGGCCCATGTGAACCGGCAAGGGGGCACCTGTTCCAGGTCCCTCATGACGGAAACTCGATTGCTGGGTTCTTGGGCAATGGGCAATCTTCTTTCCATCAGGCCAAGTATATTTTGGGAGAGGTGAATCAGCAGGTGGACTTCCTCAGCAGATCAACAGTGGACCATTCAGAGTGACGACTGCACCCAGGTCTCTTTACAGAGATTGAAAAGAGGTTTGGCCATCTGCTTCTGGACCTGTTTGCTTCTCCAGAGAACACTCAACTTCCCAGGTTTTTTTTCTGGTTCCTCTCTCTGGGGGCGGAGGGAAGGGACACCCTCCGCTGTCCATGGCCAAGGGGTCTCCTGTACATCTTTCCTCCTCTCCCTTTGATTCCAGCAGTTATCAAGAGAATACTGCAGGAGCAGGCAGAAGTAATATTCATTGCTCCACACTGGCCGAGACAACTGTGGTTTGCAGACCTCGTGAGTCTCTCCACGACTCCCCCGTGGAGGATTCTCCCAGGTCGCATAGTTCTAACTCAGGGGGCCCTGCACCATCCAGAGCCCCAATGGCTCCAACTAGCCGCCTGGCGCTTGAGCGCTTCACCCTGACACAGGAGTCATACTCGTCAGGCGTGATTGACATGATTCAGGTCTCAAGGAGGCCAGCAACTAATCGCATTTATGACCACACTTGGTGGAATTTGAGACTCACTTGACTCTCTCAGAAGTGACCATCCCTAAGATCTTGGACTATTTATTAGAAGGCATCAACAAGGACTTAGCGCCCAATACTATCTGCAAACAGGTGGCGACTCTATCCATGGTGCTCACCTGGGACAAATCAGGGTCATTATCTCAACACCCCATGGTCTGCTCCTTTCTTAAGGGAGTCACTAACAGCAGGCCGCCTGTGGTTCACAGATAATCCCTCCTGGGAGTTGCTGGGGGTCCTACAAGCCCGAACTAAGACACCATTAGAACCTGTTCTCTGCGGTCCTTGTTGCTCAAGGTTGCTTTCTTTTTTTTTTTATTGAAAAGTTTTATACAGTATACAATATCCCAAAACCCACCCACCCCTAACCCTCTCCCACTTCCCAGAGCTGAGTACAGGGTTACAAATTAATAATCAAATTCTAATTAACATTACCCAACTATATAAGTAACCAAATCGATAAAATACTTTAACTTCCATTTAAGATAAATATAAGCAAATTAAAACCAAAAGAATAATATAAACAAGTCAATATTAATTAAACCATAGTAATACCAAATCTAAAATGAGTTATTATACTATCAATACTAATCTAAAATTTACTCATAATCTAGATAAAAAATTTTAATCCCATATTTATTCTGAATATAATCTATCCATCTTCTCCAAACCAAAATATATCTTTCTTGTGTATAATCCTTCAAATAGGCAGAAATTTTTGCCATTTCTGCTAAATTTGACACCTTAAACGTCCATTCTTCTATAGTAGGCAAGGATTCTTTCTTCCAATATTGCCCTACCAATAACCTTGCTGCTGTTATTAAGTTCAACATCAAATTAGTTTCTTTAACATCAAAGTCTACAATAATACCCAACAAAAATAATTGAGGGGTAAACTTTATCTTTCTTTTAAAAATCTTTTGAATGTTCCACCAAATTTTAATCCAAAAAGCTTTTATATTTCTACAAGTCCACCAAATATGAAAATAGGTTGCATCCAAGCTACCACATCTCCAATGTTTGGGCTGTAAATTAGAATACATACAAGACAGCTTTCTGGGATCTAAATGCCATCTGTAAAACATTGTATAAAAATTTGCTCTTATATTTTTGTGTAAATTGTGTAAATTTTACATTTCTAACCCAAATTATCTCCCATGTATCCATCGGGATCGGTTCCTGAATATTTTGAGCCCACTTTACCATACAATCTTTAATTAGATCCATTTCAGAATCCAATTCTATTAAAACATTATAAATTCTCTTTATATGGGCCCGATTTTGATCTTTAATCTGTTTTACCAAATTCTCATCCCCTAAAGTAATACCAACCTTTTGATCTAAACTCCACCTAACCACTAATTGATTATACTGAAACCAAGACTGTATAATATTTTCTTGCTTTAACTCAACTAAAGAGTTTAATTGCCAATCACTCCCTACCAATCAAAGTAATTCCTTATAAGAGATCCTATCCAAGTTCACACCCCTAGATACTGCTTCTATCGCGTGTCCAGGAATCCCCCAAATTGGTATTTTATAATTTAACCTATAATAGTACTTCTTCCAGGCATGCAATAAGACACTTCTTAAGATATGGGATTTGAAAGCCTGATCTCCTTTTTTTTATTATAAATCAAATATGCGTGCCATCCATATAATAAGTCCCATCCCTCAAGGGATAGTATATTTTTATTTGTTAAGTTAACCCAGTCACTAATCACTGTTAGGGGCACCGCATCACAATATAATTTCAAGTTAGGCGCCTTAAGCCCTCCTCTTTCCCGAGCATCTTGTAAAATCTTAAACTTTACTCTTGGTTTTTTCCCTGCCCAGATAAATTTATTGATACTCTTCTGCCATTCATTCAAATTAGTGTCTTTTTTCAAAATGGGTATCATTTGAAACAAGAAAAGAAACTTTGATAGAACATTCATTTTAACAGCTGAAATTCTCCCCAACAAAGATAATTGTAATTTTTTCCAATCATTTAAATCCTTTTGCACTTTAACCCATAGTATCTCGTAATTATTTTTATACAATTTTCCATTAGAAGCTGTAATATATACACCCAAATATTTAACCTTTTTCACTATTTCAAAACCTGTAAATTTAGCTAAAATTTCCTGTTCCTTCATAGTCATATTTTTAGATAATATTTTAGTCTTATTATTATTTACCTTAAAACCAGAAACTTTCCCATACTGGGTTATAATTTCCACCAATTGCATAACCGATTGAATCGGTTGAGATAATGCCACAACCAAATCATCAGCAAAAGCTCTCAACCTATAATCATTCTTATTTATTTTTATTCCCTTTATTGTAGTAAGGTCGCCTTCTTGATAGCCATCACCTCAGCTAGCGCATCTCAGAGCTAGCGGCTCTATCTATTAGAGAGGACCTATGTGTCTTTCACGAAAACAGGGTGATTCTCAGGTTGGATCCCTCCTTTATCCCTAAGATCAACACTGTGTTTCACAGACCACAGGAGGTCATTCTCCCAGACTTTTGCCCTCGCCCGTCACATGATCTGGAATGGCAATGACACACTCTGGACATCTGCAGAGCCTTACGCTATTATATCAAGCAGACGGCAGACTTTCGTAGGTCAGAAGCCCTCTTCGTCTCATTCCAACCTTCTTCTATGGGGCTGAAGATGTCTGCCTCTACCACAGGCAGGTGGATCAGGGCTTGCATAGCAGGGGCGTACTTGTCGCTCTCCCTGTCAGTTCCAAGTCAGAGGTAGACCCATTGGTGGATTCATGCTGAGAAGAGGTGTTCAGGTAAGCCAATGCTCCTTCTGCAGATCTCTGATGTTCCATGATAGCCAAAAATCAAAGTTTTCCTTTCTCTGCAAACTGCTTTAGAGTCACAGTTCAATAAGTATCTATAATACAAGAAGATCAGTTTTTTCCCCTAAGGTTTATACTTCTTGCTTTGTAAATAGCGTAAAATGTTTTCTTTCCTTTGTTGCAGCTGTTCTATGTTTAGTTAAAACATTGAAGGTCACAAAAACAGGTTATCCTTTTCTGGGCTTTCTGCCAATTCCTGTATCAGAGCAACTACAATTTTATATTTTCATCCACCACTAGATATCAGCACCAGTTCATTTTCAGTTTTCAAAACAAGCAATTACTTTCTTCTCTTTTTATCAATAATCGTTTGAAAAGAAAATCTTAACTAATTCCACCAATTTCAAACTTATCCAGATTTAAGACTTATATTCATTTCATTTCAATGTATTTCTGCCCTCCATAAAAGTTTAATTTGCTGCTTCCAACATTCTGTCTTACTCAGAAATGGGGAGAAAAGATTTATCAACAGATCCATAGAGCCTGGCATCCCAAATATTTCAATGTGAATTCAATTTCTAGTTAGGGTTGAACCATACATTTTTATATAAAAGCACAGTCTTCAAATGCAGATTATATTATCTATATGTATATGTAAGATATCAATGTACTTATATTTAATATTCAAAATTAAAACAATAAGTGTCATTTCTGTGATATAAGCAACTATTGCATTTTGTACAATAACAATGTTATTGAAACTGATTAGTGCCATCCAGCATTCAAACCAAAGCTGATTGATCAAAGGAAAGATGATTTACAAAATAATGTTTTGAAGTCAATTATGGCAACTTGGGAATTTATGGACAAAATTTCTTGTCTTTATTTTAGATATCATTTTATTGTTTCACAACTAGTAGCTACTAGCTCTTTATTTAATTAATTTTTTATGAATACTTTTTGATTTCGGAATCTCATAACATAAGCAAAGTTCTAGCAAATGGCAAATCCATTATATATGATTCTAGATTTAGATTAAGAAATTTTGTTAAAATTCAAAAGTTGGCTATTATGAAGCCTCCCTTGGGGAAAGATGTTACTTGATGTATGCTACCCAGTGTTACTTGCTGAGATGGGTGGGCGACTATAGAAATAAAATAAACAATACTTAATTGTGCTTCAAATTATGAGAAGAGATCAAACTTAATATTTATATGCCAATTACATTGCTGACTTTATTCCTAGTAGAAGTTTGAATGATAGTCTTGAATGAATTTTCTTATTTTTGTCGTATGCAATATGGAAAACTTAACTGAGAAAGGAATGTTTTGGTATTGATGTTTTCTTCCATAGTACTTTTCATTAAATATTGCCAATAATGATTTGGCTCTACAGAACTATAGGCAGATTTCCACCCATGGAAAATTATTTTGCATTGATGGTTGTAGATAGGAGATAATATTGGATAAATATTCCCTAATTTCCCCTTGAGAATTTATTGTTGTTGTAACAGTTATTACTGTTATTATTGTTTACATTGTTTTAAAGAACACTGTTCAAGATAACTCTGGATATGTTAGCTACATAAAGACAGAATAATTATCTCCTCCAAGTTGTAAAATTCCCAGAATAGTGGTGGAGAAGGCTGTATACTATAAGATAAAATCACAATAATTTCAAAGTTCACATAATGTTACCTAGCTTCCCTTCTGCTGCCTTCAAATATTTAAATGGATGGAATCCTGATCTTATCCAGTGAGTTCAATAGATAAAATGCATCATTTAAGCTTCAGAAACTTCAAATATCAATTTTAATTTTTAAAAACACTTGAAAAAAATCACTAAAAGAATTTTTAACTTAGGCAATGTTTTAAGAAGCATAACTAGTATCTGAAGCTTGCAATTTCATTTACAACTTCTTCTACAACCCGCTGGGAACAGAATGAAACTTATCCCTGTTTACCCAGTAAAATGATGACATAACTCTTTTAGGAGCCAGTTCTTTTCTTTTATTAAAGTATACACCCAGCTGTAAGAAAGTTGTATTTTCTTACAATAGATGAATATTGAATCAGGAAAAAAAATCTCCTCTCTTCTGTAACAGAGCCAAATGTATTCTGTGAATAGAAGGAGCCCTTCAATTTGTGACAAAATTATTCAGGATCAAAAAATATCTTAAAATAATTCTATAATCATAAGTCACTAAAAAGTCCGAAGCATGGAACTATTGATGTTGCAGATCAGCATTAGTCCAATTCAGATAAGCCTCATACAAAGATTTATTCTTGGATGATTGAAACAAACCTGATGACACTTTGAACATTAATTTATTAAAGATATCTGGAATCATGGTGACATTGGCTATAGCATTTCCACATCAGCCATCTCCAGTAGTTAAATTTTCTCTGATGCACCAATCAGGGACATATAAGCTTCCCACTATCTCTTGTATTTGTATTTGTTCTAATTCACTCTCTCTTACACAACATAGTTTCCATTATGGAGATTTGATGTGTTCATTAAAATTTGTGAGATATTAATAGGAACTGCTATCATTGGAATCTTTATTGTCTTCTCATTCAATTGAGAACACACCAAACAACTGATTTCCCAGCATAAAGATATTTCAAAGCTAGCCAAGCATTGGTTGGTTTGGTATCCATAACTTCCATATCCACATCATGAAAGGATTCATTATTTTCTATAATGGCAATAGCAGGTATGGCAGAAGGAACAGGAGTGGCTTGCAAAGCACTTTTTAATTTATTGCCATCTCTGCCCTTCAGCACCTTAACCTGCTGATTCAATTTATTGCTGGTAGTAATAATCACTTCATCCCACAGACACCATCTAATGGCAGTATATATTAATATACTTTGAGGAGGCCACTGTTTTCTCAAACTATTAACTAATTGCTGACTAAAAATTTGAAAAATTGGCACTTTACTTTTAACTTCTGAACTGCATTTACATTGTGTTCCAGAATTCGTTGAAGTGTCAGGACTGGATTGAAAAGTAGGCCACACAATAACAACAGTAATATCTCCATCTTTCTCTAAGCAAGGAATATTATAACAACTACGGTAAGACCGACAGATAACACAATAACAGCAGCAACAAACAGTGATACAATTACAGTTGCAAATTGTAGTCAGTACTCTCAACAAAAGTTCAATGCCCATTGGGGGAAAAAGAATTCTAGAAATAAACCACTGGCTAAAGCAGAGGTCCCCAACGTTTTTGGCCAGGGACCAGTTTCATGGAAGACAATTTTTCCATAGATGGGGGGAGGGAGGTTTCAAGATGATTCATTATATTTATTCTAAGTTTTCTAAATAAACAAACAAATAAATAATGCACTTTATTTCTATTATTATTACATAGTATTAGATTAGACCAGTGACTCTCTGCTTCTAAGGAAGTGGGAAGGAAAAGAGACAATCCTAAACTCAGCCTTCCAGTATTCCAGGTGTGGTCTTACTAGGGTTTTATAAAGCGGTACTAATACTTTGTGTGATCTTGATTCTATGCCTCTGTTTATACAACCCAGGATTGTATTAGCTTTTTTGGCAGTAAATTATGTCCTGATTTATCTTTTACCTGTGGAATATATTCAGTTTGATCTATATAATACAATATATTATTTTTATATACATTATTACAATATATAATATAATACACTGGGAAACTTCTTTGATCCTGTGAAATATTTTGAAGGTCCCTACAAACTTTCCCTTCATATTATCTATCTATATAGGAGATTCTATTCTCAAAGGAACAAAATCAGTCATCTGCAGAGCAGACATACAATCCAGGGAAGTATGTTTTCTTCCTGGAGCAAAAATCAAAAACATGGCTGAGAAATCTAACCAAAATAATTAGGCCCACAAATTACTACCCTCTCCTATTCCTTCACATTGGCACAAATGACACAACAAAGAACCTGAGCACAATACTGAGAGACTATAAGCAACTGGACAATAAAGTTAAGGAGCTAGGAGCACAAGTAGTCAGTACTCTCAACAAAAGTTCAATGCCCATTGGGGGAAAAAGAATTCTAGAAATAAACCACTGGCTAAAGCAGAGGTCCCCAACGTTTTTGGCCAGGGACCGGTTTCATGGAAGACAATTTTTCCATAGATGGGGGGAGGGAGGTTTCAGGATGATTCATTATATTTATTCTAAGTTTTCTAAATAAACAAGCAAATAAATAATGCACTTTATTTCTATTATTATTACATAGTATTAGATTAGACCAGTGACTTTCTGCTTCTAAGGAAGTGGGAAGGAAAAGAGACAATCCTAAACTCAGCCTTCCAGCAAAACAAATCAAAGACCCAGCTGAGAAATGCTGAGAAAACCATTCAGAAAGAGGGGAGAGGGAGGCAGGGAGGGCACAGCGCAAGCCCAGCAGCCTTGGAAAAGGTGCAGATGAGAGAAGAATTCCCTTGGAGACACAATGCTTAAGGGGATATATGTTCTCCCCTCCCCCCTACCATATTGCAAGCTGGATAGGAGCGCGCTTGGCTTGCAAACTTGAGAACTGCACAAAGAAAGGAGCTGAACACACACACACAAAATTAAAGCAGGCAGGAAATTGCCAAAACATGAGGCACCTGGAGCACCATCAAAACAAAAGCAAAAAAAGGTGCAAATGAGAGAGATTCCCTTGAAGATGCAGTGCTTAAAGTGAAAGGTAACTTCTCTTGCCCCTATTTGCACCCTGAGAAAGCACCCTCACAAATACATACCTTGGGGAGGATCCCCCTCCAACAAGGTTTTGGGGAAGTCCCTGGTTGCAAGTTGGGCTTGTTGGGAGGAACTCCCCCGTTCGGTCCTTCCAGCCGGGATTCCCCTTGACGGTGCGGCACAGAAGAAATAGATCGTGAAGCCAGCTACCAGAAAGAGGTTTAATTTCGAGGATCAGCGTTGAGTGACAATTCAGCTAGAGTCCCCGGCTAGCTAGTCAGAGTGATCTTTAAACAGGGGTTTTATACCCTTTTGTGGTTTCCAAACTTGTCATTTCTGATTGGTAACAAACTTACCATTTCTAATTGGTGAGTTAAAATTTGTCTTTCTTGATTTGCTGGTTTGTGACTATTGTTAGTTCCTTTTTCTTGCGTAAAAGGTGTTAATTACTTTTATTGTTGTGTGTTAATCCTGATTGCTGCTAGCTGGTTCCTCATTGTGTGTGTCAAGTATTTGCTGTTTTAGCCTCAGGCTGCTGTTGACCCAGTTTAGTTGGGGTGTTCCTAGATTATTTCTTTGTTGGGCTGGGGAGGGGGTGTCCAACTCTCATCAATTCCCCCATTTTGGGCTATCACTGGAGTATCAGTGATTAGCCCAACTGGTTCATATATACGGTAGTGGTGATCAATTTGGCACATCATGAGAGATGTTTTCTTGTTTTGTCCCTGCTCCTGATGGGAGTTGTGCAGATCTTTAGGCATTTTAACCCTAAAGGAATTAATTGGCATAGGCAACAAAGGAGGGCTCCACCTATTATGACTGTGATTATACTACCAATAAGAATTTTCAACCAATGGAAGTCTGGTAACCATGAAAAGAGCCAGGAAAGGTCCCAGGATGACTGGTTGTGCCCAATGTTTTGTGCTAGTTCTTTCAAATGTTTGATATCTTGTTCAATTGTAAATTTATGACACACTTATTGGCACATTAAAATTGATCTGGTCAGGGAGACTTGGTAGACAAGCTTTTAAACTATTAAGCAAAATAATAATAATAATAATAATAATAATAATAATAATAATAATAATAATAATAATAATAATACATTAATGGAGGCAGCAGAAAAAAGATCCCTTTAGTGGCTCCCAAAAGGGGAGCTTGCACCCATAAAGTTCTAAAAGTCAGGGCAAAATTTTGTTAGGTGGAAAAGAAATTTATAGTATCCAATATTCTGTGCCAATCATTTTCAAATGTTGGATATCACCTTTAGCTTCCAGTCAGGTTTGCATACCTCCCAAAATTCTTCACAGCCATGGTTCTCCTTAGTACATGACCACTGGCTGCCCAATTTCAAGGGTTGTTTCCTGCCTTAGCTCTTAATTCAGTGCATCCAGGTTTGTAATGTCCAATTGAGGTTAGCCAATATGCCAGGCTATTAAATTTTTCTTTAAATTGCACATAATGAGCTCTAGGAATCCCAATCTGAGCCCAACAGTGCAAGATATTCAGGGCTGAAGTTTGGGATTTTTCCTGTTGCTCCCTTAGTCAGGGCATATGAATTGCAAATCACCTGAGGGGGCCTAGTTCCCTCCCCCTTGTTATCTGTTGGAAGTTGGTCCCACAAAGCTTTGGTGCAATAGAGCAAAAATAAGCCTGGGGGGAACTTTACTAAAGGTAGGTGGAGGGGATAGACTCAAGTGTAATTCTGAATGGTGTGTGTGTATGCATGTATGTGCAGCTACTTTTACAAAATAGTCAATACAAACATTCTGGAATCAATTTTCCCTCCCACCAGATAGCAGTCCAAGGTGTTCAGTACTTGTTCTGCCACATATTCCCAAGTGCCATCTCTCCACTAATACATTCAACTGGCTTGTTACAATACAAATGGGGCAAGAAATAAAAGTTTACAATGAGTTTCCACCCTCCCCCCATAGTCTAATTTTCTCTTCTGAGGCTTCACATGGCACCACCTTCCTTCTGCAGCTCTCACAGGCATCTGGGTAAATGGTAGGACTTGGGAAGATGTTCCACTTAGATTGCATGGTGGCTTTTTAGTGGATGGCTGGATTCAAAACCCAATTCCATGGCTCACATGGATGAAGGCAGCATCTGGGTCTGTGTGTTCTGCTTCCAAAGGTTTGGGAGAGGATTGCAGGGCTGAAAGATACAAGAACAAGGTCTCCCCCCCCTCTCCGGATGGACTCCACCAGGAGAGGCAGACAAAAGGCATGGAGAACAAAGGACAGGAAAAGAATTGGAAGGGGGGTAGCTTGCAGGCAGTTTGAAAATGCTGAAAACTCCAAATAATTTTAAAAGCCTAATATTTCAAGATGTGCAACTTGCCAAGGGTAGGAGAACATTTATTCTAAAATAGACCACATTATTTTAGAGATTAGAAAATGCCTATTTGTTTCAGAAAAGTTTCATAGCAGTTTCACCAGTAAGTTTTAGGATATGAAAAGTAACTTAGGAAAATTATTTCCCCACACAAGCAGACTTGAGTTTCAAAAGGCTCTTGTAGATAGACACACATTTTTCAGGAAAAAGATAGATAAAACACATACAGTAAATGCAAGTGAAACTTTTCCAACAGATAAATTTAAGCAATCCCTCCTAGTAACTTAAGGCTGTTCTTGAGCGTACACAGAGACAGAGAAAAACAAACAAACAAACACAATTCTTTTTCTTCACTCTGTTTGTTGGCCAGACAAACAGAGTGAGGTATTTCCTTTTTGTGGCTTATTTTAAGCAGAATTTCTAGCAGAATTTAAAATTCTTTTTCCTTTGGATTTGAAACAGTTAACAGTCACATTTACCTCTCATGCACAGACTTTGACAAACATATACACAAAGACAAGGGAACAGAAGTCTTAGTTTTACACATCCTGGTCATTCCCACCATAAATTTCAGATAACTCAAGTTAGGGAAGGCACACATTTTAAACATACCACGTGGTTGCATAGAGGAGAGAGAGAGAGAGAGAGAATCACTGTTTCTTATTTTCCCTTTTAAGTACCTTTATTTAGCCAAATTGGTTTCCCAGCAAGGCCCTAAGCAAAGTCTATTTTTCTTTCATACACTACACAGTCGAAGTCTCCTTGTGAGACTTCTTTCCTAACACAGTCGAAGTCTCCTTGTGAGACTTCTTTCCAAACAGTCGAAGTCTCCTTGCAAGACTTCTTTCCCAATACAGTCGAAGTCTCCTTGCGAGACTTCTTTCCCCCAATACAGTCGAAGTCTCCTTGCGAGACTTCTTTCCCCCAATACAGTCGAAGTCTCCTTGCGAGACTTCTTTCCCCCAATACAGTCGAAGTCTCCTTGCGAGACTTCTTTCTCCTAATACAGTCGAAGTCTCCTTGCGAGACTTCTTTCTCCTAATACAGATTCTCAGAGGTGAGCGGCCACCTCCGCTCGGGACTACTGCTTTAATATTTACTGGCAGAAGGGGTCCTGGCTTGCCCAGAATAGGGTTCTCTTTCTCTGCCTGCTCGGTCCTCCTCTCTCACCAGAAGGTCTCACGCTACGATGCCCCCCCCTTGCTTTCCCGAATTCCGCCAGTCACGGCTCCACTGGAGCTAGCAGCAGGTCGGGGTGCGGCTAGAGGGCACACGGAGGGAGCGAGCTCCAGCTGATTCTAAGAGGAGGATGCCTCACACACACACTCATGCATTCTTCCTTTCGTTCCCCCAGACCCTTTAACCTAATAGATTTAAATTTGGTGGCACTTACCCTCTTTCCTGGTAGCTGTTCGAGCATAAGACTCAAAAACTCCCTTTACTACCCGATGCCGACCGGGCAGGGTCCGAGGAGGCTTCCCCATGGATCAAAGTGTCCGCTGCCGGCTGGGTGATGACTCTTCTGGGCCCGGTTCGGTGGCTGGGTGAGCTGGAAGTCCCTTCGTAGGTCGCCAGATTGTTGGGAGGAACTCTCCTGTTCGGTCCTTCCAGCCGGGATTCCCCTTGACGGTGCGGCACAGAAGAAATAGATCGTAAAGCCAGCTATCAGAAAGAGGTTTAATTTCGAGGATCAGCGTTGAGTGACAATTCAGCTAGAATCCCCAGCTAGCTAGTCAGAGTGATCTTTAAATAGGGGTTTTTATACCCTTTTGTGGTTTCCAAACTTGTCATTTCTGATTGGTAACAAACTTACCATTTCTAACTGGTGAGTTAAAATTTGTCTTTCTTGATTTGCTGGTTTGTGACTATTGTTAGTTCCTTTTTCTTGCCTAAAAGGTGTTAATTACTTTTATTGTTGTGTGTTAATCCTGATTGCTGCTAGCTGGTTCCTCATTGTGTGTGTCAAGTATTTGCTGTTTTAGCCTCAGGCTGCTGTTGACCCAGTTTAGTTGAGGTGTTCCTAGATTTTCTCCATCAGGATGGATGTAGACTCCACTGATTGGGTAATTTAATCCCACCTGCTCAGACTAAGACAAAAAAACTCTGCCACGCCTCCTTCTGGGTGTGACTTCCCAGTTTTTGTCTTAGTCTCGTGCTCAGCAAGACGCTTTTCAGAAGGCTCCTAGCTAAGTTTGATTCTTTCCTTTTTTCTTTTAGGCTATTCAAATTAAAATTGGATACTTTAAATTCAAATTGATTAACAATTAGATTAATTCGGCTTCACTTCCAAATTAAGAGGATTGCGTTGGGGGGGATAGGGACTCTGTCCTCCCTCCCCTGCAGCCTTTTGGGCTTTGAAAAGGAGGCTGCAGGCTTCGTTCGTTAGGGAGCTCCCGTTCCGACGATCTGTAGCCTCTTTGCGATTCCGCCAATTCAGCTGGGTAGCGGAGGTCGGCTTTTCAACTCGGAGACCTCCTGAGTGATTTACTTGCCTCGAGGCCTTGAGGGAGAATTCCTGACTGCAGCTTTATCTGGATCGCAGCAGGGGCTGCGCTACTAATCGCAAGTGCTTGGGGACTGGGGGAGGAATCCCAAATCAGCCTTGTATTCCCCTGCTGTGTAATTGATTCTCCTGTTTAAAATACGACAGGGTTTTGCTTCTCCAGGCCTTAAGGCCTGGCGGCCGCCATTTTGACCGCATGGTCTAGCGCGGCTGCTTCTAGAGGTCCCACGTGGCGGACGCCATTTTGGAGGCCTAATTGAAATTTTTGCATAATCATTGGCAGTTATTCCTGCATTATTGCAGATGCATAGTTGTTGCCTGTGTCACTTGGTCTGTGAGAAGACCTGTTCAGGGGGGAAGATATTTTTGTATCCACAGGAGTTGTGGTCAAACTTGAGGGGGCTACTTCAGGTGTGGGCCTTGGCTGCATTTGAGCAGACCAAGGTGTTATTAACTGGTCCTAAGGCCTAGAAGAGAAGAGCGAAGAGATTCCTTTATTGTCCACCTGTTTCTCAGTTTAGCCCGTGACCTTTTGTCACAAGGCCTGTACAGACAGCATTAGAACACTGTCTGGCTGTTCTTGCCATTGCCTTCTGTTCAGAGCGAGGATCGGTTTTCCATCTCTGACTGTGATCTGCGTGTTGGGTTCCTCCCCCCATTTCTAGGTACTACTGTCCAGGAATACCTAGACAGCAATGGCAGACAGCTCCTCGCCCCAGGCTTCTCAATCTAGTGTCCCCCCCGCTCAAGCAAAGTGCAGATCTGAAGAATTGGACATGGGGGGGAAGAAAAAAGCTAAAACCAAACATCTGTCTTCCAAAGATACTTCCAAATCAGCCGGGCGAGAGGCCACAAGGAGACACTTAGCATTGGAGAGAGAATTCTCCAAGGCACAAAGGCTCAGATCCAGTGGGACTGAAACGGTTTCCCCCGCCCCACTGGATACTCCTTTGACAGAATCTCAATTTGAATCATCTCAGGATGCCCCAAGACCTTGGTCTCCTCGGGGGGAAACCGAGCAGGTAGGTCTTCCTCGCTCCTCTCCTTCATCAGCACACCAACCACCTGAGACCAGGTGTGCCTCAACGGAGGTTGGGGTCAGTTCCAGGGACCAAGGGGAAATGTGGTCCCAGGCTCAATTCCAGGCCTTCATGCACCAAGCATTCAGGCAGTTTATGTCATCAACTGAGAGTAGCCAGGTGCAGTCCCATCCTACTCCTCCCGCATCTATTCCCCCACCTCTGGTGGAGCGTGATACTAGACCTAGCTCTGCTGTTTCGGAGACATCCTCACAATTAGGGGAGGAGGGATCAGTGGAACTGGGAGTTGCAGACACTCCCTTGTCTGAGGAGGAGGATCCAGCTCCTGAACAGGTGACCTCTTCCGGGCTTTTCGATCCGGCCATTTTTCGGTCACTCCTCGTAAGGGCTATTGACACGGTAAAACTTACCTCAGCCCAGGAGGAGACTCCTTCTTCCTCATCCAACCGGGAAGCCAACCCTCTGTTTGCGGAAAAGGTCAAGGAGGAACCGCAGATTCCATGCCCACTAGTCTTCAGGTCTACGGTGGAAAAGCAGTGGGCATCCCTTGCTACCACTCCTTCACAGAGCAGTTTAGACAAGAAACTTTACAATGTCTCTTCTTCTTTCGCTTCTCTTCTAGAAGTCCCATCTGTAGACGCTCCGCTGACCTCTCTGTTCTCCAATACCGCCGTCCCGGGGGACATGGCTGAATTCTTGAAGGCAGAGGACAAAAAGTTCGAGTTCTCTTTTCGTAGAGCTCACCAATCTTCGGCTTGGGCCATAAGGGCGGCAACCTCATCCTCCTTCTTTGCACGCTCGGCAATTATGTGGTTGCAGGAACTCCAGACGCTCATTCCGCCGGATCAGGTCAGAGCGCACCAAACAATAGGGAAAATAGTGGCAGCATCCGAATACATTGCGGATGCATCCTTACACTCGGCTAGATGTTCAGCCAGATCCATTGCAGCCTCAGTGGCATCACGTAGGCTGCTCTGGTTGAAGCAATGGCGCACGGATTTAAAGGCAAAGTGGCGCTTAGCAACATCTAGGTACAGTGGCACCCACCTTTTTGGTCCGGTCCTAGAGCCTCACATCATTGAGGGCAAGGACAAGCGCAAGGCGCTGGCCCATCCCTCTAAAAAACCAGATAGACGGCCCCAACAGGACTTCCGTAGGCCATCATTCCGTCCCAGCGGTTCCTGGGATTGGAGACAGCCCTTTCGGGCAGGGCAGTCCTGGGATTGGCCCAGAGGCTCGCGATCCTATTCTTTCAGACAGGATCGGCAACAGGACCGCCAGAGTAGTGCAGCCAGGGGTCAGTTCCAGACCAAGCGTCCCTTCAGGGGATCAGGCAGTCGTCCTTACAGGCGGTCCAAGTGACGCCAAGGAGGACTACCCCATTGGGGGTCGACTGGCACTGTTTTACGACGTTTGGGAAAACACAACCACAGACGCCTGGGTCAGAGAGACCATAAGACAGGGTCTCTCCCTAGAGTTTCGATCTTCTCCCCCAGATCGTTTTATACAGTGCCCGGTTTCAAACAATACATCAAAAACACAACTAATCACAACAGCCATCGCTCATTTATTAGAGATCAGAGCCATAGAAAGGGTTCCTCAGGAACAGATCGGAGAAGGGTTCTACTCCATCCTGTTTGTAGTTCCCAAAGCCTCAGGCGGTTGGAGGGCGATACTGGACCTAAAGGGTCTAAATTTCTTCCTCATTTACAGGAGGTTCAAGATGCAGACCCTAAAGTCCATCTTGGCAAGTATCAGGAAGGGGGATTTCCTTTCCTCCATCGACCTGACAGAGGCTTACTTACACATTCCGATCATCCAGGAACACCGCAGGTTCCTGCGGTTCTGTTACGCACACAAACACTACCAGTACCGGGCTCTTCCCTTCGGCCTATCCTCGGCCCCGAGGGTTTTCACAAAAATCTTGGCCGTGCTGGCGGCTCATCTAAGGATGATACCCGTACGGGTACAGTGCTACATGGACGACATACTGATACAGTCCAAATCTTTCCAATCAGGGCAGTCGGACCTGGCAATCACTATTCAAACACTTCAGGATCACGGGTTCTCCGTGAATTTCAAAAAGAGTCACATCACACCCACAAGACGTCTGCTCCATCTAGGAGCTCTGATAGATTCCAGCCTATGCAAGGTATATCTCTCCCAGGAGCGACAAGTCAGCATCCGGAAGCTGACACTGCAGATCCGAGGGGAAAAAAGAGTACCCCTGGTACAATTATCCCAACTCCTGGGGAAGATGGTCTCTTGCCTGGGCATCGTTCCTTGGGCCAGACTGCACTCCAGGAACCTCCAGTGGTTCCTTCTTCCTTTTCAGAAACGCAACATCAGCGCCTCCAACAGGAAGGTCAGGGTTCCCCATCACACTCTGTCCTCCCTCCTATGGTGGACCTCGTCCGCCTTGTCCAAGGGCACTCTGTTCAAGGAACCCACCAGGATCACCCTCACCACAGACGCCAGTCTGTTCGGTTGGGGCGGTCATATTCTGAACCACTTAGCCCAGGGTCAGTGGTCCAGTTCAGACCTGGCTCACAATATAAATTGGCTGGAGCTCAGGGCCATCCACCTGGCTCTCCAAAGATTCTCCCCCCTGGTATCAGGGAAACACGTATTAATCCTGACAGACAACATTGCGGCCAAAGCTCACATAAACAAACAAGGGGGCACCCACTCTTGGGCACTCATGCAGGAAGCACAGGCCATAGGGCTGTGGGCAGAGTCCAACCTGAGGTCCATCAGGGCAGAGCACATATCGGGGGAGGCGAATCAACAGGCAGACTCCCTGAGCAGGGTCACAGTGGATCACTCAGAGTGGAAGCTAGACTCAATCCTATTCCAAGAAATATCACGCAGGTTCAGACAGCCCATTCTAGATCTCTTTGCCTCTCCGATCAATGCACAGCTCCCCAGATTTTTTACCAGGTTTCCGGCGAGGGGGGCGGAGGGAACGGACGCCCTCCGGAGCAGATGGCCGGAGGGCGTACTTTATGCATTCCCTCCTCTTCCACTAATACAAGCGACCATTCGCAAGCTCATCCAGGAACAGGCAGAGCTAATCTTAGTGGCTCCATTTTGGCCAAGACGCCCGTGGTTTGCCGACCTGGTGGACCTGTCAATTTCACCTCCATGGAAGATTCCCCCGGACCGAGTAGCTCTCAGCCAGGGGAACCTCCAACATCCGGATCCACAGTGGCTCCAATTAGCCGCTTGGCACTTGAGCGGGAGAGTCTGACCAAACAGTCTTTCTCCTCTGGGGTTATTTCCGTCATCCAGGCCTCGAGGCGTCCCTCGACCAACAGAATCTATGACGCCACTTGGAGAAGTTTTTGCTCTTGGTGTACCAAAAAGCGGCTTTCACCGCTTGCTGTCTCCATCCCAGACATATTAGATTACTTACTTGAGGGGTTAACTAGAGGTCTGTCAACCAGCACCATACGTAGGCAGATAGCAGCCTTGTCGACAGTTCTCACCTGTGACAACCAGGTTTCCCTGTCCCAACACCCAGCAGTCAGTGCCTTTCTCAAGGGTGCGGCCAATGTAGGGCCCCCCACGGTTCATCGTTATCCATCCTGGGACCTCTCTAAGGTGTTATAGGCTTTAACGTCCTCTCCATTTGAACCTCTGAAAGTTTGCTCCCTTCACTTCCTTACATTGAAGGTAGCCTTCCTAGTGGCCATCACGTCGGCCAGGAGGATTTCAGAATTGGCGGCCCTGTCGGTCAGGGAGGACTTGTGCATGTTCCATGAGGATAGAGTGGTCCTCAGGTTGGATCCTGCATTTGGTCCAAAGATCAATACAGGGTTTCACCGCTCGCAGGAACTAGTCCTTCCTAACTTCTGTCCTAACCCTTCCCATCATCTGGAGAGACGGTGGCATATGTTGGATGTGCGCAGGGCTCTGCGCCATTACATTAAACGAACCTCGACCTTCAGGAAGTTCGAGGCATTATTCGTGTCCTTTCAACCCTCAACTATGGGTCGGAAGGTCTCTTCTTCCACCATTGGTCGGTGGATAAGGATGTGTATTTCCAGGGCTTATATTTCCCAGTCCCTTCCGGTACCTTCACATATTACTGCTCACTCTACACGTAGTGCTGCTGTCTCAGCGGCTTGGTCTACCCAGGCATCACTCGAGGAGATTTGCAGGGCTGCGACATGGTCCTCTCCTTCCTCATTCATAAAACATTATAGGATAGATCAATTTGCAGCAGCTGAGGCTGCTTTCGGTAGGAGAGTCCTACAGCAAATAGTGGGTTCTCAGGGGTCACAAGCCTAGACTCCCTCCCTATAGGGACATGAGCAGCTTTGGTATGTCCCAATCAGTGGAGTCTACATCCATCCTGATGGAGAAAAGAGCGTTGTCTTACCTGAACGCTTTTTCTCAGCAGGATGGTGTAGACTCCACACCTACCCTGTTAGTGTTAGTCTAGGCCTGTGTCTTCCTTTTTTGTTTGGAGCCTTGCGTCTGGTAGCTTCGCCTTGACAAAAACTGGGAAGTCACACCCAGAAGGAGGCGTGGCAGAGTTTTTTTGTCTTAGTCTGAGCAGGTGGGATTAAATTACCCAATCAGTGGAGTCTACACCATCCTGCTGAGAAAAAGCGTTCAGGTAAGACAACGCTCTTATTTCTTTGTTGGGCTGGGGAGGGGGTGTCCAACTCTCATCAGGCTGGTGCGCGCTTGCCTTGCAAACTTGGAGACTTGTGTGAAGGAAGCACGAGTCCAGCTGGGGAGGGGGAGAGGAAGAAAGTGAGAAAGAAGAGGAGGAAGAAAAAGTAGCAGGAGGGAGAGGAAACAGGAAGAGGAGGAGGAGGAGGCAGAAAAAGAGAGCACAAGAAGCAGGAGGAGGAAGAGGAGGAAGCATGCTGAGCTCAGATGTTGCAAGCCAGTTGCAAGCTTGAAGAACCTGATGAGAGTTGGACACCCCCTCCCCACCCCAACAAAGAAATAATCTAGGAACACCCCAACTAAACTGGGTCAACAGCAGCCTGAGGCTAAATGGCAAACACTTGACACACACAATGAGGAACCAGCTAGCAACAATCAGGACACAACAATAAAGTAATTAACACCTTTCAGGCAGGATTAGCAAAGAAATTTAACCAACAATAGTCACTGACCAACAAATCAGAAAAGGCAGATTCAAACTCACCAATCAAAAATGACAAATTTGAAACCACAAAAAGGTATAAAACCTCTGTTTAAAGATCATTCTGTCTAGCTAGCCGGGGACTCGAGCTGAATTGTCACTCAACTTTGATCCTCATGATTAAACCTCTCTTTCCAGTAGCTGGCTTCATGATCTATTTCTTCCGCACTGTGCTGTCAAGGAGAATCCCGGCTGGAAAAACCGAACAGGGGAATTCCTCCCAACAAACCTTTGCACTGAGCAAGCCAGCTTTTGCCCTGCCACTCCCCCCCCCCCCCCGCCCAGACATCTGCTGACTCGCTGCAAGCATCCAGCTGCACAGCCTGGTTCCTAACTGGCCGTGGCCTGGGACTGGTCCATGGACCGGGGGTTGGGGACCCCTGGGCTAAAGGGTTGGTCCTCCAAGGCACCTGGTCCATGGACTGCATTTCTTATGCGATGGACTCTTGGCAAGGGATGAGCTGGACCTCATGAAAACAGGGAAAAATATACTCGGAAGAAGATTGGTCCAACTTATTAGAAGGGCTTTAAACTAAAATTGAGGGGGAAAGCTGACCAATGATTAGAATCTCTAGAACACAAAACCAATCATAAATCTCAAGAAAACAAACAAAGAGGTAGGGAGTGATGAGAAAAAAAAAAAAAAAAAACAACAATCAGGAGATCTAGGAAAAATACCCATGGACGGATATAAAAGTCTTAAATGCTCCTCTCCTTTTAGAGAAGGCCAAATTTGTATATGATAACACCTCAAGCCATTGCAACAACCCTACAACTTCCCTTTGTATAAATCAAATCTCCTGATGAGCTGCAAAAGATGCTCCCCTCTCCATTATAACCTGGAATATAATGTGTTGGTCTGTGCCATCAAAAGACCAACATTTTTTTGACTATATACCACAATTTGACATTCTCTTTTTACAGGAAACCTGGGCCTCTACAGAGATACAGTTAGATGGTTACTGGGGTAACTCTATCCCAGAAGTTCCAATTAACGTGGGTGGGAGAGCTAAAGGGGACATTGTGACATTAGTGAATACATCTTTGCATTTTAAATGTGTACTGTTGCCACCTCTTCAGCCATGGGTTGTGACTAACCTACTTTTATTTAAACAGGTGGAGATCTTGCTTTTTAATATCTATATTCCCCCATTCAACAAGAATAATCTGATTAATAAGATCTGGGAGGGTATAGAAGATTTTATTCTGGGCTGCTTAGACAAATATCCCACAGTAGCATTAATTATTGGGGGAGGGACTTAAACGCTAGGATGGACCCAAGCGATCAAGCATTATTTAATCAATTTAAGATCCATTATGATGAGAATATACCAGGAGAACCCCTGTATTCCAGACAATTTAAAGACACCAAGACAAATCGGGCAGGTCTGTGTGTAAAACAGATGACTGTACGCTTGGACCTTTGTATCCTTAATGGTTCCACAGGGGATAACTACCTAGCAGATTATACATATTGGGGAGCAGGAAGAACATTGGATAACATTATACAACCTCCTGAAGTTTCTTCAGAAGATGGACGTAGATTCATGACTGGACAGCAATCATGATCTACTAATCCTTACTTTTACATTACACCAGAAACTGCTAAGGGCTGGCTCAACCTATCTACCCAGTTAGAGAACCAAAATACCCAGATAAAAATTAAATGGACAGAGAAAAATGCAAAGGAAGTTAATAAATGGATATTAGCCCCAGAAACCATAGAATTACATACATCTCTATTAAGGAATAAGTTTGAAGGATCATAAATTGATGTAATCCACTTACCCAACAGTTCCTGTATTTTTACAAATGTTGGGAATACAAAAGATGAAGTAAGTAAGATAAATTCTTTCTGTCCCCCAAACTTTAATAGTTCTCCTAATCCATTGTTCTTGTTGTATCAGAACCCTGTAGATTTTTTCCTGTTTGTGTCAAATTGTGACTCTTTTCCTTTGTTATTTCATCAATTTGATCATATTCTTCTAGTTTGTAATCTGCTGTCTGATTTGTTTGTTCCTTTGTTGTTATTTTCTGGGTATTTTTTAATTGTACATTTAGATTGAAATATGCTTATTTAAATCCTCAAAGTTGTTTTGAATTTCATTGTGGTTTGAATCTATTGTCATTTGTATTTGTCCTAACATTACATATATTTCCTCCGGGAAAGTATTTATCTTGCCTTGAAGTATTGCTTCTGGAGACCCTTGATTTTCCAGGCTAAGTTCTTCAGGAGAAAATATTGAATGTGACATCCTATCATTTTTTGATATATCTGTGATATCCGTGTTGTCCTCCCCCTTCAAATAATCTTTCATCAACATTTTAATTCAAAAGTCAATTTATCAGTCAGTCAAAATTACAGATTCAGTATATTAAGCCACTTTAAATCCTTCCTAAAAGATTAGCCAAAAAGCCAAAGTTTTTTCCCCCATAAACAGCTCTTAAGTTAAGCAATAGTCCAGGTGTTTAATCTTATAGCTGGCTCTTCCTTTGTTCCCAGCTGTCTTCAAGGAACTCAAGCAATTCAAAGGAACAACTTTTTCTTTGTTTCTGAGCATTTTGCCAATTTCTGAGTCCTTACTGTTAGTATTCTATTCTTTGATTCTCCACTAGATGTCAGCATTTATTTCTTTTTTCAGTTTTTCTTTCCATCAAAAAGTTATTTTTGTTATATATTTTTATAATTCCACCAGGAATTTTTTAGGATATAATCTTGACAGTTTTTTAGTTCCTAGATTTGTCCAGACTGAAATATTTTAAATCAAATTTTAGTATATCTCTTTCAACCTTTTATGTTAATTTGCCACTTCTGTCTTTAAGGGAATGAGGATATAGTCCCCTCCCTTCACTTCTGGAGGTTTTCTTGCTTTGGGTATCTTTTCAACGATTTAAATAATAGATAGAAGAAAGAAGATCAGTACTCTCACCAATTCCAAGCACGCTGTTCACCAATGTTTAAGTTTGTGCTCTGGGACTTTGGCTGCAAGAAGCTTGGGCTAGACCAGTGGTTCTCAACCTTTCTAATGCCGCGACCCCTTTCTAATGCCGTGACCAGTGGTTCTCAACCCCCATAATGCCGCGACCCCATAATGGCGTGACCACCTCATGTTGTGGTGACCCCCCAACCATAAAATTATTTTCGTTTCTATTTCATAACTGTAATCTTGCTATTGTTATGAATTGCAATGTAAATATCTGATATGCAGAACTCATCACATTTACAGATGACACCAAATTGACAGGAGTAGCCAACACCCCAGAAGACAAATTCAGGAACCCAAAAGATCTTGACAAACTTGAACAACGGGCCCTATCCAACAAAATGAGTTTCAGTGTGGAGAAAAGTAAAGTCTTACATTTAAAAACCAAAGGTACAAGTACAGATTGGGCGAGACCTGGCTTAATAACAATAACTGTGAGAGTCCTAGTGGACAATCACTTAACTATGAGCCAGCAGTGTGCAGCTATAACCAAAAAAGCTAATACAATCCTGGGTTGTATAAACAGAGGCACCGCTTTATAAAATCCTAGTAAGACCACATCTGGAATATTGCAGCCAATTTTGGTCACCATATCACAAAAAAGATGTTGAGAGTTTGGAAAAAATCAGAGAAGAGAAACTAAGATGATCAAAGGCCTGGAGACTAAAACATGTGAAGAACAGCTGTGGGACTTAGGATTGGCTGTTCTAAAGAAAAGAAGAAATAGAGGAGACATGATAGCAGTATTCCAGTATCTGAGGGGCTGCCACAAGGAAGAGAGGGTCAGGTTGTTCACCAGAGCACCAGAGGGAAGGACAAGAAACAACAGTTAGAAACTGATGAAAGACAGAAGCAACCTGGAATTAAGGAGAAATTTCCTGACAGTGAGGACAAACAACCAGTGGAACAGCTTGCCTCCAGAAATCATGGGCACTCCATCACTGGAGATTTTTAAGAAGAGACTGGACATCCACTTGTCTGAGATGGTATAAGTTCTCCTGCATGAGCAGGGGCTGGACTAGAAGACCTCCAAGGTTCTGTTCTATTCCATCCCATCCCATTCCACTCCACTCCACTCCACTCCATTTATTCTATTCTATTCTATTCTGTTCTGTTCTGTTCTGTTCTATTCTATTCTATTCCATTCCACTCCACTCCACTCCACTCCACTCCACTCCACTCTATTCCACTCCATCTATTCTATTCTATTCTATTCTATTCTATTCTATTCTATTCTATTCTATTCTATTCTATTCTATTCTATTCTATTCTATTCTATTCTATTCCATTCCATTCCATTCCATTCCACTCCATTCCACTCCACTCCATTCGCTTGTAGCTCTGCAAGAAGAAAAGTATACCCAAGCAAGTTTATGACAGAATATATTAAATGACCCCCCCCCCAGTTTTCCATCCATGGGAGCACTGTCCTTGGCCTCAAGAAGATATGGATTCTGCCCAGTGAGCTTAAAGGAATAAAGTTCGCCTTGGCTCCTGATGTCCCCCTGCTGAAACATTTTACTGCATGTAAGTGTTGTTAAATGTTCCCAATCAATCCCATCCAGCATTCTTTTCAAAGTCAGCTCTCCTCTCAGCGCATTGGAAGCAACATAAATAAGCACTGGCTGGTTCTCGGTCCAAAGTTTCTGCTCAGAGTTTGTAATTCAATACCCCTCTCTTTCCTATGGTAAACCTGCATTTGCCATTTCACCGCTTCTTTCTATTCCCCTCCATGTCCCCCATCCCACTCCATCCTCCCCTCCCTCAAGTCAGCATTAAACTTCCGTTCTGTCTGTTTCTGGCAAAAAAAACCAGCTTTCCCAAAGAGAGCACCAAGTATACAGAGATCAGAAGTATGAACAGTGGCAGTAGCAGTGCTACGGTTAGGCTGCTCAGGCAAAGAGGACGGGCTAAGAGAGGAGGAGAAGAACTTTGAGGCATTGTGTGGGCAAAGTGAATGAGCTTTTTTTTTCTTTTGCAGAGCGTACCGGCAGGGAGGCGGGTGCGCTAACTCTCCTCTAAAAAAATAGCTACCGCGGGCTTCCGGTGGTCAAAGCGGTGGAGATGGCGGCTACTTTGTAGCCGTCCTCCTGAGAAGGTGTCAGATCCGCGGAGCACAGCGTTTATCAGCTGGCCCGCGGCTCGCAATCCCCTTCCCGGGCGAAGGGAAGGGGTAGAGATCGCATGAATAGAGGTAGAACCTCTTAACTCTCCCTGGATTTTTATTTTTAGGGGGGTAGAAAGAGGGTTCCCTCGGAGTTCATTGCCTTCTCCGCCTCTCAGCTGTCTTTGTTTCTTCGGAAACAAAGCGAGACGCCGCTACCATCTCCGTACTTAAAGAAACCGTGAGTAATCTTAAACCGGACAGAACTGTTTAAAGGATTTTATTTATAGTTTAGCTTTATTTTATTTTTTTTAGTTTATTTAGTTTATTTAGTATCTGCTGATTTTTTTTTATTTTTTTGAGCTTTCTCTTTTTTTTTTTTTTGGGCGGAAAAGTGAGAGTGAAAGTAAAATGGCGTTTTGAAAGTTTTTTTTTCCTTTAAAAGACGGATCGGCTGAATTGTTGTTTAATATTGCTTTTTTTTTTACTTTTTTTACTTTTTTATTCTTGGGGACTTTTAGATTGATCTTATCTTATTCTATTTTATCTTATTTTTAATTTTTTTTTGGATTACTTATTTTTATTGGTATTTTTAAGAAGAAAGGAAGATAAATTAAAATGGCTTCAAAACGACAACCAGCTACTGCAGCTTCTAAAGTAACTTCTTCTCCTGCTACTTCTACTGTGCAACAACAACTTAAAATAATACCCTCAGTGCAGCAACCTAAATCTACTCCACCTTCACCTCCCCCATCTGGCACATCAGCACAAGACATTAAAGAAATAATGGTAAGTGCTGTCTCACAGTTTAGGGAGGAAATGAAACAACTTTTGGATCAGAATAAATCTGAAACTAAGGAGGAAATGAAGAAAGAGATGAAGGAGCTTTTAGAACAGAATAATGCTATTTTGAGGGATGATATACTTCTAGCTCTATCTGGAATGGCCTCAGTGGTTGTGAAGCTGGACTCCAGAGTAGAGGAAATTGAAGAAACAGTTGAACTTTTGGATTATAAATTTCAAGATATGGAGAAAAAAGTGGAGACTTCACAAGATGATATTCTTATGTTCCAGTATAGACAGATGGAATATGCTTTGAGAATAAGGGGTCTGAAAGAAGATAAAACTCAAGATTTGATGGAAATGGTGATTAATGACTTGGCTGTTATTTTGAATATTGATAAAGAAGAGTTACGTGGGGATGTGGAAAGAATTTATAGAGTTAATTCTTGGATTGCAAAACAGAGGAATTTGCCTAGAGATGTGGTGATATATTTTGCTAAGAAGTCTTTGCGAAATCAGATTCTACAAACTTTTTATAATAAAAGATTTCAGATTGCTGCCCAAGATATTATTATTTTAAAGGAAATTCCACCTAAAATTTTAAGAAGCAGAAAAGATTTTGCTTTTTTAGTAAATGAACTTAAAGCAAGACAAATGCCATTTAGATGGGAGATTCCGATGGGCATTGTTTTGAGCCATGCGGGGACACGTTATAGACTTAATACAGTTGCTAAAGCTAAGGAATTTTATAAAACGGTCCTGGGAGCAGGCTCTCCTTTGCCCATGATGCATAAAGTCTTGAGTGACAAAGAGATGGAACAGAAATCTGAAGGTACAGGGATGATGACTGCTGGACAGGTGGTATGGATGTCTCAACCAGAGGTTAAAGAACAGAGAATGACCCGTGCAGCACATAAACGTAAAGAAAAAGAACAACAGAAAAAAGAAAAAGAAAAAGAAATTGAAGAATCTACTCAGCAAATTGCTTCAGTGCCGGTGGGAGGAGCAAGACCCAAAAGCTCTGCTACATATTCATCAGCAGCAGAATTTGAGCGGATCTTCTCCAGGCTGAAGGCCAAGGGAGATGGCAAAGCTCCTGTCCTGGAATGTTAATGGATTAAACATTCCTCAAAAGAGAAAAAAAATTTACCACTATTTGAAACAACACAACAATGATATTATTTGCTTGCAAGAAACTCATATTACAGCTAAAGATCAAAAATATTTAAATAATCCTCGCTTGGGATCTCATTTTGTATCTCCCGCCCCTGGGAAGAAAGGGGGTGTGGTAATCTATGTTAAACAGAATTTATCTGCTACCTTGTTAGAATCAGATCCTTATGGAAGATATGTTATGCTTGAACTTGGTTTATATGGCAAGAAAATTCTTATTGTGGGGTTGTATGCACCAAACCAGCAACAGGAGCAATTTTATAGGTTACTACATCAGAAAATAACTTTGTTGGACTATAGATCCGTGATTTTAATGGGAGACTGGAATGGTGTCTTAGATATACAAATGGACAAAAAAGGCTCTTCTACCTTTTTTAAACAGGCTAAATTACCTAAAGCCTTTTTTGACATGAAAGAAGATTGGGAATTGAGAGACTATTGGCGTGAACGTAATCAAGAAGAAAAGGATTTTACGTTTTTCTCAGATAGACACCAATCTTTCTCAAGAATTGATTTCTTTTTGATCACAACAGATTTATACAACAGGGTGAAGAATGTAAAAATTTTTCCTAGGACATTGTCCGATCATAGTCCAGTTTGGATGGAACTGTTTGTAGAGAAGGAAGATAGGAGATCCTGGAGGGTGAATGAGAATTTATTTAAACAAGAAAAAAATGTTCATAAATTAAAGGAATGTTTAAAGGAATATTTTACTTTAAATATGAACAAGGGAACATCAATGTCAATGGTCTGGGATGCAAGTAAAGCTTTTATGCGTGGTATTTTGATAAAAATGAATAATTTGCATAGACAGAAACAGATCCAGAAACGGAAAGACTTGGAAGAGGAGATTAAATTAAAAGAGAAACTTTTAATTTCAAATCCCTTAGATGAAAAGATTAAAGGAGCTTTAAAATTGTTAAAAACACAATTTAACATGCTGATGGCTGATCAAGCTGCAACTAATTTGCTATTTATGAAACAAAATACATTTTGTAATGCTAATAAACCAGGGAGATGGTTGGCTTATCAGTTAAGAAAAAAACAGAAACAGAGGAATATAGATAAAATAAATTATAATGGTAAATTGGTTTATCAGAAAGAATTGATTAAGAAATCTTTTTTAGAATACTATCAAAAATTATATAAGGGTACCAATATTCAAATTATAGATATAAATAATTATTTAGGCAAAGTCAACTTTCCTAAATTAACAGAAGATCAGGAAAAAAAGATTAACGGTTTAATTACTAAGGAAGAAATTGTTACAGCTATTAAACAATTGAAATTGGGCAAAGCGCCGGGTACGGATGGGTTGACATCTATTTATTATAAAGCTTTAGTAGAAGAGATGATCCAACCGTTGTGTGAACTGTTTAATAATTTATTACAGGGGTTAGAGATCCCTCCATCCTGGCGTAATGCATTTATATCATTGATTCCAAAAGATAGTCAAGATCTTACTTTGCCTAAAAATTATAGGCCTATATCTCTTTTAAATGTGGATTATAAAATTTTTGCAAAAATTTTAGCTAACAGGCTTATGGGGATCTTGCAGCAGTTTATACATAGGGATCAATCGGGTTTTATAACTGGAAGGTATATGAAGAATAACGTTAGACAAATTATTAATTTATTAGAGTATTTAGAAAAGAATAACCAAGTCTCTGCAGGCTGATATTTTTGGATGCTGAAAAAGCCTTTGATCAAGTGAATTGGCAGTTTATGCTGTGTTTAATCAAGGAGATGAATTTTGGACAAAATATATTACAAGTATTATCCAATATATATCAAAAACAGACTGCTCAAATTATTGTAAATGGGGGTTTGTCAGAGGCTTTTGTAATAGAAAAAGGAACAAGACAGGGATGCCCGTTGTCTCCGTTATTGTTTGTTTTAACACTGGAAATTTTGTTGATTAAAATTCGGGAGTCTCAAGAAATAAAAGGAATAGAAATTAATAAAAAAGAATATAAATTAAGAGCCTTTGCAGATGACTTGGTTGTTACTTTGTCTCAACCTGTTTCTTCGGTGGTGAAATTATTACAATTGATTCAACAATATGGACGTGTTTCTGGCTTTAAAATTAATAATAATAAGACCAAAATATTAGCTAAAAACATGACTAATGGTGATAAACAGGCTCTAGTTAACTTAACAGACTTTGAAATTGTTGATAAGGTAAAATATTTGGGGGTTACATTATCTGCTTCTAATGTAAAATTGTATAAAAATAATTATGAAAAGCTGTGGATGGAGGTACAGAAGGATTTAAAAAACTGGAATAATTTACAGTTATCCCTTATGGGCAGAATTGCAGTTATTAAAATGAATGTCCTGCCAAAGTTTATTTTTTTGTTTCAAATGTTACCTATCTTAAAGAACGAACGTAATTTAGATGAATGGCAAAAAGGTATTAATAAATTTGTTTGGGCAGGGAAAAAACCAAGGGTGAAACTTAAAATAATGCAAGATTTTCGTGAGAGAGGTGGACTCAAGGTACCAAATATGAAATTGTATTATGATGCTGTAGTATTGACATTGATTAGCGATTGGGTGAATTTAACAAATACAGAAATACTTCATTTGGAAGGCTGGGACCTATTTTTTGGATGGCATGCCTATTTAATATTTAATAAAAAAGTGGATTGGGTTTTTAAGTCTCATATTATAAGAAACTCTTTGCTAAGAGTGTGGAGAAAGTATTATAAAAGTGACTTCAAAATACCATTATGGGCTATACCTCGGCATGCCATAGAAGGTATAAGGAAAGGGGTAAATATGGACAAGGTCTCTTACGTACAGTTATTAAGATGGGATGGCCAAGACTGGCAGTTAAAATCTTTGGAAGAATTAACACATGAAAACTTAACTTATTCATGGTTCCAATATAGACAAATAGTGGATAGATGGAAGATGGATTGTAAAATGGGCTGGCTTAGAGAAGATGAAATTTTTTTAAAACAAGTAAGAGATCAAAGGCCAACCCATATTAAGAGAGTTTATGGGGTTTTAGTGGAATTAGATTCAGAACTTGAACTAGTTAAAGATTGTATGATTAAATGGGCACAGAATATTGGTGAAACGATTTCAATGGATACCTGGGAACTTATTTGGATAAGAAATGTTAAATTCACACAAGCGCAAAATTTAAGAGAGAATTTTATAAGATGTTTTATAGATGGCACCTTGACCCAAAGAAAATGTCCATTATGTACCCTAATCTACAGCCGAAATGCTGGAGATGTGGATATTTGGATGCTACCTATTACCATATTTGGTGGACGTGTAAGCATATAAAAGCTTTTTGGATTAAGATATGGTGGAATATTCAAAGAATTTTTAAAAGAAGGTAAAATTTACTCCGCAATTATTTTTACTAGGTATTGTTATTGACTGTGATGCTAAGGAGGTTATATTGATGTTAAATTTGATTACAGCCGCTAGGTTGTTAATAGGACAATATTGGAAGAAGGAATCTTTGCCTACTTTACAAGAATGGTTTCATAAAGTTTCGTATTTGGCAGAAATGGCAAAGATTTCGGCTTTCTTAAAGGAGCAATCTCAAGAAAAATTTTTTGCGGTATGGGAAAAATGGATAAATTTTATACAACATAATTTGGATATGGACAAATATTATTTAGCCTTTTTATAATTTGTAATGATTGTTTTTTCTTTCTTTCTTTCTTCTTTTTCTTTTTTATATATATAAATTTTTAATGTATTATTATTCATATATTTTTTTTTTTTTATATATATATATGCTTTATTTTTCGTCTACTTTCTTCTTTCTTCTTTCTCTCTCTCTCTTCTCTTTTTATTTTTTATTTTTTTTTCTTTTTTAGTATATATTATTCATTTTAAAGTTTATGTTATGTATATTATTTCTATATATATTATTACTGTGATTTTTATTATTATTATTAATTATTTTATAAATTGCAAATGTTATTTTTAAAATATTTGTTAAATAATCCTATATTCAGTTCTGGGAAGTCGGGGGGGGGTGTGGGGTGGTTGGGGAGGGGGGGTGGATTTTTATTTGTAAAACTTTTGAAAAATTTCAATAAAAAAAAAAAAAAAAAAATAGCTACCGCGGATGTGTGAGGAGAAGAGGACTCTGGTGGGCTGCATGAGACAGACAGACAGACAGACAGAGAGAGGGAGGGAGGGAGAGAGAGAGGGGGGAGAGGGAGAGAGAGAGAGGGGGAAAGGGAGAGAGAGATTAGTGCGCTTGAAATGCAACAAAATATGTGAACCTGCGTGGAAAGAGTACATTACGTCTGTATAACATTGAGTCAATCTGTTTTTATCCCAAAATAGGGTGAGGGGGAAGAAGCGTGCAAGGAAAGAAAGAGGCAATTTTACTTCTTTCCATTCCCATGGAAGTCAAATCTCTCCCCCTCCTCTGCTCTCCATCTCGTGTCCTTCTAGATTTGCTGCAGTGAGGTTCAGGGCAACCACCGGCTGGGCCACCAGCTGGCCCAGCCCAAGGGAGATAAGGCACCCGCTGGGCCCCACATGCACCAGGAATCCTCCCTGTGCCCGCTGGCCCCCCACCTCCCACCCCTGGCTCTCTTTTACTTACTTTTAGTAGTTGCTCAGCAGGGAGGGAAGCTTTCCAGAAAGTTCGCCTTGCAGCACCGTTTGCAGACTGGGGCTTTTGGCGGGCTCAGCAGGGCAGAGACAGCCTGTACAATTCCTATTGGCTTTTGAAAGCCAATAGAATTAGACCCTATTCAAGAGAGTCTATTCTATTGGCTTTCGAAAGCCGATAGATTCTACTGGCTTTCGAACACCAATAGAATAGAGTCTCTTGAATAGAGTCTATTCTATTCACTTTCAGAAGCCAATAGAATAAGAGGGAGTAGCACAGCTAAAGAAAAGGGGAAAAAATGGCGGACAGCCTTGTTTGGCGACCCCCATGAAATGGTCGTTCGACCCCAAATGGGGTCACGACCCATAGGTTGAGAACCGCTAGGCTAGATGCTGATCTCATGCTAGCCTTTCTACTGTTGAGTTCGGAGGGCTTTTCCAGGAGCAAAGCGATTGCTGTCGCTTCGTGATCGACAGGGTGCCCCTCCTTAACAGTCACAGTCACCTCTCCGGGGCAACTTCGGACCCCCAAGCAGGAAGAAACTAGCTGGGGGGAGTGGAGGTCCGCTCTTGCATGGCCATGCGCTGCAGATACAAAAACCTGAAGCCCGTATATCTATTGACTTTTATTGTACTCTTGTAAGGGGAAGATGTGTTAGTAATTTTTAAACAAATAAAATAACCCCAGGTAAATTACTTCCATAAAAGGAGTTTACAGATAGGTAGGGAACCTTCAATAGGTCTTTTATGCATATGACACATAAAATGATTGATAAAATATTTTATCAACATGTAGAGTGGAAAAACAATAAGATGAAATAACTTTATCTTAATAATATATTAATTATAAAACATAGAAGGTTGCATCAGTAAAATGTTAATGAGAAATTGTTTTGCAACTAGAATTATAATTGATTGATTATTTACTTATTTGATTTATATAGCCTATCTCATAAGTCAGGGGTGTCAAAACTCAATTTCATTGGACTTCCGGTGGTTAAAGCGGCGATGATGGCGGCTACTTTGTAGCCGTCCTTCTGAGACGGTGTCAGATCCGCGGAGCACAGCGTTCATCAGCTGACTCACGGTTCGAAATCCCCTTCCCGGGCGAAGGGAAGGGGTAGAGACTGCATGAATAGAGGTAGAACCTCTTAACCTTCCCTGGATTTTTTTTTTAGGGGGGTAGAAAGAGTGCTCCCTCGGAGTTCATTGCCTTCTCCGCCTCTCAGCTGTCTTTGCTTCTTCGGAAGCAAAGCAAAACGCCGCTACCATCTCCGCACTCAAAGCTGCTTGGTGAGTGACTTTTAAAGAGGACAGAACTGTTTAAAGGATTTTACTTAGAGTTAGAGATTTATTTTCTTTAATTTTTTCTTTTTAGTATAAGCTGATTTTTTTTTCACTTTCTTTTCTTTGGGCGGAAAGTGAGAGTGAAAGTAAAATGGCGTTTTGAAAGTTTTTTTTCCTATCTCTGGAAAGAAAAGACGGACTGATTGAACTATATGCTTAACATTGTTTTTTTTTCTTAAGCCTTTTTTCTTCTTTTAAACTGCCTTGGGAGTTTTTACTTCTATTGTATTTTTCCTGGTTTTTTTATTTGTAAGGATTTAAGTACTTTTTTTCCCTTTTTTAAGAAGAAAGAAAGATAGTTTAAAATGGCTTCAAAGAGACAACCAGCTTCTATAGTTTCTAAGGTGATTTCTTCTCCTGTTACTGCAACTGTTCAACAACAACTTAAAGTAACACCACCGGTGCAACAACCCAAGGCTATATCTCCACCTTCTCCTCCCCCATCAGGCACATCTGCACAAGATTTAAAGGATATAATGGGAAAGGCTGTGTCTCAATTTAGGGAAGAAGTGAAGCAACTTCTGGAACAGAGTAAATCTGAAACTAAGGAAGAATTGAAGAAGGAAATGAAGGAGCTTTTTGTACAGAATAATACTATTTTGAGGGAAGACATAGTCTCAGCTTTATCTGGATTGGCTTCTGTGGTTGTGAAGCTGGACTCCAGAGTGGAAGAAGTTGAAGAAAAAGTAGAATTTTTGGATTATAAATTTCAAGATATGGAAAAAAAAGTGGAAACCTCACAAGATGATATCCTTATGTTTCAGTACAGACAGATGGAACATGCTTTGAGAATCAGAGGCCTTAAAGAAGATAAGAATCAAGATCTGATGGAAATGGTGATTAATGATTTGGCTGTTGTTCTGAATATAGATAAAGATGAATTACGTGGAGAAGTGGAAAAAATCTACAGAATTAATTCTTGGATTGCGAAACAGAAGAATTTGCCTAGAGATGTGGTGATCTACTTTGCTAAGAAGTCTCTGCATAATCAGATTTTACAAGCTTTTTATAACAAAAGATTCCAGATTGCTGCTCAAGATATTATTATTTTAAAGGAAATCCCATCCAAAATCTTAAGAAGCAGAAAAGATTTTGCTTTTTTAGCAAATGAACTCAAAGCAAGATTGATTTCATTTAGATGGGAGATTCCAATGGGTATTGTTTTGAGCCATGCGGGGACACGTTATAGACTTAACACAGTTGCTAAAGCTAAAGAATTTTATAATACGGTCCTGGGTGCAGGCTCATCTTCATCTATTTAGAAAGCCTTGAGTGATAAAGAGGAGGAACAGCAGTCTGAGGGATCAGGCTTGATGGCTGCTGGGCAGGTGGAATGGATGCGTCAAGCAGAGGTTAAAGAACAGAGAATGACCCGTGCAGCATATAAACGTAAGGAAAAGGAGCAACAGAAGAAAGAAGCTAAAGAATCTGCTCATCAGATTGTTTCAATGCCGGTGGGAGGAGCAAGACCCAAAAGTTCTGCAACACATTCTTCAGTAGCAGATCTCGAGGGAATCTTCTCCAGGCTCCTGGTTGAGGGAGATGGCAAAGTTCCTGACCTGGAATGTTAACGGTTTAAACATTCCCCAGAAGAGGAAAAAATTTTTTCATTATTTAAAGCAACACAACAATGACATTATTTGTTTGCAGGAAACTCATATTTTACTTAAAGATCAAAAATACTTAGCTAACCTTCGTTTGGGATCTCATTTTATATCTCCTGCCCCTGGGAAAAAGGGGGTGTGGTAATTTATGTTAAGCAAAATTTACCAGCTTGTTTGGTAGAATCAGATCCCCAAGGAAGATATGTTATGGTTGAACTTGGTTTATATGGTAAGAAAATACTTATTGTGGGATTGTATGCACCAAACCAGCAACAGGAACAATTTTATAAGTTGTTACATCAGAAAATAACTCTGTTGGATTATAGGTCCGTGATATTAATGGGAGACTGGAATGGTGTTTTAGATACACAAAAGGACAAAAAAGGTTCTTCTATTTTTTTTAAACAGGCTAAACTACCTAAAGCCTTTTTTGAATTGAAAGAAGATTGGGAACTGAGAGACTACTGGCGCGAACGTAATCAAGAGGAAAGAGATTTTACTTTTTTTTCAGATAGACACAAATCCTTTTCAAGGATTGACTTTTTTTTTAATTACAACAGATTTATATAACAGGGTGAAGAATATTAAAATCTTTCCTAGGACATTGACAGATCATAGTCCAGTTTGGATGGAATTGGTCGCTGAGAAAGAACAGAGGAGATCCTGGAGGTTGAATGAGAATTTATTTAAACAAGAAAAAAATGTTCAAAAACTAAAGGAATGTTTAAAGGAATATTTTGTTTTAAATATGAATAAGGGAACATCTATGTCAATGGTATGGGATGCAAGTAAAGCCTTTATGCGTGGGATTTTGATAAATATGAACAATTTTCATAGACAGAAGCAGACTCAGAAACGTAAAAGTTGTTGACAAGGTAAAATATTTGGGGGTTACACTATCTGCTTCTAATGCAAAACTGTATAAAAATAATTATGAAAAGTTGTGGATTGGGGTACAGAAGGATTTAATGAATTGGAACAATTTACAGTTATCTCTTATGGGTAGAATCGCAGTTATTAAAATGAATGTTCTGCCAAAGTTTTTTGTTTCAAATGTTACCTATTTTAAAGAATGAACTTAACTTAAATGAATGGCAGAAAGGTATTAACAAATTTATTTGGGCAGGGAAGAAACCAAGGGTCAAACTTAAAATTATGCAAGATTTCCATGAGAGAGGTGGACTCAAGGTACCAAATTTGAAATTGTATTATGATGCGGTGGTACTAACATTGATTAGTGATTGGGTGAATTTAACAAATGTAGAAATACTCTATTTGGAAGGCTGGGATTTACTTTGCGGATGGCATGCCTATTTAATTTTTAATAAAAAAATGGACCGGGTTTTTAAATCTCATATTATAAGAATTTCTTTGCTTAGGGTGTGGAGGAAATATTATAGAAGTGATTTTAAAATACCATTATGGGCCATACCTTGGCATGCGATAGAGGGAATAAAGAAAGGAGTCAAGATGGATACGGTTTCTTATATACAATTACTTAGATGGGATGGTCAAAATTGGCAGTTAAAATCTTTGGAAGATTTAACACATGAAAATTTTACTTATTCATGGTTTCAATATAGACAAATAGTGGATAGATGGAAGACGGATTGTAATATGGGATGGCTTAGAGAAGATGAAAATCTCATCAAACAAGTAAGGGATCAAAGACCAACCCATATTAAGAGGGTTTATGGGGTTTTAGTGGAAATGGATTCAGAATCTGAATTAATTAAAGATTGTATGATTAAATGGGCACAAAATATCGGTGAATCAATTTCACTGGATACTTGGGAACTTATTTGGGTGAGGAATGTTAAATTCACACAAGCACAGAACTTAAGAGAGAATTTTTATAAAATGTTTTATAGATGGCGCCTTGATCCAAAGAAAATGTCCATTATGTACCCTGATCTACAGCCTAAATGTTGGAGATGTGGTTGTTTGGATGCTACTTATTTTCATATTTGGTGGTCGTGTAAAAATATAAAAGCCTTTTGGATTAAGATATGGTGGAATATTCAAAGAATTTTTAGAAGGAGGGTAAAATTTACCCCGCAATTATTTTTATTAGGTATTATTACTGACTGTGATGCTAAGGAAGTTATACTGATGCTAAATTTGATCACAGCCGCTAGGCTGTTAGTTGGACAATATTGGAAGAAGGATTCTTTGCCTACTTTGCAAGAGTGGTTTTATAAAGTTTCTTATTTGGCGGAAATGGCAAAGATTTCGGCTTTCTTAAAGGAGCAATCTCAAGAGAAATTTTTTGTTGTATGGGAAAAATGGATAAATTTTATACAATATAATTTGGATATGGAAAAATATCATTTAGCTTTCTTATAACTTGTATAGATTGTTTTTTCTTTTCTTTTTCCATCTCTTGTTTTTTCTTTTTTCTTTTTTTTCTCTTTCTCTCTCTCTTTCCTTTCTTTCTTTTTTTTAAGTATTTTTTTATTAATGTTTATATATATTTTATTATTATAAGATGTAAAATTTGTTTAGATATTTTAAAATTTTAGATAAGCCTATATTCAGTTCTGGGAAGTTCGGGGAGGGGGGAGGGAGGGGTGGGCTTGGGAGGGATGGGGTGAGGGTTGATTTTTTTTTTGGTTGTATATTTGTAAAACTTTTAAAAATTTTCAATAAAAAAAAAACTCAATTTCATTGAGGTCTGCATCAGCATTGCAGTTGCCCTTGGGGGGCCAGGGGTGTGTGGCCACAGTGTGGGCATGGCCAGCTCTACATCATTTGTGTCAAGGATGCTTGTGGGGGCCTGGGCAGGAGTGGGACAGATCTGAGGGTCTCTGACAGAAGGGGGTGGAATCGGGGCAAGCGCCAAGGCATGGTCCATTTCTTCATTCCTCACAAAGAGTGACACCTCCCCAGCATTCACCCAGGGGGCAGGGCCAACACGGCAGGGGCTGGTTCCTTGCTGTTTCCAGACAGTCTTGTGGAGCTAAGATTGAATGCGTTTCAGTGTAGATGGCCACCACAAAATTGTGCATTGGATCCCGGCCTGCCAGGGCCAAGGCAGTGTGGGCCGTTCCCTCACGGTTTCCAGGATGGCTTCATGGGCCACATGAAACCACTTCGCAGGCCAAATCTGGTCCCTGGGTCTTGTGTTTGACATGTCTGTCATAAGTGATACTAATGCACCCAAATGAATATGTATATGCACATATATGGCAACATACAAAACAACTACAGTTAAAATTCCTTAGCAAACTAATAAAAATAAATGAAATAAACAGAAAAAAACCCCAAGAAATGAACAGATAAAACCCGAGAAATATCTTAATTTTTAAACAGAATCTCCCCGAATCTTTAAAGCTGGTGAAAAAGCTATGTCTTAAGGGTCTTTTGGAAGATTAACAAAGATGTGAGGCTAACCAAATTTCAAAGGGAATGATGTTCCAGAGTGTGGGGATCAAAGGAGAAAAGGCATGCCACCAAATTAGACTTACAACATACCTCTTCTACCTGACCTGAGCGATAGGTGTAATCATGAAAAGATGGTATTTCAAATAACTTGGTCCCAAGTCACGTTTAGCTTTAAAGATTAAAAAACAGTATCTTCAATTCCACCTGGAAACAAACTAGCAACCAAAACAAAAAAACCATTAGCAGAAGGATTGAATCAAAATCACATGAAGTGTTTGTACCACTTTATAAGACCATACTTGGAATATTGCATCCAGTTTTAGTTGCTATGATATAAAAAAGATGTTGAGACTCTAGAGTGCAAAGAAGAGCAACAAAGATGATTAAGGGACTGGAGGCTAAACGATATGAAGAATGGTTGCAGGAAATGGTTATGTCCAGTTTATTGAAAAGAAGGAGCAGCAGCCAAAAAACCTAATACAATCCTGGGTTGTATAAATAGAGGCACAGAATCAAGATCACGCGAAGTAATAGTACCGCTTTATAAAACCTTAGTAAGACCACACCTGGAATACTGCAGCCAATTTTGGTCATCATATCACAAAAAAGATGTTGAGAGTTTGGAAAAAATTCAGAGAAGAACAACTAAGATGATTAAAAGCCTGGAGACTAAAACATACGAAGAACGGCTGCAGGACTTGGGTTTGGCTAGTCTAAAGAAAAGAATAGGGGAGACTTAATAGCAGTATTCCAGTATTTGAAGGGTTGCTACCAAGAAGAGGGGGGTCACATTATTCACCAAAACACCAGAGGGCAGGACAAGAAACAATGGTTGGAAACTGATCAAAGAGAGAAGCACCTGGAATTAATGTTCCTGACAATTAACCAGTGGAACAGCTTGCCTCCAGAAATCGTGGGTGCTCCATCACTGGAGATTTTTAAGAAGAGGCTAGACAGTCACTTGTCTGAGATGGTATAGATTCTCCTGCTTGAGTGTGGGGCTGGACTGGAAGACCTCCAAAGTCCCTTCCAGCTATTCTAAGGACTGGGGATGATATGATAGTAGTGTTCCAATATCTAAAGGGGGGTTAATCTATTCTACAAAACACCTGAAGGCAGGACAAGAAGCAAGGATGAAAGCAAGGATGAAAACTAATCAAGGAGAGAGGCAACCTAGAATTAAATGTAACATAGGAGAACAAGCCCATCAGGACAAAATTCAGCAGTCCATCTGCATTTAAAAGACAGAGGCCACTCTTTTGAAGACAGAAAAGTACACATTTTGGACAGAGAGGACCGCTCAAAGAGGCCATCTATGTCAAAATTGAATAGCCCACTCTCAACAGAGGGGAAGAGATACGACATCATCACTGAAGAGTCTACAACACAGTCCTTTCAATAATTCCAAAAAGGCTCAACAACCATTTGCAGTACTCAGGTAACCCTACAGCGACAGATAAGCCTCCAGGTGGCATCAATGACGCTCTAAAAGAATGCAAATGGGCCTCCGGTTTTGCGCAGTAGTGTAGCAGCTGATGGATCATGGGGCTCCACACCCTACAGCCGATTTCTGCCTGCTAGAGTACCCTAAATGGGCCTGAAGTCACCCCATAAAGGTGATAAAGAAGGAGGGAAGTCCCGCCGAGTGTGGAGAGATGGTGGTTGATCCGATCAGTCCAGGAAAAACCTTCCAGAAATCAGCAGGAGAAAGGCTAGTGTAACTTCAGAGTGCAGCCCAAGTTACAAGCAGCCAAAGCCCAAAAGCACTATTTTAAGCTGACTGTAAACATGCTTGAAACTGGGTAAGAACAGTGATTTTCTCTCTTCTACTTGATAATTGATTTCCTGGGAGGAAAAAACTGCAAGAAGCAAAAAACATCTTTGCCCCCCCCAACAAACAAAAGTGGCAAATTAAACCCTTAAGTGGGGACAGAAATATATTAAATCTGGATAAGTCTGAAATTGATGGAATGTGTTAAGATTTCTTTTTTAAATCATAAAAATAGAAGAAAATAATTGTTTATTTTGAAAATTGAAAACTGAAAAACAAACTGGTGCTGACATCTAGTGGTGGATGAAAATATAGTGGTTGCTTCTCTTGTGGAAAAATAAAACCTTAAAAAAATAAAGGGCTTTTACGAAATTCCGAAGGTGAAAGAGAGATTTTTATTTTTGCGCAAAAAGGTTCAGAAGTGACTTAACAATCAGCAAATTTCTGAACAAGGGGGAGGGTCTAAACTAAAGCTTTATAGGTTTCTTTCTCTCAGGAACAAAGGAAGCATAGATGGAATCTTACATTGTATATGGAATCTACTTTTGTGTAACATTCAGATAGTTTCTCACACGTTAGCTCCATTTCTCATGGGAATACAATGAAGGCAGTTTTTACTTTTATACAATGTTTCTAAATATGCATTTGGTCATTCACTTACTGTTAATACAGCTTTTGGCTAACACAGCTTTCTTTCAGAGATTATGCAGACACATGATTTTTGCTTTTAGTGATTTTTCATTATTATTATTATACTTTATTCTTCTTTATTCTATGTTATTCTATTTCTTTCCCACTTTACTTCAATACAGGATCTGGCAAAGCCCAGGAAAAGATAATTTGTTTTTGGGTGACTTAATGGCTTTATAACAGAACAGCTGTGACAAAAAGAAAACATCTTGGCTACCTACAAAGAGAGAACTATAAACTTTAGAAAAAAAATTGACCTTCTGGATTACAAATACTTATTCAACTGTGACTTTAAAGCTGTCTGTAGAGAAAGGAAAACCTTGATTTTTGGCTATCATGGAAAACCAGAGATCTGCAGAAATCTGTCTTTTGTACCTACAGCAACATCCACAAGACTATGGGAAGACTCTTTGATTCAGAGAAACATATTGATCAGGAAAGATATCAGGCAAAATAAAAAGGCTAAAGTGAGAATCAAGAAATTAAATGATGGGATCTATCAGAGGGAATATTTGAAAATTAAACATCTGTTTGAATATGATTAAAGAAATAGAAAGATTTTGGATATAAATTAATTTTAGTTTAAGAGCCCCTGAAGTAATATAGTATTTTTACTTTATTTTTTCCTTTGTGATTTTTTTTTTGACATGAGAAATATAAAAATATTGGCATGGTATATATAAAGGAAATGTTTTAGATACTTAAGTGAAATTGATCTTGAGAAAACTTTGAATGGATAAAAATGCTTTGATTAGATCTAAAATTAGATAATTGGATTTATTTAAATGGAACACTTAAAGATTAAACATATGCTTGAATATGGTTAAAAAGAAGAGAAAAATTCTGGATATAAATGTACATTAGTCTAAGAGGGATATGTATTTTAAGTAGTGTACGATCTCCTTATTTATTTTTCTTTTCTTTTTTTTTGATTTCTTTTCTTTTTTAAAATATGAGAAATGTAAAATTGTTGGAATGGCCTGTATGAGAAAAAAGACTTAAATATTTAAGTGTAATGAAAATCTTAATCAGTAAGAATATTTTTGTGGGGAAAACAAATTTAAATAAGAATTTTAAACAGGATCTATGATAAAGCAATCAAGATGGTCAGTTAAAAAAGAAGTTTTATATCAATGTGTTTATTATTTGCAGAAATATTAGAAAAATGTTCTTCTAAATGTTCTTCTAAAATATTAGAAGTGATTGCCCTTTTGCAAGCAGGAAGTCTTGCAGGTCTCCTCACGAGGAAGGAAACCCCAGATATGGGGCAAGCCAGGGAAAGTGTGTGTGTGTGTGTGTGTGTGTGTGTGTGTGTGTGTGTGTGTGTGTGTGTAGGGTGGAAATCCCTGGCTGCAATTCCCATGCAAGATTTCCTGCTTGCAAAAGGGTGATCCTCTGCCTCTCTTCCAAAGATAGGGATTTCTCCAACGGAGGATGCCAGCAATCCTCTCTGCTTTGTTCCGCTGGAGAAATCCCTGTCTTTGCAAGAGAGGCAGAAGTGATCGCCCTTTTGCAAGCAGCGGAGGATGCCAGCAATCCAGGGTGGGGCTGCAGGCAAGGAAGAGAAACCCCTTCTCGGAGCATCCGGGATGGGGAAACACCCTGCCCCACTGCCTATCTTCTCCTTTTTTCTGCAAGACGGGGAGGAGGAAGAGGAGTTGCAGAAGCAGCAGGCGAGGTTGCAGCCCAGTCCAGAGAAGGGAAGGAAGAGCCAGTTGGAGAATGCGTCTCTCTGCCCCCACCCCCAGAGGGAGTAGCCCCCCATTGCCTGCCACCACCCCGGCAGTGCCACCAAAAGCTGCCAGCCACGCGACACACCTGGCCACGGCAGGTCAAGGGGCAACTCCATGCAAAGGAAGGGCGCGCATGCGGCCACCTTCAAGCATGTGCTCCCCTCTGCCTATACATGCACACAGGCAGGGCCGTGATGTTGCTGGTTCACTTTGCCCCTGGCCGCTCCAGGTGGTGAGAATGCTTCAGTGTCTGCCAAAACCAGGCTGGGGTCTGGGTGGTGTAGCACAGGACAATAGGAAGGAGGGAGGGACAATGGAAAGGAGGAAGGGACAAAGAGGGAGGGAAGGAAGGAAAGAAGAAAGGAAGGGATAATGGGAAAGAGGGAGGGAAGGAAGGCACCCACCCCAGTCCCACCCCCCTCCACCAGAGACCCACAGATTTCCCCCCCCCAGACACCCTGCAACCTGAGTGATGAGTTGGCCATGCCCCCCGAGCCATTGACTTTGCTTGTCAAAAAGTTGCAAAAATTAATCACATGACCTTGGGATACTGAACATCATAAGTATGAATCAGTTGCCAAGCATCCGAATGTATATCAGATGATCTGGGGATGCTGCAATAGTCATAAGTGTGAAAAATGGTCATAAGTCACTTTTCTCAGTGCCGTTTTAACTTTGAGCAATCATAGCACAAAGGTAAAAAAAAAAAGATATATGCAGTGTTATATGCAGTTCTAAGATGGTGGCGCCTGTATCGGCTGCGGCTGCATTGGCTCTCGAAGGTGAAAAGTTTTGGGAGGGATATTAAGGGATATGGGCCACATGATCAGGAAGGTTTTGATGTGTTTGAGCAACGTGGTGGAACTAAGGTAACATACGACCGACAATCGTGGCATGGCAAGTTTGAGCTGTTTCGGAACTGTTGGTGAGACCATTAAAAGTCGTTGGCGCTGTTTGAAATTGTTCTGCCAGCAGCAAGATCTGACTGCTGGCCCAGCGACAGATTCTATTGCAAATCAGGGCTGTTTCCAAAGGAGGTAGAGGAGGAGAGGTCCTGGGCTTATGGAGCGAAGGAACTGGATGAGGCTGTCGGCAGGCCCAGAGGAAGAGAGAGAGGCTTTTGGAGGAGTTGGAGGCAGTGGCAGCGTACTCCAGGGACAAAAAGAAGGAAGGCCTCTTTAAGGAAAAGGTGAAACAGTCAGGATTAGAAAAAGGAAAGGAGGTGAGATTGTTGTGCAGGAATACAAGCTAATTTGAGGGCTAATCCACATAGAGCTCCATTTCCATCTGTCCTGTTTGCCATCATTCACTCCTTAGAGACAAAAATGGATGATCTGAAACAAGAGCTGGCCACAAACAAGGAGTGTATATTGGAGGTGGTGACCCTTTGAGAGCTGTATGCAATGAAATTTCATTTTGATGTATGCTGATTGGTGTACATTCAAAGTGACAATAAAGTTGTAGTTGTTGTTGTTGCTCATTATTATTATTATCTTCATTTTAGATGGTAAAAGGGTTTTGTGGCTCCCAGTGTTTTCTTTTTGGTGGGAAATGAGTCCAAGTGGCTCCTTGAGTGTTTAAGGTTGCCTACTCCTGCCTTAGTCTATCATTTCAAGGAGGGACTAGACAACCACCTCTCTCAGGCTTGTATCTATTGAGCAGTCCCTGATCATCTGCAAGAGTGGTACCAGGCAGCATTAAGACTAGATGTTCAGCTCGCCCGCTATCAGAAACCACCCCCACAAAAAGCTGAGTCAAGGCTAAATCAACACAAATGACAGCCACCCCCCTGAAAGCCTCTAACCACTGCGACTACAGAGAATCCCAGAGCACCTACCAGGCCACCGATCAAGTGTTTCAGATGTGGACAACAGGGACATTGAATAGCGAATTGCCCAGTCCCTTACCCTCAGCAGCAGAATAGACCAGGACCACCAGTGAGGAAGAATCCAGTCCAGCAGCCAATGAAAGAGAAATCCAATTGGATCGCACAGGAACCCATGGCCCAAGTCACGTCCCCCTTGCAGGAGAGTGCCGAGACCCAAGCCAGACCTGCCACCACTCTACCCTCCTACGATAGTGACGACGAAGGAGAGAATGACCCGATGGTGAGTCGACACATCCCACCTTTTTCGCTACCTGCCAACCTCATAATCCCTAAGACAGGAGCACGGGTAGATTTAAAAGTACTAGTCGACTCCGGATGCTCCCGATGTCATCAGCTTGTCGCTTTCTCTGAAAGTGGGTATACGAGCAAAGCTGCTCTCCAAACCCGTGAGGTTTGAGCAAGCCAATGGGTGGAACTTTAGTTACGCAGTTGACCGAATCCCTACGCTTAGAAATAGGTGAGCACTGGTAGTTCATTTATTTCATGGTGGCTCCAAAAATGACTGAGGCTGTGATCCTAGGGCTAGCATGGTTGGACAAATGGAAGCTGTTTATCTGGTGGGAAAAGGGAATGAAAACTGTAAGATTACCCATAGGACTCAAGCCCCCCCTTAACTCGACAGACATTATAGGAGAGTTTAGCCCACCCAATGAGCTAGCACACATGGCTGTCTTATCGCAACCAGATGAGCCATTCATCCCCAGCGAATACGTGGACCTAGCAGGGGCATTTAGTGAGAAAAAATGCAACACCCTGTCTCCCCACAGACACAATTATTGTTCCATTGAACTGTTACAGGAGCCAAACTCCCACGACCGAGGATGGATGCTATGTCCCCCCTTGACATGTTTTCTGAATAGTTTTTATCCCAGAGCTATAATTGCACTCAACAATGAACTAAAGGGCCACCATCAGTGAACTGATGGACAGTACTACTTGGTCTGTTGTGTGGATATTTGGGTGGTCTTAGGAGTGGGGAATTGTGGTGGGTGGGAGTGTGTTTGGGGATTATGTGTGTGGGACCTGGTCTTTGGGTGTCAAGTAAATTTCGTTGTATGTGTACACTGTGTATACACATACAATGACAATAAAGTTTATTTATTTATTTATTAGAAATGGAGGAGATGCAGCGATATGTGGACAAAAACCTAGAGAGGGGATTTATTGAACAGGCCAGGTCTGCTGTGGGAGCCCCGGTGCTGTTTAAAGAAAAAAGAGATGGGTCACTTCATCTCTGCGTGGATTATAAGGGTCTGAACGCAGTGAGTATGGAAAATAAATACCCTCTCCCGAAGGACTTACTAATCGACCTGGCAAAGATGACTGTCTTCACTAAGTTAGACCTGAGAGAGGCATATTACCAGGTGAAGATAAAGGAGGAAGATGAGTGGAAGACTGCTTTTAACTGTCCCTTGGGAAACTATCAATTTAAAGTCATGCAGTTTGGACTACAGGCTACAGCTGTCTTCATGCAACTGATTAATCAGGTTCTATGTAACCATTTACACAAAGGGGTTCCAGTGTATCTTGATGACATCCTGATATACAGCACAAATATGACTGACCATGTAAAATTAGTAAGATAAGTGCTAAAGAAACTGTTAAATTGCAAACTTTATGTCAAACTACAAAATGTGAGTTTCACCAGACCCGATTAGATTATCTTGGCTACAGAATTTCCAGCGATGGCATTAAAATGGACCCAGCCAAAGTGAAAGCCGTAATTGAGTGGCAGCCTCCAAAGATTTGCAAACAGCTCCAGAGCTTCCTAGGATTCACCAACTTTTACTGACAATTCATCCCCTCCTTTGCTGAAATTGCCCTACTCCTCACGGAACTACTAAAAATGGGCAAAGAGGGAAGAAAGGCATGACCAGGCCAACCATTAGCATGGACTATGAACTGTCAGACCACTTTTCAAAACTTAAAAAGACTATTTGCTGTTGAACCGGTTCTAAAGCATCCCTACCCAGGGCAGCCCTTTGTAATTCAAGCCGATGCCAGCGATGTGGCCGTTGGTGCTGTACTACTACAAAAGAACCAGAGTGCGAGAAGAGATGGGCTGTGTGGAAAAAGAAGGCGTTCACAATCCGCTGGGCTCTATTAAACCGGAGACACTACCTAGAGGGGGGCTGAATCTGCTAACCCAATGGTGGAGCAATATCTCAGATATTGTCAGGTACCAACAAACAAACTGGACCTCCCTTTCGCAGAGGTGGCTTACAATAACTCTTTTCACAGAATTCACACCTTTTAAAGTGGCCACAGGAAACATGTTCAACCCAATACCTGAATACCCCCAGGCGCCCTCCACTTCCCAGACACTTGATCAAAGAGTGAAAGGGGGGAAGAAGTTTGGAAAACCACAAAGACTGCTTTAAAAAAGACTTCCGAGACATATAAAAAGCAGGCGGATGAAAAAAGGGTTCCTCAAAGAACATTCCAGGTTGGAGAAAAGGTTTATCTGTCAAATATTTATGGCTCAAATTACCTAGTAAGAAGTTAGGACCGAAGTTCTTGGGACCTTTCCCCATTGTAAAGATCATTAACCCGGTCACAGTGGAATTAAAATTCCCTAAGCTCTTGGGAAAAATTCATCCTGTTTTCCATTGCAGCCTGTTGAAACCTTATTGGGGTTCCACTTTATGACCTCCCCCAAGGAAGGCACCCAGACCCCTTGTGGTGGTAGAACAGACTCACTATGAAGTAAAGTGTATTCTTGATTCTAGAATTTTTAAAAAGAAATTGCAGTATTTAGTACAATGGAAAGGATATTCATTGTCTGAAAACACTTTGGTGAAGTCTAGTGATGTGAAAGCTGATAGAATCATTACTAGGTTTTATAAGAAACACCCTAACAAACTGAGAGGCAATCCCTAACCTGTGTTTTTGTTTATATTACAGGATTTATCCTTTTTGTAAGGGGGGCCGGATGTCAAGGCTGCTAACATCAGATGTTTTGCATTGATAACAGATGGAAATGTAGCCATCTTTTGCCTTTTGCTTTTAGAGTTAGATGATGCTGGGAGGGGGAATGTGAACGAGAGTCCAGCTAGACATAACAACACTGGACCCAGTGTGAGAAATAAGGTTATTGTAACCAGAGCAGATAAGAAATTGGCGGGCTGTAGAACGGTAGAGGAAGCCCATGCTTCAAGCTAATTGGGGAATGTGATTTATGACTGTTAATTGGAGGAGGAAATTGTGCTTTGATACTATGTGCTCAGGGAGGGGAATTTAGTTTTTGGCTTTGATTATACCAATGCTGATACTATACTACTCAAAATAAAGATTCTTTAAGGTAAACAATGCCTCAAAAGTTCTTTGAAGAGTTTCATCTGTCGGAACCATGACAGATTATGTAAAATAATAATAAAACATATTTTTTTAAAAAAAGAATGCAAATGAATAGCTGTGTGCAAGGGGTATAAATCCTTCTGTTCCCCACCACCCAGTCAGAGCTGAAGAAATTTCTTGGATAAGAGGTTTTTTAGAAGAGATTTATAGGACAATTATTTGTCTGAAATGATATAGAACTTCTTGCTTGAGCAGGGGTTGGACTAGAAGACTCCAAGGTCCTTTCCACCTCTGTTATTCTGTTATTCTTAATATATCTTGTGTATTAAAGTTTTATATGTTACTTTCTAGATGTATGCATCATCATTTGTGCAACCATATTCTGCTCTAGAAGGCAGCCCATCTACAGTGTGTTACAGTAATCCATTGTGGAGATGATCAGGAAGTTAGTGATTGTGACCTCATGATGCAGGAAGGGGTAAAATTGATGCAAACTACAAAGTTGTGCAAAGAGCCTCCTGCTTAAACAGGAATCTTGAGTCTAAAAGGACCTCCAGAATGCACACTAAATCTGTCTGGGAAAAGTCTCAGAATCAGAGCGACTCAATCTTGCCAGCCGTGTGGCATGTCATGCCCGTGCTGCTACTTGCAGCAGGAGGCCACATGGTGCGTTGTGCCAGTGCTGCTGCTTAGCCTTCTGCTTCCTGCCACCAGCAATGTGAGGGGTAGCAACGGTGTGACACGCCATGCAGGCTCATGCTGCGAGCAGCAGCACTGGTGCAACATGCCACATGGCCTTCTGCTGTGAGCAGTGGCTCTAGCGTAACATGCCACATGGTGTCCTGCCATGAGCAGCCACAAGCAGCCACAGAAATCAGGAAACGGCACAACACATATCGGGGTATGGGAGGCTGTGACAGTCCTGAGGTAAGCAGGTGAAGGGTGTGTGGGATAGCTCCCCCTCCACCCCCACCTTAGCTTGATTTTTATGTCTGTGCCTTGTCCCACCTCGTACAATATTGGGACAGTGGGACAGCATGGGCAGGGTCTTAACTAGGGCTTATTTTGGGGGTAGAGCTTATATTAGGTTCGCACATAAACAAGCTAGGGCTTATTCTTGATATAGGCCTTGTTTTTTTGGGAAACATCATATATTAGTCTCTCTCCAAATCCCTATAGTCTTGAGGCACTGGGACAAGACATGAACTTAGTTCTCCATGGACAGATCTATAACTGAACTTCAGCTTACCAGAGCGTTGATGCATCACTCCAGGGTGATGGTTGATCTTACTCAACTATTTCATGTAGATCAGGGATGTCAAACTGCCGGCCCGTGGACTGGTTTCATCATACTGAAGCTGCGCACACCCCATTGCCAGCAATGACAAAACTGGCCCGATACATTGTGCAACGTCACGTGACATCGCGAGTTTGACATGTCTGATGTAGATATTAAATTGAAGTGGAGTGGAACCCACTGAATAGGAGTTCCAGTTAACACCAACTGGTACTGCCTTGAAAAAAGGAAGTGACAAGCTCGATAAAGTGCAACCAACTTTCAGCTCTTGGAGTTGATTCAGAAAGATAGTTTCAAAGACTGTCCAGAAACCAAGAAGAGATTCATGTCCAATTCCGACCAGAGATAATCTAAATGTGTGACCAATGTCACCCTGTCCTGTCAAGGCATGAAATGAAGAGGGTCCAGATAATCTGCTTATCCTGGGCTTGCTGAAACTGCATAACCTTCAGCTCAACCTTTCTGAAAAAGGGAGGTTCAATGCTTTTTGAAAATGATTCAGTATAGGACTTCCAGTTTTGCGCCATAGTCCACGGCCGTGAGATTATGGAGCTCCATTCCCCATGGCTAGGTTCGCCCTGCCAGGGGACCTAAATGGGTCAAAAGTCACCCTGGAGAGGCAACGAAGAAAGAGGGGTGCTCCGACGAACATGGAACAATGGTGGTCAATCTGTTCGATTCGAGGGAAGCCCTCTAACCCGATAGGAGAAAGGCTACCTGCACACCAATGTCTAGCCCAAGCTACTTGCAGCCAAAGTCCAAGAGCATGAACTAGAACAACAGTGAACAGCATGCTTGGAATTGGTGAGAGTATCAATCTTCTCTCTTCTATTTTGTAACTGATTCCTTGGGAAAGATCCTCAAAGTAAGAAATCCTCCTTAAGTGAAGGGAGGGGACTACATTCCCATTCCTCCATAGACAGAAGCAGTGAATTAACTTTTAAGGGAGAAAGAAATATATTGAAATGAAATCTATAATACTACAATCTGGATAAATCTAGAAACTAAGAAAATTGTTAAGATTTTACATCCCGAAGAGTCTGATGAAATTATATATTAAAAAATAAGAAGAATTTTTTGTTTGAAAAAGTTGGGAAAAAAGCAAATTGACAACTAGTGGAGAATTAGAGTATAGAACATCAACAAGACTGATTCAGAAATTGACAAGACGCCCAGAAACAAAGAATAATCTGTTCCCTTGAACTTTAATAACTCTCAAGAAGACAGCTGGGAACAAAGAAAGAAAACATGCTGATCCAGCCATAAGATTAAAAAGTGTTTGCAGAAAAAGAAATACTCTGACTGCTGTTTAAGCCCAAGAATTGTTTACAGAAAAAGAAAAACTTTGACTCTTGGCTAATCTGTCAGGGGGAAATTTACAGGAAGGACTCAAGGTGGCTAAATATACTGGATTGCAATTCTGCCTGGTTGATAACTGATCCCTAAATAGAAGAACTGTGATAAAATACTGCTTTCATTGATGCCTTGATAATTGAAAACACATTGGATTACAAAAACCATATATAAAGATAAAAACTATATAAGATTGGGTTATTTGGATTCTGAGATTGGCTGGTTTGACAAAGTTAATCATAGAGACTATGGCACTGATGAAAGACTATTTGGAGATGGGGAAGATAATATGGATATTGTATTGTATTATCAAAAAACAATACAAACCACATCTAATATCTACTCCTAAAAGATCTAACCTGGAATATCAGACCCTCAGAAGCAATATTCCAAGACAAGACAAAAACTTTTCAGGAGGAAATGTATGCAGTGGTATGACAGATACAAATAACAATGGATTCAAACCATAAGGAGATCAAAAACAACTTCGATGACATAAATGAGCATATTTCCAATCTAAACTTACAATAAAAAAACTCAGAAATGATGATAAAGAATGAACAAACAGATAATAGAACACAAACTTGAGGAAAATGACTTAAACAATGAAGGTATAAATGAAGAGAATTACAACATAACAGAAACAGGAAAAAGTCTACAAGATTTTGTCATAACAATAAAAATGGAAAAGATACTTTATTTGTTGGGACGTCAAAACAAACCTGAGGACAAGAAAGAAGATTTAACAAAATGGACTATAGAACTGCCAGGAGAATCATTAGAGTTTGGGAGACAAAAAGCAATATCCTATGCAATTTGTCTTTCTCACTCCCCACAATACCCACAAAAATACAGGAACTTCCTAGAAGCAAAATATATTAACTTGGAAAGCTACCCGGCAAAAGAAGAAGGCCAGAGTTAGATTCAAAAGATTTGATTTGCCTTACCAGATGGACTATTACATGAGCAAACACCTGTTTGAATATGGTTAAAAGAACAGAAAACTTTGGATATAAAGGGGCTCTATAGTAAGAGGGATAAGAAATATATGTAGTATAGTATTTTTTACAATATATGAAATGTAAAATGTTGCAATCATATATGTAAATGAAAAGTTTGAAATTTAAAGTTAGTTAATTTGAAGAGAACTAGGACTGAGGAATGATCGAAATATTGAGGGGAAATTAAGCTTAAACAAGAATTTTTGAAAACAGGATATATATATATAGTGACTTAACAAGATAACTTTTACAACTAAAAGTGAAATATAAGCTAATCAAAAAAGGTATTATGTAGATGTTATAAGATAGATAAGTAGTATAGTATCCTTATAACACATGAAATATGAAAATATTGGAATGGTGTCTGTAAATGGAAAGCTTGGATATTTAGATAATATTGAGAAAATTATGATTGATCAAAATGGTTTGAATATTAAGGTGAAATTAAGCTTAAATAAGAATGATGAAAATAGGATGGATGATGAACTAATAAGATGATTTTTATAAATACAATAGAAATTGATCAGAAATATGAAATAAATGCCTATGTTTAATCATTTACACATTAAAAATATTAAGAATTATACTTGTTTAAGGCTGACGAAGGAGAATACTATCGGAAGAAGGGAAGATCAAAGAAATATACTACTAATTAATACACTAATTATGGAATTATAAAAATTAATCATTATTGACTGTTAACTAATTATTACTGATTTTTTTTAAATATATGCCCAAGACAGCACGTTATTTACTAGGCACTAGGGATTGTGATTGTAAAAATCAATAAAATATATTTAAAAAGAAAAGAAAATAGTCCACTTTAGTAAAATCCAGTGATAGGGCCAAACTAATATATTCTTAAAGTAGGGCTGAACAGCTCCTTCTTGCAACAACCCGGGGGGGGGGTTTCCCTGGAATTCTTTTCATGGTGGCACATACAGCACAACTCCTAACATAGCTTTCCACATCCCGTTTCAAACCCAGCCACCAGAATTGCCGGTGGATGAGTTGTAGTGTTTTTAAATATCCAAAGTGCCCAATCTGTTTCATGTCATGGCCATGTCAGAGAGCGTTAAGATGGAGGGTCTCTGGGAAGTATAGCTTTTCCCCCTTGTAAGCCAAACCATCCCTGCATGTTAGGGAGGTTTGATTGTTCTTGAACCATTGGTCGGTGAGGAGCTCTTGTTTTATTTCCTTTGCCCCATGGTCATCAAGGTTAGGGGCTCTTGAAGGTGGGACTCTGCACAGCTTGAGTTGAGAAGCTATTTGTAGATTGGAGATAGTTGCTTCATTAACCTCTTCGCACTGGCTTTTGTACTGGGGCAGTCTGGATAGAGCATCAGCTAAGAAAGTTTTTCCTCCTGGAATGTACTTTAGAGTGAAGTTAAAACGGTTAAAGTACTGCACCCATCGCACTTGTTTCAGGGACAATTTGCAGGGAGTTTTCAGCGCTTCTAGATTTTTGTGATCAGTCCATACTTCGAAAGGCACCTTGATCCTTTCTAGATAGTGTCTCCAATTTAATAGAGCCCAGCATATTACAAAAGCCTCCTTTTCCCACACTGCCCATCTCTTCTCACACTCAGTGGATTTTTTTCGAGGTGTAGGCGCAAAGCTGTAAAGTCCAGCTCTGGTTCTTTTGTAGTAGTACAGCTCCAACTGCCACATTGCTGGCATCGGCTTGAATTACGAAGGGCTACCCTGGGTAGGGATGCTTTAGAACCAGTTCAACAGCAAATAGTCTTTTTAAGTTTTCAAAAGCGGTATGACAGTTCATAGTCCATGCTAGGGTTGGCCCGGTCACGGCTTTTTTCCCTCTTTGCCCATTTTTAGTAGTTCCATGAGGGGTAGGGCAATTTCAGCAAAGGAGGGGATGAATTGTCAGTAAAAGTTGGCTTATTCTAGGAAGCTTTGGAGCTGTTTGTGAATCTTTGGAGGCTGCCACTCAATTCACTTTGGTCGGGTCCATTTTTTTAAAAACACATTTTATTGTTTTTTTTAGATTCTTAAGAAAAAGTACTCAAGACCTCCATGGTGGTTGGGTGATCCAACATTCAAAAGTAAAAACATATATAAGCAAGTCAACTCAATACATTTCACTATCCCCTCTCTATTTCCCTCGATTAACATAATACATTTAAATATTCCGTTTCTATTTTAAATTTCTATTACTACTAAACCTGTTTTATAACTTTATCAGTTTACTATCATAGTCTAAGTTTAAAACAACAAATTATCAATTCTAATTCTTAATCTCTCACATTCCTCATTTTATCACCAATCTCATTTATTTCTTCTTCCACTAGACAATAGTTATCCTAATAACAATAAAATATTAATCAGCCCTATACATATGTATCCCAGAATCAATCCATCTCTTTAAAATAACAAAATAATATTAAATTTTAATTCATTCAGATTCATCAAAAAAAATTCAAATTTTCTCCAATTATCATTCCTTATCACATCTTTGTTGTTATACAGAAAAGTCATCCTAGTAATTTAAAACACTCCATTAATTATTGGCAGAATCCAATCTAAACAGTCATCAGTTTTTCAATTCCAATACATAATGATTTCCATTTTATTCCCAAACGTTACATAAATACACAAATTCAGTGCATTCTTAATCGGTTTAAAATATCTATTCTAATAATCATGCTCCATATATATATATTCATATTCTGAGGTTTTCGCGGGTGTTTGTATGTAGGTCTTTGGTTATTTGGGTTTTCTCCCGTGTAAAATTGGAAGTGTCTTGGCCAAGACACTTCCAATTTTACGTGGGAGAAAACCCAAATAACCAAAGACAGACATACATACATACATACATACATACATACATACATAATGTTTTCTTGTTTCTAACTCTAAATCTTAGTCCATAAATCTAGCATTGCCTTTTAATCCATTACACAATTTTAAATTTCTCTTTTCAGTCTAATTCTGGATTTTCTCTTGAGCCAAGCAGGTTTCCATAAACATGCTTCCCTTTCAATCAATAGGTCTGTTTTTGTTGCTTGTCTTTGAAGAAGTAGGAATCCTATCCTCTGCATCAAACGTCTGTTTCTCTCTTCATTAAAGTATCATTGCTTTGTAGTTCAAATCTCAATCTTTGCTTCTTCTGTTCATCGAAGTTACAAATGAGTGATTTATAAGGTAGGATGAGTTCCTCTTTTATCTTTGTTAATTCCTCTTCCAGTATATCTTGGTTTGTAAAATAGTCAGATGTAGTCTGAGCATCCGTTTGAAGTGAAATTTCTGGATCGTAGTTTTGTAATAGATTCTTTCAATATGGCACAAATTTCTGCAGTGGCCTCATGTATCTTTTCCAATATAAGATTATAGTTTAATTGTAAATGTGGTTTCTCCATTTTAATAATAGTTAGAAAAAATCTCTCTCTCTCTCTCTCTTTTTTTTTTTTTTAGTGAAGGCTATATTTGATGAAAATTGGTCTACATCCACCCCCATAATTCCCACAGCTCAGCTTGTCTTTTTTCAGAAATAATTTGAAGATCAAATCTGATCTGGTTTCAAGAAGTAACCAAAAAGTGCAATATAAATTTTTGTCACTAAATGTCCTCAGTAAGTTAAGAAAGAGTCTTTTCCAGGCACCATTTCCTTATTTCTGTCTTTAAAAGTATAGTGTGAAAGAAGAAATAATCTTCCAACACCAGGAAGATACAGTTCTTAGAAAAAAAAAGAGTTTTCTGTATCCCCAAAAATATGAAAATAAAAATTTAATCTTGTAAAACGCCTTCCCTCCCAAAAACATAAAAGCTGCTTTCTTTAGCCAGGGAAATAATTCCAACAAGGTTCTTACAGGTAAAAAACAAAGTCAAATAGAGAGAGTAGCAAAGAAAGTTCTCACCCAGATTCACCATGGGGGCTCTTACAGCTTAGATGTTCTTGACTTGCGGTTTGAAGCAGCAGGGTGATCGGCCATTTTACTGGCTGATCTTCTTCTCCGTCAGCCCTCAGAGATTGTCCGGACAGTTGGAAGAGCTACTGCTCCTCCACAGCTGAGCTGAAGCCTCCTCAATGGAAGATGCACCCTCCAGGGCGACTTTCGACCCGTATAAGGGTCGACTGGTGGAGGGAAGGCTAGCCGATGAGACGAGTCTCCCCGTACGATTAGGAATGCCATGAACCGGAACCGGAAGTTTGGTCGGGTCCATTTTAATGCTCTCACTGGAAATTGTGTAGCCAAAATAATTTAATCGGGTCTGGTGAAACTCACACTTTGATAGTTTGACATAAAGTTTGCAATTTAACAGTTTATTTAGCACTTCTCTTACTAATTTTATATGGTCAGTCATATTCATGCTGTATATCAGAATGTCATCAAGATACATCAGAACCCGAACTTCAGGTTCCGGGTTACAGCATGTGCAGTCAATGGAGAGACTCTTCTCTTTGCTGGCTGCTTCCCTCTGCCTGTAGACCCTTAATTGGGTCGAAAAGTTACCCTGGAGGGGCAACTACCGATGAGGAGGACTCTCGTCAATCGTGGGGGGAGGCGGCAGCTCCTTCCGCAGTCCGAGGCAGCTCCTCAGGTTCGACGGAGAAAAGATCGGCCAGTAACATTGGCCGATCATTTAGCTGCATCAGCTGAAAGTCAAAAGAACATCTAAGCATTAAGAAACCACCATGGATGATCCGGGTGAGACCTTTCCCTCTCTCTCTTTGCCCTAATTACTCTCCTGTTAAAAGCCTTCTGGAACTATTTCCCTGCTTTGAAAGAGCTGCCTTTGTCTATCCGGGAAAAACAGCTTTAGCAAAAGAAAGAAAAGAAAAAAAAAGTTAATTTCTTATTGACTATTTTTATTTTTGGTCACTTTAGGGCCCTGGAAAAACCCTATCATAGAACTTTATTATTATATTTATTGTCTAAGCTGGAGAATATTGTTTTCCTATTTCTTGGATTTATTTTTTTAAAGGAATAAATCTTTATTGTTTGAAAAAAAACTTTATTGGAAGCGCAAAAAGAGATTTCGCAGCTTACTGAGGGCATCTTGTGGCGAAAACTATTACTGCAATTACATTTCCTCTTTGTTTTTTGAGGTTGGGTTTGACCTTCAAATGATGATAAAGGTGAAAAGATAAAGGATTTGAAACAGGTGGGTGGTGAACTTGTCTACTAGTAATTGTGGAGGTGGATAAGTGCTGACTATTTGTATGTGTTGACTATTAGTAAATATAGCCTCCTCTAAAAAAGTAAAAGACTATCTCGCCACTGAAATGGAGGAATTTCATCCACAGCTTGATTATGAACTTATATTAGAAGCAATTTTGGATGCAACAGTATATATGAAATCTTGGAGAAACATTAAAGATGACATCTCTGAACCACAAATTGAATCTCAAATCCTAATGGATCAATCTACAGGTCAAGGAACTAGCTCTAGAGAGGCCTATATGCAACAATATACACAACTTAAAGAGACAGGAACAAGTCACTGAGCAAATGGATGTTAATCTAGAATTTATGGAGAATTTTGAAGATCAAAGAACGATTCTAACTGTGATACTTGCAGTGTTAAAAGTAACAGGAACTGACTCTCAGATACTGAAATAGTGACATTGTGGATAATCAATTTGTGACTATAACACGGAAACAAACTGTCTACACTTTACAGATGATATTGGAAGAGGGGAAAGAGAATTTGGCCCAGATTGAAGTATTGATAAGTACCCTCACTCAAATATTGATACTCGATGATATAGAAGCTCTATTGTGGAAACTGGATTGGCACAGAAAGAAAGCCAGAGTTAGATTTTAAAATGTGATTTAAAACTTTACTTTGCGGGTAAATAAGACTTTAGAGATCTTGATTGAATAAAGATTAATCAAATATGTGAACTTAGTAAGAAGATACTTTTCTGTATTAATATGCTTGTTGTGGATATAACAATTATTTGGATCGGATTTAAACTTTATTGAGTGGGTTAAAAGAGTTTTTCATAGATATAGATTGACAGATTATAGATTTAAAATAGAGTAGAAATGTATTTCTTGGAGTAATATTCTTATTTCTAGGAAGGATAGCTATTTGGTAATGGAAGGAGAATAAGGGATTTCTGATAAAAGAAAAAATGGTATTAATAAATGAATTACTAGATTAAAAAATAGAATACTTGTAGAAAATATAGGAATGTTATGGTTGAAATAATATGTGTATTTTATAGATAAGGATTATGCTAAGGAAAAAGGGAAATGAGGGACACCTAAAGTGTTAATAATATGTTTATTTAAAAACCAAATTGGAATATGGTAATTGAAATAGTAAAGCTTAAAAACAGGATTTAGATTTATACAGATGAAATGTTATTGATGATTGTTCTGATTGATTGAATTTTATTGAAAAATACATTAACTTGAATATATTATATTATTTGAGGGAAATAGAGAGGGAGTTTCTAATGATTTAACCTGAGTTATATATGTATGATTTTGTTTTTGGATGATTGATTACCCCATCACGACGTTGTTTCTCAAGCACCTTGTTGTAAAAATTAAAAAATGAATAAAACTTTTTTTAAAAAAAGATACACCAGAACCCCTTTGTATAAATGGTCACATAGAACCTAATTAATCAGTTGCATGAAGACAGCTGTAGCCCCTGTAGTCCAAGTTGCATGACTTTAAATTGATAAGTCCCCATGGACAGTTAAAAGCAGTCTTCCACTCATCTCCCTCCTTTATCCTTTACCCAGTAATATGCCTCTCTCAGGTCTAACTTAGTGAAGACGGTTCCCTTTGCCAAGTGAGTTAGTAAGTCCTTCAGGAGGGGGAGGGGTACTTATTTTCCACACTCACCACATTCAGACCCTTATAATCCACGCAGAGATGAAGCGGCCCATCTTTTTTTCCTTTAAACAACACTGGGGCTCCCACAGCAGACTTGGCCCTTCAATGAATCACTTTTGTCCACATAATGCTGCATCTCCTCCATTTCAAGCGGGGACATAGCATACATTCTCAGTCATGGGAGTTTCACTCCTGGTAACAGTTCAATGGAGCAATCATTGAATCAGTGGGGATGCAGGGCATCACATTCTTTCTCACTAAATGCCTCTGCTAGGTCCCTGTACTCACTTGGGATGAGTGGCTAGCCTGGTTGCGATAAGGCAGCCATGTGTGCTAGCTCATTGGGTGGGCTAAACTCTCCTATAATGTCTGTCGAGTTAAGGGGGGGCTTGGGTCCTATGGGTAATCTTACAGTTCTCATTCCCTTTTCCCACCAGATAAACAGCTTCCATTTGTCCAACCAAGCTAGCCTTAGGATCACAGCTTCAGTCATTTTTGGAGCCACCATGAAAGGAATGAACTCCCAGTGCTCACCTATTTCTAAGCATAGGGATTCGGTCAATTGCATGACTAAAGTTCCTCCTATTAGGGAACCATCGGCTTGCTCAAACCTCACAGGTTTGGAGAGCAGCTTTGGTCGTATACCCATTTTCAGGGCAAGTGACAAGCTGATAATGCACCAGGAGCATCCGGAGTCAACTAGTACTTTTAAATCTACCTGTGCCCCCGTCTTAGAGATTATGAGGTTGGCAGGTAGCAAAAAAGGTGGGACATGTCGACTCACCATCAGGTTGTTCTCTCCTTTGTTGTCGCTGTCGTAGGAGGGTAGAGCAACAGTAGATCTACCTTGGATCTCGGCACTCTCCTGTGAGGGGGACGTGTCTTGGGCCACGGGTTCTGGTGTGATCCAGTTGGATTTCTCTTTTATTGGTTGCTGGACTGGTTTCTTTCTTCGCTGGTGGTCCTGATCTATTCTGCTGCTGGGGGTAAGGGACTGGGCAATTCGCTGCTCGATGTCCCTGTTGTCCACATCTGAAACACTTGATCGGTGGCCCAGCAGGTGATCTGGGATTCTCTGTAGTTGCAGTGGTTGAAGGCTTTGGGGGGGGCTGTCGTTTGAGTTGATTTGGCTTCAACTTGGCTTTCTGTGGGGGTGGCTTCTGATAGCGGATGAGCTGAACATCTAGTGTTACTGCTGCCTGGTACCACTCCTGCAGCTGATTAGGGGCTGCTCAAAAGATACAAGCTTGGGAGAGGTGGTCGTCTAGTCCCTCCTTTTTTTTAATTGAAAAGTTTTATACAAGTTTTTAACAATATCCCCCCTAAAATAACCCCCTCCCTCCCCCCTCACTTCCCAGAGCTGGTTACAGGGTTACAAATAAACAAATTCTAAATAAACTTATCCAACTATACAAATAACAAAGCCAATAATGTACTTTATCTCGAATACAAAACAAATTTAAGCAAATGAAATATATAAAAAAACAGAAATAACAATATAAGCAATTCCAAATTAAAAACTAAAAATTATTCATAATCTAAATAATACTTTTTAATCCCATATCAATTCTATTTACTCTACATGTAATTTATCTATCTTCTCCACGCTGATATATATTTCTTTTAAACAACCACTCATCCATAATAAACACAAAATTTTCCTTACAATATAACCCAACTAACAAGCTTACATTCGATAAACTTGGCTATTTGCTTTTTTCCCACCCCTAAGTAAATCTATTCCCTCCTGCTTAAGAAGTTTCAACAAACCATTCATCTTAATCACTAAAATTCTCACCAACAGAGATCATTAGAATTGAAATTCTTTTACACATTTACCCATAATATCTCATAATCGTTTTTATACACTTTAAATTAAAAATTTTACAATACATATACTCCCAAATATTTAAACTTTTCCACTAAATCGTCACCTTCTATTATTCTTTTTCTTTACATCTACATACTACACAAATCATTCACTATTCCTTTAAAACATACTATTTATTGTTCTTTTTCTTTACATCTACATATTACACAAATCATTCACTATTCCTTTAAAACATCTATCTCAAAAAACTACTACAAAAGTTCATCATTTCCTTTTCTTTATTCCAACATCTGCCTTCTGCTGTTCTTTTACTTTACATCTATAGGCTGCACGAGTCATTTTCGGTTTCTTTAAAAAATCTTCTGTCACAAGAGACTGCTGCAGAAGTTCAGCCTGTATGTCTCCTACATCCAATAACATAGCACCTTCAACCGGCTGCCCTTCTGACTTTTCTTCTGTAATCTCAGGTCGTAAAGATGATGGAGAGCCTGCCTTCAAAACAGAATTGTAAAAATCTTTCACCTTTGAAATTGTGTTAAGTCTATGATATATTCCCGCATAATTCACCGCTATCCCAGCCAGTATCTCCCATCTGAACCGGACCTGTCGTTTTTTCAGCTCATCAGCCAAAAAAGCAAAATCCTTTCTTTTTCTAAGTTATCTCCTAGAAAAATAAATAACCACGTCTCGTGGCAAATTCCTCTGCTTCGCAACCCTTGAATTAACCCTAAAAACTTTTTCCATCTCAGTATTTCTTCAGGCTCAGCCCCCAAAATGAAAGCTATATCTTTTACCACCACTTGTCTCAAATCCTCTTGCGTGTTCTCCTTCATTCCCCTTATTCTTAAAGCAAATTCCATGTCTCTATATTGTAACATAGTAATTTCATCCAGTATTATTTCCGCCTTATTTTCTACTTTATCAATTCGATCTTCCAGTTTTTCAAAAATTTCCACAACATCATCAATACAATCATCCAGACGATCTATATGACCAACAAACTTTTGAAACGCAAATGCAATGTCCTCTCTCAGTTCCCTAATTTTATTTTCAAGAAATACCTCCATCTCTTCTTTAATCTGTCTTGCCTTATTTCCCAAGGCATCCTGTAAATCTTTAAGTATAGATGCTGGTAACGATGGAGAAGGTGAAATTTAGCTTGCTGAGCTGTCTGCATTACCGGGAAGATCGAGGCTTTAGAAACAATAGAAGCTCCGAGACGCTTTGAAGCCATTTTATTTTTAAGACCATTTGTTAAAAAGTCTGCTAAAATCTTATAAAATCAACAAATACCAAAAATAAGGGGGAGGAAAAAAGACAAAACCCCCCTTAAAAGAAAAAAGAAGATTCTTGCATTTTATTTAAATACAAAATCTGTTACATTGTTTCAAATAGAAGTTCCGGTCCTTTCACTCAAAGAATCAACATCTCAGCGCCATTTTTCACCATTCTTAATTGAAAAAAAAAAAAAGGAAAAGATAAATTCTTTTCCAGAGTTAAAGTCTCAAAATAATCACCATTTTAATCTCTCCTGGTCAGCTCTGTCTGCTTTAAATTTTACTCACAAATTCATTTTAAGTGCAGATGTGGAAGCAGTGTCTAGCTTTACCCTGGATAAAAATCAGGGCAAAGGCATTCTGGAATGTGGAGGACACCTCAGACTCCGTGGGAGCTCTCACCCTCCACCCACCAAAAAGAAAGCTTTGGGGTCTCGGGCAGCTCCTTCACCCAAGGAGAGAGGTTCCAAGCCGCGAGACAGCTGTTGCTCGCTGTCTCAGCTGGCTTTGACACATCCCAGGGTGGACGGCTGAAAAAAGCCGCCATCGGCGCAGCCATCATCACCGGAAGTCCTAGTCCCTCCTTGAAATGATGAATTAGGGATTGCTTGGGGCGCTTCTCTATTCTACCAGCTATCTCGCAAAACTCTGGTACGTATTCTAGGGCAGGCCTGCCAGCTTGTTTTATTTTGTGGACTTGCTCCTGCACTCTGAGTGCAATGGATGTCTCCTCAAACCTTGCTCTCAGTCCTAGGTAGAAAAGGTGGGGGGTCCTCTAAATCGGATGCTTGCTCATTATACAATTTGTTCAGCCACTCAGATGCTTCCCTTTCCAAGCTGAACACAATCATGTCGACCATCGCGGTTGGGTTCTGATAGAAATAGGCACAGAGGTTCAAGTGAGAGCGTAGCTGATTGAGGAAAAAGATCAATTTCTCCAGGTCCCCATGGAAGGTGGATCTAAGAGGTGGTGCCATTAGCAGTTGCTGGCCTCCCCTTTGTGTATGTTGCATCTTCAGTTGTTGCTGCCTCCCCCATGGTGGCTGCCGCATCACCAGTAGCTGCAAGCCTCCCAGTGGTTGTTGCGCACCCGGGGGCTGTTGCCACCCAATGGCTGTTGTTGCATTGCCAGTGGCTCTCGCACCCCCGATTGCTATGCCAGCGGCTGCTTTAATGGCACCCCAGCTGCTGCGTGCCTCCCAATGGTTGCTGCATAGGTGGGGGCTGCTACCATCCCACTGCTGCTGGCCAGCGAGGGGTTGTGGTGCCCCCAGTTGCTGCAGGCCCTCCTGCGGCCTTGGAGGCGGTCGTTGCTGGATCCCCATCGGTTGCAGGCCCCTCAGCATTGCTGCACATTTGGAGGTGGCGGCCAGCCCCACAGTTGCTATAGTTGTTGCAGGACCTCCATCTGCTGCTGCACATTTGGGGGCTGTGGCCATCCCCAGTTCGGCTAGTGCATCGTCAGCGACTGCTGGCTTCCCACCTGGGAGGGCTGTGGCATTCCCCATTGATGTACAGGTCACAGGCTGGGTGACCGATAAGCATGTTGATCCAGGATTTGGCTGTCCCAGTGATGGTTTGGGCTCTTATCCCATCGGTGGCAATCTGGGCTTTGAGAGGGGTGATGACTGGAGTTGTCTCTCCATGAGGCTGGAGGCCATGGTCAGTGGCTTCAAGGATGGGGAGGCTGCCTGTTCTGAACAGGGGGGACTGGGAGTTCCCCTTGGTAGGAGTTAGTGACTAGCTCGCCAATCATCATGATCACTTGTGCATGGGGAGTGGGAAGGTTGTTCTCCACTCTTCATCTCTAGCTACTCAAATCTTTCCACCAACTTCTCCAGTGACTGACTAGGGGCTGTGGACAGGTACTTCCACTCACCTGAATCCTCAGCATCAGACAATTTCATGGTTCTCCACCAGTCTGGGGAACATGACATGCAAAAACCCTCTCTTTGTAGCTCTTCTGCCTTTTAAGCATTTGATGGTGGCAAGGCCATCTTGAGGTATTTGGAATTTCTGCTGGGTAGGATCCATTCCAATGACCAGATCAGCTGTCCTTGCGGCTTGGGCTTTGCCCCAAGTTGGGAGGCCTGAAGAAGATCCTTCTCCAGTGGCATGCTGGCTGTCGCTCCCCCCTCTGGGGTAGCAGCCACTGCCGGGGTGCTGGTTTCAGGTGCTCTTTTTTTTTCAAGTTGATATCTTCCCTGAATCTTGTTGGCTTATCCCTCGATTCTAGGGATAGCGACTGGGGCTCAGGACCCCAAGATAGGTAAGGAAAAATTGAAGTTTTTGGCTTAATGTCATAGTTCCTACAGATTAAACTCTTCAAAAGAACTTTGCGCCTTGTTTACCTTAAAGAATCTTTTATTTGAGTAGCATAATATCGGCACTGCATAATCAAAGCCAAAAATTGAATTCCCCTCCCCTGGGCACATAGTATCAAAGCACAATTCCCTCCTCCAATTAACAGTCATAAATCGACTTCCGGTTCTGGATCGCGCTGTAGGCAGACATTCGGAGAGACTCCTCTCTTTGCTGGCCGTTTTCCCTCCGCAGGTAGACCCTTAATCGGATTGAAAAGTCGCCCTGGAGGGGTGACCACCATCGAGGAGGCCCTCGTCTGACTGCGGAAGGGCGGCAGCTCCTTCCTTGGTCTGAGCCAGCTCCTTAGGGCTGATGAAGAAAAGATCGGCCAGTAAAATGGCCGATCATCCAGCTGCACCAGCCAAAAGTCAGAAGAACAGCTATGCATAAAGAATCACCATGAAGAATCCAGGTGAGACCTTTCCTCCCCCCTCTTTGCCCTAACTACTTTCCTGAAAAAAGCTTTTGAACTACTTTCCTGCTTTAAGAGAGCGGTGTTTTTGTACTTGGGAAAAAGAGCTCTGGAAAGCAAAGAAATAAAACAGCTAATTTTTTATTGACTATTTAATTTTTTGGCCACCTAATGAGAAGGAAGGACTCACTGGAGAAGGGCCTAATGCTGGGAAAGATTGAGGGCAATAGAAGAAGGGGACGACAGAGAATGAGATGGCTGGATGGAGTCACTGAAGCAGTAGGTGTGAACTTAAATGGACTCCAGAAGATGGTAGAGGACAGGAAGACCTGGAGGAACATTGTCCATGGGGTCGTGATGGGTCGGACACGACTTTGCAATTAACAACAACAACAACAACAAATTTTTGGGATACTTAGGGATCCTGAAAAAATTCCTACCTTTGAACATTATTATTACTCTACTTATTATGCTGGAGATGTCTTTCTTTTTCTATTTTTCTAATGAGACAAAATTTTATTAACTTGGAAAAAAGATTTTACAGTTTACTAAGAACATCTTGTGGCAAAAATTGTTACTGCAACTATATATTCTTTTGCTGTTTGAAAATGGTTTTGACCTTCAAATGATAATAAAAGGGAAAAGATAAAGGAGTTGAAACATCTGGGTGGTGAATTTGTCTATTAGAAATTAGAGGTGGGTATTTGTTGACTCTTACTAAATATAGCCTCCATTAAAAGATTTTTTTCACCACTGAAATGGAGGAATCTTACCCACAGCTTGATTATGAACTTATACTGGAAAAAATTTTGGAAGCCACGGAGTATATGAAATCTTGGAGAAAAATTAAAGATGACTTTTCAGAATCACAAATTGATTCTCAAATTTTAATGGATCAAGCTATAGGCCGAGGAACAATAGAGAAGGAACAGAGTAACTCCAAATAGGCCTATATTCAACAATATGTACAACTTAAAGAGATGGAGGAACCGTACCTACAACTCAACTATGAATTTATACTGGGAGAAATTGTGGAAACTACTGAGCAAATCTATTTTACACAACCCCATATACAATTTATGGAGAATTTTGATGATGAAAGAATAACTTTAATTGAGATACCTGAATTGTCAAAAACAACAGAGACTGACATCTAGACACAAGCTACTGAAAATTGTGACAACGTGGACAATCAACTAGTAATTACAACATGGAATAAAACTGATTACACTATTCAGATGACACTGGAAGAAAGGGAAGAGAACTTTGACCAGTCTGAAGTGTCGAGAAATACCTCTATTCAAATATTGAGATTTGATGATGCAGAAGCTTTACTATGGAAACCGGTTTGGCACAGAAAGAAACCGAGAGTTAAATTTAAAAATGTGTTTTAAAGTTTCATTTAATGGGTTAAAAAGGCTTTAGAGATTTTGACTGATTTAATAACTGATTGGTTGAACTCTATTTAGAAATGTATTAATTTGAATATGTAATATTATATGAGGGAAATAGGGAACTTTTAATGAATTAACCTGAGTTATTATATATGTATGATTTTGTTTTTGGATGTTCGATGTCCCTATCTTCACATTGTTTCCTAAGCACCTTAATGGAAAAACGAAAAACTCAATAAAATTTGTTTAAAAGAAAGACAACTAACAGTCATAAATCACATTCTCCAATTAGCTTGAAGTGCGGGCTTCCTCTCCAGTTCTCCAGTCTGCCAATTCTTTATCAGCTCTGAGCTCAATAACCTTGATTCTCATGCTATGTTTAGTGTTGTTATGTCTTGCTAGACTCTCATTCACATCTCCCCTTCTCTCAGCATCATATAACTTTAAAAGCGAAAGGGAAAAAGATGGCTACATTTCCATCTGTTGTCAATGTAAAACATCCGATGTTAGCGACGTTGACAGCTAATTTACAAAAAAGTTAAAATTATAAAGGTAAAATTAAGGATTTGAAACAAATTGCAGTGAAATGTTGAGACTTAAATTCCTTTGAATTTTTATTTTTGGATTTTTCTTTTGTTCAACTAATTTCTTTTTCTTTTGTTTCTCTTTAAAATATTTTATTTGTTAATTCTGTTTTGAACTTTTATTTTTATTTAATCTTAAATAAAATTTATTTAATCTTATTACCTTGCTTGACATTATTTCTTTTCTTCTTCTTCTGTTTCCTTTCAAACTTCCAAAATCCACATTTAAAAAAAAAAAAAACTGAATTATCCAAATAAACCTCAGCATATTGTTAAAGACAAACCAGGTGCTGGAACAATTTTATTTTTGTTTTTAAATTCCAATACTATTAAAATGGAATTTTAATCTGTGTAGAGGATAGCAATCTTGATAAAATCTTAATTAAGATTTCAGAAATGCATCCGATTTTCCACCTAAAGTCATTATGCCTCAAGAAAGAAATTTGCATTATATCACCTCTTGTATTCATAATTAATTGTTCACTTCCTGCATCCTTTTCTAAATTTATTTAGTAAACATACAGTGTATACCAACTGTCTTATCTAGAGGGGACTCTGAGTAGCTTACAACCATAACAACAGTTAAAACATTAAATCAGTAAATAATAACACTAAAATTGGTTTAAAATTAGCAAGATGGGAAGGAAGGGGGAAAGATGCACAAAGGGAGAAGATAGGATCTTATCTTAATCCATTAACTAGATTGAACACCCACATTGGGGCCCCGAGCCAGTTGGCGCAGCCAAGTCTTCAGGTCCTTCAGGAAAGCCAAAAGGATGTGTGTGTGGATCTCACCTTGGGGCACGATATTCCGAAGGGAGGAAATCATGGCAGAAAAGCTAAATGAATGTTTTTCATACTTTCTAGATTTAAGGATCCCTTTCCATATGAAGTTTTTTACTATTTTTTTTTTTTTTTGCCATCTGCCTCTGCACTTCTGCACATGCCTAAAATTGGATGCATCCTTTTTCTTAGATTGTGCTATTAAAACCCAAAGAAGATTTGTTAGGATTAATAAATTTGAGCAAACTCTCCCATCTTTTTTGTAAAGGCAAAAACTTCTTGATTATTTTCCAACATTTTTCCAATTGCCCAGAACAGTGTTTAAGATGCTTATTCAGCAGATGAAAAAAGCACATTAATTAAATAATTTTTCACTGAATATCAACTGATTTTAATTGCAAATTACTTGTTACACTAATATCGTTTGTACTTCCTCCAGAGTACTTAAAAGGACTAATCTAAGGAATGCCTGCCACTGGGTATTTTGTTCTTTTCAGAAAAGGAGGAAGTAGTGCATTTACTAACAGCTGTAATGCTAATGTAGGTTATCTTGAGATTTTGTGGTAAAAAGTAGGTTGTAGTAAAAAGTTTGAGTACATATGAAATATTTTAAAATAACAGAGTTGGAAGGGACCTTGTAGGTCATATAGTCCAACACCCCACCCAAACAGGAGATCCTATACCAGCGGTGGCGAACCTATGGCACGGGTACCCGAGGTGACACTCAGAGCCCTCTCTGTGGGCACGCGTGCCATCGCCCCAGTTCTAGGCCTTCAGCTGGGTTTTATAAAACCTTTTCGCTTTAGGCCTCTGCCATGTGCAAAAAAAAAAAAAAAGGTTCAATCAATCAGTCAATTTCAACTTCTCGTGGGGAAAAAAAAGATCTTGCAAAGTTGGAATTGATTGATTGAACTTTTTAGTCCCACCCAGTCTGCCGTTACCACTGCAGCCACACCCAGCCAATGGGCCACACCCACCTAATTGGCCATACCCAGCCAATGGGCCACACCCACCCGGCATCTGATGATGCATAAGTGGGTTTTGGGTTGCAGTTTGGGCACTTGGTCTCTAAAAGGTTTGCCATCACAGTCCTATACCATTTCTGACAGATGGCAGTCCAGGTTCTTCTTGAAAGTCTCCAGTGATGAGACTCCCACAACATCTGAAGGCAAACTGTTCCAAATTTCTCCTTATTTCTAGGTTGAATCTCTCCTTGATCAGTTTCCATTCATTATTCCTTGTCTGGCCTCCAGGTAGATTGATCCCCTCGCCTCCCCCAATCTCAAAAATAGATTGATCCCCTCCTCTCTGTGACAGCTTCTCAAATATTGGAACACTGCTATCATTTCTTCCCTCGTCCTTCTCTTCACTAGACTAGCCATGCCCAGTTCCTGGAACCATTCTTCATATGTTTTAGCCTCCAGTCTCTTCTTGGCACTTTTTCTAGAGTCTCAACAACTTTTTATAGTATAGAGACCAAAACTGGTTGCAGTATTTTAGGTGTGGTCTTACTATAGCTGTATAGAGTGGTATTAGTACTTCACGTGATCTTGATTGAATCCCTCTGTTAATGCAATTTAGGATTCAGTTGGCTTTTTGGGCTGCCTCTGCACACTGTTGACTCATATTTAATTGATTGTTCACTAAGATTCCAAGATCCCTCTCACAGTTACTGCTATTAAGCCTGGTTACATCCAATTTATATGTGGATTTTGATTTTTCTTGTCTAACTGTAAGACTTTACTTTTCTCTACATTGAATTTCATTTTGTTAGATAGGGCCCAGTGTTCAAGTCTGTCAAGAACCATCTGGGGCGTTGGCGCCCTATCATCTAAGGTGTTGGCTTTCCTGCTAGCTTAGTATCATCTGCAAATTTGATAAGTTCCCCTTCTATTCCCTCATCTACAGTATTTATGAAGATGTTGAAGAGTACTAGGCTTAGGACAGAACCTTGTGGTACCCCACTGCTTACTTACTTCCATGTCAACATAGAACCATTAAGGACTATTGGTTGAGTACAGTTTGTCAGCCAGTTAAAATTCCATCTGATGGTGATGCTGTATATCCCACTTTTTCAGCTTTCCAAAAAGTAGATTGTGGTCTACTTTGTTGAATGCCTTTTGGGTACAATCCCAAAACAACTGGAGCACCACTTGAACACCATTGGCATTGATAAATTCGCTATTAGTCAATTGCAAAAAGCAGCCTTACTAGGAACTGCTTCCATCCTGCGACGATATCTGTAATACGATCAAATATCCACATCTGCCTATCCCAGGTGACTCGATAGGTAGACAAAAATGCCAAATCCAGTCTGAACATCTGGCTGACTGCGATGATCCATAATAATAATAACAACAACAACAACAACAACACCCGAGACTTAACAATTGTCGATAAGAAAGACAAAAAAGTCTGGATAGTGAACGTGACAGTGCCTGGAGACAGCAGAATAGACGAGAAAGAACTGGAGAAGATAACAAAATACAAAGACCTACAAATAGAAATAGAAAGACTGTGGCAAAAGCAAGCAAGGGTAGTACCAATAGTAATAGGCTCCTTGGATGCAATCCCAAAACAACTGGAGCACCACTTGAACACCACTGGAGTTGACAAATTCGCTATTAGTCAATTGCAAAAGGCGGCCTTACTAGGAACTGCTTCCATCCTGAGATGATACCTGTAATACCATCAAACATCCACATCTGCCTATCCCAGGTCCTGGGTAAGGACTCGATAGGTAGACAAAATACAACATCCAGTCTGAACATCTGGCTGACTGTGCGATGATCCATAATAATAATAATAACAACAACAACTATCAAACAAGGAAAAATAGTGAAAACTGAAGGAATCAAGATGCCCCACAAAAATAACATTGTCTGGATGAGGAAGATTACTACAAATACTTGGGTATCCTTCAAGCTGACAACATCAAGCACTCTGAAGTCAAGAAAAAAGTTAGAGGTGAATACATCAAGAGAGTGAAGAAGATCTTAAAGTGCAAACTCAATGGAGGAAATACCATAAAGGCAATCAACACCTGGGCAATTCTAGTGATTAGACACACAGCTGGAATAGTGGACAGGACTCAAGCAGAACTAAAAGCAATGGATGGGAAGACCAGAAAAATAATGACAATGAATCATGCCCTTCATCCACGCAGTGACATTGACAGGCTTTATCTACCAAGGCAAATAGGTGGGCGTGGAATGCTGCAAGTACATCAGTTGGTTGAAGAAGAAAAAATGGCTTTGGAAGAATATCTGAAGAACAATTATGAAGATGCACTGAATTAGTATATCAGGAAGGCGTACTGACTACTGGAGAGACCAAACTGGCCTACAAGAAAGACCAAATGAAGAACAGAATAGAGGCATGGGAAGACAAAGCACTACATGGCCAATACATTAAAAAAATAGCCGGGAAAGCAGATAATAACAAGACCTGGCAATGGCTAAGAGCAGGAAAATTGAAGAAAGAGACCGAGGGACTAATTCTGGCTGCACAAGACCAAGCCTTAAGGACAAATGCATATAAAGTCAAACTTGAGAAGACAGCAACAGACAGTAAGTGCCACCTATGCAAAAAAGCTGAAGAAACAGTGGACCACCTGGTAAGCTGCTGCAAGAAGATCGCACAGAATAACTACAAGCAGCGGCATGACAAAGTAGCAACAATAGTGCATTGGAAAAATCTGCAAGAAATATCATTTGCCTGTAAGCAAAAACTGGTGGGATCATAAAATAGAGAAAGTCATAGAAAATGATAAAATTAAACTGCTCTGGGACTTCAGAATTCAAATAGACAAGCACCTGCAACATAACACCCCGGACTTAACAACTGTCGATAAGAAAGACAAAAACGTCTGGATAATGGACATGGCAGTGCCTGGAGGCAGCAGAATAGATGAGAAAGAACTGGAGAAGATAACAAAATACAAAGACCTTTCTAGAAATAGAAAGACTGTGGCAAAAGTAAGCAAGGGTAGTACCAATAGTAATAGGTGCCTTGAGTGCAATCCCAAAACAAGTGGAGCACCACTTGAACACCATTGGCATTGATAAATTCGCTATTAGTCAGTTGCAAAAGGCAGCCTTACTAGGAACTACTTCCATCCTGCAACGATATTTGTAATACCATCAAACATCCACATCTGCCTATCCCAGGTCCTGGATAAGGATTCGATAGGTAGACAAAATGCTAAATCCAGTCTGAACATCTGGCTGACTGTGCAATGATCCATGATGATGATGATGATGATGATGGTGATGATTATATGATGACGATGATGTTGGAAGGGACCTTGGAGTCATCTAGTCCAACCCCCTGCTCAGGCAGGAAACCCTATACCATTTCAGAGAAATGGTTGTCCAGTTTCTTCTTAAAAACTTCCAGTGTTGGAGCATTCACTGCTTCTGGAGGCAGGTTGTTCCACTGGTTAATTGTTCTAACTGTTAGGGAATTTCTCCTTAGTTCTAGGTTGCTTCTCTCTTTGGTTAGTTTCCATCCATTGCTTCTTGTCCTGCCTTCAGGTGCTTTGGGGAATAACTTGATTCCCTTTTCTATGTTGCAGCCCCTGAGATATTGTAACACTGCTATCATGTCACCCTTCATCCTTCTCTTCATTAAACTAGATATACCAATTCCAGCAACCGTTCCTTATATGTTTTAGCCTCCAGTCCCCTAATCATCTTTGTTGCTCTTCTCTGTACTCTTTCTAGAGTCTCAACATCTTTTCTACATCCAAAACTGTATGCAGTATTCCAAGTATGACCTTACCAAGGCATTGTAAAGTGGTATTAAACACTTCACATGATCTTTATTCTATCTCTCTGTTAATGCAGCCTAGCACTGTGTTGGCTTTTTTGGCAGCTGCAACACACTACTGGTTCATATTTAAGTGATTGTCCACTAGGAATCCAAGGTCCCTCTCACAGTTACTACTATTGAGCAAGGTACCCCCTATACTATACCTGTGCATTTGTTTTTCTTGCCTAAATGTAGAACCTTGCTTTTTTCACTATTGAATTTCATTTTGTTAGATAGCGCCCAGTGTTCAAGTCTGTCCAGATCCTTCTGTATCTTAAGCCTGTCTTCTGGAGTGTTGGCTATTCCTGCCAGCTTGGTGTCATCTGCAAATTTGATGAGTTCCCCATCTATCCCCTCGTCCAAATCGTTGATGAAGATGTTGTAGAGCACTGGGCCCAGAACAGAGCCCTGGGGCACCCCACTACACACTTCCTTCCCTATAGATGCAGTTTCATTGAGGACCACTCACTGAGTACGGCCGGTCAGCCAGCTACAGATCCATCTGATGGTGATGCTGTCTATCCCACATTTTTCTATCTTGTCAAGTAGTAAGTTGTGATCTACTTTATCAAATGCCTTACTGAAGTCCACGTAAATTATGTCCACAGCATTCCTCTGATCCACTAATTTTGTCACTTGGTCAAAGAATGCAATAAGGTTTGTCTGGCATTATCTATTTTTGACAAACTCATGTTGGCTTTTAGTAATGACTTTGTTTGCCTCTAGGTGTTCGCTGATTCGTTGTTTGATTATCTTTCCCATGATCTTTCCAGGTATTGAGGTCAGGCTGATAGGTCTGTAATTTCCTGTGTCCATTTTTTTCCTTTTTTGAAGATGGGAACTGCATTAGCTCTTTTCCAGACCTCTAGTAGTTCCCCTGTGCTCCAGGATCATTGAAAATATAGTTCAGTGATTCTGAGATCACATCTGTCAGTTCCTTAAGAACTTTGGGGTGTAATCCATCTGGTCCTGGCGATTTGAACTCGTCTAGGCTGGACAGGTGCTCACTTACCATTTTCTTGCCTATCTTAACTTGTGTTTCTATACTGTTTTTATGGCACTATTTTTGATAGGTTGGTCTGTTTTTTCCCTTTGTGTAAAGATAGATGTAAAAAATGAGTTAAATAATTCTGCTTTCTCCCTGTTGCTTGTCACCTTCTTGCCATTTTCACCCACTAATGGACCAATAATTTCCTTAACTTTTTTCTTGTTTTTTACATGCTGAAAGAAGCTTTTTTTTGTTGTTATTTTTGACTTTGGTCGCAAGCCTTAGTTCATTTTGACCTTGGCTTTCTTCACTTCATCTTTGCAGGCTCGGGCTATTTGCTGATATTCTGATTTAGTTATGTGCCCCTCTTTCCACTTTCTATACTTGTCCTTTTTATCTTTTAATTTGTCAGAGAGTTCTTTATGCAGCCATGCTGGTTTCTTTTGAGAGCTGTTATTTTTCCTCTTTGTTGGTATTGTGCTAGACTGGGCTTTTATTATCTCATTTTTCAAAATTTCCCAACCTTCTTGAGTTGTTTTTCCCTTGAGGATTCTCATCTATAGAATCCTTCCCAAGCCCTCTCTAAGTTTATTGAAATTAGCTCTCTTGAAGTCCAAGACTAGTTTGACTAGAGTCCAAGACTCTAGTATGTTCTATTGCTTGTGCTTCCATAATGTTGAATTCTAATATTGCATGATCATTTCCTCCCAGGGTTTCTATGGCTTCAACACCTATCATTTCATCTCTGTTAGTGAGAATTAGATCCAATATGGCTAATTCCCTAGTTCCCTTTTCTACTTTTTGGGAGACAAAGTTGTCTGCTAGGTTTGCCAGGAACCTGTTTGATCTTCCACTTGGTGCAGAGTTTGTCTCCCAGTTGATGTCAGGGTAGTTAGTCCCCCATTACTATTGTGATGTGCTTCCTACATACCTTAGTTAGCTGACTAGCAAAAAGTTCATCTATTTCCTCTGTTTGGTTGGGTGGTCTGTAGTATACGTCTATGGCAATGTCATTTCCCCTCCTTTTATATTGACCCAAATGCATTCAAGACAGTTTTTATCATTGTTGTGCTCTATTTCTGTAGATATGTAGTTATTTCTTATATAGAGAGCAACTCCACCTCCTCTTTTATTTGGTCTGTTTCTTTTAAATAATTTAAATCCCTCTAGCTGTGTGTTCCATGTGTGGGTTTCATCCCATCATGTTTCCATAATGGCAACAATATCATATCTGCCCTCATTAATCTGAATTTCTAGTTCACCCTGTTTGCTGTGCATTGGTGCATTGGTGCAACAAAAGAAAACACAAGAAAAATATAATCACAAACAATTAACACCAGAAGCTTGGCTAAAGGGAATTACAACATTCTCCTCTAATAGTTACAGCTCTTAAAAGAAATTTAGAAACCTAAGAAGTAAGATAGCCCTATAATTTTTACATTGCCTGGGACAGGGTTATTCTATATCAATTAACTCACTGTCCCCACTGTTTAGTTTAAATTTTCCTCCAGAAAATCTGTGAATTTATAGCCGAATAACTCAGTCCCTTTCTTTGGTGGATGCAAACCATCTCTTTTGTACATCTTTTCATTGGACCAGCTACAGACATCGTGACTAATTCATCCAAAGTCTTCCTCTTTACACCACTCCTTTAGCCACATATTGAATTGTGCTGTGTGCTGGCCTTTTCCATTTTGCTCCTTATACACTGGTAAAACCTCTGAGAAAGTAAGCCTACAGTCTGTTCTGCTAAGTTCCTTCCCCAAGCTCTGGAAATCGTTCTGCACAGAGAGCGTATCTTTTTGGGACAGATCATTAATGCCAAGATGTACAATAGCCTCCACATCACAGTCCTTGCTGCCATTTTAGAAATACGCTTTTTGTCCCTACTGGCAGTAGCACCTGGAAGACACCTGACCTCTTTCGAAGCCTCTGTATCCTTTCCTAAATTTACATTCCTTATAATTGAATCACCTACCAGAAGGTAGCTTCTCTTTTTGGATGCCTTTCTGTTCTTGCATGACTGATGTGTAATACCTGATTCACACTTCTCCCTGTTGAAATCTAGTTCTTCATCTCAGACCACAATCCCCTGCTTACTTGAGTTATCTTCACAAATACATTTACCTGTCTCCTTAATGTCCCTATTAAGGTCAGCAAGGGCACTGTAACTGTTGTGCAGGGACACAGTGAAAGCTTTGTGTTTATGGTTCACACCTCTCCCCCTGCCAGATCCCACAGTTGTCCACACTGCCCTTCTCCTGCAAGATCTTTGTGGTAGAGGGGGCTGATAGCACGGAGGCTTACTAGAGTAAAGAGGCTGAACTGGACACCTAATTTCTGTCTGAAGAGCACAGATTACAGACCCTAGATAAATGATCTGTCCTTGTAGACTAGTAATTTTTTTACATATAGGACAGTTTCCAAGTTTGAAAAGGGTACTGCGAAAGACAGTTGCAAAGCAAATGTTGCACTGAACTAAGCCAGACATTCTTAGATACAGGGAATCTCAGACACACTTGCCCTGAATGTACTGCTGCTCTGGCGGCAGTTGAAATGGAGTTTAAATATAGTATAAATACAATATAAATACAGCGGAGATCCAATCAGGGCCTAGTTACTTTCCTGGTTGTGTCTCCCAAGACCTACAGCTCTAGCAGCAGTTGATGCAGTATAGCATGTCCCAGCAACTCTGGCGGCAATTGAAATGGAGTTTAAATACAGTATAAATACAATATAAATACAATGGAGATCCAATCAGGGCCTAGCTACTTTCCTGGTGGAGTCTCCCAAGACTTACAGCTCTAGCAGCAGTTGATGCAGTATAGCACGTACCAGCATCTCTGGCGGCAGTTGAAATGTAGTAAATACAGTATAAATACAATATATTTAATACATGTATAATTTGGGTGTTGGCTGGGCATAAGTGCATACATAGAACATGTATTGCATACCACAATAGTATCAGTTGCCTGTTCCATGAGTTTATTGCTTGTAAATCCCTCTTTTGTGGTTGGTGGATGTGCTTTGCTGTTAGCCTAGTTTCTACCTACTCTATTTTAGGTAATTATGCCTATTTTTCCCTATCTTTTTTTCTGCCACTTTGTGCTTGTTTTTCTACCTTGTTATTTATTTAACCTTCTTACTATTTTGTTCATTTTATTCATCCTTTTTTTCCTCTATTTTTTTAAGTTTTCAATTTCTCACTATGTTATTTTTTAAGATTTGTCTTGTTAATATTTGCTTCTTTATTAGTCCTATTCTTCCTTGATTTCTTATGTTCCACTCTGTCCTTATTATTTGCCTATTTATTTATCTTTTATTTACTGTTCTGTTTTTATTTTTATTCTTTACTGGGGTCTTTCCTCCCTTCCTATTGGGACCTCAAACTTAATTGTTGCCTTCACTTCTGTTGTTTGCTGCTCTAGCCTCTTGTCATTTTCTCTATCAGCTCCGTTCTGTCTTTCGGTGCTCTGGTTTTTTCAGCCTTGTCTCTGTTCTGATAAGGCCTGCCATTCAGATTTCCAGTTGGCTCAGCTCTGCTGCCTGGTCTACTCCACTCAGCCAGCCACATGGATTTAGAGATCAGAGCTCTCTAAGTCGATGCGCCTCTGTTGCTTCTCTGTGCTGCCCGACTCTGCTTCTGCTGCTGCATTTCTCCCCTCCACAGATTTTGCCACCACCAATTTCTCACATCCGATGGATTGCTCCAGGCCCTTTGTTCTCTGCCATATCAGATGGGTTGCCAGGCTAGCAGGAGGTGGGGGGGAACTGCTGTTCTCTCTGGAGAGGAAAAGTTGACCAAGTCCACTACAAGTCCTCCACCTGGGGCAAGTCCTTGGGGAGAGTTGAGAAGCTGGAAAGATGTAAGGGGAGGGCTGTGTTAGTTGAGCTGCCTCTAGTTTGCTAGGCCCTGGGTGGTGATGCCTGGCTGCCCCTCAAGCTGGGCTGCCTAGATTGGAGTATGAATCTAGGCTATTCCTGAACATACTGTGACCCACCAGTTTGCTGCCTCCAAAGCCTCCCTTCTTGTCAGCTGATCAACCACCAGTTTGCTGCTCTCAGTTGCCTCTTTTCCAGCATTGGGCTGCTTAGTTGCCCTATGTTGCCCTATGATGCACTATTTCACTTAGCTGATAAGAGTTTTAATAGTTTATAGGAGGTAGAACCTTCAATTGAAAGGAAATAATGATTTATATCATATAGTCTTCTACAACTGCTCCAAGCATCTTTGGTGGTGACTTAGACTTTCATTTTTTTTCTTGTTGTGACCACTGCCACCCCAAAATAAAAGGTCTGTAATTCAGTGATGTAGCATATGCTATGCCCCCAGATTCAGTAGCTAGCATTTGTAAAGAATGAAAGTTTTGCAGCTATGTGCTTCTTTGTTTTCATCTTGCCATTAGAGCAGTGGTTCTCAACCTTTTTAATGCTGTGACCCCCCAACCAGTTGTAAGTCGAGGACTACTCAACTGGTCATAAGTCAAGGACTACTCAACTGGTGCAGCACCATTTGCAGAATGGGACTTTTGGCGGGCTCAGCAGAGCAGAGACAGTCTGGACAATTCCTATTGGCTTTGAAAGCCAATAGAATTAGACTCTATTCAAGAAGTCTATTCTATTGGCTTTCAAAAGCCAATAGAATAAAAGGGAGTAGCATAGCTAAGGAAAAGGGGAAAAAAATGGCGGACTGCGTTGTTTGGCGACCCCCGTGAAATGGTCGTTCAACCCCAAATGGGGTCCCGACCCACAGATTGAGAACCACTGCATTAGAGTAAATGTAGGGGGGGTGATCGTTTCAATTGGGTTAAGTAGAGAAATGAATCTTTTCCAGTTCTTAGGAAGTTTGCTAAGAGAAGAAGGATGGGGGTCTTAGAATGTGTGTTGATTATAAAAATCTCAATGCTATATCGATAGAAAATATGTATCCCCTTCCACTTATGAAATATTTGTCTAAAGGGAAGATTTTTACAAAATTAGACCTAAGGGAAGCCTGTTATCGAGTACAGATTAAAGAAGGAGCTGAGTGGAAAATATCTTTTAATTGCCTTTTAGGCTATTATCAATTCAAAGTGATGCTATTTGGACTACAAGGAGCCCTGCAGTGTTCATGAAGTTAATAACTGAGGTGCTATGTGAGCATCTATATAAAGGGATCCTGGTTTATTTAGATGATATATTAATTTACTGTATACTGAAACTATGGAAGAACATATACAATTGTAAGGGCAGTGTTAATAAAATTATTAGAAAATACACTGTATGCCAAATTATCAAAATGCAATTTCCACAAAACCTGTTTAGATAATTTCAGATATCGTGTTTTTGCCACAAGCATAGAAATGGATCCAGGGAAAGTAAAAGCCATAGTGGAATGGGAAGCTCCCCAGATGTGAATGCAGTTGCAAAGCTTCCTGGGTTTTGCCAATTTCTATAAACAATTCATACCCACTTTTGTGCAGATTGCTTTGCCTATAACCAACTTATTAAAAATGGGAAAAGGGAATAACCCTAAGTATAATTCAGCCATTAAGCTAGACTCTTAAATGTCAAGCAGTGTTTGAAAACCTAAAAAGACTGTTTGCTGAGGAACCCCTGTTAAGGCATCCAAATCCAGAAATGCCTTTCATAATATAAACAGATGATAGTGACGTTGCAGTGGGGGCAATATTGTTGGAAACAATGAGAAGTGGGAATTGTAACCATGTGTGTATACTTTTTTGGAAGCTATTGGATACTGAACAAAGATGGGCTGTGTGCAGAAAAGGAAGCTTTTGCAGTTCAATGGGCTCTTCTAATGTGGAGACAATTCCTAGAGGGTAGCAAAATTTGAAGTGTGGACAGATCATAAAAACTTAGAGGCTTTGAAGACTCCAAGGAAACTATCTCCTAAACATATCAGATGGGCTCAATATTTTAATCGGTTTAATTTTAGTCTTCTTTACATACCCGGGGGGGGGGGGATTAGCTGATTCCCTTTCACGAATGCCTCATTACAAAACTACCAAAGAGGAAATGATAAATTCTATAATCCCTTCCAGCTAGCTTTCTGCACCAGCCTGAGGGGTTCAACTTAGGGGAAACCATCCCCACTGAGACAGAAGTTTAAGGAGGCTATGAACAAAATAGTTGGTTTCAAGCTCATAAAAGTAAATTTATGATGAAAAAAGGACTGGTTTGAAAAGGGCCCAAAGTCTACATTCCAGATAGTTAAAGGAATGTGGTGTTAAGCTGAGCCCATGATGCAAAATCATCTGGTCATTTTGGGTTTGTAAAAACTCTTCATCTAGTGCAGTGGTTCTCAACCTGTGGGTCGGGACCCCATTTGGGGTTGAATGACCATTTCACGGGGGTCGCCAAACAACGCAGTCCGCCACTTTTCCCCCCTTTTCCTTAGCTGTGCTACTCCCTTTTATTCTATTGGCTTTTGAAAGCCAATAGAATAGACTCTCTTGAATAGAGTCTAATTCTATTGGCTTTCCAAAGCCAGTAGGAATTGTCCAGGCTGTCTCTGCCCTGCTAAGCCCGCCCAAAGTCCCACTCTGCAAACGGTGCCTGCACCAGTTGAGTAGTCCTCGACTTACGACCGGTTGAGTAGTCCTCGACTTACGACCGGTCGGGGGTTGCGGCATTAAAAAGGTTGAGAACCACTGATCTAGTGGAAAGAGAATTTTGATGGCCAAAGATGAAATAGGATATTAAAGACTATGCAGATATGGTTTGTGCTTCCATGAAGAAGTTGCTTGGGAAAAACCCAGGTTTGTTACAACCAGTAGCTAATCCTAAAAGACTCTGGCAAGAAATAACAATAAATTTCTTAGTGGAATTGCCGGAGAGGTGGAAATACTTTTATATGCAATAGTTGATTTGTTTTCAAAACATGCACTTCGTAGCTTGTTCAAAGCTTTCCTCAGCTAGAAGTTTAGCCAAGATGTTTGTGCAGCACATTTATAGGCTGCATGGAGTGCCTAACCAAATCATGTCAGACCAAGGGGTACAATTCACAAGATTTTGGAGAGAGTTCATTTGATCCATAGGATCGTCACAAGGTCTCAATCGTCACAATCTCCTGATTTCATCTTGAGTACCAGTGATGTGGCTGAACAATCTAATGCAATGATAGAACAATATTTAAGGTGTTATGTAAATAATTAACAAAATGATTAGGCAGATTTATTGCCGTTTGCTGAAGTGGCATACAGTAATGCAGTACACAGTAGTACTGGTTTTTCACCTTTTAAAATAACTTCTGGGGTTGAATATGTAGCTATGCCTGAGATCCCTCAATATATTTATTTATTTATGAGACTTATATACTGCTTTAAGTGCAAGCACTCTCTAAGCAGTGTACACCAGTAAGCAATGTATATATATATTTACATTGCCCCCAACAATCTGGGTCCTCATTTTACCTACCTCGGAAGGATGAAAGGCTGAGTCAACCTTGAGCCGGTGAGATTTGAACCGCTGACCTGCTGAACACAGTCAGCTAAAGTGGCCTGCAGTACTACTTAAACATGTAGATGGATAATATAAAAAGCACATGGCTAGGAGTGTGCAAAGCTTTTGTTGGAATATTCATGAACAGGAAGAGTCATGTGGTAACTCAGTCAGCCAATGTGAAAAAAGTGCTACTGAGTCTGTGCAAAAGAGTATTGATTAGGAGCTGGATTTCCAGTCTCAGGTTTATCTCTGGTCTGTCTCTGTAAGAGGTCTTCATTAAGCTATGTTGCTGTAAAGAAGATGGTATTGTAAATATTTTTATATAAATATAAAGTTATTTGAATCAGCTAAATGCAGTCAACTGTGAGAGCTTCTGATTTATTTTTCACCAATAGAGAAAATTAAAATTCTCTAACAGGTTATGGGCCCAGAGCTTACTAAGGACTGCATTGTAATTTAAAGCTGGAAGAAATTGCCTGTGTTTAGAAAGTATAAGAACAAGGCAGAATTAGCAGAATGGCTGCAATGGAATTTAAGGAAAGCTGTGTGCCTCGTTTGGGCCAGAAGAATTACATTGTGTGGGCTGCAAAAATGGAATGTTTGCTGAAAGCAAAAGAGCTGTGGTATATTGTTGAAAATCCACCAAAAGTGTTTGCAGCAGTTGATCAGAAAAGCCATGATCGAGCAATGGCTTATCTCATCTTGAATTTAGATGATGCACAATTTCTAAATGTTGCAAATTTAAAAACTGCAAAGGAGATTTGGTTGAAATTGAGAGCTGGGCACCTGAATGTTTCTGCATGCAATATAGTGCAATTGTCAAGAAAACTTTACAGGGCCTGTTTGCAATCAGGTGAATCTGTGGAACAGCATTTAAATAAAATGCAAAGTGTATTTTTGGACTTAGAACAATGTGGGATTAAATTCCCTGAGTCCCAGAAGGTTTTATTGGTGTTGAACAGTTTAGATAAAACCTGGGACACAGCTTCTGCCATATTTGAATGCAAAGAAGAGCAAGACTTAAATTTTGAGGCTTTAAAGGCATGTTTGCTTAATGAAGAAGAAAAACGCCATTTTAGAAGCAGCCACGAGGAGGAGAAATTCCTGAGGAGGGGGTCCAGACTGCAAGTCTCCAGAGGAGAAGAAACAAGCAGATCAGACCCGGACCAAATTGCATCAAAGGAGAGATTTTGCAAGCAGAGAGCTGCTCAGCTGGAAAAGACTTGCTACATTTGTGGAGAAAAGACACATTTGCAAATGAACTATTTGCAGAGGAACAATTTGCAGAAAAAGACATTTGTGCAACCAAAAAGGACTGCTTTGCAAAAGGAACATTTTGGTGTTGCAAAAGTTTGCTATAGCAACAACAAAGACAAATAGATAATAGATAGTGGGGCAAGTCAAACAATTGTTAATGACTCTGAATTATTTTGCAGGTTTGTTCCAGTAGCACAAGAAGCTGTGGCTTTGGCAAATGGCCAGAAAGCAAAAGTCATCGGAAGAGGCTATGTAAAAATTCCATATTTGTAATCAAAGTTTACCAATGTGCTTTGTGTACCTGAGATGGAACATAATTTGTTAAGTGTGTCTAATTTAGACAAACAAGGTTTTGAGATCATTTTTGTAAATGGGAAGTTTTTCATCAAAAGGAATGGGAATATTTGTGCAGAAGGCATAAAGGAAGATAATCTATATGTATTGCAGGGACAAAAGGTTCAATGTTCCCATATATTTAAGAATGTTGCAGAGCACGATTCATGTGTTCATCTTCTGCATAGAAGACTTGGCCATGCAAGCTTTAAAGTTTTGCAGCAAATGCAAGATTTTGCAAAAGGGCTAAATTTGAAGGGATGCAAAACATATTTGGACTGGGCAGTATGCAAAGCATCGAAGTCAAAGGCATTCCCAGTTAGTAAATGTAGCACAAGACAAACAAAAAGAGTTTTAGAGCTGGTCCATGCAGATCTGGTGGGACCTATGCAAGCCAGTTTGCACTGGTAATTGTTGATGATTATAGCAGATATTCGTTTTGCTACTTGCTTAGAGCAAAGACAGAGGTGCTACAACAATTCAAACAGTGGGTAAGTTTTGTAGAGAGAAGGTACAGACAACAAGTGTGTCAGTTGCAAACTGACAGAGGTACTGAATTTATGTCAACTAAATTCCAACAATGGTTGGGGCAGTTGGGGATAAGACACAGACGTACAAATCCTTACACAGCAGCAGAGAATGGTGTAGCTGAAAGAAGGAATGGTGTTTTGCAAACAATGAAAGATTCATTATTGGAGGATTCTGGTATGGGCAGGTCATATTGGGGAGAAGCCATATTGACTGCCAATTGTATAGTTAACAGGCTGTGGAGTTCCTCCATTAATAATACTCCATATGCCATTCAATATGGCAGAAAGCCATCACTGGCACATTTGAGAATTTTTGAAAGTACTGCATGGGTACATATTCCGAAAGTAATCAGAAGAAAGGGACAGCAAAAGGCAAGAAAGCTCAGGTTTGTGGGCTATGAGCCAGGGTCAAAAGGATATCGCTTTAGCGATGGAAGTAAAAGAATTGTAATTTCAAGGTCTGCTAATTTTGCAGAACAAAATTGGGACAGAATTAATGCAAATTCTGGGTATGTCTCACTTAATGACGGTGTTCTGTTTAGTGACAATAACTCATCTAATGATGAAAAAATGATTACAGAAGATGTCAATGTTCAGGGAGGAGAGGCTGAACAAGACATGAAGCCAGAAAGACTTGAGACACAGGAGCAGTTAATACCATGTAGGTCAGAGCGATGTAATAAAGGAATTCTGCCTGACAGGTATTCTGTCAACAAGGAAAAGGTTTGCAATGTGTGGTATGAGCCAAGAAGTTACCAAAAGCTGAACAAGAAAGATGGAAGGAGGCCATGGATAAAGAGATGAAATCCATGGGAGACCATGAAGTATTTAAATCAGTGACTTTTCCCCAGGGAACCAAAGCTATGGGTTGTAAGTGAGTATATAAGAAAAAGGTATTGCCAAATAATGATGTACAGCAGTGGTTCTCAACCTTTTTAATACCGCGACCCCCAACCGTTCGTAAGTCTAGGACTACTCAACTGGTGCAGCACCGTTTGCAGAATGGGACTTTTGGCGGGCTCAGCAGGGCAGAGACAGCCTGGACAATTCCTATTGGTTTTTGAAAGCCAATAGAATTAGACTCTATTCAAGAGAGTCTATTCTATTGGCTTTCAAAAGCCAATAGAATAAAAGGGAGTAGCACAGCTAAGGAAAAGGGGGAAAAATGGCGGGCTGCATTGTTTGGCGACCCCCGTGAAATGGTCGTTCGACCCCAAATGGGGTCCCGACCCACAGGTTGAGAACCTCTGATTTACAGTATAAGGCCAGGTTAGTGGCACAAGGTTTTTCACAATTAAAGAATGTGCACTATGATGAAGTATTTGCGCCAACTGTGAAAAGTGAGAGTATAAGATTAGCACTGGTGTTGGCAGCGGCATATAAGCATAAAATCTGGCACTTTGATATCACAACCGCATTCCTCAATGCTGAGTTAGAGGAAGAAATTTATATGATCCAAGCACAAATTGCAAAAACCTAACATGGTATATAAATTAAACAAGGCTTAAGCGGTCAGCCAGAAACTGGAATGTCTGTTTAGATACTGCTTTAAAGGATCTTGGATTTAAAAGTTGCAAAGCTGATAATTGTATATATACTGGACAGTTACAAAGAGGGAATTGTCTACTGTTATCATTTGTGGATGATCTTTGCTTCATCACAAAGGATGCATCACAAGTCAGAGAATTTGCTGATAAATTAGGAAAGAAATTTGAATTAAAGAATTTGGGAGAAATAAAAAATTATCTTGGTGTAGAGATACAGAAAAATGAAAAAGGTGGTTATATTCTCAGTCAAAGGAGAAAAATTGAGCAGTTATTGGAGAAATATAATATGAAAGATTGCAATACTGCTCCCACACCCATGAGTGTGGATTTTTATAATAGTTTAAGTGTGGACAAAGGTGAAACCTGTGATCAAGAGATATATCACTCAGCAATAGGGAGTTTGTTATATCTGTCACAGTGGTCCAGACCAGACATAGCTTGCGCAGTAAGCATTTTGAGTCGTTTTACTGCTGCACCTACAAAGTTACATTGAATGGGTGTAAAAAGGGTTCTCAGATATTTAAAGGGAACTATAAATTTGGGTCTTCAAATACAGATTACTGAGGAATTGAAATTAAAGTGTTATGTCAATAGTGACTATGCAAATGACATAAACACAAGGAAATCAAATTCTGGGATTATAATATTGTTTGGAGGAACTCTGATTTGATGGAAGTCCAGAAAACAAACAACTGTTGCTATTTCAACAGCGGAAGCAGAGTTTATTGCTTTATCTGAATTGTGTTCTGAAGTTACAGGGTATGTAGAGTTGTTGCAAGATTTAAATATTAATGTAAAAGAATCTGTAAAGGTATTTGAAGACAATGCTGCCTGTATAAAAATGGCAACTGGTGACAGGGTGAAGAACAGAAGTAAACATGTAGACATTAAGTATTGTAATGTCAGGGAAGCTGTAAAAGGAAAATTGATTAGTTTACATCCTTGTTCTTCTGAGGATAATTTGGCAGACATGATGACTAAACCACTGGGTAATGTTCACTATGGAAAATGTGTTACATCAATAGGTCTGATGTCTCTTCCTGTCATGAAGGGAGGAGTGTTAGAATATTCATGAACAGGAAGAGTCATGTGGTAACTCAGTCAGCCAATGTGAAGAAAGTGCTACTGAGTCTGTGCAAAAGAGTATTGAGTTAGGAGCTGGATTTCCAGTCTCAGGTTTATCTCTGGTCTGTCTCTGTAAGAAGTCTTCAATTGAGCTATGTTGCTGTAAAGAAGAATGGTATTGTATTTTTATATAAATATAAAATTATTTGAATCAGCTAAATGCAGTCAACTGTGAGAGCTTCTGATTTATTTTTCACCAATAGAGAAAATTAAAATTCTCTAACAGCTTTGGAATAGGCACAAAATAATAATAACAATAATAAACAAGCAGATAAGAAAAGAGCCACCCAAAAAGTATTTAAAGTAGGAGATAATGTAATATTTATCCACAAAATATCTGAATTTAAGAGTACTGAATAGAAAACTAGGGCTGAAATATATAGGTCCTTTTACTACCATAGAGATTATCAACACAGTTACAGTGAAGTTACCGTTACCAAGGGGTTTAAATGGATACTTCCAGTGTTATTGTAGCTTGGTGAAGTCTTTTCAAAGTTCAAGATTGAGACCAATTGGAACCCAACCTCCGCTTCCAATTTTAGTGAGGGAGAAAGGGATTATGGAATCGAAGAGATCTTAGATTCTAGATATTGTATCAGTATCAAATAAAATGGAAAGGATACCCCTTAGCTGAGGCACAATGGGTGACAACTACAAATGTTAGAGCAGTTAGGCTAAGGAAATTCCATTCAAAATGTCCTAACTGACCCTAGTAAAAAAAGGGAAATTGACAATGAAATAGTAATCCATGTATGTATATGTTTATTTTAATATTTTTCAAGGTCCATTTTTCTGTCGAGGGGGCAGCATGTCAAGAGTGAAAGTTTTTCAGCTATGTGCCTCTTTGTTTTCATCTTGCCATTTGAGTAAGCGGGGGGGGGGATGATGCTTTCAACTGGGTTAGTTAGAGAAATGAAACCTTTCCAGTTCTTTGGGTGTTTGCTGAGAGAAGGCTGCTTGGAAACCTTTCAAGGACGTTCTAGTAGGTGTGGAGAAGATAAAGATAGTTCTCATAACAAAGAGAATTTGTTCACATGAGCTGTGTAGACATCTGGGGTGTTGGGCTAGGAATGTCATTGTTATATGCTATGGTTAGATGCCTTGGGATTTTAGAGTTGGTTTTCCTTCACCTATATCATGCCATGTATTGAATAAACCAATACGTTTTTCAGCAATGAAAGTAATCTTGGACTTTATTTGGATATCCAAGCTGGAGGTTGGCACATTTGCAATTTAAAGATTTGTGATGGCAGATCTGTTAAACCTGCGACTCCTGACAGTTGGAAACCCTAATGACTGAACAAATATTGAGAATAGCAAACGAGGTTTAAATATCAAAATAATCAAGTAAAGTTAGCAGGATTTTATATAGAATTACAGTGATGTAGTGATGCCATGATGCCTTAAAAGTGCCTGTATTATAACATTTTTTTTTGTCCCTTCTCTTTTTTATTTTCCCTTTGCAGCTTATGGCCAATGCTATCCTTTTTGTCAGTGTAAACTTATATGGGGTCTTTGTAAGGATATTGACAGAGAGGGCGCAGAGAAAGGCCTTCCTTCAGGCCAGGAACTACATAGAAGACAGGCTGAAGCTGGAGGATGAAAATGAAAAACAGGTCAGTTAAAATATGGTTTTGTTTTTTTATCTTCTTCAACATCACAGTTGAATAAGAGTCTGATCTTTATGGAAACTTATCTATAAAGCTATAGCTTTATTCTTACAATACCTTGTTGTCTTGTTTTTTTATTGGTTGTCAACAATGAAAACACAACAGGCATTATGTTTTTTATATTTAACTTAATTTTAGATTAGATAAAATAAAAAGCCTAGAGAATTGTTATGAATAAGGTAACGCTTTTGCACATAATGTCATTTAATTTGCAAAGTAGTTTTCATAATAAAATGTCTTCTCTTATCTCAGAAATATTAGTATGAGTGGAAGGAGTAATTTAATAAAAAGAACAATCTACACTGTTGGGCTAAAATGTATTATAAATGTACACAGTTTTCCATAATAAAATACTAGACAGATGTTATGCAAAAGATGTTATGCACTAGTTTTAAGGCAATTCATTTGCATCAAGATAATTGACGTAAGTGTTAAGTTCCGGCTGAAAAGCCTAACAAAGTAAAATACCGGAGACACGGTGATCTTTAGTGTAAACTTTATTAGGCATAGCATACTGGTGTGATAGAAGGAAAGCTAGCTCTGGCAATATGGCAGGAAACAGATAATTAAAATAATGGAACTCTCCCTCCCTCTCTCACAGTTCAGGTCACATTGTCCAATTAATCTTCTAGCAATTGTTATGAGAAGAAAACTTTGGTTCACCAAAACATCTCTTTGGCGGCCTTGGCTCTCACACTAATAGGGAACACCTATGGATCCCAAGTTCTCCCTTCCCCCCTCACAACTGTAGGCAAGCTAGAAGCAATATGGCAGTCCTAATAATAATAAATATTCATAGCTTGACAGGTTGCCCCCTATAGAGATGAGGGAACCTGGAAAAAATACTCATTATTGTTTGTTAATCTTTTCCTTGTACTGGCCCTGGCTTCCGGGGTACTTAGCATGTAATCACTTTACCAAAAAAAAAAAATCTGCTTTTACATGATAAGCGTTTACCCATGTAGCTTCTGACATTGGATACCCTTCCCACTGGATTAAGGACTGCAATTTCCCTCTGTGGATTCTGGAATCGAGGATTTGTTTGACCTCATAATGCGTTTACCCCTCTACCATTATTGGGGCCAGGATTGCCTTCTGTACTGGTCTCATTGTAGATCCCCATTATGGCTTCAGTAAACTGCAATGGAATACTGGGTGCACTTTACCCAATATCCTTGGCAGTTTAAGCTCTACTGTCACTGGATTAATGACTTTTATGATGGGGAAAGGGCCTATGTACTTCAGCCCTAACTATTTGCAAATTTGTCTCAATTTAAGATACTTAGTAGACAGATACACTTTATTTTCTATATGGAGCGCTCCCTGGGGAGCTTGCTTCTTATCTGCTTGTTTTTTCTGATTCTTGGCCAGTTTAGCTAAAGCTTTCTTTGCATCACTCCAAACCCGTTGGAACAAATCTATCCAGTCAGTTAGGGTGCCAAAGGAGGAAGGCTCCTGAGGGCATTCTGGCATTGACATGAACTCTACTCTATGGCTAGTTTAAATGGAGTGAAACCAGTGCTGCTGTGCACTGCATTGTTATACTCCACCTCCACAAATGGCAGGAGTCCTGCCCAATTAGTTTGCTGATAGTTGACATAACAATGCAGGTACTGCTTCACCATTGCATTAGTTCGTTCTACAGCTCCATTCAGATTCAGATGAAAAGCTGAACTGAGTCCCTGGGAGGACTCAATCACCCTTACAAACTTCCTCCGGAACTTAGCAGTAAAGTGGATCCCATGATCTGAAATGATGCGCTTAGGCACTCCATACAGCCGGTAGATATGCTGCAAAAACATCTTCACTAGCTTCTGGGAGGAGGGTAGTCCAGCACATGTGATGAAGTGGGCTTGCTTGGAAAATAGATCTCTACTCTCTGGTAGCTCCACTATAAAGTCCATGGCTATCTTCTCCTAGGGACTGGTCGGATCGTCCACCTGCTACAACAGTCCTGGACTCTTCCCATAGTCTCTTACTGGCTGCATAAACTGCACAACTCCTCACACAACTATCAATGTCTTTCTTCATCTTTAGTCACCAGAACTGATGATTAGCAAGATGCAACATCTTTAGGAATCCAAAGTGGTCCGCTTGCTTGGTATCGTGGCTACGTTGCAAGACTTGCAGTCACTGGCTGCCTGGTGTCTGGGACATACAATTTGTCCTCCTTCCACGCCAACTCATCCCTCATGGTTAACTCTCTTTGATGAGTCACAAACCATGCATTGGTTTGTAGCTCCTGCCTCAGTTGTTGAGCAAATGCATAGGTGAGAGGTGAGCCCCTCTTCTTCTCTTTCCACCTCATTTAGCTTGTGCCACTTGTTGTCTGTTGGGAATGATGGAGCTCATCACCTCTTCCTGAATGCTCATGTACTGGGACATGTGTGACAGGGCAACACAATGAAATTCTCCCCCCCCCCCGGAATATATTTTAACTCAAAGTCAAATCTTTTGAAGTATTGCATCCATCTGACTTGCTTAAGAGAAAGCTTGTGGTGGGTCTTCTAAGTTTTTTAAATAAAGATTTTATTGATTTTCTCTTATATACATACTGTATATTAATTTTTCAACCAACGTGCTGTCTGGGTTTAAAAAAGCTAGTACATATTCAATTCCTAGTCCTTCATTCTTTACTCTAGCCATTAGTAAAATAAGTCCCAAGTTTGATAATGTTCTGTTTCTTCTTTATCTTTAAATCTCATGGTTAATCTGTCTATCTCTGTGCATTCCAGTATTTTTTATTATTATTTTTTCCTCTGGTATTAATCCTTCATTTTTCCAATATTGCATGAATATTATTCTTGCTGCTGTTGTGATGTGTAGAATCAAATATAGACTTTGTTTGTTAATCTTTTCTGGCATTATGCATAATTTAAAAAGTTCAGGTTTAAAATCCACATGTTCTTCCAATATCTTTTCTAACCAAGTATGTATCTTTTTCCAATAAGTCTTTGCTTTGTCACATGTCCACCAAACATGATAATACATGCCTGAGTTACGCTTACATTTCCAACATCTATCTGACATATTTTTAAACATTTTTGCTAATCTTGCTGGTGGCATGTGCCATCTATAAAATATTTTATATAAATTTTCTTTTTTTTTTATTGAAAATTTTTAAAATTTTTACAAATAGAGAAAAGAAAAGATAAAAAACAAAAAACAACCCTACCCAACCACCCCAACCCTCCCACTCCATCCCCCCAACCTTCCCAGAGCTGAATATAGGCTTAATTAAAATTTCTAAAAATCTTAAAAAGAAATTAAAAAAGTATAAACCATAAATATATCTAAATACATTACATAAGCTTATAAGATAATTAACAATAATATATATGTAAAAAAGAAAAGCATAAATATTAAAAAAGAAAAATGCTTAAAAAGAAAAAGAATAAAAGAGAAAAGAAAGAAGAAAAGATGTATATATATATATATATATATATATATATATAGAAGTAAAATAAGATAAAATAAAAATAAGAAATATAAGAAAAGAGAAGAAAAAAAATACAATCTATAAAATATTAAGATTTATATATAAGTTATTGAAAAACTAAGTAATATTTTTTTATATCCAACTTATGTTGTATAAAATCTATCCATTTTTCCCATACCGCAAAAAACTTCTCTTGCGATTGATCCTTTAAAAAAGCCGAAATCTTTGCCATTTCCGCCAAATAAGAAACTTTAAAAAACCATTCTTGCAAGGTAGGCAAAGATTCCTTCTTCCAGTATTGCCCTACTAACAACCTTGCGGCTGTAATTAAATTTAACATCAGTATAACCTCCTTAACATCACAATCAGTAACGATACCCAACAAAAACAATTGTGGGGTAAATTTTACCCTCCTTCTAAAAATTCTTTGAATATTCCACCATATCTTAATCCAAAAAGCTTTTATATTTTTACACGACCACCAAATATGATAATAAGTAGCATCCAAACAACCACATCTCCAACATTTAGGCTGTAAGTCAGGATACATACGAGACATTTTTTGTGGATCAAGGTGCCATCTATAAAACATTTTGTAAAAATTCTCCCTTAAGTTCTGGGCTTGTGTAAATTTAACATTCCTCACCCAGATGGTTTCCCAGGTATCTAGTAGAACTGGTTCACCAAAATTTTGTGCCCATTTAATCATACATTCTTTAATTAGTTCTGGTTCTGAATCCAGTTCTACTAGCACCCCATAGATTCTCTTAATATGAGTTCGCCTTTGGAAATTTTCTTTATATAAAGTTGATATTGTCAGTTTATAATTTCTCTCCCATAGCTTTTGCCACTTTTCTAGTTCTATATTATAACCAAAGTTTTTCACCCATCTTATCATTGTTTCTTTAACTTGTTCACTTTCCATTTCAAAATTAACAAAAAATTATACATTTTCTTAATTAATTTTTCATCTGCGGTTAACAAAATCTTATCAAATACAGTTTGTTCTTTATAAAATCCATACAGTTTCATTTCTTTTTCATATCTATTTTGTATTTGTAAGTGTGCTCACCACAAGTTGATACCCTGATTTTCCAGTTCTTGTTTAGATTTTAAATTCCCATCAATATTTAAAATATCACTATATGTCCAAATTTTTTCAAAGTCTACCATGTTTGGATGTACAAATGCTTCCATAGTTGATAACCACCCTGGAATTTTTAAATATATTTTAGCTTTAATTTTTTTCCCATACTATTAACAAAGGATTTCTTATATAGTGATTTTGGAAATATGAACTCTATTTTTCCCATACCATAAGAAAGTGTGCCACCCCAATTGTAAGTCATGCCCCTCCAGATATAACAACCTTTTATTTCTAAGCATTATCCATTTTTTCACCATGTTAAGACAGATGCTTGATAATACAATGCCCATTCTGGCAACCTAAATCCTCCATTTTCCTTGTAATGTTTTCATCTTAATTCTAGTTTTCTTTCCTTCCAAACAAAATTCAAAATTAATCAGTTTAAATCTTGGAAGAATTTTTTCTCAAGTTTTATTGAGATTGTTTGAAATAGAAATAGAATCTTCAGCAATACATTCATTTTCACTGTAGCAATTCTTCCTAATATTGACAATTGCAAATTCTTCCATTTTTCCAAGTCCTGTTTTACTTATTTCAATAATTTTATATAATTATCTTCTTTTATTGTTGAGCATTTGGCCGATAGCTGTATACCCAAATATTTACCCTTTTTCACTATCTGTATCTCTATTTTTTCTGACAATTTTGTTTATCTCTAAGATTCTTTACTATTACCTTAGTTTTTTCTCTATTTATTTTTAATCCTGCCATTTCTCCATACTGTTTTATCTTTCCCCATAATTTAGGGATCATCTCCAAAGATTCTTCTAAGATAAATACTAGATCATCAGCGTATACTTATAATTTATACGTTTCGCCTTTTATCTCCAGTCCTTTAATTTCAGTAACTTGTTTAATATTTCTATTTAAAACTTCCAAGGTAAAAATGAATAACAATGGACATCCTTGCTGTTGTGTCCTGAGTCTGCTGAAGCATTCAGCAGGCTCAGAAATGTTGCAAATGGTCCCAGACAGATCAAAAGCTGCCCGGGACCAGACTGGCTGTTGTCAGCCTTGCGCACATGCGCAAGGCGCGAAAACAGCCAGATTTCTATTGGCTGACACTGTCTGAGTTTTGGACACTATAAAAGACCTGCGTGCCTTTTTGCTGTCACTGGTTGTAAGAAGAGAACAATAAAAGAAGCTTGTTTGTTACACCATGTGTTGCCTCTTAATGTCTCTAACCTGCAAACACAACAGTGGCGATGAAGGTGGGATCACTGCAGGCAAGAGAAAGAACTACAAAAGAATTTAGGACTCACCAGAAGGTCCTGAAGCCCTGGGAAGTCGGCATCCAGCACAGCGACTCAGCCTGCCAGTATAGCATCGCTGAAGGTGAGCTCAGCAACCGGACCTCTTCCCCAAAGACAAGGCTTGCAGCAAAGGCATTAACGAAGCTGTAAAGGCTGAAGATGTCTAAGATTGGCCGATTATCTGACTTTGATGTTTCCCACCCAGAGTGCTGGAATTCATACGTGGCGTCAGTGGAGAATTACTTTAGGGTCAATCAGATAAGGGAAGATGGTCTTAAAGTGGCAATCCTGCTGTGTGTCTGTGGACAGGAAATGTTCGACATAGCAGAGAATCTGGTGGCCTCTGTGCTTTTGGAGTCAGTAATGTATGCTGACTTGAAGAAAATGCTCAAAGAACATTTCCAGCCTAAACTTTCTGTAATTGCTTGGAGGCACGCGTTCGAGCAGAGGGACCAGAGGCCGGGTGAGTCTGCTGCGGACTTTATTGCTACCTTAAGACAAGTGGCCAGGCCTTGTGAATTCAAGGACCTGGAAGAGAGGCTGCGGGATCGTTTTGTTTGTGGTCTAAGGAATCGTGAGCTGCAACAAAAGATCTTCGCCAAGGAAGAAATTTTGTTCCAAGATGCCTTGAGGGAGGTTGCAGCTGAAGAAGCAGCGGGCAGAGCTGTGAAGGCTTTGCAGCTTGCCAGAAACCCTCCAGCCACCGTGACTGTCCATCAAGAGGTCGCTCGAGAGGATCCAGAACAAGATCCTGAAGAGGAGTTGGACAGACTGCGCCAGGCAGCAGAGAGAAGGCCGAAGGGGTGTCCAGACAAGGCCCCAGCATCTCCTCAGCGCTTCGGGTGCGGAGGATGCCACAAGTGCTCTGACTGCAGATTCCGCTCTGCCATTTGCCTGGCATGTGGCAGGGAAGGCCACATTGTCTCTGTCTGTTTGGGTCTCCAGAAGGTTCAATCTTGGGAAGAATTGCTTCAGAAAGGGTACCAGGGTCCCCAGCCAACACAGGGTGAGTTTCTGTGCATCGCGCAGAAGCATTTTGAGGACAGGGACACACAAGCCCCTTAAGAAAAAGCTTCACATTGATGTGAAGTTGCAAGGGGTTCCCTTGTCAATGGAGTTGGACACAGGATCACATGACACCTTCAAAAGGATTTGCAGCAGTAGTGGCCTTCGAGTCAAACTCAGGCCATTGAACTTAATTCTCACTGACCTCCAGAATTCCAGTCAGCGTGAAGGGGGAGGCTATGCTCAAAGTGCAGCTTAAGGCTTTTGAAGGCCTATTAGATGTGGTGGTAGTTGGGGGTGATCGTACAAGTCTCATTGGACTCGATTGGTTCGAGGCCCTTGGAATCCAAGTGACTGGGCTGCACAGCCTGCAAATGCCAGGCCTTGCAGAAGTCTGCAAGGAGTTTTCTGATGTATTTAGCTCAGAGCTTGGCTCTTAAAGGGACCTCCCATTGCCTTACGCTTAGACCCAGCTATCACACTTATTAGGATTAAGCCTAGAAGGGTGCCTTTTGCTCTCAAAAGCAAGATTGATGCAGAGCTGGACAAGCTGCTCCAGCAGGGCAACTTAGAACTTGTGGACTCTAGTCCATGGGAAACCCCTATTGTAACGCCCCTAAAGGCTAATGGAGAAGTCCGAATTTGCACGGACTATAAATGTACACTGAACAAAGCGCTGCAACAGCATGTATATCTAGTGCGTGTGGTGAGCCACATTCTGGCCTCCCTCAGGGAGGGGCAAATTTTTGCAAAACTCGATTTGGCACAGGCCTATCAACAGTTACCTGTTGATGAGGCAACAGCTGAGGCTCAAACAACTGTAACGCACAGGAGAGCTTTTAAGGTCAAAAGACTGCAGTTTGGGGTTAATGTGGCTCCTGGCATATTCCAGGAGCGCACACTTTGCGGTATTCCTGGGGTCTGCCCCTACTTCAATGACGTTCTCATTGCTGGGGAGTCATCTCTAAACTTAGCTGAAAGATTAAGGGCTGTCTTGCTTCGTTTTCGCCAAGCGGGCCTAAAACTGAAGCCAGATAAATGTAAAATTGGAGTCATTTCCACTGAATTCTTGGGTTTCAGAATTGATGCTCAAGGCATCCATCCTGCTGAATCTAAGCTCCAAGCTATTCAGCAGGCCCCAAGTCCCAAGTCCAAAAGCGAGCTGCAAGCTTTCTTGGGACTTTTAAATTTTTATCGTGCCTTCCTTCCCCACAAGGCTGCAGTGGCTGAGCCGTTACACTGGCTCTTGGATAAGTAGGCTCCATGGCAGTGGACCCATGGAAGGAGTTTCAATGAGGTAAAAGCCTTGTTCTCTTCAAATGCTGTCTTAGCGCATTTCAATGAGCAATTGCCAGTGTGCATCGCATGTGATGCATCCCCTTATGGGGTGGGGGCAGTTCTTAGTCACCTAAAGGCTGATGGGACACAAGGCCCTGTGGTTTATTAGTTAAGGACTCTGTCATCTGCAGAGTGTAATTATGCTCAGATTGACAGAGAAGTCTTGGCCATAGTAGCTGGCATAAAGAAATTTCATGATTTCTTATATGGCCACCACTTCACGGTCTATGCAGACCATAAGCCTCTGCTGGGTTTGTTTACCACAAACAAACAAGCAAACCCCACACATAATATCCCCACATATGCTGAGATGGTCAATTTTCCTGTCAGCATATGACTACACACTAATTCACAAACCTGGAAAGGAAATGGGCTATGCAGATGGCCTCAGCAGATTGCCTCTAAAACAGATAGAGGCAGATCCTGCTCCTGCTACTAACATTCTCTCCATTCAGGAGTTGCCTGAATCTCCCCTCAATGCTAGGGACGTGGCTGCAGAAACTGTGATTGATCACATGTTTACACGTATACTGACATGGGTGTTGTCAGGATGGCCTGACACGTGTCCAGATACTGAGTTTCTAAGCTTCTGGCAAAGGAAGCACGAGCTTTCCACTTTTAAAGGGTGCCTGTTATGGAGTAGTAGGATAGTCATCCCAGCCTCATTGAGGTCTAGAATCTTGCTCTCTCTGCATGAGGGACATCTGGGTATAGTCCAGATGAAAGTGCTTGTGCGCAGCCATCTCTGGTGGCCTGGGCTTAATAAAGCCATCGAGGCCCAGGTGCCAAGTGTGCCAACAGTCAAGGCCTGAAATGCTTCAGGCCCCAGTTCATAGGTGGGAGGAAACACAAGCCCCTTGGTCAAGGGTACATATAGATTATGATGGGCCCTTTCAGGGGCAATTATTCATTCTCATTATTGACAGCCATTCCAAGTGGCTAGAGGTTGTTCCTGTTTCCTCCACTACTACTGCCAGGACCATCCAGGTGTTGAGAGGGATCTTCTCCTCACATGGACTTCCAGATGTCCTGGTTTCAGATAATGGTCACCAATTTACCTGTTTTGAGTTCCAGGCTTTTGTTCAGGCCAACTTAATCTGGCATGCAACCTCAGCTCCCCTCCACCCTTCTTCACATGGCGAGGCAGAGTATGGAGGGTACTACCAAAGATGCGCTCAAGAAACTCATTTATGGCAGCTGGCATCAAAGATTAGCTGATTTCCTTCTTGCACAACGCACCACACCTTGCACAGCCATAGGAAAGAGCCCAGCAGAATTCCACTGGGGTCGCTACCTCATCTCCAAACTTGACAGGTTGCACCCAGACTGGGTGGCTTCACAGGTGTCATAGCCACGGACACCTAGGAGACTACAGGTGGAATATCCGATCTGGGCAAGGAACTGTGGACCTGGACATCTCTGGGTCACAGCAGTGGTCTGCAAGGTCTCTGGGCCACTATCATACGAAGTGGCCTTGGACGATGGGCGCGTCATCCAGCGACACATAGACCAACTACGCTGGAGGCTGCCTAGCAACACTTACGCTCCTGGCTCTGCTCTCGGGGGGTGAGGAGGAACATAATCTTCATTCTGGACCACAGTCTTCCATCTCCAGGGGTTTTCACATGCTACTGCACATGTTCTAGTGGAAGAATGGGAGCATTCTCATAATTCAGCTATTGCTCCAAAAAGGGGGTCATCCCGTACGTCAGTTATTGCTCCAAATAGGGAGTCCCAAGAAAGGGGGTTTGTCATGGAGGCGGCTCCTGACTCTGGCACCTCCAACTCATACATGGAGGTCATGGGTTACTGGGGCACATCAGTAACCTCCAGGCCACTCCAGCTGTTGGTCTTGGGCTCGAGGGACAGTGCTCCTAAGAGGAGTCCATTGTGGACTTGGGGAATTCCACCCCCCCAAAGAACTCTGGCTGGGGCTTAGAGGGTCCAGCCAGTTAGCAGCTGGGTGGGTCACCTGGGTCTTTTGGGCATCAAAGTCCTGGTCTGCCTAGCCTGGCAGACCAGGCAAACTCACTGGCCATCAGAAGGTCACAACAAGCCAAGGGCCCACCCAAACATCTTGGGGACTATGTGAGGTTTCTGTCAATGTAAGGACCCACCCCACTTTGCATCTTAAGAAGACAGAACTCTTGGAATAATTCTTCCAACAGGAATCCTTTATTAAGAAGAAGTGGTTGCAGGCATGCTAGACAGGACTTGGGGTCCAAGCTCTCCCATTCAAGGTTTTAAGGGGTTCCCCAGCAGTCCCACCCAATCACCCCCCCTTCCAGTGATAGTTTCAGGCATCACAATTCCACCCCCTTGCTCCTTTCTTTCGTCTGTATGGAGACTTCAGATAACTACATGAAAGGTAATTAGCTCTCTTTTGTCATGGTAAAGTTCTTTGATGCTATTTACATTCAAAGTCTCTCTTTGAAGTTGCAATAAACACATTCAGCTCCCTAGAAGTCTACTGAAGGAAGTGAGGGCCATAAAGCCCCTTTGTTCTCCCCCTTCTCTCCTTCTTATGGCAGAATCCAGAGAAGGCAGAATTGGGAGTTTCTATATTTGATAATTAAAGATGAAATATAATTGGATTCTGACATCCGGCCCCTCTTAACAATAAGAGAGATCCACCTGCAAGAAAACAAAACAGGTATAAAAGTTAGTTAGGCTTGTTGGGATACTCTGTGTGAAACTTCTTCAATAGCTTCGGGGCTCTGACATGACGTTTATGGACCCACTCGTTTTGTGAGGCAGGGAGGTGTTTCCAGGCAACTAGGTACTGAGTTGCTCCATGATATCTCCTAGAGTCAAGGACTTCCTTTATTTCGAAGTGTTGTTCACCCTCCACCATGATTGGAGGTGGTGGGGGGGGGATTTTTGGCCGTAGAGGTGACTGATGCTCTCTTTTCAGCAAGCTGCAATGAAAAATTGGGTGTATTTGCCTGAGATTTTTGGGTAATTCTAATTCTACTGTTACTGGATTTATGATTCTTTTAATTGGAAAAGGTCCTATATATTTTGGTCCAAGTTTTTTACAGGGCTGTAGGGACTTTAGGTATTTTGTAGATAAGTACACCATTTCTCCTATAATGAATGGTGTAGGCTCAACCCTTTTTTTATCGGCTTGTGCTTTGTATGCCCGCCTAGCTTCATCTAGTGATTTTCTGACTATTGGCCAGGTGTTTTGTAGGTTTTCCATCCATTCTTTCAGTGAAGGGATCGTTGGTTCTTTTGGGGTTAACTCTGGCATAGGGTTGAAACTTTGACCGTTGGCTATTTGAAAAGGAGTGTAGCCTGTGCTGGAGTGGACTGCATTATTGTAGGCAACTTCTGCAAAAGGAAGTAAGTCTGTCCAATCACTCTGTTGGAAATTTAAAAAACATCTCAAATATTGCTCAAGTACCGAATGGCACCGTTCCGTTTGTCCATCCCCTTGTGGATGATGGCTAGATGTCAGTCCCTGAGTGGTCCCTAAGAGGCATAAAAATTCCTTCCAAAATGCAGACGTAAATTGCACTCCCCTATCAGAGATGATGCGTTGGGGTGCCCCGTGCAATCTGTAAATGTGCTGGATGAAAAGTTTTGCTAAGGCCTTTGCAGTGGGAATTTTTTGGCAAGGGATAAAGTGCACCTGTTTGGAAAATAGGTCCGTGACTGTCCAGATAACAGTATTCCCATTGCTTTCTGGCAATTCCACTATAAAATCCATGGCTATTTCCCTCCAGGGGGCTGAGGGACTTGCCACTGGTTGTAATAGCCCTGGCGACTTCCCTTGCAACCTCTTTGCCGATGCACAGGTTGGGCAGCTGGCAACATAACTTTCTATGTCCTTTTTTATTGATGGCCACCAAAATTGCCGTTTAATTAAGTGTAAAGTTTTTACAAATCCAAAATGCCCTGCTGATTTTGTGTCATGGCAAAGCTGCATGAACGTGATTCTTTGGGTTGTTGGTATATATAACTTTTCCCCTACCCAAGGCAACCCGTCTCTCATTGTGCACACATTTTTGTTTTTCTGGAACCATTCATCTGTTTCCAAACTTTTTCTGAATTCAATTCCAGTTTGGCTGTCCAGTTGTGGTTTTAATTTGGCTTGGGTTCTTGTGGTTACTGGTGCTGCCAGTTGTGACTCTGCCATTATTGGTCTAGAGTCTGTGGTTCGTGCGCTGTTATATTGAGGCATGTGAGATAGAGCATCTGCCAGGAAGTTCTTTCTCCCTGGTAAATGTTTGAGTTTAAACTGGAACTGGTGAAAATGCTGAGACCAGCGGGCTTGTTTGGGATTGAGTTTCCTGGACGTTTTCAGGGCTTCTAAATTTTTGTGATCGGTCCACACCTGGAAGGGGATTTTGTTGCCTTCCAGGAACTGTCGCCACGTGAGTAATGCCCAACGTATCCCATAAGCCTCCTTCTCCCATACGGGCCAGCGCTGTTCTGTTTCCATGAGTTTCTTGGATGTATATGCACAGGGTTGCAATACTGCATCATTATTTTCTTGTAATAGCACAGCCCCCACTGCCACATCACTTGCATCTGCCTGTATTATGAAGGGCTTGTCCATATCTGGGTGCCTTAGTACTGGTTCGGCAGAAAAAAGTCTCTTTAGTCTCTCAAACGCTGCTTGGCACTCCATTGTCCATGTTAGTGGCTGGCTAGGTTTTACTGAGGATGTTCCCTTCGTTTTTAGTAAGTTAGTGAGGGGCAAGGCTATCTGTGCAAATGAGGGGATGAATTGGCGGTAAAAGTTTGCAAAGCCCAGGAAACTTTGTAGTTGCTTTCTTGTGCGGGGTGGTGCCCAATTTAGTACTGCTTTGACCTTCTCTGGGTCCATTTCAATGCCCTGTGGGGATATGCGATAGCCTAGGTAGTCTATCCTTTCCTGGTGGAATTCGCATTTTGAGAGTTTGGCATATAGGTGAGCGGCTCGCAGCTTCTTTAAAACCGCTCTGACAAGTTTGACGTGTTCTTCTTTTGTTTCGGTAAAGATAAGAATGTCGTCCAAGTAAACAAGGACCCCCTTAAACAGGTGCTCCCTTAGAACGTCATTGATTAATTGCATAAAGACTGCAGGGCCCCCTTGTAATCCAAATGGCAAGACTTTGAATTGATAGCATCCCATGGGGCAGTTAAATGCAGTCTTCCATTCGTCCCCTTCCTTAATTCTCACGCGATAGTAAGCTTCCCTTAGGTCTAGTTTAGAAAAAAAATTCCCTTTCGATAGGTGTGACAGCATGTCTTTCATGAGGGGCAGCGGGTATAGGTTGCTTTCACTGATAGTATTCAGGGCCCTATAATCCACGCATAAACGTAAAGAGCCATCCTTCTTCTTTCTAAAAAGGACCGGGGCAGCCACTTTAGGCTTGGCTGGCTCAATGAAACCTCTCTCTAGGTGTTTTTTAATAAATCTTTCCATTTCCTCCTTCTCCTTTGGGCTCATGGAGTATAATCTGGGCTTCGGGAGTTTTGCTCCAGGCTTGAATTCAATGGTACAGTCTGTGGGTCGGTGGGGGGGAAGCTCATTCGCCCTCTCCTCACTGAAGACTTCAGCAAGGTCCTTATATTCCTCTGGTATTTCTGTTAATCTTTTTTCCTCTCCTATGGATGCTTTTTCTATTCTTGATTCTGGTAGCCTCCCTTGGGGTTTTAAGTCCATAGGGTCCCCCTTCGGGAATTTGATTTCTGTCGTCCTCCAATTTACCCAGGGGTTCCATTTTTTCAACCATTCCATCCCTAGAATCATTGGGCATTCCATACCTGGGGTCACCATAAACGTTATGTCCTCTTCATGGTTGCCCAGGGAGAGGTGTATTGGCAGAGTGGCTAGGGTAGCTGGCACCCCCCCTGCTATGGATCCATCTAGCTGGCCAAATGAGATTGGTTGTTCCAGTCTCCTGGATGGGATGCCCAGATTCCCCACTAGTGTTGGGCTAATGAGGCAGCGGGTGCAGCCAGAGTCTATTAAGGCTTTCACCTTCACAGCTTCGGGCATGGGGGGGATTAATATAGTCACTGTTTTGAGGATGGGTGTGATGCATCCACTTACCAGGGGTTCGCCCTCCGAGCTGTCATCTGAGGCATCCACCGGCCCTGTGGTGTAGGCTGGAGTTCTTTCCCCTTGGTGAGCAGAAGTGGGGGGTTCTGCAATTTCCATCATTCTCATGGCCGTCTCTTTTGGCTTAGCTGAAGACTTTCCGGGTTTGTTGATTGGGGATCTGTCTGGGTTGTGCTGGGGGGCCTTTGAGCGGCATTCTACAGCTCGATGCCCTTCTCTTCCGCACTTGAAACACCCCATTTGCTTCTTGGCTGTATCCGATGATTTCACCGGTTGGTGTGTCAGCTCAGGCGGGGGGCGGCTCCATTGTTTTCCTCGGCGGTGCCTCTTCAATATGTCGATCTCTGCTTCCTCTGCCAAGACGTACCATTCCTCAAGTCGATGTGGGTCCCCTCGGGGCAGGCAAGCATCATATAGATCATAGTTTAGTCTGTCTTTGAAATGGCCAAGGAGGATGTCTTCTGGCCAATTCAGTTTGCTGGCAATGGCCCGGAATTCTTGTGTATACTCAGCCACTGGGCGTTTGCCTTGCCTCATCGTTTTTATCCTTTCACGGGCTTTGTGATCAGCCAGGGGGTCTTCAAATCGTCTTCTCAAAGAGGACATGAAACGGTTGAAGTTACTGAGTTCTGGGGCATTGGAGTCATGCAAGTTCACCACCCAATCTGCAGCTGGTCCATCCAGGGCAGATTGCACGATCCGGATGCGGGCTTTGTCGCTGGGAATGTCCTGCCCGTATTCCTCCATGTAGCTGAGGACTTGGGTTAGGAAAAACCCCAAGCGTGTTGGCTCCCCTTTGAATTTCACCTCCAACGGTGGACGTCTTGAAATGGATCAGTGCCTCCGTTGTGGGTGGTAGTGTCTTCCGTCCAGATTGCCATCTGTGGTCCGGTAGGGGGTGGGGGCTCCTGAATCAGTAGATGTCCCCGGGGTTGCAGGTTCCACGTCCCCCTCGGTGTCTCTCCCTTTGCGGCTCCAGGAGCTGGGGCGGCCGTAGGGCTCAGTATTCTCCTCTCCTAGGAAGCTGAGAGTTCTCTTCATCAAGTCAATAGCTTTCTCTAGGATCCAGTCTGAGTACGGTGCCCAGCTTCCTCCCTCTTCACTTGCGTGCAGGGATTTCTCCATCTCCTGCTTCCATTCTGGTTGCTTGGTCCCCCGTCTCAGGGTCACCTTTCTTGATTCCTTTCCCCACTCACTTTTCCAACGCCCATTGACCAGCGAGGCTTGTGGTCCCGTGTCTCCACCACTTCTTCTCCCGAGGAATCTGACCTCTCGGATCCCAACATCTGGCAAGGTTCCAACTGGGTCAGCGGCTCTCTTTCCAGGGAGTTTTTCCCCCTCTCTTGCTCCATTGTCTGACATGGTAAATTTTTGCAAAATCCCCCGGCAAGGGTCTCCCTTCCAGGTGGATTAATTTTGCAAGTCCTGTCTAACGTAAGGACCCACCCCACTTTGCATCTTAAGAAGACAGAACTCTTGGAATAATTCTTCCAACAGGAATCCTTTATTAAGAAGAAGTGGTTGCAGGCATGCTAGACAGGACTTGGGGTCCAAGCTCTCCCATTCAAGGTTTTAAGGGGTTCCCCAGCAGTCCCACCCAATCACCCCCCCTTCCAGTGATAGTTTCAGGCATCACAATTCCACCCCCTTGCTCCTTTCTTTTGTCTGTATGGAGACTTCAGATAACTACATGAAAGGTAATTAGCTCTCTTTTGTGATGGTAAAGTTCTTTGATGCTATTTACATTCAAAGTCTCTCTTTGAAGTTGCAATAAACACATTCAGCTCCCTAGAAGTCTACTGAAGGAAGTGAGGGCCATAAAGCCCCTTTGTTCTCCCCCTTCTCTCCCTCTTATGGCAGAATCCAGAGAAGGCAGAATTGGGAGTTTCTATATTTGATAATTAAAGATGAAATATAATTGGATTCTGACAGGAACCCTAGTAGTCCTTAAACAAGTTGCAGAGCAAACATTCAGTGAAGGGGTGTTATCTTTAACTTATTATTTGTTCTATTTTCTTCTGAATGATTGTATATGTAAGAGTGCTTGCCTGTGTGCAGGCAATTGTGATTTCCATTAACCCCCAGTCCCTTGAACATATGTACCTGTGGTGTTACATCATAAGGTATATTGTTTTATCTAGGGAGGAGGGGTGTTGTGTCCTGAGCCTGCTGAAGCATTCAGCAGGCTCAGAAATGTTGCAAATGGTCCCAGACAGACCAAAAGCTGCCTGGGACCAGACTGGCTGTCGCCAGCCTTGCGCACATGCGCAAGGCGCGAAAACAGCCAGATTTCTTTTGGCTGACACTGTCCGGGTTTTGGATACTATAAAAGGCCTGCATGCCTTTTTGCTGTCGCTGGTTGTAAGAAGAGAAAAGTGGAAAGAGGGGCACATAACTAAATCAGAATATCAACAAATAGCCCGAGTCTGCAACGATGAAGTGAGGAAAGCCAAAGCTCAAAATGAACTAAGGCTTGCGGCCAAAGTCAAAAATAACAAAAAAAGCTTCTTTCAACATGTCAAAAACAAGAAAAAAGTGAAGGAAACGATTGGTCCATTAGTGGGTGAAAATGGTAAGAAGGTGACTAGCAATAGGGAGAAAGCAGAACTATTTAACTCATTTTTTGCATCTGCCTTTACACAAAGGGAAAAAACAGAGCAACCTATCAAAAATAGTGCCATAAAAAACAGTATAGAAACACAAGTTAAGAAATGATAAGTGAGCACCTGTCCAGCCTAGATGAGTTCAAATCACCAGAACCAGATGGATTACAACCCAAGGTTCTCATGGAACTGGCAGATGTGATCTCAGAACCACTGAACTATATTTTTCAAAGATCTTGTAGCACTGGGGAATTACCAGAGGACTGGAAAAGAGCTGATGTAGTCCCCATCTTCAAAAAAGGAAAAAAAATGGATCCAGGAAATTACAGACCTATCAGCTTGACCTCAATACCTGGGAAGATTCTGGAAAAGATAATCAAACAACGAATCAGCGAACACCTAGAGGCAAACAAAGTCATTACTAAAAGCCAGCATGGGTTTGTCAAAAACAGATCATGCCAGACAAACCTTATTGCATTCTTTGACCAAGTTACAAAATTAGTGGACCAGAGGAATGCTGTGGATATAATTTACTTGGACTTCATTAAGGGATTGGATAAAGTAGATCAAAACCTACTAATCAATAAGATAGAAAAATGTGGGTTAGACAGCATCACCACCAGATGGATTCGTAGCTGGCTGACTGGCCGTACTCAGCGTGTGGTCCCCAATGGCTAAAGCATATAAGAAATGGTTGCTGGAATTGGGTATGTCTAGTTTAATGAAGAGAAGGGCAAGGGGGGACATGATAGCAGTGTTCCAATTTCTCAGGGGCTGCCACAAAGAAGAGGGAGTCAAGCTATTCTCCAAAGTGCCTGAAGGCAGGACGAGAAGCAATGGATGGAAACTGATCAAGGAGAAAAGCAACTTAGAACTAAGGAGAAACTTCCTGACAGTTAGAACAATTAACCAATGGAACAACCTCCCTCCAGAAGCGGTGAATACTCCAACACTGGAAGTTTTTAAGAAGAGACTGGATAGCCATTTGTGTGAAATGGTGTAGGGTTCCTGTCTGAGCAGGGAGTTGTACTCGATGACCTCCAAAGTCCCTTCCAACTTTATTATTATTATTATAATAAAAGAAGCTTGTTTGTTACACCATGTGTTGCTTCTTAATGTCTCTAACCTGCAAACACAACACTTGCCTTGTGCCTTTTCTTATCTCAAAGCTCTCAATCACTTTGGCTGTCTGTTTGTTATATATATTTTTATCATATTTATAAAGTTCTGTCCAAAGTCCATAATTTGTAGTTGCTGAGTCATAAATTGGCAGGAAATATTAGTGCCAACTGTTTCCCTGGGTGTAGCTCATAGTATTCTCCAGCATGAGGATGGAGAATCCACGAATGGGTTTGCTTCATCTTCCTGCCCAATTAGACTAAGTCTGATAACTTGTCGCGCCTCCTGCTGGGTCAGAGCCTAACCCAGTCTCGACTTAGTCTCAGCCCAGCAGGACACAATTGTGTTGGCTCCAGTCATCAGACTAGTCTAGCAGGTCGTATAAGTTTCCATTTGTGGATTTTTTTCCCTCCGTTTTTATAGCAGCGCTGGGATCAGCTCTGAGGCAGCATCAATCAAATTCCTGACAAAGCCACGAGGGACTTCCAAAGGCTATCAGAGGCTGTTTGGAGCTTCTAGCTCAGCGGAGCACTGACGACCAGTGGCTGGCCAGCCAGACAGCAGGCTCAGCCTCTCCCCACCACTCTGTTCGGCTCGTGCTTGTTGGGAGGCATCTGAGTTCAGCAGAGCGCTGATGGCCCACTTTTTCACCGTCTGTACGGCTGACTCAGACTGTTGCTATCGCTCTGTTTTCTTTGCGTGCTCATGGCCGCCATTTTGCGAGCCGCGCGCGGACCGCTTTTTTCACCTTTTCACTTTTTCTGAAGTTCTGGCCTTCTCGCACATCCCCTGGACAGCTGAGGTCCGGCTAGAGGCCAGCTGACTGCAAGTCCCTAGAGGGTTTTCCCATTGCAGGGCCCCAGCGCAAGAATCCAGATGCTAGCTCAGCACCATTTTGACAACTCCCTTTCTTGCAAAAGTTGACAAGACCACAAGTCTTAAGCATACAGCCTAGGATTTAGATAGTGGAACAGCCATCCAAGAGTCACGTGCTTGTCCCTCTTAGCATCCTGGTGCCAACTTATGACACAGGTATGCTAGCTTCGCCTTCTGGCTCCGCCACCACAGCCCAGGACAAGTGTGCTGGCCACATCACTAGCGTGGTCTGGCCGCCACTAACGAGGGTGCTCATGCACTGGCTGTTACCCATTGGCATTACTGCCACTGAGCAAATACATGTGTGCGGGCTGTTGCCACCCTTGGTTCAGTCGCCACCATCAGTCTCTACCAGGCATTGGCAGCACATTATCTGGTATTGCAGACATAAGGAACATAGTCCAGAATACTCAATCTTCAGTATGGTGACACATGTCACATCTGTACTCCGCTCCTCTGTCAGGAGATCCCTCCCAGCACTCCATTGGGATATCTCTGCAGGCATGGCTGATAGCACACTGCCTCAGCCTGTGCAAAGTGCTCCTAGCTCCCCCGCCAGGAAGAAACATAAGTCCTCCAAACTGGAGGCGGCAGGGAAGGCCAAGGCCATTTCAAACAAGAAGCCCTCTAAGACGGCCGAAAAGGAGGCCACAAGGAGACACCAGGCGCTAGAAAAGCAATTTCCCAAGGCCCAGAGACTGAGCGCAAGTGGAACGGATGTTTCCCCCGCCCCGCCTGAGGTGTCACTTTTTGGGTCTCAATTCACCCCCTCCACATTATCGATCCAACGGGCCTGGTTCCCAGAGGGGGACACCAGACAGGAGGAGGTGGCTCTCCCCAGCCAGGACTTATGCCCATGATGGATTCCGCCCTCGCCCAGGATCTAGCCGGGCCTTGAGGCGACATTCACGCCCACAGCTGCGGGGCTTCGACCCGCAGACCAAAGGGCATGTCCAGAACAATTCCAGGCACTCATTGCCCAGGCCTTCGCCCAGGGAATGGCCGCTTCATTCACCCAAAGGCCCAAGCCTGAGTTTGTGGCACCTGTGGTCACATACTCTCAGGTGGGTGCACCTGAATATCTGGCCTTCATTTCCTCTGACCGGTCCTCTCAGGACAGAGATACTTGCTCTGAGGAGTATAAGCTGCACGGCATACAGCTGTCGGATGACGAGGAATCGTCTCCAGAGCCTTTTCCCTTTGTAGGCTTATTCGATCCAGCATTATTTAAGTCTTTCCTTCTCAAAGCGGGTAATTCTGCCAAGATTGATATGGATCAGGAACCTCAACCGGCCCCATCCACCAGTCAAGGGAACAATTCACTTTTCTCCGAGCCTGTTATGCAGAGGCATATCCCTTGTCCTCCTTTCTTTCTAAACACCATCCAAAAACAGTGGGGAGCACCTGGCACCCTCCCCCCCACACTGGGGGGAACAAACACGAGATTATTTTATGTTGCTCCGGCCCTGTCAGACCTCTTGGAGGTTCCGGCCATTGATGAACTTCTAACACCTCTTTATTCTTCCTCCATGGTGTCAGGGGACATGTCTGAAGCCTTGAAGCCAGAAGACAAAAAGACTGAGTTTTCCCTCCGCAGGAATCATCAAGTTCTGCATGGTCAATAAGGGCCTCTACATCCACTTCCTTCTTTGCCAGGACTTCTTATCTGGCTCCGAGAGCTTCAGGCCATGATTCCCTCAGAATAGGTATGTATGCACCAAAACCTAGATAAGTTGGTGCCATTGGAGTACATGGTAGATGCGTCACTTCACACCACCAGGTTTTCGTCCCGAGCCAATAGCTTCTAATATTACAATGTGCAGGCTCCTATGGCTCAGACAATGGCGAGCTGACACAAAGTCAAAGTGGCACTTCGCGACCGCCCCTTACCGTGGCGGTCAGCTATTTGGAGAGGTCCTCAACCCATACCTGGTGGAGAACAGGAACAAGCGCAAGACACTCACACATCTTACCAGACAAGCGGACAGGAGGTCTAGCTCATACTCCTGTAGACAATCCTGTCATCCCTGCTCCTTTCCTCCTTGACCCAACCATCAGTCAGATCGTTCAGTCCCTCGGTCCAGGCAACAATTCCAGGGCAAGCAGCCCTTTTGGGGCATGGGAGGTCGCCCCTTCAGAAGGGCCAAGTGACTTCAGGGAGGCCTTCCCCATTGGTGGCAGATTGGCTCTATTCATAACTATATGGGAAGCCGCCACCACAGACTCTTGAGTGCCAAACACTATCAGGCACAGCCTATCCCTGGAATTCTTATCCAACTCCCCTATTCCAAGGAATGCAGTCAAGGCAAAACTCATGGCTGAGGCCATCTGTCATCTTTTAGAAATAAAGAACCAGTGCCGGACCCCCAATTAGGAAGGGGTTTCTATTCCACTCTCTTTGTCATTCCAAAGACCTCGGGGGGATGGAGGGCAATACTAGACCTGAAGAGACTGAACTCCCATCTGGTCTACAAAATTTCAAAATGCAAACACTCCAGTCTATTCTGGCCAGCATCAGGCAGGAGGATTTCCTGATGTCTATAGACCTCATGGAGGCATATTTGCATATTCCCATCCTTGTCGGCCATCGGAAGTTCCTCAGGTTTTGTTACCAACACCATCTCTACCAATACAGGGCGCTACCATTTGGCCTCTCTTCTGCCCCATGAGTGTTCACAAAAATCTTAGCTGTACTGGCCGCTCATCTATGGCTTGTCCTGATACGCATCCAGTGCTACCTGGAGGACATCCTGATACAGTCCCCCTCCTTTCAGACAGCCCAGTCAGACCTGGTTCTGTCCATCTACACCCTCCAGAGCCATGGGTTTTTGGTGAACTTTCAAAAGAGCCAAATGATCCCATCTACCCGCCTCCTTCACCTGGTTGCAATCATAGACACAAGGGTCTGCAAAGTCTATCTCTCGCAGGAGCACCAAAACCGCATTTGGACCCTGATATGCCGGATCCAAAGGGAGCGTGTAGTCACACTAGCCATACTGTCACAGCTCCTAGGAAAGATGGTTTCTTGTATGTCAATAGTTTCATGGGCCAGACTACACTCCAGAAGCCTGCAGTGGTTTTTGCTCCCGTTTCAGAGGCTAGGCACCAGTTCTTCCAACCAAAGGGTATCAGTCCCATTTAAAACTCTAAAATCCCTCCGGTGGTGGTCCTCCCCAGCAATAGCCAGGGGCTCCTTATTCAAGGAACCAGTCAGGGTTACCCTGACTACAGACGCCAGTCTGTTTGGCTGGGGAGCACACCTTCAATCGCAATGGGCTCAGGGCAGGTGGTCCCACTTGGATCTGAAGCACGACATAAACTGGTTGGAACTCAGAGCCATACATCTGGCCCTATGCCACTTCAGAAACAGGGTAGTGGGACAACACATCCTGGTGCTCACAGACAATGTAGCTGCAAAGACCCATGTGAACTGACAGGGAAGTACCCGGTCCAGGTCCCTCATGACCAAGGCTGAGTTGTTAGGTTCTTGGGCAGAGGCCAACCTCTCCTCCCTCAAGGCAGAATACATCTCGGGAAAGGAGAACCGGCAGGCGGACTCACTAAATAGGTCAATGGTGGACCGCTCCGAGTGGCGCCTCGATCCCTCCGTATTTAGGGAAATTTCGGACAGGTTTGGACTTCCAATATTAGCCCTGTTTGCCTCGCCGCTGAAGTCAGCTTCCAAGATTCTTCTCCCAGTTCCCTTCTCCAGGGGCAGAGAGGGCGGACGCACTTCATAGCCCAGGGAACTGCTATATGCCTTTCCCCCCTTCCTCTGATTGCGGCAGTCATCCGCAAGGTACTCCAGGAACAGGCAGAGGTCATACTGATTGCTCCACACTGGCCGAAACGACCATGGTTTGTAGGCCTTTCAATCTCCCTCCCCCCCCCATGGAGAATCCCTCTAGACCGCATTGCCTTCAGTCAGGGAGCCCTGCAGCATCCAGAACCCCAGTGGCTTCAGTTAGCCTCCTGGTACTTGAGCGGCAACTCTTAACCCTAGAATCCTATTCAACGAGGGTCATCTCCATGATTTAGGCATTCAGGTACCCCTCTACGAATAGGGTCTATGATTACACATGGAAAAACCTTAGTCTCTGGTGCGCCAGAAAACAATTAGATCCTTCGTCCATCACCATCCCAAGAATCTTAGAATATTTGATGGACTCGACAAGGGCTTATCACCCAATACCATCTGCAGGCAAGTTGCTGCTCTGTCAGCGGTGCTACAATGTGACAATTTGGCCCCTTTAGCTCAGCACCCCATGATGCGTTCCTTCTGTTCTATCCCAGCCTATTGCCGTTCTTGTTAACTGCACAAGGACAAAACCCCTTCTACTACAATAGGCTGGAGACTTGCAAACAAAAATTAAAATCCCTTTAATTTTGTTGACAAACCTGTCAAATACAACAAATTCAAGTCCAAAAGAACACAATGAAAAGCAGACGCCAAGTCACAAGAGAAGTCACAAACCAAGATTCCAAAACACAGTTTTCAAACAGTTGCCTTCAGCAACCAGCACATCCCACACCTCCTCCCTTTATTTAGCAGTCCTAAGGCAGTGCCTCTCCTTGCCATTTCTTCTTACTTTGGAGGTGCCTCATTGACCTCTATTGACTTACTCTTGCTAATTGACGCCGCCTGCCTGCGTCAATTAACAAGTCCATCTGTTGTGATTCTTCCAAGTCTGACTCATGCTCCTCACACAGCTGAGCTTCATCAGAAACACGACTGGAGGGCCCAGGCTCTGCATCCAACTGTGAGTCCTGTACTTCAGAGCCTCCCTCTGGCTCAGATGGCCCTTCAAATGCCTCCTCCACCTCCTCAGATTCCTCCAACTCAGCTGTTGGGAGCACAGGCTGGCACGGAATCACAACACCATCAAAGGGGCGACCAACACCAGACCACCTGCAGTCCATCGATATCCCTCTTGAAACCTGTCACAGGTTTTGCAGGCCCTTACCTCACCTCCGTTTGAGCCCATTAAGACCTGCACACTGCGGCTCTTGTCCATGAAGGTAGCCTTCCTGGTAGCTGTCATGTCAGCCAGATGCATATCGGAGCTGGCAGCCCTCTCAGTCAAGGAGGACCTGTGTTTTCCATAGCGACAGAGTGGTCCTTCGATTAGATCCATCATTTGTTCCCAATGTTAACTTCTTGTTTCACAGGTCCCAGGAGGTGGTACTTCCTAACTTTTGCCCTTGTCCATCTCACGGCCTAGAACAAAAGTGGCACACTCTGGACGTTTGCAGGGTACTACTCCAGTACATCAAGCAGACTTCTGCTTTTCACAAGTCAGAGGCACTATTTATCTCCTTTCAACCCTCTTCCATGGGGCAGAAGGTTTCGTCATCGACCATAGGCAGATGGATTAGGGCTTGCATTGCAAGGGCATACCAATCGCACTCCTTGACCATTCAAAGTCGTATCACTGCTCATTCCACCTGCAGTGCTGCAACACTGGCAGCTTGGGCGAAACAGGCATCCATTGGAGAGATCTGCAGGGCGGCAACTTGGTCCTCACCTTCCCCATTCGTACGGCACTACAAGATAGATAAGTTTGCCTCTGTGGATGCCTCATTTGGTCGGAGGGTGTTACAACAAGTAGTGTCATCAAGTGGGACACAGGCCCTGATCAATTCCCTCCCACATGGACAGCACAGCTTTGGTATGTCCCATTCATGCATTCTCCATCCTCATGTTGGAGAAGGGGCGTTGTCTTACTTTAATGCCTTTTCTCAGCATGATGATGGAGAATCCACACCCACCCCTCTAATGTCCATCAGGTCCTGTGTCAAGCGTAGGAGGAGCCAACACATCGGACTTTCATCTGTAGCTTCGCCTTCGTCAAGACTGAGTTAGGCTCTGACCCAGCAGGAGGCATGACAAGTTATCAGACTTAGTCTAATTGGGCAGGAAGATGAAGCAAACCCATTCGTATATTCTCCATCATCATGCTGAGAAAAGGCGTTCAAGTAAGACGCCCCTTCTAATACATCCATTATCACATTGTTTTTAATTTGTCTCTTTGGTAAGAAACTGTTTTGATCCGGATGTATGAATTCAACTAAGTATTTTTTCAGTCTCTCTGCCATTATTGAAGTAAAATTTTTGTAATCCATATTAAGCAGTGAAATCGGTCTATAATTCTTAATCTGCATAAAGTCTGAATCTTCTTTTGGTATTAGAATAATGTTTGCTTCCATCCATTTAATTGGGAGTTTAGCCTCTAACAAAAGTCCATTATAAACATCTTTCAATAGTTCACTTAGTATGTTTTGTAGACTTTTATATAGCTCCACCGGAAGCCCATCTGGGCGCAGTATTTTCCCATTTTTTTGTCTTTTTATAGCCTCTGATATTTCCATCATTGTAATCCTTTATATCTTCTTTATTTTCTTTAAAGAAGAATTCCATTTATTTTTTCGCTAACTCTATAAATTCTCTTTCTTTTAATATAGATTGATTTAAAGTCCATCTTGGTCTTTTTTGTATTCTTTTCCACGTCACTTTTAAAGGGTTATGGTCTGCCCATGTACCTATTTCTATCTCAATTTCCTATATATTCATCTTCAATTCAGATGTCATCCAAATCATATCAATTCTTGATCAGGATTTTTGGCTATTTGAGTAAAAGGTATATTGTAATTTTTGTGGATTGATTTCCCTCCAGACATCTTGTATTCCAATTTCCCCTGTCATATCAAAAAATGTCCTAGATAATCTAGATAAACATCTATTTTGTTGCTTTTATAATCAGTTGTTCCATTTACTATTGCATTAAAATCTCCTACTAGACAAATATTTTGGTATTCCATTTCATTATTTTCTATGTAGGCTTTGATAAAATTCTTCTTGATTGTTGTTTGGTGCGTAGATTGCCACTAACAATGTTTGCTTTTGGTGTAGATCAGAGGTTCTCAACCTGTGGGTTGGGACCCCATTTGGGGTCAAATGACCATTTCACGGGGGTCGCCAAACAATGCAGACCGCCATTTTTTCCCCTTTTCCTCAGCTGTGCTACTCCCTTTTATTCTATTAGCTTTTGAAAGCCAATAGAATAGACTCTCTTGAATAGAGTTTAATTCTATTGGCTTTCAAAAGCCAATAGGAATTGTCCAGGCTGTCTCTGCCCTGCTGAGCCTGCCAAAAGTCCCATTCTGCAAACAGTGCTGCATCAGTTGAGTAGTCCTCGACTTACGACCAGTTGAGTAGTCCTCGACTTACGACCAGTTGGGGGTCGCGGCATTAAAAAGGTTGAGAACCACTGGTGTAGATATATTTCTACCATTTTGATTCTTCCTTCTTCATCTGAGAATACCAATTTAGAATCTATTGTCTCTTTAATGTATACAGCAAGCCCTCTTTTTTCTGATGTGCTGATACATAATAAAATTTCCCAATTTTTGAATATTCCAATAATTAATGGTGCTGTTCTTTTATATGTGACTCTTGCAGACAAATTATGTCTATGTCAGTTTCTGTAATTTCCTGAAAATTTTATTTCTTTTTGATGGAGAGTTTAGTCCATTTACATTCACTGAAAAAATTCCATTTTCTTTCTCCATTTCCATTATTTATAAGTCTAGTCAATCTTGTAATCCTGTGTTCTCTGGCAGTTCCTTCACCTTCACCCTCGTTCATCTTTCTCTTTCTGTTCTCCTGTTTTTGTCATTGCTCCTTGGGCCGTCTCTTCCATTTGCTTCTGTCCCTTACTCTCCCCTTGTCTTTGTTGCACTCCCTCATCTAAAATTGTTCTGTTCCTTGCTTCGAAGTCTCTGCTTTCCAAATTGAATGCAGTCGATATCTTCTATTGTTCCAATTTATTAAAATGCCTTCCGGCATTAGCCATCTGAAATTTATGCCTTTGGCAATCAGCTTTGTGGTTAAGAAATGATAGTGTCCTCAAGTGTCTCTTACTCAAATATCTGCTTTAAAACTACGATTTCTCTATTTTTATATAGTAATGGCTCATCTCTCACTTTTCTTAGTACTTCATCCCTTGTTGTTTTCTTTATAAACCTTACATGTACTTCTCTTGGTAGTTTGTTTTTCCTTGAGTAGCTTGAATTCATGCAGAATATTTCGTCGATCTTCATTTGGATCTCTACTCTGTCTGCCTTCAGAGCCTCTGCCAGAAAGTCAATGATCACAACTGCTATGTTTTCTTCTCTATCCTCAGGGATGTTTTGGAATCTCAAATAGTGTTCTGCCTTTTCCAATTCCAGAATCTTAACTGCCCCCTCTAGATCTTGATTTGCTTGTTCTAATTTTTCATTTTCTTGTAATAACATTTCCATCTTTTTATCAATGTCCTCTGATTTGTTTTCCATTTTCTGAATTCTTTGTTCATTTTTAATAATCATTTGGTTTTCAGCTTCAAATTGTGCCTTTATATGAAGAATTTCTTCGCTTAATTTCTCAAAGTTACTTTGAGTCTCTTCATGATATTTTTGCATCATCTCTTGAATCAGTTTTAGTGAGGTCTGCATTTTATTTTGGGCAGTGCTTATTTTCTCATGTTGCAACATTGTTTCAATAGATCCCTGGGTTGTTGGGCTGGATTGTCCCACAGATGGTGCAGAAGAAATTTTCTTCATAAATCTAGTAGTGTTTGATGTACTCATTTTACAGCTCACAATCTTGGGCTAAAATCCAAAATGCAAAAGGAAGCCAGCTGTTTTAGGCCAAATCCACTCTTCCAGTCAAGTCTTTGATATCAAGCGTTCACTTTCTCCAAATAGTGTCTGTCCAGTTTTAGCCAAAGTCAACAAATATAACTATGAGAAATCTTTTCCCTTGTAATCTCATGCCAAGCACTTTGTTGTTTCAAGATCATTGTTTTGGAAACACTTTTTCCTTTCTTCCTTCCCCCCCCCACTGTTTGTTGGTACTGTTGTTTCTTCTTTCACCACTAGATGTCCTCCAATGCTCATTTATTAATATCCAATATTCTTTAAAGCGCTTTCCCCCTTTTGTAGTTACTCACCACCTTTAAATTAATCCTTCTGGGGGTCTTGCTTTCAGCTCTTCCCCATCAGGGTCTCAACATTTTATAGTCAACAAGGAGAAGGAAAAAGTTCTAGCTCACCCAGTCTCAGCACGTGTTGAGAGTCAGCTGTTTTGCAGAGTTTTCCTTCTGGCTGGGGACATCTTGCGCTGTCTCGGCTCACCCGGCAGCCTTTCTTTTGCCCTTTCAGAGGGGTTCTTCGCTCCACTCCAATTGACCACTGCCTGATCTGAGCTTCTAGAGTGTCCCTCCTTCTTAATTGCCCTTTGGGGCAACTTTCTGACCCTTTAAGGATCACTGAGCAAAGCGAAACCAGACTGGGAAGCTGGAGAGCCGGCTTCTTCCATCCATCCCGTCGGCGACCAGACTGGAAGTCAGGTCTTCTAAGTTTTTATAGGGCTTTGCTTCCCTCCAGGAATTGCCTTCATACTAGTTGTGTCCACAAAAACCTCTTTCTCCCACACAGCCCACTGCTGTTTCATCAAATTTAGCTTGCGAGATGTGTACACACATGGCTGTACATTTTCCTTCTTATTTCATTGGAGGAGAACCATTCCAACATCTACATCACTAGCATCTGCCTGGATCACAAATGGCTCCTCTGAGTTTGGATGTTTTAATACTGGTTTGGCCCTTTCAATTTGAATGCCGCTTGGCACTCCATCATCCAATTCAAGGGCTGATTCAGCCAGGACTTTTCTCCTCCTTTTCCAGTTTTCAACAACTCAGTAATTAGTAAGGTAATTGTAGTGAAGGAGGAGATAAATTGCTTTTAACAATTTGCAAACCCTAGGAAGCTTTGCAGCTATTGGCAGGTAGGAGGGGCTTGCTACTCCAAAATGGATTTCATTTCCCTGGGTCTTTTTCCACCCCCTTGCATGACACATGGTAACCCAAGTAGTCCAGGCTAGATTGTGAAACTCATATTTTGATAGTTTAGCATACAGCCTGGCATCCAATAGCTTTTTCAGCACTTGTCACACAAATTTCATGTGTTCGTCCATGCTCAGTGTAAATGAGGATGCCATTGAGATACACCAAAACCCCTTTATATAAATGCTCCTGTAGCACCTCATTTATAAGTTGCAAAAACATGGCAGGTGCCCCCTGTAATCCAAAAGGTATCACCTTAAATTGGTAGCTCCCAAGGGTGCAGTTGAAGACAGTCTTCCACTCATTGGCTTCCTTGATTCTCACCTGATAGTACGCATCCCTTAAGTCTAACTTGGTAGAAACGTTTTGTAGGAATCAGTACTCAGTCATTGCAGGGTGCAAATATGGCTGACTGCTTTTGCAGTGTTTATTGCCTTATATACAGGTATTCAAATAGCATAAAGTAAGATGGCATCAGCATAGCAACAGCAGTTCTATTGGTGAAACCCCTTGCCAATCCTTAAGAGGCCCCAGCCAGGGAGCAGTTTCTACCACATCCTGTTGATGTAACCAGGCTGATATCATGTACCAGCCTGGGGTAGTTTCCCACATTGCCATAGAGATGTGAATGGATGAGATCATGTAGAGAGAAGAGGCACGCAGGCTTTGGAAGGGCAGTTTGCTGCTCATGATCTCTACCTGGCCCCCATCTCTACATCTCACTCTTTTTTGTTTTATTAGACGAAACATTGTCGTAAGAGGGGTTAATAAAAGGATTATAATCAGGAGAGGAGCATCCTTGCAGTTGTTTATATAGGGCCAAAACTTGACCTTGAGGCAATGTGGGAGAGAATTTGGGGCTAAAAGCTCTGATACATATATTGCAAAAGGAAGGAATACATTGCACAAAACAGCACCCCACCAAGATCCTAAAGTATCAATTTTCAAATCAGAGGCCAAATTATGTAAAATATTAATCTGGTGCTGGATGGTTCATGAATTATCAGAAATATTGAAACAATACTTCCCCTCAAAACTTTCACAACCCAAATGCTGACGCAGAAGCAAATAATCGATATCAGCATGATTTTGCAAAATAGCTTTTCTCAAATCTTGTAGCTCATGGTTGATTGTTGACATAGCTGAAGAAGTAGCATTAATTGTTTTGCTAAATTACATGCAATAGCGTTAATATTGAGGTGAGCATGAAAGCAAGTCCAGGCACATCCACTAGAGACATAGCCAATGCTACATATTCTGCTTTATTAAGTAAGGTTGTTTCAGAGTCACAAGTGCTGTCTAGCGTGACCCCACATCAAGAATGGTTCAAGTGAACTTGTTTGGAAAGCAAAACAGGAATCAGCCGGCTGAGGCAACACTGCGCTTCACTAATATTAGCAGGAATATAATTAAAGGTTTCTTGACCACATGTAAAAAACCAAACATGCGATAGCCAAACATGTCCAAAATGAAAGGAAGTCTCTTCAAAAGCTGTGCAGTTTAAAACAGGTGAGCTAATGCGATGACAGTGAGGTTTTTTACTTGAAGAAGTACAATTAACTATTTTTGCACATGTTATATTTGCAGGGATAGCTACCACCGGGGTGTGCAAAGCAATAGCGTCAGGGGGTAGATAATAAGCAGTAACCCCCCCCCAGCTAGATATAGCCTTATAGTTAAAGTTCCCATTGAATAAAATTCTGCTCAAGCCAGTGAAGTTTTGAATTACTGCAGAAGGGGTACAAACAGGGACTAAACATGTAGAAAGCAAATTTTCCATGTCATACGTTTCAGATAAACAAAAGACATCATTTTGTGTGATGTTAGCCAGCTGCACCCATAGATTTTGCTTCATTTGCTGCTCGAATGATTGTTTGGGTGGGATGACAGTTGCTGTTGTCAAAGGGCAGATGTTAACGATCAGACACAAACAAATGATGGCTAAGGAATTTGCAGTTAAAACTGCAAAAATGGTAGCGCACAGGTACTTGGGGGGGTTTGCTCTACTTGCTGCTGCTGCAGCACTGCTTGTGCTTTGGTGGTTAAGTTCTTTACATCTCCCCACATCACTGGCCAACTGGCATGCCAGGATTGGATTGGTTGCTGTGCCATCTGTAGAGTCACCCTTGCCATTTCTGGGATCAGGTCCAGGGACTGTGACATGACATCCCTGGCTGGTTGAACGTAATGTGCTGGAATCCACAAAGGTCCTGTAAGAGTAAGCACAGCAGCATAGCCTCGCCCTCAAGTGATCAGAGGGACCGGTCCCAACCATGCTTTGTCTGGTAATGCCTGATAATAAACCAGAAGCGGAGGCAAGCTTGTTTTCTGTTGAAAGTGTCTCTGATAAGTAGTGGAATTTTGAATGCAAACATTCAATTGGTGTAATGTAAATAATACTTTTTGAACCTGTTGTATTACCCACGACAAATTGGGTACCCTAGATCCATCCTTTTTTATTTGTTTGTGAAGGCAGTCCTTAAAGGACCAATTAGCACATTCCACAGTGGCTTGACCTGTGGAATTATAGGGAAGACCATTAGTAAAAACAATATTCCAGGTTGTACAAAATTGCAAAAAGGCCACTGAAGAATAGGCTGGCCCATTATCAGTTTTTAAGGAAGAGGGCTTACCCAGAGCAGTAATGGCTGAAAAAAAGATGAAAAATAACATGTACAGCTGTTTTCCCTCATTGAGGCGTGGCCCAAATTGCTCCTGAATAGGTATCAATAGATAAATGAATATATTTCCAGGGAGCCAAAAAAAGAACATGGGTAACATCCATTTGTCATAGTTGATTAGAAGCAAAACCACAGGGATTAGGAAGACATAAAAAAAATTAGGCCTAGGAAGGGAGGAGTAACTACATATATGAGAAATAAAATATAAATGCTTTCAGTCTTGTAGCAGCTGCTGTAAAGGGAAAACAAAAACATAAGATTGGGGTCGATCCTGGGCATGATGTAAGCACCTGGAAGATTAAAAATAACTTGGCACACATAATAAGAATCAGAGATTAAGTTAAAAGGCTGTGGAGAAAAGGTGTGGAAAACTAAAATAGCAGCAGCTAATTCAAATATTGTGGTGAGGACTGTATTGCAATGTAGGACACTTTCCAAGTATCATCATGAGGATCCTTGAAAGCAATTGCTCCTCTCGTTTGCCCTCCATCGGAAAAAACAGTAGGAGCTTATGGCAAGGGAGAAGGAGAAAGCAGTGGGTGGACAGAAAAGGAAAAAGTCATTAAACAAGCAAGTCAAGGATCTTTAGGCAAATGATATAAAATAGAGCCTATACAGTCAGTTAAAGCACACTGAAGAGATAAGTTATTCTGAAAATAAAATGGAAAATCAGATTCTGAGATAGAAAGAACAATATTAATTAAATCAGTTTCATTTCAACAGCAAGCTCATGTGCGTCCTAAGGTTATTATTTCAGCAACCACCTGGATAAAAAATAAAACATTGTGGGAAGGGATGTAAGGTAAGTAAAGTCATTCAATACAATATATTTTTTGCACTTCTATCACAGTTAATACTCTGGTAGGTAATTTACTAGTAGGAAAAATCAAAAGTGTTACTGACAATTTTTATGTGGAATTCTGTCCACAAATTGAGTACTCATCATGTCATTAATTTGTGCAACTGTGGTAAGTGCTACAGGTGGAACCACAATGAGATCTCCAGGTTGCTTTCCTTTGGTCAATAAATCAAATAATGGACTGAGCAAATTTGTAGGCAAAGAAAAATATGGACAAACCCAATTAAAGGTGTCTAACAATTGCTGTAAATTGACCAATGAAATAATTTTGGGTAGGCTCAAATGAGGAAAAGCTGGGGCAGAATAAGATTGCAACATTTTATGCCCTAAATAAAGATAGGGAGAATGCAACTGTATTTTTTCTGGAGCTATTTGCAAACCATAAAGACCTAAATCATTTTGTATTTCTGAAAGCCAATTAGATTGCATCTTTGGTGCTCCAATTAAAATATCATCCATCTAATGATATACCAAAGCCATTGGATGACGTTTGCAAAAAGGAGCCAATGTTGCAGCAACATAAAGTTGACATAATGTGGGACTGTTTAGCATTCCTTGTGGCAAAACTGTCCAGTGATAACATTTATTAGGTTCTGAATGATTCACTGCAGATACAGTAAATGCAAACTTTTCCTGATCAGGGGGGCATAGAGGAAAGGAGAAAAAACAATCCTTTAAGTCAATTACCATTACTTCATGATCTTGAGGAATCAAATTAGGGTTAGGTGTTCCATCTACCACTTTTCTTTTTTATGACAAAAACAGGGGTGTTCCCATTTAATCAAATTCCAATCAGATGGAAACAAATTTCCAGTAAATAGGTTAAATATTTATAAATCTAAGCAAAACAATTCAGAGTCAGTTCTTTTGGTTGATGGATATATAGGTCTAACTAAATAATTTAAACTCAACAATTCCCCACCCCCCAAAAAAAACTTTGTCCAACAATTACTGTCTCCTCTTTTGAGTAAAAAAATTGTAAGCTGAGACTGCAAGAGTGGGCATCCAATTTCACCTCCATTCCACCCTTCTCAAATCGCAATTCTAAGCAGAGAAAAAAAAGTTTTAAACAAACAGCTCCTCCTTCTTCTTTCTGTCTCTCTTGCTTTTAAAGCAACACAGCCAGCAGAGAGACGAAGAAGATAGGAAAAAAAAAATCTCACCACCAAAAAATAGTTTTCTCTCCTTCGTATGCATTTTCCATTAATTCTCTCATACATCCTCCATGAAACTCTTCTCATGCAAACACTTACTATTACTTTTCAATTTACTTTTACAACAATAAAATCTGCAATTTACTATTTCTTTCACAGCCTGGGAGAGAGTGGATGGGAGGTGGGGTTTGAGGGTTAACACACACACTTAAATATCAGCAAATTAATTCATTCCATTCTAACAGCTTGCATAAACAATTCCACATACAAATATTTCATTTCATACTTTCTCCAGGCAAACTATTTATTTTTAAATAAGGCCTTTTTGTGTGTTGTTATCAGAGAGGGTTTGACCCTCTTCCAAGTCTTGGAAATAACACAGAACAACACAGACAAACATATATACACAAATACTATTAAAACAATATTTATTTAAACATATGACTTGTCCTGCAAGAAGCGAGAAAAATCATGAGGTGATTCCAACCAAACATGGTTTTTATAGGGCCCTTTAATCATCTCCTATTTTTCTCACCATTCCAAGCCCAAGCATAATGTTCTGGGTGGACACACACACACACACACACACACACACACACACACACTACACATCAACACAAAGCACCACCAGACATTGTCTGACAGGGTTAAACTTAACAGCCACATGAAGTTTCAAAACATTCCAATTGTTCAAAATACATTGCAGAGGAGTACATTTTGAGTTAACTTATGTCTTTAAATTACTCTGACGATTCCCCTTATTATCTTTTTTCTACTTCAAGATAGTTCCTCTAATATTTTCCTTGTGGGAGTGTATGATGGTTGGGAAGAAGCAAAAGAATTAGCCTCTTCAGAAGGAGCTGGAGATCCAATTAAAATGCTTTAGGAGGGATAAGTTTTATTTGGTAATCAGAAGGGGGGCTGGTAGTTAATCTGAGCCATATTTTTCCACTGCCTGATGACACTGATACCATCGATGTAAGATCTGCACTGGAGCCCGAGATTCAAGATGTAAAGTATGCCCTATCTTTTCCAAATCTTGTAGCCTAAGTGTCCGGCGCTCAGAATTCCAAGGGCAATGTTTCCCTACCTCATCCGCCAGCTTCCTTATGTCTGCCTCAGGCTCTGTCACGCCTGATATATGTAGCAGGAATCTGAGTTCCTGTGCATGTTTCTGCTGGTGCTGAGATAACTTGTGACCCATACCTACCAATGAGGGGTCCCAGAGGACGAAAGGGCACTTTGAGGTCTGTTCCAGACGCTGGTAAGTATGTTGGCTGTCGCTCTTCCCCAGAGGGGATCCCAAATGTTCCATCTGTTCCTGTTCGGGGGCCAGCTGAAGGAATCAGTGCTCAGTCATTGCAGGGTGCAAAAATGGCTGACATATACATTGCCTTATATACAGGTATTCAAATAGCATAAAGTAAGATGGCATCAGCATAGCAACAACAGTTCTATTGGTGAAACCCCCTGCCAATCCTTAAGAGGCCCCAGCCAGGGAGCAGTTTCTACCACATCCTGTTGATGTAACCAGGCTGATATCATGTGCCAGCCTGGGGTAGTTTCCCACATTGCCATAGTGATGTGAATGGATGAAATCATGTAGAGAGAAGAGGCATACAGGCGTTGGAAGGGCAGTTTGTTGCTCTCGACCTCTACCTGACCCCCATCTCTACAACTTTTCCCTTTGGCTAAATGTCCCAACATGTCCTTCATGAGGGGGTACATATTTTCCACACCCACACACTGTTAATCACATAGAAATCAATGCACAATCTCAGTGACCCATCTTTCTTTTCTTTAGTACTGATGCCGCAACTCAAGATTTCGCCGCCTGGATAAAACCCCTTGCTAAATTTCTACCAATGTAGTCCCTCAGTTCCTTCATCTCTTTCAGAGCCATGGAATACATTTTGAGTTTAGGGAGCTTTGCTCTGGGTAGGATCTCGATAGCACAGTCTGTGGGGCAGTGAGGGGGCAGGACATCACACTATCTCTCACTGAATGCCTCCATGAGGTCTTACTACTCCCTCAGGATGGACTGCTACTCTTCTCCCTCTTCTGATGCTCCCTTGCTGCACTCAGGAGTTTTCCTCACCCTCCCCTTTCGGGCTGTTCTTTCCTCTTGTCAGGGAGGCTCAGGCCTTTCTTCCTCATAATCATTCGTTTAGAGGCTTTCTCCTAATAGATGCTGGGACCCCACTTCGCTAACCAAGCTAGATGTGAGATCATGTTCTCTGCCATCTTTGGGATGACCATAAAATGGATAGTCTCTTGGTGATCCCCAAATTCTAGTTGCACCAGCTCCTTCAAGTGGGAAGCTGCTCTGCCTCCTATCAGAGTGCCATCGACCTGCTTGAATTTCACAGGCTTCCTAAGCTTCTTCACATGTAAACCTAGTCTCTGCACTGCGGCTTGGCTAATAAGACAATGGATGCTGCTGAATCTATGAGGGCCTTTACCACCCTGCTCACTCCTGAGCAGAATGCTGCAATGTCCATCCTAACTTCAAGGTGGTTGACAGGTCCTCTCACCATTGGGTCATCCTCTCCCTAGCTCTTGCTGTCATAGAGGCTCATCAAAGGTTTTTCATCAGTCAGAATTCCCTTCCCTTTGCTCACCAGGGAGGAGACCTCAACAACCTGGGCTGCTACTCACAACTTCTTCTCTTTTTTGGCAGTTTTTTTTAGGTTTCAAGAGAATCAGGGCCGCAGAAGCCACCTGAGGGGTTGGTGCTGGGCACATGGTGACCAATTGGTACCAATTGCTAAGATGGTCTGGGATCCCTCGGGCTAGGCACAGGTGAAATAGGTCATGGCTCAGTCCTTCTCGGAAGTATTGGACCAAGAGTTGCTCCAGCCAATGCCTCAGCTTCCCCACAATCTTCCTGAAATCTCTGATGTACTTCATCATGGGCCTGTTCCTCTGTCTGACATTTCAGACATCTGCCTCCGCTCATTGGATTTGTGTGGGGTCCCCGAATTGGGCTTTGAGGCTGCAGAGAAATGCATCCAAATCTGCCAGCTCAGGAGTGCCTTCGTCATGGAAATCAGTCACCTATTCTGCCTCCTCTCCTTCAAGATTGGACACTACAATATCCACTCTGGCCTTGTTGTCAGGGTGTTTTACTCCATGTTGGTCAAAATGAGTCCAGACCTAATTGAGAAAAAATGCCAGCTTCTCAGGGTTACCATCAAAAGTTGCCTTCAGCAACAGGGGTGGAGGTGGCCTTGGTGCAGGCCAGGGTCCCGGCATCCAAACTCTGCCATATGGATACATCCCCTGCTGAGTCCCATATCTGAGAGCTGATAGTGGTTGCCAGTCTACTCCCCCAGGTTGAAGAGCAGGTGCCAGAGGTGGACTGTGGGTTCTCAGCCCCGGACTGGGGTCAAGCTGCAGAGACATCCCTGGTTGCGGACTAGCTGCTCCTCCAACCATTACATCCACTGCTCCCACTGAGTGCTGTAGCGTAGGGATCAGTGTCAGCATTGGGAGGTGAGCCGAGCCCCCTGGAGTCTAGGATCCAGTTGTGAGACTGGTTCCCTTCCTTAGACCTCCAAGTTGCTGAATCTTTGCCTCAGTTGCTTCACCGACTGGCTGCCACACACTGACAAGTAGCACTTTCTCACCCTGCTGGCCATTCTGAGGGTCTTTGCTCCCACCATTCCAGCTCTCTGCCAGATTCCAGCTGTAGGTAGCACACTGGCAATTCAGCTTTAGCGGCATTTTTCAGCCCTTCTTGCCACTTTTTCAATTTGGGTTGATTGAACGCTACTGCTACACCCGTCCACTCCAGGAATGGGATCAGCTCCTTCTGTTCAGTCCGTTCCTTGAGGCGCGTTGAGGCTGGTGGAGTTTCAAAGCTGCTTTTGGCCCCAGCTGGGGTCCCACTGATTGATCCAACCCAGCTCTAGCCGGCTGCTCCATGTCAGGCATCTTATCCTGACTCTTTACTACCCCTCTGGAGGCTACCAGAAAGGGTGTTTGGGCTCAGGACCCCTTAATGGGCTTAAAATTGAAAAGAGAGCTAGATTAGTGAAAGCTCCAGCTGAAAAGCCCAATGCAGTAAAACATAGGAGACATGGCAATCTTTAATATAAACTTTATTAGGCATAGTATACCAGTGCAATAAAATGAAAGCTAGCTCTGGCAATATGGTGGGAAAAATAATTAAAAGAGTAAAACTTTCCCTCCCTCTCTCACAGTTCAGGTCATGTTGTCCAATTAATAATCTTCCAGCAATTATTATGAGAGGAAAACTTCAGTTCACCAAAACATCTCTTTGGCGGCCTCAGCTTTCACACTGATAGGGGACACCTGTGAATCCCAAGCTCCCCCCTTCCCCTTCACAACTGTAGGCAAGCTAGAAGCAGTCCTAATAATAATAAATCTTCATAGCTTGACAGTTAGGTTATAAAGGAGGCAGCATAAGAATTGTAAGGACCCACCCCACTTTGCATCTTAAGAAGACAGAACTCTTGGAATAGCTCTTCCAACAGGAATCCTTTATTAAGAGAAAATGGTTGCAGGCATGCTAGACAGGACTTGGGGTTCAAGCTCTCCCATTCAAGGTTTTAAGGGGTTCCCCAGTAGTCCCACCCAATCAACCCCCCTTCCAGTGATAGTTTCAAGTATCACAATTCCATCCCCTTTCTTCTTCCGTCTGGATGGAGATTTCAGATAACTACATGAAAGGCAATTACTCTTCTTTGATATGTTAAAGCTTAGAGGCCACAATAACCACACATTCAGTCCTTTGAAGTGTGCTGAAGGAAGTGAGGGCCATAAAGCCCCTTTGCTCTCCCCCTTTTCTCCCTCTTATGGCAGAATCCAGAGAAGGCAGAATTGGGATTTTCTATGTTTGATAATTAAAGATGAAATATAATTGGATTCTGACATCCGGCCCCTCTTAACAATAAGAGAGATCCACCTGAAAGAAAACACAAGTAAAAAATTTAGTTAGGCTTGTTAGGATCCTCTGTGTGAAACTTCTTCAATAGCTTCGGGGCTCTGACGTGACGTTTATGGACCCACTCATTTTGTGAGGCAGGGAGGTGTTTCCAGGCAACTAGGTACAGAGTTGTTCCACGATATCTCCTAGAGTCAAGGATCTCTTTTATTTCGAAGTGTTGTTCCCCCTCCACCATGATTGGAGGTGGTGGGGGGGGGATTTTTGGCCGTATAGGTGACTGATGCTCTCTTTTCAGCAAGCTGCAATGAAAAACTGGGTGTATTTGCCTGAGGTTTTTGGGTAATTCTAATTCTACTGTTACTGGATTTATGATCCTTTTAATTGGAAAAGGTCCTATATATTTTGGTCCAAGTTTTTTACAGGGCTGTAGGGACTGTAGGTATTTTGTAGATAAGTACACCATTTCTCCTATAATGAATGGTGTAGGCTCAACCCTTTTTTTATCGGCTTGTGCTTTGTATGCCCGCCTAGCTTCATATAGTGATTTTCTGACTATTGGCCAGGTGTTTTGTAGGCTTTCCATCCATTCTTTCAGTGAAGGGATCGTTGGTTCTTTTGGGGTTAACTCTGGCATAGGGTGGAAACTTTGGCCGTTGGCTATTTGAAAAGGAGTGTAGCCTGTGCTGGAGTGGACTGCATTATTGTAGGCAACTTCTGCAAAAGGAAGTAAGTCCGTCCAATCACTCTGTTGGAAATTTAAAAAACATCTCAAATATTGCTCCAGTACCGACTGGCAGCGTTCCGCTTGTCCATCTGTCTGAGGGTGATGGCTAGATGTCAGTCCCTGAGTGGTCCCTAAGAGGGATAAAAATTCCTTCCAAAATTCAGACATAAATTGCACTCCCCTATCAGAGATGATGCGTTGGGGTGCCCCGTGCAATCTGTAAATGTGCTGGATGAAAAGTTTTGCTAAGGCCTTTGCAGTGGGAATTTTTCGGCAAGGGATAAAGTGCACCTGTTTGGAAAATAGGTCCGTGACTGTCCAGATAACAGTATTCCCATTGCTTTCAGGCAATTCCACTATAAACTCCATGGCTATTTCCCTCCAGGGGGCTGAGGGACTTGCCACTGGTTGTAACAGCCCTGGCGATTTCCCTTGCAACCTCTTTGCTGATGCACAGGTTGGGCAGCTGGCAACATAACTTCCTATGTCCTTTTTTATTGATGGCCACCAAAATTGCCGTTTAATTAAGTGTAAAGTTTTTACAAATCCAAAATGCCCTGCTGATTTTGTGTCATGGCAAAGTTGCATGAAAGTTAGTCTTTGAGTTGTTGGTATATATAACTTTTCCCCTACCCAAGGCAATCCGTCTCTCATTGTGCACACATGTTTGTTTTTCTGTAACCAATCATCTGTTTCCAAACTTTTTCTGAATTCAATCCCAGTTTGGCTGTCCAGTTGTGGTTTTATTTTGGCTTGGGTTCTTGTGGTTACTGGCGCTGCCAGTTGTGATTCTGCCATTATTGGTCTAGAGTCTGTGGTTCGTGCGCTGTTATATTTGGGCATGCGAGATAGTGCATCTGCCAGGAAGTTCTTTCTTCCTGGTAAATGTTTGAGCTTAAATTGGAATTCGTGAAAATGCTGGGACCAGCGGGCTTGTTTGGGATTGAGTTTCCTGGAAGTTTTCAGGGCTTCTAAATTTTTGTGATCAGTCCATACCTGGAAGGGGATTTTTTTGCCTTCCAGGAACTGTCGCCACGTGAGTAATGCCCAACGTATCCCATAAGCCTCCTTCTCCCATACGGGCCAGCGCTGTTCTGTTTCCGTGAGTTTCTTAGATGTATATGCACAGGGTTGCAATACTGCATCATCATTTTCTTGTAATAGCACAGCCCCAACTGCCACATCACTTGCATCTGCCTGTATTATGAAGGGTTTGTCCATGTCTGGGTGCCTTAGTACTGGTTCGGCAGAAAAAAGTCTCTTTAGTCTCTCAACCGCTGCTTGGCACTCCATTGTCCATGTGAGTGGCTGGCTAGGTTTTACTGAGGATGTTCCCTTCGTTTTTAGTAAGTTGGTGAGGGGCAAGGCTATCTGTGCAAATGAGGGGATGAATGGGCGGTAAAAATTTGCAAAGCCCAGGAAACTTTGTAGTTGCTTTTCTTGTGCGGGGTGGTGCCCATTCTAATACTGCTCTGACCTTCTCTGGGTCCATTTCAATGCCCTGTGGGGATATGCGATAGCCTAGGTAGTCTATCCTTTCCTGGTGGAATTCGCATTTTGAGAGTTTGGCATATAGGTGAGCGGCTCGCAGCTTCTTTAAAACCGCTCTGACAAGTTTGACGTGTTCTTCTTTTGTTTCGGTAAAGATAAGAATGTCGTCCAAGTAAACAAGGACCCCCTTAAACAGGTGCTCCCTTAGAACGTCATTGATTAATTGCATAAAGACTGCAGGGCCCCCTTATAATCCAAATGGCAAGACTTTGAATTGATAGCACCCCATGGGGCAGTTAAATGCAGTCTTCCATTCGTCCCCTTCCTTGATTCTCACGCGATAGTAAGCTTCCCTTAGGTCTAGTTTAGAAAAAATTTTCCTTTTCGATAGGTGTGACAGCATGTCTTTCATGAGGGGCAGCGGGTATAGGTTGCTTTCACTGATTGTGTTCAGGGCCCTATAATCCACACATAAACGTAAAGAGCCATCCTTCTTCTCTCTAAAAAGGACCGGGGCAGCCACTTTAGGCTTAGCTGGTTCAATGAAACCTCTCTCCAGGTTTTTTTTTTATAAATCTTTCCATTTCCTCCTTCTCCTTTGGGCTCATGGAGTATAATCTGGGCTTCGGGAGTTTTGCCCCAGGCTTGAATTCAATGGTACAGTCTGTGGGTCGGTGGGGGGGAAGCTCATTCGCCCTCTCCTCACTGAAGACTTCAGCGAGGTCCCTATATTCCTCTGGTATTTCTGTTAATCTTTTTTCCTCTCCTATGGATGCTTTTTCTATTCTTGATTCTGGTAGCCTCTCTTGGGGTTTTAAGTCCATAGGGTCCCCCTTCGGGAATTTGATTTCTGTCGTCCTCCAATTTACCCAGGGGGTCCATTTTTTCAACCATTCCATCCCTAGAATCATTGGGCATTCCATACCTGGGGTCACCACAAACGTTATGTCCTCTTCATGGTTGCCCAGGGAGAGGTGTATTGGCAGAGTGGCTAGGGTAGCTGGCACCCCCCCTGCTATGGATCCATCTATCTGGCCAAATGAGATTGGTTGTTCCAGTCTCCTGGATGGGATGCCCAGATTCCCCACTAGTGTTGGGCTAATGAGGCAGCGGGTGCAGCCAGAGTCTATTAAGGCTTTCACCTTCACAGCTTCGGGCATTGGGGGGATTAATATAGTCACTGTTTTGAAGATGGGTGTGATGCGTCCACTTACCAGGGGTTCGCCTTCCGAGCTGTCATCTGAGGCATCCACCGTCCCTGTGGTGTAGGCTGGCGTTCTTTCCCCTTGGTGAGCAGAGGTGGGGGTTTCTGCAATTTCCATCATTTTCATGGCTGTTTCTTTTGGCTTAGCTGAATACCCTCTGGGTTGGTTGATTGGGGATCTGTCTGGGTTGTGCTGGGGGGCCTTTGAGCGGCATTCTACAGCTCGATGCCCTTCTCTTCCGCACTTGAAACACCCCATCTGCTTCTTGGCTGTATCCGATGAGTTCACCGGGTGGTGTGTCAGCTCAGGCGGGGGGCGGCTCCATTGTTTTCCTCGGCGATGCCTCTTCAATATGTCGATCTCTGCTTCCTCTGCCAAGACGTACCAGTCCTCCAGTCGATGTGGGTCTCCTCGGGGCAGGCAAGCATCATATAGATCATAGTTTAGTCCGTCTTTGAAACGGCCAAGGAGGATGTCTTCTGGCCAATTCAGTTTGCTGGCAATGGCTCGGAATTCTTGTGTATACTCAGCCACTGGTCGTTTGCCCTGCCTCATCGTTGTTATTCTTTCACGGGCTTTGCGATCAGCCAGGGGGTCTTCAAATCGTCTTCTCAACGAGGACATGAAACGGTTGAAGTTACTGAGTTCTGGGGCATTGGAGTAATGCAGGTTCACCACCCAATCTGCAGCTGGTCCATCCAGGGCAGATTGCACGATCCGGATGCGGGCTTTGTCGCTGGGGATGTCCTGCCCATATTCCTCCATGTAGCTGATGACTTGGGTTAGGAAAAACCCCAAGCGTGTTGGCTCCCCTTTGAATTTCACCTCCAACGGTGGACGTCTTGGAATGGATCGGTGCCTCCATTGTGGGTGGTAGTGTCTTCCGTCCAGATTTCCATCTGTGGTCCTGTAGGGGGTGGGAGCTCCTGGATCAGTAAATGTCCCTGGGGTTGCAGGTTCCACGTCCCCCTCGGTGTCTCTCCCTTTGTGGCTCCAGGAACTGGGGCGGGCGTAGGGCTCAGGAATCTCCTCTCCTAGGGAGCTGAGAGTTCTCTTCATCAGGTCAATAGCTCTCTCTAGGATCCAGTCTGAGTACGGCATACAGCTTCCTCCCTCTTCACTTGCGTGCAGGGATTTCTCCATCTCCTGCTTCCCTTCTGGTTGCTTGGTTCCCCGTCTCAGGGTCACTTTTCTTGATTCCTTTCCCCACTCGCTTTTCTTTCCAACGCCCATCGACCAGCGAGGCTTGTGGTCCTGTGTCTCCACCACTTCTTCTTCTGAGAAATCTGGCCTCTCGGATCCCAACATCTGGCAAGGTTCCAACTGGGTCAGCGGCTCTCTTTCCAGGGAGTTTTCTCCCTCTCTTGCTTCGTTGTCTGACATGGTAAATTTTTGCAAAATCCCCCGGCAAGGGTCTACCTTCCAGGTGGATTAATTTTGCAAGTCCTGTCTAATGTAAGGACCCACCCCACTTTGCATCTTAAGAAGACAGAACTCTTGGAATAGCTCTTCCAACAGGAATCCTTTATTAAGAGAAAATGGTTGCAGGCATGCTAGACAGGACTTGGGGTTCAAGCTCTCCCATTCAAGGTTTTAAGGGGTTCCCCAGTAGTCCCACCCAATCAACCCCCCTTCCAGTGATAGTTTCAAGTATCACAATTCCATCCCCTTTCTTCTTCCGTCTGGATGGAGACTTCAGATAACTACATGAAAGGCAATTACTCTTCTTTGATATGTTAAAGCTTAGAGGCCACAATAAACACACATTCAGTCCTTTGAAGTGTGCTGAAGGAAGTGAGGGCCATAAAGCCCCTTTGCTCTCCCCCTTTTCTCCCTCTTATGGCAGAATCCAGAGAAGGCAGAATTGGGAGTTTCTATGTTTGATAATTAAAGATGAAATATAATTGGATTCTGACAAGAATAGAGTTAAAGCTTGGCTATGGAGTTCACATCATACTTCATATAAAATATTCCATCATTCCAACAAATTGTATTTATTACAATATTTGATTTCTTACTATTTTTATGTTGGTGTTTCAATTCTCATATTTAATTCATCTGGAATAGCATATAAGCTAATAAATAATTATTTGATAATAAGCATGTACTCTTTATTTTTTATTACAGAAATTATTTAATAAAGCATATTTACAGAACACTCCTAATTGAGAAGCAGTAGCCAGTGGCAGATACTTATCATTCCACAACTAACTAAACTATGAAGAAACCATTCTGAAAGGATTTTCTTCTTTCAGAAACCCTCTCACTCTTATAAATGGAAATGAGATAAATCATATGTTTTCTCAAAGAGTACAATTATGGGATTCAATCCTGTGTCCATTAGAATCAAAGCTATTCTTTCCTGCCCTTGGAATGTTGTATTAAAAATCTATATAAGAAGAGCATTGACACTAATGATTGATTCATACCTCTAAGCTTTTCTTGAGCTGAGAGGGTCACCTTAGAGAGCATTCAAAGACAGTTCAAAACTGGATGTGATCAAATGTAAAGCTAAGATTCTTGATATCATTTGTTATGGTAAATCATGGAGGTTTATTCTGAAAGTTGAACATGAACCAATTTTTTTTTATGATGGAAGTTTGCCTTTTGCACTCTGAAAATATCCTGTCAATCTTGGAAGTTCCTTATATGTACTATAAACAGAAGGAACTGTTTATCCTTTGAAAGTCTGAAATACTTTTTGTGCCTTTTTGGTTGTTTTGCTCTGAATCAGGCTGTTTGCTGCTGTCTGCAGTGTAATGTATTGGCTACAACTGTTTTAAATCACTTGCTTAATGTCTGACCTACATTGCTGTATTGTTTAACTTTTGCTGTTACTGAAAGCCAGATTGGTTGTCTCCAAGCTGCTAATGAGGTTTGGGGCGGAAAACTGTTATTTTAAACCTATTGGTTGCCACCTAGAGGCTAACTGTATAAATAGCTGTGCAGCAGCCTTTAGGGCTGCTTCTGAGTTAATAAATTTTTTGCTGTTTCAACACTCTGCCTTATTCAGTGCCTAAAGAACCGAAGATATTACATGCAACATTTAAGCCCCGTCACTATAGGTGCTCAAAGAACATTATTGCAGCTACAAATTCAGTCATGATTAGATTAATAAGAACCAAGAGAATTTCATCGGCCTGATTCTGACTTGGTTTTTTTCCCAACTGTGTTTTTTTTCTGCTTCTTAGCTCAGCTATTAGCTTTATTCTAGATCACAAGCTCTGATAACAAGCTTATATTGTAGATACCATGAGGATATTGCCAAAAACAATCTTAGTGTGGTATATCGTCTATGTCCCAAGGACAAGATTTACTTTATATATAGTTCAGCACAGTTAGCGCACAATTAATTTGTCAGTTTTCATTGCTTTTCCCTACTAGAATCTCAAGATGGTGCTGATGATGGCAGCCTCAGTTGAAATGCTCTCTTGTAGTTTTGATGTTTTATATTATTTTCTGTGACTTTCTAAGAATTTCATACTCAAGAATTGAACTTTTGAATATCAAAGAATGGTCTTTATATACAGTCTGGTCCAAAAATATTGGGACATCGACACAATTTGAACATCTTTGGTGCTATACACCACCACAATGGAGTTGGAATGAAATAAACACAACGTGCTTTAACTGCAGACTGTCAGCTTTAATTTGAGGGTATGTACATCCAACTCATGTGAACAGGGTAGGACTTACAGCAGTTTGCATATGTGCCTCCCACTTGTTAAGAGATCAAAGGTAATGGGACAGAACAGTAATCATAAATCAAACTTTTCCTTCTTAATACTTGGTTGCAAATCCTTTGCAGTCAATTACAGCCTGAAGTCTGGAACACATAGGCATCACCAGATGCTGGGTTTCATCCCTGGTGATGCTCTGCCAGGCCTCTACTGCAACTGTATTCAGTTCCTGCTTGTTCTTGGGGCATTTCCCCTTCAGTTTTGTCTTCAGCAAGTGGAATGCATGCTCAATGGGATTCAGGTCAGGTGATTGACTTGGCCATTGCATAACATTCCACTTCTGTCCCTTCACAAACTCTTTGGTTGCTTTTGCAGTATGCTTTGGGTCATTGTCCATCTGTACTGTGAAGTACCGTCCAATGAGTTTTGCAGCCTTTGGCTGAATGTGAGCAAATAATATTGCCCAAAACACTTCAAAATTCATCCTGCTGCTTTTGTCAGCAGTCACATCATCAATAAATACAAGAGAACCAGTTCCATTGGCAGCCATACATGCCCACGCCATGACACTACCATCACCATGCTTCACTGATGAGGTGGTATGCTTAGGATGATGAGCAGTTCCTTTCCTTCTCCATACTCTTCTCTTCCCATCACTCTGGTACAAGTTGATCTTGGTCTCATCTGTCCATAGGATCTTGTTCCAGAACTTGAAGGCTTCACATTTGATTGTTGACTTTGACACACATACACCTACCTCCTGGATAGTGTTCTTGATCTGGCCAACTGTTGTGAAGGGTGTTTTCTTCACCAGGGAAAGAATTCTTCGGTCATCCACCACAGTTGTTTTCCGTGGTCTCCCGGGTTTTTTGGTGTTGCTGAGCTCACCGGTGCGTTCCTTCTTTTTGAGAATGTTCCAAACAATTGTTTTGGCCACACCTAATGTTCTTGCTATCTCTCTGATGGGTTTGTTTTGTTTCTTTAGCCTAATGATGCCTTGCTTCACTGATAGTGACAGCTCTTTGGATCTCATCTTGAGAGTTGACAGCAACAGATTCCAAATGCAAATAGCACACTTGAGATGAACTCTGGGCCTTTTATCTGCACATTATAATTGGGGTAATGAGGGAATATCACACACCTGGCCATGGAACAGCTGAGAAGCCAATTGTCCCATTACCTTTGGTCCCTTAACAAGTGGGAGGCACATATGCAAACTGCTGTAAGTCCTACCCCGTTCACCTGAGTTGGATGTACATACCCTTAAATTAAAGCTGACAGTCTGCAGTTAAAGCACACTGTGTTTGTTTCATTCCAACTCCATTGTGGTGGTGTATAGAGCCAAAGATGTTCGAATTGTGTCGATGTCCCAATATTTTTGGACCTGACTGTAATAAACAGCTTTCTGGGACTATTCCTCCCTTCTTTTCAAATCTGGAGGAAATTCTGATCGAGGGAAGAGCAGTTGCCTGTATTTCTTTTTACCCAGCAGAAAAAAAAAACAAAAGGAGGAGGAAGAGAGGCAAGAGAGGAGGCATAGTACAAAGGCTCAGGAATCGTGGGATAAGCAAATCTCCCCTCCCCTCTCTGCATTTAACTAATCTTCTCTCACTAGTAAATAAGATAGATAAACTGCTACTCTTAAATAGAAACATTACAGGCTTTTCTAATTCAGCAGCCCTCTGCTTCTTTGAAAAGTGGCTGAACGACTCTATTAATGATAGCTGGCTGCAAATCCCAGGATTTCAGATTCAAAAAGCAGATAGAATTGAAGAAACATCCTGATAGATTGCTAGTCAATAGCACCCAAATGAAATACATTAGAAATTAGAACCAATCCTAACCCTAAAACAGAAGGGTATTTTTCTTTAGAAAATGTCACACAATTAAGCTTTTCAAAAAACTTCAAAAAGTTCAGACCCATAAACTAGCCTCACAGATGCAGATGCGCCCAGGAAGAATGGGGAACACCTTGAAGAAATGACCATTATTCTTTCCTTAAGGGATAAGCTGAGCCGAATTTAAAAAACCAAAGAAGAGGGTTTTTCCCCTCTTCTCTCCCTCTCTTTTCCCTGCCCTAAGCAATTCTGGGCAGACAGCCAAGAACCATTTAGTCAAAAAAACCAGCCTGAGGATAGGAAACCGCAAACATGCACCATGTATAAACAATCATAATTTCAATAACTTCAGGGGTATAAGAGCTGGACCCCTCACCTTGGAAAAGCACTAGCTAGTCCAGAAACCACCACTGTGTCATTACTCTGTCTGGTTTCTGCAATAAAATTTACTTTCTGGCAGCTTGCTTCGTTTAGTGTCAATTCTTCTCTCTGGGCTGAAGGTCTGCTTCCCAGCTAGAAAACCAAATCAGAGAAAATTTTTCTCACAATCTGGTGACCATGAAGGGACTCCAGCCAACCCAGCCACCGGACCGGGTCCAGAGGGCTCCTACCTCGCTGGTGACAGACTCCCTTTAGTCTGTAGGTAAGCCCATGGACCCTGCCCGGGAAGCAAAGGGTAGTAAAGGGAGTCCTTGAATCTTGTGCTCAACAGCTGCCTGAAAACAGGTGAATATCGCCAAAATTATAAGCTTGGGGACCAGGGGCTGGTGTATGTGTGAGTGTGTGGGCTTCCTCCTCTGATCACAACTAGGATTTCACTTCCTCTGTGTTTTTGCCTAGAAGCCACCCTCAGGTCTACTTCTAGCTTCACCAAGCTGTGACTGGCAGAAATCTGGAACGCAAGGGGGTTAAAACAGAAGTGTGGAACCTTGTTTGACAGAAAATAATGAGGAAGCTGAATGTGCCTTGAATGAAAATTGGGGATGGATTAATAGGAAATCCCGGTAGAAGTCAGTAAGCAGAGCCCATCTGCAGGAGGGGTTCATACTACTGCACAATGCAGAGGTTCCCCCAGACTCCTTCTGAGTCTGAAAACTGATGGAAGTGAAATAGAAGAAGGTGCCTGTACCTGTCTGAGCCAAGAGTGGCAGGTCCTCCGCAGACCCCTTTTTGGTCTGCAAAGTGCTGGCAGGGAGTTCCCTAGGTAGGAGGGGCCCGTAATTCATTAGGGAACCAAAGTTCTCCTGAGCATTATTTTTGTATGCCCAAAAACTGATAGTGAGGTGGCAAGGATAGTGTCGCTAAGACGGCTGGGTAGTGCTGCTAGGACCCAACTAAGCCAACTGAACTCCACATCATAAGGGGAATATGGGTAGCTGTAGTTCGAGGGTTGGAATTAGGTCACCTATTGGAGACTTGCTCAAGGCGTGGGACGAGAGGTAAGTGCCCGTGCTGGATGTCATGAAAAAGAAAAGAACACAGAAAATTTGTAAAGAATGGGGTTTGCTGAAGGATGGAACCGGGAGACCAATTTGGCCAAGGGACGGTACTTTTGATTTTGCAACTGTAAAAGCACTTAGACCCCTAATAAGATCCAGCCAGATACCTTACTTGTATTGCTGGGCGGAATTATACAGGATCAAAAATCCTGCCCCAAAAAGGAGGAAGAGAAAGGAGCCTCCCTTTCCACTGCAGATAAGTTTGAGCCAAAGATGATGGCCCCCCTCTTGAGTAAACCTGTCCCAGGAAGGATGAGAGGGCAATTGGAATATGTGCTGACATACACGCCATTTTCCGCATCGGACATAATCATCTGGAAAAGGGACACTCCCTCCTTTAGGTCAAGACCCCAGGCTGTGATTCAGATGTTAAAATCTATAATAGACAGCCATAACTCTTCATGTGGGGACATGACTCAGTTGCTGCATGCTTTCATAATGAAAGATGAACTGTTGAAGCTGTTCGAGAAGATCACAGAAATAGCCAGGCAACTGATAATAACTACGCCAGGGCAGGTAGCTCTGGTACGAGTTGTCTGGCCCACCAGTCGTCCTGATTGGCACTATAATGATGACAACCATTGGGATGAATATAACTGGGTTAAAGATAACCTGATGGAAGCTCTTCAAGAAATAGGCAAGAAGCCTCTAAATTGGCAAGAATTTCAAAGAACGACCCAGAGAGAAACAGAAAACCCAGATGTCTTTTGGGTTCGCCTCTCGGAGGCGGCCATAGCACATGCTCATTTAGACCTAAATTCACTGAAGGATCAGAGAATTCTTGCCTCTGCATTTGTGGACCAGTCTACCAGTGACATTAAGATGCATTTCCATCTAATTGTGTCAAACTAGTCCAGCTTGAATCTTTCGGAGTTGTGAAGAATCGCAAACTTCATCTATGACCAGAGGGAGAGGCTTAGATAGGAAGAAAAAGAATGGAAAGAAATAGAAAGAGAGAGAGAGGGAAAGGGAAAGGGACAGGAAAAGGAGAGCTGAAAGAAAGGAGGATCTGCAAATTTTTGTGGCCATATGTAACAAGACCAGGCGAACCAAAAGCCGGCCCTTTGAGAGGCGACATTGGTGCCAGCAGTGTGAGGAAGAGGGAATGCCTGAGTATAAGTATCAACACTGCCATAGGTGCGGCAAAACAGGCCATTTTAAAAACAATTTCAGGAAAAACCCCAAACAACGACGCCCCCCCCCCGCCACCCAGAGCTCCTTTTCCTAGGAAGAGATCCTTTCAAAATAGGGAAAAGAGATATTAGGAAGAGCCCCCTTGGGAACAAAATGGGGGAAATGAACCCCCATGTCAATGACTAGAATCAGGAAAAGAGGAGTTTCAAACACTTTTGCCGAGTTGGCCATTCCCTTAAGGAGCGGTCAGGATAGGGAACCCTTATTACAATCACAATAGGGGGAAAGAAGTATGAGTATTTGGTAGATACCGGAGCCACCTCATCTCTCATCACTACCTCTCCTTTTAAGGGCTCAGTAATACCAGGAGCCCAAGATAATATAGTTAGAGTGGGGGAGAAATCATCCCAGTAAAATTCATCGAAGAATTGAAGGTAGAGATCGATCCCTTTTCCTTGAATCACACCTTCACTATTTGCTCAGTCTCCTTTGTCCCTTATGGGCTGAGACTTGCGGTACAAAATGGGGGCCACAATAAAGTGCAACAAAAGTGGAGTAATTTTGAATAATATTGCAATATTATTGCAATATTATTGCAATATTGCAAAGCACAAGGAATTTTTAGTCTTAAACAAGGAAGAGCTGAACAAAGATCTTAGCGATCTCCCCGCTTCCCTGTGGGGCTGGGATTCTACTGAGGTAGGATTATTGAAAGGAGCCACCCCAGTCAGGATCCAGATAAAGAAGGGACCATCCCCGTGCATTCTCCAATACCGGATCCAAACCAAAGCCGTAGAGCCTATTAACAAATTAATTGAGGCGTACCTAAAACGGGGTTCTTTGTAAATGCACCCCCCCATAACATGCCTATTTTTCCAGCCCATAAGCCAAAATTAGACCAGAACAGAAAACCAGTCTTTAGATTCATTCACAATCTAAGACTGGTAAACAGTCACATAATACTCTGTGCCCTGATAGTCCCCAACCCAGCTACCATCATCACTGAAGTTCTGGCATCGGCTACATGCTTCACAGTCATAGATCTCTGCTCTGCTTTTTTTTAGTATCCCAGTAGCCTGGGACTCCCAGTATCTTTTTGCTTTCACCTTGGGGGATCAACAGTACACCTGGCTGCACCTACTCCAAGGGTATGCAGAGTCCCCCACCCTTTTTTTCGCAAATTCGCAGATCTATCCTCCATTGCCCTGCTGGGGGATCAACACTGATTCAATACATGGATGATCTCCTGCTAGCCTCAGACGCTAAACAGATCTATAAGGCTGACACACATCACCTGCTTTTATCATTAGCACAAAGGGGGGGCATAAGGCATCACCTTCCAAACTGCAATACCCACAGCAGGAGGTCATCTACCTGGGCTAGATTATTGCCCCTGGAATCCGAAAGCTAGCTCCAGGGAGGGTTGAAACCATCCTTAAGATGAAACCCCCTCATACAAAAAGACAGGTGCAAGCTCTACTGAGTGCCCTAGGGTTCTGCCACCAAATTTCATCATTTGGGGAATTAGCCAATCATCTCATTCAACTAACTATTAAGGACATGCCAGACCAAATTTCCTGGACCAAACCACTAGACTTTATTTTCTCAAAAGATAAAACAGATGCTGATGTCGGTGCCAGCACTGGGTCTCCCTCATTACAAAAAATCTTTTCTACTGTTTATCCACAAAAACCAGGAAGTGGGATCAGATGTCTTAGCTCAGCAATTCGGTTCCTTACTACAACCAGTAGCATACTATTCAGTGCAGCTCAATCCGGTGGCAAAGGGAATGGCCCCATGCCTGAAAGTGGTGGCAGTCACCATAGAAATTGTAAAAAGATCAAAAGACCTAGTTCTGGGCCACCCCCTTATCCTAAAGGTACCCCATGATGTGTTTGCTATCCTTCTAAAATCACAAACACAAACTTTCACCCAGCAATGTTTAGCTCAATATGAAGCCGAGCTGGTCACCTCTGATCACATTTCATTCAAGAGGGGTATGACTTTAAATCCAGCGATGTTATTACTAACAGAGCAATCACAGGAAAACCTGCATGATTGCCTACACCTTATCCAAGACACAGAACTATCTCCCTGTTAAACCTGGATTTTGAACTGTTCACAGACGGTTCTTCGTATATATATGAAGGGAATAGAGTGACAGGAGCAACTGTCATTTCTCTCCACGAAATAGTGTGGGCAATGCCGCTCCTTCTTCTTACAGCGCTCAAGCCGCTAAGCTGTGGCCTTAATACAAGCCTGCACATGCCGAACTGGTCTCTAAATTACTAACTGCTATTCAGTTGCTTTCCAAAATAGCAATTATACATTGCAGGGCACATCAAAGGGATAATTTGGAAATAACAAAAGGTAACCTCTTTGCAGATCAAGCTGCTAAATGGGCTACCATACAGCCTCTACCAGCAAACCCAATAGCCCCTGCCTTGAGGGTAGACTCAGAAATCCCATACAAAGACTTACTGAAAGACGGGTAGGGGGAGCACTGGAAGGAAACATTAGAGACAGAATTCAGGAAGGGTTTTTGGAGGGTCCCTGATGGAAGACCCATAGCCCCCCTCCATCTCCTATGACTTATCTGCCAGAGACTGCATGCCAAAGGCCATTGTGGAACACAAGCAATGGTAGACAAAATAAGTGGTATGCACTAGGAGCATATCAAGAAGCCACACGAGTAGCAGGAAGTTGTAAAACCTGCCAAACCAATAATGCCACCTCCAGAAAAGCCACTGACATTGGAGGTAGACCATGGGCACAGCGCCCATTTGAAAAATTACAAATGGATTATATACAGCTGCCCAGAGCAAACAATTTTCAATACATCCTTGTATGCAGGTACCAACTAATCTACTGGATTGAGGCTTTTCCTTGCCACCATGCCATAGCATTAGAAACAGCCAGGCATCTACTGAAAGACATAGTGCCGTGATTTGGGGTGTCCAGCTTCATAGCTATGGATAGGGGGAGACATTTTGTGGTGCAGATCAAGCCCTTGGCATCACATAAAACTTGCACACACCCTTTTCTCCAACTAGTTCTGGAGGAACAGAAAGAGCTAACCGGGAAATAAAGACTCTCCTGGTTAAACTCTGCCAGGAGACGTGTTTAACATGGCCACAAGCCACAAGCCCTACCCATTGTCATGTCTCAGTGAGACATGAGTCTTTCACCCTTTGAACTACTTTTTGGCCGCCCACCAGACGCACTAGAGGGACTAGACCAGTGGTAGGCAATCCAAAATACTCAAAGAGCCACTTGGACCCGTTTCCCACTGAAAACAAAACACAGGGAGCCGCAAAACCCTTTGGATATCTAAAATGAAGATAAGACTATATATATCTTTTTTAACCTTTATTATATATATATATATATGGATATATGCAGTCTTATCTTCATTTTAGATGTCAAAAGGATCTCTCTCTCTCTTTCTCTCTCTCTCTCCCTCCCTCCCTCTTTCCCTCTCTCCCTCCCCCTCCCTCTTTCTGCCCTTGGTCTGCTAGTCTTTTCCCCCCTCTGTGTGTGTGTGTGTGTGTGTGTGTGTGTTTGAGAGAGGGGGGGCACTTGCGCTTCCCCCCTTTCTCTCTTTCCCTCTTTCTTCTCTTCCTTTCTTTCCTCTCCCTCCCTTTCTCTTTCCTCTTTCTTCTCCCTTTCTCTTTCCTCTCTTTCTCCCTCTTTCCTCTTTCTATTTACTCTCTCCCCCTTTCCTCTCCCTCTCTCTTTCTCTTTCCTTCCTCTCTTTCTCCCTTTCTTTCCTTTCTCCCTTTCTCCCTCTTTCTTTCCTCTTTCCTTTCTTTCCCCTCTCTCTCCCTCTCTTTTTTCGCTTTCTCCCTCTTTCCCCATTTCTATTTCTTTCCTCTCTCCCTCTCCCTCTCCTTCTTTCATCTCCTTTTCTCTTTTCTTTCTCCTTCTTTCCTCTTTCCTTTCTCTTTCCTCTCCCTTTCTCTTTTCTTCCTCTTTCCTCTCTCTTTCTCCCTTTCTATTGTTTTCCTCTCTCCTCCTCTCCCTTTCTTTCATCTCCCTTTCTCTTTCTCCCTCTTTCTTTCCTCTTTCCTCTCTCCCCTCCCTCTTTCTTTCCTCTCCCTTTCTTTTCTCTTTTCCTTTCTCCCTTTCTTTCCTGTCTCCCTCTTTCTATTTCTTTCCTCTCTCCCCCCTCTCCCTCACCTTCTTTTATCTCCCTTTCTCTTTTCTCTTTCTCCCTTTCTTTCCTTTCCTCTCCCTTTTCTCTTTCTCCCCTCTCCCTCTTTCTCTTTCCTTTCCCTTTCTCTTTTCTTCCTTTCTTTCTTTCCTCTTTCTCCCTCTTTCTATTTTGTTCCTCTCTCCCCCTCCCTTTCTTTCATCTCCCTTTCTCTTTTCTCTTTCTCGCTTTCTTTCCTCTTTCTTTCCTCTCTCTCCCCCCTCCCTCTTTCCTCTCTCCCTTTCCTCTACCTCCCTTTCTCTTTCCTCTTTCTTCTCCCTTCCTCTTTCCTCTCTTTCCTCTCTCCCCCTTTCCTCTCCCTTTCTTTCCTCTTTCCTTCCTCTTTCTCTCTTTCTATCCTTTCTTCCTTTCTCTCCTCTTTCCTTTTTCTTACCTTTCCTCTCTTTCTCCCTTTCTCTCTTTCCTCTTTCCTTTCTTTCCTCTCTCCCCCTCTCCCTTTCTCTCCTCTTTCCTTTCTCTCTTTCCTTTCTTTCCTCTTTCTCCCTTTCCTCCCTTTCTCCCTCTTTCTATTTCTTTCCTCTCTCTCCCCCTCTCCCTTTCTTTCATCTCCCTTTCTCTCTTCTCTTTCTTCCTCTTTCTTTCCTTTCTCCCTTTCTTCTTTCCTTTCTTTCCTCTTTCTCTTTCGTCTCTCTCCCCCCTCTTCCTCTTTTCTCTCCCTCTTTCTTCTCTCCCTTTCTTTCCTCTACCTCCCTTTTCTCTTTCCTCTTTCTTCTCCCTTTCTCTTTCCTAACTTTCTCCCTTTCCTCTCTTCTCCCTCTTTCTATTTCTTTCCTTTCTCTCCCCTCTCCCTCTCTTTTTCCTCTCCCTTCCTCTTCCTTCCTCTTTCTCTTTCTTTCCTCCCTCTTTTTTCTCTCTCTCCCTCTTTTTTTCTCTTCACCTCCCCGCCCTTTACTAACAGAATCAGTTCACCTACCAAAACATTTAACTTCCTCCTTTAGAAATGGGCAATGTGGATTCACCACATTCTGACAAAGAGAAATGCCAGCACCTCTCATCAATTCTGCTGCAGGGACAGCAAACGCTGTATGTTAGCAATATCTGGAGAGCTACAGTTCATCCACATCCTCCTAAAAGGCTGTCCCATCCATTGCAATGTCATGCTTTGAAAGGCCCCTCCCCCTCCTCCGCTTCAGGCTGACTGCGCCCAGCAGCGTGGAAGGCAGCAGGAGAGGAAAAGAGACAGACCATCTCCTCGCAGCTCACTTCCAATCTCAAAGTGGTGAATCCTGCTTGGGATTTGGGACTGAGAGGGGGGAAATCCTGTCTCCTAAGCTGCAGGGACTTCCAACCACAGAGCTTGCTTGACTCTGTTCCCAGCCAGTGCCACAAGTGCACAAAACAACAGCAACAAAATACTGCGATCGAGACTTACCCGCCTGCCTGGCTCCCGGGCCTCGGTAGCAAACCATTTGAAGCAAGCAGCCTCATCCGCAGAGAGAGGAGAGGAGAGGAGAGGAGAGAATGAGGGCCGATGAGCTGAGTTTGTGGCAGGGATAACAAGGGTTTGGGAGAAGCTAGCATGAAAGTTCCGTGTCTTTTGACTTAGCTCGCCTTGTCCCCCACTGGTTCTTTGCCCAAACAAGTCACTCTCTCTTTCTCTCTCTTTCCTCTGCCCCCCCTCTCCAGATGAGGAGAGAGAGAGAGAGAAGGAAAGGCAGACGGCGCCAAAGGGGCAGGGAGGGGAGGGAGGCAGGAGGCAGTAAAAGTCGCTGAAAGGTGCCCAGGACCCCACGGACCAGCCCGGGGAGATGTGTGGTGAGCTTGGCTGCCTAGGGAATGGCCCGGGGACGGCCCAGGAACTGATGTCCCCCTGCTGCAGCCTGCCCAGCCCAGGGAGACATATGGCCGGGTGAGTGGCCCAGGGATGGCACAGGAAGCAATGTCCCCCTGCCACCCAGCCCGGCCTGAGGAGATGCGTAGCTGATTCAGCGGTCCGGGGATGGCCCAGGGAGCGATGCCCCTGCCGCCGCCCCAGCCAGGTCTGCCACCCGGCCTGGGCAGACACGTCGGCTCAGCGGCCCGGGGACAGCCCAGGAAGGAATGTCCCAAGCCTGGCGCAGGGAGATGTGTGGCTGGCTTGGCGACCTAGGGACAGCCCAGGGAACGATGCTCCTGCCGCCACCCCCCCAGCCGGGACTGCTGCTCAACCCGGCCCAAGGAGATGGATGGCCAGCTCAGCTGCCCGGGGACGGCCCAGGAAGCAATGCTCTCCTGCCGCCGCCCCAGCCTGGACTGCTGCCTGGCCCGGCCTGGAAAGACGCATAGCCAGCTCAGTGGCCCCGGGACAGCCCAGGGAGAGATGCCACCACCCCAGCCAGGACTTCCGCCCGGCACGGGCAAACATGTGGCTGGCTCGACGGCCCAGGAAGTGATGTCCCTGCCACCCAAGCCAGGACTGAAGCCTGGGGGGGCAGCAGGAGGAAGAAGGGGAGGGGGAGGAGGAGGCTCTGGAGCCGCAGGAGATGGCTCAAAGAGCATGTGGCTCCGGAGCCGCGGGTTGCCGACTCGTGGACTAGACCCTCATTCCCTTAACCTAGAAAGGGGAGATAGGGTTCTTTTTGCTTACCTTTCAGCCCTACACCAAAAGCTATGAACCCTGTAGAAGCAGAGTGCCCTGACACAGATTCTGCCCTTGGAGGAGGCTCTTCATTCATTCGAGCCAGGAGACTGGGTGTGGATAAAGTCTTTTGCCAGGACAGCTCCACTGCAGCCTAAGTGGAAAGGACCCTTCCAAGTCCTATTAACGACACAAACTGCCATTAATGTCGCTGAAAGAGATGCCTGGACCCATTTAAAGCCAGCTGTATTGGACCACAGCAAGGATCCAGTTCCAACTCAGAAGGTACCACCCATATGACTCTGAAACAAGTGAGAGAGGCTACCCTTGAAAATTAAGCAGCCATTGATTATTTGTTGTTAAGACATAATCATGGGTGTGCATAATTAAAAGGACTATGTTACTTTAACTTAAGCGACTACTCACAACTGATAAGAGGATGATATCCAACACCTAAAGGAGCTCACACATAAAATTGGATATGAAAATTTTCCTTTTGACTTCTTATCTGGACTTTTTGATTGGCTACCAAATTTACATTGGCTAAAAATTCTTATTTTGGGGGCAATCACAGCTACTGTTGCACGCATTCTCTTATATTGTCTTTTTCAAATCATACCACCATGTCTCAATTGCCAAAATACATGTTTTTCACTGATTCCAAAAGGGGATACTAAAGGAAGACAGGTTTCTGTAATAATGAGTCAGATTGACCAGGTTTACTGCAACAATGACCCAGGTTGGGCAGAAGGGATAGGAATGGCACTCAATTCCTCCCCTTTGCCCAAAATAGGAGATTGATAGATTGCTAGTCAATAGCACTCAAACGAAATACATTAGAAATTAGAATCAGTCTTAACCCTAAAACAGGAGAGCATTTGTCTTTAGAAAATGTCACACAATTAAGCTTTTCAAAAAGGAAATAATTACAAGTGAAACCCAGACCCATAAACTAGCCATCACAGATGCAGATGCACCCAGGAAGGATGGGGAACGCCTCGAGGAAACGACCATTATTCTTTCCTTAAGGGATAAGGTGAGCCGAATTTAAAAGACCAAAGAAGAGGGTTTTTTTCTCTTCTCTCACTCTCTTTTCCTCACCCTAAGGGATTCTGGGTAGACAGCCAAGAACCATTTAGTCAAAAGAAACACCCTGAGGGCAGGAAACCACAAACATGCACCTTGTAAAAACAATCAAACCCATCAATCCCACTAGATAGAAATAATGCTAACAAAATAAATACGAAACACATATAGAAATCCATTTACATGAATAAAAATCATCTCCTAAGGCAAGGATAGGAAATTTGTCCTGTGGCAAGTTGTCCTGTGGCAAGTTGGTTGTGGTGAATTGGCTGTGGCAAGTTGGCCGTGCAAGTTGGCTGTGGCAAGTTGTCCCATTCCCCCCCCCCAGGGCTGTGTGCTCTTTCCATTACTCTTTTCTCTATATATCAATGACTACATTTCCAAAGGATCCCTCTGTTAAAGTACTGAAGTTTGCAGATGATACAACAATGCTTGGTCTCATTCAAGATGAAGACAAATCTGCACACAGATGGGAAGTTGAACAACTGGCCCTGTGGTACAGTTGACACAATCTTGGAATGAACATACTCAAAACCGTAGAGATGATAATAGGTTATAGGAGAAGCCCTTCTATTCTACCACCTCTTACAATACTAGACAACGGATGTCATCAGAAGAGACCTTCAAGTTTCTAGGTTCTATAATATCTCAGGATTTAAAATGGACACCTAAGCAAAACATCATCAAAAAGCACAGTAAAGAATGTTCTTTCTGTGCCAACTCAGAAAGCTCAAACTGCCCAAGGAGCTGCTGATACAGTTGTACAAAGAAATTATTGAGTCTGTCATTTGCACCTCTATAACTGGTTTCACACAGCAACATAATAAGACAGATACAACTTCAACAGACAGTTAGAACTGCAGAAATAATTATTGCAACCAGCTTGCCTTCCATTGAGGATTTGTACAATACATGAGCCAGAAAGAGGGCTGTGAAAATATCTACAGACCTCTCACATCTGGACATAAATTGTTTCAACTTCTTCCCTCAAGACAATGCTACAGGGCATTGCACACCAATACAACTAGACCCAAAGACAGTTTTTCCCCCCATGCTTTCACTCTGTTAAACAATTAATTCCCACAAGACTTTCTGTGCCCTGGGATGTCAAACCACCTAGTAGGGTTGTATGACTTATTATCTTTCTCATCTGTCCTATTACTATTTCCTTAGATCCTTATTTCCTTATGACTATAACTTGCTGTTGTATCTCATTATTTATGTTGATTGCTTTTATTTAGTATCCTATTATGATTTATATTTATTGCTTTAGTATCATATGGCTATCACTGAGTGTTGTATCTTTGATTTATGAGATTGTATTTTATTATTACGATTATCACTTGTTGCTTGTATGTACACGAGAGCTTATGCACTGGAAACAAATTCCTTGTGTATCCAATCACATTTGGCCAACAAAGAATTCTTCTGACTTAAAAAATAAGGTTCAAAGGAGTAGGACCATGGTTCAAAACAGACTCATAAACTTTAACAAGTACATTTTTAAGGCAGAAACATTTTTTTTTCAAAATGGGCATAGAGGTGTGAAAAAAATTGGACTCCTTTAACGAATTGCTTGTAAGAGGTCGGAAGAGTTTCTTACAGATCATCTTTGAAGGTACATGACCCTACAAGAGAGTGTATAAGAGCATAACATAATGCCTTCAATTCATTAAATATATCTTGTACAAATTATTTCCTCTTGCACAATTTGAGATATGTATAAAAGACTAAAAAATACATTGTCACTAAATTTTTACGAAGAAAGGTAGAAATAGTTATGGCTAGGAAAGCCTTTGCACAACTTTGTGTTGTGCGCCAATTGTTTTCTATCCTGGATCAGAATCCCTATACTCAAGTCATTCATCATTTCATCCATTTGGACTACTACAATGTGTTGTACATGGGATCTCCCTTGAAGAATATCCAGAAGCTTCAGCTGGCATAGAATGCAGCTGTACAGGCCGTTCTTGGGGCCCATGTTATATAACTGTTTTGCAAGCTGCACTGGTTGCCAGTTTGCTTCTAAGTCCAATTCAAACACTATTTTCCCCATGTTTCTTGACTGTGGGAACAATTTATTTTGAATGTGAAATATATCATTACCTTGAAAAAATAAAAGTCTTCAAAAGAATTTCCCTTTTTTTCCTCTATCTCTTTCCAGACTCAGTTCTGAGATAGAAGCAAGCTGCGCATATTTTAAAAGCACAAAGTGGTGTGTAACTGTGAACACTGGTAATTGACTCAATGCAGTATGTGGAAGGCTAATGGTAGATTGTGTGGAGTATCTGAACAAGATCCTGGGAAGCAATCAAAGCAAATTAATTGTATAATCACAAGCATGTGGAGACAACTAGTAACAGCTTTCAAAGCAAGCCTTAGTATCAGAATAGATCTGGAAGGGACCTTGGAGATCTTCTAGTCCAGCCCCCTATTCAAGCAGGAGACCCTATACCATTTCAGACAAGTTGCTGTCCAGTCTCTTCTTAAAAACCTCTAGTGATGAAGCACCTACAATATCTGAAGGCAAGCTGTTCCACTGGTTAATTGTCCTCACTGTTAGGAAATTGCTCCTTAATTCTAGGTTGCCTCTCTCCTCAATTAGTTTCCATCCATTATTTCTTGTCTTGCCTTCTGGTGTTTTGGAAAATAAATTGACCCCCCCCTCCTCCTTGTGGCAGTCTCTCAAATACTGGAATACTGCTATCATGTTCCCCCTAGTCCTTTTTTTCTCTCATAACCATGCTGCAACCATTTTTCATACATTTTTGTCTCCAGGCCTTTAACCATGGAGGTGGCCATGCCCCTGGCCACACTCACCCAGACAGTCGTGACCACCACAACCACATCAGAGCAAAGGGGAGCTGACTAAACAAACCAAAGTTAAGCACAGTATAGGAGAGCTCTAAAGGGTCCTCCTCCCCTCACAATGGCAGTGTCCCAACAGAGATCTATAGGAACCTGAAAGATATGACATCATCTATCTCCACTCTACAACACAGTCCTTTCAACAGTCCAGGGAAGGCTCCACACCCATTTGCACTACCCAGGTGACCCTGGTGATACAGATAAGCTTACAGGGGCTTCAATGAGAATGCAAATGACCAGCTTTCTGCAAGGAGTATAAATCCTGCCAATTCCCCACCATCCAATCAGAGCCGAAGAAGCTTTTGGATGAGAAGCAAAACATCTTCAAAGAAAAACAAGAAAGTCCAGTTGCCTCATGAAAAAAAAGCATTTTTGAGTATTTCATTATGTTTTTCTTTTTTTATTTCTTTTTTCTCTTTACTTATTATGTGATTGGTTATCTAGTGATTTTTACTTGGAATTAGGTTGTATAGATCATGAAGTTGGCCCTCTTCCTCACTATATTTTAGTTTAAAGCCCTTTTGAAAAGATGAGCCAGCTGCTTTCCGAATATATTCTTTCCAGTTCTTGTGAAATGCAGTCCATCCATTGCCAATAGCCCTTCATTTGGCTAATGCAGATCATGGTCTAGGAAGCCAAAATTCTGTTGACATCAGTTTTTAATCAGTGGTTCATTGTTAACATCTTTTGCTCTCTCATTGGATGTTGGCCTTTTATTGGAAGTATAGATGAAAACACAACTTGTGCTCCTAATTCTATAACTTTCCTTCCCTACCTGTTTGTCATCACTTGTTATTGTTTTCAAATTCATTGTGTCATTGGTCTCCATGTGTAGGATGTTCCCTTCGTTTTTAGTAAGTTGGTGAGGGGCAAGGCTATCTGTGCAAATGAGGGGATGAATTGGCGGTAAAAATTTGCAAAGCCCAGGAAACTTTGTAGTTGCTTTCTTGTGCGGGGTGGTGCCCATTCTAATACTGCTCTGACCTTCTCTGGGTCCATTTCAATGCCCTGTGGGGATATGCGATAGCCTAGGTAGTCTATCCTTTCCTGGTGGAATTCGCATTTTGAGAGTTTGGCATATAGGTGAGCGGCTCGCAGCTTCTTTAAAACCGCTCTGACAAGTTTGACGTGTTCTTCTTTTGTTTCGGTAAAGATAAGAATGTCGTCCAAGTAAACAAGGACCCCCTTAAACAGGTGCTCCCTTAGAACGTCATTGATTAATTGCATAAAGACTGCAGGGCCCCCTTGTAATCCAAATGGCAAGACTTTGAATTGATAGCACCCCATGGGGCAGTTAAATGCAGTCTTCCATTCGTCCCCTTCCTTGATTCTCACGCGATAGTAAGCTTCCCTTAAGTCTAGTTTAGAAAAAATTTTCCCTTTCGATAGGTGTGACAGCATGTCTTTCATGAGGGGCAGCGGGTATAGGTTGCTTTCACTGATTGTGTTCAGGGCCCTATAATCCACGCATAAACGTAAAGAGCCATCCTTCTTCTCTCTAAAAAGGACCGGGGCAGCCACTTTAGGCTTAGCTGGTTCAATGAAACCTCTCTCCAGGTTTTTTTTTATAAATCTTTCCATTTCCTCCTTCTCCTTTGGGCTCATGGAGTATAATCTGGGTTTCGGGAGTTTTGCCCCAGGCTTGAATTCAATGGTACAGTCTGTGGGTCGGTGGGGGGGAAGCTCATTCGCCCTCTCCTCACTGAAGACTTCAGCAAGGTCCCTATATTCCTCTGGTATTTCTGTTAATCTTTTTTCCTCTCCTATGGATGCTTTTTCTATTCTTGATTCTGGTAGCCTCTCTTGGGGTTTTAAGTCCATAGGGTCCCCCTTCGGGAATTTGATTTCTGTCGTCCTCCAATTTACCCAGGGGTTCCATTTTTTCAACCATTCCATCCCTAGAATCATTGGGCATTCCATACCTGGGGTCACCACAAACGTTAAGTCCTCTTCATGGTTGCCCAGGGAGAGGTGTATTGGCAGAGTGGCTAGGGTAGCTGGCACCCCCCCTGCTATGGATCCATCTAGCTGGCCAAATGAGATTGGTTGTTCCAGTCTCCTGGATGGGATGCCCAGATTCCCCACTAGTGTTGGGCTAATGAGGCAGCGGGTGCAGCCAGAGTCTATTAAGGCTTTCACCTTCACAGCTTCGGGCATGGGGGGGATTAATATAGTCACTGTTTTGAAGATGGGTGTGATGCGTCCACTTACCAGGGGTTCGCCTTCCGAGCTGTCATCTGAGGCATCCACCGTCCCTGTGGTGTAGGCTGGAGTTCTTTCCCCTTGGTGAGCAGAGGTGGGGTTTTCTGCAATTTCCATCATTTTCATGGCTGTTTCTTTTGGCTTAGCTGAATACCCTCTGGGTTTGTTGATTGGGGATCTGTCTGGGTTGTGCTGGGGGGCCTTTGAGCGGCATTCTACAGCTCGATGCCCTTCTCTTCCGCACTTGAAACACCCCATCTGCTTCTTGGCTGTATCCGATGATTTCACCGGTTGGTGTGTCAGCTCAGGCGGGGGGCGGCTCCATTGTTTTCCTCGGCGATGCCTCTTCAATATGTCGATCTCTGCTTCCTCTGCCAAGACGTACCATTCCTCAAGTCGATGTGGGTCTCCTCGGGGCAGGCAAGCATCATATAGATCATAGTTTAGTCCGTCTTTGAAACGGCCAAGGAGGATGTCTTCTGGCCAATTCAGTTTGCTGGCAATGGCTCGGAATTCTTGTGTATACTCAGCCACTGGGCGTTTGCCCTGCCTCATCGTTGTTATTCTTTCACGGGCTTTGCGATCAGCCAGGGGGTCTTCAAATCGTCTTCTCAAAGAGGACATGAAACGGTTGAAGTTACTGAGTTCTGGGGCATTGGAGTCATGCAGGTTCACCACCCAATCTGCAGCTGGTCCATCCAGGGCAGATTGCACGATCCGGATGCGGGCTTTGTCGCTGGGGATGTCCTGCCCATATTCCTCCATGTAGCTGAGGACTTGGGTTAGGAAAAACCCCAAGCGTGTTGGCTCCCCTTTGAATTTCACCTCCAACGGTGGACGTCTTGGAATGGATCGGTGCCTCCATTGTGGGTGGTAGTGTCTTCCGTCCAGATTTCCATCTTGGGTCCGGTAGGGGGTGGGAGCTCCTGGATCAGTAAATGTCCCTGGGGTTGCAGGTTCCACGTCCCCCTCGGTGTCTCTCCCTTTGTGGCTCCAGGAACTGGGGCGGGCGTAGGGCTCAGGAATCTCCTCTCCTAGGGAGCTGAGAGTTCTCTTCATCAGGTCAATAGCTCTCTCTAGGATCCAGTCTGAGTACGGCATACAGCTTCCTCCCTCTTCACTTGCGTGCAGGGATTTCTCCATCTCCTGCTTCCATTCTGGTTGCTTGGTCCCCCGTCTCAGGGTCACTTTTCTTGATTCCTTTCCCCACTCGCTTTTCTTTCCAACGCCCATCGACCAGCGAGGCTTGTGGTCCTGTGTCTCCACCACTTCTTCTTCTGAGAAATCTGGCCTCTCGGATCCCAACATCTGGCAAGGTTCCAACTGGGTCAGCGGCTCTCCTTCCAGGGAGTTTTCTCCCTCTCTTGCTTCGTTGTCTGACATGGTAAATTTTTGCAAAATCCCCCGGCAAGGGTCTACCTTCCAGGTGGATTAATTTTGCAAGTCCTGTCTAATGTAAGGACCCACCCCACTTTGCATCTTAAGAAGACAGAACTCTTGGAATAGTTCTTCCAACAGGAATCCTTTATTAAGAGAAAATGGTTGCAGGCATGCTAGACAGGACTTGGGGTTCAAGCTCTCCCATTCAAGGTTTTAAGGGGTTCCCCAGTAGTCCCACCCAATCAACCCCCCTTCCAGTGATAGTTTCAAGTATCACAATTCCATCCCCTTTCTTCTTCCGTCTGGATGGAGACTTCAGATAACTACATGAAAGGCAATTACTCTTCTTTGATATGTTAACGCTTAGAGGCCACAATAAACACACATTCAGTCCTTTGAAGTGTGCTGAAGGAAGTGAGGGCCATAAAGCCCCTTTGCTCTCCCCCTTTTCTCCCTCTTATGGCAGAATCCAGAGAAGGCAGAATTGGGAGTTTCTATGTTTGATAATTAAAGATGAAATATAATTGGATTCTGACAGGAATAGTAATCCGTCAGGTTGATTATTTTAGTAAATATTTAGTAAATATCAGTTACATCTTTGATTTTTGCTCCAGGGAGACAATATATCTCCTTAGATTGAATGCCTGGTCTGCGGATTATAGTTTCTGTTCTCATAAGGATTGAATCTCCTATCACTAATATTCGCCTTTTTTCCCTGGGGAAGTCTGGAATACTTTTCTTCCATGTCAAGAATGCTGGGTTGTGCCTCTTTTTTAGAAACTATTGATGAATGCTGTTTTGTGAGTGTCTTCCAGGGGGAGGCTATGAAAGCAATTGTTCACTTCCAGAGGGACTTCATTGGAGTGGGCTAGGGTAGATAGTAGGGGCTTTGCTCTTGGTTGCTTTCTTCTGAAAGTGACATGTTTCCATTGGTCTTGCTCTTTAGGTACATATGTAGCCTCATTTTTTACACAAACTGTTTGTTCCCATTGTATTTGATTTGGGTATATCAGTTTTCTTCTTTATGTTCATATATGGGGTCATCATTTTTTTAGAAGCTGTTAACAAAAGACACTTTAGATAATTCAATAATTCAAAGAAAAGTGTTTCAATTGTGTGTCCAAATGTGCTTTGCACAGCCCTATTTTAAACATTTTTAATGATATCTTCAGAGTTACCATGTACTTAGTAACCATATGAAGGAGCCCTAGATGATGATGATGATGATGATAAAGAATCTGAAGAAACAAGAAAAGAATTAGAGGAACAATATCTGATATTTTCTTTAAAATGGTAGATGAGTTTAATATACAGGATATTTGGAGAGAAAGGAATCCTGGGAAAAAACAGTTTACCTTTTATTCTGGACGTCATCAATCTTGGTCCAGAATTGATATGGTGTGGATGTCAGCTGACTTAAATTTAGAAGTAGAGGAGATTATGATTGATACAAACACCTGGGCTGATCACAATCCGATTAGAATTAAATGGAAGGGGCAAAAAAACACGAGGAGATGGACTCTAAAAAGGGCAATCTTAAATCATAAAGAATTCAAATCAAAATTAGAAGAACAATTGGATCTGTTTTTTAAGTCCAACAAAAAGGAGGATACAAACTGCCAAAATTTATGGGATACAACCAAAGCCTACATGAGAGGCGTTGTAATTTCTTATATGGCTAGGCAACACAAAATCAAACCACAACGCCAAAGACAACTGGAAGAAGAACTACGTAAAGTTGAGGATAACCTGCAAAATGAACCACAAAGATGTGATTTGAAACAACAGATTGATTTAATTAAACATAAGATGGATATTATTATGAAGGAAGATCTAGGACAGCAGATAAAACGTACTAAACAAAATTTCTTTGAAAATGCCAATAAACCAGGGAGATGGTTGGCTTATAAAATCAAAAAACACAATAATAAGCAGAGAGTTACCAACCTTTATAATGCCAAAGGTGATATGGTGTGCCAGAACGAAGGAAAAAAGCTAATGGCATATGAGTTTTATAAGAATTTATATAAGGACGACGAAAAGAGAAATAACTATGACATAGTACAGTATTTACAACTAGTCAATTTACCCAAGGTGCCAGAAGAATTTAAGACTCTCCTAAATAAAGAGATAACACATTTAGAGCTCTCGGTCGCAATTAAGAAACAGAAGAATAATAAAACACCTGGGCCAGATGGTATACCTGCAGAAATGTATAAAATTGCACAAGAATCTTTAAGCCCAATGCTGTTGGACTTATTTAACGAGGTTTTAACCCAAGCTAAAATACCAGCTTCATGGAAAGAAGCCTTCCTCGCGTTGATTCCTAAAGAAAACACCAACCTGACACAAATTAAGAACTATAGACCCATTTCTCTTTTGAATTCAGATTACAAAATTTTCATGGCAATAATGGCACAAAGATTGGAAAGGTTCTTAGTGGATTTTATACATATTGATCAAAATGGCTTTCTATCTAAAAGATATATAAGAAACAATATTAGGACTGTTTTGGACATATTGGAATATTATGAAGTACATAATGAAAAGCAAATGTGTTTAATTTTTCTTGATGCCCAAAAAGCATTCGACAATGTAAAATGGGATTTTATGTTTAATCAATTATTGTATATGGACTTTGGGGAAAATTTCTTAAATATGTTTAAATCATTTTACTCTAAGCAGGTGGCCAAAGTAATAATCAATGGAGAACTGACTGAGAGTTTCCAAATGCAAAAAGGCACAAGGCAAGGCTGCCCACTATCACCATTGTTATTTATATTATTTCTTGAGGTATTAACTAGAGCAATCCGGCAAGATGAACAGATCCAAGGTCTAGAAATCAAGAAAGAGACATTTAAAATACAAGCCTTTGCAGATGATTTAGTTTTTGTAATTGAAGAACCACTACAATCAGGGATTAGACTGATGGAAACATTGAATAGATACGGGGAAATAGCAGGTTTAAAAATAAATAAAGAAAAAACTAAAATGCTTGTCAAAAATATGACTAAAATACAGAAAAATGAATTGGTTGACAGAATTGGTGTTCAAATTACAAATAAAATTAGATATTTAGGGATACAACTGACTGCCAAATGCGCTACGCTTAAAAGGGATAACTACGATAAGTTAATAGAACAGATTCAAAAAGACTTTGATATTTGGACTAACCTACAGCTCTCTTTTATGGGCAGAATTGCGGTGATTAAAATGAATGTGTTGCCAAAAATCTTATTTTTATTCCAATGTATACCTATAAAATTAGACAAGAAATTTTTTCAAAATTTGAACAAAATGATGTGTAAATTCATCTGGCAAGGAAAAAGAGCAAGGATTAAAATAAAATTACTACAGGACTCAAAGGAAAGGGGGGGATTTGGTCTTCCAGACTTGGAGAAATATTACCAGGCCGCAGCATTAGTATGGGTAAGAGATTGGATATTACTAAAAAATATGAGACTATTGTGTCTGGAGGGCCATGACCTACAAATAGGATGGCATGCCATATTATGGGATCATAAATATAAAGTACATAAATATTTTCGAAGTCACTATATTAGGCAAGCTCTTATTGATGTATGGACAAAAATTTGGCACCCAAATTATACCCAAGTACCTAGTTGGATCTCACCGTTAGAAATATATGTACACCCAAAATTTACTCAATTAGACAAGATCATAACATATAAAAATATCTTAGATGAAAGAGGGGAATTGAAATCCAGGAAAACCATCCCCGATGAAGGGATAGAATTAGAATGGTGGGCATACCTGCAACTGCAGGCAAGATATCGGAAAGACAAAAAAGAGTTAGGCATTAAATTAGAAACAATAGAATTGGATAAAATAATTTTGGGGTCGGAGGATAAAATGATTAAAAAATTATACTACTATTTGCTAGATCAGGCAACGTACGAGGAACACGTAAAAGTGACTATGTTGAATTGGAGTAAGGATTTTGGTCTTAATTTTGATCTGCATATATGGCAAGAACTATGGGCAAGAAACAAGAAGCTTACTTTGTCCACCTCTTACAAAGAGAACCTTTACAAAATGTTTTATAGATGGCATCTCCCACCCACAAGATTGTCTAAAATGTATATCAATGTCTCCCCTAAATGTTGGAAATGTAATTTGAAAAGTAGAACTTATTATCATATGTGGTGGGAATGCACGCGAGCTTGTGATTTTTGGAACAGGATTAAAATATGGTTGGAAGAAATATTAGAGCAAGCGGTAGAACCAAAACCAGAACTCTTTCTATTAGGTTTAACTACGCAAAAACATGACAAAGGCGTATTTTATTTAATGCTACACATTTTAACAGCCTCCAGGCTGGTTTTTGCTCAAAATTGGAGGAACAAGGAAACCCCAACGGAAGAAGAGATCCTGCATAAAATTCTAATATGTGCTGAGATGGACAGGCTTACAATGATTATGAAAGACAAAACGGAACACGAATACTTCGAAATCTGTGGCAAATTTTACCGCTGGTATGAATTAAGAACTGCTCGGACTTCAAACTAATGGTAGAATTAAAAGATATACATAACTGTACATATAATTGTATATATAATTGTATTGTATAAAAGATGAGGTTTATATAGAGGTTAAGAACAATGTATAAAATTTTTGTACTATGATAGGAATTGATAGGAAAATTCACTCTGGAATGTCATGTTTGTCCATTGTTGTTTTAATTGTATTATGAATAAAAATTTATTAAAAAAAAAAAGAATCTGAAGAAACAGTGGACCACCTGGTAAGCTGTTGCAAGAAGATTGCACAGACTGACTACAAGCAGCGGCATGACAAAGTAGCAACAATGGTGCATTGGAAGATCTGCAAAAAAAATCATTTGCCTGTAAGCAAAAACTGGTGGGATCATAAAACAGAGAAAGTCATAGAAAATAATAAAATTAAACTGCTCTGGGACTTCAGAATTCAAACAGACAAGCACCTGCAACATAACACCCCAGACTTAACAATTGTCAATAAGAAAGACAAAAAAGTCTGCATAGTGGACGTGGCAGTGCCTGGAGACAGCAGAATAGATGAGAAAGAACTGGAGAAGATAACAAAATACAAAGACCTACAAATAGAAATAGAAAGACTGTGGCAAAAACAAGCAAGGGTAGTACCAATAGTGATAGGCTCCTTGTGGCAATCCCAAAACAACTGGAGCACCACTTGAATACCATTGGCATTGACAAATTCGCTATTAGTCAATTGCAAAAGGCGGCCTTATTAGGAACTGCTTCCATCCTGCGACGATATCTGTAATACCATCAAACATCCATATCTGCCTATCCCAGGTCCTGGTAAGGACTTGATAGATAGACAAAATGCCAAATCCAGTTTGAACATCTGGCTGACTGTGCGATGATCCATAATAATAATGAAGAAAATAGTATCAAGGGAGGTTATGGGAGGGAGAGGAAGGAAGAAAATTCTACTGTATTTTATTACAACTGTTTGCAATCAGTGAACAGCTTTGCTAATATTAAGCCCCAATCTTAAATGGGTGTAAGGACCTACCTCATGTAGACCTCCCAAGAAAGCAGAACTCTTGAAACAAGCATTGTCTCAAAAATAACTTTTATTAGGAGCTAGTGACAGCAGGGAAAACAAGGTGAGGTCTGAGGAAAAACCTGCATAAGCACTATATTAAAAGCAATATTCATTATTCCTCCCCCTAGGGTCCCAGAATGGCAGGCCCCAAATAATGGTTACAAAAGCAAATATACTATAAGGAGAAAAGCAATACATATCTTTGAGGACCTGACAATGGGTTACTTTCAGGATAGTGGTTAGAATACAAAAGAAGGAGAGGGGAAGAGAACAAAATAATAGATAATGCTTAGAGACAAAAGACTATTATACCTAGAGGGGCATGACCCAGAAATTGGTTGGCATACCTTCAGTGGTATGGGAAGAATAAAACATAGATACTTTCAAAACCACATAATAACAAATGCACTTCTTTCAGAATGGGAAAAAATAAAAGCAAAAATTTATATGGCTTGGATGGCTTTCAGTAATGGAAGCTTTTGCTTACCCAAATTTAATTATTTATGACAAAGTTGTGTCTTATAAAGATATTTTGGACAATGAAGGAAAATTGAAAGAAAGACAAGACTTACAAGAACAAAGTATTGATCTATCATGGTGGCCATATCTGCAAATTCAAACAAGATATGAAAAAGATGTTAAAACAATGGGATTCTATAAGGAACAGACAGAATTTGATCAGATACTGTTAAAAACAGATGAAAAGTTGATTAAGAAACTCTATAAATTTTTGTTAAACTTAAAGACAGAGGAAGAACAAGTTATGAAATGATGATAATATGGGCAAAGAATATGGATATAATATAGAATTAGAAGACTGGCAAAAATTATGGGAAAGAAATGTTAAATTAACTAAAGCAATGGCATATAAAAAAACTTATATAAAATATTTTACAGATGGCATATGACACCAGTGAGATTAGCAAAAATGTTTAAAAATATTTCAAACAACTGTTGGAAATGGAAACAAAGACCAGCTACTTACTATCATATATGGTGGACATGCCCAAAAGCAAAAACATTTTGGGTAAAAATACATTTATGGTTGGAGAAAATGACTAAAAAACAAATAGACTTTAAGCCAGAATTATTTTTGTTAGAAATAATAGGAGCAAATTATGAGAAAGATTGTGTATATTTAATTTTATTTACACGTACTAACTGCAGCAAGTATTGTATTTGCCCAACATTGGAAAAATGAAAATTTACAAACTGAAGAAGTATTAATTAACAAAATTTTAGTGTTTGTAGAAATGGGCAGATTGACTTTAAAGATAAAAGAGAAAGAAGACTCAGTGTATTTTAGAATATGGGATAATTTCTATCAATGGCTAGAAACATGAGTTAGAAAAGGAATGTGATATGTAACTTTGAATATATATTAGTAAGAAGAAGACTATCAAGTGATTAATTAACATATTGTTTATGATAATTTACTATTATCTATTATTTCTTGTTAAACACATGAACCCAGACATGATGCTGTTTGCTAAATATTGAAAATGTTATTTGGAAAAATCCTAACCCCAACTCTAATCCTAACCCTAACCCAAATCCCAATCCCGATCACACCTCATTCCTAATCCTATAACAGTGATGGTGAACCTTTTAGAGACTGAGTGCCCAAACTGCAACCGAAAACCTACTTATGCATTGTCGAGTGCTGGATGGGTGTGGCCCATTGGCTGGGTGTGACCAATTGGGTGGGCGTGGCTGCAGTGGTAATGGCAGACTGGGTGGGACTAAAAAGTTCAATCAATCAATTTCAACTTTGCAAGATCTTTTTTTTCCCGCAAGAAGTTGAAATTGACTGAAACTTTTTTTTTGGCACACGGTGGCAGAGGCCTAAAACAAAAAGGGTTTATAAAACCCAGCTGAAGGCCTAGGACTGGGGCGACTATGCGCGTGCCCACAGAGAGGGGTCTGAGTGCTGCCTGTGGCACCTGTGCCATAGGTTCGCCACCACTGCCCTATAAAAACTAATAAAATTTATACAAAAAAGATATAAAAGTAATATTTATTATTATTCCCCCCAGGGTCCCAGGATCTATTTGAATCCCAGACAATCCACAGGTAGCATATTGTTTTGGTAACAGGCTATGTTGGTGTGCTCTCTAGCTAGTTCATTTCTTTCTAGCTCCAAGAGCAAACTGCCTCCTAGATAAGGGTGATGCATTCTTTCTCCTGAGGGAAGGGCACAGTGGCAAGACAGTGCAAAGCATCCCCAAGGTATCCCCCCTCCCAATAGAATGGCAGGCTCCAAAGAATGGTTACAAAAGCAAGTATACTATAAGGAAAAAAGTAATATATGTCTTTGGGGATCTGACAATGAGTTACTTTCAGGATAATGGTTAGAAGACAAAAGAAGGAGCAGGGAAGAGAACAAAATAATCACATAAATCAGGCTTATCAGGATACTTAGAGTGAAAATATTTAAGTAATCTAGGAGCTCTAATATGTTTTTTATATACCCATTCATTTTGAGAGAATGGAAGATTTCTCCAAGCCACCAAATATTGTGTGGAACCATGATGTTTACGTGAATCAAAAATGTCCCACACCTCAAAATGTTCACTCTTGACTAATATGGGTGTAGGCACTGGAGGTGCAGGGTGTCTAAGAATAGAAGTAATCTCTGGCTTGAGTAAGCTACAATGGAAAGCAGGGTGGATTTGTCATAGGCTCTTAGGGAGTTCTAATTCAACAGTCACTGGGTTGATGTTATGTTTAATAGGAAAGGGTGCAACAAATTTAGGACCCAATTTTTTGGAAGTCTGTAGAAACCGCAAGTATTTAGTAGAGAGGTAGACTTTGTCTCCAACCTTAAAAGGTTTCTGCTCCACCTCTTTTTGTCAGACTGAGGCTTATAGGCTTCTCCGGCCTCATCCAGGGGTTTTCGTACTATCAGCCAGGTATTTTGCAACTGTCTTATCCACTCTTGCAAAGAGGGAATGGCAGGTTCCTTAGCAAGTAATTCAGATATGAAAACAAATGTCTGACCATTTGCAACCTGAAAAGGGGTGAAACCAGTACTTGAATGCACAATATTATTATAAGCAACCTCAGCAAAAGGCAACAAATCAGTCCGGTTATCTTGTTGATAGTTGATGAAACATCTAAGGTGCTGTTCTAGAATTGAGTTCAGTGTCTCTGTCCCCCCATTCGTCTGAGGATAATGACTAGATGACAGCCCCTGACTAGAACCGAAAAGGTCCAGAAATGCTTTCTAGAAGTTGGAGGTGAATTGGATCCCCCTGTCTGAGATTATATGTTGTGGGGGCTCGTGAAATCAATAGATGTGTTGCATAAAGAGTTTAGCCAGTGCTTTGGCAGTTGGGATCTTTGGGCATGGGATGAAATGGGCCTGCCTAGAGTACAGGTCTGTAACCACCCCCATAACTGTATTCCCAACACTTTCAGGCAGCTTCACAATAAAATCCAGAGATCTCTCTCCAGGGTGCTGAAGGGCTCACCACTGGCTGAAGTAGCCCTGAAGTTTTTCCCTGCCACTGCTTAGTTGTGGCACATGTGGGAGAGCTGGCTACATAGTTTTCTATGTCCTTTTTCAAAGAGGGAAACCAGAACTGCCTCTTGAATTTCATGATCCCAAAGTGCCCAGCAATTTTTGATTATGTCCAGCTCACATCACTTTCAGTCTTAGAGTGGCTGGAATATATATTTTCTCCCCAACCCAAGTCAGATCATTGTTTATTAAACATAAATTCGTACATTTCTGAAACCATTCATTGGTTTCCAATGCTTTCTTGAACTCTTAGGCTGGTATATGCCTAAAGTGTATGCACACGGTTGTAACTGGCCCTCCTTGTTTCTTTGGAGGAAAACTGCTCCTACTGCCACATCACTAGCATTGGCAAAAGCTAACAAAAGCCTCCTCTGGTTCCCGGTGCTTCAATACAAGCTCTGTGGAGAAAAGTCTCTTTAGTTTTTCAAAAGCAGCTTGACATTCTCCCGTCCATTTCAGCAATTAGCTGGGTTTTGGCTTATCCCCACTTTTGGTTTTTAACAGATTGGTGATGGGGAGTGCAATTTGCGCAAGGAGGGAATAAACTGCCAGTAAAAATTTGCAAAGCCTAAGAAGTTCTGGACTTGCTTCCTGGTGCAAGGGGGGGCCCCACTCCAGGATGGCTCACACTTTGTCCTGGTCCATCTCCACTCCCTCATTTGAGATGTGATAGCTGAAGTAATCAATGTGATCTTTGTGGAATTTGCACTTTGATAATTTGACATGCAACTTGGAAGAGTGCAGTTTATTTAGTACTGCTCTGACCAGTTTGACATGCTCTGCCTTGGTCTCACTATACATTAAAATATCATCAAGATAGACCAAAACTCCCTTGTACAGATGCTCATGCAGAACCTTGTTAATCAATTGCAGAAAAAAAGCTGGAGCCCCCTGTAATCCAAAAGTTAGCACGCTAAATTGAAAACAGCCAGGGGGCAATTGAAAGTGGTTTTCTATTTGTCCCCTTCCTTATTCTGATTTGATAGCAAGCCTCCTGCAAGTCTAGTTTAGAGCATTTTTTTTCCTTTTGACAGGTGTGCTAACATGTCTCTCATTAAAGGGAGAGGTTACATATTTTCCACACATACTGAGTTCAGACCCCTATAATGTATGCAGAGATAAAGAGACCTATCCTTCTTTTCCCTAAATAGCATAGGGACAGCCACCTAGGGCCGTGGTGGCGAACCTATGGCACACGTGCCACAGGTGGCACGCAGAGCCCTTTCTGTGGGCATGCATGCCGTCATCCTAGTCCTAGGCCTTCAGCTGGGTTTTATAAAACCTTTTCGCTTTAGGCCTCCACCGCCGTGTGCAAAAAAAAAAGTTCAATCAATCAATCAATTTCAACTTGTGGGGAAAAAAAGATCTCGCAAAGTTGGAATTGATTGATTGAACTTTTTAGTCCCACCCAGACTGCCATTACCACTGAAGCCATGCCCACCCAATGGGCCACACCCACCCGGCACCTGACAATACATAAGTGAGTTTTGGGTTGCAGTTTGGGCATTTGGTCTCTAAAAGGTTCGCCATCACTGACCTAGGATCTAGCAGACTGAATGAAACCTCACAACAAATTTTTGTCAATGAATTTGCGAAGTTTGTACTCTATAACCCTAGGGGTTATAGAGTACAACGTTGATTTTGGGAGTTTTGCCCCTGGGACAAGCTCAGTGGCACAATCTATGGGTTGGTGGTGCGGAAGCTTATATGATCTCTGCTCACTGTACACTTCAGCTAGGTCCCGGTATTCCAGTGGGAGGCTCTGTAATTTCTGCTCACTGAAGGTGGAGCAATTGTTAAGTCTGGGGTGTTATGTTGCAGGTGCTTGTCTGTTTGAATTTTGAAGTCCCAGAGCAGTTTAATTTTATCATTTTCTATGACTTTCTCTATTTTATGATCCCACCAGTTTTTGCTTACAGGCAAATGATATTTTTTGCAGATCTTCCAATGCACCATTGTTGCTACTTTGTCATGCCGCTGCTTGTAGTCAGTCTGTGCAATCTTCTTGCAACAGCTTACCAGGTGGTCCACTGTTTCTTCAGCTTCTTTGCATAGGCGGCACTTACTGTCTGTTGCTGTCTTCTCAATTTTGAGTTTATATGCATTTGTCCTTAAGGCTTGGTCTTGTGCAGCCAGAATTAGTCCCTCGGTCTCTTTCTTCAATTTTCCTGCTCTTAGCCATTGCCAGGTTTTATTATTATCTGCTTTCCCAGCTATTTTTTTCATGTATTGGCCATGTAGTGCTTTGTCTTCCCATGCCTCTATTCTGTTCTTCATTTGGTCTTTCTTGTAGGCCAGTTTGGTCTCTCCAGTAGTTAGTAAGCCTTCCTGATATACTAATTTCAGTGCATCTTCATCATTGTTCTTCAGATATTCTTCCAAAGCCATTTTTTCTTCTTCAACCATCTGTTGTACTTGTAGCATTCCACGCCCACCTATTTGCCTCGGTAGATAAAGTCTATCAATGTCACTGCGTGGATGAAGGGCGTAATTCATTGTCATTATTTTTCTGGTCTTCCTATCCATTGCTTTTAGTTCTGCTTGAGTCCAGTCCACTATTCCAGCTGTGTACCTAATGACTGGAATTGCCCAGGTGTTGATTGCCTTTATGGTATTTCCTCCATTGAGTTTGGACTTTAAGATCTTCTTCACTCTCTTGATGTATTCACCTCTAATCTTTTTCTTGACTTCAGTGTGCTTGATGTTGTCAGCTTGAAGGATACCCAAGTATTTGTAGTAATCTTCCTCATCCAGACTCTTAATGTTATTTTCGTGGGGCATCTTGATTCCTTCAGTTTTCACTACTTTTCCTTGTTTGATAGTAAGTGTGGCACATTTGTCCAAGCCAAACTCCATAACAATATCTTGGCTATATATACGGACAGTGTTGAGCAGCGATTCTATTTCAGATGATGTTTTTCCATACAGCTTCAGATCATCCATATAAAGGAGGTGGGATAGTCTGGCAGATGTTTTTGATGTTTGATAGCCATGTCCTGAGTTATTCAATATTGTTGACAGAGGAAACAGTGCAATAACAAATAGTAATGGTGACAATGAATCTCCTTGAAATATTCCTCTCTTGATATTAACCTCTCCCAGTCTCTCACCATTGATCTGCAATTGTGTCTTCCATTGTGCCATCGATCTTTGCACAAATTTTCTGATGTTTCTACTGACTCCTGTTATTTCTAGGCACTTTATTATCCAATCATGTGGCAGAGAGTCAAATGCCTTTTTGTAGTCAATCCATGCCACATTCATGTTGGTCTTCCTTCTCTTGCAGTTTTCCAAGATCATTTTGTCTATTAGGAGTTGATCTTTTGTTCCTCTGCTATTGGGTCAGTTTCCTTTCTGCTCAGGTGGAAAGAGATTGTTTTCAACTAGATGCTGTTGTACTGCATCAGCTACCACACCAGTTAGTAATTTGAAAGTTGTTGGTAAGCAGGTAATTGGCCTGTAGTTGCCTGGTGTGGCCCCTTTTGCTGGATTTTTCATTATTAGGTAGGTTTTCCCAGTTGTTAGCCACTTTTCAATTTCTCCTCCTTGTAGTATATTGTTGAACTGCTTGGCAATGAGTGGGTGTATAACAGTTAGATGTTTCAACCAAAACCCATGCAGTTCATCTTCACCTGGTGCTGACCAATTTTTGATTTTCCTGCTCTATTTTCTACCATTTTTGTTGTTATTACTAGTTCTTTCATTTCCACTTCTGTTTTATTTGCATCCACCTTTTTTAACCAAGCTGCATCCTTGTATTTCTTTGGGTTATCCCATATCTGCTTCCAGAACTGCACTGTTTCTTCCTTGTCAGGTACTGACTGATTCATTGCAGTTTCTCCATTGATGGATTGGTAGAAATGTTTCTGATTGGATTGAAATTGGAGGTTCTGCCTATAGTTTGCAATTCTAGCTTCATATCTACTGATTTTCCTGGCTATAGTTTTTATTTGTTGTTTTATTATTTCCAGTGCTTCCTTGATCTTCCTTGTTTCTAAGTAGTATTTCTTGATTAGGTATTCTTTGGTCTTCTTGTTCTTCAGCTTCTTTTCTTTCATCTGTTCTAGCTTGCTTGCATGTGATCTTAACTTGCTGATCTTATTTTCTAGTCTAGCCTTCCATTTTTGTGGTGCACTATTTGTTTGTTTTTCTTCTTTGTTGATTTTGCATCCCAGGTATTCAGTTATAATGCATCCCAGGTATTCAGTTGTTGTTGTTGTTGTTGTTGTTGTTGTTATTATTATATAATGATAAACCCAAAACAGATACTGATAGTAGCAATATATGCACCTAATAACAAGCAAGAATAATTCTACCAAAATTTCATAAAAAAGTAGTGGAATTGGAATACCAAAACATTTGTTTAATGGGAGATTTTAATGCAATAGTAGACAGAATGCTGGATTATAAAAGTAGTAAAATAGGGGGGAAAGGGAGAAATATACCTCCTAAAACTTTTTTTTAAAATGGCAGAAGAAATTTGTATCCAGGACATAGGGAGAGAAAAGAATCCCCAAAAAATCACAATATACTTTCTATTCAAACAGACACAAATCATGGTCCAGATTTGATATGATATGGATATCTCCGGAATTAAGCATGATTATATAAGAGATCGAGACAGAACTTAATATATGGGAAGATCACAACCCAATAAAGATGGTTTGGAGAGGAACCAAAAAAAATTAAGAGATAAATATATGCATAGGTTAATCAGGCTTGTTAAGGTATTCGCTGTGTAATTTTTAAAGCAATTTAGGGGCTTTGCTATGGCATTGTGGACCCACTCATTTTGGGAGGTATTTCCATGCCACTATGCAACCATGGAATTTCAAATCCAAGATTTCTTTAATTTTAAAATGTTGTTCCTCCTCTACCATAATGGGAGGAGGGGGTGGAGTGACAGCTAGTCTTAATGGTGACTGTTGCTTGCGATTGAAAAGGCTGCAGTGGAAAATTGGGTGGATTTGTCTGAGGGATTTTGGAAGTTCTAATTCCACTGTTACTGGGTTTATAATTCTAACAATGGGGAATGGTCCTACATACTTGGGTCTGAGTTTTTTAGATGGTTGTAGGGATTTTAGGTACTTAGTGGATATGTAAACCATTTCCCCTATGATAAAAGGTTTCGTCTCGACTCTCTTTTTCTCTGCTTGAGTCTTATATGTTTGTCTAGTCTCATCCAATGCTTTCCTAACCACCGGCCAGGTGTTCTTTAGTTGTGTAATCCACTCCTTTAACAAAGGGATGGCAGGTTCTGCGGGGGAAAGTTATGGCATTGGATTAAAACTGCCCAGTGGCTACTTGGAATGGAGTGTAGCCCATGCTGGAGTTAACTGCATTGTTGTAAGTGACTTCAGCGAATGGGAGTAAGTCAGTCCAGTTGATCTGCTGGTGGTTAATAAAGCACCTAAGATATTGTTCTAGTACTAAGTTTGACCGTTCAGTCCCACCATTTGTTTGTGGATGATGGTTAGATGACAGTCCTTGGGAGGTCCCTAATAGGATCAAAAACTCTATCCAAAACTCAGATGTGAATTGCACTCTTTTATCTGATATGATGCACTGTGGGCCTCCATGCAAGCGATAGATGTGCTGAACAAACAGTTTCACTAGTGTTTTTGCAGTAGGGATTTTTAGCAGGGGATAAAATGCACTTGTTTAGAAAACAGGTCCATTACTACCCAGATGATTGTGTTTCCATTGCTCTTTGGTAAGTCCACTATAAAGTCTATAGAGATATCTTTCCAAGGTGCCAAGGAGGTTGCTACCGGCTGTAGCAGCCCAGGTGATTTTCCTTGTAATCTTTTTGCTGATGCGCAGTTGGGCAGCTGGCTATGTAGCTTTCAATGCCCTTTTTTATTGATGGCCACCAAAATTGCCTTCTAACTAGGTGTAATGCCTTCACAAATCCAAAGTGGCCTGCTGATTTTGAATCGTGCAAAATTGCATGAATGCCAGTCTCTGACTTTTGGTTATGTATAGTTTTTCTCCCACCCAGGGTAGACCATCTGTGATAGTGCACAGGTTCTTGTGGCTTAGGAACCATTCATCAGTTTCTAGTGCTTTTCTGAATTGAATCCCTGCCTGGCTCACTAGCGGTTTTTATAGTTTGGTTTGTGCTCAGATAGTTACTTGTGCTGCCAGTTGCGTTTCTGGCAAGAGCAGTTTTGTTACACTAGCCCAAGTGCTATTATACTGTGGCATTCTGGATAATGCATCTGCCAGGAAGTTTTTCCCCCCTGATAGATGTTTCAGTGTGAAATTGAACCGGTGGAAATGTTGTGACCATTGTGCTTGCTTAGAGGTAAGTTTCTGGGGCATCTTTAATGCTTCCAATTCTTGTGGTCGGTTCACACATGGAAAGGAATTTTGTTCCTCTCCAAAAAGTGCCACCATGTGAGAAGACCCTACCACACTGTGTACGCCTCTTTTTTCCAGACCGCCCACCTCTACTCAGTTTTGATGAGTTTTCTCGATGTGTATGCACAGGGCTATAATGCCCCTTCATCATTTTCTTGTAACAATACAGCCCCCACTGCTATGTCACTGGCATCTGCCTGAATTACAAAAAGCTTGTTGGTGTCGGGGTGCCTTAGGACTGGTTCTATGGAAAACAGCTTTTTCAGTCTCTTGAATGCAGCTTGGTGTTCTACTGTCCATTTTAACGGCTGGCTTGGCTTGAGTCCCCCCCCCCCCCGTTTTTTTAGTAAGTTTGTGATTAGTAAGGCTATTTAGGCAAAAGAGGGAATAAATTGCTGATTGAAGTTAGTGAATCCCAGGAAGTTCTGCAATTGCTTCCTTGTGCAGGGCGGTGCCCATTCTAGTACTGCCTGGACCTGCGGTATCCCAAATAGTCTATTTTATCATCAAATTCATATTTAGAAGGTTTGGCATGGAGGTGGGCTGCCCATAGTTTGTTTAGGATTGCCCTGACCAGTTTGACATTTTCATCCATGGTCTCGTGAATGTAAGGATGTCATCCACCCTTGTATAGATGCTCCCTTAGTTCATCATTTATCAGCTGTATGAATACAGCAGGAATCCCCTGTAGCCCAAAAGGTAGAACTCGGTATTGGTAGCACCCTAATAGACAATTAAAAGCAGTTTTCCTCTTGTCTCCTTCCTTAATTCTAATCCAATAATATGCTTCCCTTAGGTCTAGCTTGATGAAAATCTTCCCCTTTGAAAGGTGAGATAGCATGTCCTTCATGAGGGGGAGAGGATATAGATTGCTTTCGCTTATGGCATTCAAAGCTCTATATCCACCCAGAGGTGAAGATTTCCATCTTTCTTTTCTCGGAATAATACAGGGGCAGCCTGTATTGGCTTTGCTGGATGAATGAACACCCTTTCTAAGTTTTTATCTATGATTTTCTGTGTTTCTTCCAATTCCTGTGGGTTCATAGAGTATAAACTAGGCTTTGGAAGTTTCATCCCTGGTCTGATTTCTATTGCACAGTGGGCCGATGCAGCGGCAATTCATCAGACCTTTCTTCGTTGAACACTTCAGCTAGTCTTTATACTCCTCTGGTATTTCAAGTATTTCCTTTTCTCCCCCTATTGCAGCTTTCTCAGTCGGGATTTTCCCTGACTGGGGCTGGGCTGTTGCCTTGGTTTTCCCCTCTTGGGAATCTAAGTTCTGCTGTTCTCCAGTCCACCCATGGGTTCCATTTGGCTAGCCACACCATGCTTAGGATTATGGGACATTCCATGACAGGGGTTACCACAAATGTTATAGTTTCTATGTGATCCCCCAGGGTGAGTTGAAGCGGTAGCATTGCTAGGGTGGCGGGCATCCCCTCTGCTATGGACTCATTTAATTGACCGAACAAAATCAGTTTCTTCAGCCTTCTCACTGGTCCTAAATTCCCCACTAGTGTTGGGCTGATAAGGCAGCAGGTGCATCCAGAGTCAATTAATGCCCTAATTTCTACAGCTTCAGGCACAGTCAGGGATAGCAAAGTTACTGTCCTGGTGAGTGGCGCAATGGGTCCACTTACCAGGGGTTCATCCTTGGAATTGTCATCAGATGAGTTAGATGTTCCTGCTGTGTAGGGCAGAGTTCCCTTTCCTCGCTGAGCTGAGGCAGGGAACTCAATGACCTCTGTGCCCTTCATGGCTGTCTCATTCAGCTTCGCTGGTTTTCCGGACTTTCTGGCCAGGGTTCGGTCTGGTTTTCCCATTGTGGTGCGAGAACGGCATTCAGTGGTGTGATGTCCTTCCTTGCCACATTTGAAACACCCAGTGGTTCTTTTGGAAGTTGACAGCTGCTGGCTCACGGGTCAGCTCTGGTGGCAATTTCCCCCATGATCTTCCTATTCTGTGTTGCCTCTTGGCTAAGTCGATGTCGGCTTCCACGGCTAGGACATACCAATCTTGCAGCCAGTGAGGATCTCCCCGAGGGAGGCAGGCATCATAGAGGTCATAATTTAAGCCGTCTTTGAAATGGCTAAGCAGGATGTCCTTTGACCAGTTCAGTTTGCTGGCCAGGATTCAGAATTCTTGGGTGTATTCCACCACCGGCTGTCTGCCTTGTTTCATTGTCTTTGTCCTCTCTTGGGCTTTCCAGTCGGCCAATGGATCTTCAAACCTGCACCTGAGGGAGACTATGAATTGGTTGAAATTCAGTAGCTCCACGATATCAGTTTCATGGAGGTCTACAACCCAGTCTATTGTGATGCCATCCAAGGCAGCTTGCACGATGCAAATTCTGGCATGTCAGTGGGGATGTCCTGGTTGTACTCCTCCATATAGTTTAATACTTAGGTTAGGAAGAATCCCAGGTGCTGTGGCTCTCCACAGAACTTCACATCTAGGGGGGAACCTCTGGATGGACCGTTGCCTCTTTTTCCGTTTGTGTCATCTCCCCTCTCTTTCTGTGGCTTCCACATAATGAAGGATGGCTGCTGCAGCGGTGACCACAATGGTTTCAATGGTTCTGGCAGATGGGTCTGAAACCTCGGGTTCAAGCTCCCTTTCACTTCCTCTCCTGCTGGATCCCAGGTGGATGGTGCCTTGGTAGGATTCGGCTTTCTCCTCCTTCATGGAATCGAGGGTTATCTTCATTATGCTTCTCTGTTCTAGTAACCGGCTGGAATGCCCCGAGCAATCCTCCTCATCCTCGCTGAGATGGAGAGACCTTTCCATCTCCTCCTTTCAGGCAGGTTGATAACCGCCCCATCTGAGCATCACCTTTCTGGACTTCTTCTCCCAGTCGTCTTTCTGCCCAATGCCCATAGACTACCTAGGCTTGTGGCAGTGTTCTGTCACCACCTCCTCTTCCGAAGAGCTTGAGGATCTGGAACTGAAGTGTTTGCAGGGGTCTGCCCAGTTGGAGGTCCCCCCCCCATAGTGTATTCCTCTCTCTCTAGTTCATTGTCTGACATGGTTTACCAAATCCCCCAGTAAAGGCTTTCCTTCTGGGCTGACTATTACTGCAGATCCTGTCTAATGTCAGGGCCAATTTCAAAACCTCATCCTAAGAAAGCAGAACTTGTGGAAGCAGTCTCTTCCAAATGGAACTTTTATTAGGAGAAGTTGATAGCAGGCATAATAAACAGGATCTGAGGGTTTCCTGCTGAGATCAATAGGTTAAAAGTATCCCAAGCAAACCCCAGCCCAAAGTTCATCCGGTCAGTTCACATGGACCAATCCCCAGATGTTAAGTCCGTTATGGTAAAGAGCAGATAATGCCAGGCTGTCTCAGGGTTGCAGCAATGTTTTGTTGGCTTTTCACATCTTTTCTTTCAAACACGGAGATAAACCAGTTGCCAGAGGCACATTCCTTTCTCCACCCCCCTTTCTAGCTGATATCAAGGGGAGAGATAGTTCACAGAGGAAGTATGCAGAAAGAGCAAAGTGTTACAATGTAGTAATAGAGGGAAACAGAGCAATAAAGAGAGTAGAGTTTGAGTTAAAAGTAGAAAAGAGCCACCTTAGAATATGGGTCCTGACAGTTTTCTTGAAATTCCAATAGCTCCATTTTCAGATTTCCTAAATCTCACCAGTGTAAGCAGAAAAGATCAAATTCTTCAAATTTGGTTTTATCTGGAGATGTAAGAAAACACAGGGTTGTCTCTATCTTACGGAACTGTAAAAATCTGTTACTAAAATTCACCATTGCAGCTGCTACAATGCTAGAAAATTCCTTGTAGATTTCCTGATGGCTTGTAGGATTGTCTGCAAATGTAGAATTTTCTAAATGAATTTTTAGATTTGGAAAATATTTCAGCTGCCCACTTTCAAGGTCTCTTTCAAAAACCTGCAGTTTTCTCTCAAATGTTTTGATATCACAAAACATCCTTTCTGCTGTTTCCCCTACACCTTGTTTGTTCAGTAAATTGAAGTGTAGTGTAAAATCTGTAAAAAACATGAGGTTGGTAAGCCAAGCCATATATTCTTGCCCTTTTTCATTCATAAACAGCCTAATTTCATCCAAGCAGGCTACAAATCTCTCCAGGACACGTCCTTTGCTCAGCCCCTGGACATTATTATACATAAATAAACAATTATACTGTGTCTGAATCTGCTCAAGAAGTGCTTGAAACTGTTGACAATTCAGAGCACGACCCATGATGTAATTCACTATTTTTGTGACATCTTTGAGAATATCGTCAATTTTTCTGTTGCTTTCTCCAGCACAAAGAGCTTCTTGATGTATAATACAATGGAACTGAATGACTTGATGTTTTGTTTCTTTAATAAACAGCTGTATGAAACCAGATGTTGCCCCCACCATAGAAGGTGCTCCATCACTAGTAACTGAAACCACTTTTTCTGGTCTTATGTCTTATGACAAAAAAGCTTCCTTCATAGCATTGTAGATATCTACACCTTGTGTTCTTTCAGACAAAGACACCAATTTTACCAGCTCTTCTCTCATGATGTCACCAACAGCATAATGCAAAATTACTGCTAGCCTTGCATGATTATTTATATCCGTGCTTTCATCCAAGCACACGGAGTAACAGGCTGCCTTTTGTAAGTCAGTGGTGAGCTGTTGACTAACATCACTTGCCATGTGCTGGACTCAATCTTTCACAGTATTTCTGCTAAGTGGTATCTCAGTGATGCGTTGAATAATTTTATCCTTGTTTGGGAAATCATGAAAAAGAGAATCACTCCCAGACAACATGGCCATTTTGATAATATCCTCATCAGAGGGGCTTACTATGTTATGCTATGCACAGAGAAATTTTAAAACTGGCAGCCATTAGATGATTTGTTCTGGAAAGATAGTTGGAAAAACTAAGATACTGGGAATGATAGTTCCTCAATTTCCCTTCAAGAAACTCTTTTCTTTCAGTATTACCAAGTTGGGCAACATTTTTGTGGTTGGTTTCAAAATGCCGTCTGATACTTGATGTGCAACACACAACACTTTCGTTGCATAGAACACATAACACTTTCCCACTGCGTCCAATCACTCCAAATGACTCTGTCCAGGCCTCTTGGAATGATCTTCCACTATTTATTTAATTATTTATTTTTGCTGTAGTCATTTTTGGGTGTGTGTACAAGACTTGGAGTCTACAAAAACACAAAATTAAAAAAAAAATGAAGCAACCAATACAAATCTATCACTAGATAACTAACACTATTAACACTAAAGAAATGGATATTCCCTGAATCAAAAATCTAGGAGGGGGGGATTAAACAATGAAAGCAGTGTCTTGGATTTTACATGTTGTTGGAAAAGTACTCATCATTTTACCAGATACCGAAAATAACAGAGAAATCTGAAGCAGAACCCCTGTGTTAACAGATGCAACTGATATAAAATCTGGACAAAGAATGGTCAATAAAGTGTTCTTGGTTGTCTATTTTATCTTTCCTAATAAGCTATAACCAACTTCCTCTCTTCATTTTGCAAAACCTGTGGGTCCACGCCATTCCACATACCTGCAAGAAAGCTGCTGCAATCCGAGTACTCTAACTCAGGGTTTTTCCAGTCACATAGCAAGGTGTCAAAACTTGATGACCCCCCCCCCAAAGGAAAAAAGTGATAAAGTACAGTAGTCCTCGCCTAGTGACTGTTTGAAGTAACAATGGTACTTTAAAAAGTGATGTAAGGCCATTTTTCACACTGTGGTTCATGCCCACCCGTTGCTACTGCCACAAGGCTGGGCAGCCAACTTCTCCCCGGCCCCTGGATGTGGTAAAAGGGGCCGGGGAGAATCCCTCCACCCAACCCTGCTCTTGCTCGCTGGTTGGCTGGCTCCTTGGCCCTGCCTGGCTTACCACAGCCTGCCTGGGCCATCACCACTGCTGTTGCTGCCATTGCCATGCATGATGCTGGGCAGCTAACTTCTCCCTGGCCCCTGGATGTGGTAAAAGGGGCCAGAACCCAATCCCCCCACCCAACCCTGCTCTTGCTCACTGGTTGGCTTATCAGAGCCTGCCTGGGCTCCCGCCACCATTGCCATGAACGAGGCTGGGCAGCCAACTTCTCCCCAGCCCCTGGATGAGGTAAAAGGGGCCAGAACCCAATTCCCCAACCCAACCATGCTCTCGCTCGCTGGCTGTCTGGCTCCTCAGCCCTGCCTGGCTTACCAGAGCCTGCCCAGGCCACCGCCATTGCCACACACAAGGCTGGGCTGCTAACTTCTCCTCGACTCCTGGATATGGTAAAATGTGATTGTCCCACCCAACCCTGCTCTCGCTGGCTGGCTGGCTTACCAAAGCCTGCCCAGGCCACTGCTGCTGTTGCCATTGCCATGCACAATGAGGTAAAAGGGGCCAGAACCAATCCCCCAACCCAACCCTGCTGTTGCTGGCTGGCTGGCTGCTCGGCCCTACCTGGCTTACCAGACCTGCCCAGGCTGCCACCGCTGTCACCGCCATTGCCACACACGAGGCTAGGCAGCCAACTTCTCCCCAACCCCTGGATGAGGTAAAAGGGGGCAGAACCCAATCCCCCCTCCCAACCATTGCTGCCACTGCTGCCACCCCCGCCTCTGAAACTCACCACTGGTCACTCGTGTTCGCTCACTGTACTGTCTGCATCAAATGCTGCTCCTGCCAAAACTTGCTCCTTTTATAGCCTCCCCCCCAGCTCTCTCAGCTTTCCCAGACTATGAATGCATGAAGAGGGGGAGGGAAGTATCCCAGCCCTGCGTCCCTCTGTGGCAATGACATGCCATAGGTTCGCCACCATGAACTTAGATGAAGGAATAGAAAGGGAACTCATCAAATTTGCAGATGACACTAAACTGGCAGGAATAGCCAATACCCCAGAAGACAAGCTCAGGTTTTGGATCCATTGTTTAAATGAACAATTAGCCTTATGCAACAAAATGAACTTTAATGTGGAGAAAAGCAAAGTTTTACATTTAGGCAGGTAAAATCAAAATTATAAGGACAGATTATGTGAGACCTGACTCAAAAACAGTAACTGTGAGAAGGACCTTGGAGTCCTAGTGGATGATCACTTGATTTGTACCAGTAGTGTGCAGCAGAAGCCAAAAAAGCTAATACAATCCTAAGTTGTATAAACAGAAGCATAGAACCAAGATCACACAAAGTATTAGTGCTACTTCTTTGCATCCATCCTTACCCCCTCATGAGAAATGCAGTAGCCCAGATAGTCGATTCTATCCTTATGGAATTCATATTTCAAGAGCTTGCCGTACAGTTTAGCAGCTCAGAGCTTTTTCAAGACTGCCATGATTAATTTCACATGTTCTGCCTTATTTTTGGATGTAAATCAGGATATCGTCCAAATAGACCAGAATCCCTTATACAGGTGCTCATGGAGGACCTCATTGATCAGTTGAATGAAAACTGCAGGGGCTCCCTGGAGGCCAAAATGAAGCATCCTGAACTGGAAGCAGTCTAAAAGGCAAATGAAAACAGTCTTCCCTTCATCTTGCTCCTTAATCCTGATATGATAATATGCTTCTCACAGGTCTAGCTTCAAAAAAAATGTCTGTTTTGCCAGGTGGGCTAACATATCCCTCATGGGGGCAAGAGGCAGTAGTGGGATTCAGTCAGTTCGCACCACTTCAGCAGAACTGGTAGCTAATGTTTTTATTGCTCAGGCCCAGAAAGGACTTCCAGAAGCAGCATCCACACAGAGAAACAGTTGTTCATATATTTGAATCCCACTACTGGCAAGGTGTACGCATTTTCCACTGATACTGAGTTCAAACATCTATAATTTATACAGAGGCGACAAGACCCAGCCTTCTTTTCCCTGAATAGGACAGGCACTGTAACCTGGGGTCTGGCAGGCTAGATGAACCCCTGGGCTAAATTCTTGTTGATGAATCTGCGGCGCTCATCTAATTCTCTAGGGGTCATCGCATATAGCTTCGGCTTTGGCAACTTAGCTCCAGGGACGATCTCAATAGCACAGTCCATAGGTCGGTGAGGGGGAAGCTCATCCAACCTCTTCTCACTGAAAACCTTGGCTAGGTCCTGGTACTCTTTCAGAATGCTCAGAAGCTTTTGCTCACTCAGCGCAGAGGCTAGTTCCTGCTTCAGACCTACCATCTTATTTCCAGGCAACCCCAGAGGAGGTGCTTTCTTCCTTGAGAACTTTAGCCACCCCTCTCTCCAATCGATGAGGGGGTTCCATTTTTTTAACCAAGACAGTCCAAGTACCAGGGTCCATTCCATGCTGGGAGCCATGATGAATGCTAAAGTCTCTGAGTGGCTTCCCATGGTCAGTCCCAGGGGCTTGGTTACGAAACTGGCTGAGATGCCCCCTACTACGGACCATCAAGCTGGCAGAAAGTGATGGGGTCCTTGAGTTTTCTTAGGGGAAACCCCAATTTCCCAACTAAGTTGGGACTTATTAAGCATTCTGTGCAACTTGAGTCCAGCAGAGTGGTTAAGGCCATTTTCCTGCCTGTGCCCAGGATTGTCAATTCTATGGGCATAGTTTTGGGGTCAATTGGCCCAGTTACCAATGGATTATCATCATAATTGCTCTCTAACAGCTTTGGGACTCAGGGGAGCTCCATGACCTCCGAGGACTTCAAGGCTGTATCTTTTGAGCGCTGGGTGGATTTGCTGCTTGGTTTCTCCCCAGAGATGCAATCCGACTTCCTGACTGGGATCTTGCTACAACACTCCGTGGTGCGATACCCTTCCTTGCCGCACTTGAAACAGGGTAGAATGCAGTGGGGTTACAGAGACTTTTCCAAACTCTCCCTTGCTCTTGAGCCAGGTTCATCTCCCCGGTTTCATGGGATAGTACAGGTTCAGAGTCTGGTCAATTTCCACCTCTTCGGCCAGAAGACACCATTCATAGAGACAAGCAAGTGCCCCATGAGCCACATAGGCATTGTACAAGTCGTCATTCAGCCTGTCCTGGAAACAGCTTATCAGGATGTATTTGGGCCAGTTCAAGCAGCAAGCCAAGTGTCCCTGGCTTTCCGGTCTGCTAGGCGATCTTCAAAATGGTGTCTCAGGGCTGTTATGAAACAGAGTTCCAAAGTTCGGGAGCATTACGGTTGTATAGGTTCAGCATCCACTGTGTGGCTGTCCCTTCCAGGGCTAGGGTGATGATCCGGATTTTGGCGGCTTCATTGGGAGAGACCTCCCAAACACTTTATTTATTTATTTATTTATTTATTTATTTATTTATTTATTTATTTATTTTTATATGCCGCCCAATCCCAAAGGACTCAGGGCGGCATACAAACTTAAAACAATCATCAACAATAAAACAATAAAATAATACAATCATACCGCGAGTCCGATCATATCCCGCCCCCCTCTGGGGACATCAGCCCCAGGCCTGCCGGAACAGGAGAGTTTTAACGGCTTTCTTAAAGGCCGGCAGGGTGGGAGTAGTTCGAACCTCAGGGGGAAGTTGATTCCACCAGGTCGGAGCCACCACAGAAAAGGCCCTTCCCCGAGGGCCTGCCGGCCGACATTGTCTGGCCGACGGGACCTGAAAGAGGCCCAGTCTATGGGACCTCACCGGTCTCTGGGAACTGTGCGGCAGTATGCGGTCCTGTAAGTAACCTGGCCCTATGCCATGAAGGGCTTTAAAGGTGATAACCAACACCTTGAATTGCATCCTGAGACCCACAGGAAGCCAGTGCAGCTCGCAGAGGATAGGTGACACGTGGGCGTACCTTGGCGCGCCCACAATCGCTCTCGTGGCTGCATTCTGAACCAACTGCAGCCTCCGAACGCTCTTCAAGGGTAGCCCCATGTAGAGTGCGTTACAGTAATCCAGTCTTGAGGTGACAAGGGCATGAGTGACTGTGAGTAAAGCCTCTCGGTCCAAATAAGGCCGCAACTGGTGCACCAGGCGAACCTGGGCAAAGGTCCCCCTGGCCACAGCCTATAGATGTTGTTCCAAATTTAGCTGTGAGTCCAGGAGGACACCCAAGTTGCGTGCCTGCACTGAGAGAGGTAAATTTGCCCCCCCCCAGGACTAATGATGGACCATCCAGTTGACCTTTGGAAGGCAAGACCCAGAGCCACTCGGTCTTGTCAGGGTTGAGTCTAAGCCTGTTCACGCCCATCCAGACCCTCACATCTTCCAGGCACCGGCACATCACATCGACTGCTTCACTGAATGGACACGGGGTGGAGATATATAATTGGGTGTCATCTGCGTACTGATGATACCTCACCCCGTGTCGCTGAATGATCTCACCCAGTGGTTTCATGTAGATGTTAAAAAGGAGGGGGGACAGGACCGAACCCTGAGGCACCCCATGATCGAGGCGCCTAGGGGTCGATTTCTGTCCGCCCGCCAACACCGACTGCGACCTGTCAGAGAGGTAGGAGGAGAACCACCCCAAGTCTCCGAGATGACGCAGAAGGTCGATGGTATCGAAAGCCGCTGAGAGGTTCCGGGCTCACCAGAGGTCATCGGTCAGTGCGACCAAAGCAGTCTCAGTGCTGTACCGGGCCTGAAACCAGATTGAAAAGGGTCCAGATAATTAGTTTCATCCAAGGATCGCAAGAGTTGGGACGCCACCACCTTCTCTACAACCTTCCCCACAAAGGGGAGGTTGGAGACAGGACGAAAGTTCTTCAAAACAGCTGGATCCAGGGAAGGCTTCTTGAGGAGGGGCCTCACCACCGCTTCCTTTAAAGGTTGCAGGAAAGACCCCTCCATCAAGGAGGCATTGATTATCGCCTGGAGCCAGCCTCGTGTCACCTCCCTACTGGCAGAAACCAGCCAGGAGGGGCACGGGTCCAATAAACAGGTGGCGGCATTCATTGCCCTCACGGCCTTGTCCACTTCATCAGGGGTCACAGGCTCAAACTCGCTCCAGATAACATGACTAAGACCAGCCCCCGGCAACTCGGCTGGCACTGCCCAGTCGGAGTCCAGGTCTCTTTGAATCTGAGCGATTTTGTCCGAAAGAAATGGAATAAACTCCTCAGCTCTCCCCTGCAAGGGTTCCTCCGCCTCCTCCACTTTAAGAAGGGAGCGGGTCATCCTAAACAAGGTGGCCGGGCGAGATTCTGCGGACGCAATAAGTGCGGAAAAGTGAACACGCTTTGCCGCTCTTATCACCACTAAATAAGTCCTAAGATAGGCTCTTAATAGTGATCGGTCAGATTCAGAGTTACTGGCCCTCCAACGTTGCTCTAGACGTCTCTTGTGGCGCTTCATCTCCCGGAGCTCCTCAGTAAACCAAGGTGCCCTCCGGGGACCACCACCACAGAGAGGTTGCAAAGGCACAATTCGATCCAGGGCCCCAGGCGCCGCCTCATTCCAGGCCGCAACCAGGGACCCAGATGAGTTGTGGACAAGGGAGTCAGGTATTTCCCCAAGCTCCTCCTGGAACCGATCTGGGTCCATTAGGCACCTGGGGCGGAACCACCTAGTCGGCTCCCTCTCCCTGCGATGGGGGAGTGATGCTCTGAAGTCCAGCCTCAATAGCAAATGATCTGTCCATGACAAGGGAGAGATCTCTGTTCCCCTTAATTCCAGATCATGTCTCCATTGCCCCAAGAGAAACACAAGGTCGAGTGTGTGACCACCCCTATGAGTCGGATCCTGAATTACCTGGGTCAGGTCCATGGTTGCCATGGAAGCCATGAACTCCTGCACCGCCTCTGAGCGATCGCCGAGTGATGGTAGGTTAAAGTCCCCCAGTACCATAAGTCTGGGGAACTCCACCGCCAACCCGGCTACTGACTCCAGCAATGCAGGCAGGGCTGTTGCAACGCAGCTGGGAGGTAGGTACGTCAGCAGCAAGCCCAACTGAACCCGTGAACCCAACTTCAAGGGACTCACACCCAACAACCTCCGAGGCAGTAATCCCACGAGGACTCAAGGGCTTCCGAGCGATGACTGCCACTCCCCCACCCCTGCCCTGATGTCGAGGCTGATGAAGCACCACAAACCCGTCCGGGCACATCTCTGAGAGGGAAACACCCCCCTCAGGGCCCAGCCAGGTTTTGGTTATACATGCCAGGTCCGCCCCGCTGTCCAATATTAAATCACGGACAAGGGGGGCTTTGTTGACAACGGACCTGGCATTAAGCAACAGCAGCCTACAACTAGGGCCCTGTACTCCCCTGTCACCAGTACTACAGGATGAGCCTTTTGAGGGGCCGGAACAAGGAATCGCTCTAATATAGCGAGTCCTCGGCTCCCGCCATATCTGCTCATCCCAGTCATAACCGGGATGCTCCGACCTTCTCCCCTTCCCGGAGTACCCCCACCCTCACCAGCCTTCTCCCTTCCTGACCGGACTAGCTTTCCATACAGACCAAGCGCAAGGGTAAGCCCAGCCCCCCCTGCTTTTGCTATTGCACTCAGCAGAGGGGGTACCAGGCTCCGCCCCTGACTCCACCATTCTCATACCCCAAACACTCAATACACATTCACACTCAATTTATATACATAAAAATAAAAATATTCACATTCATACGCCCTAAATACAATAATAAAATTTATACATAACAGGGCCACCATTCATCTACGTACATACACATACCCACAACAAACATTCTCTAAAAAATATTGCCCCTCTGTGTCCCAGGCTGGTCCAATGTGGCCGGTTAGGTGATCATTAGGTACTTGTCTTGGGGCAGCCCGTACTTGGCCTTATGCTCCTCAAAGAGCTGGGTCAACTTCTCCAAGTACCTCTCGTGCAGCTCATCAATGGCTTCTCTGGATATCCAACAATTGTGTAAAGTCAACCCAGCCACGGCGGGACTGTAATTCGTCTTCTTCCACGGGGTGCCAGTGTAGGCCGGCTCCTCCGGCCTGCTCAACAGCCTCTCCAAGGGCCCGTTCCCCAACGCGGCGGGACCCAGCAACAGCGTACAATTGAAGCTGAAGGTGCTGGCCTTGTTGTCGCGCTTCCTCTTGTTGCTGGCCATCACTGCAGCGGCGGCGGTTGCCGCTGGGTCAGCGGGCAAAGTCACGCAGGGAGCCCAGGTCACCGGAGAAGGCCCCGCTGCGGAACCCGAGGAAAACGACGAGGCGGAGGCAGCGATGATAGCGGAGAAGAAGGAAAAGGAAGCCACACACGGGGCAGCGAGGGTTGGCTGAGCGCCGGGCAGGATTGCCCAGGCTGCGGCAAGGCCTGCCACCGCGGGGGAGGCTGTGGCTGCTGGTGGGGCAGGCCGGCACTCTCCAGCGGCAGAAAGTCAGGCTGTGGGTCGCCGCCACACGGGACATGTCGGGCAGCAGGGACGAGGCGGTGGCGGCCTCCAGGCACAACGAAGCGGCCGAGGCGGCGGACAAAGAAGTCGAGGCCGAGGAGGAGGCCGGGGTGGGGCGGTGGGCTGGGGCGGCGGCAGCGGGCTGGGGTGGCGGCAGCGGCTGCTACCTGCAGTGGGCTGGGGTGGCGGCGGCGGCTGCTACCTGCAGCGAGCCAAGGCGGGGCGGCTGCTCTCTTCGTCCCCCCCTGCCTCCATGCCGTTTTGCATGTAGGTGAGGACATGAGTCAAGAAGAAGCCTAGCTGCTGCGGATCCCCATCAAATTTGACTCCCAATGGAACCAGCTTTGGCTCTTTGAAGGGAATTCTCTCTTTGGGTGTTTGTGGGGTCTGGGCTCTCCAGGTGGTTGCTTGATGTCATACTGCTGGAGTTGCCTCCACCATCTTTGTTGCACCTGCAGCCCCCACTGCCTTCTCTGTTATCACCACCTCTCCTTTTCCACTCCCAGACTCCTTGGTTAATTCTTCCTTCTTTTCTGGGCAGCTCTAGGACTTGGCTTTTAAATCCTCAAAAGCTTCCACCATGTAATGCATGGCTTGTTTCAGGATCACCTCCATTGGGTCCGACTTCCAGTCCAGATCTTCATCGTCAGACGGAAGTCCTGTCTTTTTCTTGCAAGTCCTTTTCCCCCTTATTCTGGTAAGGGTTACTTACTGGAACCTTTCCTCCCAGTTCATTCTCCTTCCGACATGAGCACCATCTCAGTCTCAAAGTGTCTTCTAAGGCAGAAGCTTCCTCCACCCAAGTGGAGGTGCATTCTCTCTGTCAGATCCCCAAACCCTTATTGTTTTCCCTGAATATGTGTTCTTGTTTGGGGCCTGCCATTCTGGGAGGGGAGGAACTTGCTTGGGTTAACTTTCACTTTCTACCCTTCCTCTCCCACCTCTTTCTTGAGAGAAGAAAGTGCCTCCCTTATCAGGGAGACAGTTACTGAAAAACAAAACTGGAGAAGACCTTGATATATGTGCTAACTTCTGCCAGTTACCCAAATATCGTGCCAGCTGTGGATTGGCTGGATTTCAAATGGACATTATGACTTAGGTGGGAGGAGGAAAATTGCTAATTTAACTATACCGTTTGAGCTGGATTTTCCCCAGGTCTCGCCTTGACTTTCCTACTGTCACTAGGCCCTAATAAAAGTTCCTTTTGAGACAATGCCTGTTTTCAGGAGTTCTGCTTTCTTGGATGGTTAGCTGAAGTGGATCCTTACACTCTGGGATAAATCCAAATGGTGCTTCACTGCAGTCTTCGGATCCAATTTCTTCCATTTTGCTGTGCACGGGCCCCCTCAGTAGGGCAGATGCCTCTCTTGGTTGGGCACTACTGCAGACCTTGCTTTATATAAGGACCTCCTCAACTAGATCTCCTAAGAAAGCAGGCATTGTCTCAAAATGAACTTTTTATTGAGAGTTAATAATGGCAAGAGAGCAAAGCAAGGTCTAAGATTTAGTGCGTAAAAGATTACATCAAAAAGGCAATTTAGAACTCCTCCCCCTAGTGTCCAACCATCCAATTGAAATCCAGCCAATCCACAGGTGCCACGATGTTATGAGAAGCTGGAGATTTAGCTTGCTTCTCAAGGTCTCTCTTGGTTTCATTTCCCAGCAGTCTCAGGTTCAGGTGTCTGGAGATAAGACAGATGTTTTCAGATTGCATTTCTTTTGCCTAGAGGGAAGGCATCTCACCCAGAGCAGAGCAAAGCAAATAACAATCCCCCTGCAAATACCCTCCCCCAACAATATGGCAAGCCCCAAGAATACATAGGCAAAAGCAAGAAAAGGGGTAAAGGGAAAGATTAAAGCAGATATGTTGAGGGTTCTGGCAGAAGGTTTGCATGATCATGCAAAATTATTTGTGATGTCTTAGCTATGCAGCAAGAGCATTGAAAAATGTCTTGGCTGCTTGTGCTAGCTATTTTCAAAGAAAAAGAATTCCTAATGAGTACGGCTCCAGTATGCTTGTATAATTAGGGATGTTTGAGTAATCTAATCATTGGAGAAAAACAGGGTAAGCTTCATTACTTGAGTCAGCCTCAAAAAATATTAAGCATTCCTTGCCTACTTCATTTGTTAAAAAATTAAAAAGTAGCATTAACTAAAAAGGTTTCTTTTAAAGGATTTTATTTTAAAAAGGGTGTTTTAATCAGAGTAATATATTAGATAATATAAAGTTGCCACTTTTAAGCACTTCAGTAGCATAGCCTTAATTAATGTTTATCTGATACAAATTTCAGTAAATAATTTTGTAATAGTTTTGTCTCATTTAATAATCTGCTTTGCTAGGCATAGCAAAAGAGCAGGCTAATTAAATTCCAAAAGAGCAGACAGAAAAGATATCAATTGATCCTACATTCTTTCACACACTAATCTTATATATTCTACTATAAACTGTTATTAATAGCATTATGATGATAATGGTAATAAGAACCAATTATCTGCTCTTGAAGCTCTATTCAGCAAAGTGGTTTCTGCTGTACAGAGGAATGGAGATATTAAGATGGCCTCTCAAAAATACATGAGCAAGTGGATCCTAACATTTTTCTAGAAAGCAAAGAATTACCAGGCCAATCTATTCCATCTTACTTCATGGAAAGTGATTATATGACTTATATACATTTGAAGATTTTTGAGGAATGTTAATATTTACCAATCGTTCTTACCATTTTAAGAAATTTAGAACAGAATAGAATATCTTTATTGTCATTGTGTAACTCACAACAAAATTAAGTGCTGTCCACAGTGCATACTACATGTAAGTAAAAGCCACAAATAAGAACATACATTATATACACACCCCCTTCACATTCTATTCACCATTGCGCTGCCCTGATATTGCACTTCAGTGTTGCACTATTGTAAGGACCCACCCCACTTTGCATCTTAAGAAGACAGAACTCTTGGAATAATTCTTCCAACAGGAATCCTTTATTAAGAGATAATGGTTGCAGGCGTTCTAGACAGGACTTGGGGTCCAAGCTCTCCCATTCAAGGTTTTAAGGGGTTTCCCAGTAGCCCCACCCAATCCCCCCCCTACTTCCAGCAACAGTCTCAGGCATTACATTTCCCACCCCTTTTCCTTTCTGCCGGCTGGATGGAGACTTCAGAGAAAACTACATGAAAGGTAATAGCCTCCTTTGTTATGATAAGGCCTTTTGGTGCTATCCACATTCAATCCCTTTGAAGTTGTACCGAAGGAAGTGAGGGCCATAAAGCCCCTTTGTTCACCCCCTTCCCCTCCTTGTATGACAGAATCCAGAGGCGGCAGAAATGGGGTTTTCTATAATTGATAACTAGAGATGAAGTATAATTGGATTCTGACAACTATACTGTGATATTTAATATAGTTACAACTCTGGGATAAAAACTATTTTTTCAGCCTATTTGTTTTTGTTTGTATTATCCTGTACCGTCTGCCAGATGGTAATAGCTCCCCCCCCCCCAAAAAAAGAATTTCCGGAATAGTTGAGTCTTTAAGAATATTTTGAGTTTTCCTAAAACAATGGGAACTGTACAGTTCGTCCCAGAAAGGAGGAGAGGGCAGCCAATTATCCTCTGGGTGATAGTAATGACCCTCTGGAGCACTTTCCTATCTGCTACTGTGCAGCAAACAAAACACACACAAATGCAGTAGGTTAGAATGCTCTCTATGGAGCAACGGTAGAAGGTCACCAGCAGTTTTTTATTCATTTGTTGTTTCCTGAGAAGTCTTAAGAAATATAATCTCTGCTGAGCCTTCTTAACCACTGCTATAACATGAGCACTCCAGGTCAGGTCCTTCTTTATGGTAACACCCAGCAACCTAAAGCTTTCCATCTGCTCCACACAGTCTCCAGTGATGATCAGGGGCTGAATACCTCACCTATTCTTCCTGTAATCTACTATAAGCTCCTTGGTCTTAGTTTTGTTGAGAACCAAATTATTATCTCTGCACCACAAGAGCAACCCCTCCATCTCATCCCGGTAGGCAGACTCATCTGCCTTGGAGATAAGCACCACCACTGTTGTATCATCTGCAAATTTAACAATAATATTGCTGGGATGAGTGGGGGTGCATGTTTAAAAAAATGAAGAAAAGAATGAAAGATTTTATTACATATCATTTTTGTAAAAAATCATCAAAAGACAAGAATGTCTATAGGTTTCTGAAAGTTACCAGAACGTTTATAATAAAATATAAATAGCATTTAATTAATGACCAGCATTTATCAGTTTAGTGCTAGGGTTGCTGGCAATTCCAATGATCAAAAGTCATATGTTTAATCACAATAGTTCTAAACCATGAGGAGATTAAACATAACTTGGATAACATAAATGAATACACTTCTAACTTAAATTTACAATCAAAAAACATCCAAAGAATGATGGTAAAGAATGAACAAACAAATCAGATAACAGAACTAGAAAAAAATGACTTAAATGGCAAAGTCACAAATGAAGGGAATTATAACTAAATACAAACAGGAAAAAACTCACAAGATTTGGATACAACAATAAATATGGAAAAGATATGCATTAGAACGTCAAAATAAACCTGAGAAGAAAGAAGCTTAACAAAATGGACACTGCTAGGAGAATCACTATTTGGGAGTCAAAAAGCATACATCTTACATATTATGTATCCTCCACGCCTAACAACAACTACAAAAATACAAGAACTGTTTGATAACTTGAAAATATTAATTTGGAAAACAATTTGGCAAAGGAAGAAGATTAGAGACGGGCTTAAGAGACTTGACTCGCTCTACCAGATGGAATATTATAAGAGAAAGCACTGGTTTGAATATGGCTAAATAAACAAATAACTTTGGCTATAAAGGGGCTTTAGAATAAGTGGGATAAGAGATATAAGTAGTATGGTATTTTTTGATAAGACATAAAATGTAAAAATATTGGTATGATCAAAGTGAAGGAAAAGTTTGAACTTTAAAGACAAATTAAATTTGAAAAGATTTAGGATTAAGGAATAATTGAAATATTGAGGGGAAATTAGGCTTAATAAGAACTTTGAAAAAAGAATATATAGTGATTCAATCAATTTTACAAATAGAAGTGAAATATAAATTGATTAGAAAAGATGCTATAGGTAGATGTTATGATAGATAAGTAGTATAGTATTTCTATAATATATAAAATATGAAAATACTGGGATGATATATTTAAGTGGAAAATTTCGATATTTAGATGTTAATTACTGAAAAAATTATGATTGATAAGAATTGTTTGAATATTATGGAGAAATTGAGCTTAAACAAGATTTATGAAAATAAGATATATGGTGACTCAATAAGATAACATTTATGAAAATAACGTAAGTTGATAAGAAAAAAATGCTATATATGGATGCTATTATTGTTGGTATACATATAGAAGAAAATGTTTTATTTAATCATTTACATATGAAAAATATCAAATATCAAAAATATATTTGTTTAATGGTGAAGAAGGAGAATGCTATTGGGAGAAGAGAGGACCAAGGAAATATATTATCAACTGATATACTGATAATGGAAATATAAAAATTAATTATTATTTACTGTTAGTTAACTATTATTGATTGTATATAACAATTCATGAACCAAGACAACACGCTGTACACCAGACACTAAGGTTGTTAATAAATAAATAAATAAATAACACTTTTACCCAAAAAAAGTCATATGTTTAATATAACACTTAAACGTGTACACAACCAGACCCATGATCTTTATGCTGGATGAAAATAATTGACATTTCTGAAACATCTTCATAAGCTTGTGCCTGGGGCAATTCTAATACTGTTTGATTTGGTTTGATTTTATACTACTTTTTTAGGTATATAAATTAGACACAGTGAATTATTTTATTAACTTTTAATTATTTATAATTAGGGTTTGTATGCTGCCTCCTTTCTTTGGTCTAGATGCCTTATAATATAACGTGATACAAAAGCAATAAGTAAAATAAAAACAAATGCTTATACCAGAATTGGTCATGAATTATCAATATTTTTAACAATAAAGACCTCTAAAAATCTCTAACAATAAAAAAATTAAACAACACTATCAGTGGTCTTATATATATTGTCAAAACATGGAGTTACAACTCAGGATGAATGATAACAGCCATTCCTTAAAGTCTCTGTGAAAGAACAGCATCTTGATTGCTTTATTGATAAAGAGGAGACTCTTCTATCTTCTGGGGGACACACTATTTCAAACGACAAAAGCCATAGCAGAAGAAAGGGGTTTCCTGACTCCTACCATCTAATTCACGAAGGAAGGAGACTTGCAAAATGTGCCTTTCTTCTAGTTTGTCAAATACTGGGTTAATTCTGTTCAGAATGGAGGGTGTCAAAGATATTCCAGTTTACTAGATGTAGTGAAAAGAAGAAAAGTTCATCATGTGTCTCACAATTAATATGTTTGTTTTTATTTTTAGGAACGACTCCTGATGAGCCTTTTGCCCAGAAATGTTGCCATGGAAATGAAGGAAGATTTCCTTAAGCCACCTGAAAGAATTTTCCATAAGATCTACATTCAGAGGCATGACAATGTTAGGTGGGTTTGATATGAACTTACAAAATAAATCATGCTGTATGAACTTTTCATGTATCTACAGTAATGAGAGGCATTAAAAAGCAAAAACAATGAAAATCTGAGTGTCTGCAAGTGAAGAGACTATCAACTTATTTTGAGTCAGTACAATAGTAAATATAATTTTAATACAAGGATAAATACAATCTCATTCAAAATATTATAAGAGCCAAGCAAATACCATGCTAGTTTTTATCAGAGATGGACAATGTTTTTGTGAAACTCTTGTATAGTATTAATTTAGTATTTCTTTTACATATGTGAAACATCTAAATGACTGCTGTTTCTGCACAATTTGGCATTTACACTATACACTACTTGAATATCAAAGTTACTTATTTTTGATGTTTACCATTGACTGAAAATAATAAAATACAGATTCCAAATTAATTTTAATTTCTGATTAAATTAAAATCTGATTATTTTCTAATCTTCACAATTTTCTACTTCTTTCCTGTTTCACTGAGATTATTCTGTGATTTTTTTTCTTTTTACAATGTCAAGGCCCCAATATAATTATTTACAGCTATTTTTCTTACAAAGTCTGGATGGTTTGTTTCTTGATGAGTTTGAGCCCACACTCACTATCTTTAAGAATATATCTCCACATGACTCACATGCAAATGTGAGCAAACTTATTACCTTTGCTTCCAAGTTACAAAGAGCAAGAAGGTTCACTTATTTTACTGAATTGCTTCATTTATATATTTCATTGAATTCTGAAAGTTTGTAGCATGCACCTTTTATAGATAAAACTTTATTTAGAATTTCATGCCTGAAAATAAACTTGCATTTAGAATATCAGTCTGGGATCACTTGGAAGAAATCATAAAACAGTCTCTAAAAAGTAAGGTGGGGTATCACCTGGTGTCAAAAGGTGATAAGGCATATTTTCAACAAAACCTCTGGGATGTTGTTTTGCTTCACCAAATTGCTTTTTCAGATCCATCATTCAGAATCTATCTCTCTTTCATTAGATATCTCAATCCAGTAGAAAAGCATTTGTTTAGGGAAAACATTCATTCTTATGAAAGGCTGGCTAAAAATATTCCAGATTACCTCTTGGGCATATGCTGCCCTCATATTTTTCTGATAAGTATTCTGTTTCCCACAGCATTCCCTTGCTGGGTGAGTGTTTACTACTTCACCAGCACTTAAGTGGTTCATAATCCAACTGTATGCAATGTCTCAGGGACTTGGGTGAGCCATTTACTCCATACACATATTAATCCATTAATGGTAAGCTACTTAGTGGCAGAACAAATCACCATCCTGTACAAAAGAATAAGCTAAAAAGCTAAGTCATTACCTGCCTCACACATCTCTTATTTTATCTAACACAACCCTTATTTTTTTAAGAACGTGCATAAGAGATAGGTCTCCTTATGTGCTTACAGTAGTAGCAACAAAAGCAGCAGCCATCTTCTATCCTTGCAACTCTCTATGCCCATCCCATAGACACACCGCAGCTGGTTCATACATAATATTGAAAGAAAATGTAGATTTTATTTTTGTTTAAAAGGTTTAGCGTGGCTTTGTGGCATTCGACAAACAATGTGTCAGCATTGTGACAACAGAAGAAATTGTAGCCATTTCACTTTTGTTTTTCTTTGTAACTTTCCACTCTATAGCTGGGGTTTTCCTTGTAGACAGACAAAACGGAGAGGGGGAGGTATAAGCATTCTTAGTTAGTCATAACAATTGCAGCTGCGGTTACAATCAAGGTCAATGTGAGTGAAGAATTTTGGCGGTAGAAGGGTTGGGAAGAAAAGCCTGTGTTTTTTTGTAATTGGGGTATGTGATGTATAACAGCTTGGTTTGGGATGGGAATTGCAATTTGTATCACAGGAGAGAACTTTTAGTTTTGAGTTCAACTATGTAAGTGCCGATATTTTGTTTCCGAATAAAATGTTCTTTAAGGACAAATTTCTTGCCTTGAAGTTCCTTTGACTGATTTTATCTATCGAAACCATGATATTAAGCCAAAACTGCCATCTATATTAACATCATTGGACGTTCTGAGCTCCAGTCACCTTCCCAAAACCAGGAAGGAGTTGACAAAGATTCAGGGAAGATTTCAGTATGGAGAGAAAAGAAGCACCCACAATCAGCAACCTGACCATGGCGGCTGCCTCAGCAGAGGGAGAGCAAGCCCTTGCGTTGTTGCAGAAAGTGGGTTCGGAAGTTCTGCCAGCAGGAGCGAGACCCAAAATGCAGGAGCTATTGTGGTCTTCAGAGTGGACCCTGCCCAGTGGAGATTCTAAGTACCCCAAGACAGAAAACTTCCAGTTTGGAGCATGACAGGATGGGTGGAAGTAGCTGGGGCTCTGGCTTTGCAACCCAATTTCGGTCTGCCCAGCGACCCTAAGAGGTTGGAAAGCTGCCCTGGAGGGGCAACGAAGAAGGAGGGATATTCAGGAGCCCAGACCAGATGGCAGTTGGTCCAGGCAGACTGAAGAAACCCTCTGAAAGGATACAGGAAAGGCTGCCAGGTGCACCCAGGCAGCCCTAGTCATCACCAGCTGGAAGGAAAACAAGGAGCAGCAGCGCTCCCCCAAACATCTGATTGTCAATAGTGTGCTGAAACTGGGTGAGCCAGGCTCTTTTCCTTTTGTAATTACAATTTAAACATTGATCCCCTGACTGGGTAGAGCTAAAAAGCAAATATCCCAGAAGGACTAAAAAGCAGCAAGCAAGTACAAGGGAGAAGGTCTCTTAAGGAATACAAGAAAAATCTTTTAAAATTGAACTCAGATTGATTAAAAAAAAGATTACCTGTTGTGTAAGAGATGGAAAAAAATTTTTAGCTACAATCCTAAGAGTAAATAATCTATAAAGAATTTTAAAAAGGAAAACTTTGCAATAATTTTTTAACTAGACATTGACCTAAATAGCAAAAAAGGACATCTAGTGGTGGAAGAAGATACCACAACACTATAAATAATAAAATATTTTTGAAAGACTGTGACCTTGGGACAACATCTGGTCTAAACAAAGTGCCTTGACATGAGTTTTTAAAGAAGACTTCACAATTAAATTTGTTGAAATTATTTGGAGACAGCAAAGGTTTTACATTTGAGATCTGACTGGAGGAATTGGATTTGGCCTAAAGTAGTTGGCTTTTTCTTTTTTCCCCCTTTTCCTTTTAACTGGATTAAAATTGAAGATAGTTGGCTTTTTTACTTCTTTCTCCTCTTTTTTTTCTTTTTGCCTGCATTATTTTGTCTTCTCTCCCTGAGATACTGGACTTTGCCTAAAGTAGTTGGCTCCTTTCACAGTTTGGATTTAAGCCTAAAATAGTTGGCTGGAAAAATGAGTGCACCAAACCTTACTAGACTTATGAAAAAGACCTGGTCTGCACAATCTGTGGGAACACCTAGTCCAACAGCCCAGGAATCTATTGAAACAATGTTGCAGCATGAAAAAAATAAGCACTGCTCAAAATGAGATGCAAACTATATTAAAATTGATTCAGGAATTAATGCAAAAAATCATGAAGAGATACAAAGTAAATTTGATAAACTAAGTGAAGAAATTTTGGATGTAAAGACACAATTCGAAGTGCATCATCAAATGTTGCTTAAAAATGAACAAAGAATTCAGAAAATGGAAAATAAATCAGAAGATATTGATTTAAAAAATGGAAATATTATTACAAGAAAATGAAAAATTAGAACAAGCAAATCAAAACCTTGAGGGAGCCGTTGCGATCCTAGAAATGGAAAAAGCAGAACACTACTTAAGATTTCAAAACATTCCTGAAGATAGATATGAAAACATAGCAGTTGTGATCATTGAACTCTTGGCAGAGGCTTTGAAAGCCGATAGAGAAGAGATGCAAATAGAGATAGATGAAGTATTTCGAATGAATTCAAGCAATACAAAGATATTTAAATTACCTAGAGAAGTGCACGTGAGATTCATAAAGAAAACACACGAGATGAAATATTGAGGAAAGTTCGAGAGGAACCATTACAATATAAGAACAAAGAATTTGTGGGGTTTTTTTTCTTTTTTTTTCTTTCTTTTTTCATTATTTGAAACAACATAATAATGATTTGATATGTTTGCAGGAGACTCATATAACTTTAAAGGATTCTAAATTTTTGATGAATTCCCGTCTGGGCACACATTTTACTGCTCCAGCCCCTGGGAAAAAAGGGGGAGTGGTAATTTATGTGAAGAAAACTTTTTCAGCTAAACTAATTGAGGCTGATTCTGAAGGAAGATATCTTTTTGTGGAATTATTATTACAAGGCCGAAAGGTTCTTATTGTGGGACTATATGCTCCCAATCAACAACAGAAACAATTTTATAAGTTGCTGCATGGCAAGATATCTCAGTTGGATTATAAATCGGTAATTTTGATGGGTGACTGGAATGGGGTTTTAGACCCAACTATAGACAAAAGAAGTTCCTCTAAAACTTTTATTCAAACTAAATTACCTATGACTTTCTTTGATTTGAAGGAAGAATTGGAGCTTATTGATATTTGGCGAGAAAGGAATACAAGTGATAGAGACTTTACCTTTTATTCTGATAGACACCAGTCATTTTCAAGGATTGATTTTTTTTTGATTACTAGTGACTTCCTCCCTAGAGTGAGGAAGGTGAAAATTTTTCCTAGAACATTGTCAGATCATAGTCCGGTGTGGATGGAGTTATATTCGGAAGACGGGAATAGAAGATCCTGGAGATTGAATGAGAACTTATTTAATCGGGAGGAGTTCGTACAAAAGTGTAAAGAACATTTAAAGGACTTTTTTACTATAAATATGAATAAGGGAACATCGATGTCTATGGTGTGGGACGCTAGTAAAGCATATATGAGGGGAATTTTGATTCAATTGAATAAAGTTTTTAGGGAAAAAGGGTCACAAAGACGTAGAGAAATAGAAGAAGAGATCAAATCAAAAGAACAAGAGTTGGTTCTTAACCCTACTGATAATAATTTAAAGGTATCTATAAAGATGCTTAAGGAACAATTTAACATGTTGATGGCAGATCAGGTGGCTACCAATCTGTCGTATATGAGACATAATACTTTTTGCAATGCGAATAAGCCTGGGAGGTGGTTGGCTTATCAGTTACGAAAGAAACAGAAAGCTAGAATTATAGAGAAAGTAAAATATAAAGGTACTGAGGTTTTTCAGCAAGATTTGATTAAAAAAAGCTTTTTGGACTTTTACACAAAATTATATTCAAGTGATAATATAAGGGGTTTGGATATAGATAAATATTTACAATCAGTACATTTTCCTAGACTTTCAGAGGAACAACAAAATGGGATGAATAGTTTAATTACTGTGGAGGAAATTGGTTTAGCTATTAAGCAGTTAAAGGTTGGAAAGTCTCCTGGAACAGATGGACTGACTTCTAGGTATTATAAGATTTTATCTGAAGAAATGATAGAGCCACTAAAGGAACTCTTTAATAGTATTTTGTTGGGTATGCAAGTTCCTCCTTCTTGGAAAAGAGCTTTTATATCACTGATTCCGAAGGAAGATCAGGATCTTACAGAGCCTAAGAATTATAGGCCAATTTCATTATTGAATGTTGATTATAAGATCTTTACAAAAATTTTGGCAAATAGATTAATGCAGGTTATGAAAGACTTGATTCATAGTGATCAAGCAGGATTTATAACAGGGAGATATATGAAACATAATGTTAGACAAATTATTAACTTAATTGAGTACTTGGATAAGAATAATCAGATTCCTGTGGCTTTTATCTTTTTGGACGCTGAAAAAGCTTTTGATCAATTGGACTGGCAATTTTTATTTTCTTTGGTAGAGAAAATGAATTTTGGGGATAATTTTTTACATGCACTTAAAGCTATATATCAGCAGCAATCTGCACAAATTGTTGTAAATGGGGGATTGACTGAGAATTTCAATATTCAAAAAGGGACAAAACAAGGATGTCCATTATCCCCATTGTTATTTGTTTTAACATTGGAAATTTTATTGATTCAGATTCGGGAATCGAAGTTGGTTAAGGGTGTAAAGATAAGGAAGAATGAGTATAAATTGCGGGCATTTGTGGATGATTTGGTTTTAATTTTGGAACAGCCGAATCAGGCGATTGATGGTTTATTAGAACTTATAACACAGTATGGGAATGTTTCTGGTTTTAAAGTTAATAATTATAAGACTAAGATATTATCTAAGAATATGTCAGTTAAAGAAAGGGAAAGTTTGATTAAAGCCACAGGTTTTCAGATGGTAAAAAAGGTTAAATACTTGGGAGTATATCTAACTGCTTCAAATGGAAAATTGTACAAGAACAATTATGAACCACTATGGGCAAAAGTCCAAAAGGATTTAATAGATTGGAAAAAATTGCAATTGTCATTGTTGGGGAGAATTTCAGCTGTAAAAATGAATGTTCTACCAAAGTTTCTTTTTTTGTTTCAGATGATACCTATTCTTAAAAAAGAGGCAAATTTGGAGGAATGGCAAAAGGGTATCAATAATTTTATATGGGCCGGGAAGAAACCAAGGGTTAAATTTAAGATATTACAGGATGCTCGAGAAAGAGGGGGACTTAAGGCACCCAATTTGAAATTATATTATGATGCAGCCGCCCTAACTTGGTTAAGTGATTGGCTTAATTTAACAAATATGGATATTCTTTTTTTGGAAGGTTGGGATTTAATATATGGTTGGCATGCATATTTAATTTTTAATAAGAAAGTTGATCGGACTTTTAAATCACATATTTTGAGGAATGCCTTACTTCGTGTTTGGAAGAAGTATTATTATAGATTAAATTATAAAATACCTATCTGGGGGATTCCCAGACATGCAATTGAGGGAACCTCTAAGGGGACAAATTTTGATAAAATTTCATATAAAGAATTGTTAATTTGTTCTGGTTCGAATTGGCATTTGAAATCCCTAGATGTATTAAGGCAGCAAAATATTCTACAGTCATGGTTTCAATATTTACAAATAATGGATAGATGGACTGTAGACAAGAAAGAGGGAATAACACTAGAAGATAGACAATTGGTTATTCAGATTAAAAACCAAGGTCCGGCTCATATAAAAAGAATATATAATGTTTTATTAGAGTTAGATTCGGAAACAGAATTGGTTAAAGATTGTATGATTAAATGGGCTCAGAATATACAGGAGCCGATCTCATTGGATTTATGGGAGATAATTTGGATAAGAAATGTTAAATTTACACAAGCTCAAAATTTGAGAGAAAATTTTTATAAAATGTTTTATAGATGGCATTTAGATCCTAAAAAATTATCTTGTATGTATTCCAACATACAGCCCAAATGTTGGAGATGTGGCAATAATGATGCGACATACTTTCATATTTGGTGGAATTGTAAAAAAGTAAAGGCTTTTTGGATTATGATTTGGTGGAACATTCAAAAGATTTTTAGAAAGAAGATAAAGTTTACTCCTCAACTATTTTTACTTGGTATTTTTGTTGACTTAAATGAAAAAGAAACTACTTTGATGTTGAATTTATTAACTGCAGCAAGGTTACTAGTAGGTCTATATTGGAAGAAAGATTCTTTGCCTACTTTAGAAGAATGGATATTTAAAGTATCTAGTTTTGCAGAAATGGCAAAAATTTCTGCTTATTTAAAGGATCATACACAAGAAAGATATATTACTGTATGGGGAAGGTGGATAGATTATATTCAGAAAAAATATGGAATTAAAAAGTTTTATTTATTTTATGAATGAATATCAAATATTATAGAGAATTGTTTTATAAGTTATGGAGTTAAAGGTTAATTATGATATTTTTTTTTCTTTCTCTTTTTTTTCTTTTTTTTAATTATTATAATTTTCTTTTTCTTTTTTTTTCTTAACCCTGTATTCTGCTCTGGGAAGTGAAGGGAGGGGGGGTGGGGGTGGGAGGGAGGGTAAGGGGGGGTTCTCTATTAGAAAAAAAAAAGAATTTGTGGTTTTAAAGCAGATACCTAAGAGAGTAAGAGATACTCGAAGACAGTACCACTTTTTAACAACAAAGCTGATTGCAAAGGGTATAAACTTTAGATGGTTAATGCCAGAAGGGATTTTAATCAACTGGAATAATACAAGATACCAACTGGATTCAATCTGGAAAGCAGAGGACTTTGAGGGGAAAAAAACAGTGTGTTCCTAGATGAAGGAGTGCAACATCAGCAAGAGGAGAGAAAGGAACAGAAACAAATGGAAGGGACATCTGGAGAAGCAGCTACACAATCAGGAGAACAGAAGGAAAAATGTGAGCAAGAAAGTGAAGGCGTGGCTAGAGCTCATGAGATCTACTAGACCTAAATATAAATAACAGAAATGGAGAAAGAAAACAGAACTTTTTCAGTGAACATAAATGGACTAAATTCCCCGTCAAAAAGAAGTAATTTTTTTAGAAAACTGCAGAAATTAAACATAGACATAGTTTGCTTGCAAGAGACACATATAAAAAAACAATTTCATAAGCTTTTGGAATACCCCAAAATTGGGAAACTTTACCATGCATCAGCGCAACAAAAAAGAGGTGTTGCTGTATATATCAAGGAGACAATAGATTCTAAAATGATCTATTCAGATGAAGATGGAAGAATTGTGATGGTAGAAATATATTTACATCAAAAACAAATATAGTTGATAGTAATCTATGCACCAAATAACAACCAGAAAGAATTTTATCAAAATCTACACAGAAAAATAATAGAACTGGAATATCAAAATATTTGTCTGGTAGGAGATTTTAATGTGATTGTGGATGGGACAATGGATCATAAAAGCAGTAAAACAGGAAAAACTGGAAGAAGAAGACTACCTAAGACTTTTTTTTAATTATGATAGAAGAGATTGGAGTTCAAGATGTTTGGAGGGAAATTAATCCAGGAAAATTACAATATACATTTTATTCAAATAGCAAAAAATCCTGCTCTAGAATCGATATGATTTGGATGACACCGGAACTGAGGATGAATATGCAGGAAATTGAGATAGAACCAGGTATATGGGCAGACCATAATCCTTTAAAAATAATATGCAGGGAAATACAAAAAAACCCAAGATGGACTTTGAATCAATCTATACTAAAAGAAAGAGAATTTATAGAATTAGCAACAAAAAATGGAGTTTTTCTTTACAGAAAACAAAAAAGAAGATACAACATTATCTAAGCACTCCGAGACAACCCAACCAAAGAAGAATTCTTAAAGAGTAGCTGCGTCGGAGTTGCAAGCAGGTGCCTCACAGGAATCATGCTCTCCTGATTGTAGAGGAGCAAAAAGATTGGCAGCAGCAGAAGATTTGGGTGAGTGGAAGTACCTGTCAGCAGTCCAGAGTCAATTGGTGGAGAAATTGGTAGAGACGTTCAAGGGCTAGAAATGGGAAGCGAGGGGCAGGTCACCCGCTCCTTGCCTACTAGTGAGCGTGACGATCAGTGGAGTCAGTGCCAATCTATGCCCAGAATAAGCCCTAGCCCTACTGGCAAAGCTCAGGTGGCCACTCCATGTTCAGAGCCGCCAGCATTGACCTCAAACCCAGTGGGGAGGAAGAGTCCTCACCATCACCCACAGTGCGACAGTCCAGGTAGTTGTTGATCGTCAAGGAGTTCAGAATGCTACTCGTGCCATGACAGTCCTGGTCATTGGAGAAGCCCTGATTGGCGTTGTTCATCACGGTCCCTCGAACAGCGACACCATCGCGAAAGATCCAAATGGCAGTATCATTCTGACAGCCCCAAGACACACCTTCATGACACTCTTGGCCAGGGGAGAAGCCCTGATTGGCATAGTTCGTCATGCTCTCCTGACAGGCATCATCATCACGAAAGCCCCAGATGGTGAGATCACTACAACAACCCTGAGAGACACCCTCATTATTGAAGCCCAGACCATCACTGATACCATCGGAGTCCTGATCGCTACTGGTACCATGAGAGCCCTGACCATTACTACCATTGGTCACGCAGCCCCAATTATCACCACCATCATCACCCGAGCCCAGGACCAGGGCAAAGAGCCAACCCAAACGTAGATATTCAACACCACTTGATCCAACAGCTGGGGCAACTGCGCGATTTGCTGGACAGACAGTAACCATTAGGTGCGCAGCAGCCACTGGGGGGCCAGCAGCAGGGATGTGCAACCACAGCTGGGGGGACAACAGCAATTAGGCGGACCACAACCTATAATGGCGCCACCTCTTAAGGCCACTTTTAATGGTGATCCAGAGAAGTTGATTTTCTTCCACAATCAGGTGTGTTCCCATATGAATCGAAATGCCAATTTCTACCAGATCCAGCTGCATGGTTGATGTTGTCATAATCTAGAAATGGAAGCATCTGAGTGGCTAAATAACTTATGCAATAAACAAGCGCTTGAGCTATGGGACTTCCATCTCTTCATCCAGGGATTGAGAACTAGATTTGAGGATGTGTCCATAGCCCTCAAGGTCGAGAAATATATTCATAAGGTGAAGCAAGCCAGCAGACCTGCATTGGAATATGTGTGAGAATTCCAGAGAGTAACAGGTCAGATTGAGAGATGGCCAGAGCGGTGCCTGGTGCATCACTTCAAAAAGGGGCTAGATGACCATATATCCCAAGCCTGCATCTATCATGGGGTTCCTGATCAACTACAAGAGTGGTACCGAATGGTAGTGAAGCTAGACATTGAGCTTGCTCGCTATAAGAAGCCAACTCCTCCAGGAACCAGACCGAAGCCAGAACAACCGAGACGGCCGTCATCGTAGAAAATCCCAGCAATCATGGCCATGAAATCTCCTAAGCCACCTACTGGCCTGACGATCAAGTGTTTTAGCTGTGGCCAGTCAGGACACAGAGCCACAGTTTGTCCCGTTCCACTTCCTCAGGAAAGAGGTGTCTTGACCCTATCAGAAAAGAAGAAGTCAACTCAGCTCCCTTCCAAGGAAAAATCGAGCAGAATCACAGAAGAGCAGATCACTTAGGTCGCCACTCCCACGCAGGAGTCGACAGAGAGCACCAGTGACCTGGCCACTGTCCTGACACCCTATGACAGCGATGATGATGGTGAAAATGATCCGATGGTGAGTCAATCTATACCACATTTCTCCCTAAACGCCAAGCTTATAGTTCCAAAAAGCTCAAAAGGACATAAAAGTACTTGTAGATTCAGGATGTTCCCGATGCATCATTAACCTACCCATTGCTGAACAGCTGGGCATATGAGCAAGGCTTTCTAATCCCATGAAGTTTGAACAGACAGATGGTTTATTGATGGGAGGAGCTTTAATCACTCACCTAATTGAGCCAGTACAGCTAGAGATATGTGAACATTGGGAATTCATCCGCTTTATTATAGCCCTGAAAATGATGGAAGCAGTGATTTTAGGCCTATCTTGGTTAGATAAATGGAAACATTTCATCTGATGGGAGAAGGGGATGAGAACCTTGAAATTGCCTATAGGCCCATCTCCCCCAATTTATCTTTTGATATCACGGGGACAAGGGACCACCCACTGACATGGTGGAAGTAGCCACCATACCCCCACCTGGGGAGCCACTTGTCCCCAATGAATACAGAGACTTGGCAGAGGTGTTCAGTGAAAAGGAATGCAATGTTTTACCCCCTCACCAAGCAAATGATTGAACCATTGAAATTTTACCCAGGGGTAAGCTGCCAAAGCCAAAAATTCATGCAATGACTCCCCTTGAAGTGGATGAACTGCACCAATATATTGATAAGAATGTAGCCAGGTGTTTCATTGAGCCAGCCAAATCCCAAGTAGCCACTTCTGTGTTGTTCAAGGAATAGAAAGATGGGTCTCTTAGGCTCTGCATAGATTTTAAGGGGATTAATGCTGTGAGTGTGGAGAACATGTACCCACTCCTACTCATGAAGGATTTATTGTCCCATTTGGCGAAGGGAAAGATTTTCACAAAGTTGGACTTGAGAGAAGCTTATTACCATGTTAGAATAAAAGAAGGTGATGAATGGAAGACTGATTTCAATAGTCCCCTGGGTAGTTACCAGTTCAAAGTTAATGCTGTTTGGATTGCATGGGGCAATTCAATTCATGCAATTGATCAACCAGGTGCTATATGAACATTTGTATAAAGGCATTTTGATGTATCTTGATGATATCCTAATCTACAGACGACTGTGACAGAACATGCGGGCTTAGTACAGGACATTTTGAAAAAGTTGCTGGATGCTAAGCTCTATGTCAAACTGTCAAAGTGTGAATTTCACCAAACGCATCTGGATTACTTAGGCTACAGAATCTCCAGCGGTATTGAAGATTCCCCGCAAGCTCTCCCCTAAGCAAGTTTGTTGGGCACAATACTTTAATTGTTTCAATTTCAACCTTCGGTGCATAACAGGTAGAAAAAAAATCTTGCTGATGCCTATCCAGATTACCACAATACAAAAGCCAGTACGAACAGATTGTGGACTCTATCATGACAGAACCGCAGCTCATTTCCCCAGTGACTCCACAAGACCCATATCCTACTGCCTCTTCTAAACCTGACAATCCTCTTATGAAACTAAAACAAGAACTGATCAAGGACCAATGGCTCAAAACCCACCAAACTATCCTGACCCACAAGGATGGGTTGGCTTGGAAAGGAGGGAAGTTATACTTACCTGAATCTCTCCACGTTGCAAGCACTTCAGTGAAGCCATGATGTAAAGCAGGTTGGTCATTTTGGCTATTTGAAAACCTTGGATTTGATACGGAGGCAGTTTTGGTGGCCAGGGTTAAAGGGGGATATAGAGAACTATGTAAAAAGCTGCAGTGTGTGTGCTACAATGAAAAGAATTCCAGGAAAAACCCTTGGACTCTTGCAGCCTGTTGCTGACCCTTCCCTATCATGGGAAGAATTTGCTATGAATTTTATTGTTGAATTACCTGAAAGTTGGGGAAATACAGTAATATGGATTGTAATTGATCTCCTTTCAAAACAGGCTCATTTCATTCCTGCCCAGGTCTCCCTTCAGCGCAGAAACTAGCTAAGCTATTCCTTAAACATATTTATCAACTGCACGGCATTCCGAAAAGAATAATCTCCGACAGGGGGTGCAGTTCACGGCCAAATTCTGAAGGAGTTTTCTGAAACTGATTGGTTCTTCACAAAGGTTGTCATTGGCTTTTCACCCATCTACAAATGGGAAGGCTGAAAAGGCGAACTCAGTGGTGGAAGTGAGTGTTACATGGACTACCAGCAAACGAACTGGGCTGATCTCTTGCCTTTCGTCGAAGTGGCTTATAACAACACTATCCACAGTAGCACGGGACTTACACTGTTTAAGGTTGTCACTGGGAGGGATTTTGTCCTAATACCTGAATACCCTCATGAACCAACTGCCGTTCAGACCTTAGATCAATGGGCATCTTCATGGAAGGGAATTTGGGACAATGCAAAGAAAGCTTTGGAAAAAGCCTCAAAAATGTACAAAAAAATGAGCTGACAGGAAAAAGGCTCCTCACCAACAATTCCGGGTGGGAGAAAAAGTTTTATCTATCCACAAAATATTTGAAACTCAGGATACACAACAGAAAATTGGGACTGAAATTCCTGGGACCTTTTCCCATCATAAACCTTTTGAATCCAGTGACTGTAAGGTTAAAGCTCTCTCATCTTTTGGGCAAGATTCATCCCATTTTTCACTGTAGTTTACTGAAGCCTTATAGAGAGTTGACTTTGAGACCCTCTCCAAAGAAAGCCCTTGGATCCCTGGTAGTAGCGGGGCAGACCCACTACAAAGTGAAGTGGATTTTAGACACTAGGCTGTACAAGGGAAAATTGAAGTATTTGGTACAATGGAAGGGTTATCAGTTATCAGAAGCTACTTGGGTGAAATGTACCAATGTGAAAGCAGATAGGCTTATTCATAGGTTTTATGATAAGCATCCAAACAAACCCAGGGTGGGTCCTTGATCTATGTCTTTATTTACATTACAGGATTTCTCCTTTCATTGAGAGGAGCCAAATGTCAGCATTGTGACAACAGAAGAAATTGTAGCCCTTTTACTTTTGTTTTTCTTTGTAACTTTCCACTCTATAGCTGGGATTTTTCTTGTAGACAGACAAAGGGGGGAGAGAGAGGTATGAGCATTCTTAGTTAGTCATAACAATTGCAGCTGCAGTTACAATCAAGGTCAATGTGAGTAAAGAATTTTGGCGGTTAGAAGGGTGGGGGAGAAAAGCCCGTGTTTTTTTGTAATTGGAGAATGTGATGTGTGACAGCTTGGTTTGAGGTGGGAATTGCAATTTGTAACTTTGTATCACAGGAGGGAACTTTCAATTTTGGGTTCAATTATGTAAGTGCCAATATTTTGGTTCCAGATAAAATGTTATTTAATTTCTTGCCTTAAAGTTCCTTTGACTGATTTCATCTATCAGAACCAGACACAATGACTTACACAGCATATGAGACCTCCATATAAAAGCTGAATTACTGAGAGATTTGAAGAAAATATAAAAGCTGATAGAAAGTTTTCTGAATAAAGGCTATAGGACTATGATAAGATGAAAATCTGGAGGTTCTGTGCAAGATGAGGGCCATTACATCTTTTAAAACTGTTGTTACTGTAACATAAGTATGATTAGAAAACTACACCAGATAAAACCATCTTTTAAAATTGTTATTACTATAATATAAATGTGATTAGAAAAAGATGAAGAAAATCCTATGTTGTATATTTTTAAAGCACCCAAAAGAAAAGAAAACTAAAACAAGAAAAAGTGCAAAATATATCTCAACCATCTAATCCTAGGTTGCATCAACAGAGGGATAGTTTTAAGATCATATGAACTGATAAGACCCTTTATATTGCACTGGTGAAACCACACTTGGATACCATATCTATTTCTGGTCACTAAGACATAAAAAAGATGCTGAAATTCTAGAAAAAGTACAGAGAAGAGCAGCAAAGGTGATAAGAGGTCTGGAGGTCTTAATTGAGGGAATAAGGAACTAGGTAATGAAGAAAAGGATGAAGGGTGATATCATACCAATCTTCCAGTACTTGAGCTGTCACCGAGAAGAGGGAATCAACTTATTCTCCCAAGCACCTGAGGGCAAGACAAGAAGCAATGGGTGGAAGATCATTAAAGAGAGATCCAACCTAGAAATAAAGAAAAATTTCCTGGTAGTAGAACAGCTTGCTTCTGGAACTTGTGGGTGTTCTATCCCTCAAGATTTTCAAGAAGTGACCGGACAACCATTTGTCAGAATTGTATAGGTTCTCCTGTGAAAGCTTAGATCAGAAAACCTCCAACATCTCTTCCATCCCTCTGTTCTATCTTTCAAAATTACCAAAAATGATCTATTAATTTGAAAAGGTAGAAGAAAGAATTTGGAACATGACTATCTCTGGAGCATTTAAAGACATATACAGATATTCAAACCTGGTTTTTGGTACAAAGCATGATTAAGATTTTATTTGGATAATCTCTTTTTTTCCTGGTTATTTGGATTAAAGCAGTTAATAAGTGGACACTCTCGGGCTTCCGGTGGCGATGCGTTGCCGATGGCGGCTACTTTGTAGCCGTCCATCTGAGACAGCGTTAAAACCGCCGAGGACAGCAGACATCAGCTGTTCCGCGGTTTGAAACTTCTTTCCTGGGCAAAAGGAAAGAGGGGAGTTTTTTTACCCTGAATAGTGGTAGAGCCTCTGAAACCCTAAAGTGTTTTTTTGGGGGGGGCGAAGGGTGAGCTCCCATGGAGTTCAGGGCATTCTCCGCTCCTCAGACGCCTTTGTCCCTTGTTGTTTTGGGACAAAGCAAGACGCCGCTTCCACATCCGCAACTAAAGTTAACTGGTGAGGTAATTTATAAGCGGACAGAGCTGATCAGTGGATTGTATTTTTATGTTTTAATTAGACTTTAACTCCAAAGAATTATATTTTTTTTTACAACAAGGGAAAGTAAAATGGTGATGAGAGGTTTTCCTCCCCCTTTTTTTTTAAGCACGGAAGGAAAGTGAAAGGAATTTTCTTTTATTTCCTTTTTTTTTGTTATAATAGTTTTAGAAATTTTTTGGGGGGGGATTTTGGGTGTTTGTAAGAGGAAGATTATATTTTCTTATAGATAGAAAAGGGTTTTTTTCTTTTTCCTTTTTTTTTGATTTTTTGGACTCTTTTTAAGAAGGAGGAAAACTTTTTAAAAAATGGCTTCTAAGCGTCAAGCGACCTCTGCTGTGCCTAAGGTGGTTTCTTCTCCGGCAATATTACCAGCGCAACAATCCAAATCCAGATCACCACCACCCTCTCCACCTGCACCACTCATGGTAAAAGACCTTCAAGAAGTCATGGGAAGTATTGTATGCCAAATTAGAGGAGAAAAGAAGGAGCTTTTAGTAGAGAGAAACAACATCTTGAGGGAGGATATAGATTTGGCTTTAAAAGGACTTGCTTCTGTTGTTGAAAAGCTGGACTCTTGTATTGAGGATGTAGTAGACAAAGTGGATTTATTGGAGGATAGGGTTGAAAGTGTTGAGAAAACGATGGAAATTTCACAGGATGAAATTGTAATGTCTCAGTACAGAGAGATGGAGTTCGCTTTGAGAATCAGGGGTCTGCGGGAAAATATGTAAGAAAATCTGAGAGAAGTGGTGGCAAATGACATCACTGTGATTTTGGAGAGGGATCCAGAGGAGATACTTAGAGAAATTGAAAAAATATTTAGAGTTAATTCTTGGATTGCAAAACAGAGAAATTTACTAAGAGATGTGGTGATTTATTTTGGGAAAAGATCTTTACGCAATGAAATTATACAAGCATTTTACAACAAGAGATTCCAGATCGCTGCTCAGGATGTTATAATTTTAAAGGAGATTCCATCAAAAATTTTAAGAAGGAGAAAGGACTTTGCTTTTCTATCAGATGAACTTAAAAAGCGACAGATGCCATTCAGATGGGATATTCCATTTGGAATTGTGGTGAGTTACGCGGGGACACGTTATAGACTGAATACTGTTTCTAAGGCAAGAGAGTTTTATATTTCGGTCCTGGGAGCGCGCTCATCACCACCTATAATGTTCAAAGCTTTGGAAATGAAGGAGGGAGAGCAGTTGGCTGAAGATACTGTATCAATGAAAGTTGGATTACAGGCTGAGTTGTTACAGCAGTCTGAGATGAAAGAACAGAGAATAACTCGAGCAGCGCATAGACGAAAAGAAAAGGAACAACAGAAGAAGGAAATTAAAGAAGTTATACAAGAATCTGCTCTGAGCCTGTGGGAGGAGCAAGACCTAAGAGATCTTCATTGGTTCAATCTTCAATGGCAGATCTTCAAGCAGTCTTCTCTAGGCTAAAGGATGGAGGAGATGGCAAAGCTCCTGACTTGGAATGTTAATGGCCTTAATTCTCCACAGAAAAGGAAGAAAATATTTCATTATTTGAAGCAACATAATAATGACATCGTTTGTTTGCAGGAAACCCATATTATTTCAAAGGATCAAAAATATTTGATTAATGCTCGATTGGGTTTTCATTTTGTATCATCTGCTCTTGGGAAAAAAGGGGGTGTTGTTATTTATGTTAAGAAAAATATACCAGCTATATTAATAGATTCTGATCCTCAAGGGAGATATGTTATGATTGAAGTAGGAATGTACGGTAAGAAATTGCTTATAGTGGGTTTGTATGCCCCTAATCAACAACAAGAACAGTTTTATAGGTTTCTTCATCAAAAATTGATTTCATTGGATTACAGATCTGTTATTTTGATGGGGGATTGGAATGGAGTTTTGGATACACATAAAGATAAAAAAGGATTTTCTACTTCTTTTAAGCAAGCCAAACTACCTAAGGCTTTTTTTTATTTGAAGGAGGATTTGGAATTGAGAGATTTTTGGCGGGAACGTAATATGGAAGAGAGAGACTTTACTTTTTTTTCTGATAGACATCAATCGTTTTCAAGAATTGATTTTTTTTATTACAATGGATTTATATTTTAGGGTAAAAAATGTAAAGATTTTTCCAAGGACATTGACAGATCATAGTCCTGTATGGATGGAATTGGTTGCTGAGAAAGAGGAGAGAAGATCTTGGAGGTTGAATGAAAATTTATTTAGACAAGAGCGAATGTTCAGAAACTTAAAGAGTATTTAAAGGAATATTTTATTTTAAATATGCATAAGGGAACCTCAATGGCAATGGTTTGGGATGCTAGCAAGGCTTATATGCGTGGGGTTCTGATTCAAATGAATAAAGCTCATAGGCAAAAACAGATGCAAAAGCGCAAGGAATTGGAAGATGAGATTAAAATAAAAGAAAAAGCATTAATTTTGAATCCTTTGGATAAGAATGTAAAGGCTTCTATAAATTTGCTTAAAACACAGTTTAATATGTTAATGCTGATCAGGCTGCAACTAAGTTACTTTATATGAAACATAATACATTTTGTAATGCAGATAAGCCAGGGAGGTGGTTGGCTTATCAATTAAGGAAGAAACAGAAGTCGAGAATTATAGATAAAATAAATTATAATGGAAAAGTGGTTTTTCAGAAAGAACTGATTAAAAAATCTTTTTTAGATTTTTACACAAAATTATATATGGGTAAGAAGGTACAGAGTTCAGATATAGATAAATATTTACAAGATGCTCATTTTCCCAAGTTATCAGATGATCAAAGAGATGCGATTAATGGATTTATCACTGCACAGGAAATTATCATGGCAATTAAACAATTAAAAGCTGGTAAAGCACCTGGTACTGATGGATTGACATCAATCTATTATAAGACTTTAAGTGATGAGATGATAGAGCCCTTAAAGGAACTTTTTAATAATATATTATTGGGTTTAGAGACTCCTCCGTCTTGGGGAAGGGCTTTTATATCTTTGATTCCAAAAGAGGATCAAGATCTTACTTTACCCAAAAATTATAGACCTATATCTCTTTTGAATGTAGATTACAATTTTTTTTCAAAAATTTTAGCCAATAGACTTATGATTGTATTGAACCAAGTGATACATACTGATCAAACAGGTTTTATAACTGGGAGATATATGAAGAATAATGTTAGACAAATTATTAACTTAATAGAATATTTGGATAAAAATAATCAGATTTCTGCAGGATTGATTTTTTTAGATGCTGAGAAAGCCTTTGATCAGGTTAATTGGCAATTTATGATAAGGTTGGTTGAAGAGATGAATTTTGGAGATAAAATTTTGCAAGCTCTTCAAGGTATTTACCAAAGACAATCGGCTCAACTTATAATTAACGGAGGTTTATCTGAGGTTTTTCAAATTGAAAAGGGCACAAGACAAGGTTGTCCATTGTCTCCTTTGTTGTTTGTTTTAACATTGGAAATTTTGTTGATTAAAATTGGTGAATCACCTAAAATAAAGGGAATAAAGATTGATAAGAATGATTATAAATTAAGAGCTTTTGCAGATGATTTGGTTGTTACTTTGTCTCAACCAACTTATTCTAAATTGGAGTTGTTACAGCTAATAAATCAATTTGGACATGTTTCTGGTTTTAAAGTCAATAATAATAAAACTAAAATATTACTTTAAAATATGACTAATTTGGATAAGGAGACGTTGGTTAAATTGACAGACTTCGAAGTTGTAAAAAAGGTCAAATATTTGGGGGTTTATATAACTGCTTCTAATGTAAAATTGTATAAAAATAATTATGAAATATTATGGTCTAAAATACAGAAGGATTTGAATGATTGGAAAAAATTGCAACTATCTTTGTTAGGGAGAATTGCTACAGTATTTTATTGTAAAATTTTATAAACTTTCAATTAAAAAATAAATAAATAAATAAGTGGACACTCTCCTGGTAGGTAATTTTTCTCAACCATTTTCCTGTGGCTCAGGTTTGGCCACTGAGGATTTTACGTTATTTTTTAACAATAATAATAATAAAAGTAAAATACTGAACCGTTTCTTAATCTTGCTTGCAATACAGGAGATTAAAGAGGACCTTAAGTTACAACCTGCCCCAGATGGATGGCATTGCCATTATGATATGATCTTATCATTTTTAATTGAACTAAATGAAGCAACATAAGAATATTAGTAATAAATATGTAAAATATCATGGTAAAAAGCACATGGTCATGCAGAGACACCTATGGTAAAACAGAGGGAAGAAGCTACATGAGCTTGGTAAAAGACATTGCTGCTTTAATTAGTTGAAGAGAGGTTCTTCCTGTGTGCTCCTATATGTTTTAAAGCACCTCTTTTAAAGTACTTGCACCGAGGTATGGTGAATATAATTGGAACTGGAATTTATAGAGATAGGTTTCATCTAAATCAAAATCAAAGTAGAGGACAGGGATAATACAAATGTACACAGGAACTGATAAATATGAAGGAAGAATCATGGTGGTCAAATTAACTCAACAATATTAGTTCAGCTTTTTGAGAGTTTTGATGGAGCTGAGATCTGCAATCCAAACTTTTGCCAGCACTCTTGTTGACTGAGTACTCCATCCTTTCAAACTGTAACCAAGAAAAGGTTGGCTGTGTAAAATAATTTTCAGTCATCAGAATTTGCTAATTCTCTGTGGTCAGCTTTAATATATGCACACACATATCCTTTCTTGCCAATTTGCAGGAAGTTTCACAACTACCCTGCCAAGACTTGCCGATGTTTTGATCCAATATCCCAGTTATTCACTGAAAAGTCATGAAAATACAGTACAAATAATATACATCAACATAAATATTATTATTTCATTATCTTCATAATTTTCTGGCGTATTTACATTGTTTTTTGTAATTCTTTTCTGTAGTAAATTAAAAATTGAGGATTATAATATATTTTTGTTTTATATTCATTCCCCAATTTTCTCTATGAATTCCTTTAAAATATTAATATGTAATCATTGGCAAAATATTTCTGACTCTTCCTTTCACTTTACAGTATATTATTTGCAGACATTGTGGGATTTACCAGTTTGGCATCTCAGTGCACTGCTCAAGAATTAGTGAAGCTTCTGAATGAACTCTTTGGAAAGTTTGATGAATTAGCCACAGTAAGTGTGTATGCTTTTGTCACTATGAATTTAATTTTGCTTTGTGAATTATACATAGTTGAGATGTGTTTCTAATCATGTTTCCAATGCTTTTTCTTCTAAAAAGTCAAAAACTCATCAAATAACTTTGGTTAACAATGTATAATGCCAGGTTTAAACAATCCATGTAATTTCCGAGTATCATTTTTGTGCTCATGATTGCTAAAAATGGCTAGCTTGTTTTTCTGATGTGCTGAGTTAGGGAAGGTTGCATTATAGATGAAAATTCTAATATAAGCTGTAAAAATAGGTGTTCCACAGGATTTTTTTTTTTAACAAAAAGCCTCTGTGCTGTAGCCCTTTTCATTCTGTAGCTCTCAAAAATGTTTTACGCAGTTCTTGGCTATCAGAAGTCAGCCACTTCTAAAATAATCCATTGGAGCTGCAAATGAATGAGTGAAAAAAAGAAAAATTAGAGCTGACATTTCATCAACAGTTGTTTCATTATCAATGGACATATTTACACAATACAATTGGACTAGATGACCTCCAAGGTCCCTTCCAACTTTACTATTATTATTATTATTATAAAATTATTTTGAATAATATAGATCATACAATGCTGATGTTACAGAATGTAACATTATGTACAGAACTACATAATGTTCCATTTTTTTCACTTAGTGAGAAAAAAACTGATATTGATTAGGCAGTTTTGTTTGTGCACATTTTCATTGATTTATTAATTTCATCCTTCTATTTTCTAAAATTCAAGAGCATTTGGTACTCTGTTGCATGGGTGTCAAGACTGATTCGCCTTTTCATCTAGGTTATTTCTTTAGCTCATATCTTGATAATGGAATGCAAAGGTGGGAGAGACGATTTCTAGGCAACCAAGAGCCCAAGGCTACTCAAAGGAGAAATGGACTGTTTCTTTTTTTTTAATAAAAGTTTTTATTGAGTTTTTTGGGGTTAGGGAAGTGGATCAGGATAGGGATTAAGGTTCAGGGTGGGGTTAGGATCTGGATTGGGGTTGGGACGGGATTGGGAACAACATTGGGGTTGCCCCCCAATAACATTTTCAAACTTTAGCAAAAAGACTATTGTCCAGGTGCATATGCTCAGTTAACACTAATTAACACAATAGTAAATAGCTATAGTAAATATGATAAACAATAATCATAAACAATATCAATTGGTCAATACATATCATTCTTCTTGCTAATTTATATTTAAAATAACATATCAGATTCATTTCTCACTACTTCATTTTCCTAACCATTGGTAAAATTTATGCCACGTTTTAAAATAAACTGAATCTTCTTTCTCTTTAATCTCTAAAGTTAATCTATTCATTTCTGCACATTCTAAAATTTTCTTAATTAAAACCTCTTCAGCTAGTAAGTTTTCATTTTTCCAATATTGGGCAAATGCTATTCTCACTGCTGTCAATACATGTAATATTAAATACTCACTCTCCTTCTCGTACTTAGCTCCTAATATTCCTAACAAAAACAGTTCTGGTTTAAATTCTATCTGTGTTTTAGTCATCTTTTCCAACCATGTATGTATCTTAAGCCAAAACTTTTTTGCTTTAGGGCATACCCACCCATACTTACTACCATATCTGGTGGGTATGCCCTAAAGAGAAATGAACTGTTTCCATAGCAAGAAAAAATATTACTATTGGACAATGTGAACACCCAGTGGGCGGGAAAGAGGGAGTCTATTATTTAACTAAGCAAACCTTCAAGCAGCAAAACCAAAGCTGTTTTGCTTTCTTCTGTGCCAATGTAAATTTTCAGTAAAGTATTATACTCTTGGTTAAAATCATGTCTCAAGAGTTTCTTTTTCTGGAAATGCCAACTAGACAGTTGACATTAAATCAGCTCTCTACTGTAGCAGCCCACCAGGAGGTTGGCAGCTTGAAAATGTTAGCAGTTGACAGAGGAGTGGATGAACGGGTGAAACCAGAGGGAGCCTCCTCTCTAGAAATCCAGGATGCAGGAGCCAGAACACACAACCCTAGTGGCAGCTGGCCTCCCCATTCAGACACCTCAGGCAGCATTGGGGCAGCCACCCAGGTACATCTTAATGCAAGAGGACTGAGCACTGCCTCCCTTCACAGTTTGGTACAATGGACAGCCCGACCATGTGGCTTATTTCCTGATTCAGGTCTGGAACTATGTGGAATTCTATGGAGCAAGAAACCTGGACGTATGCACCCGGCTCAAAGCCATCACATCTAACCTGAGGTGTGTGTGGAATGGCTGGTATCTCTCTATGACAAGGGGGTTCCAAAGTTGTAAGACTTGGACACTTTTGTGCAGGCATTGCGAGACAGCTTTGAGGAACATACAGTGGTCCAACATGCAGAAATCTGCATCCAATCCCTACAGCAGGGGAAATGACCAGTAGCATAGTACATCCGAGATTTCCATGGCCTGACAGCTTGCCTCAGAAATTGGCCCAAACGTATGCTAGTCTACCAATTCCAGAAGGAGCTGAGCAAGGAGATGTATCACAACTGCCTGCCCCAGGAAGTACCAGGCAACCTTCGAGCGTGGCCACAAACATGGAGCTCAACCTGATGGAGTACCAGGAACATGTAACGGATGAGAGATGGTCCCACCAAATGCCCAGATGATGCCCAGAACCCCATGGAAAGAGAAAAGAGGCAATCCCTTCCAAAGGGAAAAAGCTCCACTACAGCTTGAGAGCATGTTTCTGATGTGGGAGCCGATTGCCCCATGCCACACCCAGAATCGACACCTCAACCCAGCCCAAGCAAAGCTGGAAAAATCTCCAGTGAGAACAAGGGAGAAGACATGAGCGGCCCAACAGGTTGTAGAGGTGTCTCCCAATCCAGTGAAAAGAAGAGAACTCCAACCCATGACAAGCCAGGCTTAGTCTTCTATGAGAGCAACAGCGCAGGGGAAGATGACCCGATGATAAGTGGCACCATCATCCCCAAGACAGCCCGAGTGTACATGAAAAACTGGTGACAGCAGTACTTGAGAAGTTGCAGAAAACCCAGCTATACGTGAAACTATCCTAATGCAACTTCCACAAGAACGACTTAGACTACCTGTGGTATTGCATCTCCAAAGATGGTGTAGAAATAGACCAAGGTAAGGCAAGAGCAATTCTAGAATGGGAGGCCCTTGAACCAGAAAACAGTTAGAGTATCCTGGGATTCATGAACTTTACTGGCAAGTCATTCCCACATTTGCCCAGATACCCCTGCCCATTACCAACTTGCTGAAGATGGGGGGGGGGGAGTGAAGTCCAAATCGAATTAACCACTAAACTAGTCCATTGAATGCCAAATGGCTTTTGAGAAGCTAAAGTAGCTATTTTGCTGCAGACCAAGTCTTGAAGCACACAAACCCAGATGAGTGTTTTGTAATCGAGGCAAATTCCAGCAATGTGACAGTATGGGTAGTTTTACTCCAAAGGAACAAAAAGGAGGAGCTGCAACCCTGTGCCTACACGTCTCGCACGTTATCCAATGCTGAGCAGCATTGGGCCATCTGGGAGAAAGGCTTATGCCATCCGTTGGGCCCTTCTGACCTGGAGGCAGTTTTTGGAGGGTAGTAAGATTTCCTTCAAGGTGTGGATGGACCATAAAAACCTGGAGGTATTAAGGACCCCAAGGAAGCTATCCCCTAAGCAGGTCTCATGGTATTAGTGTTTTAACCACTTCAATTTCACCCTTCGCTATTTGCTGGGGGAAAAGAGCTTTCTAGCAGATGCCCTCTCTTACAAGCCCCAGTACAGAAGTGCCCGAGAGGAAGTAGTTAACTCCATCATCCCGTTCAGGCAGTTTGCAGCACCAGCGCTTACAAGGCAGCAGAGAACAGCCTTTCTGCAACCGGCAGGAGAATTGTTGATGCAATCGTTAAAAGATAGTTCCAGAGACATAAAAATGACCTGATATCAAAGGGAAGGGAAATAAATTGTACATCCCAGTCAGCCAGAGATTCTTAGTCATGAAGAGGAGCCATGATGCAAAACCCTCAGAGCATTTTGGATTCGTAAAAACCCTTCATTTGATAAAAAGACAATTTTGGTGGCCAAAAATGAAAAAGGACCTAGAGGCCTATATGACTACTTGCCCTGTGTGTGCCTCCATGAAGTACCGATCTGGAAAGCCTCCAATGTTGCTACAGTCGATAGCCAACCCAGCTAAGCCATGGGAAGAGAAATCCATGGACTTTATTGTGAACTTGCCTGAGAATGCTTGGAGCATAGTAATCTGGACTGTCATTGACCTGTTTTCGAAGAAAGCTCACTTTGTAGTGTGTCCAAAGATTCCTTCAGCCTGGACATTAGCCAAGATGTTTGTGCAATACATCTATTGACTACATGGGGTCCCGAAGTGCATTATCTTGGACAGAGCGCTGCAGTTCACCACAAAGTTTTGGTGGGAATTCTTGAAAATGATGGCTCCTCTCAGGGGCTTAGCTCCACCTATCATCCGAGTACTAATAGGGCTGCTGAACAAGCCAACTCACTAGTAGAACAATACTTGTGCTGCTATGTAAATTATTAGCAAACTAATTGAGCCAAACTCCTGCCTTTCGCATTGGTGGCAAAGAACAACTCTGTGCACAGAGCACAGGTTTTATCCCTTTCAAAGTGGCCATGGGGCCCGAGTTTATAGTCCCATTCTCAGAGTCATTAGCTGATTTGTTGGATATGTTAAAAACCATGTGGCCCACTGTGTATGAGGCACTGAAAAAGGCTAGGGAAAGTCAAAAGATCCAAGCAGATCATAAGAGCCCCCCAGTGAGAGTTTAAAGTGGGGGATAAAGTGTATTTGTCCACCAGATATCTAAACCTGTGGCAAAAGTACAAAAAGTTAGGGCCTTTCCACATCGTCTGGATCATAAATCTGGTGATGGTGGAGCTGAAGTTGCCAAGAAGCCTCAGGCAAGTTCATCCATTATTTCATTGCAGGCTTTTAAAATCTTTTCAGGGATCTGGTTTGAGGCCAGTCAAAGAACCACCTTATTCTCCTATCTTAGTAAAGGGAGAGGAGCACCATGAGATTAAAAAGATTTTTGACTCCAGATACTACAAGGGAACATTACAGTATCTAGTACCGCGGAAAGACTACCTGTTAGCAGAGGCTGTGGGTGGCTGCCCCTGATGTTAGGGTAGTTAGGTAAGAAATTTCAGGTAAAGTATCCTCAGTGGTCCCATTAAGGAATGCAGCCATAATTGGGTTGTACATAATAATATATATGTGTTTATTGTTGCTCCAGGTCTCCCTTTCTTTCCAAGGAGGTTGGCATGTCTAGACTGATTCACCTTTTCATCTAGATTTACTCTTTTGCTCCTATCTTGACAATAGAATGCATAGTTGGGAGGGATGATATTTAGGCAACCGAGAGCCAAGGCCACTCGAAGGAGAAATGGGCTTTTTCCATAACAAGAAAAATATTACTATTGGACAATGTGAACACTCAGTGGGTGGGGGTGAGGGAGGATATCATTTAACTAAGCAAGCCTTCAAGCGGCAAAACCAGAGCTGGTTTCCCATTCCTCTGTGCCAATGTAAATTTTCAGTGAAGTATTATACTTTTGGTAAAATCATTTCCCAGGAGTTTCTTTTTCTAGAAATGCCAACTGGACAGTTGACATTGGGTGTGTTTGTGTGAGATCTACTTGGGTTTCTTTTGTTTGTTTGTTTTTTGCCTGCTATTTCTGTAGTACTAGGCAACTTATTGCTTGTGTAGAAAAGAAAGAAAGAGTAGGATGGAACATAAGCATTAATTTATCTGGATTAATTTTTATCCTATATATTTTATCACAGTTAATTTTGCTTTCTAGCTACACTTTTAGCAGATAATTTAGTTAACAGTTACACAAATTCATATTTCCTTTGTATTTTGGTTTTGCTAATCTGTACAAGACAGTAAAAATATTTTAAATATTTGAAAGAACTTACCACCACAAGGAGGAAAAAAGCGTCCACGCGTGTGAGCTGAATAACACAGTTATTCACGTGTGGGTGTGTGCGCGTGTGTATGTGTATTCAAATTGATTAACTAATTGATTTTGTGGCATCAAGTTCTTGTCATCTCTTTGTAACTATATTGGTGGATATTTTTCATGACAATATTCACTAACCTGGTATTTCAGTCTTCCAACTGTATCCATCACCATTGCATATGAGTCCATCTGCCTTGCTATTGGTCACTGCTTCTTCTCTTATGTTCCATCTTCCCAATATTACAGCCTTATCTAGGGCATTAGGTTTTGCATAATGTATCTGAAATAGGATAATTTGGGCCTCATCATTTGTGCCTCAAATGAGAACTCGAGATTGATTTGTTTGATTGGTTGGTTTTCTTGACTATATTCACAGTATTCACAGGAGGATTTTCCAAGAACAATGTTCAAAAATGTCAATAATCCACCTACCATACTTCTTCAAAATGCAACTTTCATTTTCATACAATACCACAACTGAATGATTTTATATGTTTTAGGTATAGACCACTTTTTACAAAAATAGAACACATTTGATTGATTGAATTGAGTTGGTTTGATAACAACTGCAGATAAAATATTAAAAAATATTAAAGTGCCATGAAAAAGTATTTTTGCCTATTGCCTAAAAAACAACAAATGCCTGTAGCTTAATGATTGTAGAAACTTGTCTTTTTATTGATGCTGGTCAGATTTCAAATAAAACAGGGACACAAACATTTTAAATAAAAAGTTTTTAAAATAGAAAAAGGTAGATATAGGAGTTGCTGTTAGCTCAGTCATATGACACTTGAGGCTTCAAAAATAAGTATCAGTGTATTTAAATGGTCTCAGGGCTATTTGATATTGCAGCTCTATTAAAATTGCCTTACAGTGAATCAGACAAGACATATTAGAGGCCAACATACTCTGTATATAAAACTAGCCTTATCCATGATAAATTATAGTCATTCTGTTGAGATAACATATGGACAATGGACATAGCTACCAAATCAGATAAAAATCTACAGTGACATGAACTTCTTAATGAATTGCTTCTTTTTTAGTGGGTGAGTGAATATGCAGCCATCCAGAACATTTTATACAACTTGTTCCTAAACACAAAATCATCTAAGCTCTTATCAGTTCTGTTAAGTCAAGATTCAACTCCACTTTTATTGTCTATACATTACTGCATTTCAGTCATTTTGAACCTGTCTAGACTCCTGGATATATGCTTCTATTCAACTGTCCTGAAAGCCTCCCATTTGTTTTACACTGAGTAATGGTTTAATAGTTTAGAGAACATATCCAGGTATAAATATATTTATATCAGAATAAATGATGTATTCCAGGAACACAGACCCCAATAATTGATAACTTTTCATTATTATATAATGAGAATTAGCTGAAATAACTCCTACAAGCATTTTTGAGGTAACTGTAAAATTTTCAAAAGATTTACTTTCTTGGGTATGGAATCAATCAAGAAAACTGATATTATATATCAGAATTTTATTATAACTCCAAAAATACAGGTGCTAATATCCTCCATGTCTGAGTTGATTACACAATTGTGTTTAGTTAATTTTGTATAGTCACATGTTTTCTAGAAACCAAAATTTATTCAGAAAACAAATTATTTGTGGACACTTCTTTTTAATGTAATGCAGGTGTCTTACATGTCTGTCCCATTCACATATGTAACAACAATACTTGTATATCTAAGCTGCATTTTAAGCAGCAGAGCTACTACTTTTAGATCTCTATAGATATTCCATGTGTATTTGGTGCAATGAACATGCTTTAACAACAGTTCTATGTTTTTGTATGTTTCCCTCTTATGTGCAGCATAGCCAACAAATATTGAAGAGTGTACATTGCCATTATGTAACAGCATTGAAGTTTAACAATCATGAATACATAAAAGAAGCTATTTTTTGGGTCATGCTCACAACCCAAAGTTGTGAACAAACCATCAATGTCAGTACAGAAAATGAGCTTGTCAACAAGCTTAAGAAACTTCTTAAATCATCTTGGTGTTTTGAAAGACAGAAATTTTCATACCTGGTGAGAGCAAACACCATTCATGAAGTCTTTTTTTATATAACATTTTATTAATTTTCCAATTTTACATTTAAATATTTAAAAAGCAATATGGTGACTGGGTTAATCAATAGTTTGATAACAAAATATTTAGTGCAAATCTCAAGTTACAACATCAGATATTTCTTCTCTTTTTCCCTTAACATTTACTGTCTCGTATTCAAGCTATTACAATTCTAATTATATCAACTCAATAAAAACATCATTATTACATTTATCAATAATTTTTTAGCTTATACATATCTTAATTACATTCAATCTTCATAAACAATCCATATCCTGTTATTAATTTTTGCCCAATTTTTAGTTTCTCATCAATATTCCAATTTAACCTTTGATATTTACAATTTTCAGACTTTGAGTAACCAAGATTTCCCTTATCTCAACTCATAACAAAATATAATATCCAAAATACACATTTTATCTATTTGAATATAATTTTGTTCTATTTCCTAAAAGTTGTCTATTTCCCACCATATTAAATCATCTATTTAATAATACAATATCCCCTTTAACAAATCAAAACCATTATGTATATTACCTGGGTTAATCAATAAATAAAACATTATTATTCATGATAATTTATTTTCTTTTATTTATTTATTTATTTATTAATAAAATTTATATGCTGCCCAATCCCTAGGGACTCAGGGCGGCGTACAAAATTAAAACAATAAATATAACAATAAAAATGAGTGCATTCATACAGCATGTCCCAATCGTACCCCAGCCCCCCCCCGGGGACATCAACCCCAGGCCTGCTGGAACAGGAGAGTTTTAATGGCTTTCTTGAAGGCCGGCAAGGTGGGAGTAGTTCGAATCTCAGGGGGAAGTTGATTCCACCACGTCGGAGCCACCACAGAAAAGGCCCTTCCCCGAGGGCCCACTAGCCGACATTGTCTGGCCGACGGGACCTGAAGGAGGCCCAATCTGTGGGACCTCACCGGTCTCTGGGAACTATGCGGCAGTATGCGGTCCTGTAAGTAACCTGGTCCTAAGCCATGAAGGGCTTTAAAGGTGATAACCAACACCTTGAATTATGTCCTGAGACACACAGGAAGCCAGTGCAGCTCGCGGAGGATAGGTGACACGTGGGTGTACCTTGGTGCACCCACAATCGCTCTCGTGGCTGCATTCTGAACCAACTGCAGCCTCCGAAGGCTCTTCAAGGGTAGCCCCATATAGAGTGCATTACAGTAATCCAGTCTTGAGGTGACAAGGGTATGAGTAACCGTGAGTAGAGCCTCCCAGTCCAAATAAGGCCGTAACTGGTGCACCAGGCGAACCTGGGCAAAGGTCTCCCTGGCCACAGCTGATAGATGTTGTTCCAAATTTAGCTGTGAGTTCAAGAGGACACCCAACTTGCGTGCCTGCACTGAGGGAGGTAAGTTTACCTCCCCCAGGACTAATGATGGATCATCAGGATGACCCTTGGGGGGCAAGACCCAGAGCCACTCGGTCTTGTCAGAGTTGAGTCTAAGCCTGTTCACCCCTATCCAGACCCTCACATCTTCCAGGCACCGGTACATCACGTTGACTGCTTCACTGAAAGGACACGGGGTGGAGATATACAATTGGGTATCATCCGCATACTGATGATACCTCATCCCGTGTCGCCGAATGATCTCACCCAGCGGTTTCATGTAGATGTTAAAAAGGAGGGGGGGACAGGACTGAGCCTTGAGGCAGCCCATAATCGAGGCGCCTAGGGGTCAATTTTTAAATATTAAACAGATAAAATCCTTATTTTCAACTAATTTGCAAGTATTTTAAATCTAATGACAAAAATTCCCCTTATCTCAATATCTCCCTTTAACCCTCTAATTAATAATATGAAATCTCCTCTAGTAAGTCAAAACCCCAATTTTCTTCAACCTTATTCTGGCTTTCTTCCTTTGCCAACTAGACTTCCATATCAGTGCTTTTAGATCATCAAGTAGATCTCCCTCTATTATTGTATATGTTATTTAAAATGAAGGAGACCATTTAATTGCCAGTTTTCTGGAAGGACTAGCCCATTTATATTCATTAAATTGTCTCCCTGTTATTCCAGTTCATGTTTGCTTTAATATATTTTTCTTCCATTCAATCTGTTATTCTTTCTCAAATTTCTTCTGATTTATATAGAAAGTCATTTCCATTTTCAGTGTTATCACTTCCTTTTCTGGATTTTTCATCAGCTGTATTTGTTGGTCAATTGAGTCCTCTGTCTTAGTATTTGATTGTCCCACTTCTTCTGTTATCTTCTGCATTGTTGATTCTTTGATTGTATTCAAAGTTTGGATTTGTGTATCTAAGCTGGGGTCTTGATCTTTTATGTTAGGTCTCATTCTATATCACAAGCTAAGAGAATGGTTTCATGTATTGCTTTCAACATAGAAAGAATCTTTTCCTGATCTTCATCCATCTCTTTCATGTGTTTAGAAATAGTCTTTCTAGTAAAAGATTTTGTCAAGCAAAATGTTATAGTTCAAGGTATTTCAACATCTCAAATAAAGATATAGGAAAGCATGTAACTCTGAAAGTCAGTAAAGGTTTACATTCACAGTTCCAGTGGACCAGTTATGCTGCCCATCTGTTCTCTTACAGCTAAGTATCTCACAGGTGGTGCCAAGGTCAGAAAAGTCTTATCTAAGGTCTGGGCTCCAAGCCAAATCTCTTTTAGGAAATAACAAATTGTGATACCAAACCTCACCACAAGATGTCACTGATGCCATTTAAGGTTTTTTAAGTCCAAACTTTTTCTAATCCTTTATCCAATTTTATTTCTTTTTTGTAGATAAAAATTGTTCTTTTAATGCTTTGATTCCCCTGGATAGTCAGACACCACTATTCTTAGAGAGTGGGATAGAAATTCTCTTCCCTCTCTCCTCGCAGGGGGATAGATATTCTGAACAGCTTTTACAGGAAGAGAAGGTACTTAGGGTAAAGAGAAGTGGGATAGAAATTCCCTTCCCTCTCTCCTCACAGAGGGATAGATATTCCGAACAGCTTTTACAGGAAGAGAAGGTACTAGGGTAAAGAGAAGATCAGATCTCACCCAGTTTCATCCGTGTTGCTTTCGAAGTGCTTGATAATGAGTTTGACTTCGGCTGTCTGCAGCCTAATGACAGGCCATATTGCTATGGCTGGTCTTTCCTCCGCCATTTTAAGGGCTGCCCCAGATTAAACGGAAGGGTTGCCACCCTCCCGCAATCAAGTGGGGGTCCCCTCCTTGCTTGTCACCCCTACAGGGTGACTTTTGATCCTTTCCAGGGTCCTCCAGCGAAGAGAAATCGGATGTGGGAGATGGATCTCATCTTCCAAACATCTATGGCGACTGCATTGGCAAACCGGAAGTCACCATTCATGCAGTCTTGATCCAGCAGTTCTGCTTTTGATTTTGATAAAAGCAGATCATGCCAACAAATCTTATTGCATTCTTTGACAAAGTGACTAAATTATTGGACCAGCAAATACTGTGGAATAATTTACTTGGACTTCTGTAAGGCATTTGTTAAAGTATACCACAATCTACTGCTTGATAAGCTAGAAAAATGTGGGTTGGACAGTATCACCACTGGATGAATTCATAGCTGGCTGACAAACTGCACTCAACATATAGTCATTAATGGAGCTACATCTACAGGAAGGGAAGTATGCAATGGGGTTGTAAGGACCCACTTCAACTAACCACCCAAGAAAGCAGAACTCTTGAAACAGGCATTGTATCAAAGGGATACTTTTATTAGGGGTCAGTGACAGTAGGGAAGTCAAGGTGAGATCTGGGGAAACAATCGTGCAAACGGTATAGTTAAGCTAGCAATATTCCTCTTCCCCCCAAAGTCATAATGTCCATTTGAAATCTAGCCAATCCACAGGTGGCACGAAGTCTGGCCGGCTGGTACAATTGGTGCGCATCTCATGGTCTTCTCCAGCTTTCGTTTCACTGTAACTGTCTCCCTCATAAGGGAGACATATTCCTTTCTCAGAATGATAGAGGCAGGAGAGGGAAAGTAGAAAGCGAAAGTTATGCCAAGCAAAAGCATTTTCCCCTCTCCCCAGCAGAATGGCAGGCCCCAAAAGTAGAATAACTATGCAGGGGAAACAATGAGGATTTGGGGGACCTGACATACAGCCCACCTAGAAGAATGGGAAATCCACTTATAAAACAAAAAGGGAAAAAGGACAACAATACAGACAAATCAGTTAGGTTTATCAGGATATTTAGAGTGGAAATGTTATCGTACACCCACTCATTCTGGGCAGCAGGGTGATTCTTCCAAGCTACTAGGTACTATGTCACCCCATGGTGTGTTCAAGAGTCTAAAATGCCCTTAATTTCAAAATGTTGCTCTCCCTCAACCACAATAGGTGTGGGCATTGGGGGTGCAGGAGGCCTGAAGTTGGAGGTGGTTTTTGGTGTGAGTAAGCTGCAATGGAAAACAGGGTAGATTTTCCATAGATTCTTTGGCATTCAACCATCATAGGGTTGATGATGCATTTAACTGGGAAAGATCCTATAAATTTGGGCCCCAGTTTCTTTGAAGGTTGCAATGATTGTAAATACTTTGTGGAAAGGAACACCCAATCCCCAACATTATACGGTTTCTGCTCCACCCTCTGTTTGTCTGCTTGAGTTTTATAGGCCTCCCTGGCTTCATCCAGTGCTTTCCTGACCACCGGCCAGGTATTTTGCAATTGTTTAATACACTTCTGCAAGGAAGGGATTTCAGGCTCTTTGGTGGGGAGTTCAGGCATGACCATTTGCTACATGAAATGGAGTGAAACCAGTACTGGAGTGCACGGCATTATTATAGATCACCTCAGCAAACAGTAGCAAGTCGGACACATTGTCTTGTTGGTAAGTGTTGTGATTCTGTGCCAGCCTGTGCTCACAACAGCTGAGTCTGAGGAATCTGAGGAGGAGGGTGGAGGCAAAATTGTGATGTAATCCACATGTCCTGCCATTTTCTTTAGTGACAGGTGGAGTTTCCCCCTGCAGGAATCTCAGTTGCCCTTCCCTCCAGCTGATCATGGGGTTCCACTTCTTTAGCCAAGCCAGTCCCAAAACTAATGGCCCCTCCATTCCTGGGGCCACAATAAACGTTAAAATCTCTATTTGGCGACCCAGGTCGATGTATAAGAGTCTGATGGCAAAACTGGCAGGCACCCCCCCCCGCAACTGAGCCATCCAGTTGGCAAAAAATAATTGGAGTTTTAAGTCTCCTGAGGGGAATCCCCATTTTCCCCACTAACTCTGGGTTAATCATACACCGTAGTCCAGAAAGGCTGCTAATTTCACTGTCCTCCCAGTATCGGATATGGAAAGTTCTAGGGGCACTGTTATAGGGTGAATTGGCCCACTCACCAATGAATCATCTTTGTAGTCATCCTCCACCAACCCTGGATCATCATAGCATGCAGTCAGAGCTCAACCCTCTCGATTGCAATCCCAAGGGAGCTCTACGACTTCCTCAGATCTCATTGCAGCTTCCCTGGGATGTGATGGGGTCCTTTGGGGTCTCCTGGCCAGCAGACAATCCCCTCTCTTGGCAGGTGTCTTGCTTCAGCAGTCCACAGCTCGGTGTCCCTTCCTGCCGTATTTGAAACAGGCGGTGCTGCGAGGCGGGGCAGGCAAAGCTCGTGCAGTCTCTCCTCTCTTCTCTGCCTGCAGCTTGAAACTTGGTCTCACCATGAAGTGTAGGTGCTTGCGTTGATCGATCTCTACTTCCTCAGCTAGCAGGCACCAGTTGTACAGCCACCCTGGAGCTCCATGGGCTACATAGGCATAGTACAGATCTTCATTGAGTCCATCCTGGAAACAGCTTACCAGGATATCTTCTGCCCAATGTAGATGACTCTCCAACTCTCTGAACTCCTCTGTATACTCCGCGACTGGTCTTCTTTCTTGCTTCACTGTCTTTATCCACTCCCGGGCTTTCTTTTTTTTTTTATTGAAATTTTTTTAAAGATTTTTATAAAGAACAAAAAAACAACAATAAAAAACAAAACAATCCTCACCCAACCCCTCCCAAACCACCCCCTCCATCCCCCCCCCGAGCTTCCCAGAGCTGAATATAGGCTTAATTAAAATTTTAAAAATCCTAAAAAAATTAAACAACTTATAAAATGATTAACAATAAAATATATATAACAAAAAAAGCATAAGCATAAAAAAGTGCTTAAAAAAGAAGAAAGAAGAAAAGAGATAAAAAAAGAAAAAAGAGAAAAAGTGCAATCTATAAAATATCAAAATTTATATACAAGTTATAAAAAACCTAAATGATATTTTTTATATCCAATTTGTATTGTGTGAAATTTATCCATTTTTCCCATACGGCAAAAAATTTCTCTTGCTATTGCTCCTTTAAGAAAGCCGAAATCTTTGCCATTTCCGCCTGATCACTCCCGGGCTTTCTTATCGGCCAGCCGGTCTTCAAAATGCCTGCGGAGGACAGTCATAAAATGATTGAAGTTTCTCAATTCAGATGCATTGCAATTCCAGAGCCAGGATGACTACACAAACTTTCTTAACATTGGTAGGCAGTGTTCTCCCATAGATTTGCATGTAGATGAATACTTGTGCCAGGAAATACCCCAATCGCATTGGCTCTCCATCAAATTTCACTCCGATTGGGATTGGTTTCACCTAGGCTGGCTGAGGCGGTCTGCCTCTGGCTCCTTGAGACGATTGCCCCGCCGCTGCTGCTGTCTCTCAGACCTCTGATTCTTCCTCTTCCGGTTCCCCCTCTGACTCTTCTTCCAACTCACGGCTTTCCTTCAGCTGCATCTTAAATTCATCGAGGGTCTTTTTTCACATACTCCATCACAGCTTCCATTGCCTCTGATTTCAGTTCCTCCTTTTCTCCATCTTTGTCGGGAGGGGTAGACTCTGGATTCTTTTTCTTTGTCCTCTTTTTTTCTCCACATTGGGTCAGGGTAACTTTTGGGGCTTTCTCCTCCCATCCTTTCTTCTTACCAGCTCCAAGTGACCATCTGGTTCGATCTTCACCAGAAAATCTGGCTTCTTCCAGGTTCCTGGAGAGGCTTTCATCAGCTTTTAGGCAAAGGAGAACTTCAGACCACTTCTCTGTCTGGAACTCCACCATGTATAAATGGAGCATTGGCTTACCTGAACGCCTCTTCTCAGCATGATGATGGAGAATCCACCAATGGGTTAATTCAGTCCTCCCACCCAATCAGACTAAGTTGTCAAAGTTGTCATGCCCGTCCTGGCCTGAAACCTCCCAGTTTCAACTTATTCTGTTCGCCCAGAAGGACGTGACAATTTTGAATCCCAAATTTGTTGGAATATTCATGAGCAGGAAGAGTCATGTGGTAACTCAGTCAGCCAATGTGAAGAAAGTGCTACTGAGTAGATGCTATCATGTTGCTGCTGATCAGAAAAGTCATGATCAAGCAATGGCTTATCTCATCTTGAATTTAGATGATGAACAATTTCTAAATGTTGCAAATTTAAAGACTGCAAAGGAGATTTGGTTGAAGTTGAGAGCTGTGCATGTGAATGTTTCTGCATGCAATATAGTGCAATTGTCAAGAAAACTTTACAGGGCCAATTTGCAACCAGGTGAATCTGTGGAAAGCATTTAAATAAAATGCAAAGTTTATTTTTGGACTTAAAACAACGTGGATTAAATTCCCTGAGTCCCAGAAGGTTTTTTTTTTAAATTTTTTTATTTTCTTTTTCACCATACACCATACACCAAAACAAACTTAAAATACATAAACATAAATCTTTTCTTTTAACAGAACAGCGCTGTACATTTTAACCATTCTTTACATCTTATTTACATTTTATTTACATCACTAATTATATCTTTTTCTTTCTCTGTTCTAGCCAATTATAACATTTATTCCAAATTTCATAAAATTCTATTGCCTCCTTTCTTTTAATTCTAGTGTAAGTTTATTCATTTCTGCGCATTCCAAGATTTTATACATAATCACGTCATTTGTGGGTGTATTTTCACTCTTCCAACATTGAGCATATGCTATCCGCGCTGCAGTCAATATGTGTATAATGATGTATTGGAGTTGTTTTTCAATCTTTAAATTTATTATGCCCAAAAGAAATGATTCCGGTTTAAAGTCCATTTGTACCTCAGTTATCTCCTGTATCCAATCTCTTATTCATTCCCAGTAGTTTTTTGCTTTAGGGCACAGCCACCACATATGATAAAATGTTCCTTCTCTGATTTTACATTTCCAGTACTACAGGTCCATGTTTTTATGCATTTTGGCCAATCTCGCTGGTGTTAAATGCCATCTATAAATGATTTTATATTGATTCTCCCTGTATGCAGTTGATAGCGTCAATTTGCAATTTATGTTCCATAATCTTTCCCATTCCTCTAAATTTATATTTTGCCCCACATTTTTTGCCCATGCTATCATTGGCCCCTTCACTATTTCTTCCTCTAACTCTATCTCTAATAAGTATTTATAAATTTTTGATAATAATTTTCCTTCCTTACTTATTAGAATTTTATTAAGTTGATGTGGGTTCTGACTTATTCCATATTCTTGCCTATCCCTATTATATCGAGATTGAATTTGTAAATACGTCCACCAGTCTATGGGTATTCTTTGTTCCTCCAACTCTTCTCTTGACTTAAGATTTCCTCAATTATCTAGTAAGTCTTTGTACCTAATCATCTTTTTTTTCTCTAATATATTGGGGTGGACCACTGCCTCCATCGGCAAAAATCAATTTGGAATTTTCCAATAGTGGCATTTTCTATTTTTTCCCATATCCGGATCGATGCTCCTCTTATCTGATGTTGCTAGAAATATGTATATATTTTCTTCTGTTTCCCCCATAGGAATACATGCCAGTCCGTCTGTAAATCATGTCCCTCAATCATTAGTATCCTTTCATTATCCAAGTTTATCCAGTCTTTGATCCATAATAACCTTGCTGCATAATAATAGATTTCCCATTTAGGGAGTCCAAGACCACCTCTACTCTTACTATCTTGTAACATTTTCATATTTATCCTGGCTTTTTTGCCCGTCCAAATAAATTTGTTTGTTGTTTTATCCAATTCTTTAAAAAAAGTTTTCTCTAATTTTATTGGAATTGTTTGGAATAAATACATAATCTTGGTAGTATATTCATTTTAGTCAATGCAATCCTGCCTAATAGTGATAATTGGAGTTTCCCCTAGGTCTCAAGATCTTGTTTCATTTTTAGTATCAGTTTTGTATAATTGTCTTTTTTTATTGAGGAACATCTTGAAGTTAACCAAATTCCTAAGTATTTAATCTTTTTCGCTACTTGTAATTCCAAATTCTCTTCCAGTTTCCTTTTATGTTTATCGGTTAAATTTTTTACTAACATTTTAGTCTTTTCTCTATTAATTTTTAATGTGCCACTATTTCATATTTTTCTATTTCACCCATCAAAATAGTTCCTCTCTCTATAGGTTTCTCAATGAAGAAAACCAGGTCATCAGCAAATGCCTGTACCTTATATTCCTCTGTTTTGACCTGTGCCCCTTTTATTTCTTTATTCGCTCTAATTTGAACTAATACTTCAAGAGTCAAGATAAAAAGTAGAGGTGAAATTGGGCATCCCTGTCTTACCCCTTTGTTTATTTCAAAACTTTTTGTGTTCTCTCCATTAATTATTACACTAGCCCTCAACTGTCAGAGAGGGGAGAGAAGGTTTTATTCTTTTAATTATCTTTCTGGTGCCAAATTGCCAGAGCTGATTTTTTTTATTCATTGGTGCCCATATGCTGTACTCAATAAAGTTTTGCATTAGAAATTAGGATGTCCAAGCTGTGCTTGCTTTGTTGGAATCATCAGTCAGAACCTTGACAGCTGCCTGTTGTATGTGGCTTTTTAGATGTTGATTGAGGTGTTGATGGCTCGCTATTAAGTCATTGGCTGTTGTTTGCTTGTGCTGCCCAGCCCTCATCTTCTTCCCTGAAGATGGGCTCCAGCATGAGTCCAAAAGCTTGGAAGACAAAACCTTTAGTCATGGTGATCAGCCCAGATTGGATCCTGCAACATTATCCTCGGACATATATATTCAACTTCATTTCAAATGCTTCTCATATGTGGGAATAATATTTCAGGCTAATGGACGTAAAAGGGCTCATGTGAACTATGTTTCACAAAATGCACACAAGAGTAGAGCAGCTATCTTAAGATTTTATTATGCCAATGGAGATCACTACATACCTGCAGCCATCAATTTTTCTGAGGCTAAGTCTCAGACTAGCTTAGTGTTCCCCAACCTTTCCGGCTTTGTGAATTAGCAGGCTAGGTGGGGGAGAGGGCATGGTTCTGTGTAAGTGATGGATGAGCATGCACATGCAGCTCCATTTGCACAAATAGTGGGCATGCACGTCTGCCACTTGCACAAATGGAGCTTCATGCATGTGCACACTCACTACTTTTACAGCCTTGTTCTAAACAGGCTGCAGCCTGGTACTAGGTTATGGCCCATGGGCTGGGGACCCTATTATACCCAATTATTATATGGTGCACAACTCGGACCAACTTCTAATCTCATACCATTAGAACTTGTCCAGTCTAAATTCCTGAACGTAATTTTTCAAATTCCACAATACCATTTATATCTCTAATATCTCATTATGCATGGAGGCTGAAATAATGAGAATGGAGACCAGAATTTGGCAAGATAGTTTGTTGGAATATTCATAGAATATTCATGAGCAGGAAGAGTCATGTGGTAACTCAGTCAGCCAATGTGAAGAAAGTGCTACTAAGTCTGTGCAAAAGATATTGAGTTAGGAGCTGGATTTCCAGTCTCAGTTTTGTCTCTGTATCTCTGTATAAGAAGTCTTCATTGAGCTACATTGCTGTAAAGAAGAATGTATGATATTGTAAATATTTTGATATGAATATAAAAAGGTTATTTGAATCAGCTAAATGCAGTCAACTGTGAGAGCTTCTGATTTATTTTTCACCAACAGAGAAATTAAAATTCTCTAACAGGTTATGGGCCCAGAGCTTACTAAGGACTGCATTGTAATTTAAAGCTGGAAGAAATTGCCTATGTTTAGAAAGTGTAAGAACAAAGCAGAATAAGCAGAATGGCTGCAATGGAATTTAAGGAAAGCTCTGTGCCTCATTTGGGCCAGAAGAATTACATTATATGGGCTGCTAAAATGGAATGTTTGCTCAAGGCTAAAGAGCTGTGGTATATCATAGAAAATCCACCACAAGTGTTTGCAGCTGCTGATCAGAAAAGTCATGATCAAGCAATGGCTTATCTCATCTTGAATTTAGATGAACAATTTCTAAATGTTGCAAATTTAAAGACTACAAAGGAGATTTGGTTGAAATTGAGAACTGTGCACGTGAATGTTTCTGCATGCGATATAGTGCAGTTGCCAAGAAAATTTTGCAGGGCCTGTTTGCAACCAGGTGAATCTGTGGACAGCATTTAAATAAAATGCAAAGTTTATTTTTGGACTTAGAACAACGTGGGATTAAATTCCCTGAGTCCCAGAAGGTTTTATTAGTGTTGAATAGTTTAGATAAAACCTGGGACACAGTTTCTGCCATATTTGAGTGTAAAGAAGAGCAAGACTTAAATTTTGTGGCTTTAAAGCATGTTTGCGTATTGAGGAAGAAAAGCGCCATTTTAGAAGCAGCCACAAGGAGGTGAAATTCCTGAGGAGGAGGTCCAGACTGCAAGTCTCCAGAGAAGAAACATTTTGCAAGCAAAGAGCTCAGCAAGAAAAGAATTGCTACATTTGTGGAGCAAAGACACATCTGAAAAGGAACTGTTTGCAGAGGAACAATTTGCAGCGAAGGACATTTGTGCAAACAAAAAGGACTGATTTGCAAAAGGAGCATTTTGGTGTTGCAAAGGTTTGCTATAACAACAACAGAGACAAGTGGCTAATAGATAGTGGGGCAAGTTAAACAATTGTTAATGACTCTGAATTATTTTGCAGGTTTGTTCCAGTAGCACAAGAAACTGTGGCTTTGGCAAATGGCCAGAAAGCAAAAGTCATTGGAAGAGGCGATATAAAAATTCCATATTTGGAATCAAAGTTTACCAACGTGCTTTGTGTACCTGAGATGGAACATAATTTGTTAAGTGTGTCTAATTTAGACAAACAAGATTTTGAGATCATTTTTGTAAATGGGAAGTATCTCATCAAAAGGAATGGGAATATTTGTGCAGAAGGCATAAAGGAAGATAATCTATATGTATTGCAGGGACAAAGGATTCAATGTTCCCATATATTTAAGAATGTTGCAGAGCAGATGCAGATCTGGTGGGACCTATGCAAGCCAGTTTGGGAGGAGCAAAATATGCACTGGTAATTGTTGAGGTATAATTTTTGCTACTTGCTTAGAGGTAAGACAGAGATGCGACAACAATTCAAACAGTGGGTAAGTTTTGTAGAGAGAAGGTACAGACAACAAGCGTGTCAGTTGCAAACTAACAGAGGTACTGAATTTATGTCAACTAAATTCCAACAATGATTGGGGCAGTTGGGGATAAGACACAGACGTACAAATCCTTAAACAGCAGCAGAGAACAGTGTAGCTGAAAGAAGGAATGGTGTTTTGCAAACAATGAAAGATTCATTATTAGAGGATTCTGGTATGAGCAAGTCATATTGGGGAGAAGCCATATTGACTGCCAATTACATAGTTAACAGGCTGTGGAGTTCCTCCATTAATAATACGCCTTTTGCCATTCTATATGGGAGAAAGCCATCACTGGCACATTTGAGAATTTTTGGAAGTACTGCATGGGTACATATTCTGAAAGCAATCAGAAAAAATGGACAGCAAAAGGCAATTAAACTCAGGTTTGTGGGCTATGAGCCAGGGTCAAAAGGATATCGTTTTAGCGATGGAAGTAAAAGAATTGTAATTTCAAGGTCTGCTAATTTTGCAGAAGAAAATTGGTACAGAATTAATGCAAATTCTGGGTATGTCTCACTTAATGATGGTAATCTATTTAACTACAATAACTCATCTAACGATGGAAAAATGATGATTGAAGATGTCAATGTTCAGGGAGGAGAGGCTGAATAAGACATGAAGCCAGAAAGACTTGAGACACAGGAGCAGTTAATACCACGTAGGTCAGAGCAATGTAATAAAGGAATTCTGCCTGACAGGTATTCTGCCAGCAAGGTCAAGGTTTGCAATGTGTGGTATGAGCCAAGAAGTTATAAAGAGGTGTTGGCATTACCAAAAGCTGAACAAGAAAGATGGAAGGAGGCCATGGATAAAGAGATGAAATCCATGGGAGACCATGAAGTATTTAAATCAGTGACTTTGCCACAGGGAACCAAAGCTGTGGGTTGTAAGTGGGTATATAAGAAAAAGGTATTGGCAAATAATGATGTGCAGTATAAGGCCAGGTTAGTGGCACAAGGTTTTTCACAATTAAAGAATGTGCACTATGATGAAGTATTTGCGCCAACTGTGAAAAGTGAGAGTATAAGATTAGCACTGGCGTTGGCAGCGGCATATAAGCATAAAATCTGACACTTTGATATCACAACTGCATTCCTCAATGCTGAGTTAGAGGAAGAAATTTATATGATCCAAGCACCAGGATATGAAATTGCAAAACCTAACATGGTATATAAATTAAACAAGGCTGTTTATGGGCTGAAGTAGTCAGCCAGAAACTGGAATGTCTGTTTAGATACTGCTTTAAAGGATCTTGGATTTAAAAGTTGCAAAGCTAATAATTGTATATATACTGGACAGTTACAATGAGGGAATTGTCTACTGTTATCATTTGTAGATGATCTTTGCTTCATCGCAAAGAATGCATCACAAGTCAAGGAATTTGCTGATAAATTAGGAAAGAAATTTGAATTAAAGAATTTGGGAGAAATAAAAAATTATCTTGGTGTAGAGATACAGAAAAATGAAAAAGGTGGTTATATTCTCAGTCAAAGGAGAAAAATTGAGCAGTTGTTGGAGAAATATAATATGAAAATTTGCAATACTGCTCCAACACCCATGAGTACAGATTTTTATAATAGTTTAAGTGCGGACAAAGGTGAAACCTGTGATCAAGAGATATATCACTCAGCAATAGGAAGTTTGTTATATCTGTCACAGTGGTCCAGACCAGACATAGCTTGCGCAGTAAGCATTTTGAGTCTGCTGCACCTACAAAGTTTTACTGCTGCACCTACAAAGTTATATTGGATGGGTGTAAAAAGGGTTCTCAGATATTTAAAGGGAACCATAAATTTGGGTCTTCAAATACAGATTACTGAGGAATTGAAATTAAAGTGTTATGTCGATAGTGACTATGCAAATGACATAAACACAAGGAAATCAAATTCTGGGATTATAATATTGTTTGAAGGACTCTGATTGGATGGAAGTCCAGAAAACAAACAACTGTTGCTATTTCAACAGCGGAAGCAGAGTTTATTGCTTTATCTGAATTGTGTTCTGAAGTAACATGGTATGTACAGTTGTTGCAAGATTTTAATATTAATGTAAAAGAATTTGTAAAGGTATTGGAAGACAATGCTGCCTGTATAAAAATGGCAACTGGTGACAGGGTGAAGAACAGAAGTAAACATGTAGACATTAAGTATTGTAATGTCAAGGAAGCTGTAAAAGGAAAATTGAATAGTTTACATCATTGTTCTTCTGAGGATAATTTGGCAGACATGATGACTAAACCATTGGATGGTGTTCATTATGAAGAATGTATTAAGTCAATAGGTCTGATGTCTCTTCCTATCATGAAGGAAGGAGTGTTGGAATATTCATGAGCAGGAAGAGTCATGTGGTATCTCAGTCAGCCAATGTGAAGAAAGTGCTACTGAGTCTGTACAAAAAGGGTATTGAGTTAAGAGCTGGATTTTCCAGTCTCAGGTTTGTCTCTGTATCTCTCTGTAAGAAGTATTCATTGAGCTATTTTGCTGTAAAGAAGAATATATGGTATTGTAAATATTTTGATAATAAATATAAAGAAGTTATTTTGAATCAGCTAAATGCAGTCAACTGTGAGAACCTCTGATTTATTTTTTCACCAATAGAGAAATTAAAATTCTCTAACAAATTTTTTTCCTCAGACAGGTTTGACTTAAATGAGAAATTCTTCTTTTTTCTTTTTAGCCCATTAGTGGATTCTCCTCAGTAGGAATGTCAGAGGCTACACAGCCCCTGTTTCATTCCTGCTGATTAGAGGCTTTGCGTTGCTGTCACCTGCAGGCATTGTCTCAAAAGGATACTTTTATTAGGGGTCAGTGACAGTGGGAAGTCAAGGCGAGATCTGGGAAAAAACCCCATGCAAACACTATATTCCTTCTCCCACCAAAGTCATAATGTCCGTTTGAAATCCAGCCAATCCACAGGCGGCACGAAGTCTGGCCGGCTGGTACAGTTGGAGCACATCTCAAGGTCTTTTCCAGCTTTTGTTTCACTGTAACTGTCTCCCTGATAAGGAAGACCATTCATTTCTCAAGATGATAGAGGCAGGAGAGGGAAAGTAGAAAGGAAAAATATCCCAAACGAAAGCATCTCTTTCTCCAGTACAGGAGATGGAGAATCCACCAATGGGTTTTCACTGTCTGCCTGCTCTTGAGACCAAGTAGCCAAACTTGACATGCCCCCTCTTGCTAGGAAACTCAGTCTTGACTTGGTCTCAAACTCTTGAAGACGTATCAAGGTTGGCTCTCAGGTTTAGAGATCTTCAATTTATTTAGCAGGTTAGATACCGTTGTTGGATTCTCCTTGCTTTTAAATTGATAATTTTATACTCCCTAATTAGTGATTCTCTCTCTAAAAAAAGTTAATTTCCCCCAAAAATTTCCCCCCCAAGACGCTGGAATCAGCACAGCCTCTAATTGGCTGATTTGAGGCTTCTGGCTGCGTGGGGGGGGGAAAGTACTTCTCCGTTCATTTCCCAAGGACTCTGGGGGGGGGGAGGAAAATTATTTTCCAATTCCCCATTGGCCTTTTTGTGCAAAGCTCAGCGCGGCAGCTACAAGTAGCCCAGAGTCTTCCCCTTCATCCTCGACACTCCAGAGGCCATTTTAAACGGCCCGAAAGTCGCGACCGCCATTTTGGATGGCTGCTGAATCTTGGACCTAACGGAGGTTTTTTTTGCCGTTAGGAACAGATCCGGCTGACAGATAATTCAGATTTTTGCTGCCTTTTGAGGCTAGGGCCTCAGGAACCTTAGCATATCTTTGCTGGTCCTAGGAAATTGAAAACAAGTGCACCGCGGCCACCGTTTTGGGCGCGCCACGCGGCCGGCCCTGTAAAAATTTATCAGCTGGACAGAGTGTTGCGAGTCTCTGTATGCCACAGGGTCTTTCCCAGGGACTTCAGGCCACTTGCACTACCTTGGCCACCCCAGGGATTTTAGCAGAGTCAGTTGCGGCCACCATTTTGGGAACATTGTGAGGTCCTCCCTCAGGCCTACAAACAGACCTCCTGCACTGATTACAGGCCCCAACATTTCCTACAAGGTTTCCCCTATATTCTGACTAATTCTCAGCTTTTCTGGGGAACTATTTTAGCCCTGTACAACTACTGCTATTGGGCCTCATCATCTTTACCAAGAAATTACTGACTAGGACCAAATTCTCAGGCTATCACCTTGTTTTGGAACCACCATTTTAATTCACATTGCCTCTGCCTGGCCTCATTTCAGGCCCTCTGCACACTTCATTGGGGCTTTTTTCTGGTGCACCTTGACTGGCCACCTAAGGCCTCCAGGCGGAGCCCAGAGAGTGGCCCCAAACATGCCTTCGGCATCTGACTCAATTGCCGTGACCAAAGCCCAGAGAGAATTTTTTGCTGGTCAGGTGGTCAGGAGAGCAGTCTTGTTACTTGTTCCAATCTCGCTTCCACCAATGGCTTGCCTGCCAGAGCTTTGCTTCAGTTTCCCTGAGACTGCTCAACCAGGATGGAGGACTCCATGATGCCTCACCCATGGGCACTGTCTCTCCATCCAGTTATGGCTGCCACAAATCCTCTGAACAGGAGGCGGCAGGCAAGCCAAAATCTAAGAAGCCTTCCAAGCTGGCGGAAAAGCAAGCCAGCCATAGGCACCAGGCTCTGGACAAGGAGTTCTCCAGAGCTCAGAGACAGGCCGGATTGGAGAAGGATCAATTGGTGGCCTCGGAATTTGACCTTCCTTTAGGTCTTTTAACCTCAGCCCAGGGCATGTGGTCTCTCACAGGGACACCCACAACACTTAGTTCCCTGCCTGAAATGACACAACACACAGCTACTGTCTTGGGTTCAGCTCCAGAGGCCACCTTCACAACAACGGCCGCAGGCCTCAGGGGACCAGACAACTGAGACAATTGACAGCCACCTTGAGGCCTTGCTATCCAGGATTGTGGACCACATTGTAGCAGAACGATCCTTCCATCTATCCAGGCAGGGGACTTCTACGTTGGGCATGACACCTTATGTCTCTCCTATGGGGTTTCCTATACTTCAGGAACCCACATCTCCTGCACACTCCTCCATGAGCGGATTCTCATCCCCGCAGGGTGAGGAGCAGCCGGAACGTCCCCCTGAACTCTCCCCATTGGGAGGCTTGTTCAATCCAACTCTGTTTCTTCCTCTACTTCGCAAGGCCACATCAACGGCAAACATAGGGCCCGATCAGTCCCCTCTGCCGCAGACAACATTGGATTCCAGTCCAAATCCGATATTTGTTGAAACAGTGGCATCACAACATCATGTTCCATGTCCCTCTATTTTTCTTAAAGGGATCAAAAAGCAGTTGGCCTCCCCTTCCTCCCTTCCTTCAGTAAGTGAGACTGATAAAAGGATTTTTAGCACTTCCACAGATCTCACTGAGACCCTGGAGGTTTCCAAGGTAGATGAGGCTTGGACCCCTCTGGCATCCCAGACGGCGGTTGCTGGGGACATGTCAGAGGCGCTTAAAGCGGACAACAGAAAATGGGACCACACCTTTCGGAAGACCCATCAATCAGCAGCATGGGCAATTAGAACAGCCACTTGCACGTCCTTTTTTGTGCGAACCATCCTATTATGGCTTTGTCAGCTTCAGGCCAGAATCCCTGCTGAGGACATTCAGAATCATTAGGACCTAAGCAAAATGGTGGCAGCCACTGAGTATGCTGCGGACGTGACGCTTCAGTCAGCCACCTTTGCATCTAGGTCTCTTGCAGCCAACATTACACCCAGAAGGATGCTGTGGCTGAAACACTGGCAGGCTGACACCAAAGCAAAATGGTGTCTGGGGACTGCTCCATATCTGGGCTATAATCTTTTGGGGGAGGCCCTGGTCCCGTATCTTGTGGAAAACAAGGACAAGCGGAAGATCATGGCTCACTTGGATAAACGGTCCGACAAACGTCCCATTCCACATATCCACAGGCAGTCCTCTCGGCCAGCAGCAAGTTCAAAAGCCACTCAGCCCTCCAATTCATACACACCCAGGCAGGACAGACCATATGTCCTTCCGTATGACAGGCCGGTTTTTTAGCCTCGGCAACAGAACCAACCTAAGGGGCCATTTCGAGGGGCAGGTCACCCCTATAAGAGGTCCAAGCGACCCTTACACCACACTTCCCATCAGGGGAAGGCTGGCCCACTTCTTCCATCAGTGGGAACTCACATCCTTGGATGCCTCGGTCCTACAAACCATCCGGTTTGTCCCTGGAGTTCCTAGCCAGCACCCCGGACTGCTTCATCTCTTGTCTCATTTCCCATAATCGTGCAGAAGGTCATTCAATATCTTCTAGAGATTCAGGCTATAAAACCGATACCACCGGATCACATGGGAAGGGGATTCTACTCCATTCTTTTTGTGATTCCCCAATCCTCAGAAGGATGGCGAGCAGTTCTGGACCTCAAAGGTCTGAATTCTTACATCACATACAAGATGCAATCGCTCCAGTCCATCCTGGAATGCATCAGACAAGGAGACTTCCAGGTGTCAATAGACCTTACGGAAGCGTATCTCCACATCCCTATCCCTCCAGCTCACCGGCAGTTCCTCAGGTTCTCTTACAAGGGCAGTCATTTCCAGTACAAAGTACAAGGCCCTTCAGTTTGGCCTCTCCTTGGTTCCCAGGATGTTCATCAAGATCCCAGCTGTACTGGCCGCCCACGTAGGGACGGTACCGGTACGCGTCCAGTGTTGACTGGACGACATCTTGCTACAAGCGTCCTCCTTCCAGGCAGCTCATTCGGACCTGCAACTAACTATTCAGGTCTTCCAACAGCACGGGTTCTCGGTCAACTCCCAAAAAAGCCAGACAGTTCCCTCATCCAGTTTTCTGCACCTGGAAGCCATCATAGACACCACAAACTGCAGGGTCTATCCCTCCCACAGGCGGTTGGTCAGCATCAGGGATCCAGCTTGTCAGGTGTACAAGGACCGCACCGTTCCACCGGTCTGACTCTCCCAGCTTCTGGGAAAGATGATCTCCAACATAGCCATAGTTCCCTGGGCCAGACTCAACTGGCAGGAGCTTCAATGGTTCGTCTGGCCATTCCAACGGGCGAATGCCAGCACATCCGACCACCAGGTCAGGCTGCCAATCCACACCCTCAGATATCTACAAGGGTGGTTCTCACAAGCGATGTCCAAGGGGTCATCTTTCAAGGAGCCGGACCGCACCACCATTACGACAGTCGCCAGTCTATTTGGTTGGGGTGCCCATCTACGGTCTCAGTTTGCACAGGGCCATTGGTCCCACGCAGACTTGAGACACAACAGCAGTTTGTTGGAGTTCAGGGCCATCTATTTAGATCTTCTCCAATTCCAGCTCTGGATCAGGGACCGTCAGGTATGGATCCTCACGGACAAGGTGGCATCCCAGGCCCACGTGAACCTGCAGGGGGACACCAGGTCTAAGTCCCTTAGGTCCAAGACATGGCTCCTGGGCTCCTGGGCAGAGCCCAACCTGGCCCCTCTCAGGGCCGAACACATCTCGGGAAGGGGATTGCATCTGGATCAATTTGCCGAGATCTCACGCAGGTCCGGTCATCTGATCCTCGGCCTGTTTGCGTCATCAAACAATGCCCAACTCCCCAGGTACTTCTCCCATTATTATCTTCCAGGAGCAGAGAGGATGGCTGCCCTGCAGACTCCGTGGCCGCAGGGTCTCCTTTATGCCTTCCCTCCCCTCCTGCTCATTGCAGCGACCATCCGCAAATTGCTCCAGGAACAGGCAGAAGTGATCCTCGTGGCCCCGTACTGGCCACAGAGGCCCTGGTTTGCCGATCTGATGTATCTCTTTCGGTCTCCCTTGAGGAAGGTTCCTCCACATCGGGTGTCCATGCACCAAGGGGTCCTCCAAAACCTGGACCCTCAGTGGTGGCAATTGACCATTTAGCACTTAAGCGCAGCATCATGGCACAGGAGTTATTCTCATCACGAGCAATCACTATGATTCAGGCCTCTCGTTGCCCATCAACCAATCGCATTTATGATTCTACTTGGAAGAATTTTTGCCATTGGTGCAGAAGGCGACAACTGGATGTCTAGAAATTAATCATCCCCCAGGTCGTAGATTATCTTCTGGACGGTCTGGACAGAGGCCTGGCTCCTGCGACCATTCGTAGGCAGGTGGCAGCCCTATCCACGTTATTCACTTGTAAGGATTCAGTTCCTTTAGCTCACCATTCTAGAATATGAGCCTTCATCAAGGGTGCATGCAATACCAGGCCTCCTGTGGTGCATAGGTACCCTTCTTGGGAGCTGGCTCATGTGCTTCGCATGTTAACAAAGCCACCCTTCAAGCCCAGTGCTAATATACCATTGCGGGCCTTGTCCCTTAAGGTTGCGTTCTTAATCGCCATCACGTCAGCCAGGCATATCTCCAAACTGACTGTTCTCTCAGTCAGGAATGACCTTTGCATCTTCCATCGAGACCGGGTGGTCCTTCGGTTGGATCCCACTTTTGTGCCCAAGGTCAACTCGCTTTTCCATAGGGCACAGGAAATCATTTTACCAAACTTTTATTCCAATCTTGCCCATGACTTGGAGCGGCAGTGGCACACTCTGGATGTCCGCAGGGCCCTGCGGCGTTACATCAAACGTACAGAGCCTCTTCGCAGATCTGAGGCCCTCTTTATTTCCTTCCGTCCGGCTTCTCTAGGACAGAAGGTGTCCTCTGGCACTATAGGCAGGTGGATCAGAACCTGTATCGCGGAGGCGTACCAGTCTTCTTCCCTGCCAACTCCAAGTCATATCACAGCCCATTCCACTCACAGCGCTGCGACATCTGCAGCATGGGCCACTCAGGCGTCCATGGAGGAGATTTGCAGGGCTGCGACATAGTCCTCGCCCTCCCCATTCATACGCCATTATAGGATTGACCACTTCGCTTCCGCGGATGCCTCCTTTGTCTGGAGGGTCCTTCAGCAGGTGGTCTCCAGGGACGTAGATCTGGCCTTATCTGTTTCCCACCCTTAGGGACAGTGAGGCTTTGGTATGTCCCATTGGTGGATTCTCCATCTCCTGTACTGGAGAAGGGGCGTTGTCTTACCTGAACGCCTTTTCTCAGTACAAAGATGGAGAATCCACACCCACCCTTTAGGTCAGTTAGGCCGGTATTAAGGGATTGAGATCCAACACCTCATCCACCTTCAGCCACTTTCGCCCTCGTCAAGACTGGATCTCCTAGCAAGAAGGGGCATGTCAAGTTTGGCTACTTGGTCTCAAGAGCAGGCAGACAGTGAAAACCCATTGGTGGATTCTCCATCTCCGTACTGAGAAAACGTGTTCAGGTAAGACAACGCCCCCTCTACCCCTACCAGAATGGCAGGCCCCAAAAGTAGAATAACTATGCTGTGGAAATAATGACATTTTTGGGGACCTGACAGGGGTATTCTGAAGGTTTTTGTCTTAGGCCCAGTCCTCTTCGTTATCTTCATGGATGGCTTAGATGAGGGAATAGAAGGGGAACTTATCAGATTTGCAGATGACATTAAGGTGCAGTACTCTAGAACATAGGGTCAAGATCCAGAAGGATTTTAATAGACTTGAACACTGGGCCCTAATCAAAATGAAATTCAGTGGTGAGAAAAGTAAGGTTTTATACTTATACAAGAAAAACTAAATATACAAGTAGAGAATAGATAGTACCTGGCTCAATAGCAGTGAGAGGATCTAGGAGTCTAGTGGACAATTACTTAAATATAAGCCAGCAGTGTGCTGCACCCATCAAAAACGCCAACATAATCCTAGGCTGCACTAACAGGGATAAAAGCAACATTACTTCAAGTGTTAATACCACTTTATATTGCCTTGACAAGACCACATTCAGTTTTGTATTTACAAATATTTTATTAATTTTCTAGTTTTACAGTCAAATACTTAATAAACAATGTGTTGTCTGGATCCATTAGTAATTCAGTTGTCTATATTAACTTCTTCAGTCTAGAACCAATATTACACCATCAAATGTTTCTTCTCTTCTTCTGATAGTACCTGTTTTCCCACACTAGGCAAATACAATTCTTATTGTTATTAGTGTAGCTTTACCCCCTCAGAGGCTGCCAAAGCTCAGGCCCTCCCAGCCCCACTCCCCTTCGTCACGCTCTGCAGCTGCGCTCTCAAAGTGTTAGTAAAGTGTCTTTGCTAGCAGAAGCTCACGCAAAGTGAGGAGGCAGCAGACACTTGTCGTCAAGGGGGGGGGGCTTTCAGGAACAAAGATGACCAGCCCCTAGCCCCAATAGTCAATACATGACAGTACTTAACAGCCCCAGGCAGTCATAACAGCAATAGTTAATGATTTCACAGTGACTGTTTGGAAACAAGTGGGGTGGGGAAAACCCCAGCTCCAGGAAGTGATAGGAACATGAACAAAGGTATTCAGCATTCTGCAGTAACAGCTTGCCTCACAAGGGCAACTCCCCACAATGTCTATAACTTGTACAAGTAACAGTAATCAAAGTTCGGATGGCCGCTGATCTCCAAAGCAGTAATGACCAGACTTTCCTTCTCTTTTGTTATCGTTCATAGTCTCAGGTCATGTCAAAACCCCTCCCCCCTTTCCTTTATTGTTAAAAATCTGAATTTAGCAACCCCAGCATCTTTCTCTCTCCTCACTCTCTCTCTTGCCTCTACTTGGGATATCCCCCCTGTGAAAGAAAGCAGTAAAATTCTACCTTCTCTCTCTTTCTCACTCTCTCTTTCCCTCTCCTTCATAGAAAGGGATCAGCTAAAACCTCAAATCCCTCTTTGACTTCACCTGATCTTTCTCCGACAACAGCCACAGCAACCACCCCTACCCCCTTTCTTTTCTTTTTCTTTTCTTCCGCCTGATCCATGCCCACCATGCCCAAAACCGGCAGCAGTGTCCGAGCTTTCCTCTCCCCGGGCAGGCCCTTGCAAAACCTTTCAGCCAGCCCTGCCACATTAGTAAATATACAATTAAATATCAACATCTTTGTTACATTTTTCTAATAATATCAATAATGTCAGTTTAAGATATCTTTTCTAATCAAAACATATCTTAATTGCATTTGCACTTAATATCCATATGTTCAATCAGTATCCTGTTTTCGCTTTAAAAAAAATTAATTACCCATCAGTGTTCAAAATGTCTCTATTGTTTATAATTCCAAATAAGTTATATTTGGTAACCAAAAGCTTCCCTTATTCAAACTACTTAGCATTTTCCTGTTTCCCTTCTCATACCAAAATCTAATATTTTAATTACAAATCTTATCTTGCTAGTTATAATAATATTTCTATTTCTAGCAATTATCTATTCTCCACCGTATTCAAACATCTAATTAATAGTACAATATCCCATCTAATGGGTCAAAACCTCTATTTTCTTCAGTCTTACTCTAGCTTTCTTCCCTTGCCAACTAACGTTCCAAGTCAATGCATTTGAATCATCAAGTAATTCTTCCTCTGTTTTTGTGTATATTGTTTGGAATAAAAAAGACCATTTTTAAAAAATATTTTTGGAAGAATGCTCAGCCCATTGATATTTATTAAACAGCCTTCCTCCTTCTCCAATTCCCCACAGTTCTCCTAACAGCTCTATCTTCTATTCAATCGGTTCTTCTTTTTCCTAAATTTGTTCTGAAATCTTGATTGGTAAGATGTCTTTTCCATTTCCAATATCGCTACATCTTCTAGTTCTTCAATTGCCTGAGTTTGTCTATTAGTTCCTTCCTTTAGTTCCTCCATCTTTAGATCTGCTTCCTCTAGTTTTCCTTCTATTTCTTGGGTTGCTAGTTCCTTCTTTGTAGTCATTTTCTGGGTTTGTAAATTCAGATTAGAAAATTGTTCTTTTATCTCCTTTGTGTTGTTTTTAGTCTCATCATGACCTAAAGTCTTTTGTATTGATTTCAACGTGGAGAGAATTTCTTTCTGATCTTCATCTATATTTTCTTCATGGTATATTAAACTGAAGACTTTGGAGACAAGTGTTAGGGATGTTTTTTTACCATTTAAAGCTGAGTATGGGACATCTGTTCTATTTTTTGTAGATGGTCTTTATAGTAAAAATTGTTCATCAAAGATTTATAACCCAAAATATTCCATCATCTCAAGCAATGGTGTGTGTTTCTCCTGCAGGGAAATAGTTCCACAACACAGCTCTGAAAGTCAGTTAATATTTATATTCATGGTTCAGTCAGGCCAGTTTCAAGGTAGTTCAACGTCTCTGCCACACTGATAAGTAGACAAGAGTTGTTGTTTTTTTTAAAAAAAATCCCTTTATCTAGCTGTAGTCTTCAAAAGTGAAAGTTTTCAAGGACAGCGAGGGTCTTATCTGAATCTGGGCTTCAAGCCAAGTTTTCTTCAAGCATAACAAATTTTAGTGCTGTAATTCGCCACTAGATGTCATTAATGCCATTTTCCAGCTTTTTAAATTCAAATTTATATTACCAGTTTTTCAAGACTTTTTTAAAAAAAATCTCAAAAGCACTTTTAGTCCCCAAATTTCAAAGCCATATATGTGTATTAATTCCAAGTTAATCTTGTAATTTTCTTTGTTTTCCCCCAAGCAATTAATTCGCTGCTTTTCTTTTTTCTGAGGGAATGGAAATTCCTCTCTCATTGGGAAAGGTGCTTTGGGAATTTTTTTCCAGGAAAAAGTCTTAGAATGATAAAGAGAGGATAAAGTCTCACCCAGTTTCATCCATGTTTCTGAAAAGTTGCTTGTTGGTGCTTATTTTCTTCGGTTGTCAGCAGCTTCTGACTGGCTACACAAATGTAGCCAGTCTTTCCCCCACCGGTTTGGAGGGCATCCTTGGATCAAACAGAAGGGCTGCCACCCTCCCATGATCAATGAGGGACCCCTCCTTGCTCGTCATCTCTACAGGGCAATGTTTAACCCTTTCTAGGGTCCCTAATGGGGTGAAATCGAACACGAAAGACAGAGCCCCATTTTCCTGCACCCGTTCTGCTATGAAGAAGCCAAGACCACATTCAAAAAAAAATTTTAGACTCTAAAAAGAGTGCAAAGAACAACAAAGAGGAGTAGCTAACTGGAGGTCAAAGCACATGAAGAATAGCTGCAGAAATTGGGTATGTCTAGTCTAAAATACAGAAGGGCTTGGAGTGACATGATAGTAATCTTCCAATATCTAAGGGGCTGCCACAAACAAGAGGGAGTCAATCTATTCTCCAAAGCACCTGAAGGCAGTGCAAGAAGCAATGGATGAAAACTGATTAAGGAGAGATCCAACTTGGAAATAAGGAGACATTTCCTGACAGAACAATCAATCAGAAGAACAATTTGCCTTCAGAAGTTGTGGGTGCTCCATCACTGAAGGATTTTGAGAAGAAATTGGACAGCCAATTTCTGGTAATGGGTCTCCTGCTTCAGCAGGGAATTGGCCTACAAAATCTCCAAGGTCCCTTCCTACTCTGTTATTCTGTTATGGATAGGTACCGTATTTTCTGGTGTATAAGACGACTTTCTAAAGCCTGAAAATCTTCTCAAAAGTCAGGGGTCGTGTTATACGCAGGAATATACTGGTAGCTGTTCTCCGAATTTAAAACCAATCTGCCCCCTAGTGGCCAGCCCTATTTTTTTACAGAAATAAGCACTAGCAGGACAAAGCTTTCTAGCAGCAAAGGAGCTCCTATTGTGCTCATCTATAAACAGAAATTCAATATTGTACTGTATTTTCGGCATATAAGATGACTTTCTAAAGCCCGAAAATCTTCTCAAAAGTTGGGGGTCGTCTTATATGCCCAGTCGTCTTATACACCGGAATATACGGTAATTTTTCTGTGCAAGTTGCCACACCACATGCATAAGCCAACTATTCCTCTCCTCTGCCCAGCAGTTCTGAGTTCTCTCTCCATTGACCTGCCTATATATACTTTTCAAATATGAAAAAGGTGAATTTTAAACTTGGTTATATGGCAAATGCTTTAAATTAGCTAAACCTCTATGATTTTGAGCAGGATCCTGGAATGGGGAAAAATGGGCTGTTTCCTCTGCCACAATTTGCTTGTTCAGTAAAACGAAAAAAGAAAGAAAACAGTACATTGTCTTCCTTTTTGTCAGCAATCCATTGCAGTTTGCTGATTTCCTACTGCAATTGCCCTTATTACAATTACCTTTGGAAAGTCAGCAGTCCATCCCTGTCCAGGTTACTGGGTGATAGCTGTACAGACAGGATAGCAGCATAGTCCTACAAAGTTTTAGATAGATGGACAAATGGTTGGAGAGAGTATAGAATTTTCAGAAAGATTTCTTTAATATTCTTAATTAGCAATTTGCTAGGTATTTTTCTGATTATGAAGTTTCATTGACGACAGCCTCGGTGAAATGCTCTCTGATAGTTTTGTTATTTTTTTATTATTCTCTGTGACTCACTTCAAATTTTATACTTGAGAGAACATCTATTAAGCATCAATTAATCTTTTTTTAATGAGTAGCTTTCTGTGACTTCACCTCCCCCCTTTTTTACAAATGCTGAAGAGATTCTAATACAGGAAGAAGCATCTTCTCCTGAACAGTGGAGTAATGTAAACAAAAGGAGAAAACGGTATAGACAAAGAAGAGGTAAGAGAGCGGGGATTTTGAATAGACTAAGGAAAAGTGGAACAAAAACTCCTCTTCCTTCAATCTTTCTAACTAATCTACGTTCACTTGCTAATAAGATGGATGAAATACTTCTTTTAAACAGAGGCAACTCTGATTTTTACAACTCAGCACCCTCTGCTTCACTGAAACCTGGCTTAATGACTCGATTGATGAAAGAGGCTTGCATATCTAGGGTTTCAGGTACAAAGAGCAGACAGACAATTTTATTGTCCATGAGAGTTTTCCTCATTTCTACTAATTACTGTGTACATTTCACCACAAGCTTGTGTAAACAATGCATTACGAACTCTAGCTGACCAGTGAGATTAGCAAAAATGTTTAAAAATACTTCAAACAACTGTTGGAAATGCAAACAAAGACCAGGTACTTATTATCATATCTGGTGGACATGCCCTAAAGCAAAAAGATTTTGGGTTAAAATACATTTATGGTTGAAGAAAATGACTAAAAAACAAATAGACTTTAAGCCAGAATTACTTTTCTTAGGAATAATAGGAGCAAATTTTGAGAAAGATTGCATATATTTAATACTACATGTACTAATGGCAGCAAGAATTGTATTTGCTCAACATTGGAAAAATGAAAATTTACCAACTGAAGAAGTACTAATTAATAAAATTTTAGAGTGTGCAGAAATGGATAAATTGACTTTAAAGATAAAAGAGATAGAGAAATTTTAGAACATAGGATAATTTCTATCAATGACTAGAAAAACGAGTTAGAGCAGTGGTTCTCAACCTGTTTAATGCCGTGACCCCAACCGGTCGTAAGTTGAGGACTACCCAACCGGTTGTAAGTCGAGGACTTTCCCTGCTCGGGAGCGCCGCGCATGCATAATGCCGCCCCCCTGTGCCAGCCGAGGCCTAGCTGGCAAGGGGCAGCGACGGCGCAGGGCAACCACCAGCTGGGCCACCAGCTGGCCCAGCCCAGGCAGATAAGGCACCCGCCGGGCCCCACGCATGCCAGAAACCCTCCCTGTGCCTGCCGCTGCCCCGCTAGCCTTACCTTGGCCGCTGCCCATTCAGGGCGGTGGCAGGCAGGCCCAGGCACTCCTGGGCGGCCACGGCAAGCAGCAGCGACGGTGCAGGGCGACCACCGGCTGGGCCACCAGCTGGTCCAGCCCAGGCAGGTAAGGCACCTGCCAGGCCCCACACGTGCCAGAAACCTTCCCTGCGCCTGCCGCTGCCCCACTAGCCTTACCTTGTCCGCCACCCATTCGGGGCGGCAGCAGGCAGGCCCAGGTGCTCCTGGGCTGGCACGGCAAGTGGCAGCAACAGCGCAGGGCGACCACCGGCTGAGCCATCAGCTGGCCCAGCCCAGGCAGGTAAGGCACCCGCCAGGCCCCACACGTGCCAGAAACCCTCCCTGCACACGCCGGCCTCCCACCCCTGGCCCTCTTTTACTTAACTTTTAGTAATTGCTCAGCAAGGAGGGAAGCTTTCCTTGCAGCACCGTTTGCAGACTGGGGCTTTTGGCGGTCTCAGCAGGGCAGAGACAGCCTGGACAATTCCTATTGGCTTTTGAAAGGCAATACAATTAGACTCTATTCAAGAGAGTCTATTCTATTGGCTTTCAAAAGCCAATAGAATAAGAGGGAGTAGCACAGCTAAAGGAAAGGGGGAAAATGGGGGAAAAAATGGCGGACAGCCTTGTTTGGCGACCCCCGTGAAATGGTCGTTTGACCCCAAATGGGGTCGCGACCCACAGGTTGAGAACCACTGAGTTAGAGAGAAAGGAATGTGGTATGTAACTTTGAATATATATTAGCAAGAATAAGACTATTGAGCAATTAATTAACATATTGTTTATGATAATTAACTATTATCTATTATTGTTTATTAAACATATGAATCCAGACATTATGCTGTTTGCTAAATATTGAAAATGTTATTTGGAAAAACTCCAACCCTATTCCTAACCCTAACCCAAAACCCAACCCCAACCCCTACCTTATTCCTAACCCTATGAAAACTAATAAAATTAATTTAAAAATAATAAATAAAAGCTCATGTGCTGGGAGAATACAATAGTTTCCTGTTTCTCAGATTGACACCCCTGAACTAAGGCAATAGTGTTAGATAATTAATAATATTATTTATTAGCGAATGGTATTCAATTAAGCTAATTTTATTCATCTCCCTGTCTTTCCTTCGTTAAAGGAAAACCATTGCAGAAGGATAAAGATCCTAGGTGATTGTTACTATTGTGTATCAGGATTGACCCAGCCCAAAACTGATCATGCTCATTGCTGTGTTGAAATGGGATTGGATATGATTGACACCATCACGTAAGTACTTTCTTCATGCTTAATGCAATGCATTTTAGGCAGAATTTTTCCAATCATTTAATCATTTTAAGAGAAGTATGTGAATAGGGCAAAAAAGCAGAAGCAAGATCCTTTCATTACTTTAGGCTGTAGCATTATTCAATTATATAGAATTCAGAACTGGTGTGGAAAATGTTCAGCCACTGGAAAACTGACATATGTAACAGCTTGCATTCAGCTTTGTGAGTCTCAAGTTATGAAAACCTCCTGCTGTAAAGACCAAATTCTCCCAAGAAATTTGTTTTGGTAGAACAGGATGTTTCAGGGATGACCGGAGATTTAAAATACTAAAGATCCACTGAACAGACAGTGATCATCTTCATCAGCAAGAAAGTTTTAATAATTTTAAAATTTCATCCTCCTTTGCTTAGCTGAGAACTGCTGTGCATTTATGATTTTTCTGTCCTAAGGATTAGCTATCCATAGAAAACTGTTCAGAGGAACAGTATAAAGATAAATTATTTTATTTATCATAAAATTAATACTTACAGAAACAAACAGAGATAAATGTCTTTTAAGAATGTCTTTTAATTTTTATCTTTGAAAACAATTCTTTATAACAATGTTTTTCCGTGGGCCATGTTTACTTAGTTACATGCAAAAACTATAAGACAGTAATTTATTATATTAAAATACTGCATGGTGTCTCTACAATTTTCCATTTTTTATCAGCTATCATAGCAGTCTAAAAAAATATGCATAACTTTCTGATATAAGAAAATATAAGGAAATGCTTGTCAATGGAAGCACTGCATGGAAGTTGTATCTGAAAATAAATCAATTTTAGCAAAATTTAAACAAAAGCAAGGAAAAAGTTAAATATATTTTAATGTTACCTGATTACATTTTTGCCAGGTGACTTAATACTAATGTGAAGATTGTAAAGAAAACATTTTAAAAATGTCCTTGCCAATAGGTCCACTCAAACTGGAATTAAAAAAAGAATTTGCAAAATTTGTGTAAGCAAGGTATTTCTCAAAAGCATATTAAGCAGACAGAGATTTACTTCAAATAGAACAGAACAATGTTATCTACTGCAAAATAAGGGGCATTGGGGGAGGAAAATGTAACATTGTCATGGGTGTAACATTGTATTGGATTGCGGCTCTCATATCTGTCTCTCCATTGCTCAGGAGCACTGATTCACAGTACATCTAATCAAGCTTTGTACTTGAAAATGAAAAGTTTTTTGTTGAAATTCATACTGACAGGCAATCATACCTGGACAAATGATATTGTTATAAAAGCTGTGTTGAATAATGTGAGACTATTAGAGTTCACAAGAAATGCCATTGTTTTCTTTTAACATGTAGTCCTCAGTAAGTAAAAGGTTTTGTTGGCTAATAGACCACAACCGACTCATTGGTAAGCTAGAAAAAGGTAGAATAGAGAACATGACCACCAGATGGATCTGTAGCTGGCTGGCAAACCATACTCAGCAAACTGTAGTCCTCAATGACACTACATCCACATGGAAAGAAGTAAGCAGTGGGATAGGTACCACAAGGTTCCATCTTAGGCCCAGTATTCATAAATGACTTAGATGAGGGAATAGAAGGGGAAGTCATCAAATTTGCAGATGATACTTGTTGAGTCCTCAGCTTAATGGCAATAAATCACAGAGCATCTCGTAGTGTTAAGAAGTCTTTATTGTTGTTTCCTCAGCTCCGTTTCAGCTCTGAGGCATGCAGGCCTCTCTGCCTCTCTTAAGAACTCTTCCCCGGACCAAATGGCAACATTTGGCGCGCTCTGCTCCTCGCACATGTACGCGAAGCCGGCGCCAGCCAGTCTGGTCCCGGGCAGCTTGCAACTGCCCGGGACCGTTGCAACATCCCGAGCCTGCTTTTGCAGGCTCAGGACACAACACCCCTTCCCCCCCCCGGCTAAAACTAATAAACTATATGAATAGTTACATGTGACCTCAACACGAGCGTGGTGTGCCAACCCATGCTCCAATGGTACTGGGCTATTGTTCTGGGCATTAATACCCAATGCCCATATTTCCATTGCTCCCAACAGCAGACACTTTCTCACTGTTTCTGCTTTGCCAGCAGAGTTACAAAGTCCTCAAGGTACTTAGGAGATCTCTTGACTCTCTGTGACCTCCTTAGACCCTGAGGATCCCCAATTCCATTTTACCTAGAGGATGACATGGATTTGGCCCCTCTATCAGACCCTAGTGGTCCCCATGGACTGTGCCCCATTGCCTGGTCTGCTTGCTTGCCCACCGGGCTCGTCAGACCAGGACTTTGTTCTCCCAATAACCTGGTTGACCTGCCTAGTTGCAACCTCTCTGGCCCCTCTATAAGACTGCCACTGTTAGACAACTCTGTAGTGCCTTCCAGCCCCACACTGGGCCTATCAGGGGCCTGCATTCCTTCGCTCCCCAGTCCCGTAACGGGACTGTCTGGGGTTTCAGTATTTCCCCTAAACTCAGTTGCCCCCCCATCTGTGCCAGAGGTGTCAGAATTGGGATGTGCCTCTCCGGCTACCTCCCTGTGTGAATACCTCCTTCTGGAAACAGTAGCAGTCCTGGGCCTATTAAACTGGTTGTATGCCAGCTCTCTTGCAATGTTTGAGTTATTAGATGCTCCCGGTTATTCTCCCTGACTGGAGTGCAGAATGGTATGGGTGAATGATGAGTATGCCCCCTGGGTGACTCCCTGGCTGGAGTAGGCACTGGCGCCTGTGTGCTTCCTAGTTCCCATGGATTCCTGTTTGGAACACTTGGAGAATCTTGGAGTAGGCCTTCTGTGGCCTCTCTGTTGGGACCCGGCTGCTGCCAACACCCATCCCTTTGCCCATTGAGGTCCCCCTCCCCCCTGGAAAAGGCCCAGGAGTTTCTGAGGGTAAGTCCAGTCTTGTACGCAGCTGCTCGATATGCCGTCGAATGTCACGACCGTCATCCAAGGAGACCTCGTACAACAAAGGACCTGTAACCTTGCATACTACAGCAGGAACCCACAAGTGACCTGACCCGTAGTTATGGGTCCATACCGGGGCACCCACTTTCAATTGCCTCAGTGCCCTGGGTTCTGTAACCTTAGGAAGCAGTCTGTCCGGGTGCAACCGGTCAAGTTTAGTAATCAGTTTTCGCCCCCAGCAAAGTTCAGCTGGGCTCTTCCCAGTAGAAGTTGAAGGTGTGGTGCGGTACGCAAGAAGAAAGTCTGCCAACCTGTGATGCCAGTCCCCATATGTCAGTTTCTTTAAAGCATCCTTGGTGATGCGGACCATCCGTTGGTGGAAGGTGGAATGGTGCAGAGGTGGCATGACGAATCATGTTGGCCTGTAAGAAAGCTTGGAATTTGGAAGAGGTGAATTGAGGGCCATTGTCAGACACCGACACATCCGGAAGCCCATGTGCAGCAAAAATCCCCCTCAGTACTTGAATGGTCTTGGCAGTGGTGGTTGAAGAGACAGATACAACCTCAAGCCATTTTGAATAGCTATCAAAATTGACCCGGAAAGGGCCCCAGCGTAATCGAAGTGCACCCTAGACCAAGGTGACTGTGTTTCCTCCCATCTATGCACAGGAGCCTGGGGCATTTCTGGGCATGAGCGCTGACAAAGGTGGCAAGCGTGCACCTCAGCCTCAATTTCCTTGTCTAACCCATGCCACCGCAAATGGCTGCGTGCAAACGCCTTCATTCTTACAATGCCAGGATCACCCTCGTGAAGGGAACCTAAGACTCTAGACCTCATTGAGGTAGGAATAACAACTCTGCTGCCCCACAGCAGGCAACCCTGAAAAGTGGATAACTCATGTTTCTTAAGCCAGAAACTCTGAAACTCAGTACCTGGATAACTCTCTGGCCATCCAGACATAACCCAGGATAAGACACGAGAGAGTGTGAGATCTGTGGCTGATTCAGCAGCCACATCCCTGGCATTTAAAGGTGACTCAGGCAGCGCCTGAATGGAAAGGATATTGATGGCAGGGGCAGGATCAGCCTCCACTACTTGTAAGGGTAATCTACTGAGGCCATCAGCATGGCCCATTTCTTTGCCAGGTTTGTGAACTAAAGAAAAATCATAGGCTGACAGAAAGATTGACCATCTCAGCATCCTGGGGGAGATGATATGGGGAGTTTGTTTCTTTGTAGTAAACAACCCCAACAAAGGCTTATGGTCAGTGTAGACCGTGAAATGTCTGCCATATAAAACATCATGGATTTTTTTAATTCCAGCAACAACAGCTAAAGTCTCCCTGTCTATCTGGGTGTAGTTTCGCTCAGCAGAAGACAAGGTTCTGGAGTAATACGGAACAGGAACCTGAGTTCCATCAGGTCTAAGGTGGCTAAGTACTGCTCCCACCCGATAAGGGGAGGCATACAAGCGATACACACAGGGAGAGTTTCATTAAAATGTGCAAGCACATTATTGGATGTGAGTAAGGCCTTAACCTCATTGAAGCTTGCTTCATGTGCTTGTGACCACTGCCACACTGCCTGTTTGTCCAAAAGGCTATGAAGTGGTTCAGCTACATTAGCCTTGTTAGGAATGAATGAACTATAGAAATTCAAGAGGCCCAGAAAAGCTTGTAGTTCAGCTTTGGACTTAGGCCTAGGAGCTTTCATGATAGCTTTTAATTTGGACTCAGCAGGATGAATCCCATTGGCATCAATTTTGAATCCCAGAAAATATGTAGAAGGCACCCCAATTTTACATTTGTCTTTTTTAAGCTTGAGGCCTGTTTTCCGGAACCGCAGCAGGACAGCCCTCAATCTCTCAGCTAAATATTGAGTGGAATCTCCAGCAATTAAGACATTATCAAAATAGGGGCAAACTCCTGGTATACCCCTCAAGGTATTTTCCATTACTCTTTGGAAAATTCCAGGAGCCACATTTACTCCAAATTGTAGTCTTTTAACTTTGAATGCCCCCCTGTGTGTTACAATAGTTTGTGCTACAGCAGCAGCTTCATCAACAGGTAACTGTTGATAAGCCTGTGCCAAATCTAGCTTTGCAAAAACATGGCCCCCCTTAAGGGAAGCCAGAATATGGCTGACTACAGGTACAGGATAGGCATGTTGTTGCAATGCCTTATTTAGGGTGCATTTGTAATCTGCACAGATGTGAATGTCTCCATTAGCCTTAAGAGGCGTGACTATGGGAGTTTCCCAAGGACTGGAGTCAACAGGTTCTAAGACTCCTTGCTGAACCAATTTGTCCAATTCAGCATTAATTTTTCCTTTTAAAGCAAAAGGTACTCTCCTTGCCTTTACTATGATAGGAGTGACAGTGGGGTCCAATTTTAAGGAAACTGGGGGCCCTTTGTAAGTACCCAGCTGTGGGCTGAAGACATCTGCAAATTCTTTGCAGACTTCTTGTAGACCTACTGTTTGCAAGCTATTGAGCCCTGTAACTTGTATTCCCAAGGCCTCAAACCAATCGAGTCCTATGAGACTCATGCGCTCACCCCCAACTATCAATACATCTAATGGACCTTCAAAATCCTTATATTGTACGTTAAGGGTGGCCTCCCCCTTAACACACACTTTGGAGTTTTGAAAGTCTGTTAGAACTATATTGGATGGCCTAAGCTTGGCCTGGAACCCACTGCTAGAGCAAATCTTTCTGAATGTGTGAATGGAAATAATTGAAAGTGCAGACCCAGTGTCTAGTTCCATGACCAATGGAACTCCTTGCAACTTCACTTTAAGTGACAGTTTCTTTTTGAGTGGCTTGTGTGTGCCTGTCCTATAAATGCTTCTTTGTGAAGCACAGAAACCCACTGTCAGAATCCAATTATACTTCATCTCCAGTTATCAATCATAGAAAACCCCATTTCTGCCCTCTCTGGATTCTGCCATAAAGAAAGAGGGGGGGGGGTGAACAAAGGGGCTTTATGGCCCTCACTTCCTTTGGTACAACTTCAAAGGGTTTGAATGTGGTTAGCACCAAAAGGCCTTATCATAACAAAGGAGGCTATTTACCTTTCATATAGTTTATCTGAAGTCTCTATCCAGACGGAAGAAAGGAAAAAAGGGGTGGGATTGTGATGTCTGAAACTGTCACTGGAAGAGGGGGGTGATTGGGTGGGACTACTGGGGAACCCCTTAAAACCTCGAATGGGAGAGCTTGAACCCCAAGTCCTGTCTAGAACGCCTGCAACCATTTTCTCTTAATAAAGGATCCCTGTTAGAAGAATTATTCCAAGAGTTCTGTCTTCTTAAGATGCAAAGTGGGGTGGGTCTTTACATTAGACAGGACTTGCAAAATTAATCCACCTGGAAGGGAGACCCTTGTTGGGGGATTTTGCAAAAAATTACCATGTCAGACAATGGAGCAAGAAAGGGGGGAAACTCCCTGGAAAGAGAGCCGCTGACCAAATTGGAACCTAGTCAGATGTTGGGATCCGAGAGGTCGGATTCCTCAGGAGAAGAAGTGGTGGAGACATGGGACCACAAGCCTCGCTGGTCAATGGGCGTTGGAAAGAAAAGTGAGTGGGGAAAGGAATCAAGAAAGGTGACCCTGAGACAGGGGACCAAGCAACCAGAATGGAAGCAGGAGATGGAGAAATCCCTGCATGCAAGTGAAGAGGGAGAAAGCTGGGCACCATACTCAGACTGGATCCTAGAGAAAGCTATTGACCTGATGAAGAGAACTCTCAGCTCCCTACGAGAGGAGAATCCTGAGCCCTACGGCCGCCCCAGCTCCTGGAGCCGCAAAGGGAGAAACACCGAGGGGGACATGGAATCTGCAACCCCAGGGACATCTGCTGATCCAGTAGTCCCCACCCCCTACCGGACCACAGATGGTAATCTGGACGGAAGACACTACCACCAACAACGGAGGCACCGATCCATTCGAAGACGTCCAACGTTGTAGGTGAAATTCAAAGGGGAGCCAACACGCTTGGGGTTTTTCCTAACCCAAGTCCTCAGCTACATGGAGGAATACGGGCAGGACATTCCCAGTGACAAAGCCCGCATCCAGATTGTGCAATCTGCCCTGGATGGACCGGCTGCAGATTGGGTGGTGAACTTGCATGAATCCAATGCCCCAGAACTCAGTAACTTCAACCGTTTCATGTCCTCTTTGAGAAGACGATTTAAAGACCCCCTGGCTGATCACAAAGCCCGTGAAAGGATAAAAATGATGAGGCAAGGCAAACGCCCGGTGGCTGAATATATACAAGAATTCCAGGCCATTGCCAGCAAACTGAATTGGCCAGAAGACATCCTCCTTAGCCATTTCAAAGACGGACTAAATTATCATCTATATGACACTTGCCTGCCCCGAGGGGACCCACACCAACTTGAGGAATGGTACATCTTGTCAGAGGAAGCAGAGATCGACATATTGAAGAGACACCGCCGAGGAAAACAATGGAGCCGCCCCCCCGCCTGAGCTAACACATGAACCGGTGAAATCATCGGCTACAGCCAAGAAGCAAATGGGGTGTTTCAAGTGCGGAAGAGAAGGGCATCGAGCTGTAGAATGCCGCTCCAAAGCCCCCCAGCACAACCCAGACAGATCCCCAATCAACAAATCCGGAAAGTCTTCAGCTAAGCCAAAAGAAACGGCCACGAGAATGATGGAAATTGCAGAACCCCCCACTTCTGCTCACCAAGGGGAAAGAACTCCAGCCTACACCACAGAGCCGGTGGATGCCTCAGATGACAGCTCGGAGGGCGAACCCCTGGTAAATGGACACATCACACTCATCCTCAAGACAGTGACTATATTAATCCCCCCCATGCCCGAAGCTGTGAAGGTGAAAGCCTTAATAGACTCTGGCTGCACCCGCTGCCTCATTAGCCCAACACTAGTGGGTAATCTGGGCATCCCATCAAGGAGATTGGAACAACCAATCTCATTTGGCCAGTTAGATGGATCCATAGCAGGGGGGGTGCCAGCTACCCTAGCCACTCTACCAATACACCTCTGCCTGGGCAAACATGAAGAGGACATAACGTTTGTGGTGACCCCAGGCATGGAATGCCCAATGATTCTAGGGATGGAATGGTTGAAAAAAATGGAACCCCTGGGTAAATTGGAGGACGACAGAAATCAAATTTCCGAAGGGGAACCCTATGGATTTAAAACCCCAAGGGAGGCTACCAGAATCAAGAATAGAAAAAGCATCCATAGGAGAGGAAAAAAGATTAACAGAAATACCAGAGGAATATAGAGACCTTGCTGAAGTTTTCAATGAGGAGAGGGAAAATGAGCTCCCCCCCCACCGACCCACAGACTGTACCATTGAATTCAAGCCTGGGGCAAAACTCCCGAAGCCCAGATTATACTCCATGAGCCCAAAGGAGAAGGAGGAAATGGAAAGATTTATTAAAAAAACCTAGAGAGAGGTTTCATTGAGCCAGCCAAGCCTAAAGTGGCTGCCCCGGTCCTCTTTAGAGAGAAGAAGGACGGCTCTTTACGCTTATGCATGGATTATAGGGCCCTGAATACAATCAGTGAAAGCAACCTATACCCTCTACCCCTCATGAAAGACATGCTGTCACACCTATCGAAAGGGAAATTTTTTTCTAAACTAGACCTAAGGGAAGCTTACTATCGTGTGAGAATTAAGGAAGGGGACGAATGGAAGACTGCATTTAACTGCCCCATGGGGTGCTATCAATTCAAAGTCTTGCCATTTGGATTATAAGGGGGCCCTGCAGTCTTTATGCAATTAATCAATGACGTTCTAAGGGAGCACCTGTTTAAGGGGGTCCTGGTTTACTTGGACGACATTCTTATCTTCACCGAAACAAAAGAGGAACATGTCAACCTTGTCAGAGCGGTTTTAAAGAAGCTGCGAGCCGCCCACCTATATGCCAAACTCTCAAAATGCGAATTCCACCAGAAAGGATAGACTACCTAAGTTATCGCATATCCCCCCAGGGCATTGAAATGGACCCAGAGAAGGTCAAAGCAGTATTAGATTGAGCACCACCCCACACAAGAAAGCAACTACAAAGTTTCCTGGGCTTTGCAAACTTTTACCGCCAATTCATCCCCTCATTTGCCCAGATAGCTTTTCCCCTCACTAACTTACTAAAAACGAAGGGAGCATCCTCAGTAAAACCTAGCCAGCCACTAACATGGACAATGGAGTGCCAAGCAGCATTTGAGAGACTAAAGAGATTTTTTTCTGCCGAACCAGTACTAAGGCACCCAGACATGGACAAGCCCTTCGTAATACAGGCAGATGCAAGTGATGTGGCAGTGGGGGCTGTTCTATTACAAGAAAACAATGAAGGGGTATTGCAACCCTGTGCATATACATCCAAGAAACTCAAGGAAACAGAACAGCGCTGGCCGGTATGGGAGAAGGAGGCTTATGGGATACGTTGGGCATTACTCACGTGGCGACAGTTCCTGGAAGGCAACAAAATCCCCTTCCAGGTGTGGACTGATCACAAAAATTTGGAAGCCCTGAAAACGTCCAGGAAACTCAATCCCAAACAAGCCCGCTGGTCCCAGCATTTTCACCAATTCCAATTTAAGCTCAAACATTTACCAGGAAGAAAGAACTTCCTGGCAGATGCTCTATCTCGCATGCCCCAATATAACAGCGCACGAACCACAGACTCTAGACCAATAATGGCAGAGTCACAAGTGGCAGCACCAGTAACCACAAGAACCCAAACCAAATTAAAACCACAACTGGACAGCCAAACTGGAATTGAATTCAGAAAAAGTTTGGAAATAGATAAATGGTTCCAGAAAAACAAAAATGTGTGCACAATGAGAGACGGGTTGCCTTGGGTAGGGGAAAAGTTATATATACCAACAACTCAAAGTGTCACTTTCATGCAGCTTTGCCATGACACAAAATCAGCAGGGCATTTTGGATTTGTAAAAAATTTACATTTAATTAAACAGCAATTTTGGTGGCCATCCATGAAAAAGGACATCGAAAGTTATATAGCCAGTTGTCCAAAATGTGCCACGGCAAAGAGGTTGCAAGGGAAATTGCCAGGACTATTGCAAACAGTGGCAAGTCCCTCAGCCCCCTGGAGAGAAATAGCCATGGATTTTATAGTGGAATTGCCAGAAAGCAATGGGAATACTGTGGTCTGGACGGTCACGGACTTGTTTTCCAAACAGATGCACTTTATCCCTTGCCAAAAGATTCCCACTGCAAAAGCCTTAGCAAAACTTTTCATCCAGCACATTTACAGATTGCATGGGGCACCCCAACGCATCATCTCTGACAGGGGGGTGCAATTTACGTCTGCATTTTGGAAGGAATTTTTATCGCTCTTAGGAACCACTCAGGGACTGACATCTAGCCACCACACACAAGGAAATGGGGGGGGCTGAAAAAATGAACTCCGTACTTAAACAATATTTAAGATGTTTTCTTAGTTTCCAGCAGACCGAGTGGGCGGACTTACTCCCTTTTGCAGAAGTTGCCTACAATAATGCAGTCCACTCCAGCACAGGTTACACTCCTTTTCAAATAGCCACCGGTCAAAGTTTCAACCCCATGCCAGAGTTAACCCCAAACGAACCAACGATCCCTTTACTGAAAGAATGAATGGAAAAACTACAAAACACCTGGCCAATAGTTAGAAAAGCACTAGATGAAGCTAGGCAGGCATACAAAGCACAAGCTGATAAAAAAAGGGTTGAGCCTACACCATTCATTATAGGAGAAATGGTGTACTTATCTACAAAATACCTAAAGTCCCTACAGCCCTGTAAAAAACTTGGACCAAAATATATAGGACCTTTTCCAATTAAAAGAATCATAAATCCAGTAACAGTAGAATTAGAATTACCCAAAAATCTCAGGCAAATACACCCAATTTTTCATTGCAGCTTGCTGAAAAGAGAGCATCAGTCACCTCTACGGCCAAAAATCCCCCCCACCACCTCCAATCATGGTGGAGGGCGAACAACACTTCGAAATAAAGGAAATCCTTGACTCTAGGAGATATCATGGAGCAACTCAGTACCTAGTTGCCTGGAAACACCTCCCTCCCTCACAAAACGAGTGGGTCCATAAACGTCATGTCAGAGCCCCGAAGCTATTGAAGAAGTTTCACACAGAGTATCCTAACAAGCCTGACTAATTTTTATACCTGTTTTGTTTTCTTTCAGGTGGATCTCTCTTATTTTTAAGGGGGGCGGATGTCAGAATCCAATTATACTTCATCTCCAGTTATCAATTATAGAAAACCCCATTTCTGCCCTCTCTGGATTCTGTCATAAAGAAAGAGAGGGGGGTGAACAAAGGGGCTTTATGGCCCTCACTTCCTTTGGTACAACTTCAAAGGGTTTGAATGTGGTTAGCACCAAAAGTCCTTATCATAACAAAGGAGGCTATTTACCTTTCATGTAGTTTATCTGAAGTCTCCATCCAGACGGAAGAAAGGAAAAAAGGGGTGGGATTGTGATGCCTGACACTGTCACTGGAAGAGGGGGGTGATTGGGTGGGACTACTGGGGAACCCCTTAAAACCTCAAATGGGAGAGCTTGAACCCCAAGTCCTATCTAGAACGCCTGCAACCATTTTCTCTTAATAAAAGATCCCTGTTGGAAGAATTATTCCAAGAGTTCTATCTTCTTAAGATGCAAAGTGGGGTGGGTCCTTACACCCACCCTGTTTTGGCTGGGGACCCTGATACCTTTCAGGCACAATTCTTCTCGGGGTTGTACCTTCTGACGGCCCAGACACACAGCTGCTATCTGGCCTTGCTTCCCACATGCTCTACAGATTGCAGAACGAAATCTGCTGTAAGGACCCACCCCACTTTGCATCTTAAGAAGACAGAACTCTTGGAATAATTCTTCCAACAGGAATCCTTTATTAAGAGAAAATGGTTGCAGGCATGCTAGACAGGACTTGGGGTTCAAGTTCTTCCATTCAAGGTTTTAAGGGGTTCCCCAGTAGTCCCACCCAATCAACCCCCTTTCCAGTGATAGTTTCAAGTATCACAATTCCACCCCCTTTCTTCTTTCTTCCGTCTGAATGGAGACTTCAGGTAACTACATGAAAGGCAAGTATCCTGCTTTGTTATGATACGGTTCTCTAGTGCTAACGCTTTGATGTTACAATAAACACACATTCAGCATTCAGCTCTTTGAAGTGTACTGAAGGAAGTGAGGGCCATAAAGCCCCTTTGTTCTCCCCCTTCTCTCCCTCTTATGGCAGAATCCAGAGAAGGCAGAATTGGGAGTTTCTATATTTGATAATTTAAAGATGAAATATAATTGGATTCTGACATCCGGCCCCTCTTAACAATAAGAGAGATCCACCTGAAGAAAACACAAGTATAAAATTTAGTCAGGCTTGTTAGGATACTCTGTGTGAAACTTCTTCAATAGCTTCGGGGCTCTGACATGACGTTTATGGACCCACTCATTTTGTGAGGGAGGAGGTGTTTCCAGGCAACTAGGTACTGAGTTGCTCCATGATATCTCCTAGAGTCAAGGACTTCCTTTATTTCGAAGTGTTGTTCACCCTCCACCATGATTGGAGGTGGTGGGGGGGATTTTTGGCCGTAGAGGTGACTGATGCTCTCTTTTCAGCAAGCTGCAATGAAAAATTGGGTGTATTTGCCTGAGATTTTTGGGTAATTCTAATTCTACTGTTACTGGATTTATGATTTTTTTAATTGGAAAAGGTCCTATATATTTTGGTCCAAGTTTTTTACAGGGCTGTAAGGACTTTAGGTATTTTGTAGATAAGTACACCATTTCTCCTATAATGAATGGTGTAGGCTCAACCCTTTTTTTATCGGCTTGTGTTTTATATGCCTGCCTAGCTTCATCTAGTGCTTTTCTGACTATTGGCCAGGTGTTTTGTAATTTCTCCATCCATTCTTTCAGTGAGGGGATCGTTGGTTCGTTTGGGGTTAATTCTGGCATGGGGTTGAAACTTTGACCGGTGGCTATTTGAAAAGGAGTGTAACCTGTGCTGGAGTGGACTGCATTAGTGTAGGCAACTTCTGCAAAGGGGAGTAAGTCCGCCCACTCGGTCTGCTGGAAACTAAGAAAACATCTTAAATATTGCTTAAGTACGGAGTTCATTTTTTCAGCCGATCCATTTCCTTGAGGGTGGTGGCTAGATGTCAGTCCCTGAGTGGTTCCTAAGAGGGATAAAAATTCCTTCCAAAATGCAGACGTAAATTGCACCCCCCTGTCAGAGATTATGCGTTGGGGTGCCCCATGCAATCTGTAAATGTGTTGGATGAAAAGTTTTGCTAAGGCTTTTGCAGTGGGAATCTTTTGGCAAGGGATAAAGTGCACCTGTTTGGAAAACACGTCCGTGACCGTCCAGACCACAGTATTCCCATTGCTTTCTGGCAATTCCACTATAAAATCCATGGCTATTTCTCTCCAGGGGGCTGAGGGACTTGCCACTGTTTGCAATAGTCCTGGCACTTTCCCTTGCAACCTCTTTGCCGTGGCACATTTTGGACAACTGGTTATATAACTTTCAATGTCCTTTTTCATGGATGGCCACCAAAATTGCCGTTTAATTAAATGTAAAGTTTTTACAAATCCAAAATGCCCTGCTGATTTTGTGTCATGGCAAAGGTGCATGAAAGTTACTCTTTGAGTTGTTGGTATATATAACTTTTCCCCTACCCAAGGCAACCCGTCTCTCATTGTGTACACATTTTTGTTTTTCTGGAACCATTCATCTGTTTCCAAGCTTTTTCTGAATTCAATCCCAGTTTGGCTGTCCAGTTGTGGTTTTATTTTGGCTTGGGTTCTTGGGGTTACTGGTGCTGCCAGTTGTGACTCTGCCATTATTGGTCTAGAGTCTGTGGTTCGTGCGCTGTTATATTGGGGCATGCGAGATAGAGCATCTGCCAGGAAGTTCTTTCTTCCTGGTAAATGTTTGAGCTTAAATTGGAATTGGTGAAAATGCTAGGACCAGCGGGCTTGTTTGGGATTGAGTTTCCTGGAAGTTTTCAGGGCTTCCAAATTTTTGTGATCAGTCCACACCTGGAAGGGGATTTTGTTGCCTTCCAGGAACTGTCGCCAAGTGAGTAATGCCCAACGTATCCCATAAGCCTCCTTCTCCCATACGGGCCAGCGCTGTTCTGTTTCCGTGAGTTTCTTGGATGTATATGCACAGGGTTGCAATACTGCATCATCATTTTCTTGTAATAGCACAGCCCCCACTGCCACATCACTTTCATCTGCCTGTATTACGAAGGGCTTGTCCATGTCTGGGTGCCTTAGTATTGGTTCGGCAGAAAAAAGTCTCTTTAGTCTCTCAAACGCTGCTTGGCACTCCATTGTCCATGTTAGTGGCTGGCTATGTTTTACTGAGGATGTTCCCTTCGTTTTTAGTAAGTTGGTGAGGGGCAAGGCTATCTGTGCAAATGAGGGGATGAATTGGCGGTAAAAATTTGCAAAGCCCAGGAAACTTTGTAGTTGCTTTCTTGTGCGGGGTGGTGCCCATTCTAATACTGCTCTGACCTTCTCTGGGTCCATTTCAATGCCCTGTGGGGTTATGCGATAGCCTAGGTAGTCTATCCTTTCCTGGTGGAATTCGCATTTTGAGAGTTTGGCATATAGGTGAGCGGCTCGCAGCTTCTTTAAAACCGCTCTGACAAGTTTGACGTGTTCTTCTTTTGTTTCAGTACAAAATATTAAAAGTATAAGTACCGACTGGGTGAGATCTGGCTTAAAAACAGTAATTGAGAGGGACCTTGGAGTCCTAGTAAATGATCACTTGACTATGAGCCAGTAGTATGCAGCAGCAGCCTAAAAAGCTAATACAATCCTGGATTGTATAAACAGAGGCATAGAATCAAGATCATGCAAAGTATTAGTACTACTTTATAAACCCTAGTAAGACCACACTAGAATATTGCAGCCAATTTTGGTCACCATATTATAAAAAAGATGTTGAGAGTTTGGAAAAAAATTAGAGAAGAGCAACTAAGATGATCCAAAGCTGGAGACTAAAACATATGAAGAACAGCTGCAGGATTTGGATTTGGCTAGTCTAAAGAAAAATAAATAAATAAGGGAGACATAATAGCAGTATTCCAGTATTTTAGGGGCTGCCACAAAGAAGAAGGGGCCACATTATTCTCCAAAGCACCAGAGGGCAGACAAGAAACGATAGTTGGAAACTGACCAAAGAGAGAAGCAACATGAAATTAAGGAGAAATTTCCTGACAGGGAGGACAATTAACCAGTAGAACAACTTGCCTCCAGAAATCGTGGGTGCTCCATACTGGAGATTTTTAAGAAGAGACTAGACTAGTGATGGCAAATCTTTTAGAGACCGAGTGCCCAAACTGCAACCCAAAACCCACTTATGTATCGCCGGATGCCGGGTGGGCATGGCCTACTGGGTGGGCATAGCTACAGTGGGCATGGCCAGCTCGATTTTGCTCCTGGAGAACGATGCCTATGGAGGCTGTGCAGGAGAGAGGGGGAGATCCAGAGGTCTCTGGTGGGTGGGGCAGTGGGCAGGAGGGCGTGTTGCTCAACTGATAGCTGGGGAAGGGGAAAAACGCTGCCTTTTCACAAAAGCAGGATGAAAACTCTCCCCCACTCCCCCGCACTCATCCCGGGACAGCTGCCAACATCCGGCGCTCTCCAGTCCGTTGATAACTAGCCAGGCATGCCGAGCTCGGGCCTCGGGCAGATGGAGGCCACAGGGGAGCGAGAGCTGTGGCTGCCTGGCTCCTCTGCCTGAGAACCCATACAGGGAGAGACACCTCCTGGCTCAATACACCACAGTCTGCCCACAGAAGGAGATGGAGGATGGAGGAAGAGGGCTGGCTGGTGCCAGGCTGGTGCCGGGTGCAGCGCTGCCCACGGGGGAATCTGACCAGCCCCAGCCTGGAGGAGGGAGAGGCCAAAGGAGCCCAAAGGGAAGCAGGCATGATGTTCAGTCATAGCCGCTTTCCACCCTCCCCCGTGCTCCCACAGAAGGCCTGGCTGGCTTCAGTGTCACCTGGACAGGCCTGGTCGTGCATCTGCCCAGTGGCACTGGTGGGCCTGGCCTTCCTTCCTTCCTTCCTTCCTTCCTTCCTTCCTTCCTTCCTTCCTTCCTTCCTTCCTTCCTTCCATCCTTCCTTCCTTCCTTCCTTCTTTCCTTCCTTCTCCCCCTCCTTCCTTTCTCTCTCTCTCTCTCTCTCTCTCTCTCTCTCTCCTTTTCTCCAAACTCCTATCCTCCTTTCCCCACTAGCCTTCTGCAAAGTGCAAACAGATGCCGCGTCCTACTTGTCTTCTCCAAACTCACGTCTACTATCACTTCCAAAGGCTGTCTGCTCGTTCACTCGTTCTCTCGCTGCACTCCCGCCAAAATCTGTTCTTTTTATTCTGGTTTCCCTCTCCTTGTCCAACTGTTCCCGCAAGAGCACTGCTGAATTCGATTTCCTTGTCCTCTCCAGTTCCCACTAGTCAGGGGCACATGGAGAGGGGGAGGGGAGTATCCCTCTGGCGCGCGTGCCGACAAAAAGAGCTCTGCGTGCCACGTTTGGCACATGTGCCATAGGTTCGCCACCACAGGACTAGACAGTCACCTGTCTGAAATGGTATAAGTTCTCCTGCTTTAGGAGGGGGCTGGACTAGAAAACCCAAGGTCCCTTCCACCTTTAATCTATTCTAAAGCTAAGAAATATTTGAAATGTAATGCATTTCATTGTTTTGCTATAAACACTACATACTTATGTATTTATTTTATTCATCACATTTTGGAACTATCCATCTTTCTCACAGAGGGAATCTGGGCAGTGTACAATAAAATAATAAAGCATGAAAAGAGTGCATAAAAATTAAAATTTCAAAACAGGCAAGAATCATTAAAATGACTTAAAAATCAATTGAAAAGCGAAAGGAGGGCTTTCAGGGCACTAACCATTCCTATGGCTGCATGCTCCTCTGTATTCCTTAAGCAAGGCTACAGAGCCATGTTTTGGAAGGCTAGGAGAGTTGAGGTTTGTCTTGCATCCAAGGGAAGAAACAATCCACAGGGTGGGGGCAACATCAGAAAAGGATCTCTTCCTAGATCCCACTTGTCAGAGTCCTTTATCTGTCAGGGTCTGCAACATATTTTCCCTGCGTGACCAGGTGGGTTAGGTTGATGTAATGGGATGAAGTTCACAGAGCAAAGGTGTTACATGTGCCATTTTTTGGGGTGCCCCAAATTGCCCACATAGTCACATTCTGTACCAGCTGAAGTTTCTGAATGCTTTTCAAGGGTAGCCCCATGTAGAGCTCATTCCAATAGTCTAAATGGGAGATGACTACCATATAAATGACCAAATAGAAGGCCTCCCTATTCAGGAAAGAATGTAACCATCACACAGTATCAAGGTAAGCAAAGGACCTCCTAGCCATGGCTTCCACCTGCTCTTTATGAGCCCAAGAGTACCTCAGATTATGCTTCAACTCTGTCTGGGAGAGTACAAGCCCATCTAAGACCAAAGATGAAAAACTTCTGGGTACAGAAGGGTTCACCCATAGCCACTTCATTTTACCAGGATTCAACTGAAGTCTATTGTTCCCATCCAGGCCCGCACAGCTTCTGACAATGCAAAATAACATCCATAGCATCCCTCACTTCACTTGGAATGAAAATATATAACTGGGCTTCATTAGCATATTGGTGATACCTCAACCTATGGTCACAATTGATTTCTTCCAGTAGTTTCATGTAGATGTTAAAAAGGAATGGGGAAATACCAAGTCCTGTGTCACCCCACAAAGCAGGTGTCTGAACTGGACCACCTGTTGCCTATCAATAGTGATTGAGACTGGTCTTAAAGAAGGAGGTGAGGCAGCACAAAACTTCCAACTTCCTAAGTTAGCCAAAAAGGATAACATGGCTGATAATATCAAAAGGCAGAAAGGTCAAGAAGAGAAAGGATGAGTGTACTACTTCCATCCTGCTTCCACCAGTTGTTTTCTAGATTGGCTTTACTGTAAATACACCTGATACAATGAGCGGTGTTATCAGATCCTCTTCATCATAGTCTTGTATTTCTTTCTTAATCTAATTTTTAACTAATTTGTTTAATATGGGTAATCCTTGACTTATAACTGGTTGCTTAGTGACCGTTTAAAGTTACAGTGGACCTCCAGAAAGGTATTTAAAACCTGGTTTCAAAATTCTGACACTGCTCTGCCCTCCCCAAGTCATGTGACTGTATTTTGAACACTTGACATCCAGCCCACATTTTGAGCCATTTGCAGTGCCTATAGTTATTTGATTATAATATGCAATAGTTATGCTGGAAACCAGCACTTACTTCCAGTTTATATTAAGAACTGACCCATAGCGAACAATAGCTTCATTTAACGTCCACATTTGTTTAATGACCACCAAAAAAAGTCATAAAATCAAATCTGGTCACATGATAATCTGCTTTACAACCCTGACAATTTAAAACTGTAATTGCCAGGCTTACTTACAGTTTTAATTCAAGGAGTGCTCATACCATAGAATATATAGAATATATATGAATGGCTTATCTTTTTAATTAGTGCAATGAAATCTCTTCACTAGGCCACAGGGCATGGCTGAGGAAAATTCTAATCTTTTCAAGCAAAATTGACATTGTTCCAGATTTAAGAATTTAATCTTATACCGAATTCTTTATATAATGTCTGCATATATCACTTGATCTAATAGAGCTTCATTAATGTTATCAATAAAATTTTCAATATTATTTTTGGGTTTTCACCCACACACCTGATTAAGTATTTTCCCATGTAACAGCCTGTGGAGTCCTAGGGTTACAGTGTCATTCAGAACTGCATGATTGCTATTGCTAAGCAATGTGGTCACATGACCTTAGGTTTTATGACTAAGAATTACTTAATAATGGAAATTCTGGTCCCAATTGCCATTATAACCCAAGTGGTATCTGTAATAACAACACTGAAGTTTTTAAACCTTTGATTTCATGAAAGAAAGGTAGAAAGATAATCTTTTGATAAATAATATTCTGATTTTTGTATATTTCAGGTCAGTAGCTGAAGCCACTGAAGTAGATCTCAATATGAGAGTTGGTTTGCACACTGGAAGAGTTCTTTGTGGAGTTCTGGGTCTTCGTAAATGGCAGTATGATGTTTGGTCAAATGATGTAACTCTTGCTAATGTAATGGAAGCTGGAGGATTGCCTGGGTAAGTCTCAATATGCTTGCCAGTTACTTATTTATGAAGCACAAATAGTATACTGGTGCCACTGATATAAAAAAATACAGTGAAATGCTAGGCATTTCCCTGTATTTTCAGAGCATTATGATACTTTAATGTGTATTACTTTTGTGTCAGGGTCAAGTCAGATAATATGGGTTCTCTAAGGTCCATGGTGTTGTCTGAATTGGTTGTTGTTGTTTTTTTTGCATCAAGGACTCCACAGTTCAATCCTGAACTACAAGTAGTCTTTTCTAACAATTTATGGGTTTGCTCAATTAGCATTTACTTTTTATTCTAGGGCACCTTCTCACTTTTAAAATTATAGACCCCCCCCCAGTTTTTCTTTATATGAAACAATTTATTGTTTATCAATATTTATTGCATTAAAAATAAAACTGATGCACGTAGAATGTTTATTCAATCATTAAAAGATAACATTAGGTATTAGATGTTAACATAAATATTTTTCATGAAAAATATATATTTTAACAACAACAATAAAAATCTATGATTTCTATTAAGTGACATTGTTTTAAATTTTGCAAATAACTCATCAATAAAACTCTGAGAGGGTCTTGGGGTGACCCAGGGTTCCTTGGACCAAATTTAAGCAACACTGGTTTAGATGAATAAGTGAATTAGTCAAACAGATTTATAAATCACAGTTTATTCCCTGACATGTAAAGTAGGCCACTGAGGTCTACATACACACTCAAATACACACAAATATACATAGACACCATGAGAAGACTAAACTATAGCTTGATGCAGTGTGTGAAAGACTTTTGACTACATCTTAAAGGTTTATTGACAGTTGAAAAGTGACATGAGTAATAGGACAGCTAGGCCTTTGCATTCCATCAAAATCATCTCCCTCCATTTAAAAGAAAAAAAAAGAGCTTGCAATGGCAAATGTTTTCATTTGATATCCCTACGTTAACTTCTAATAGATTAGACCAGTGGTTCTCAACCTGTGGGTTGGGACCCCATTTGGGATTGAACGACCATTTCATGGGGGTCGCCAAATAACGCAGTCCGCCATTTTTTCCCCCTTTTCCTTAGCTGTGCTACTCCCTTTTATTCTATTGGCTTTTGAAAGCCAATAGAATAGACTCTCTTCAATAGAGTCTAATTCTATTGGCTTTCAAAAGCCAATAGGAATTGTCCAGGCTGTCTCTGCCCTGCTGAGCCCGCCAAAAGTCCCATTCTGCAAACGGTGCTGCAAGTTGTCTGCAGCGAAGGTGAGCTGTCTGGAAGTTTCCACCCCTCCCTGCTGAGCAACTACTAAAAATGTAAGTAAAAGAGGGCCAGGGGTGGGAGGTGGGAGGCCGGCAGGTGCAGGGAGGGTTGCTGGTGCGCATTAGGCCTGGCGGGTGCCTTACCTCCCTTGGGTTGGGCCAGCTGGTGTCCCAGCCGATGGTCGGCCTGCGCCGTCTCTGCCGCTTGCCAGTTATGCCTCAGCTGGCGCAGGGGGCAGCACCACGCATGCGTAGCACTCCCGGGCAGGGAAAGTCCTCGACTTACGACCGGATGGGTAGTCCTCGACTTACAACCAGTTGGGGGTCGCGGCATTAAAAAGGTTGAGAACCACTGGATTAGACAGATAATGATAAATAGATAATGATAGGTGTGTGTGTGTGTGTGTACAAACACACACACACACGCACACAAACATATAATTAGAGAAAGATACATGCATAGATATATATAGTTTTTTCTCTTAGTATAAAATACAAATTGAAAGGAACAGGGGACAAACTGAGGAAAGGGGAAAAGAAATAAAAAAGAAAAAATAACATTGACTTCCAACTTTTTATAGAACAGTAGGATACATAGAAAGTGATAATATCAGTTTTTTAGTTATGCCAAATAACAGCCATTGGTTATTCTATAACAAGAACCCACTTGCCTTCATACATAACCCATTTGGATTGTCAAAATCCAAAATCAAAGTTTCATATTTTCTTTCATGCATAAAGTCCAGAAGTTTATAGCAGAGGGTTCCATTTTTTTTCCAATTCTTTATCTAATAGTCATAAAATAAAAGTTTCCAGTTTCCATTGTAAATCCATTTTTTAAATTAAACTATGGATCTCTACACAATATTTCTTTGCCTTGCCACATGTCCATGACATATGGTAAAGGTACCCTCCTTACATTTTCATTTCCAACAAATAGTTGAAATGCCCTTATACATCTTTAATAATTTATTTGGTGTCAAATCCATCAGTACATCATTTTGTAGAACTTCTCTCCAAGATTATAGCTCAATGTGAATTTCAGTCCTTTAGTCCAAAGTTCCCCAACCTTTCTGGCTTTGCAGACTTGCAGGGGTGGGGGGAGAAGGGATGGTTCCATGCAGGTGGCCAGCATTTGTGCGCAGCTCCATTTGCATGAATGGTGTGCACACATGCCCACCACTCCCACAAATGGAGTGTGTGTGCACGAACTTGCCCACTACTAGCACAAGTGAGATTGTACATGTGCTCTCTCGCATACCATTTTCACAGCCCAGTTGTAAACAGCTCATAGCCCACTGTTTGAGGACCCCTGCTTTAGTCCACATATTTTTCCATTGGCCTAATATTATATTATAATATATGACTTCTAACAAATCATACAGTGTTTAAGACATATTCACTTTCTAGGTTTAATTGTAACAGCATTTTAGAAACTTTGCTGTAAGAAGTTCATCATTGATACAGAATATCATTTTTAGCAACTTCAAAATCACATTATATTAAATTTTATTCTTTTTATTAGTTTATAATATAAAATACAAAAATACAAAAGCAAATAATAGGAAAAATAGGGGAGGAAATAGGGAAAAGTGTAGAAAAGCAGGGAAAAATTAAAGGCATTGACTCTCTTTTGTGCAGTAGAATAAGGTAGTAACATCAAATCTCAACTTTTTACTTTTACCTAATAGTATAAACTAGCCATTTCTATAACAACAGTTCTATCTAATCAGTAAAACACAAAATCAAAGTTTCATTTTTTTTCTACCTCAAGCACCAAGTCCAGAAGTGGTTTTCACGTAGAAACAAAAATAATTATGTTTTTTTCTTTATAGAGTAGTCAATTTAGCCATCTCTACAAACTCCTTCAGCTTTTGCAACCATTCATCCATTGTGGGGATTGAAGTGTCCTTCCATTTTTATGCATAAAGTAACATCAAAGTTCCATAATTTTTTTCCAAGTCTTTTTCCATTAAACTCCAAAGAAAAGTTTCTGGTTTTATCTTTATATTCACTTTAAATATCTTATGTATTAGAATATGAATCTTACTCTAATATTTCTTTGCTTTATTACATCTCCACCATAAATGATAGAAAGTGTCTTCTTTATGTTTGCATTTCCAGCATTCATTTGAAATACCTTTATACATTCTTGATAAGTTAAATGATTCATCATCTTATAAAAATTTTCTTTTAAATTGTAATTTAATGTACATTAAATTAACTGCAGGCTTTTGCTGACAGCTGGCTGACTGCAGTTTGGCAGTTTGATTCTCACTGGCTCAAGGTTGACTCAGCCTTCCATCCTTCCGAGGTCGGTAAAATGAGGATCCAGATTGTTGGGAGCAATATGCTGATTCTAAACCACTTAGAGAGAGCGGTAAAGCACTGTTAAGTATAAGTCTTAACTGCTATTGCTATATTCTTCCATTATTCAAGCTTCACATTATATCCAGTGTTCCTTTCCACTGAATCGTACAGTGCTTTACATATTCACTTTCCAAATTCAAATTCAATAACATTTTATAAACTTCAGCAATAATATGTTCATTACTACCACACAATAGGATTACTAATTCATTTTTAACAATGTCAAACCCATAACTCTTTTTAATTTTTTCTTTCATTTGTAAGTATGTAAACCAGTGGGCATGTAAATCACCGGGACAAGTTCTGAAGGAGCTGGCAGATGTTATCTCAGAAGCTTTGTATCATATCTTTAAAAATTCTTGGAGCAATAGGGAATTACCAGAGGATTGAAAAACAGCTGATATGGTTCAATTCTTCAAAAAAGGAAAAAAACTAGATCCAGGAAACTACAGACCAATCAACCTAACATCAATACCTGGGAAGATACTGGAAAAAATAATCAAAAAATAGATCTAGAACATCTAGAAACAAATAAAGTTATAACTAGAAGCCAACATGGGTTTGTTAAAAATAGATCATGCCAAACAAATCTTATTTCATTCTTTGACAAATTGACTAAATTAGTAGAACAGCGAAACGTTATGGACATAGGCTAGCATATTTAGACTTCAGCAAGGCATTTGACAAAGTAGACCATAATCTACTTCTCGGTAAGCTAGAAAAATGTGGGATAGACAGCATCGCCACCAGATGGATTTGTAACTGGCTGACAAACCATACTCATTGATAATCCTTGGTTGTATAAACAGAGGCACAGAATAAAATCGTGAAGTATTAGTACTACTTTATAAAGCCTTAGTAAGATCACACCTGGAATACTGCATCCAGTTTTGGTCACCACATTACACGAAAGATGTTGAGACTTTTGACAAATTATAAAGAAGAGTGCTAAGATGATTAAAGGCTGGAAGACTAAAACATATGAAGAATGGTTGCAAGATTTCAGTTTGGCTAATCTAGGGAAAAGAAGAAATAGGGGTGACATGATAGCAGTATTCCAGTATTTGAGAGGCTGCCACAAAGAGGAGGGGGTCAAATTGTTTTCCAAAGCACCAGGGGGTAGGACAAAAAGCAATGGATGGAAGCAAGGAGAGAAGTAACCTGGAATTAAGGAGAAACTTCTTAACAGCGACAATTAACCAATGGAACAGCTTGCCTTCAGATGTGGGTGCTTCATCACTGAGGTTTTTAAGAAGAGACTGGACAGTCACTTGTCTGAAATGGTATAGGATCTCCTGCTTGAGCAGGGGACTGGACTAGAAAACCTTGAAGGTCCCTTCCAGCACTATTCTGATTCTGATTCAGTGGCAAACATTTCCTTCGGATTCTAGCTCTTCCTTAGACTTGAGAATAGGATCACCAAAATTAAAAGATATTATTTTACCATAAGTTCACCAGTCCAGCTTCACCATCATTTCTTTTCCTATGTGGACACGCAAAGAGGCATCTTCATAGAAAACCTTATTTTATAATTATTCCAAACTCTTAGAATGGCATTTCTAACAAACTGGTTATTAAAATCAACATTTACTTTAATCTTGTTATAACCATGCCATCCAAATCTTAATTCATGACCTTCTAAATCAAGTAGCCTCTTATTCTGGAGGTTCATACATTCCTTTAGCCAGACCAAAGAATAAGCATTGAAATACCCAAACTGCCTTTTTCCTTAACATCTTGTAGTAGATTATATCTATTGGGTTTTTTTTCCTTGCCATATAAACATAGAGATATTCATCTGCTCTTGTTTAAATGGAGTATCAGTTGCAAATATTGGTAACGTCTGAAACAAAAAAAGGCATTTTTGGTAAGACATTCATCTTAATTACAGAAATTCTACTCAATAGTGATAAATATAGTTTATCCCATCTTAATAAGTATGTCAACACTGCAAATACTGTATATTCTTGCTTTGACAAAATATGCAAAACTGTCTGGTATTTTGAGAGTTAATGCAGAGTAGAGGAGGGAGGAGGGAAAAGCCCGGGAAACAGAAAGGAAGTGAATTTTTGCCATCCAAGTTAATTGGAAGATGTGAGTCATGACCCCAAAATAGGGGAGTGGAAATGCGTGGAATGTTATGTGCAAAGGGAAGGGAAGTTCAGATCTTGGCATCCCCATCATGCTATGCTGACACGTCTCTGCTAATAAAGTTTTTTTTAGGTTAAACCATGCCTGAAAATTCTTTGAAGTGTTTCATTAGTCAGACCCATGACATTATGCCAAGATCTACAAATCTTTTAAACTAATTACGAGGTCCTGGACCTCAGTCACTATTCCTAATCTGAAGGAGATAGATGACAAAGATCTGGGGAAGATCTCATTATGTAAGGAGAAAGATGGCTTGAGGCCAGCCCTTCTGCAGCAGCAGCTTCCCCAGGGAGTGGAGCGGCAGCCAGCCAGCCAAGGGAAAAAGAATGTGATGCCCCACCACCTCACAGACCCAATGACTGCTCCATCAAACTGGTGCCAGGAGCCAAACTCCCACGACCAAGAATGTATGCCATTCCCCCCTCGAAATGGAGGAGATGCAGCAATACGTGAACAAAAACCTAGCGAGGGGGTTTATCAAACAGGCCAAATCTACCGTGGGAGCCCCGTGTTGTTCAAAGAGAAAAAGATGGGTCTCTTCATCTCTTCATCTATAAGGGTCTCAACACTGTGAGTGTGGAAAATAAATACCCCCTCCTCCTCCTAAAGGTTTTATTAATCCATCTGTCTAAGGGGGGTGTCTTCACTAAATTAGACCTAAGAGAGGCATATTACCGGGTGAGAATAAAAGAGGGAGACGAGTGGAAAACTGCCTTCAACTGTCTTATGGGGAGCTATAAGTTCAAAGTCATGCCATTTGGACTACAGGGGGTCCCAGCCGCATTTATGCAGTTGATTAATGAGGTCCTACATGATCACTTGTACAAAGGGGTTTTGGTGTATCTTGATGATATCCTGATATACAGCATGAATATGACTGATCACATAAAGCTGGTGAGAGAAGTGTTAAAGAAACCATTGAATGCCAAGCTTTATGCCAAATTGTCGAAATGTGAATTTCACCAGACCCGATTAGACTATCTTTGCTACAGAATTTCCAGTGAAGGTATTGAAATGGATCCAGCCAATGTGAAAGCTATAATTGAATGGCAGCCCCCAAAGACTCGCAAACAACTCCAAAGCTTTCTGGGTTTTGCCAACTTTTATCATCAATTCATCCCCTTTTTTGCCGAGATTGCTTAACTTACACCTCACAGGATCCCCAATCCTGATGACCCTGGAGTAAATAAAATAAAATGAGAGCTCCTCACTGACCAATGGTCCAAAGATAATCAAATCTCCCTAACGTGCAGGGATGGCTTGGCTTAAAAAGGGGGGAAACTATATTTGCCAAAAGCCCTCCATCTTAATGCTCTCAAACACAGCCATGATGTAAAACAGGCTGGACACTTTGGATATTTGAAAACCCTACATCTCACCCACTGACAATTTTGGTGGCCGGGGCTGAAAAGGGATGTGAAAAACTATGTAAAAAGTTGTACTGTATATGCCACAATGAAAAGAATCCCAGGGAAAACCCCTGGGTTACTGCAACCCATGGCAGACCCTTCTCAACCATGGGAAGAAATAGCTAAGGACTTTATAGTAGACTTACCTGAAAGTAGAGGAAATACTGTCATCTGGACTGTGGTAGACCTGTTCTCGAAGCAGGCTCATTTCATTGCCTGCAAAGGACTCCCATCTGCCCAATGACTGACCAAATTGTTCCTGAAACGTATCTACCAGCTGCATGGCGCCCCTAAACGAATAATTTCAGACGGGGGTGCAGTTCACAGCGAAGTTTTCGAGAAGTTTCCTTACATTAATTGGATCATCTCAAGGTTTATCATCTGCTTTTCATCCGGCCACCAATGGGGCCGCAGAAACTACTAACAAAATGGAGCAATATCTTAGATGCTATGTTTCTTGCCAACAGATGAACTGGACTGATCTCCTCCCTTTTGCGGAGGTGGCATACAATAATTCTGTGCACAGCAGCAGTGGCTACACGCCTTTCAGAGTGGCCACAGGAAAAGAGTTCAGCCCAATACCTGAATATCCTCAGTTGCCCTCCGCTTCCCAGACACTTGACCAGTGGGTGAGGGAGTGGGATGAAGTTTGGAGAAACACAAAAACTGCTTTAAAAAAGACTTTTGAAACCTATAAAAAGCAGGCTGATAAAAAGAGGGCTCCCCAAAGAACATTCCAAGTTTGGGAAAAGGTTTATTTGTCAACTAAATATCTACGCCTCAAATTGCCCAGCAAGAAATTGGGAGCAAAATTCTTGGGGCCTTTCCCCATAGTAAGGATCATCAATCCAGTCACTGTAAAACTAAAACTCCCTAGACTTTTAGGAAGAATTCACCCAGTCTTCCATTGCAGCTTGTTGAAACCTTATCAGGGCTCCACTTTAAGACCTCCCCTGAAGAAGGCACCTGGGCCCCTCATAGCTGCTATGAATTGAAACATATTCTTGACTCTAGAATCTTTAAAGGGAAATTGCAATACCTAGTACAATGGAAGGGATACCCGTTATCTGAAGCCACCTGGGTGAAATACAGTGAAGTGAAAGCTGACAGATTGGTCAAAAAGTTTCATGTGAAACATCCCAACAAACCAAAAACTAGTCATTAACATATGCTTTTGTTTACATTACAGGATCTGTAATAAATATACTTTATCCCATCTTAATAAGTATGTCAACGCTGTCCTGTATATTCTTGCTTTGAAAAAATATGCAAAACTGTCTGGTATTTTGAGAGTTAATGCAGAGCAGAGGAGGGAGGAGGGAAAAGCCCGGGAAACAGAAAGGAAGTGAATCTTTGCCCTTCAAGTTAATTGGAAGATGTGAGTCATGACCCCAGAATAGGGGAGGGGAAATGCCTGGAATGATATGTGCAAAAGGAAGGGAAGTTCAGATCTTGGCATCCCCATCATGCCGTGCTGACACGTCTCTGCTAATAAAGGTTTTTTTAGGTTAAACCATGCCTGAAAATTTTTTGAAGTGTTTCATTAGTCAGACCCATGACAAAGTACTTTTTAATGTTATTCCAGAGAGGCACATAATTTTTTTGAAACAGTTTTGTGTTTGTCAATATGATACCCAAATATTTCAGTGTTTTCTCAACCCTAAAACCAGACTTTTTAGTCAATATATCACAATATTGTGAGGTCATTTTATTAATAAGCATTGTTGTTTTCTATTTGTTTATTTTAAAACCTGCTAAAACCTCCAAACTCATTTAATTTCCTCATCACGTATTCTATATTATTTTTGGAGTCTTGCAAGAATATAACCAAATCATCAGCAAATGCCCTAACTTTATAAACCTTCTCAATACTTATAACTGTTATTTTCTCATTTTGCCTGATATTTCTGTTCAAAACTTCCAACTCCAAAATAAACAACAAAGGAGACAAGTACATCCTTGTCTCGTACCCTTTTGAATTTCACATGAATTAGTTAAGTCATCATTAATAACAATTTTTGCTTGCTGTGATATATAAAACAGCTTTGACCCCTTGAATGAAATTCTCTCCAAAGTCCATTTCTTCCAGAACTTTAAACATAAAAGCCCAATTTAGATTGTCAAAGGCCTTCTCTGCATTTAAGAATATTAAAGCTGTATGATTCTCTTTATGGTTTTGTAAATATTCAATAATATTCAAAACAGTCTTCACATTGCCCCTTAACTATCTTTTTGACAGTGATCCAGATCTTTGGGAATATATGTTTAATAAACATTCTTTAATGTTTCTGTCAAAACTGCAGTAAAGAGTTTATAGTCATTCTTTAATAATGAGATTGGTCTGTAATTCTTTATCTTTATAGCATCTTTACCTTCCTTTCGTAGTAAAACAATATTGGCTTCTTTCCACATTTGAAGTATTTTTCCCTCCTGTAATATATCATTCATTATATCCTTCAGTGGCTGAAGATGTTATTTTTGAAGCACTTATAATATTGGCTTGTAGGCCATCTGGACCTGGAGCTTTACCTGATTTCATTTTTTATAGCTTCTGATATTTCAAAGGTAGTTATTGGGTTGTTCAGAAGTTGTCTCTGAGTTTTTGAAAGTTTAGGCAACCGTTATCTTAACAAATATTCATCTATTTTAGACATATCTAACTCCTGCTTTTTATACAATTGGAACAAAAATTATGAAAAGATTTTTTAATAAGCTCATTATTACATTGTTGTCTTAACAAATTTTCTTGATCATTCTCTTTTCCCTTTCGTTTCTTAGTTTATATGCCAGCAATCTTTCTGGCTTATTTGCAAACTCAAAATGTCTTTACTTCACATAATTCAGTTTTATTTCTATTTCTCCAACTGTCCACATAGACAGATGTTGCCATAACAGTTTAATTTGATGTAAAATGTTACAGTTCCTAATGTCTTTTGAAATTTAATTTCTTTCTATCTCATTTCATCCAATATCTTTTGTATCTTTTCCTAGGATTTTTTCTTCTCTAGGCAATTTTATTGTATAAAATAACCCCTCATAACTGCTTTACTAACATCCCAAACAGTCATTAAATTTGTCCCTTTACCTAGATTATTATAAAAATATTCCTTTAATTTTTTATACTTCTTTACAATTCATTTTTCAAAATAGATTCATTTAATCTCCATCTATAACTCAAACTCTTTTTTCTAAATATCAAAAGAACTGGGTTGTGATCAGAAAACAATTTAGGCAAAATGTCAACTTTTAGAATTTTATTTCCAAGGTTTTTTGAAGTCCATATCATATCAATCTTTGAAAAGGGTTTATGTCTTTCTGAAAAAAAAGTATATGCATAGGTCCCACCAGATCTGCATGGACCAGCTCTAGAGCTCTTTTTGTTTGTCTTGTGCTATATTTACTAACTGGGAATACCTTTGACATCGATGCTTTGCATACTGCACAGTCCAAATATGTTTTGCATCCCTTCAAATTCAGCCCTTCTGCAAACTCTTGCATTTGCTGCAAAACTTTAAAGCTTGCATGGCCAAGTCTTCTATGTAGAAGATGAACACATGAATCGTGCTCTGCAACATTCTTAAATATATGGGGAAATTGAACCTTTTGTCCCTGCAATACATATAAATTATCTTCCTTTATGCCTTTTGCACAAATATTCCCATTCCTTTTGATGAGACACTTCCCATTTACAAAAATGATCTCAAAACCTTGTTTGTCTAAATTAGACACACTTAACAAATTATGTTCCATCTCAGGTACACAAAGCACGTTGGTAAACTTTGATTCCAAATATGGAATTTTTATATCACCTCTTCCAATGATTTTTGCTTTCTGGCCATTTGCCAAAGCCACAGTTTCTTGTGCTACTGGAACAAACCTGCAAAATAATTCAGAGTCATTAACAATTGTTTGACTTGCCCCACTATCTATTAGCCACTTGTCTCTGTTGTTGCTATAGCAAACTTTTGCAACACCAAAATGCTCCTTTTACAAATCAGTCCTTTTTCCTTGCACAAATGTCCTTTGCTGAAAATTGTTCCTCTGCAAACAGTTCCTTTTCAGATGTGTCTTTGCTCCATAAATGTAGCAATTCTTTTCTTGCTGAGCTCTTTGCTTGCAAAATGTTTCTTCTTCGGAGACTTGCAGTCTGGACCCCCTCCTCAGGAATTTCACCTCCTCGTGGCTGCTTCTAAAATGGCGCTTTTCTTCCTCATTACGGAAACATGCCTTTAAAGCCACAAAATTTAAGTCTTGCTCTTCTTTACACTCAAATATAGCAGAAACTGTGTCCCAGGTTTTATCTAAACTGTTCAACACCAATAAAACCTTCTGGGACTCAGGGAATTTAATCCCACGTTGTTCTAAGTCCAAAAATAAACTTTGCATTTTATTTAAATGCTGTCCACAGATTCACCTGGTTGCAAACAAGCCCTGTAAAATTTTCTTGACAATTGCACTATATTGCATGCAGAAACATTCACGTGCACAACTCTCAATTTCAACCAAATCTCCTTTGCAGTCTTTAAATTTGCAACATTTAGAAATTGTTCATCATCTAAATTCAAGATGAGATAAGCCATTGCTTGATCATGACTTTTCTGATCAGCAGCTGCAAACACTTGTGGTGGATTTTCTATGATATACCACAGCTCTTTAGCCTTGAGCAAACATTCCATTTTAGCAGCCCATATAATGTAATTCTTCTGGCCCAAACGAGGCACAGAGCTTTCCTTAAATTCCATTGCAGCCATTCTGCTTATTCTGCCTTGTTCTTACACTTTCTAAACACAGGCAATTTCTTCCAGCTTTAAATTACAATGCAGTCCTTAGTAAGCTCTGGGCCCATAACCTGTGAGAGAATTTTAATTTCTCTGTTGGTGAAAAATAAATCAGAAGCTCTCACAGTTGACTGCATTTAGCTGATTCAAATAACCTTTTTATATTCATATCAAAATATTTACAATATTATACATTCTTCTTTACAGCAACATAGGTCAATGAAGACTTCTTATACAGAGATACAGAGACAAAACTGAGACTGGAAATCCAGCTCCTAACTCAATATCTTTTGCACAGACTCAGTAGCACTTTCTTCACATTGGCTGACTGAGTTACCACATGATTCTTCCTGCTCATGAATATTCCAACAAACTTCACCTAATAGAATAGCATATCTTGCCAAATTCTGGTCTCCATTCTCATTATTCCAGCATCCATGCATAATGAGGTTTAGAGATATATTGTGGAATTTGAAAAATTACTTTCAGGAATTTAGACTGGACAAGTTCTAATGGTATGAGATTAGAGGTTGGTCCAAGTTGTGCACCATGTAATAATTGGGTATAATAGGGTACCCAGCCCATGGGCCATAACCTAGTACCAGGCTGCAGCCTGTTTAGAACAAGGCTGTAAAAGTAGTGAGTGAGTGTGCACATGCATGCAGCTCCATTTGTGCAAGTGGCAGACATGCATGCCCACTATTTGTGCAAGTGGAGCTGCATATGCATGCTCATCCACCACTTACACAGAACCATGCCCTCTCCCCCACCTGACCCGCTAATTCACAAAGCCGGAAAGGTTGGGGAACACTAAGCTAGTCTGAGACTTAGCCTCAGAAAAATTGATAGCTGCAGGTATGTAGTAACCTCCACTGACATAATAAAATCTTAAGATAGCTACTCTACTCTTGTGTGCATTTTGTGAAACATAGTTCACATGAGCCCTTTTATGTCCATTAGCCTGAAATATTATTCCCATATATGAGAAGCATTTCAAATTAAGTTGAATATATGTGTCCGAGGATAATGTTGCAGGATCCAATCTGGGCTGATCACCATGACCAAAGGTTTTGTCTTCCAAGCTTTTGGACTCATGCTGGAGCCCATCTTCAGGGAAGAAGATGAGGGCTGGGCAGCACAAGCAAACAACAGCCAATGACTTAATAGCGAGCCATCAACACCTCAATCAACATCTAAAAAGCCACATACAACAGGCAGCTGTCAAGGTTCTGACTGATGATTCCAACAAAGCAAGCACAGCTTGGACATCCCAATTTCTAATGCAAAACTTTATTGAGTACAACATATGGGCACCAATGAATAAAAAAAATCAGCTCTGGCAATTTGGCACCAGAAAGATAATTAAAAGAATAAAACCTTCTCTCCCCTTTCTGACAGTTGAGGTGACATTGTCCAACTTCAGGCAGTTGTTATGAGAAGAAAGTCTCTGCTTGCCATAACATCTCTTCTGCAACCTTACTTCCCATATGGATAAAAGCCACCTGTGCATTCCATATGCTCTCCTCCCCCCTTGTAACTCTTAGCAAGCTAGAAGTGGGATGCCTGTCCTACTGCAAGCAATCTTCATAGCTTGACAGGCTGGACGCCTAGAAACTGGAAGAAACATGAAAAACACTTACCATACATTAGTTCTCTTGTAAGGGTCCCGGCTTCTGGGGATATCTCCTATGGAACTTTTCTACTGAGCAATCCGCCTTAACATTATGGGCCTTTGTCCATCTAGTCTCTGAGATTGGATAACCTCTCCACTGGACTTCCCCTTCTGGATCCTCGAATCTAGGACCTGTTTACTTCATAGTTTGTTTCCTCCCCCCCCCATTATCGGGCTGGGGCTTCTTTCTGAAGTAGTCTCATCCTGGTGCCCTGAAAAGGTTTCAGCAGGCTGCCACGGAATACCAGTTATACTTTACCCAATATTCTGGGCAGCTTCAACTCTACTGTGACCGGATTGATGACCTTTACAACGGGAAAAGGCCCTATGTAATCTGGACCTAGCTGTTTACAAGGCAGTCTCAACTTTAGGTATTTTGTAGACTGATACATTTTGTCTCCTACACAGAACATTCCTTGAGGAGACACTTTTTGTCTGCCTGCTTCTTTGGGCTTTCTGTTGCTTTGGTTAGGGCTTTTCTTACATTGCTCTAGACTTCTGGAACAAATCTACCCATTTGGCTAAAGTGCCTGAGGAAGGAGGCCTCTGAGGGCATTCTGGCATAGGTGCAAACTCTAGCCCTGTGGCTACTTTAAAAGGGGTGAAACCTGTGCTACTATGCATTGTGTTATTATATGCACTTCAGCAAACAGCAGGAGTCCTGCCAGTTAGATTGCTGGTAGTTCACATAGCAACACAGGTATATTCCACCATTGCATTGGTTCATTCTGCGGCCCTATTCGTACTTTGATGAAAAGCTGAACTAAGCCCCTGGGAGGACCCAATCCTCACAAACTCCCTCCAGAACCTACAGTGATTAAATGGGCTTGCTTGGAAAACAGGTCCATGACACTCCAAATCACAGTGTTCCCCCCTCTCTCTGGTAATTCCATGATGAAGTCCATGGCTGTCTCCTCTCAGGGTCTGGTTGGGATGGTAACCTGTTGCAATAACCCTGGGCTGTTCCCTGGCATTCTTTTACTGGCTGTGCACACTGCACAGATTTTCATGTAGCTTTCAATGTCCTTTTTCATCTTTGACCACCAGAACTGACAGTTGGCTAGATGCAAAGAAATCCAAACTGGCCAGTTTGCTTGGTATCATGGCTATGTTGCAAAACTTGTAGCTGCAAGGTATCTGGGACATATAGCTTGTCCCCCTTCCACGCCAATCTCCTCAGGGTTAGCTCGCTCTGATTAGCCCCAAACCATACATCCTATAGTTTTAATTGCTGGGCAAAAGCATTAGTGGGAGGTGAGCTCCTTTTCTTCTCTTGCCATCTTATGACGGCTTGTGCCACTCACTGCTTCGTGGAGATTATGGAATTCACTACCTCTTCTCAATTACTTTTATATTGAGGTACAAGCCATCCGCCAGGAAATCCCCCCCCCCCAGAATGTACTTCAACTCAAAATCAAACTAGTCAAAATAAAAAGCCCATTAGAATTGCAGGGGGGTTTCAAATCCTCCAAGTTTTTATGGTCAGTCCACAACTCAAAAAGGATTTTACTCCCCTCAAGGAATTGCCTCCAAGTTAAAAGCACCCATCTTATGGCAAAGGCGTCCTTCTCCCACAGGCCCATCGCTTCTTGGTCTTGTTCAACTTACGGGATATGTAAGCTCACCATTGCAACTTCCTCTCCTGGTTTCGTTGGAGGAGGACTGCTCCTATGGCTACATCACTGGCATCTGCTTGAATTACAAATGGCAACTCAGGGTTTGGGTGTTTTAAAATTCGTTTGGCTGCAAATAAGTCCTTTAATTTTTCAAATGCCACTTGGCATTCCATCATCTAGTTCAAGGCTGGTTCAGCCAAGGCTTCTCTCTCCCTCCTCCCATTTTTAACAGTCCTGTAATTGGCAGTGCAATCTTTGCGAAGGAGAGGATGAACTGCCTGTAGAAATTTGCGAACCCCAAAAAGCTCTGTAGCTGCTTGCAGTCTGAGGGGTTTGTCATTCCAGGATGGAATTCTGTTTTCCCAGGTCCATCTTCACCCCTCACACAACACTCTGTAGTCCAGTTAATCTAGGCTGGTCTTGTGAAACTTTCATATTGACAATTTGGTATATAGCTGAGCGTCCAAAACTTTTTTCAGCACCTGTTGCATGAGTTTCATGTGTTCATTCATAGTCTCGGTGTAAATGAGGATATCATCTAGATACATCAAAACCCCTTTTATAAATGTTCATGCAGCACCTCATTTATGAGCTGCATAAATATGGCTGGTACCTTAAATTGATAGCTCCCTACCAGGCAGTTGAAAAGAATTTTCCATTTGCCACCTTCCTTAATTCTCACTCAATAGTATCCCTCCCTCAGGTTTAGTTTCATGAAGATTTTCCCTTTGGCTAAGTGTCCCAGCATGTCCATAAGGGGGAGTGGGTACGTATTTTCCATGCATACTTCATTAATCCCATGGAAGTCATCTACCCATATTTCTTCTCTTTGATTAGCACAGGGGCTACCACTCAGGATTTTGCCAAGTGGATAAAACTCCTCACCAAATTCTTGCCGATGTAGTCCCTCAGCTCCCTCATCTCCCTTGGAGTCATGGAATACATCTTTGGCTATGGAAGTTTCACTCCAGGCAGGATCTCGATGGCACAGTCTGTGGGGTGGTGCGGGGCAGCATGTCACACTCTTTCTCACTGAACACCTCCATGAGGTCTTGGTATTCTTTTGGGAGGGCTGCTGCACCTCCCTCTGCTCTGACACAGTGTTGCTGTGTTCAGGGTTTCCCTTTTTCTTTCTTTCCAGTGTGGACCCGCCCTTCTTCCCTGGAAGATCAGGGCTTCTCTTTTTCATTACTACTAGTTTCATGAGTTTTTCCCAATGGACCTTGGGGCTCCACTTAGTTAGCCAGGATAATCCTAAAAATCACCCCCTTGGCTATTTTCGGGGCAACCATGAACAAATAGTCTCTTGATGGTCCCCTGGCCTTAGGGGCATTGACTCAATTAAGTAGAAGATAGCCAAGCCCCCCAGCAGGGAGCTGTCAACCTGCTTGAACTGCCTTAGCTTTCTCACTCACAACCCTAGCTGCTGCACTGTTGGCAGGCTGATTAGGTATTAGGGCCTTTACCATCCCTCTTGCCCCAAATTTGGTGCTGCAAGTTCCAATTGGGCTGCAAGGGGGCTGATGGGTCCACTCACCATTGGGTTGTCTTCACTCTCACTGTCACTCTTATAGAGTTTCAAGTTCAGCTTTTCTTCAGTCGGTGTTCCCTTCACTTTCAGGGGGAGACCTCGACAGTCTGACAAGCCACACATAACTTTTCTTTCCCTTTTTTGGTGGCTTTTTGGCCTTCAGAGGAGGCAGGGCTACCAGCATTGCTCTGGGTGCCAGAACAGCTTGGTTGCTCTCTTGACCGCAACAGAAGCACAAACTGAGAGTGCGTCTTGGGGGTTTGCCTGGGGCAGGAGATAATGCCACAGACTCTTCTACCTAGTGTGTGCTTCTCTTGGCTCCTCTTCAGACAGGTCTCAAGCCTCCTGCACCCCTTGTACTCCATCAGGTCGAACTCCACATTAATCACCAGTTGGTATCAATTGTTGAGTTGGTTTGGTATTCCTCTAGATAAGTATGTGTGGTACAACTCACAGTTCAAACCATCCTTGAAGTAGTGTGTCAGGAGTTGCTCTGGCCAATGTCTCAGTCTGCAATCCTCCTGAACTCTCTGATGTACTCAGCAACGGGCTTGCTTCTTTACCTTATATTGTGAATCTCAGCCTCTGCGCATTGTGTCTGTGTGGTATCACCAAATCAGGCCCTGAGCTTTCCCAAAATGTTTCAGTATCACCCAGCTTGGGGGCTCCTTTGTCATGGAGAACTGTCACCCATTCTGCCTCTTCCCCTTCGAGGTTGGCCATGGTGGTATCCACGTGAGCCTCATTGTCAGCATAAGTTCCTCCAAGTCGGTCCAGGTGCGACCAGATTTGATTCAGGAAGAACGCCAGCTTTTCCAGGTTGCCATCAAAGATGGCCTTGATCAGAGGGAATGGTGGAAACCTTGGGACACCCCGATATGCCAGCAGCCATCCCAGGCCATAGGGCAACATCCATGGCTGGATGCCATACATTGGCCACAGTAGTGATTGTGCACCAGACATCCCAGGTCGTGGGGTTGCTGCTGGGACCATGGGCCCTGAGGCCTGGACTGGAGCTGGGCTAGGGAAAAGCCATCAACTGGGGGCTAGCCATTACCCCAGCCTTGGCTGCCGCTACTCTCAGTGGGATTTGGGGTGAGGGTGCTGGCGCTGGTGTTGAAGGCCGATCAGATCTCTGCCGAAGGGGTAGATGTAGATGTAGTCTCTGCTCACATAACCTCTCTTCTGTGACCTTGCTTCCCATATGGATAGAAACCACCTGTCCATTCCATACCCTCCCCTTCCCCTTGTAACTGTTGGCAAACTAGAAGCAGCATAGCTATCCTAGTGCAAGCAATCTTCATAGCTTGACAGCACTATTTAAATACTACACAGAACAGCACACACTCTGCTAAAGAGAAGTTCCCTGAAGATGGGCTCCATCACAAGTCCAAAAGCTTGAAAGACAAAACCTTGGGTTCTGGTGACTGATCCACATTGGATCCTGCATAAGAAGCATTGCACTTGCTCAATGGAATGGTTATTAATAATCCAGGTAGGCTTTTTAGGGCAATTTGTAAATGCCATTATTAGTTTTAGTATAGTTGATTTCCAAGTGGTTCTCTTTACAATAATGTATGAAAGTATTTGGAGTTCTCAGATCCAATGCGTATCCTTGAGAGAATTGCTGCCTCATCTGCATATATCAGCATAATAATACATCTCTCTGCTAATTTGAGTGATTTCTGTAATAAGGTATAGTCTCTTGCTAATTTATTTTTGAATTTTTGTATCAAGCTAACCAAAGTTAAATTATCCATCAACTCAAAAAAGACTTCTATTAGTTTATCTTGTAGGAGTTTTATTCTTTATTTGATATTCTATCAAGTCAGAAAAGTTACTCCATTCCAATATCAAGCAGATTCCAATTTTCATAAGTAAATTATATTAATTCGTTCATAAAATATTCAAGAAATTTTGATTTGTCTTCATTTGGTACATAAATTCCTACTACCATTATCTTTATCCCTTTATCTCTTTCCATCCACTTTTATTGCTACAAATCTACCAAATTCATCTCATATTACAAGTGATAATTTTAATTAATTTTAAGCTGAGATTTTACATATAAGACAACTTTATTTCTCTTGTTTAGTCCCATTGAGATAAATTCCTCTCCTAATATTTTATTAACAAAATATTTTCTATTTTATTTTAATGTGCATTTCTTCTAGATTTAATTTCCTCAAATAATGAAATACTTTTTTCTGCTTTGAATTGGATTGGATCCATTAATATTCCACGTTGAATATGTATACCGGTATTCCATTTTTTTTTATTTTAAAAGGACGAGGAATCAATTTTTGTGCAGCTTATCCTTCCATCACTTTTTGTTTTCCAGGGTCTACCAATTGGTTTTGATTTTGGTCTGGATCAACTTTATTCTCCATTGCCTTCACTTTTTGTGTTTGGTCTACTCTCAATTTGTGTTTGAAAAGAAAATCTTTTGGGATAAAATGATCTTCATGTACCAAGAAAGAAGATTCAAACTGAATTCTGTAAAAAAGCTAATGGATCATAGTATTAAACAACTTTTTTTTTATTTGTATTTAGGAAAGTGCATGTAACAAAGACCACATTAGAGTGCCTAAATGGTGACTATGAGGTGGAGCCCGGATATGGCTATGAAAGGAACAATTTCTTAAAGAAGCATAATATTGAAACCTTTTTCATTGTGCCATCTCATCGGAGAAAGGTTTGAACTTGATTTTTACTAATTATGTATTAGATTTTTTAATTGACACATATTTAGATTATATAGTGAAATAATAAACAGATGATAAACTGATTGAATTGGAAATGTTGTTTGTGTTGAAATGCTATGTTCAAGAATGGAACGTTTCTCTGTTTTTACTATGAACTATTCAACTTTTTTCCACAAGGAAAAAAGTTTGTATAAGGAAATTATACAAAATACTATTTATTTTTCATATTTTTATAGATAAGAACAACTTGGTTATGTTTTTTGTTTTATAAGTCCTCAACTTAACCATTCATTTAGTTCAAAGTCACAATGGCACTGAAAAAAGCTACTAATTACAGTTTTTCACGCTTATGACCATTGCAGCATCCCTATGGTCATGTGATCAAAATTTAGTTTGGCAACTGGTATGTATTTATGACAGTTGCGGTGTCACGGGGACCTCTAATAATCTTTTACAACCTTCTGACAATCAAAGTTATAGCTAGATTCACTCCATGTTACTAACTTAACAACTGCAGCGTTTCATTTAACAACTGTGGCAGGAAAGATAAAATGGAGTACATCTCACTTGATAACTGTCTTGCATAGCAATAGAAATTTTGGGCTCAATCGTGCTCAAAGATTGTACTCTCATTCATTGTGTCCTTAAAAGATTAAATTTACATTTCTTTCTTTCTATAGTCACTTTTATATTATTGTATTGTTTGTGTTATGTGTATATTTTTCTGTCTTATGAAAAAGATGCTTGATTTTAAGAATTAAAAAACCCCAAAAGAAGTGAAAGCATCAATTCTGGCATATGGTAACCGAGTGCAAAGAGGTTGCTAATAATTGAATTGCTAGTATCTGGGAGAAGTGTCTATGTTCTACGGTTAGCAGATAGTTGTCTAGATAATGGAAACAGATTGCAGATGAAAGCCGTTTATGTAACGTATAATATAAGTTTGCATTAAATATTAGAATGTTAGTGAAAGTGTTCTCTATGAATGATTGAGCTTCACATTTCTAAATATATCCTGAAAAGAAGACTGCTTGTCAATAGAGAAGATTACCAGGGCTGTATTGATTATAATGTTGGGGAAGGAGGTTCTTTAAAAAAATAAGAACAACAAAGGCTAGATCTCATCCTAAGACTTTTAAAATGTAGGAATCCAGAGGAAATACAAAAATATACCTCCCTTTTATTTTATATTTTTATATGCAGCATGAATTTTTCACAGAAAATTCATGCAAAGACTAATATGGTTTGCTAGCTTTCTACCCACTGTGTTACATAAATTTAATGTGACATGCAAATTCAGTAGAGTTTTACTGGATGTTACTTTATTTTTGATAAAAAATGAAAGATTTATGCTATTTGAAAGATTTAAAATTTTCTATCTTATTCTATTTCTATTCTGTATCCTTGTGTTTAATTGGTCTGAGACTATAAATAAATTATTGATTTATTTTATTTACATTATTTTAATAAGTTATTATTTCTGTTGGTAGGTCTCAGCTGCTTAGTAAACTTTAGGAAATCTGTCTATATAATTATGTGTACATTCTGCCTTGCAAACAAAAAATATGGTAGACTTCACAATAAAAGAAATAAATGTGCTTAACATAATTCCAGAGAGATAGTTTCCATTATTCGTGCTTCTAGAAAGAAAAAATATGAAATAATGGGAAAAAAACTGGATTCTTCATAGGATTCTCTATTGGATTCCTGACGATTGCACTATATAGTAAAAAAACAAGAGTTTTTTTACTTTATTTAATGAAACAATTGTTTTCACATCCATACCTGTGAATACTTGAGTTGGTGGTAGCAACTTCCCTCCAATGGATCTCCTTTTATATGTAGAATCTATTGTGCATCATCATTATATAGTGCTTTTTTTTGAGAAAAACTGCTCTGCAAGAGGAAAAAGTTAAACTTTCTGATAGAAAGGAGAAGGTTAAGTTAAGATGGCAGCGCCTTGCTTGGCTGCGGCTGCTTCAGCTTTCAAAAGGGTGGGAGATAGGGAGGGAAATGAACGATCTGGACTGAAACACTTTTCAGAAATAGAGACAACTAAGCTAAGTTGGGCTGCTAAACTTTCATACGAACGTCAGTTCATATTGGAGATGAAGAAATTCAGCGTGAAAGGAACAGTGGAGAAAACTGTTCAGGAGAGCCTTCATGACCTCGGATTACTACGGAGGAGAAAATCAAGGACGGAGTTGCTGGGGTGAGAGTGTGAGAGATCAGCTGCAATGTCTGGAGAAGTGGGGAGGAAGAAAGGAAGTTGCTGGAGGAGGAAACAGCATCGTGCTCAGTGTTTTGAGCAGCAAAGGCAGCGAAGGCAGAATTTCGGGCCACAGAGGCAGAGTGGAGGAGCAGCCATTGCAGCTGGGAAGTTTCCCTCCGTTGCTGATTATCTTCGGAAGAAAAGGAGGAGGTGCGACCAAAAGAGAAAGCGTGGCAAACGTGGATGCCTAACATCTAAGCTAAAAGCTAGACCTTACAGAGTGTCTCTTCCATCTATTTTGTTTGCAAATGCTCGCTCCTTAGAACCAAAAATGGATTACTTGAGGCTGGACTTAACAACAAACTGGGAGGTGAGAAATTGCTGTGTCATTATTGCAACAGAGACTTGGTTAAAGCCCTCTGTCCCAGATAGTGCTGTTAGCTTGATGGGATTTTCAACATTTTAGCTGGACAGGAGTTTTACTCTTAGTGGCAAATCCAGGGGAGGGAGTGTCTGTTTTTATATAAATGACAGATGGTGTAATAATGCCAAGGTGGTTTCAAGTCTGGGCTCCCCAGATGTGGAACTTTTGACCATCAAATGCAGACCCTTCTATCTGCCTAGAGAATTCTCTGCTACCATTATAACAGCTGTGTATATTCCCCCTGAAACGAACAGAGAAGAGGCCCTTAAGGTTCTCTGCCATACCATCAGTGACTTACAAACTACTCACCCAGAGGGTGCATTTATTGCAGTGGGTGACTTTAACCAAGTGGATTTGAAAGCTACCCTAATATGTGGAATTTGCAACCAGAGGGGACAATACACTGGATCTTGCTTATTCCAACATCAAGAAGGCTTTCAAAGCTATCCCCCGCCCTGACCTGGGCTCCTCTGACTATCTCTCAGTCCTGCTTATTCCAGCATATAAACCTTTATTAGTCAGAGTGAAACCTACAGTAAAGGAGGTGAGGGTTTGGACAGAGGGAGCGATAGAAGCATTACAAGACTCCTTTGAGTGCACAGATTGGGGCATGTTTAAGGAAACAGCTATTGATAAACAACATACAAATGTTGAGAAGTATGCCACCATGGTGTCTGCATATATCCAAAAGATATATGCAGACGAAGATGCATATAAGATGTCTGTGTCCTGAAGATGCATAGAAGATGTCTGTGTCCTGAAAAGCATTGTTGTGAGGGTGAATGAAAAACCGTGGCTGACTTATGAGATCCGCAAGATGCTGAAAGCTCGGAATGTGGCTTTTAAATCTGGTGACATGCTGGCACTTAGAACAGCCAGAGCAAATCTGAAAAGTACCATAAAATGTGCAAAGCAAGCCCATTGCCAGAAAATTCAGAACTTTTTTCAGGACCCAACAAACACCAGGCGAATGTGGCAAGGGATCCAGGCCATTATGGATTACAAGGTGGTTCCATCGAGATGCAAGGATGACACAGACTTCTTAAACAAACTGAATGCATTTTTTGATAGATTTGAGGCATCAAATAGCACTTCTGCTAGGAAAGCTGTGCCCCATCCTGATGAGCAAGTGCCAAGCTTTGATGTCACCTCTGTCCAAAAAACACTGCAGACAGTTAATATTCGGAAAGCAGCAGGCCCAGATAACATCCATGGACGTGTCCTCAGGGAATACGCAGAGGAGCTGGCTTGTGTTCTCACAGATATTTTCAACCTCTCATTGCAGCAGGCAGTGGTCCCATCATGTTTTAAGATGGCCATCATCTTGCCAGTGCCAAAAAAAATCCACAATTACAGGTCTCGATGATTACCGTCTGGTTGCACTGACATCCACCATCATGAAATGCTTTGAGAAGCTGATAAAGGACACTGTTGTATCTAGCCTCCCACCAGCATTTGACCCGCTTCAGTTTGCCTACCGATCAAATCGCTCTATGGAGGATACTGTTTCTTCCGTTCTCCATCTGAGCCTGAAGCACTTAGAGGAAAGAAATACCCACGTGTGTTTGCTGTTTGTCGACTTCAGTTCGGTGTTTAACACAATCATTCCCCAGCATCTAGTAGACAAACTGGGCCTTTTAGACTTAAACACCCCTTTGTGCAACTGGATTCTTGATTTTCTTACCAACAGGCCCCAATATGTATGAGTTAGAACAAATACCTCTAAACCATTTTCTTGAGAACAGGTTCTCCTCAGGGCTGCGTCTTAAGTCCACTGCTGTTCACCCTGTTGACCCATGAGTGTTGTGCTAGGTTTGCCACCAACCATATTGTGAAGTTCGCAGATGATACAACAGTAGCGGGCCTTATTCAGAATGACAAAATGGAAACTTACTACAAGGAGGTTGAGAAGTTGGTGAACTGGTGTAAGGAAAACAGCCTAGTTTTAAATACCAGAAAAACCAAAGAGATCATTGTTGATTTCAGGAAAGGCAGGCACAGCCACACTTCTCTGTGCATAAATGATTCACCTGTGGAGATGGTTACCAGCATCAAATTCCTGGGTGTGCAGCTAACGAGTAGGCTGACTTGGTTGCTCAACAGTGAGAAACTGGTGAAACGGGCACAGCAGCACCTGCATTTTCTGCGTCGCATGAGAAAAGCACATCTTCCTTCCCCTGTCCTGACCACTTTCTACAGGGGGACAATTGAGAGCATCCTGTCATACAGCATCACGTCTGGTTTGGAGGCATCACTGCTTCAGACAGGGAGGCGGAGCAGAAAGTGGTGAGAATGGCCAAAAAGATCATTGGCAGTTCCCTCCCTCCCATCCAGGACATAGCACAGAAGCGTTGTTTGAGCAGGGTCCATAAGATTATCTGGGACACTACACATCCTCTTCACGACCTGTTTTCGTTATCTTCTGGGAGGAGGCTTTGTGGTATCCATAGCAGAACATCCAGATTCAGCCATAGTTTCATTCCATACAGCATTAACCTTGTGAACTCTCAAGCTTCCTCCTTCCGTTATATATTCAAGATGGACAGTATTTAATATTTATTTGCTATGTATATATAGGGATGTGGGTCTATACATATGTTGTTCATAGTATGTTTAGGTGTGTGTCATGCATGTGTTTCACTGAATTTCATTTTTTATGTGTGCCGTTGTGCCCACAGTAAAAAAATGACAATAAAGATTATCTTATCTTATCTTGTTTGTTTGTTTGTTTCTTAAATTTATTTTCTGCCCATCTCACCAAGGAGTTATTCTGGGTGATTTACAACAGTAAAAAAATGGAGAAATGAAAAGAAGTGTAAACATATCAAAGTAATGAAACAATAAAGATAAAAAACAGAATAAAAATAAAGATATAGAAATATGAGATTAAAAATTGGGTGGGGGGAAACAAGGGGCATAGAGAGAGGTAGCCATGAGTCATATTGCTATCAGTCTAGTATAGAGACCTCCAACCTTTTTGGGCTCACAGATCAGAGGGAAGGAAAGCAGCTTTAAAATTGGTGCATGCGCACGCACAAGGTTACACAGATTGGCATGGCACTAGCAGCCCCGTTGGCGCATGTGGCATGCGCTTGTGCTATATGCATGTGCGAATGGCCACACATCCCCGTGGCAGCTAGCGGCCCCATCCGCACATGTGCAAACGGGCTATGGACACCTGCCCCATGCTAGCGGTCCCATTCGCACCCACACACATGTGCACACAGGGCTTCGGGCAGTAGCATGAGTGAGGAATGCGAGCCCACACACATGCACATGGGCCAGCCATTTCCGCGGCCTTCTGGCCAAGAGCCCATGGACCGGTCCCAGGCCACAACCCATACATTGGGAATCCCTTGTCTAGTAGTCACCTCCACTGTGGTATTCCCTCACTAAAATATCTAGTAGCTAAATAATAATAATAAACATAAACAGAGAATTATGTTACTCTGGCAGATATTTTAATTATTTTATCAATTATCAGCAGACATAATTTTAATGAAGAAAAGATCTAAATTAACTTAGTTTTCTTTTCAACCTGTAATCTTAACTTAAAAGCAGGCCCTATTATATTTTTCCTCAGTTGCTCCTATCTTTGATGGTAGGGACTAGTAAGGCAAAATTGGGGAATCATTAGCAAGGGAAATAGGTGAGACAGAAACATTTAATAATAATAATAATAATAATAATAATAATAATAATAATAATAATAATAGTAAAGTTGGAAGGGACCTTGGAGGTCATCTAGTCCAACCCCCTGCTTGGGCAGGAAACCCTACACCATTTCGGACAAATGGCTGTCCAGTCTCTTCTTAAAAACTTCCAGTGTTGGAGCATTTACTGCTTCTGGAGGCAAGCTGTTCCACTGATTAATTGTTCTCACTGTCAGGAAGTTTCTCCTTAGTTCTAGGTTGCTTCTCTCCTTGATTAGTTTCCACCCGTTGCTTCTTGTCCTGCCTTCAGGTGCTTTGGAAAATAGCTTAATTCCCTCTTCTTTATGGCAGCCCCTGAGATATTGGAATACTGCTATCATGTCCCCCCTTGTCCTTCTCTTCGTTAAACTAGACATACCCAATTCTCGCAACCGTTCCTTATATGTTTTAGCCTCCAGTCCCCTAATCATCTTTGTTGCTCTTCTCTGTACTCTTTCTAGAGTCTCAACATCTTTTTTACATCGTGGTGACCAAAACTGGATGCAGTATTCCAAGTGTGGCCTTACCAAGGCATTGAAGAGTGGTATTAATACTTTGCGTGATCTTGATTCTATCCCTCTGTTAATGCAGCCTAGTACTGTGTTGGCCTTTTTGGCAGCTGCAGCACACTGCTGGCTCATATTTAAGTGATTGTCTACTAGGACTCCGAGGTCCCTCTCACAGTTACTACTATTGAGCATGGTGCCACCTATGCTGTACTTGTGCATTTGGTTTTTCTTGCCTAAATGTAGAACCTTGCTTTTTTCACCATTGAATTTCATTTTGTTAGTTAGTGCCCAGTGTTCAAGTCTGTCCAGATCCTTCTGTACCTGAAGCCTGTCTTCTGGAGTGTTGGCTATTCCTGCCAGCTTGGTGTCATCTGCAAATTTGATGAGTTCCCCATCTATCCCTTCATCCAAATCGTTGATGAAGATGTTGAAGAGTACTGGGCCCAGAACAGAGCCCTGGGGCACCCCACTACACACTTCCCTCCATATAGATGCAGTTCCATTGAGGACCACTCGCTGAGTACGGCCGGTCAGCCAGCTACGGATCCATCTGGTGGTGGTTCTGTCTACCCCACATTTTTCTATCTTGTCAAGTAGTAGGTTGTGATCTACTTTATCAAATGCCTTACTGAAGTCCAAGTAAATTATGTCCACAGCATTCCTCTGATCCACTAATTTTGTCACTTGGTCAAAGAATGCAATAAGATTTGTCTGGCATGATCTATTTTTGACAAACCCATGTTGGCTTTTAGTAATGACTTTGTTTGCCTCTAGGTGTTCGTTGATTCGTTGTTTGATTATCTTTTCCAGGATCTTCCCAGGTATTGAGGTCAGGCTGATAGGTCTGTAATTTCCTGGATCCATTTTTTTTCCTTTTTTGAGGATGGGAACTACATCAGCTCTTTTCCAGTCCTCTGGTAGTTCCCCTGTGTTCCAGGATCTTTGAAAAATATAGTTCAGTGGCTCCGATATCACATCTGCCAGTTCCTTGAGAACTCTGGGGTGTAATCCATCTGGTCCTGGCGATTTGAACTCATCTAGGCTGGACAGGTGCTCCCTAACCATTTTCTTGCCTATCTTAACTTGTGTTTCTGTTTTGTTTTTTATGGCACTATTTTTGATAGGTTGGTCTGTTTTTTCCCTTTGTGTAAAGACAGATGCAAAAAATGAGTTAAATAGTTCTGCTTTCTCCCTGTTGCTTGTCACCTTCTTGCCACTTCCACCCACTAATGGACCAATTGTTTCCTTCACTTTTTTCTTGTTTTTTACATGTTGAAAGAAGCTTTTTTTGTTATTTTTGACTTTGGTCGCAAGCCTTAGTTCATTTTGAGCCTTGGCTTTCTTCACTTCATCTTTGCAGGCTCGGGCTATTTGCTGATATTCTGACTTAGTTATGTTCCCCTCTTTCCACTTTCTGTACTTGTCCTTTTTATCTTTCAATTTGTCAGAGAGTTCTTTATGCAGCCATGCTGGTTTCTTTTGAGAGCTGTTATTTTTCCTCTTTGTTGGTATTGTGCTAGACTGTGCTTTTATTATCTCATTTTTCAAAATTTCCCAAGCTTCTTGAGTTGTTTTCCCCTTGAGGATTCTCATCCATGGAATCCTTCCCAAGCCCTCTCTAAGTTTATTGAAATTAGCTCTCTTGAAGTCCAAGACTCTAGTTTGACTGTGTTCTATTGGTTGTGCTTCTATAATGTTGAATTCTAATATTGCATGATCACTTCCTCCCAGGGTTCCTATGGCTTCAACACCGTCTATCATTTCATCTCTGTTAGTGAGAATTAGATCCAAAATGGCTAATCCCCTAGTTCCCTTCTCTACTTTTTGGGAGACAAAGTTGTCTGCTAGGTTTGCCAGGAACCTGTTTGATCTTCCACTTGGTGCGGAGTTTGTCTCCCAGTTGATGTCAGGGTAGTTAAAGTCCCCCATTACTATTGTGGTGTGCTTCCTACATACCTTAGTTAGCTGACTAGCAAAAAGTTCATCTATTTCCTCTGTTTGGTTGGGTGGTCTGTAGTATACACCTATGGCAATGTCATTTCCCCCCCCCTTTTATATTGACCCAAATGCATTCAAGACAGTTTTTATCATTGTTGTACTCTATTTCTGTGGAGATGTAGTTATTTCTTATATAGAGAGCAACTCCACCTCCTCTTTTATTTGGTCTGTTTCTTTTAAATAATTTAAATCCCTCTAGCTGTGTGTTCCATGTGTGAGTTTCATCCCACCATGTTTCCGTAATGGCAACAATATCGTATCTGCCCTCATTAACCTGAATTTCTAGTTCACCCTGTTTGCTGTTCATACTCTGTGCATTGGTGTATAAACATTTGAGTCCTTTGTGGGTGGCCCTGTGTTTCCTTTCTACATAACCTGTGTGGTGCCTGAGTTCCCCTATTGTCTTACCACCTATTTGGTTAGTGCACTTTATGTGGCACTCGCTATTAGAGGCTTCATTTTGATTGGTAGCAAGGTTGGTATTCTTGTCCACACACACATCTATGCTACATGCACTGATAGCCCTATAGTTTTTAAATTGCCGGGGACAGGGTTGTTCCGTATCAATTAACTCCCTGTCCCCGCTGTTTAGTTTAAATTTCCCTCCAGAAAATCTGTGAATTTATAGCCGAGTAACTCAGTCCCTTTTTTTGATGGATGCAAACCATCTCTTTTGTACATCTTTTGATTGGACCAGCTACTGACATCGTGACTAATATATCCGAAGCCTTCCCCTTTACACCACTCCTTTAGCCACATATTGAATTGTGCTATGCGCTGGCCTTTTCCGTTTTGCTCCTTATACACTGGTAAAACCTCTGAGAAAGTAAGCCTACAGCCTATTCTGCTAAGTTCCTTCCCCAAGCTCTGGAAATCATTCTGCACAGAGAGTACATCTTTTTGGGACAGATCATTAGTGCCAAGATGTACAATAGCCTCCACATCACAGTCCTTGCTGCCATTCTTGATTATTTTAGAAATACGCTTCTTGTCCCTACTGGCAGTAGCACCTGGAAGACACCTGACCTCTTTCAAAGCCTCTGTGTCCTTTCCTAAATTTACATCCCTTATAATTGAATCACCTACCAGAAGGTAGCTTCTCTTTTTGGGAGCCTTTCTATTCTTGCATGACTGATGTGCAATACCTGATTCACACTTCTCCCTGTCAAAATCTAGTTCTTCATCTCGGACCACAATCCCCTGCTTATTTGAGTTATCTTCACAAATACCTTTACCAGTCTCCTTAATGTCCCTATTAAGGTCAGCAAGGGCACTGTAGCTGTTGTGCAGGGACATAGCGAAAGCTTTGTGTTTATGGTTCACAGCTCTCACCCTGCCAGATCCCACGGTTGTCCACACTGCCCTTTTCCTGCAGGATCTTTGTGGTAAAGGGGGCTGATAGCAGGGAGGCTTACTAGAGTAGAGGGGCTGAACTGGACACCTAATTTCTGCCCGAAGAGCACGGATTACAGACCCTAGGTAAATGATCTGTCCTTGTAGGCTAGTGATTTGTTTACAGATAGGACAGTTTCCAAGTTTGAAAAGGGTACTGCGAAAAACAGCTGCAAAGCAGGTGTTGCACTGAACTAAGCCGGACATCTTAGATACAGGGGATGTCAGACACACTTGCCCTGAATGTACTGCTACTGTTTGTGATTTTTAGTTATCTAATTATATAATAGCACGTTCCAGCAGCCCGACCGAAGTTGGAATGGGGTTTAAATAGAGTACAATACACTATAAATATAATGGAGATCCAATCAGGACCTTGCTACTTTCCTGGTGGATTCTCCCAAAACTTACAGTTTAAGCAGCAGCTGGTGGGATGTAGCACGTTCCAGCAGCCCGACCGAAGTTGGAATGGGGTTTAAATAGAGTACAATACACTATAAATATAATGGAGATCCAATCAGGGCCTTGCTACTTTCCTGGTGGATTCTCCCAAAACTTACAGTTTAAGCAGCAGCTGGTGGAATGTAGCACGTTCCAGCAGCCCGACCGAGTTGGAATGGGGTTTAAATAGAGTACATATACACTATAAATATAATGGAGATCCAATCAGGGCCTTGCTACTTTCCTGGTGGATTCTCCCAAAACTTACAGTTTAAGCAGCAGCTGGTGGAATGTAGCACGTTCCAGCAACCCGATCAGAGTTGGAATGGGGTTTAAATAGAGTATAATACCCTATAAATATAATGGAGATCCAATCAGGGCCTTGCTACTTTCCTGGTGGATTCTCCCAAAACTTACAGTTTAAGCAGCAGCTGGTGGAATGTAGCACGTTCCAGCAGCCCGACCGAAGTTGGAATGGGGTTTAAATAGAGTACAATACACTATAAATATAATGGAGATCCAATCAGGGCCTTGCTACTTTCCTGGTGGATTCTCCCAAAACTTACAGTTTAAACAGCAGCTGGTAGGATGTAGCACGTTCCAGCAGCCCGACCGAAGTTGGAATGGGGTTTAAACAGAGTACAATACACTATAAATATAATGGAGATCCAGTCAGGGCCTTGCTACTTTCCTGGTGGATTCTCCCAAAACTTACAGTTTAAGCAGCAGCTGGTGGGATGTAGCACGTTCCAGCAGCCCGACCGAAGTTGGAATGGGGTTTAAATAGAGTACAATACACTATAAATATCATGGAGATCCAATCAGGGCCTTGCTACTTTCCTGGTGGATTCTCCCAAAACTTACAGTTTAAGCAGCAGCTGGTGGGACGTAGCACGTTCCAGCAGCCCGACCGAAGTTGGAATGGGGTTTAAATAGAGTACAATACACTATAAATATAATGGAGATCCAATCAGGGCCTTGCTACTTTCCTGGTGGATTCTCCCAAAACTTACAGTTTAAGCAGCAGCTGGTGGGATGTAGCACGTTCCAGCAGCCCGACCGAAGTTGGAATGGGGTTTAAATAGAGTACAATACACTATAAATATAATGGAGATCCAATCAGGGCCTTGCTACTTTCCTGGTGGATTCTCCCAAAACTTACAGTTTAAGCAGCAGCTGGTAGGATGTAGCACGTTCCAGCAGCCCGACCGAAGTTGGAAGGCATGAACCCATTCCTCCTTGAAAATTGTTCCCTTTAAAATTTTTACTTCTTTCATTTAGATGTGTGTGAGAGAGAAAGGGGGGAAGGGAGAGGGAGGGAGGGAGGGAGGGAGGGAGGGAGGAGGGGAGGGAGGGAGGGAGAGAGAGAGAGAGAGAGAGAGAGAGAGAGACTATTATTGCAGTATTAGAAATGAATAGTAAATTCCTTTAAAGAACAAATATGATTTAGCCCATCTTGTTTAAACTGTATAGATAAAATAAAACCATATAAATTTGGAACTCAAATGATCTTATAAAAGTTTGTATCTATTTATTGTCAAATATAATATTAATATGTACATAAGTAAAGTTATATATAGTGACTGTGCTTATACTTTTATTGAATTGCAAGAAACACATGTGCCATGCAACAGGGTGCTTCTGTTATCATCTCATCTTTGCATAAAAGTAAACAGCAGTTTCCCTGTTATTGTGTCAGGAATTGATCTATCAAAGTGACAGATGTTCCTATACATCTTCGTTAATAGCATTAGATCTCTGCTATGCATCAGTAGAGTGTCTGCCAAATTGGCAGGAAAACGCTTCACTGGTATATCAAGTGACTTTTCCCTTGAACCCATAGATCAGTCATAGTGTCACTTGCTGGTGCATTCTAGCTTATCTAAGCTTTTTATGCCTGTTGTGCAGTTACATATGGATTACTAAATCATCACAATTTCCTAAAGAAATGTGTTGTATAGTACTGTCCTATCCCCTTTGGACACTGACTAAGGTGGGAATTCTAAAAACTCAAGGAGTATATTAACATATTCCACCATCATCTTATCAAACGTATTAAGAGTTAATGCAATGATACATGAAAGCTTTTTCATGTACAGTTATACTTTTAAATCAGAATGTCTAAACTATTCAAAATTTTTAAATGTTTTATTTTCCTGTCAGCCTCTAAATTCCAAATAGGCAGCACATCTTATTTCGTAGGAAGCCTCAGAAATTGCAAGAGGGACTTTTATGAGACAGACATCAAATTATCATTCTGTTCATTTAAAAAAAAATATTCTTGGCAAGAACCAATATAAGACAGAATCTAACCTATATATTTCAGAGAAATTGGGGTTAATTTTATCTGGTTAATGTAATAGGTACTAGTACTTTAGCATCTTCAGATCTAAGGTAGGAACAAAATATACCAGCACATTCTGAAAATGAAGAAATGACACCTTAAATCCCAATCTAAGAATAAATCTAAAGTGAAATATTCAAATATAAATACTAGGCAAGCAGAAATACCTGCCATTTCTCAACACTGTAACTTTAAACATCATGTATAATTATGAGTTTGGATTGAATTCTAAATGCTGTCTTTCTGTTGGCTATCAAAAGGTACAGATGGGGTAAAGATTTGCTTTAAAAAACATAGGATATAAAATAATAGTAGGGCACATTTATTTATGTGGACATTTAGATTCCATTTTCCTATGATTAAATAAATGAAGGCTGTTTACAGCAAATATATATTTCAAAACAAATCAGCAATAAATCAGTAAAATAGCATCATACAACAGGTTAATAAAAAATCACATCAACATGGCTTCAGGTTCCAGATTGCGGCTCCAGTGGATGTGCGGTGAGAGCCCTCTCTCCGCTGTCTGGTTTCCCTTTGTCGGAAGACCCTGGAAAGGGTCGAAAGTCACCCTGAAGAGGCAACCACCTCTGAGGAGGACCCTTGCTAGATTGCGGAAGGGCAGCAGCTCTTCCGTTTGATCCGAGGCAACTCCTTGGGACCAATGAAGAAAAGATCGGCCATTAACATGGCCGATCTCTAAGCCGTACCAGCCAAAAGCACTACCAAGCACAATGAAGCACCACGGAGGATTTGGGTGAGATCCTTCCTTACTTTTCTTTTACCCTAACTACCTTCCTGTGAAAGCCTTCTGAAATTTCTTCCCCGCTTTTAATACAGTGGTTTGCCTACTCTGGGAATTTAAGCTTTGGAAAGAAAAGAAAAGAATAACTAATCTCAACAACTAAATAATTGGATTTTTATTTTTCAGATACTTTGGGGTCCCAAAAAGACCTATCATTTTATCTATCTATTAAGTTCAAAAAAAAATCTTTTTTTCTTTTTTTTTAACTGGATAAAAGCCTAATTGGCAGCTGGAAAAAGATTTCATAGCCTACTGGGGACATCTTGTGGCGAAGCCTGGTACAGCAACTGAATTTTGTTGACTGTGAGGCCTGTTGACTCCCTTGATTTGCCCTTCACATTATCTAAAAAAAAAGATCAGAATTGGAAACAGCTGGGTGGTGAAAACAACTTCTAGAAATTGTGGAGGTGGACATTGGCTGACTCTTACTAAATATAGCCTCCACTAAAAGACTATCTCTTATCATCATAGAAATGGAGGAACATTACCCACAACTTAACTATAAACTTATACTTGAAAAAATCCTTAAAGCCATTGAGCTAATGAACTCCAGAGTAAAAGCCAAAGATGTTACCCCAAAACTACAAATTGAACCCCAGACTCCAACTGATTAACTTACAAGCCAAAAAACAACAGAAGAGGAACAAATTAACATCAAAGAGGATTCTACACAATAACATGCACAACTTATTGAGAACTTTGATAATCAAACACTGATTTCAACTAAAATACCTGTAACTCCAAAAGCAATAGGAACTGATCAACAAACACAATATATTGAGAACTTAGACAACTTAGTCAATCAAATAACAATTACAACACTGGACATGACCTTTTATTCTAGCCAGATGAAACTGGAAGAAGAAGAAGAAGAAGAAGAAGAAGAAGAAGAAGAAGAAGAAGAAGAAGAAGAAGAAGAAGAAGAAGAAGAAGAAGAAGAAGAAGAAGAAGAGGAAGAGGAGGAGGAGGAGGAGGAGGAGGAGGAGGAGGAGGAGGAGGAGGAGGAGAGGAGGAGGAGGAGGAGGAGGAGGAGGAGGAGGAGGAGGAGGAGGAGGAGGAGGAGGAGGAGGACAAGAAACTGAACTGATGATAAATATTCCAAACCAAACATGGAGATGTGAATTATTAGGGCAACAACCTAATAACTACAAAGGGGCCAGTTTCTTTGAAAAATTGATAATTGGATGTTCTCCCTTGATTCAAACAACATGTGTAGGAATGAAGGAAGACTCATCTGAGGATTTAAAGGCACTGGTATGGAAGCCTGCTTGGCACAAAAAGAAAGCCAGAGTTAGATTTAAAAATGGGACTTTCTCCTTTTTTTCTCTCTTTCTCTCATTGACTGATGATGGAATAGCTTAAAATTTTACTTAATGGGTTAAGTAGATTTTTAGAGATAGTGATTGATTTAATATTTAGGACCTAGATTTATAATGGAAATGAAAATTAACAGTTAGATTATAGCTTTGAATTGTAATATGGAAATGGGTTTCTGACAATGAAAGATATTTTATTAGTAAATGAGGAGCTACCAAGACAAGAAATAGAATATATTTGTGAAATAAAGTAAGAATGTAATTTGCAGAACAATATGTGTATTCTAGACATGATAACTATCTTGTAATGAAATGAGGGAAATTAGGGTTACCCGAAGTTTAAACATTACGGTTATTAAAGGATAAATTGGAACATGATAATTGGAATTAAGTAAAACTTAAAAATAGGACTTAGATATGTATAAGTAAAACTTTATTGATAGATTGAGCTTTATCTAGAAATCTATTAACTTGAATATGATATAATAATAATTAAGGGAAATAGAGAGGGAACCTTTAATGATGTAACCTGAAATATACATAAATTATTTTGTTATTGGACTATTGATTACCCTGTCACCACGCTGCTTCCTAGTTACTTCCAGGGCTTTTTTGCTCATAGAACGCCCAGAACGGAGTTCCAGCACCTTTTTGGGATGGAACCTTATAGAGTAGGCAAGGCAGGTTGTATGATGTGTGTGAGTTCCGGCACCTTTTTTTTTTCAAAGAAAAAAAGCACTGGTTACTTGAAAAAAATGAAAAATTAATAAAACTTGTTATAATAAAAAAATCATATCAACGTCAGTTAGCTAAAAATAAAACCATTAATTTATGCTGATACTGTATATTTCAATCTTATGCTTTAAAAACTGAAATGTAAGATATGCCAACTATGATCTGTGAAACCCACATTGAGGAAAAATAGTATCAAACCCTATCATTGAATTAGCAATTTGTAGACTGGTCAATCAATCTAGGGAGGTATATTATCTCTTTAGAGCAAAGATCAAAGATGTGATTGAGAGCTTACTAAAATAATCAAGCCTATAGATTACTATCCCCTTCTCTTCTTTCATTTGGGAATGAATGATATGACAAAAAGCCTGAAAACCAAAAAGGTAGGAACACACATGGTGTTTTCATCTGTACTTCCAACAAAAACTCAATGTCCAATGAGAGAACAGAGAATTTTAGAAGTAAACTACATAGACTTCTTTTTCCCACACCTCCCAGTGTTGTTCGGTCTCTCCTCAGTTTTTTCAAAGTGTATGCACAGGGCTGCAATTGGCCCTTTTTGTTTTCCTGGAGCAGGATCACACCTATAGCTACATCGCTAGCATCATCCTGAATGATAAATGGTTTCTCTGGGTCTGGGTGTCTCACTACCAGTTTTGCAGAAAATAGCCTTTTCAACTTTTCGAATGTGGCTTGACATTCCATAGTCCACTTTAATGGTTGGCTAGGTTTCAGTTTATCTACTCTTTTGGTTTTCAACAAGAGGCCCAGTCTCTTGCAGCCAGTTGCAGACCCTTCAGCACCCTAGGGAGAGATTTCTATGGATTTTATCATAGATTTTATCATAGAACTGGCAGAAAGCATGGGGAACACCATTATTTGGGTGGGGACAGACCTACTTTCAAAACAGCCAGACCAAGGGGTCCCTTACTTGGACACCTCTGCTTCACTGAGACCCATGGTGCGGTGGTACTCAGTCTCTATCAGCAGCAACTCATGTGAGGTGATGGTGGTCAGTCACTGTCAGCAGCAGCTCACATGCGATAATGCTGGTCAGTCATTAGGCAGTCAATTCACAAGAACATCCTTTGTTCTGTCTCCTCTTCTCTCTCTGGTCTTGCCCCCCCTGGAACCCTTCCTTCTCTATTCCCTTCTCTCCTCCAGATTTGCCCCACAGAAACCTCTCTCTTTCCCCTTTCCTCTTCTCCAGACTTGCCCCACAGAAACCTCTCTCTTTCCCCTTTCCTCTCCTCCAGACTTGCCCACAGAAACCTCTCTCTTTCCCTTTTCCTCTCCTCCAGACTTGCCCCACAAAAACTCTTTCCCTTTTCCTCTCCTCCAGACTTGCCCCACAGAAACCTCTCTTTTTCCCCTTTCCTCTCCTTCAGACTTGCCCCACAGAAACCTCTCTATTTCAGCTTCCCTACTCCGTCTGGCTTTAAACAGAAGCAGAAGAAAAAAACAACCAACTTCCTTTCTTGCTCTCCCTCCATTTTTCCCCTTTTCTCCTTCATGCCACCACCAAACTCCTCCCCTTCCTTTCCAATCATTTACTCTCTTCTCCCCACCTCTTCCCTCTTTCTTCCAGCCAGCCGCCCTCCGAGCTGCAGCAGAACCTCACAGCCAGTGCCAATCCTGCCTCAGCTCTTCTCTCTGCTGCAGTTACTTTTTCGATTCAGAGGAAGCCCTGAACTAGTTTTTTTAAACCCACTGGGCACACCCATCTTTCAGGATTAGTTTATTAGTTCTGCATCATAAAAAATGTACAAAATTGGGTTAACTTACTAAACTTTCAGCGAGCATGTCATGCCAACAGAGCTTTGGCAGCCAAAGTAACAAAAATGGACATGTTAAAACACCCACCTTGTGCCTTCACCTCGGCCAGACTACCACTTCCCTGTCCATGATGACAAAACTCTCCTACTGCTGCATGGGCAGCGCCTCTCCTGAGGTGAGCCCGCGTGTGCCTTCACATATGGTCTGACAATGTGGAAATATGAGTGTTCAGAGAAATACTCCTTGAGAAGAAGAGTGCATGCATACTCCCCCACTTGGCCAGGGCTTTTTCAGCCCCATCCTCTGCTCTCAAGGCACCAAACATCCTGCTTCCATTGAGACTATGGTGGGGGGGGTGAGAACAATAGCCTAGCAATGGAGACATGGAAGCTGTACGCTGGCCAATGCATGCATGCATGCGTGAAGTGGTTATCAACGGCAGCAGCAACAGCAGCCTCGTGCAGTTTGGCCAGTGTCAATGGAGGTGGGGGAGTGGTTGCTTCCTGAAGATGGGGACCAGAGTCAGCTGCAGCAGGCAGGGGATAGCCCAGTGATGGCGATGGCATGCATGCCCACAGAGAGGGCTCTGCGTGCCCCTTGTGGCATGCGTGACATAGGTTCGCCATCACAGGCTTAGGCAGTTTTCCCAGCACACTTGCTGTTCTGTTAGAAATCTGATCAAGTGGAGCACCAAAGATCTTTTGTTTGCCAATCTCAGGGGTCCCCTTGGCTTCCAGAGATGAAGCAAAAAAAAAAAAAAAGCAATGCCTATAGCACCGGTCAAAGGAGATGCAAAATGCACAAGACTGAACATTCATAAGACTCATGTATGTCTATACTATATAACAAAAGTTCCAAAGCATTAGTATCTCTGCATCTTTACTTCATCAATATTCTGTTGACTAACAGTCACATTAAGTGGATAAGGGTGAACTAGAAAAAAGTTGGCAAGCCATTGTGATACATTTTTTACATTTTGATGCTAAAATTGCTCATGTTCACCAAAGTACTGACTCCTTGTGGGGGCTTGGGTTTCTCGGCTCCGTCTAAGTGGAAAAAAGCAGAGGCACAGCAGTGCCTTCAATAAAGCCAACATATGTGAGCAAGCTGCACACCCAGGTCTTCTTGAGAGCATTCCTGCTGCTGTGTCTCTGCTTTCTTTGTTTCAGACGGAGCCAAGAAACTCAAGCTGCTGCCGCCACTTGAGTGGGGAAGGCAGCAAGGAGAAGAGTGGTCAGGATTTGTGCCAGCCAGCCAGTCAGGCAAGACGTAGATCGGGTGGGTTGTGTGGATGGCTCAGTAGGGGGGATCATGGCCGCTCAAGTGGCTGCCGCTGCCAGTGGTTTTGAAGCGCCCCATAGGTGCTGAAACAGTTTTTATCCAAACGGAGACCTGACAGGGACTGAAAGCTCCTCATGGCTGCCAATGCAGAAGTCTCCATTTCTCAAGTGCCCCTTTCCAGGCATACAGAGCTTGCAGGCTCTGTCTGGTCTCGGTTTGGTTAAAAAGTGTTTTAGTGCTTATGAAGCACTTCAGAGACTGGAAGCTCCACATGGCTGCCAATGCACACTTAGAAATGGAGCAGAAGGCTCTGTTTCTCAAGTGCCCCATTCCAAGCAAAAGTGGATGGGTGCCTGAACCCATGTGATATTATGGGCACCCAGGGGCTTCAATCATCTCTCCTATCCCTCAAAGGCAGAAACCACAGCAGAGAGGAGACAGATATTTTCAAGATAAATGAGTCTGATGAAGCAGGAAGGGAGGGGGAAGTATGAGGTATCTTAGTGGGTCAGGGGGGCTTGGGGCCTGTTCCATCACTAGCCCCCCATATGGCCTTCCCCACCCTGAGATACCTTGTGTTCACTTAACGAGCCACAAGTGTCTTAATGAGCAGGGAGTGATCTTGTTCAAAATATGAGATTCACTCCCACGAATTCTCTAGTTATGAGTGGAATGGGCAGGCTCAATTACATTTATAACTCGAGGATTACCTATAGTGAGAAAACAGTAAACAGGGTTTCTCCTCGTTTCCCCTATTTTGAACTAATTATAGTTACAGATTTTTTTTTATTTGGGACAACAAGCAGTAAAGGAGAAGGAAACATATTTGTGCAGTGCATTATGTTAAAATCAAATGGAACTGCCCATATCTCAACATTTGTCCAAGAAAATTATAAAGCTGTTAGAGATGCATATTATCTCAATGTTGAAAGCTGTGTTCCAAACTCTGGCGCCATTATTCAGTATATGGGTTGGATTTCAGAGGAAAGGGCAGATTTTGGTAAATATAACAAAATATGGTTATGAATATATTAAGAACATACATATGGTAGGTCATTATAAACTTATTTATACTATACTTTGTTGCCGATATGGGCCTTTAGTGACATAATTGCTATTTATCACTTGATTTTTAATTTTATAGTCAGTTTTATTTTTTTCTGTAAAAGCTGATGCAATAAACAATTCCCTTCAGACTGTAAATAATATTTCTGATTCCTGATTATTTGTGAATTTGGGTTCAGTTCTCCAGTTAACCAGAAAACATATTGAATACTATTGGACCAATTATTATTTTTTTTCTTAAACTGAGCTGCTGTTAGAATTAAGCTGACTATACTATAATGCTGTCAAAAGGTTGGCTCTGTGAAAAATCACTGCTTATGTTACAATAGTATATGATGAATTTCTATAGATTTTGGGCATCAACTTAAAAATAATAAATTTATTAAAAAAATAAACATTTTTATGTATATATATCTTTCCAGATATTTCCAGGGCTTATTCTCTCTGACATAAAGCCTGCCAAAAGAATGAAGTTCAAGACTGTTTGTTATCTCTTAGTTCAGCTGATGCACTGTCGCAAAATGTTTAAAGCTGAAATTCCCTTCTCCAACGTGATGACTTGTGAAGATGATGACAAGGTATATATGTTTAATTCAACAAATTTAAAGAATAATAAATGAATATGCATATGGTTCACAAACACACACACATACACATACACATACACATACACAAGCTTAGATAGAGAGGGGGGGCAGAACTTAAGTACAGAAAATTTACAAGAAAAAGTAAAATATGCACTATGAAAAAAGTAATATTTAAGAATATATTAACTTACATATAATTTTTCACACCCAATTCAATATGTACACTGATACACAGCCAGTTCATAGATAAAAAGTGAATATACATTTTCAATCCATTGTTTAAAATTCAGAATAACAATATTTTTCCATCATAACAAAAGTCTTTTTAATACAATCCAGGCAAAAATCCAAATTATTCATTAATAGGTCAACATCACATCCACAGTGTTAAATCTTATTTTCTTTCCCAAAACTATTAACAAACTTATAAATGAAAAGCCAACATTGAACAAATTTGGAACATGCTCAAATAACAGGAATCTAAATATTTTCCGCTATTACTGGTACTCTGCAGATGATAACTAACACTAAAACATTCTCAATTAGCCACATTCTAAAAGAGCCAGTTTTGTATAATAGTGAAAGTATCAGGCTAGAAATTGGAAGAGTTCCAGTGAGTGGATTCAATCCCAGCTTAGGCACATTGGGCCAGCCACTTTCTCTCAGCCATAATAAGCAGGCAATAGCAAATCACTTCCCAAAAATTGTGCAAAAAAAAGTTCCAGGCAGTGACCCGGTCAAAAACTTTGAATATGTGCACATACATGTGCACGTGCACACACACACACACACACACACAGAGAGAGAGAGAGAGAGAGAGAGAGAGAGAGAGAATTTTGTATCTGAAAATACCATTTCTGGACTGCCACCCTGTGATAGAATTTACAATTGCAATATTTTTTAACATCGAAATGGCACCTGTGGCATTTGTCAGCCTTACAGACACCCAATTTATAAGATGAGATCACCAATTCCTTTTAATAAGATTAAAAGTCTGCAATTAATCTTTATAAATATCTGTTATTAATAAATCAATTTCATATACATATTTTAAATACTTTTGACTATATAACAAAAATAATATAGCCATGGTAGCACAGTTGTTAGAATGCAGTATTGCAGGCTGCCCATAGCCTGGAATTCAATCCTGACTAGCTCAAAATTGACTCAGCCTTCCATCCTTTGGAGATCGGTGAAATGTGGTCCCAGATTATTGAGGGCAATATGCTGACATTTGTAAACCATCCAGAGAATGTTGTAAAGCATGAAGGAGCAATATATAAATCTAAGTGCTATTGCTATTCTTAAATAATATTTTGGATTACTGTTTGTTTTGCATTTGTACAGAAAAGGAATAAATAAATCCTTCTGTCACTGGAAATACAACTAGAATAAGATTAAATTAGCCATAATTAAAATGTAAGCCTTTGCAATATTCAAAAGTTGTAATATTCTGGATGTATATTAATTATTTGACTTAGACACAATTTAATATTTTTGGATTCAACATATTTGAACTATTTACTACATGAAAATTTATGACTGAATAATAGAAATGGATTCTCCATGCCCTGAATATTGCCAACAAATTAGTTGTCCAACATTGGTAAATGTATTAACCTAGTTGACCGTGTATTGTCGTATAGAAAATTATAATTACATTGAGATGTGCCTAACTTTCAGTATATAGTGTTATATAATGTTTCATATCATTCCAAACTTTATTGCAATGCATCAAATATTTTTAAAGACACTGTGATTTTATCTAAAATATTCATTCACATTTATTTACTCCAAGAACTGAACTAGAACAACATCTGTCCATCCTAGATGAGTTCACAAGGAACTCATATATTACATGCCGAAGTTCTGAAGGAACTGACATATGTCATCTGCGGATGGCAGTAGACCAGGACCTGCGGATGGCAGTACACCAGGTGGTGTGAACGGCAGTAAACAGGGTGGTATAGATTGCAGTAGACGAGGGACTGCAAACAGCAGTAGACCTGGGACTGCGAATGGCATAATTACCTAGAACAGAGAAGGTAGAAGCATAGCTAACAACAAAGCACATCCACCAACCATAAAAGAGGGATTTTCAAATAACAAATTCATGGAACAGGTGACAGAGACTGCTGTGGTATGCAATGGATGTTCCGTGTATGTGCTTATTCCCAAAAAACATCCAAATTATACATGCATTAAATGTAAACAAAGTGAACTACTAGAGGAAAAAGTAAGAGATCTAAAGCAGGGGTGCCCAACCCCCGGTCTGTGGACCAGTACCAGGCTGTGGCATGCCAGCAACCTGTCCACACAAACAAGCAAAGCCCCATCCAGGAGATGCAGGCAGCACACAAAACCATGCAGCCTGTGGTCTGTGAAAAAACCTCTCTCCCTGGTGCCCAAAAGGTTGGGGACTTCTGATCTAGAGGCAACTCTAGCCAAACTCCAACCTATGCAAGAAAGCTATACCCAAACTGAATCAAACAGTGGACAAATAACTTCCAGAGGATTTGACCCTACCAATAAACTCTTGGAGGAAGACAAATGGAGGTATGTCACACATAGAAGGAAATACAACACTCAAAGGAAGAAGCAGCAAACATCTTACAAAACCCTATTGCCCAATCTAACCCGATGAGAAGCAGCCCCATTAAAATTGAGCAATTGATTTCTCCCCCTAGATACACAGACCCACAACCTCCCCCTCAAAGAAAACATGCCGACACCTAGCAAAGAAACAACACCAAATATCCCTAAAAAAGTCACATCAACAAATATACCTGAGACAAACAGAAAAGCACCTCAGACTGCACACACACAAAGCTCCAAAAAGGTGAGTGCTGGTGATAGGAAATTTTATTCTCAAAGGAACAGAACCAGCCATCTGCAGACTGGAAATATAATCCAGAGAGATATGTTGTCTCTCAGGAGCAAAAATAAAAGATGTGGCTGAGAACCTAACCAAAATAATTAGCCCACAGATTACTACCCTCTGCTACTCCTTCACATTGGGACGAATGACACAATAAAGAACCTGAGCACAATACTAAGAGACTATAAGCAGCTAGGCAATAAAGTTAAGGAGTTAGTAGCATAAGTAATGTTCTCATCAGTACTCTCAACAAAAGGCCAACACCCACTGAGGGGAAAAAGAATTCTAGAAATAAACCATTGGCTAAAGGGTTGGTGTCACCAAGAAAACTTTGGTTTCCTGGACCATGGACTATATTTCCTATGCGAAGAACTCTTTGCAAGGAATGGCTGTACCTCATGAAAACAGGGAAAAATGTACTCAGAAAAAGACTGGTCCAACTCTTTAGAAGGGCTTTAAACTAAAATTGAGGGGGAAGAGTGACCAATCATTAAGATCTCTAGAACACAAAACCAATCATAAATCCCAAGAAAACAAATCAAATAAAGCGGTAGGGAGTGATGAGAAAAAAGAAAAAAAATCAAACAATCATCAGGAAGTCCAGGAAATATACCCATGGCAGACATAAAAGTCTTAAATGTTTATATATTAATGCTCAAAGCTTGGAGAACAAACAGGGTGAACTAGAAGCAACAGTACACAAGGGTGGGTATGACATAGTTGGCATTACAGAAATACTGCAAAAGAAAAACTAGAAACAAAATTTAAAATAAGCAAGAAAATGGTAAGAGAACACCTATTCGACCTTGACGAATATAAATCACTAGGACCCAACAGATTACATTACAGAGTTCTGAAGGAACTGGAAGATGTTATCTCAGAAACATTGCACCATATCTTTCAAAAATCCTGGAGCACCGGGGAAGTACCTGAGGATTGGAAAAGGGCTGATGTGGTTCCCATCTTCATGAAAGGGAAAAAAAAACAGACCCAGTCTGACATCAATACCTGGGACGATTCTGGAAAAGATAATCCAAAAACAGATCTGTGAACAATTAGAAGCAAACAAAGTAATAACTGGTAGCCAGCAAGGTTTGTTAAAAACAGATCATGCCAAACCAATCTTATTTCATTCTTTGATAAAGTGACCAAATTAGTAGACCATTGAAATGCCATGGACATAGTATATTTAGATTTCAGTTAGGCATTTGACTAAGTAGACCATAACCTATTGCTTGGTAAGCTAGAAAAAAGTGGAATAGACAATATCACCACCAGATGGATTTGTAGCTGGCTGACAAACTGTACTCAATGAGTAGTCCTCAATGGTACTACATCCACATGGAGAGAAGCAGTGGGGTACCACAAAGCTCCATCTTAGGCCCAGTACTCTTCAATATCTTCATCAATGACTTAGATGAGAGAATAGAAGGGGAACTCATCAAATTTACAGCTGACACTAAACTGGCAGGAATAGCTAATACCCCAGAAGACAAGCTCAAGATCCAAAAAGATCTTGACAAACTTGAACAATGGGTCCTCTCCAACAAAATGAGTTTTATTGTGGAGAAAAGCAAAGTTTTACATTTAGATAGGAAAAATCAAAGATATAAGTACAGATTAGATGAGACATGGCTCAAAAACAGTAACTGTGAGAGGGACCTTGGAGTCCTAGTGGACTATCACTTGACTATGAGCCAGCAATGTGCAGCAGCAGCCAAAAAAGCTAATACAATCCTGGGTTGTATAAACAGAGGCATAGAACCAAGATCACACAAAATATTAGTACCGCTTTATAAAACCCTAGTGAGACCACACCTGGAATACTGCAACCAATTTTGGTCACCATGCTATAAAAAAGATTTTGAGACCTTGGAAAAAGTTCAGAGAAAAGCAACTAAGATGATCCAAAGCCTGGAGATTAAAACATATGAAGAATGGCTGCAGGACTTGGGTTTGGCTAGTCTAAAGAAAAGAAGAAATAGGGGAGATATGATAGCAGTATTCCAGTATTTGAGAGGCTGCCACAAAGAAGAGGGGGTCAAATTATTGTCCAAAGCACCAGAGGGCAGGACAAGAAATAATGGTTGGAAACTGATCAAAGAGAGAAGCAACCTGGAATTAAAGAGAATGTTCCTAACAGTGAGGACAATTAACCCAGTGGAATGGCTTGCCTTTGAAAATCGTGGGTATTCATCACTGGAGGTTTTTAAGAAGAGACTGGACAATCACTTGTCTGAGATAGTATAGGTTCTCCTGCTTGAGCAGGGGGCTGGACTAGAAGACCTCCAAGGTCCTTTCCAGCTCTATTCTATTCTAATTTAATCTTGGAATCACTGAACAATATATTTCAAACATCATGGAGCACTGGGAACTATCAGAGCACTGGAAAAGAACTGATGTGGTTTCAATCTTAAACAAGTGAAAAAAATAGATCCAGGAAACTACACACCAATCAGTCTAACATTAATACCTAATAATCAAGCAACAGATCTGTGAACACCTAGAAGCAACAAAGTTATAACTAGAAGCTAAGATGGGTTTGTCAAAAATAGATCATGCCAAACAAATATTATTGCATTCTTTGATGAAGTGACTAAATTAGTGAACCAGCAAAATGCTGTGGACATAATATACTTGGACTTCAATAAGGTATTTGATAAAATAGACCACAATCTACTACTTGGATGGATTTGTAACTGGTTGACAAACCACGCTCAACAGGTAGTCCTGAATGGAACTACATCTACATAGAGGGAAGTAGTAGTGGGGTCTCGCAAGACTCTGTCTTTGCCCAGTGTTCTTCAACATTTTTATAAATGTTTAGATGAGGGGATAGATGAAGAATTCATCAGATTTGCAGATGACATCAAGCTGGTGGAATAGCTAACACCCCAGAAGATAGGCTCAGGATCCAGAAGGATCTTGATAGACTTGAACACTGAGCCCTATCTAACAAAATGAAACTCCCTGGTGAAAAAATAAAATTTTGCAAATAGGCAAGAAAACAAAATGCACAGGTACAAAATACTGCTCAATAGTAGTAACTGCGAGAGGGATCTAAAAGTTCTAGTGGATAATCACTTAAATATGAGCCAGGAATGTGTGGCAGCAGCCAAAAAAGTCAATGCAGTGCTAGGCTGCATTAACAGAGGGATAGAATCAAGATCATGTGAAGTGTTAGTAAAGGTAAAAAAGATAAATGTTTCTCCTGTCCAATCAAATATGACTCTAAGAAGCATTGCTTATCTCCACTTGTTAGCTGAGAGAGCCAGTGTTGTCTGAAGACACTTCCATGGTCATGTGGCCAGAATGACTACATGCCAAGGCACACAAAATGCTGTTAATTTTCTGTTGAATTGGTACTTATTTATCTATTTGCATTTGCATGCTTTTCCATTGCTAGGTGGGCAGGATCTGGAGCAAGTAAGGGCACCTACTCTTTCACATGACACTTGAGTCTCATAACCCAGCTCTTCCAGCTGACAAATTCAGAGGCTTTAACTACTGAACTATCAGACCTCTGAGTACTTTATTTATAAATTATACTTTTATATTTTATAAGTTATAGAGTGGTTAGTGCCACTTTATAATGCCTTGGTAAGACCACATTTGAAATATTGTATCCAGCTTCGATCACCATGAAATAAAAAAGATGTTGAGAATGCAGAAGAGACTAACAAAAATGATTACGAGACTGGAGGCTAAAACATTTGAAGATAAATGGCAGGAATTAGGTTTAGTGAAAAAAAGAACTAGGATGATATGATAGCAATGTTCCAGTATTTGAGGGCTACCACAAAGAAGGGAGGATCAACCTATTCTCCAAAAGAACCTGAAAGCAGGACAAGAAGCAATGGATAGAAACTTATGAAGGAGAGAACCTACCTAGAACTAAGGAGAAATTTCCTGACAGTAAGAACAATTAACTAGTGGAACAACTTACCTGCAGAAATTGTGGGTGCTCCATCACTGGAAATTTTTAAGAAGAGATTGGACAGCCATTTGTCTGAAATAGTATAGTCTGCTTGATCAGAGGCATGGATTAGAAGACCTCCAAGGTCCCTTCCAACTCTGTTATTCTGTTAATAAAAGTTAAAAGTCAGGAAAGCTGAGGATATTATTCAGAAGAAGGCCACCCAGCCCATATTTAGGCTTTCTCAATACTTTATGTGTCAAAATATCTGACAGATATTAACATGGAGATTCTCTAAATATGTATCTAAGTAAATTGAAGTTATACGTGTTTTATTACTCATTCTATAGCCCAAATCTGCAAAGATGGATATATATGAGAATTTAAGAAATATCAGGCAAGCCAAACACATATTAATAGTTTCCATTGATACTTGTATTTTCAGGATATTTTCAGGATATATTTTCACATGCTATATATAATATAGTATTTTGTACTATATTCATATTTCTGAATGTAATGTAAATATATTAGTAATTATTTTTTAAAAAATGCACAAATTATCATCAGCACATAATAACAAGTTAAATTCTAACTATACCCAAAATATCCTTCGGGTATAGATCAATATTTCCAATATCAAAATAACGAAATCATGGTATTCTTTAACAAGTTCCATAAAGCATCTTAATAAGTGATTAACAATTATAAGTACAATAACTCTCATTAAATTTAGTGATGTAGTAATTGAGATTGTTCCATATGCCCTACTGGAAATACTTAAAAAGAGAAGATATTCTAGAAATACTAGACTTTTAACATCTAGTCTTGAAGAAAAAATATTACCGTATATGCCGGCGTATTAGGCGACCCGGCGTATAAGACGACCCCTGTCTTTATCGCCGAGCCGCATTCCTAGAACGTCATCTTATATGCCGGAAACTACCAGTATTTCCGGCGTATAAGACAACTCGGCGTATAAGACGACCCCCGTCTTTGGCGCCGAGTTTAGCGCTTCCGGAAGTCGTCTTATACGCCAGCATATACGGTAAGTATAGATGAAATCAAATCAAAATCTAAGGGACTGGTTTAGACAAAACTCAGCAGCATTTTTTCGCACGGCTGATAAAAACAGGATTGCCAACATGATCACCAACATCCGATAACGGATATAGCACAAGAAGAAGAAGAATAGATGATGGATACAGATAGATACAGAAGGATCTGGACAGACTTGAACACTGGGCACTAACTAACAAAATGAAATTCAATGGTGAAAAAAGCAAGGTTCTACATTTAGGCAAGAAAAACCAATGCACAAGTACAGCATAGGTGGCACCATGCTCAATAGTAGTAACTGTGAGAGGGACCTCGGAGTCCTAGTAGACAATCACTTAAATACGAGCCAGCAGTGTGCTGCAGCTGCCAAAAAGGCCAACACAGTGCTAGGCTGCATTAACAGAGGGATAGAATCAAGATCACGTGAAGTATTAATACCACTCTTTAATGCCTTGGTAAGGCCACACTTGGAATACTGCATTCAGTTTTGGTCACCACGATGTAAAAAAGATGTTGAGACTCTAGAAAGAGTACAGAGAAGAGCAACAAAGATGATTAGGGGACTGGAGGCTAAAACATATAAGGAACGGTTGCTAGAATTGGGTATGTCTAGTTTAATGAAGAGAAGGACAAGGGGGGACATGATAGCAGTGTTCCAATATCTCAGGGGCTGCCATAAAGAAGAGGGAATTAAGGTATTTTCCAAAGCACCTGAAGGCAGGACACGAAGCAACGGGTGGAAACTAATCAAGGAGAGAAGCAACCTAGAACTAAGGAGAAACTTCCTGACAGTTAGAACAATTAATGAGTGGAACAGCTTGCCTCCAGAAGCAGTAAATGCTCCAACACTGGAAGTTTTTAAGAAGAGACTGGACAGCCATTTGTTTGAAATGGTGTAGGGTTTCCTGCCTGAGCAGGGGGGTTGGACTAGATGACCTCCAAGGTCCTTCCAACTTTATTATTATCGATCATCGCACAGTCAGCCAGATGTTCAGACTGGATTTGGCATTTTGTCTACCTATCGAGTCCTTACCCAGGACCTGGGATAGGCAGATGTGGATGTTTGATGGTATTACAGATATCGTCGCAGGATGGAAGCAGTTCCTAATAAGGCCGCCTTTTGCAATTGACTAATTATTATTATTATTATTATTATTATTATAGATGAAATATTCTACTTGGAAGTCTTCTTGGCATCAAAAATTGATCAAACAGCTGCTCTTTCTTCATCAATTAATCTAATATCAGGCATTGTGAATCATATATTTTCAACTAGCATCAATAGCCTTAACTATCTATTCAGAAAAAGATAATTACAGACTGAACAAAGAAAAACAATTGCTTCAATCTGTACTCCAAATGTTAATATAACCAAATTTCCTCTACCTCGCAAAAAATTCCAAATATTTCTTGAAATTGCAGGAGAGATATTTTAATTTGTGGAGATATGAACAGGTGTTCGTCTTTGAATTTAGATAAACATGAACCATTCAAATGTGGAATTTGTACTTTTCATCTGTACAGATTAATCCAACACTTTTAAGATTAACAAAATAAACAATTGCTAAGGAAATTTAACAATTTGCTACAAAAAGATATTAAACTTAAGTGTCATCTGAAAAGCTTCTTACAAACAAATTAATTCCTTCTACCATTTTAATAGTAGAAGGGGTTTCAGCCAAACCATTTATTGCATGACTTATATTCTTTAGCATCAACTAGAAGAAAGCTATGCAAAACTAAACAACACATTGAAGAATGAACTGAAGTAATTAGAAGTGAAACAATTAGAAGTAACTTTGGATCCTCTGTTGGACATAGAAAAAGGATAAACTATTTATAAAAATTGGATGTAGTAAAATAATTAATACAAGAAATTTAATTTTTCTAAACAGAAATATTTTTAAAAAGCATTTTTTCAAAACTATTTTTTTAAATACATACAGATGGTTTAGTTTTTCCTTTTTCCCCAGCTCAATAAATTTACCAATGGCTTTCAGATCAGAACATTTTAATGTACTTGTATGTGGGAGGGAAGATATGGATAGGGAGCCAAATATAGAGGAAAATATTTTTTTCCATATTGTTGCCAAAGATGCCTTATTGAAAATTCAAACAAGAATTTTAGCATTGGATTGGATCTCATTTTTGTATGAAAGTGGAAACTAATCTGTGTTTCTGTCTCTAATCCGTAGCCAAATTGCATTGGATAAACTGCCATATGAATTTTTCCATAAATAGCACTGGATTTTCATAATCTCCTTCTTTTGCATTAAATCCATATTCAAGAATCAAAAATTATTTCTGTGTAGCAAACTTTGTATAAAACCATTTTGTCTTGCACACCCTCCACTTCTTAATATAATTTTTTATTTTCAAGTTTATTGGTTTATTTTTTCATAAGAGTCATTTATTATTTATAAGATAACGTTTCCATTACCTAAACAGATTATAAATAGTGGCATCTGCAAGAAGAAAGAAATAAGTTAAGTTGGTTGTTGCAATCACATGATCAAAATCCGATCCTCTTTTTATATTTATATATATCTGTAGAAGATATTTTTCCCTCATTAAGATCAAATAAGTCTTAAACATTTCCTGGTTTTATACAAAATATAATCTTTTTCTGTTGTTAAATATTGAAAAAAAGTGGCATAGTTTCATCCTAAAGTCTGTTCCCTTTAAAAATAATCCATCCTTAATCAATTTTATATTGTAATAAATAAATGTATATTTTATTTTCCACTAGATGGAGGTATTACACAGTTTTGTTCACCAAGCACAGAGCAGTAGTTTTGTGGTCTTTCATTGAGAAGTGAATGACAGATTTGAAAAGTTTCAATTCTAAATTATTCCTTCTGCCCACTTATCCAGGAAATTAAATATTGCAGGAGTAATCTCTGTGATATATTGCTTTCCTCTCTCACATTCATTTTAAACTTGTTACCAGATTCTACTGGCTTCCAAAATGATCAGTTAGGCTTAATCCATGCTTTATAACAAAGGGACCAATGTATATCTTTGAACATAATTGAGATTGTTATTTACATGAAGAAGTTAGAAATGTTTCAAGAGCTTCAGTTTCCTAGTATGATTCTTGGCAATGCTATGAAGTACAATTTCCATATAAAAATTCTCCATTACCATTTCTGTAATAGTTTGAAAAAATATATTAAGAACATATGTCCCTATGGACATTTTTTTTAAAAAAATAAATAAAGACATGATAGAAAGTATTCATTCATCTGTAATAAATTACAGATTTTTTTCACATTTCACAAGTTTATGACACCTGATATTAGTCAGTTTGAGGGTGGACAGTAAATATTGGCTGCTACTGCTATATTTTTTTATAAGTTTATAGATTTTTCACAAGACAGAGCAATCTGTACCTCATGTAATGCTACAATATAGTGTTGCTTAATCTTTCAAATATATTGTTAGTCCTATCGCTCACCTTTTATTTTTAATTTTTGCCACAGAGAAGGGCATTAAGAACAGCCTCTGAAAAACTCAGGAATCGTTCCTCTTTTTCTACAAATGTTATATATAACACTCCTGGAACCCGAGTTAACCGGTATATCAGCCGCTTAATAGAGGCTCGGCAAACTGAATCAGAAATGGCAGATCTAAACTTTTTTACTCTAAGGTATAAGCAGATAGAACGTGAGCAAAAGGTAGGTAAGACTTTTCTTAAAGATGGGTTGCATTTTTTTGTAAATGCAAGATTTAGCCTTCCAAACCTGAGGTCCTCGAGATATTTTTCACAGTGTTCTTCATCTGAAAGAAACAGAAATGAAGAAAGTACTTTCAGGAAAGGGTTGGCTTTATTCATCACAGACTTATTATTTTTCATCATGTGGTTTTAGGTAGAATAGTAAATCTTGCCTTGGTGTTACAGCAATGAGGGAATATAATCTTTGTGTTTGTAATCTCTAGAGTCTCTTCCTTCTTTCTTTATATGTAAGGAGAAAGCAAATAAAATGTACCTTTGTGATATCAGATAGTTGTTGTCTTGCCTGACTATAGGATCCTAGTTTCTTCCTTAAATTATCAGGATATTGTGACCTTTTCATAATTTTAGATCAAAATGCTCCTATTTTGCAAAAAATATTGAAAGAAACTTGAAGCATTGTTCATATTAACACTTCATGTTTCAATATTTTTATTTGGAGAAAATCAACATACAACAAATACATACTCTTTTTTCTTTATTCAATTAATATTTGGCAGTTCTCCCTACAACTGTTTAATCACTTTTGTTTTTACTAGCTACTGCTACTAAGTTGTGATATTGTTTGTTGGGACTGGCTTTGATTGAAAATCAATTATGTAGTATTTTGTGAGAGTGTTTCACAAACAAATTGCAGTGATAAACAAAGAACACAGTTTGTGATAAAATAGGTTTGGCTTTATTCTAGATAAACAATTTCAACAAGAAAAAAAAAGATTTTATTTTCTTTTGGGCAAAGGATATCAATATTTTTCATGATTTCATTAAGAAATCAGAGAGATTTCTTATAAATGCAAGAAATCCTCTTCAAGCTGAACTTTTTCTCCTAGTTTCAGAAATAAATTTGTCTTCCCCACTGAGTTATTTCCCATAGATCATTTCTTCCTTAGAATTATTGAACCTTTATTCAGCTGTCTTTTTCAATAGCTTTGAATGAATTATAATATTTGACCTGCTTAAAAATGTATAAATCCTAGCTTTGTAGAAGGTCTCTAAAATCAGTTTGGATAACTATAATTAGAAAAGTCTGGTCCTAAAGGAAAGTTATTAATAACAGTTAATAAAATATTAATACTTCTAATATAATAAAAATGATGAGAGCTTTGGGTGGAAATGAAGGCTACTATGTTAGCACTTCTGAGACCTGAGATAACTGCAAAGATAACATTCCACCCTTCCTTCCCAGTCTGAGGTGTAAAGGCTAGGGCTTTCCTTTGTTGTTTTCATAATAGCAGACAACTTTATTTCAAGGATAGCACACATTTATCTAGGATTTTTTCCTTCTTTTCCTGATTCCAAGATAAGGAGTGATGGAAAGACTTATTCTGATTTGCAAAGTATTCTGAAGTTTAGAAGAGGATTTCCCCCCAATTCTGGGCTAACTGTAAATATTTAAAATGAAATATGTAATTGGCAAATTTTAGGATTTAAAATCTTTTTTTGTACTTCATTTTTAGCATAGTTGTTTGTGTCTTCAGAATCACAAAATGCAAAGCAAATGGTTAACTAAATCTGTCTCTCTCCTTCTCTATTTCATTCACAGTATCACCAACTTCAGGATGAATATTTCACCAGTTCTGTAGTTTTGTCACTGATTCTAGCTGCCTTATTTGGCCTTGTCTACCTTTTAATAATACCACAGTAAGTTACCTTGTTTCCAATAATTTAAATGCTAAGTGCATTTATACTGGTATATAAGTATTTTGAATGTACTTTGTATTCATTAAAAGTGTCTACTTCTTAAATTATATCCAACATGCTAAAAAAAAACCTCAATTAATGTCTTTTAACTATGAAAATTTTCCATTGCTCTTTACTGAAGTTTTTGGGAACAAACCCAGTGCAATGGATTGCTTGTGGAAAAACAAATCTTGTAGGTAGTGCTTTCTTTTGTAAAAAAAAAAAAAAAGGTGCCGGAACTCACACATATCATGCAACCCACCTTGTCTACCCTACAAAGTTCCATCCAAAAAAGGTGCCGGAACTCTGTTCTGGGCGTTCTATGACAAGAAAAAGCCCTGCTTGTAGAAAGTAATAAAACACAAACAATTCTATATTCATTCATAATAAAAAGCAAATTTGTTGCAAGAGATATTTGGAGGGGTTATATGTTGATGTAAAACATTATTTGATTATGGTAATTGAAATTGATAAAGTTTTAATAAACAGGTTTAGTAGTAATAGAAATTTAGGATAGAAATGAAATATATTAAATTTATTATGTTACTTGAGGGAAATAGAGAGATTATAGCGAATGTATTAAGTTGAGTTGTTATTGTGTGATTTTATGTTGGAATCTGTGTTTACCCAAACACCACAGTGTGTCTTAAATACTTTTTGTTAAAACTATAAAACTAATAAAATATATTTTAAAAAAAATAAAAAGCAAATTTGCTTTTGTTCCTACTTTCTAGAAATATTTAATTAGGAAAATTTAACAGAGCTATATCTGCATTCATGGCATTTCTAAAGCTGCTGGAAATTTAAGAGCCAAAGATTCAGTGTATTAGTGTACAGAAAATCCAAGGGTTAAGCAGATTATATATAAATTGTGTATCATAATATCATTTACTTTTTATCCCTCTAATACAATCATATGGTGTCCTAATTAGGAATGGATAGAATTCTTTCTTTAGGGAAAAGAATAGCTCATTGAAGTTTTTTAAATATTTGTTACAGTGAGAGTTAGCACAAACTCATCCAAAGGCTATTTTTTTCATTTCTTTAAAAGAGGTAGTATCATTTATTTTACCTATTTCTTTCTGCTGAAATATAAAAGCAGCTGAAATTCAACATTGTTAAATTCATTTATCAAATAATGTAAACTGAAAGTCCTAACTATATATGATAATTATAGCTTCTTTCTGACAGAAAGAGTGGTTAATGACTTACCTGAGTTTGGAAGAAATGCTTCCACATTTTGCTAAGGGCTTTCTAAAGAAATTAAATTAATGCTTTAAGAAATTAATTTATTCCAGAAAAGTTAACCAGAAAGTAAGAAAGCATACTACTGTACACTTTGTTTTGTCTAGTGTATATGTAAAAGAAATCTCAGTATTAAATCAAATCTAATGTATTTATGTAGAGTTACTATTAAAGCCATCAGCCAGAATGAAGGAAGTAGAAAGCAAAGACAATACATATACATCTTACAGGCGCCAGATAACGGTGGGCACACTATTAAGCTAGTCCACAATCTGTCCTCCAAACCCCTGACCCAGGAACAAATTTCCCTCTTAGAACGGGATGCAGGCCACAACCTGATAGACACACGGGCAATTGACTTTGTGGCGTCTTTAGAGCTTACCATCCAACACATGGAAGCCAATGATGAGGTCAGAAACACAATCAGACAGTGGGTTACTGGCCTGCTGACAGGCCAGTAACCCACCCTAAATGGTGTCAGGTGCTCCCTAGAGAGGAGGAAGAGGCCCTGGAACAACTAAAAAAGGACAACACTATTGTTATACTCCCAACTGACAAGGGCAGGGCAACTGTGCTTATGGACAGATCAGCGTATTTTGACAAAGCCCAGGCATTACTTAATGACACTACAGCCTACAGAGTAATCACTAAAAATCCAATGACAACACACATAAACCGCATCAATAAGGTACTTAGCAACCTCAAACATCGGGGTAAAATCAACGATGACACATTGACGACGATACGTCCCAGCGACGCGGCCATGGCTAGGTTCTATGGTCTCCCGAAGGTACACAAAGAGGAGGTCCCCCTATGACCTATTGTGTCTTTCAGGGACACACCCACTTCAGGACTAGCCAAATGGCTTAGCGGTCGCATCAGCCACTTGGTTGATAACAATGAGACCACTGTGAAATCGGCTGAGGAGTTTCTGGAGAGAGTAAAGCCCCTAAGGATAGAGAAAGATGATATCATTTGACGTTACCTCACTCTTTACCTCTATCCCCCAAGATCTGGCGGTCATGGCAATAAGGGACCTCCTACAAGAGGGGCCTGAACAACATAAGGATTTTCTCCATACCAATGATTTAATACAGTTGCTAACCCTATGCCTGAAGATATATTTCACCTTTCGGGGCATGGTATACAAACAAATAAAAGGGACGCCAATGGGATCCCCCATCTCAGGCATTATTGCTGAGGCAGTTCTTCAGCAGCTAGAGTCAATAGTAATGTCTAGGTGCCGCCCAAAATTTTGGGCACGCTATGTAGATGATACTTTTGCGATTGTCAAAAGACAGGATAGCGCCAAATTCTTGGAGGAACTGAACTCAGTATATCCAGACATTGTTTTACCGCAGAAGAAGAGATCCAAGGCAGTCTTGCCTTTCTGGATGTACTGATCAGCCGACGCCCTAATGGCACATTGTGCACGTCTCTATATCGCAAATCCACCCATACAGACAGAATGCTACATTATAATAGCAACCACCCGGTAGCACATAAAATCAGCTGCATCCGGACGCTGTTTAAATGGGTTAATTCCCATTGTAGCACGGGCAGAGCTAAAGCCGAGGAGAAAAAACATCTCCATCACATCTTCGTGCGTAATGGCTATCCCATGGGGTTTGTGAGACAGTATAGTAGACCACATCGAAATTATAGAGACTCACGCTCCAATGTGACAGCAATGCCAGCCACACGAACAATCCTCCCTTACATTCATGGTGTCTCTGAGGCCACAGCATGGCTGTTGGCCCCCTACAATGTGAGCATTGCCCACAGGCCCGAGCACACCCTTAGGTCCAAGGTCATGCATCCAAAAGAACTGCTCCCCAATGGTCAAAGATCATCTGTGGTTTACAGAATTAATTGCACGGACTATGCAAGCAATTACGCTGGGGAAACCACTAAAAGACTGAGGACCAGGGTTCATGAACATGAACTGGCTATTAGAAGGCAGGAGCAATGCTTACAAGTATGGGCCCATACGTCCAGCTCTGGCCACACTTTCAATCTAGCTAACACAGAGGTTATAGCTCGTGAGACTACCAAGGCTGCCCGCCTACTCAAGGAAGCCTAGCTCTCTAATGAAAATTCCATCAATCAGCATATAGACCTTGTGTCGGCCTACCAGACACTTAGGAGATGGGAACAACAGCACCACGGCCTACTGAGAAGACATTTAACTCTTTCTTGGCAGTATTGGAGTAGTAGAATGATGGATGAGAAGATGACAGCATTTTACATAATTAGGATGATGGCTCCATAGATGGGACGACCACGACTCACATGGACCAAGATGATGGACCAAAGGGCCTTAAGCCAGGGACAGAAGCACTGAGGCGATCTGGAAGGAGGGGGAGAGAGGGGGAAGACAGAGCAGGAATGCCAGAATAGCTGCTTGTTCCAGGACTGGGGTAGAGGAATTACTACAATGGCCTTGGGGGTGGGGGAGGATAATGGCCCTGAGAGGGAGGGGGACTGGGTGCATGGACGGATTGACAGCCATCCTCCAAGTGCTTGCACATGCTCAAAAAGAGCACTTGAGGATCGTAAAACAACCATTGGACGTCTATCGGCACAATCCCTGGCAGTTGCATTCCTGCACACATTCCTCCACCCAGGGACGCTGTTTTCCTCCTCAGGTGTCCGTGAGTATGCTGTACTGCTTCTAGTTGTCCCCCTCCTCTTGAGGCTCCTCATTACTTGCTCGCACATTGGGTTCATCAGTTCTTTTGCTCTTTTTGCACACGTGCGGGGCTTCACCACATCACTTTCCATCATAGGTCTGTTTTCCTTTCCTATTCACATCAGTAGGATAACCCATCTCTCCCCTCATGTTGGCGGGCATCGTGAAGCAGGTGTCCCTGCTATCATCCAACCCCCTTTGTTGTTCACCTCTATCGTTGTTTCCCCTTTTTATGGGGTGAGTTGAAATACGCTTATCTGGGATACCTGGGGGGGGGAGATGTTTCTTGTTCCTTCTCTGTTTTTATAGGTTCTTTATCCTGTGGATGCGTTATCTCCTCTATTATTTCTTCCCTCTGATTTTGTGAGGGATGTGCCAATTGTCTTTGTTGTGGATTCAAGTGTTGTTGTTCCCATATCTTAAATGTTTGGTATGCTGGGCAAAGCTCTATATGGCAATTGATGGAGTCGCCATCAGAAAGCCAGGCTTCTTTAAGTAGATGGCTCCCCCTTAATAGTGTCCCTAGATATGGGCTGTGCACTATTAAGTCAAATTCATGCCCATGATCATTCATGTGGGCCCAAATCTGTGAATGCTGTTCCTTTCTTCTGACCGCTAGTGCATGCTCATGCACCCTAGTTTTTAATCTTTTCGTGGTCTCCCCAACATAGTTACAGGAACAGTCCTTACACTCGATCTTATAAATTATTGCAGATTTTTCTTCATCGGGGAGTGGATCTTTTGGGTGCATGATCTTAGATCGTAGAGTTTGATCTGGTCTATGGGCCACTTTTACATTAAAGGGGGCCAATATTCTAGCTGTTGCCTCTGATACACCATTAATGTATGGGAGGGAGATACGCACGTTTTGTGTTGTCTTGTCAGTTTCTTGCAAGTTTTTGCGGGATCTGTATGGTCTACTGTACTTCCTGATGAATCCAGTGGGGTAACCATTATACTTGCAGGTCTGAAACAGATGATTCCTTTCCTCAATTTTGGTCCTGGTTGTACTGCAGTGGGAATCGATATGTTTGAATAATGTTCTTATACAGTTGATCCACTCCCTGGCTTTTTGATAGCGACTCCATCAATCGCCATATAGAGCTTTGCCCGGCATACCAAACATTTAAGATATGGGAACAACAACACCTGAATCCACAACAAAGACAATTGGCACATCTGTCACAAAATCAGAGGGAAGAAAGAATAGAGGAGATAACCCATCCACAGGATGAAGAACCTATAAGAACAGAGAAGGAACAAGAAACATCTCCCCCCCCCCAGGTATCCCAGATAAGCATATTTCAACTCACCCCATAAAAAGGGGAAACAACAATAGGGGTGAACAACAAAGGGGGTTGGATGATAGCCCATAGGACACCTGCTTCACGATGCCTGCCAACATAAGGGGAGAGATGGGTTATCCTACTGATGTGAATAGGAAAGGAAAACAGACCTATGATGGAAAGTGATGTGGTGAAGCCCCACACGTGTGCAAAAAGAGCAAAAGAACTGATGAACCCAATGTGCGAGCAAGTAATGAGGAGCCTCAAGAGGAGGGGGACAACTAGAAGCAGTACAGCATACTCACGGACACCTGAGGAGGAAAACAGCGTCCTTGGGTGGAGGAATGTGTGCAGGAATGCAGCCGCCAGGGATTGCACTGATAGACGTCCGGACCTGCTTGACACACACCCTCCCTCGAACGCACGCAAACATAGCCAGTCCAGAGAGGATCTAACGGACCACGGAATGGGGCTAGAGAGGATGACAGATGTGAGAGTCGGCGAACAGAAACGGAGAGTGGTTGGATCCAGGAGGAAGGAAACACCAGCTTCGGAGGGCATCAACACAATAAAGGACGTGGGCCCTTTAAGAAACCAGATGGAGAGAACGGATGGACTGGTAACCAGGTCAAGGAGCCAAGCGCAAAGCCGCCCGGCAGCATAAGAAGGACTCCTAGCAATCTTGAATCATGGTCTGATGATGTCGGTAGTGTTGACTGATGAAAGACTTAGCTTTTAATTAAACAAGGTTTGTTTTTAGTATTATCCTGGTGTTCGGATTATTTTATAGCATGGATTTACCCAGGATTCGTATTTTTAACATAATTAGAGACCATAGAGATTCAGCCATGGCCAGGTTTTATGGGCTTCCAAAAATCCATAAGGAAGGGGTCCCATTGCAACCAATTGTATCATTTAGGGACACACTGACTTCGGGGTTGGCCAAATGGCTAAGCGGACGGATTAGATATTTGGTGGAGAACAGTGAAACTACAGAGAAATCATCAGAAGAGTTCCTGAGCAGGATAAAATCGCTAAGAGGAGGATGAAGTCTTAATATCTTTTGATGTAACCTCACTCTTTACCTCGATTCCACAAGACCTAGCTATTGCGGTAATAAGGAGCCGCCTGCAACAAGAGGAAGGGCGACATCAGGACTCACTCTGCACCTCATCCAACTCATGAACCTGTGCCTTAAAACATATTTTACATTCCAGGGCACCATCTACGAGCAGGTGAAAGGCACGCCGATGGGATCCCCAATTTCAGGAGTCATTGCGGAGGCGGTCCTGCAACAGTTCGAAGCTGAAGTGATGTCTGCACATCGCCCAAATTTTGGGTTAGATACATTATTCTGTCGCTCCCAAACCCATCCCCACTGAAACCATTATATGTGGAGTTGAAACCAGCCTGAACAAAATCAACCCCGACAACGCGAACAGAATCAGACTTGAAATCACCAACATCCTCTGCACCAGCAAGCCACCCAAAAGCAACTTACCCAAAGAGGAAAGGCAGCACTACTTAACCTGAAAGAAGACACCAGCATAATAATCTTACCAGCAGACAAGGGCAATGCCACAGTGGTTATGAACACATCTGACTACCAAACCAAATTAACCAACCTACTCCAAGAATCTACATACAAACCCCTAAATACAGATCCCACCACCTACCTGGAAAAAACCACCAGGTCCAAAATAAAAGCCTCCCCCATTAGCAAAGAGATCCAGCAAAGAATCATTCCCAGAGAGAAATCATCCAGATGCCCTAAGCTCTATGGTGTCCCCAAGATACACAAAGAAGGAACACCACTCAGACCCATAGTCAGCTCCATAGGCTCACCTCTACAAAACCTAGCCAAATTTCTTGCCAAACAACTACAGCCCTATGCAGAATCCATCACCTCACACGTAAAAAACTCATTCCATTTCTTAGAGATCATAAAGAAACAAAACTTACAGCCCAGCGACCTACTCGTGAGCCTTGATGTCATATCCCTCTTCACCCAAGTGCCAATCGAAGAAGCCTTGACAGCTATCCAAAACAAATATAACCCCCCCAAACACATCCTAGATCTGACCAACCACTGCCTATCCAACACATACTTCATCTATAACGGACAAAAATACAAACAAATAGAAGGAGCACCCATGGGATCACCCCTCTCACCTGTCATTGCAAACCTGTACATGGAACACTTTGAAACCCAAGCTCTAGAAAAATCTGATCACAAACCCAAACTCTGGCTCAGATATGTAGATGACACCTTCATAATCTAGCCACATGGGAAAGAAAAACTGGACAACTTCCTCATACACCTTAACAGCCTACACCCCAAAATACAGTTCACCATGGAAACAGAAGCTAATAACCAACTTCCCTTCCTGGATGTCTTAGTCTACAAGAAATCCAATGGCTCCCTAGGACATACCATCTACCAGGAGAAAACACACACAAACTGCTATCTGCACGCTCTCTCACACCACCACCCAGCACAGATCAACTCCGTAGCCAAGACACTCATCTCCAGAACAAAACGCTAAGCTGACAAACAACATTTAAAAACCGAACTACACACTCTCACTAATGTACTAACATCCAACAGATTCTAAAGAAATAAGATTACCAATCTAATCCAAAAAGAAACTCCCACCAAAACGGCAAAGCCCTCCTCCCATACATAAAAGGCATCACAGACAGAATCAGCAAGATCCTCCATAAACACAACATCAAGACAGCATTCTGCACAAAGGGAGAAAACCCGAATAACCAAAGACCTATATGTATGTATGTATGTATGTATGTATGTATGTATGTATGTATGTATATACAGTGTGTGTGTGTGTATATACAGTGTGTGTGTGTGTTTGTATATACACACACACACACACACACACACACACACATATATATATATATATGCAAGTCTTAGTATATTCCTGTCTTTTCCCGTGTAAGATTGAGAATATCTTGGCGATGTTTCGACGAGGTCCCACTTGTCATCTTCAGGCTGGAGTCTTCGACTTCGTGCTTGTGCGAGCAAAGTGTGATCGGAGCTGCCGTCTCTCTCTATATATATTGGTGGGGGGGTGGAGTGCTGGCTTCGTTGCTGTAGGTAGATTGGTTGGCTGTGTAGGAGCTATTGTTTGTGGATTGTTTGGCTGTTTTGTAACATCCTGAGTATGTGCTGGCTGTGTGCCCATTAGTCTTTTGTGTTGTAACGACCTGCGTAGTGGGTTGTGTGATGACATCCTGAGATCTAATGTAGTGATATCCTGAGTTCTGTGTTGCACCATCCTGGGTGGTTGGCTGTGTTGTAACATCCTGAGCTTTGGTGTTGTAGCCTCCTGAGTTCTGTGATGTGATGTCCACGGCTGAAGGCTGTGAAGTACCATACCAGGCTTTGGTTTGGCTCCGAGTTTGTGGTCTAGCTCTGTGTTCATGGCGTGTGTCTGTTTGCATTGTGTGGGAGTCAGAAGGAGATGCAGCAGCTGGTGATGTCGTCATGGTTTGGCTTCTGGATGATGGTTGCATTTTGTCCGAGGGATGGGTTTGGGCTTGGGCTTGGGTCTGGTGAGGGTGAATGGTAGTGGCATACTATGTTGTTCTGGGTCCGGTGTCAGTTTTTGTGGCTAGGACTCATTTGTTGATTAGGGCTAGTTTCCAGATGTCTGGTAGACGGGAGATATCGTCACGTTTATTCATGTTGTGGGGGTGTTTTTCTATTTTGATGGCTTCCATAATTATTCTCTTGTTGTGGTGTTCAGTTTTGGAGATTAGTTTGGTTCCTTCAAAGTCATTTTCATGTCCTGTAGCTTTAAGGTGCTGGAAGAGGGAGGAAGTTTTTTCTTCTTTTCTGACTGCATTCTTATGTTCTGTGATGTGTGCATTTATTCTCCTACTAGCTTGTCCAATATATGTGGCTGGGCAGATTTTGCATGGTATTTATAGACTCCTTGGTTTTCTAGCTGGATCGTGTCTTTGGGGTTTCTTAAGATGTTGGCTATTTTTTGGTCGGTGCCAAAGGCTGTCTTGATATTGTGTTTGTGGAGAATTTTGCTGATTTTATCTGTGGTGCCTTTGATGTAGGAGAGGAGGGCGATGTCGTTGTACTGTTCTATGTCTTGGTCCTTGGGGGATGTTTCCCTTTGGGTTAGGTTGGTAATAGTATTTCTTTGGAATCCATTGGAGATTAATAAGTTTGTGAGAGTGCGTAATTCAGTTTTCAGGTGGTCTTTGTCAGCTAGGCATTTGGTTCTGGAGATGAGGGTCTTAGCTACGGAGTTGATCTGTGCAGGGTGGTGGTGGGATTGTGCGTTTAAGTAGTGGTTGGTGTGTGTTTTTTTTCGGTAGATGGTGTGTCCTAGGGAGCCATTGGGATTTTTGTAGATTAGGATGTCCAGAAAGGGGAGTTAGTTGTTAGCTTCTATTTCCATTATGAATTGTATTTTGGAGTGTAGGCTGTTGAGATGTGTGAGGAAGTTGTCCAGTTTTTCTTTCCCATGTGGCCCAATTACAAAAGTGTCATCTACATATCTGAGCCAGAGTTTGGGTTTGTGTTCAGATTTGTCTAAGGCATTGGTTTCGAAGTGTTCCATGTACAGGTATGCAAGACCTGCATACCTATACCCATGAAAATCTACAAAAACAAATACACACACACACATACACACACACACACACACACACACACACAAATATATGTACAGTTCACCGTGGAAACAGAAGCTAATAATCAACTTCCCTTCCTGGATGTCTTAATCTACAAGAAATCCAATGGCTCCCTAGGACACACCATCTACCAGAAGAAAACACACACAAACCGCTATCTGCATGCACTCTCACACCACCACCCAGCACAGATCAACTCCATAGCCAAAACACTCATCTCCAGAACAAAACGCTTAGCTGACGAACAACACTTAAAAACCAAACTACACACTCTCACTAATCCAACAGATTCCAAAAAAATAAGATTACCAATCTAATCCAAAAAGAAACCCCCACCAAAACGGCAAAGCCCTCCTCCCATACATAAAAGGCATCACAGACAGAATCAGCAAGATCCTCCACAAACACAACATCAAGACAGCATTCTGCACAAACAGAAAAATATCCACCAGCCTAAGAAACCCGAAAGACAAAATTGAATTAGAAAATCAAGGAGTATATGAAATCCCATGCATCGCTTGCCCCACCACATACATCGGACAAACCAACAGAAGAATAAGTGAATTCATTGAAGAACACAAGAACTCAGTCAAAAAAGAGGAACCAACTTCTTCCCTGGTCCAAGCCACAGGACATGAAATTTCAGGACATGAAATTGACTTTAAAAAGACCAGAACTATCGCCAAAACTGAACACTTTAATAACAGAATAATCAGAGAGGCCATTGAGATAGAAAAACGCCCACACAGCATGAATAACGAGATGATACCTCCCGTCTACCAGCCATTTGGAAACCCACCCTTATTGACAAACGAGTCCCTAACACAAAGAATGACACCAGACCCACACTCACGAAAACCACACAGGATGTCATCATTACACATCCACGCAAAAAGCAAACCCAAACCGACACTGATGATGAGGCACGACCACAAACCAAAAGCCAGACCACAGCTGCATCATTAGCCACTTTAAACCCCTCCAATCCATACATGAAGCAAACTGACACCCACCATGAAGATGAGGCACAACCACGAACGCGAAGCCAAACAACAGCAACACAGCTCACCATCTAACATCCCCCTGCAACTCAGACTAACCTGAGCACAATAAAGCCCCCACCCAAACAGAACACTCCCCCATCCAATCAGAGCACAGCCAACCCCCCATCCAATCAGAGCACAGCCAAGCCCCTAACCAATCAGAACACACCTCCACCCAATCAGAACACAGCCAAGCTCCCATCCAATCATACTCCCACTGGCAGTTAAAAGGAAGAAACAGCTAAAACCACACATTGCTGCTCAAAGCAAGAAGCTAAAAACACCAGCCTGAAGATGACGAATGTGACTTCGTCGAAACGTTGCCAAGACACTTCCAATTTTACGCGGGAGAAAACCCGAACAACCAAAGACATATATATATATATATATATATATATATATATATATATATATATATATATATATATATATATAGAGAGAGAGAGAGAGAGAGAGAGAGAGAGAGAGAGAGCATCAAAGATTTCCCTTGGAAGAATTACAAGCTATTATTACAGCTATGTCAAATTGTGAGAATGCAACTACCCTACTAAACCAATTTTACGAAAGGAAGGGTTATAAACACTGTAGAAATCATGCATTCTTGGAAAAGGTATTGTAGAATTGTTGCAGGATATAGCAGAACAGGAAAAATTGATTACAGCAACCAGTATTTCCTTTTCTTTCATATTATCAGTGAACTCAAGAAGACATTTGACTTCTCCTAGATGTCTCCTATTATTTTTATTTCTAGCTCATCCTGCCTTAAGAATCTATCACTTATTTGATATAACTCTCATTTTGTGAGACACTCAGGAATTTTTATCCAATCTTATTTTCATGTGTAACTTTGAACCCAAGATAACTTGTCCAGACATTCCTCCTTTAACAATAAAATTAATAGTCTTCTTACAAATTCACACAGGGACCATTAATAAAGGATGAAAATATCCTGGGATTTGAGGAGATGTACTGGATTCTAAATGGAAAGCAATGCTATTTTTGAAACCTTATCCTAGCTTAGTTTAATAAGTCATATGAAAAGAATACTGGAAGAATCTCACTTTTGGTTGGTTGTAGTAAGATCACTAAGAACCTGAAAGGTTTTAGGAAAATAATCCAATAAACTTGTATATAGGTTTTTAAATCTTGCCATGGAAGATTTAAAATCTTGGTTTTCCCAGTTGCAATGTATGGCTGTGAAAGTTGGACCATAAGAAAGGCTGAGCGCAAAAGAATTGAGGCCTTTGAACTATGGTGCTGGAGAAGACTCCTGCGAGTCCCTTGGACTGCAAGGCGTTCAAACTGGTCAATCCTAGAAGAGATCAACCCTGACTGCTCTTTAGAAGGCCAGATCCTGAAGTTGAAACTCAAATACTTTGGCCACCTAATGAGAAGGAAGGACTCACTGGAAAAGGGCCTAATGCTGGGAAAGATTGAGGGCAATAGAAGAAGGGGACGACAGAGAATGAGATGGCTGGATGGAGTAGGTGAGAACTTAAATGGACTCCAGAAGATGGTAGAGGACAGGAAGACCTGGAGGAACATTGTCCATGGGGTCGCGATGGGTCGGACACGACTTCGCAATTAACAACAACAACAACATGGAATAGAAAAATCTCACCTAAAGACATAAATCTTCAACAACAAAGAGTCGGCTGGGGAGGGATTCCTGACAATGACAGTTGGCAAAATACTTCTGGGATGTTTGGCAGAATACAGTTGCTCCTTGAGGGGATGCCAAGCAATTTTGCAGTTTTTGAAAAAATGGAAGTCTTTGGAATAGGGGAGGACCAAGATCTGTTTGACTATAGAGATCTGTAAATAGCCTGAAGCTTTTATAAGCAAATTCTGCTATAGGAAAAATACATGTGTACAAAAGCAATGAGGATAGTGCTCCGAGACAGTATTTATTCACTCTGTTTCTCTATCTGACTATGAGTGTTGATCAGAGGACAGATGGAATTTTTATATCTAATAAATGAAATATACTTTTCCATACACATGCTCTGAGTTTCCTGCCTCTATCAGGAATGAGAAAATTTGACAATGTGTTATTTTAAAAAAATAGATAAGCTGTTTCAGGAGCATAAATAAGAGAATCTATAACAGAGAATGAAATAAGCCATCTTAGAAAGGAGATAAACTATCACTAGAATAGTACTTGGGGCTTGACATGTAGTAGGTCAGTAATGAAGTCCAATGAAAGTGTGTCCCTAGCCATTATGGAAAAGAGATATAACAATTCAGACCTTTAGGACCATGGTGGCATGAGGAGTCGTGCTAGCGCAGGGGTTAGAATGCAGTATTGCAGACTAATTCAGCTCACTGCTAGGTGTTTAATCCTCACTGACTCAAGCTGATTCAACTTTCCTCCTTCCAAGGTCAGTAAATGGGACCCAGATTCTTGGGGGCAATATACTGACTCTGTAACTTGCTTAGAGAGGGCTGTAAAGCATTGTGACACAGTATATAAATCTAAGTACTATTTCTATTGCTTTAACTCCATTCTTTGCAAGTGTATTTTTCTTTGTAAATACATTATTTAATATTTTTCTGTCTACCAGTGTCTCTGTATCAGATGAGTTATGTCTAAACACATTGTTCTTAAAAGCAATCATAGTAAACTTTATTCATAGAGGACCTGTTTTACATTATTTTCAAAGAACTATTGTTCTATTAATTATATACAAAAGAAGAAATACCACTAAAAATGATGTACAGCAGAGAAAGAATAATTTAGAATTCAAATGAAGGAACTTACATATTCAAAAAGAAAAATTCTTGATATTTAGATAGACTCTAATAACATTATAAAGAATTTGCTTTTATTTGTGTGCTATGACTTAGTTTTAATATGTTTTTTTTTTCTAGGAGTATCATAGTCCTTGTTCTCTTAGTGTTTTGCATGTGCTTCCTGGTGGCATGCGTCATGTATCTACATGTCACTCGAGTACAAGTAAGTGACCTGAAATGTTGTGAAAGCTGTTGTGGAAAAGGAATATGTGTAGCAATTATCCCAGTCTTGATTTTATTTCTTTTATGTCTGTAAGTAGATAGCTGTTTTAATGTATAATACCCAGTGCTTTTTTTCTAAAAAAAAAAAAAAAAAAGTGCCAGAACTCACACACATCATACAACCCGCCTTGCCTACCCTACAAGGTTCCATCCAAAAAAGGTGCCGGAACTCCGTTCTGGGCGTTCTATGAGAAAAAAGCCCTGATAATATCTAATGCCATTTAGGATTTTTAGGAATCCTGTATTTCATTTTCTCAAAAAAATCCCCTTTTATTTTTATTGGTGAAAATAAAAATTGTACCAGTCCTGACACACAGAAGGATAATGACTGCATCACACTCCAGTAAATAAGAGATAAATGCTTGAAAAGATTTCTGCTGTGCAACTGAGTTTGTTATGAATTAATTTAGCTTACCTTAACTCTATGTTTAAATTATTATCTTGTTGATATATTGATTCTGGAGTTATAATGCTCAGTTTGCATTATTTGCATCATTATTACAAAGAGCAATAATATAAAAAAGAGAATAAAATGGAAAGATTTGGGGAAATCATATGGAGAAGTAGATAATATCTGGAATACAACTCAAGAAAGATTTTAAAAAGCCTCAAGAGAGGGTCCCATTTTCTTTATAAAGTGGTTGAAATTTGAGTACTCATTGTAACAGCTTTTACTCAACCTTACAGCTTAAAGAGAAGGCAGAGAAAGCGTCTAGTGGCCAACTTATGGTAGCCAACACCTGTGCTGCGAAGTGATTAGAGATAAACACTCAATCAAAGAACTTTGTTTCCAATCACAAGTGGAGCAGAAAAGAATTGGATTGACTGTGAGGCTAAAACTTAAAAAAAGAAAACAGCTTATTGGTGATTTTATTACCAGCATCTTCAATATGTTACTCTTCCTGTTGCTCATTCATTCTGGGCAATTTGTTGCTTGAAAAATATAAATTTTGAAGATTTTATTTATTTTATTAAGAAAATCCATTTAGCAGTCATAGCTGTTTTGCTGTTCATCTTGCTATTGGTTGAAAATAATAAATTCCAATCTATTTAATAAAATTAGGCAGGAATCAAATCTAATAACTTTAGAAATTTAATTTCAACCATTGCAATATGTTTTTCACCATATAAAAATATTAAGCTTTTGTCTAATTTTTAATACATCTGGACTAAGATAGACTTAGAATGCATTATAAGTCTCTTGAATGCTATTCTTTGTGGATGCCAATAAATACTCTTCAATCAAAATTCCATGTGTTTGTAACTGAAACTTTTACTTTTCATAAGGCATGAATCGTGAATCGTTATTTATAAACTTTATGTGCATTTTATACAACCGTAGTTTGATAAAATCTTGATTATATTAACAAAATTGTTGTGTTTTCTATTTAATATAATATAATATAATAAATATAATCAGAAACATGATTACCCTGTGACAAAGAAGTATTAAAATTTCACCCATCTTTAACTGACTGAACTTCTTTGAAATCAAATGTTAATGTAATTAAAACATGATCTGAGAATACAGTTGAATTAAATTTTATGAGCATAGGAAATAAAATATTTTTCTTTTTTGTGGGATGATGAAAAGCATCAGGACATTACTAATTTTATGACATCTTTCAATAAGAATAAGAATTGGAAAAGATCACCTGGTACCAAAGATTTGAAAATTGAACTTGAAAAATTATGGCATAAACCAGCCATAGTGGTCCCAGTGTTATTGGCAAAATGGGTACCACACCAAAAAATCTTGGACAGAACTTAAAAAATCTGCACATTGACACTACTTCCATCTGTCCATTACAAAAGCCCACTCTGCTTGGATCCGTACATATAATACGCTGCTACATTATGACATCCTAGATTTGGGGGAAGAACTTAAAGGCCAATATCAGCTAAAGAACTGACCTGTGATTTCACATTTTTGTATATATAACAACAACAACAATAGCGTGAACAATAATTTTCTAAATAAATATATATTGGTTTTGTCTTTCAGTGTTTTCCAGGGTGCCTGACAATACAAATTAGAACCATTTTGTGTATTTTTATTGTGATCTTAATTTACTCAGTGGCACAAGGTTGCGTGGTAAGTAATATGAACCTGTAAATAAATTGTTATATACAGTGTGGACAGATACAAATACAGAGACAAGTATTCTTAGTGGCACCTCTCCTGACTTGGAAGCAAAAATACTGCCTCACAGCCATCTGGATAAGACTTAAAACTTGGCTTTTCTAAAAGACATTTAATGATGAAGTAGACAGAGAAGATTCATATCATTATTGTCTATTATTGCTTAGAGATTTCTTATTGTTGTTACAACATTTTTATATTATCAAAGACCTATGAACTGGGATAGTTTTTAAATAAACAAATATCATCAATGAGAGATGTACTGTGCCATCAGCTTGCTTATGGCAATATATAATATTAACTGGGCTCGTTATGAATTCAAAACAATACACTGATTGACATATCCTGCTCCTGAGTTATATTACAGTAGCTATCATACTGTAAAAATAGATCTGAAATTGAAGCCAACAAGCCTAGACAGTTCTGAATTATATTTATTGTTGCTGTTACATCTGATAAAGACTAATTTGTGAATGCAATAATCAGGTGAGTTTTTTTTTATTGTATCAGTTCAAACCGTTAGGAATTAACATTACAATAGGTGACATTTCGTCAGTCACCTTTTTTCTGTATACTGAAAGCTTGTTTCATGAAGCATTCACATATTCAGCTCTTAGATGTAATGAAAAATTTAATTGTCTGGATTTTCTTAGAACTTAGCTGAATCTAGTATGACAAAAATAAATTAAATAATATTGTGCCACAGATCATGCATTTTTTAAGTCTCTCAGAGATTGGTTTATTTACTTTTAACTAACTGGTTTTCTAAAATATAAGATAATTAATATTTGTTTTTTCATAAATATCGAAGAATTGAATTAATCTGTTTACTGCATATAGGAGCTGAAATATTATAAGTATATTCATATGCTATCATATGTCTGTGAATACATTCACACATATAAATGCACATTATCAAAAATAGAATCTATACACTTGACTATACCACAACAATGGTGTGATAGCAATGTGGAAGACCATATCACAATACTATATAATGTGTATATAATACTATATATACACTCACATATATATATTCCTATGTTTACATTAGACTTAATTTCAATTTACCTTTTACTCATTAATAAAGATTTTAAGAGAATATTTAAAAGAACTGAGTAAATCAAAAATTGTGAACTAGTTTTCAAGTGAATGTATATCATCTACACTCAGTACTTGTAGAATAGTATCAATTTATGAGAAAATATACAAGTTTAAACTGTGGATATTTCCATACTTTGGAATCCACCAGTAAGCAGGTATGCTTTAAAGAAGATGGTGATACATCCCTTTCTCGAGAAGCCATCCTTGCAACTGACGCTTTTGAGCAATGTTCCTCTAGTTTCCAGCCTAGTGCCCAGTTTTAGAAGGTCTTAGATGAAATAGCAATAGCACTTACTTATTGCTTCATAGTGCTTTATAGCAGTCTCTAACTTATTTATAGATTCAGCATATTGCCCCCCAAATATCTGGGTCCTCATTTTACTGACCTTGGAAGGATGGAAGACTGAGTCAACCTTGAGCCAGTGAGAATTGAACTGCTGCAAATTGCCTGCGGCCCCCTCCTATATAAACAGTTCCAATTGGTGTTGGAAGGGAGGAGGAGAGAGGAGCCCCTGTTATGTGTGGTATTTCAGTGCTTAGATGATTTGATAGCATAGGATTTGATCTCATCAGCATGTGAATGATACTTGACCATACATTTCCATCCCATATAAGGTAGGAGATACTATTGAGATGCTGACCCATTTCAGGATAGGAGGGAAGTACTTCAACTCAACTTTAGCATGACAGAATACTTTGGCTTTTTGAACACATATATACATGTCTCAAATCCTGTGTATCGCCATCCTTGACTTTGAACAGGGTTGGACTCCCCCAGACAGAACTGGTATGTGATTTCACTTGGACCTGCAGCTCCTTCTCAAAGGACGCATGGCCAGGGGACCCTTTGCACAAATCCCTCTCATACACCAACTACACCCAGTCCTGGACAGGGCAGACTTCCTCATAGTCATTCATATCTTAATCATTACATAACTGAATTACTGTAATATGATCTACAAGAAATACATGATCCAGAATGCAATGAGTACCCCTGGAGAATCCCTGACCCAGAATGCAACTAGTGCCCCTGGTTTGCCTGTGTTATATTGCTGCTGTGTGAGCTGCATTGTGTCTTAGTTTCTTTCTAGGTGCAGTTCAAGCTGATGGTTATCACTTTTAAATCCCTGAAGGATATATGACCTGCTAATTTGTGGACTGCCCCTCCCTAGAGTATGTGCCTATCCCATCTTTTCATTGAACATGGTGGGCATGCCCCAGGTCCCTTCCCTTGAATGTCAGTCTGATGGAACCTCAAAGACATGTATTCTCTGTAACTGCCCTGGCTCTTTGGAATAGCCTACCACCTAAAGTCTGGAAGATGTAAGGACCTGCCTCAACTAATTATTCCAAGAAAGTAGAACTCTTGAAACTGGCATTGTTTCAAACAGGAACTTTTATTGAGAGTTAGTGATAGCAGGACAGCAAAGCAAGATCTAAAGATTTCCTGAACAAATTGCTACATTAAACCTTTCATTCACAAAACCCCATGCCAGAGTCCAACTGTCCAATTCACAACCAGCCAATCCACAGGTGTGAAATTGTTATGGGAATCAGAGCTGATAAGGGACAGTTCCCAGGCACTTCACTGGATCTCACAACTGAGTGGAGATAAGCCAGATGGCCCCTGGCATATTCTTTTCCCCTTTTCACATCCAAAAAATACATCAAAGTTTAGAAAGAACAAAGTATAGAAAATACATTCATAAGCCCCTACCCAGCAGAGCAAAGCCTCACCCCTCCCACTAGAATGGCAAAGCTCCAAAAAGAAACATTGAAGGAGATTCTGACAGAAGACTTCAGCCTTTTAGTCTTCTGGGCTGTGAAGAGATTCTTCAACCAGACATTGGCTTAGGATAGGGAGGAGTTGGTTCCATGATGGGGTGTGTGGTGCTTTGGATATATGTGATGATGGTGGTGTTGTTTTTATAAACTTATTCAGAGCTGCTTGGATTATTTGATCTAAAATAGGTGGTGGGCATATGATGATGATGATGTTATCCATTCAGTCATGTCTGATTCTTGTTGATTCTATGGGCCTTCACATTTTCTGATCTTGCACTACTTCTTTGAGTTCGTCCATGTTCTGACTGGTGTCAGGTTTGATACTATCCAGCCACCATATTCTTTGACGGCCTGGTTTCCTTTGATGGGCTTATAGGTTTTATTTATTTAATTTTTTAAAAAATACATTCTGCATCTGCTGATCTCATAAAGTCATCTGTTTCAGAGAATTAAGTTATCTATCTATGGGACTCTTCTATTATTTCTATTTGACAAAGCAGATGTATTTCATATCCCACCCATTGAATAATGTCTATTTTCTCTGGTACAAGGTCTCTCTCTAGAAGAGCAGTTCTCAACCTATGGATCGCGACCCCATTTGGGGTCGATCGACCATTTTACGGGGGTCGCCAAACAATGCGATCCGCCATTTTCCCCCCTCAGGGGGCGGCGCCGCGCATGCGCGCCACGCCACACATGCGCGGCACGTTCATGTGACGGGGTCGCCGTCACACAAACTTTGAGAAACGCTGCTCTAGAATAGCATCTGCCTAGAGGCTTTGTTGCCTTAACCATGCAATTCTTTAAATTATTTTGAAAACCAGTTTTTTTTCTTTAAACTTAAGAATAGGTCTGCCTAAATCTATCTGGAATGTTTTTTTTCCCTCTTTTAGAATGTATTTTATGTTTATTTGCCCGTTATGTTTATTCTGCTTTGATTGGTTTTAAATATTATGTTTGGTTTTTTTTTTCGTACTTAACCCAAAGCCATTATTTTGGGGGGCAGTCTTACAAATTAAAATATAAAAACCTACATAAATAAATAAAGTTTAGATTATGAATGACGACAAATATACGTGTCCCAGGATAATGATGCGAGATCGAATTTGGGTCAGTCTCTGGGACCAGATATTTACTCTTCCAAGCTTTTGAACTCATGCTGGAGCCCATCCGCAGGGAAATTCTCTCTACTGGAATGCATGCTTTGGGCTGTTCTATGAGTCATATTTATGTGGTGCCTTCCTATTAGTTGATTGGTGTGTTGATGGCTGACAATTGGCTGTCATTTCCTTGTGGTGATGAGCTGTCAGCTGCTAAGTATTTGATAAGCTAGTGGTAAATTAGCACTCTTGTTAACTGACAAGCTGACCATTTCCCAGACTTCAATCATTTCTCTGACTATCTTTGTACCTGGGTGGCCAGTAATCTTAGTAGATGCAAAATTAAATGTGTGTCTGTGTTCATTGCAATGTGAGGTTACCAATGAGTTCAAGTCTCCTTGTCTCACTTGTGTTCTTGCAATCTGGTGATTAGCTTCCTCCCCATTTGTCTTACATAGTCATGGGCAATCCATGAAGAGGATATACTAATTACATTTGAAATATATCTCACCTCCAAACAATCTTTAAAATGCATAATTTGTTCTTGTATGATAGCCTCTGGGCAGATTTCTATTGCTTCTGAAATGTTTTTGATGTATGTCATATACCGTATATTCCGGCGTATAGGGCGACCTGGCGTATAAGACGACCCCCGAGTTTGATGCCGGGTCGCAAGACGATCGACGCTGAGTCGCAAGATGATCGACGCCAAGTTGCATGCCTAGAAAGTTATCTTATATGCCAGAAACTACTGGTATTTCTGGCATATAAGACGATCGACGCTGAGTCGCATGCCTAGAAAGTCGTCTTATACGCCGGAAACTACCGGTATTTCCAGCGTATAAGACGATCGACGTCGAGTCACATGCCTAGAAAATCGTCTTATATGCCAGAAACTACCTTATTTCTGGCGTATAAGATGACTCAGCGTATAAGACGACCTCCGAGTTCGGAGGCTGTTTCAACGCTCTCAAAAGTCATCTTATACACCAGAATATACGGTACTTTTTTTCCTATACTTTGCCTTTGCGCTTTTTGTGCTTTTTTCTTTATAAAGCGATACTAATACTTCATGTGATTTTAATGCTATGCCTCTGTTTATACAACCAAGGATTGGCTGCTATACACTGCTGGCTTTTGTTTAAGCGATTGTCCACTGGGACCCCAAAGTTTTCTCACAGTTACTATTTTTGAGCCAGGTCTTGCCTAATCTGTACTTGTATCTTTGGTTTTTCATGCTTATGTGTAAAACCTTGTCTTTCTCCACATTAAATTTCATGTTGTTGGATAGGATCCATTGTTCAATTCTATTGAGATCTTTTTGGATCCCGAGCTTGTCTTTTATACCATATATATGTTATAAAAGAATAATATAAGGTAGTTCATAAAAATCCATAAAGTATTTAAAAGTATTTAAAAATTTAAAAATATTGTAAAAAATATTGTAATCTCTGACTATGTAATACACAAAAGATGGTAAAATGTTAATTTGCAGTTCAGGACAATAAAAGCCCTTATCATCCAGGCAATAAAAGTTATGATCTGGTAGTAAAACTTTACAATAGTTTTAAACAACTTTTTAAAATGATCACTCAGTTTTCTCAGGATCGTTCAATGTATATAAAAATTGTATTTAATTCATTCATGATTATTTAGCTAGTAAAGACTGGAATCCTTATAAATCCTTATAAATATGCAGACAAAAAAAGAAAAGAAAAACCCTCGCAAACAGATCTTTATCTAATTCATTTTGCAATTATGTCTGTGTAAATATGCTCTGTTAATGGTAAAAAGAATTATGTTGTCAATACTAAGAAAAACAGTTCAGTCTATATAAAGAAAATTTTCTCAATGCTGAAAAATTTTCTCAGTGCTGATATCATCTCAGTGTCAGGAGAACAAAGGAACAAAGGAAATTGCAATCTGATCACAGTATACAGAACTTCTTTTGATGATAACATGTCATCCATGTAGCAGCACCATCACATTGTTTTCTGATTCAAGGGAAACTGCAGCTCATTTCATTCTCCTATTGGCAAAAATCCCACTACTCCTTCACCTTGGCCCTCTGTTTCATCAAACCGTTAGCCTTATCATGCAAGAAGTTTTTCTCTTTCTGTAGGCACTGTTGAAAGCTTGTGTCACCCTTCCCCAATCCATCTACCACAGGAACATATTGTATTGGTCACAATATTAGAAAGAGTTTCCCATCAGAACAACTTCTTAGTTAAATGCATTCCATATAAATGCATTTAAATATACATGCTAAAAAATCTGGAGAGTGAAACTAGCAATTTATTTCATTTTGATGTGAAATATTAGTTAGGAAATTACTTTTATTCCATGACTGCTGGTACCTCAGTAAGTGAAGTGGATTATATGACATTGTTTGCACTTTTCTGTTTATCAACTTAAGGCATTCTCTGCATGTTTTATGTTTTTCAATAGTACAAAGTTTAGAATGGAATGGAATGGAAAATAGAATAGAATAGAATAGAATAGAATAGAATAGAATAGAATAGAATAGAATAGAATAGAATAGAATAGAATAGAAACTGAAAGGGACCTTGGAGTCTTCTAGTCCAGCCCCCTGCTCAAGCAGGAGAACCTATACCATCTCAGACAGGTGATTGTCTAGTCTCTTCTTAAATAAGTTTAATACAGGATGTTCCAAACTTGGAGAATGAAACTAGTGATATGGAAATTCCATGTATTGTAATGGTTCATTATTGAGGCAAAGTAGATAAGAAACATCCTGTGGCATTATAACTCTTTTCTTATTAGCCTATATGAGAAGAGAAAATCATTCTTATAGGAAAGGAATTTAATCTTTTCCTGTCCTGTCCAGAACTGGTGGAAATAAATTCAATATGCATGACAACTGCTAGCCTGTTAATTTATTATTAGTGAAGGGTATTCCCCATTTAAGGCTAATAGCTATGAGCAAATGAAGGGAAATTTACCCAGATCAGAATAGGATACAATAGAATAAACTGTCTACCGATTCATATATGCACACAATGATGAAAATTGTCCCTCAAAGAAGATACATTTAAAATTAGCAATTGCAAATACTTTTAACTTCACATTGCTTCTAGGACTGAAGCTATCATGTACAGTATATCCAAACTCAACTTTATGATATTATTTTACAGTGAGCTTGATTTAACATATACTACCTTTTTTCCTGCAGATCGGTTGTATGCCTTGGATCTGGAACACTAATTCCAGCAGCTCTATAGTTATAATTTCTTCCAGTGGGACAAATAAAACAATGACTGAACTTCCATGTGATACAGCCCATTATGCATTTCTCTCCTGTGTTGTGGGGACTTTGACCCTGGCAATATTTTTACGTGTATCTTCTTTGCCAAAATTGATCCTCCTATTTTTTGTTATGATTCTCTATATAGTTATTTTGGAGCTCAGTGGATACCGAAAGGCAGTAGGGTAAGTATTTTCATAATTACAAATTGGCATAACCTCTGCTTCCATAATTTATTTTCACACCTATAATGCAGTGCTCTTTTATAGGAGGAAACGAATTTTAATATGTGTCAGAGATTTTGAAGATGGTCTTTAGCTATGTATGTCTCCCATAGAACAAAGCCCTGTATTGAGTTTGTTATATTTATCGCTACTTTTCTTTTGCTTTTTTCCTCCATCTCCTTTTTTAATCCACCATCAGATTATTAAAGCCCTTAGTTACAGGAACTTACTGATTTTATATGCCCATCATTATATTGCCTGTCTTGTTTCTCCAACAGAGTCAAAAGCCCACTTTATACACTTCAGCCTGTGTCTCAACTGAGAGATGAAGTGTACAGTGGAAGCACAGGAAGAAACCAAGACACTTACAAAAAATTGGGGAAACTCCTACTCTGCTCCACAAGTTTAGAAGGGCTATCCATAGCCTTTCTTTTGGTTGCTGCTTCTACTGCTCTTTTCATATTCAAGTTGCCCATAATAAGTAGTAACATTACACCTCTTAAATTCTAATAGTTTACCATTAGATGTGGGATCATCAGTTGTATTATTTTCACTTTGTGAGAATAGCAAAGAATAAAAGTTTGCATCATTTGTTTCTTTTTAAAGAGATGACTCTTTTTATATACGCGGCTATGAACCAGTATTAGCCATTTTGCTGTTTTCCTGTGCTTTGGCACTTCATTCAAGGCAGGTGGATTTGAAATTACGTTTGGACTATCTCTGGGCTGTGCAGGTAAGAAATATTTTTTCTTAAAGTATTGTGTTAAATTCCCAGTTTCTATATCTTCTTACTATTTACAAATAATTTTAACTAGCAAATTACCCATCAAGCATATATAGAAATACAACCATAAATATGAACTGTATAAATTTGGGCAATGGGCAGTTCCAGCCCCAACAATTCTTTCTGGTAGATTTACCTTGGCTTACATGTATGTATATATGTATGTATGTATGTATGTGTATGTATGTATGTGTATGTATGTATGTGTATGTATGTATGTATGTATGTGTATGTATGTGTATATATATATATATATATATATATATATATATATATATATATATATATATATATATTAAATGAACCTCAGTTTTGTCAGCTACTTTATATTTGTCCTTGTCTCAAGCTAATGCCTCCTCCATTGACCTGGGGAAGCTTAGACTATTACTTTGGCTTGAATAGCTGCCCTAGATAAGAATCAAGGTAGAGGATGGGTAGCCCTTACTTATTGTAAGATAAGGGGAGACAAAGTCCCCTCTCGGGCATTAGTAAGAAGGCATCAAGATGGGGCAATCTGGAGTTTGGGGAGGAGGGAAAAGCTGAGATAGGACTGTATGAATGAGATAGAAGTGGTTCAGTATGGATCATTCCAATGCAAGACAGTCTTCCAATTTCTTTACAATCTCTACTTCTTTTTAAAAAATATTTTATTGATTTTTAAAAATTACAATCTTTAGTGCTTAGTAAACAATATTAACTTTTTCAATATAAATCTGTTCAATACTGCACAATCCAATATTTTTCCCTGATCCTTCCTTTCTTCCCCATATTTTTTTCATTTCTCCCTCATTACACAGTTACAGTTCTTATTACTATTAGTGTATACAAAGTTAGATATAAACATCCTCATTGTATTTTACTAATATAACAATAATATCAATTCATAAATCTATATCCTGTTTTTCATGTTCTTATTAAGGTTTAATTTCCCATCAGTATTTGAAATATCTTTGTCAGTTATGATTTTCTCAGTATTAATTACATTTAGCTAAAGGTTATTCATGCCAGCCATCCTCTTATTTTCATATTTCCCATATCAAAAGAAGAAAAAAGAATGCTATTTTAATTCTAAATCATATCTTTCATTATCAAAGTCTAATTATATCTAAGGGCTATCTGTCCTTTTAATCATATGCAAACAAATATTTAAACATGTAATGCCCCCTCTAATAGGTCAAGTCTTCTGTTTTTTAAATCTAACTCTCACTTTCTTTCTTTACCAAGTAGCTTTCCAAGCTAAGGCAATTAAATCACCCAGGAATTTTCTTTCTATTTTTGTAAAAGTTATTTGGCATGAGGAAGACAATTTAGTATGGTATTTTTTGGAAGGAATTCTGCCCATTTATATTCCTTAAGCAACTCCCGCTTTCCTTCTCTCTCAAGTTCTCTTTTCATTTTTTGTCTCCCAATTTGTGACATTTCTCCTGACAGCTCTATATTCTACTTTTTAAAATCTTCTTTCTTATCATCAGGGATGTTTTGCAGACCTAAGGGGTAAAGCATTTTTTTTTCATTTTTGTTATTATGGCCAAGTCTTGCAGTATTTTATGCGTATATGGTAATATATATTTCCCTTCTTTTACCTCTTCCGTCTCTAGGTCCATTTCCTCTGCTTCATCTTCTGATTTCTGATTTATTTGTTCATACTTTATAGTTGTCTGGGAATTTTCTAGTTACAGATTTAGTTGGAGATTTGCTCATTTACATTATCTAAATTATATTTAGTCTCATTATGGTTTCTTTTTGTGTTCTCTTTATGTGAAACAATTGTTTGGTAAATTAGTTGTAACAAAGTATATTTCCTTCTAAAAGATGTTTATTTTTTCTTGACGCATCATTCCTGGGGATCCTCTGGTATCATCAGTCTTAATAAGAGTAGAACCAGTCATAAACCCAATATTTTGTAGTAATCTTTTGTCTCAGGTGTTCAAAAATTGTCAGTCAGGCAAAGATGTAATCTACAATGTTCAAGGTGTTCAAAATGTTCAACCACTCTGAAAACAGCTCAAAAATCTCTCCCAGCCAGACCTAGTCAAAAGTCATTTTTTTCTTTCTCTCCCAGTAGTTCTTGAGATTAAAAGTCCAAGCTCAGTAAGTGTTATAGTCCAAGAAGCTCAGGGTGATAATTATGTCAAAATATTTTCCTTTATTGCTAGCTGTTCTCTATTAAGCTAGGAGTCACCAAGCAGTCAGGAAGCTAGTTCTAGTGCTATATTCAAATCCACTATTAGATGTCATTCAAAATCCATTTTCCACTCTTAAGACAATTTCTTATATTTACCTCAATGTTTTTTTTCTTCAAAGAGAAAATTTTAACAATTATCTCAGTTCTCAAATTTTTCAAAGCTGTAGCTTTATATTACTTCCACTTCAGTATTATGTATTTCTGTCCCCATAAAAGAAATTAAAATGCCGCTTCCATTCACATTCAGAGGTTTTAGCCAAGGAAATTCAGTTGTAAAATAGTAAAAAAAGGATCAATGTTCTCACCCAGTTCCAAACATGCTGTTTATGATCTGCTAATTGGTGCTTTTTATTCTTCAGTTGTCAGCAGCTAATGGCTGGCCACAGGAATGTAGCCAGTCTCTTCCCTGCCGGTTTGGAGGACTTTCCTTGGATTGAACAGAAAGACCGCCATCTCTCCATGATCGACAAGGCATCCCTCCTTCTTCATCATCTCTTCAGGGTGACTTTAGGCATTTTTAGGGCCCCCAGCAGAGTGAAATTGGGCCCAGAAGGCATAGCCTTGCCTTCCTGTGTCTGTCTCACTGTGAGGCAAAACTGGAAATCACAATCTCTACTTCTAACTCATAATCTCATCTTGATAACTGAATTGCCCAGTTTCTTGGTGTTCAGGTGCTGTGGCAAATACCAGATCTGTTCATAATAAAAGCTCATTCATTCACAATTTGGTGGTGAATGAATAGGCAGATCTGGCATAAATTGTAAAATCATAAGGATGGGAATGTTACTCTTTCAGAGGATATGGTATTCTTTGGGTATATTAGAATAGAATAGAGCTGAAAGGGATGTTGGAGGTCTTCTAGTCCACCCACTGCTCAAGCAGGAGAACCTATACCATTTCAGACAAGTCACTGTCTAGTCTCTTCTTAAAAATCTCCATGGATGGAGCACCGACGATTTCTGAAGCCAAGCTGTTCCACCGTTAATGGTCCTCAATGTTAGGAAGTTTCTCCTTAATTCCAAGTTGCTTCTTTCCTTGATTAGTTTCCATTCATTGTTTCTTGTCTTGCCTTTTGGTGCTTTGGAAAATAAGTTGACCCCCTCTTCTTTGTGGCATCCCCTCAACTATTGGAATATTGCTATCATATTACCTCTAGTTCTTCTTTTCTCCAGACTGGCAATAGCCAATTCTTGCAACCGTTCTTCATATCTTTTAGTCTCCAGATCCTTAGTTGCTCTTCTTTGCACTTTTTCCAAAGTATCAACATCTTTTTTATAGCATGGTGACCAAAATTGATTGCAGTATTCCAGGTGTAGTTTCACTAGGGTTTTATAAAGCGGTACTAATACTTCATGTGATCTTGATGCTATGCCTCTGTTTATACAACCAAGGATTGTATTAGCTTTTTTGGCTGCTGCCGCACACTCCTAGCTCATTTTTAAGTGATCATCCACTAGAACCCTGAAGTCTTCTCACGGTTACTGTTTTTAAGCCTGATCTCTACTTATATCTTTGATTTTTCCTGCTTAAATGTAAATCTTTGCTTTTCTCCATATTAAAATTCATTTTGTTGGACAGGGCCCATTGTTCAAGTTTGTCAAGAACTTTTTGAATACTGAGTGTAAGAACCCACCCCACTTTGCATCTTAAGAAGACAGAACACTTGGAATATTTCTTCCAACAGACATCTTTATTAAGAGAAAATGGTTGCAGGCATTCTAGACAGGACTTGGGGGCCAAGCCCTATGGTTCAAGGTTTTAAGGGTTTCCTAGCAACCCTACCCCACCCCACCATCCTTCCAGTGATAATCTCAGGCGTTACATTTCCACCCCCTTTTCCTCACTGCCAGCGGAAGGGAGACTTCAGAGGAGAGTAGATGAAAGCCCCATTGTTATGGTTAGTCCTTTTGGTGGTATCCACATTCAGTCCCTTTTGAAGTTGTACCGAAAGAAGTGAGGGCCATAAAACCCTTTTGTTCACCCCCCCCTTCCCCTTCATCGTATGATAGAATCCAGAGAGGGCAGAAATGGGGTTTTCCATAGTTGATAACTAGAGATGAAATATAATTGGATTCTGACACTGAGCTTGTCTTCTGGGGTGTTGGCTATTCCTGCCAGTTTAATGTCATCTGCAAATTTGATGAATTCCCCTTCTATTCGCTCATCTAAGTCATTAATGAAGATATTAAAGAGTACTGGGCCTAAAATAGAGCCTTGTAGTATCCCACTGCTTACTTCTCTCCATGTGGACGTTGTACCATTGAGGACTAATTGTTGAATATGGTTTGTCAGCCAGCTACAAATCCATCTGGTGGTAATGTTGTCTATTCCATCTTTTTCTAGCCTACCAAGCAATAGGTTGTGGTCTACTTTGTCAAATGTTTTACTGAAATCTAAATATACTGTGTCCATAGCATTTTGTTGGTCTACTGATTTAGTGACTTCATCAAAGAATGAAATAGGATTGGTTTGGCATGATCTGTTTTTAACAAACCCATGCTAGCTATTAGTTATAACTTTGTTTGCTTCTAGTTGTTCGCAGATCTGTTTTTTGATTATCTTTACCAGGATCTTCCCAGGTATTAGCCACCTTGCTACCCTGCAGTATTTTTTCCTTGAATTACTTGATTTGGGGAAAGCTCCTGAGTTCATAGCATCTGTGGCAACTGAAGGCTTAAGTAATCTCTGGACCAGCATATGTAGGTGATTATGTTAGATTTTGTTTTTACCTTTGAGCAGTTGTTTGAGATATGGATTTGGAGGAGCTATCTATCATCCCTTTGCCTTATTCTGCTGACACCTGGGCCCAGGTGTGTCTAACTACAATTTGGACCCTCTGTAGGGTAACTGAACCCATTAGGATGATTGATTCCAGGAACCAAACGTATCCAAATGATTTCCAGTGGGGAATTTCCTTGCTATCTAGCAAGCAGTTTCATCAAATGCCCACTGAACCTTTGGCAACCCAAATCAACCCAAACATTTGACAGGATTACCCCAACAGCCTAGGATAAGAAATGAAATGTATAAACTCCATAGGAGGACTAACAGAGAATGACAAAAAGTGAGCTAGATCTAGTATAATTCCATTACCATATTCAGCTTTACATCATGATGAACTTATTTCAATCAGTCTTATTTATGTGAAGTCTCTTTAGGCAGTATCGAGATCCTAGTTGGTTGTTGTGACCAATTTGTATAGCATTTTAACAGCTGATAAAGCTGTTCAGATTCATGGTCAGACTGCATGGTAGTGATTAGTGCAACATTTTGCCAAATTATTTTGACATACTTTTGGCCCATGAACTCTGTTGAAACGATTACAGTACTAATTAGAATACTACCTATGGACTTGAGCCATTTCTCTCTTGGCCTTAGAAAAGCTGCATTGTTTGTTGTCACATGGCCATGATCAATTGCCATCCTTCATAATGCAACGAGTGTTGTTTGTTATATTGAAATGCTCTCTCATAAAGTAGATATTCTGGATCCAGTGGTTTTATATAGTCACTATCCAGTCTTTAATCCTGTCTTTCTAATTAAAGTTCTCAATACATTGCTGGCAGATCAATTACAGAGCACTCTAAAAGAAACAGGTGTGGGACAGAAACAGTATTGTTTACTCAAGTAGATAAACCTTCTGGTCTCTTAGTCTTCTTGGCAGTCTTTGATTTCATTGATTATGGTATCCTTGTGTCAAGCCTCTGTGGGCTCGACAGTGACGGGAGGTGGGAGGGGGCAAGGACAGCATCTGGGGGTGTCCTGCTTCAGCAGAGGAGGCCAACAACCAACGGAAATAGCCCTTTTGTCAGAATCCAACTATATTTCATCTTTAATTATCAAATATAGAAACTCCCAATTCTGCCTTCTCTGGATTCTGCCATAAGAGGGAGAGAAGGGGGAGAACAAAGGGGCTTTATGGCCCTCACTTCCATCAGTAGACTTCTAGGGAGCTGAATGCTGAATGGGTGTTTATTGTAACCTCAAAGCGTTAGCACCAAAGAACATCACCATAACAAAGAAGGGTATTTGCCTTTCATGTAGTTATCTGAAGTCTCCATCCAGACGGAAGAAAGCATCAAAGGGGTGGAATTGTGATGCCTGAAACTATCACTGGAAGGGGGGTTGATTGGGTGGGACTACTGGGGAACCCCTTAAAACCTTGAATGGGAGGGCTTGGACCCCAAGTCCCGTCTAGCATGCCTGCAACCACTTCTTCTTAATAAAGGATTCCTGTTGGAAGAATTATTCCAAGAGTTCTGTCTTCTTAAGATGCAAAGTGGAGTGGGTCCTTACACCTTTCCTCTCCCGGTACCTGGACTATCGACGGGCAGAGCATGGTGGTGTGGCTGTTGGCTCTGTGGTTGTCCTGCTGAACAGCTGACCGGTTCTGTGGCCAGTCCGCCAAACAACAGGACACCGGAGGCCTGCAGCACAGCCTGACAAGTAGCTGATCAGTGCAGGGAAGCACCAGGACACTGGAGACCTTCAGCATGGCTCGACGAGCAGCTGATTGGCACAGGGAAGCGCATGGGACTGAGAGCCTGCAGTGCATCCTGCCTGGCTACTCTTTTTTTTTATTATTGAAAATTTTTATAAATTTTAACAAAAAAACAGAAGAATAACAATACAACAACAACATAGACAAGAAACTAAACAAAACAAAACAACCCTTTCCCTACCCCCCCAAAACACCCACTCCCTCCCCCCCCGGAGCTTCCCAGAGCAGAATATAGGCTTAATTAAAAAAAAAATAAAAAAGTTATATGAAAAAAGAGAGTATAACTAAGATATATGTATGTATATAAAAATAAAAGTTATAAAAAAGCTAAATAATATTTTTTATATCCAATTTAAATTGTATAAACTTTATCCATTTATCCCAAACAGCAAAAAATTTCTCTTGCGATTGTTCTTTTAAAAAAGCCGAAATCTTTGCCATTTCCGCCAAATAAGACACTTTAAGAAACCATTCCTGCAGAGTAGGCAAAGATTCCTTCTTCCAATATTGTCCTACTAACAGCCTTGCGGCTGTAATCAAGTTTAACATCAATATAACCTCCTTTGTGTCACAATCAGTAACTATACCTAACAAAAATAATTGTGGAGTAAATTTTACCCTCCTTCTAAAAATTCTCTGAATATTCCACCATATCTTAATCCAAAAGGCTTTTATATTTCTACACGACCACCAGATGTGATAGTAGGTGGCATCCAAACAACCACATCTCCAACATTTAGGCTGTAGGTCAGGGTACATAAAAGACATTTTTTGTGGGTCAAGGTGCCATCTATAAAACATTTTGTAAAAATTCTCCCTTAAATTCTGTGCTTGTGTAAATTTAACATTTCTCACCCAAATGGTTTCCCAGGTATCCAGTAGGACTGGTTCACCAAAATTTTGCGCCCATCTGATCATACAATCTTTAATTAATTCTGTTTCTGAATCCAATTCCACTAGAACCCCATAAATTCTCTTAATATGAGTTAGTCTTTGGTCCTTCACTTGCTTAATAAGATTTTCATCTTCTCTGAGAAAACCCACCTTACGATCCATCTTCCATCTATCTACTAATTGCCTATATTGAAACCAAGAATAAGTAATGTTTTCATGTACTAACTCTTCCAGTAGTTTTAACTGCCAATTTTGTCCATCCCATCTAAGTAACTGTGTATAAGACACCATGTCCATTTTAACCCCTCTTTTTATTCCTTCTATCGCATGCCAAGGTATAGCCCATAGTGGTGCTTTAAAATCACTTTTATAATATTTTCTCCAAACCCTAAGTAAAGAAATTCTTATGATATGAGATTTAAAAGCCCGATCCACTTTTTTATTAAATATTAAATAGGCATGCCAGCCAAAAAGTAAGTCCTATCTCTCCAAATGGAGTATCTCAAGGTTTGTTAAATTTACCCAATCACTGATTGATGTTAAAACCACCGCATCATAGTATAATTTCAAATTCGGTACCTTGAGTCCACCTCTCTCACAGAAGTCTTGCATGATTTTAAACTTAACCCTTGGCTTTTTCCCTGCCCAAATGAATTTGTTGATTCCTTTCTGCCATTCACTTAAGTTAATCTCATTTTTCAAAATCGGTAACATTTGAAACAGAAAAAGAAACTTGGGTAGAATATTCATTTTTATCACTGCAATTCTTCCCATGAGAGATAATTGCAACTTCTCCCAATTCCTCAAGTCTTTCTGTACACTGACCCACAACCTTTCATAATTATTTTTAAACAATTTTGCATTAGAAACAGATAACATCACCCCCAAATATTTTACCTTGTTGACAATTTCAAAACCCGTCAGGTTAGCCAAAATCTGCTTCTCCCGAATAGTCATATTTTTAGGTAGGATTTTAGTCTTATTAACATTAATCTTAAAACCCGAAACCGAGCCATAATGATAAATCAACTGCAATAACTTTACTACAGAATAGTTAGGTTGCGACAAAGTAACCACCAAGTCGTCCGCAAAAGCTCTTAACTTATATTCTTTTTTGTTAACTTCTATTCCTTTTATTTCCTGCGACTCTCGAATTTTAATCAACAATATTTCCAGTGTTAAAACAAACAACAACGGTGATAATGGATATCCCTGTCTAGTACCTTTCTCTATTGTAAAAACCTCTGACAAACCTCCATTAACAATAAGTTGTGCCGTTTGTTTTTGGTATATTACCGTAAGAGCTTGTAATATCTTTTCACCAAAATTCATCTCTTCAATTACTCTTAACATAAAATGCCAATTCAATTGATGAAAAGCTTTTTCAGCATCTAAAAATATCAGCCCTGCAGAAACTTGGTTATTCTTGTCTAGATATTCTAATAAATTAATAATTTGTCTAGCATTATTTTTCATATACCTACCAGTTATAAACCCAGATTGGTCTTTATGCACAAGATGATGCACAACCCTCATAAGCCTATTTACTAAAAATTTTGCAAATATCTTATAATCAACATTTAAAGGAGATATAGGTCTATAATTCTTTGGTAAAGTAAGATCTTGATCCTCTTTTGGAATCAAAGATATAAAAGCACTACGCCATGAGGGAGGAATCTCTGTAAAATGTCATTAAAAAGATCACCTAATGGTTGGATCATCTCTTCCATTAAAGCTTTATAATAAACAGATGTCAACCCATCCATACCCGGTGCTTTCCCTGGTTTCAATTGTTTAATTGCTGTCGCAATTTCCTCATTAGTAATTAAACCATTAATTTCCTGTTTCTGGTCCTCTGTCAGTTTGGGAAGGCTGGCCTCGCTTAAATATTTATTTATATCTAAGATTTGTACATTCGTAGATTTATATAATTTCTGATAGTAATCTAAAAAAGATTTCTTAATCAATTCCTTCTGAAACACTAATTTGCCCTTATAGTTTATTTTGTCTATTATTCTCTGTCTCTGTTTCTTTCTTAGTTGATAGGCCAACCATCTCCCTGGTTTATTAGCATTACAAAATGTATTTTGTTTCATAAACAATAAATTAGTTGCGGATTGATCCGCCATCAACATATTAAATTGTGTTCTTAACAACTTTATAGATTCTTTAATCCTTTCATTTGAGGGATTTAAAATCAAAGACTTTTCTTTTAATTTAATTTCATCTTCCAATTCTTTACGTTTCTGAGTCTGCTTTTGCCTATGAAAGTTATTCATTTTTATCAGGATCCCACGCATGAATGCTTTACCTGCATCCCATATCATTGATATTGAAGTCCCCTTATACATATTTAAAGCAAAATAATCCTTTAAACACTCCTTTAACTTTTGAACATTCTTTTCTTGTCTGAATAAGTTCTCATTCACCCTCCAAGATCTTCTCTCCTCTTTTTCTTGAATCAGCTCCATCCAAACTGGACTATGATCCGTCAGCGACCTAGGAAAAATCTTAACATTCTTTACTCTATTATATACATCCGTTGTGATAAAAAAAAAGTCAATTCTTGAAAAGGATTGGTGTCTATCTGAAAAGAAGGTAAAGTCTCTCTCCTCTTGATTACATTCCCGCCAATAATCCCTTAATTCCCAGTCCTCTTTCATGTCAAAAAAGGCTTTAGGTAGTTTTGCCTGTTTAAAAAGAGGAGAAGAACCTTTCTTGTCCCTTTGTCTATCTAAGACACCATTCCAATCACCCATTAATACCACGGATCTGTAGTCCAGCAAAATTATTTTTTGATGTAGCAATCTATAAAATTGTTCCTGTTGCTGATTTGGTGCATAAAGTCCCACTATAAGTATTTTCTTACCATATAAACCAAGTTCAATCATCACGTATCTTCCTTGGGGATCTGATTCTACCAGACAAGCTGGTAAATTTTGCTTCACATAAATAACCACTCCCCCCTTTTTCCCAGGAGCAGAAGATACAAAATGAGATCCCAGACGGGCGTTAACTAAATATTTTTGATCTTTAAGTAGAATATGAGTTTCCTGTAGGCAAATAATATCATTATTATGTTGCTTTAAGTAGTAAAAGATTTTCTTTCTTTTCTGAGGGGAATTTAGACCGTTAACATTCCAGGTCAGGAACTTTGCCATCTCCCTTGGCCAGAAGCCTGGAGAAGACTACCTGGAGGTCTGCCATTGCTGTATGTGTTGCAGAACTCTTGGGTCTTGCTCCTCCCACCGGCAGTGAAACACTATCTGAAGAAGATTCTTTAATCTCTTTCTTTTGTTGCTCCTTTTCCTTGCGTCTATGTGCTGCACGGGTCATCCTCTGCTCTTTAACCTCTGTTTGACGTTGCCCTTCAGCTTGCCACTTCCCAGCAGAGATCAGACCTAATGCTTCAGATTGCTGTTCCAGCTCTTTACCACTCAAGGGTTTCTGAACAGATGAAGCTGAGCCTGCACCCAGGACCGTATTATAAAACTCTTTAGCTTTAACAACCGTATTCAACCTGTAACGCATCCCCGCATGGCTCAAACGATGCCCATCGGGATCTCCCATCTGAATGGCATCAATCTTGCTTTAAGTTCATTAGCTAAGAAAGCAAAATCTTTCCTGTTTCTTAAGATTTTTGATGTGATTTCCTTTAAAATGATAACATCTTGGGCAGCAATCTGGAATCTCTTATTATAAAAAGCTTGTATAATGTCATTGCGCAGAGACTTCTTTGTGAAATAAATCACAACATCTCTAGGCAAATTCTTTTGCTTCGCAATCCAAGAATTAACTCTATAAATTTTTTCCATTTCTCTGCGTAATTCTCCTTTATCCATATTCAGAGCAACAGCTAGATCACTAAGCACCATCTCCATCAGATCTTGATTCATGTCTTCCTTGAGACCCCTGATCCTCAGGGCGTGCTCCATCTCCCTATACTGAGACATAAGGATATCTACTTGTGAGATCTCCATCTTGCTTTCCATATCTTGAAATTTATCCTCAAAAAAATCAACTTTATCAGCAACTTCCTCCACTCTCGAGTCCAGCTTCACCACCATCGAAGCCAAACCTGATACGGCTGTAACTATATCTTGCCGCAAAATGGTATTATTATCTTCTAATAAGTCCTTCATTTCATTTAATTCCTCTTTGATTTCAGATTTAATCTGTACAGCAAGTTGCTTCATTTCATCTCTAATTTGGGATACAGCATCTCCCATTATGTTTTTAATCTCTTGTGCAGACAGGCCTGGTGGAGGAGGAGAGGGTGGTGGCTGGGTCGGTGGTACATGTTTAGGTTGTTGTTGTTGTTGTTGTGCAGTTAAGGTTGTGGGAGAGGAAACCACCTTAGGTAGTATAGAAGGTGGTTGTCTCTTTGAAGCCATTTTTTAAAACGCAGTTCTCTCTTCCCTTCTCCCCAAAAAAAGAGGGAGGGGAGAAATAGAAGTTAAAAAGAACAAAAGTACTGTAATCCTTAAAGTTCCAAGTTCCAAAAAAAAGAAGAAATCAAGAGAGAAATCCAAAGCCAAGAACAAAAAAATCAAAAGCAATCATTTAAATCCGATACTTTCCAAGAAAAATAAGAACAAAGAGACAAAAGAAAAAAAAGAAAAAAAAGCCGAACACTTTCAAAACGCCATCTTATTTTCTCTCTCTGTGCCAGCAAAAAAGAACAAAGGAGAAATAACCAAAACTAACTAGAAAAAGAAAATAAAGCACTAAACTATATAAAAGAAAATCCTTTAAACCGCTCTGTCCGCTTCTAAAGTTACTCACCGAAACTCTGTAACCACGGAGATAGAAGCGGCAGTTTCTTTTGCTTCCGAAGAAGCAAAAACAGCTGGGAGGCGGAGATCAGCAGGAGCTCCGAGGGAACACTCCTTCCACCCCCTCTAGGAAAAAATCCAGAGGGGGTACAGGGGTTCTACCTCTACTCCTGCGTTCTCTACCCCTTCCCTTTGCCCGGGAAGGGGATTCCGAGCCGCGGGCCAGCTGATGCACGCTGTGCTCCGCGGCTCCTGCCTGGCTACTCTTATCACCTTGCATACTGGATGTTGGTAAGGTGGGTGGGGGGTGGGGCCTGGCTGGAAAATGCATATGGAAGGCACTGGGAGGCTATTGATCCCAGCATGGACTTTGTTTGTTGTTTATATGACTAAATGCATGCCAAAAGTTCCATTATTAAATTCAGCCATCTGTGAACTCATCGACTTGTGTTTTCTTGGAGCCAGGAGTTTGGCAAGGACTTTTGACAGAAAGTCAGTGCTCAACTCTATTTGTCCCTACCCATTACCCATTTTCAGGTACCGGGAAAATGGTTGAGGGCACTCAGGAGTTGGGGGCCTGTGGGCAAAAGGGGAGAGCCAGCTGAGGCTAGGGTGGCAGCACCAACTCCAGATGACAATGCCCAGCCAGTAGTGTGGCCCAAAGTGCATGAGGTCCAACCCGTAGACCAGGCAAGTGACAAACGGGGGGTCCGGGGATGGCGCAGGAGGCAGGAGCCTCAGGAGAATGGTAGCATAGTTCAGCTGTCACCAGCCTGGCAGCTGGCCCACTACACATGCCAGGAGCCTCGGGCCACCCAATGATGGAGTGGAGGCAGAGCACCTAATGGACAACAATGAGGGGGACTAGAGCGAGTCTATAGCTCCAGGGTGGAATACGGTATGATTGTATTATTTTATTGTTTTATTGTTAGATGATTGTTTTAATTTTGTACGCCGCCCTGAGTCCTTTGGGATTGGGCGGCATATAAATAAAATTAAATAAATAAATAAATAAATACAATGGACATTCTGCGGGAGCAGTTTGTAGAGGCAGGGTTCCAAGATCCCCCCTTGTGGCCGTGTTGGGAGATGGGCCCCGAGCTGATGTCATAGCCACGAATAGAACCACAGCCAACCGAGCCAGGGCAGACCTGGTTTCGGTTGGCCAGTCCGAAACTGAAATTGGATGCCGGCTATGTTCTTTTTCTTTTCTTTTTGTTTAACAAAATTTTATTAAATTTATATAGATAAGGAAAAATAGGAACAATACAGGTATGGTAAGGGGAGGGGTGGAAGGAAAGGGGAAGGGAAAGATAATAAGGAATTAGGGTAAAATAAGGATAGGTACAATCACATATTTCAACAAACAAGCTACCGTCCGGATCATAATAATGAGTAAATATCATATTCAACCATTTTTACCGAAGCTTAGACTATAACATATTAAAAACAATTAGTAAACAAATACATTGATCTATTAAGTAAACACTGCTAATAAAATCTCAAAAAATCCTAACAATCAAAAGTAACAAATGAAAATCAGTAAATCAGGCAAAATAATCATATCATCAAAATGTCAGTTAGAACTCGATTAAAAATCAGTCATCTATTCTAAAATATTGAATCCTTCAAGTTCTAACATGTCTCTAACCACTGATAAAAAATTTCCCAAGTTCTAAAATAAATTGAATCATCTTTTTCTTTCATTTCTAATGTTAATCTATTCATTTCTGCACACTCTAAAATTTTAATAATTATAATCTGGTCAAATGGTAAAGTCTCATTTTTCTAAAATTGGGCAAATACTATCCTTGCAGCTATTAAAACATGCAATATCAAGTGGTCATTTTCTTTACCATAATTAGGTCTTAATATTCCTAACAAAAACAATTCCGGTTTAAATTCTATCTGTAGTTTCATCATCTTTTCCAGCCATCTATGAATCTTAGACCAGTATTTCTTAACATTGGGGCATATCCACCAGACATGATAATAAGTTCCTGGCTGTTGTTTACATTTCCAGAAAATATCCGAAACATTTTAAAACATTTTCGATAAGCAAACTGGTGTCATATGCCATCTATAAAACATCTTATATAAGTTTTCTTTATATGCTACCGCTTTTATAAGCTTAAAATTTTTATCCCAAAGTTTTTGCTAGTCTTCCAAATCTATAGAATGTCCAAAGTTCTCTGCCCATACTATCATTGTTTCTTTCACTTGTTTTTCTTCCATCTTCCAGTTTAAAAGAAATTTATAGAGTTTTCTAATCAAATTCTCATCTGTTTTTAACAAAATTTTATCTAATGGAGTCTGTTCTTTGTAAAAACCTGTCGATTTTATCTTTTTCGTATCTTGTTTGTTTTTGCAAATAGGACCACCATATAAAGTCAATACCTTGTAGTTGTAAAGTTTGCCTGTCCTTAAGTTTTCCCTCTTTGTCTAAAATGTCTTTATAACTAACCAGTTTGTCATAATTAATCAGATTTGGATAAGCAAATTGTTGGAATATTCATGAGCAGGAAGAGTCATGTGGTAACTCAGTCAGCCAATGTGAAGAAAGTGCTACTGAGTCTGTGCAAAAGGGTATTGAGTTAGGAGCTGGATTTCCAGTCTCAGGTTTGTATCTGTATCTCTCTGTAAGAAGTCTTCAATTGAGCTATGTTGCTGTAAAGAAGAATGTATGGTATTGTAAATATTTTGATATAAATATAAAGAAGTTATTTTGAATCAGCTAAATGCAGCCAACTGTGAGAGCTTCTGATTTATTTTTTTCACCAATAGAGAAATTAAAATTCTCTAACAGGTTATGGGCCCAGAGCTTACTAAGAACTGCATTGTAATTTAAAGCTGAAGAAATTACCTGTGTTTAGAAAGTATAAGAACAAGGCAGAATTACCAGAATGGCAGCAATGGAATTTAAGAAAAACTGTGTGCCTCGTTTGGGCCAGAAGAATTACATTGTGTGGGCTGCTAAAATGGAATGTCTGCTCAAAGCAAAAGAGCTGTGGTATATTGTAGAAAATCCACCACACGTATTTGCAGCTGTTGATCAGAAAAGTCATGATCAAGCAATGGCTTATCTCATCTTGAATTTAGATGATGAACAATTTCTAAATGTTGCAAATTTAAAGATTGCAAAGGAGATTTGGTTGAAATTGAGAGTTGTGCACTTGAATGTTTCTGCATGCAATATAGTGCAATTGTCAAGAAAACTTTACAGGGCCTGTTTTCAACCAGGTGAATCTGTGGAACAGCATTTAAATAAAATGCAAAGTTTATTTTTGGACTTAGAACAACATGGGATTAAATTCCCTGAGTCCCAGAAGGTTTTATTGGTGTTGAACAGTTTAGATAAAACCTGGGACACAATTTCTGCCATATTTGAGTGTAAAGAAGAGCAAGACTTAAAGTTTGAGGCTTTAAAGGCATGTTTGCTTAATGAAGAAAAAAAGCGCCATTTTAGAAGCAGCCACAGGGAGATGAAATTCCTGAGGAGGGGGTCCAGACTCAAGTCTCCAAAGAAGAAACATTTTGCAGGCAGAGAGCTAAGCAAAAAAAGAATTGCTACATTTGTGGAGAAAAGACACATCTGAAAAGGAACTGTTTGCAAAGGAACAATTTTCAGCAAAGGACATTTGTGGAAGCAAAAAGGACTGATTTGCAAAAGAAACATTTTGGTGTTGCAAAAGTTTACTATAGCAACAACAGAGACAAGTAGCTAATAGATAGTGGGGCAAGTCAAACAATTGACTCTGAATTATTTTGCAGGTTTGTTCCAGTAGCACAAAAAGTTCAATGTTCCCATATATTTAAGAATGTTGCAGAGTATGATTCATGTGTTCATCTTCTACATAGAAGACTTGGCCTGCAAGCTTTAAGGCTATGCAGCAAATGCAAGATTTTGCAAAAGGGCTAAATTTGAAGGGATGCAAAACATATTTGGACTGTGCATATGCAAAGCATCGAAGTCAAAGGCATTCCCAGTTAGTAAATGTAGCACAAGACAAACAAAAAAAGTTCTAGAACTGGTCCATGCAGATCTGGTGGGACCTATGCAAGCCAGTTTGGGAGGAGCAAAATATGCACTGGTAATGGTTGATGATTATAGCAGGTATAGTTTTTACTACTTGCTTAGAGCAAAGACAGAGGTGCTACAACAATTCAAACAGTGGGTAAGTTTTGTAGAGAGAAGGTACAGACAACAAGTGTGTCAGTTGCAAACTGACAGAGGTACTGAATTTATGTCAAAAAAATTCCAACAATGGTTGGGGCAATTGGGGATAAGACACAGACGTGCAAATCCTTACACAGCAGCAGAGAACGGTGTAGCTGAAAGGAGGAATGGTGTTTTGCAAACAATGAAAGATTCATTATTAGAGGATTCTGGTATGAGCAGGTCATATTGGGGAGAAGCCATATTGACTGCCAATTATATAGTTAACAGGCTGTGGAATTCCTCCATTAATAATACTCCATATGCCATTCTATATGGGAGAAAGCCATCACTGGCACATTTGAGAATTTTTGGAAGTACTGCATGGGTACATATTCCGAAAGCAATCAGAAGAAATGGATAGCAAAAGGCAAGAAAGCTCAGGTTTGTGGGCTATGAGCCAGGGTCAAAAAGATATCGCTTTAGCGATGGAAGTAAAAGAATTGTAATTTCAAGGTCTGCTAATTTTGCAGACCAAAATTGGGACAGAATTAATGCAAATTCTGAGTATGTCTCACTTAATGACGGTGATCTATTTAACTACAATAACTCATCTAATGATAAAAAAATGATTATTGAAGATGTCAATGTTCAGGGAAGAGAGGCTGAACAAGACATGAAACCAGAAAGACTTGAGACACAGGAGCAGTTAATACCACGTAGGTCAGAGCAATGAAATAAAGGAATTCCGCCTGACAGGTATTCTGCCAGCAAGATAAAGGTTTGCAATGTGTGGTATGAGCCAAGAAGTTATAAAGAGATGTTGGCATTAAAAGCTGAACAAGAAAGATGGAAGAAGGCCATGGATAAAGAGATGAAATCCATGGGAGACCAAGAAGTATTTAAATCAGTGACTTTGCCACAGGGAACCAAAGCTGGGGGTTGTAAGTGGGTATATAAGAAAAAGGTATTGCCAAATAATGATGTACAGTTGTTGCAAGATTTAAATATTAATGTAAAAGAATCTGTAAAGGTATTTGAAGACAATGCTGCCTATATGTTATTGTTGTTAATTGCGAAGTCGTTTCCGACCCATCGCGACCCCATGGACAACGTTCCTCCAGGTCTTCCTTTCCTCTACCATCTTCTGGAGTCCATTTAAGTTCACACCTACTGCTTCAGTGACTCCATCCAGCCATCTCATTCTCTGTCATCCCGTTCTTCAATTGCCCTCAATCTTTCCCAGCATTAGGCCCTTTTCCAGTGAGTCCTTCCTTCTCATTAGGTGGCCAAAGTATTTGAGTTTCAACTTCAGGATCTGGCCTTCTAAAGAGCAGTCAGGGTTGATCTCTTCTAGGACTGACCGGTTTGAACGCCTTGCAGTCCAAGGGACTCGCAGGAGTCTTCTCCAGCACCATAAGTTCAAAGGCCTCAATTCTTTGGCGCTCAGCCTTTCTTATGGTCCAACTTTCACAGCCATACATTGCAACTGGGAAAACCATGGCCTGGACTATACGCACTTTTGTTGGCAGGATGATGTCTCTGCTTTTTAGTATGCTGTCTAGATTTGCCATAGCTTTCCTCCCCAGGAGCAAGCGTCTTTTAATTTCTTGGCTGCAATCCCCATCTGAGGTGATCTTTGAGCCCAGAAAAATAAAATCTGTCACTACCTCCATTTCTTCCCCATCTATTTGCCAGGAACTGAGAGGGCCGGATGCCATGATTTTGGTTTTCTTAATGTTGAGTTTCAAGCCAACTTTTGCACTCTCCTTCTTCACCCGCATGAAGAGGCTCTTTAGTTCCTCTTCACTTTCTGCCATTAGAGTGGTATCATCTGCATATCTTAGGTTATACAGTATACAGCCTTGCCGGATTCCTTTTCCAATTTTGAACCAATCAGTGGTTCCGTGTCCAGTTCTCACTGTTGCTTCTTGACCCGCATATAGGTTTCTCAAGAGACAAATGAGATGGTCTGGTACTCCCATCTCTTTAAGAACTTGCCACAATTTGTTGTGATCCACACAATCAAAGGCTTTTGCATAGTCAATGAAGCAGAAGTAGATGTTTTTCTGGAACTCCCTAGCTTTCTCCATGATCCAGCGTATGTTGGCAATTTGATCTCTAGTTCCTCTGCCTCTTCGAAATCCTGCCTGTACTCCTGGAAGTTCTCGATCCACATACTGCTGGAATCTAGCTTGTAGGATTTTAAGCATAACTTTACTAGCATGTGAAATGAGTGCAATGGTGTGATAGTTTGAACATTCTTTGGCATTGCCTTTCTTTGGAATTGGAATGTAAATTGACCTTTTCCAATCCTGTGGCCAATGTTGAGTTTTCCAAATTTGCTGGCAAATTGAGTGTAGCACTTTTACTGCGTCATCTTTTAAGATTTTGAATAGCTCAGCTGGAATAGTGTCACCTCCACTAGCTTTGTTGTTGCTCAGATTTTCTAAGGCCCATTTCACTTCACATTCTAGGATGTCTGGTTCGAGGTCAGTGACCATCTCACTGTGGTTATCTGGGACGTTAAGTTCATTCTTGTATAGTTCTTCTGTGTAGTTTTGCCATCTCTTCTTAATCTCTTCTGCCTCTGTTAGGTCCCTGCCATTTGGGTCCTTTATCATGCCTATCTTTGCATGAAACGTTCCTTTCATATCTCCAATTTTCTTGAAGAGATCTCTGGTCCTCCCTATTCTGTTGTTTTCTTCTATTTCTTTGCACTGTTCATTTAAGAAGGCATTCTTATCTCTTCTAGTTACTCTCTGGAATTCTGCATTCAATTGGGTGTATCTTTCTCTTTCTCCTTTGCCTTCCGCTTCCCTTCTTTCCTCAGCTATTTGCAAAGCTTCCTCAGACAGCCATTTTGCTTTCTTGCATTTCTTTTTCTTTGGGATGGTTTTAGTTGCTACCTCTTGTACAATGTTGCGAACTTCCATCCATAGTTCTTCAGGCACTCTGTCTATCAGATCTAATTCCTTAAATCTATTTGTCACCTCTACTGTATATTCATCAGGAATATGATTTAGTTCATACCTGAGTGGCCTAGTGCTTTTCCCTACTTTTTTCAATTTAAGCCTAAATTTTGCAACGAGAAGCTCATGATCTGAGCCACAGTCAGCTCCTGGTCTTGTTTTTACTGACTGTATAGAGCTTCTCCATCTTTGGCTGCAGAGCACATAGTCAATCTGATTTCTATGTTGACCATCTGGTGATGTCCATGTGTAGAGCCGTCTCTTGGGTTGTTGGAAAAGAGTGTTTGTTATGACCATCGTATTCTCTTGACAAAATTCTATTAGCCTGTGCCCTGCTTCATTTTGTACTCCAAGGCCAAACTTGCCTGTTATTCCGGTTATCTTTTGGCTTCCTACCTTAGCATTCCAATCCCCCATGATGATAAGGACATCATTTTTTGGTGTTAATTCTATAAGGTGCTGTAGGGCTTCATAGAACCGGTCAATTTCATCCTCTTCAGCACCAGTGGTTGGGGCATAGATTTGGACTATTGTGATATTGAATGGTTTGCCTTGGATTCGAATTGAGATCATTCTGTCATTTTGGGGATTGTATCCCAGTATTGCTTTTCCTATTCTTTTATTGACTATGAAGGCTACTCCATTTCTTCTGAGGGATTCTTGCCCACAGTAGTATACCTGATGGTCATTTGAATTAAATTCACCCATTCCTGTCCATTTTAGTTCGCTGATTCCTAAGTTGTCGATGTTCAGTCTTGTCATCTCTTTTTTGACTATGTCTAGTTTGCCTTGATTCATGGATCTTACATTCCAGGTTCCTATGGAGAAAAAATCTTTACAGCATCCGAATTTCCTTTCACCACCAGATATATCCACAGCTGAGCGTCCTTTCAGCTTTGCCCAGTCGCTTCATTCTTTCTGGCGCTACTAGTACTAGCCCTCTTCCCCAGTAGCATATTGGACACCTTCCGACCTAAGGGGCTCATCTTCCAGCATCATATCTTTTTGCCTTTTACTACTGTCCATGGGGTTTTCATGGCAAAAATACTGGAGTGGTTTGCCATTTCCTTCTTCAGTGGATCACATTTTGTCAGAACTCTCTGCTATGACCTGTCCATCTTGGGTGGCCCTGCACAGCATAGCTTATAGCTTCATTGAGTTAAGCAAGCCCCTTCGCCACGACAAGGCAGTAATCCATAAAGGGGATATATGCTTGTATAAAAATGGCAACTGGTGACAGGGTGAAGAACAGAAGTAAACATGTAGACATTAAGTATTGTAATGTCAGGGAAGCTGTAAAAGGAAAATTGATTAGTTTACATCATTGTTCTTCTGAGGATAATTTGGCAGACATGATGACTAAACCATTGGGTAGTGTTTACTATGGAGAATGTATTAAGTCAATAGGTCTGATGTCTCTTCCTGTCATGAAGGGAGGAGTGTTTGAATATTCATGAGCAAGAAGAGTCATGTGGTAACTCAGTCAGCCAATGTGAAGAAAGTGCTACTGAGTCTGTGCAAAAGGGTATTGAGTTAGGAGCTGGATTTCCAGTCTCAGGTCTATCTCTGTATCTCTGTGTAAGAAGTCTTCAATTGAGCTATGTTACTGTAAAGAAGAATGTATGGTATTGTAAATATTTTGATATAAATATAAAGAAGTTATTTTAAATCAGCTAAATGCAGTCAACTGTGAGAGCTTCTGATTTATTTTTTCACCAATAGAGAAATTAAAATTCTCTAACACAAATGCTTCCATTGTTGAAAGCCACTCAGGTATTTTCATATATATATTATGTTTAATTTTCTCCCATTCTGAAAGTAGTACATTTCTTATCACGTGATTTTGAAAGTACTTATGTGCTTTAGATTTCTCGTACCATATAAAAGCATGCCAACCTAACTGAAGGTTGTGTCCCTCTAAATAAAGCAATCTTTTATTTCTCAATACAATCCATTCTTTAAAATAGCCGCTTGATAGTAAAGTCTCCAATCTGAAAGTCCAAAGCCCCCTCTATCCTTAGATTCTTGTAACAATTTACATTTGATTCTTGCTTTCTTTTTTTGCCATATAAATCTTAAAATCATTGCATTTATATCATCCAAAAAATTCTTAGTAAGTTTGATAGGCACTGTTTGAAATAGGAAAATTAGCTTTGGTAAAATATTCATCTTAATCGTCGCTATTCTTCCTAGAAGTGATAATTGAAGATTTTTCCATCTTTCCAAGTCTATTTTTATTTGTTTCGTTAATCTCTCATAATTATCTTTTTAGTATAGTATATTTCGCCGTTAAATAAATACCCAAATATTTGACTTTTTTAATTATTTGAAGATTTGTCATTTTAGCGAGTTGAATTTTCTGTTTGTCTGTTAAGTTTTTTGTTATTACTTTAGTCTTTTCCCTGTTTATTTTCAGACCAACCACTTCTCCAAATTTCTCAATTTTCTGCAAGAGTTTGTCAGCTATTTGCAATGGCTCCTCTAGAATGAAGACCAAGTCATCCACAAAGGCCTGTAGTTTATATTTCTGGTCTTTAATCTCCAGACCTTTAATTTCTGTATCTTGTCTGATATTTCTTGCCAGAACCTCTAATGTAAGAATAAACAACAGAGGAGACAACGGGCATCCCTGTCTAGTGCCTTTTAAAATCTCAAATCCATTTGTGTAATCTCCATTTAAAAGTATTCTTGCTGTTTGTTTCTTATAAATTTCTTGAATTGCTTTGTTAAAATTTTCACCAAAGTCCATTTCTTGAAATTGTTGAAACATAAATTGCCAATTTAAGTTATCAAAGTATTTTTGTACATCAAGGAATATAAGTGCCATCTGGTTCCCTGGATGGATTTCATAGTATTCCAAGACATTTAAAATGATCCTCAAGTTGTTCTTTATCTGTCTTTTTGGTAGGAAACCGTTTTGGTCTGGGTGTATAAATTCATTCAAAAAGGTTTTCATTCTTTCTGCCATTATTGCAGCAAAGATTTTATAATCCACATTTAGTAGCGATATTGGTCTGTAATTTTTAATTAGTGTATGATCAGTATCTTCTTTAGGTATCAAAGTAATATTAGCTTCAGTCCATGAATCCGGTATTTTTGTCTGTGTAAAAACTTCATTACTTAAGTCTTTCAAAGTTGGAGTTATAATATCTTGTAACGCTACATAGAATTCAGCAGGAAGACCATCAGGTCCTGGTATTTTATCTTTCTTTTGCTTTTTTATTGCCTCCGTAATCTCCATCATTGAAACATTCTCGTTTAAACTCTGACGCATATTCTCAGGAACCTTTGGGAGATTTGCTTCTTTTAAATAAGCCTGAATTACATCTTTAGAAACCGTCTCCACCTTATAAAGTGTCTCATAGTACTCCTTCGTAATTTTTTTCATTAAGTCATTGTGACATTGTAGGTCACCGTCCGTATCCCGTAGCTTAGTTATTAATCTTTTTTCTCTTTCTTTTTTTAATCTATATGCCAGCCATCTCCCAGGTTTATTAGCATTTTCAAAAAAAATTCTGTTTGGACCTTTTAAACTGTTGTGCCATTGTATTTATCTCAAGTAAGTTTAACTTATGTTTTAATAGTTCCATTTGTATTTTCAACTTTTTCTTTTGAGGGTCTGATTGTAATTCAGCTTCCAACATACTAAGTTGTTCTTTCAATCTATGTTGAGCAAGTTTCTTTTCTTTATTCTTTTTAGCAAGATAAGTTATGGCCAAACTCTAAAATATGCTTTTGCCGTGTCCTATACAATTTGAATCGAGGTTTCTTCTTTTTTATTGACTTTAAAAAAGAATTCCATTTCTTTTGTTGCGAATTGTAAAAACTCCTTTTCTTTCAATATTGATTTATTCAAGGACCATCTCAGTCTTTTCTTAAGTCCTTTCCAGGTCATTTTCATTGAATTATGGTCTGCCCAAATGTTAGATTTTATTTCAATTTCTTGTATCATGGCCTTTAAGTCCAAAGAAGTCCATATGATGTCAATTCTTGAGCACGATTTATGTCTATTAGAATAAAAGGTATATTTTTTCCGGATACATCTCTCTCCAAACGTCCTGTATACAAAGTTCATTTTTGATTCTTAGAAAGGATTTAGGTAGAATATTACTTCCTTTTTCCTCCTGTTTACAACTTTTATAGTTCCATACTGAATCAACAATTGCGTTAAAGTCTCCAAGTATGCACAAGCTATGGTAATTTAAATCCACCAGTTTATCATATAATTGCTGAAAGAATTGATCTTGCTTCTCATTGGGAGCATATATCGCAACCATCAATATTTGTTTTTGATTCCATGTAATCTTGATTATCAGTATTCTTCCCTCTTCATCAGCATAAATTTGTTTTGAATCCATCTTTTCTTTTATATATAGAGCTATCCCTCTTTTCTTTTGTGATGTCAAGGACAAATAAAGTTTACCAAGTTTTGATTGTTCAAGTATTCTAGAATATTGTAACTTAATGTGTGTCTCCTGGAGACAAAATATATCCATTTTTAGCTTTTGTAGTCTCTGAAATATTTTACTCCTTTTTGATGGGGAGTTAAGACCATTTATATTTATTGAAAGAATTCCAATTTCCTCCATAGTTTCAGTTGTGTCAAGATCTCAATTTTCTAGGAGAGCTTATCTGTCTCTGATCTTTAGGCCTCACATCTTCCTTTGGTTGAGTCTTTTTAGGTGCTTCTTCCTCTGTTTGTTTCGATGTTCCTGCAGTCATTTCTTCTGGTTTCTTAGGTTCCGCCTCACCTCTCTCCAAGAAGTCTCTATGATTATTAAAGAAGTCCTCTGCTTGTTGTGGGGTGTTCAATCTATATCTTTTTGTGTCCCAAAAAATTAATAGTCCTTCTGGGATCAACCATTTGAAGTTCACTCCTTTACTGATCAATTTCCTCATTAAGAATGGTATTCTCTTCAAGCTTCTCTAATTCTTCTTGGGATCTGTTTGAGAACTACCAAATCTTTATCTTTGTATTTCAGAGGTTGGTCCTTCACTAGTCTCAGGATCTCATCCCGTACTGCTCTTTTGCTGAATCTAACATGAACTTCCCTAGGCACTCTATTTCTTCTTGCATAATATGAATTCACTCTATAGACTTGATCAACTTCTCTTTTGATTTGATCCATTTCCATTCCAAGCAAGTCCGCCAATAACTCAGTCATCAATAAGTAACAAGTTCTCATCACTCTCTTCTATCACATTTTGGAATCTTAGAAAATATGATGTGCGTTCAAACTCCATCATTGCCATACTTTCTTCCAGCTCCGCGTTAGATTGTGCCAATCTCTGATTTTCATCTTGGAGAGCCTTTAATTTCTGGTCTATTACTACTGACTTGTCTTCAATATTTTGCATTTGTTGTTGAGTGTCTGACATTGCCTGTTGAAAGGATTCCATTTTTTGATCCATCTTAAGCAGATCATTTTTCAAATCTTCAAGATCCTTTTTCATTTCCATTTTAGAATCCATAATTGCCTGGAGAATGGCTTGCATATCCTTCTGCTGCATGTCTGGCTGTAAAAAGGTTGTAATTGATTTTTGAAGCACTGGACTAACTGAGGTTGATGCAGGAGCAGAGGATCCCTTCCTTGCCCCTTTCGCCAAGTTTGAAACACTCATCTTGATTATTGTATTTATTGTATTTATTTATAATCCAACGGCTATGTTCTTGATACTCTGCAGGTGAGAGGCCCCACCCAAAGTGCATTCTTGCCCATTCCAGCAGAATGACCACAGGCCACGTGGGAAAGCAGCTTGCTGTTGGATCCAAGCAGGGGCCCCACCAGGTGGCCAGTTCCGGTGGCCGGAACATCAACCCAGAGGGGTGTAGGCCCCAGGGAATAGCGCCCTCTGCCTGATGTTGATGCCCTACAATGTCCGGGATGGCTCTTGGGGTCTTGGCCCCAGGCAAAGCCCTATATGGGGAGGCCCCCTGGGTTGTTGCAACAGGTAGCGGGCCTGACCTGGCCATGGAAGGATATAGCCATGGACTTCATCATGGAGCTGCCAGAGAGCCATGCATGTATGGTTATATGGACAGTCTTTTCTAAGCAGGCCCATTTCGTTCTGTGCAAGGGGTTGCCATCTGCTCAAAAGCTGGCCAACCTGTTCATCACACAGGTGTACCGCCTGCATGGGTGCCCTGATGGATCATATCGGACCAGGAAGTGCAGTTCACTGCTCGCTTCTGGCAGGAGTTTGTCTGCTTCATTAGATAGTCCCAAGGACTCAGCTCAGCTTTTCATCCCAGTGTCAATGGGGCAGCCGAACGGGCCAACACAGTGGTGAAACAGTACCTGCGATGTTATGTCTCCTACCAACAGACGGACTGGGTTGATATATTACCGTTAGCTGAAGTGGCATATAATAATGCAGTCCACAGCAGTACCGGATTCACACCCTTCCGGGTGGTACATGGGATGGAATTTGTCCCAATTCCCAAGTGCCCTCAGTTGGACCCCTCTCCGTGCCAGCCCCAGGACTGGATAAATCGCATATGAGAGGTCTGGGAGACTGTAAAAAGAGCCCTACTAAAAGCAGAGGAGGCCTTAAAGGCACAGACCGATAATAAACAAGCACCACAAAAGCCCTTCAGGTGGGAGATATGGTGTACCTGTCAACCAAGTACCTGTGCCTGAAAATACCCTGTAAAAAGTTAGGGCCAAAATTCATAGGCCCATTCCGGGTTACACATTAACCTACTGAAAGCAATGGAAAGGTCCTCCTTTAGATCCATGAAACAGGTACCGGGTCCTGTTGCAGGGGACCATTATGAGATCCAAGAGGTGTTAGACTCCCGTGTCCAACGGGGTTTTTGCAGTACCTGGTACTGTGGAAAGGGTACCCTGTGACGGAGGCCTCCTGGGTGGGGGAAGCAGACATAAAAGCCCCCCAGTTGTTGCAACGTTTCCACCGATGGTGTCCCCATAAGCCAAGGGGGAGTTTGGCTGTATCATCCACCACAGCCCAGGATTAATCACACATTTCTCCTTACCTTCCAGGTGGAGACCTGGTAGAGGGGGCTGCTTGTCAAGCCTCTGTAGGCTCGACACTGATGGGAGGTGGAAGGGGACAAGGACAGTGTCTGGGGGCATCCTGCTTCGACGGAGGAGGCCAGCGACCAATGGTGACAGCCCTTCTGTCTCCTGGTACCTGGACTATCGACGGGCAGAGTGCAGCGGTGTGGCCATTGGCTACATGGTCATCCCACCAAACAGCCGATCGGCTCTGCAGCCAGCCCGCCGAACAGCTGTTCAGTGCAGGGTAGCACTAGGACACCAGAGGCCTGTAGCATGGCCCAACAAGCAGTTGATTGGCACAGGGAAGCACACGGGGCTGGGAGCCTGCAGTGCGTCCTGCCTGGCTACTCTTATCGTCTTGCACACCGGATGCTGGTTAGGTGGGGGCGTAGGGCTTGCCTGGGAAACACATATGTAAGGTGCTGGGAGGCGATTGCTCCCAGCACCGACTTTGTTTGTTGTTTATATGACTAAAGACAAGCCAGAAGTTCCATGATTAAATCCAGCCACCTGTGAACTCACCAACTTGTGTCTTGTTGGAGCCAGGGGTGTGTGAGGACTTTTGACACCTTGTGGACCTCCATTAAACTACAAGCATCAGAAGACTTATTGTAATAGAGTTCATGCTCCTATACCATATCCATAAACAGACAATCCCAATAGCTAGTAGCAGAGGGGGAGATATTGAATCAGTAACATTTTTTGTGGGGTGCCAGAGAAGTCAGTCCTCTGTCCCTAATTTTTTACAGCTCATGATGTCACTAGGAAAAACCATCCAACACTTGAGATATAAAATCATCAGTATATTGATTATATCCAGCTTTATATTGTTATCCAGTGGCTATTGCAGGCTGATATCCTAGCTTAGTATCTTGAAGCTGTCAAAAATTAGAATAAGATGGTTGAACCTAAATAGACAAGATGGAGGTACTATTGTCCAGTAAGGTCCTAATCCTATATTGTCTCTTGATGGCAAAGTGTCATTAAAAGAGTGGATCAATGATTTTGTGTACTTATAGTTCCTCCTACACCAGCGATGAAGCTGTAGCCAGGGAACCTTTGCCGGACTCCAGCTATACATCAGTTGTGGCATCAGTATGTGGTATAGGAAGACCTAAGAACAATCCTCAATCGTACTCAGTCTGTATTACATTATATTACAGATAATCATTTCTTTCAACTCTATGGATACTGTAAAAAAATTTCTAAAGATTCTGTAGTTTAACTTTGTGTGGTATAAAATTGTTTTCTTTCTGTTGATCTTGAATCTTTTTTTGTTTTCAATAAATTATCTGTCACAGTCATCAGTTTTATAATAAGCCCCACTACAGGGTAGGAAAGATAAGTGGATCTCAGATGTTTTCTTTTCTCTCTCTCTCTTAGGGACTTGTTCCCTCCTGATGTTGCCAAATGAGTGGGCAGGTGCAGCCAGGGAAGTTCCCTGTGGGCTATATGGAGTTCCCTGTGGATTGTGGGAGTAGGTTGTGCCAGGGCTTTGGGTTTGATGATAGGGCAGTATTTTTTTATAAGTGTTTTATTGATTTTCTACTATTACAATTCATAAATGCTTAGTAAACAAACATGATCTCCGGGTACATTTCTTACTCAATGTGGCATCTTAACTTCAGTATAAATCTATTCAATGCTACACAATTCAGTGTTTGTGGGGTTTTTTTATCTTCTCTTCTTCCCCTGATGTTTTCATTTTCTCAACATTAAACAAAAACAATTCTTACTACTATTCATACAAAATTAGATATACACATCCTCTTCATATTTATCTAGTATTATACAAATAACAATAGTATCAATTTATAACCTCTTTTCTAACTACTTTATATTTAAATTGTATTTGCAATTAAAGTCTTATTAATTGGACATTAATTAATACATCTCTCTCTCCTTCCTTCCTTCCTTCCTTCCTTCCTTCCTTCCTTCCTTCCTTCCTTCCTTCCTTCCCCTTCAATCTCCTTCCTTCTCCATCTCCTTCCTTTCCCCTTCAATCTTCCTTCTTTCTTTCTTTCTTTCTTCCTTCCATCTCCATCTCCATCCCTTCCCCTTCAATCTCTCTCTCCTTCGTTCCTTCCTTCCCCCTTCAATCTCCTTCCTTCTCCATCTCCTTCTTTCCCCTTCAATCTCTCTCCTTCCTTCCTTCCTTCCTTCCTTCCTTCCTTCCTTCCTTCCTTCCTTCCTTCCTTCCCCCTTCAATCTCCTTCCTTCTCCATCTCCTTCCTTTTCCCTTCAATCTTCCTTCCTTCCATCCATCTCCAACTCCATCCCTTCCCCTTCAATCTCCCTCTCCTTCCTTCCTTCCTTCCTTCCTTCCTTCCTTCCTTCCTTCCTTCCTTCCTTCCTTCCTTCTCCATCTCCATCCCTTCCCCTTCAATCTCTTTCTCCTTCCTTCCTTTCCTCTTCAATCTTCTTCCTTCTCCATCTCCTTCCTTTCCCCTTCAATCTTCCTTCCTTCCGTCCCCTTCCCTCCCTCCCAACATTTTTGAGCAAGGAAGAGTAAGCTTCTCCAGCAAGCATTGCTATATTGTTTTTGTGATTAATCACTATGCTTTAATTATATTCAATTCATAACAATGAAAATACACCCTGTATATCAGATATTTACATTACGGTTCATAATAGTAGCAAAATTACAGTTATGAAGTAGCAACGAAAATAATTTTATGGTTGGGGGTCACCACAACATGAGGAACTGTATTAAAGGGTCGCGGCATTAGGAAGGTTGAGAACCACTGACCTATCGAGTCCTTACCAAGGACCTGGGATAGGCAGATGAGGATGTTTGATGGTATTACAGATATTGTCACAGGATGGAAGCAGTTCCTAGTAAGGCCACCTTTTGCAATTGACTAATGGTGTTCAAATGGTGCTCCAATTGTTTTGGGATTGCACCCAAGGTGCCTAGTACTATTGGTACTACTCTTGCTTGCTTTTGCCACAGTCTTTCTACTTCTATTTGTAGGTCTTCGTATTTTGTTATCTTCTCCAGTTCTTTCTCTTCTATTCTGCTGTCTCCAGGCACTGCCACGTCCACTATCCAGACTTTTTTGTCTTTCTTATCGACAATTGTTAAGTCCGGGGTGTTAAGTTGCAGGTGTCTGTTTGAATTCTGAAGTCCCAGAACAGCTTAATTTTATCATTTTCTACGCTTTCTCTATTTTATGATCCCACCAGTTCTTGCTTACAGGCAAATGATATTTCTTGCAGATCTTCTAATGCAGGGGTGTCAAATTGCTGGCCCGCGGTCCAGTTTCATCATACTGGAGCTGCGCCCACCCCATTGCCGGCAATGGCAAAAAAGCTCCAATATGTTGCGCGACGTCATGTGACGTGAGTTTGACATGTCTGTTCTAATGCACCATTGTTGCTACTTTGTCGTGCCATTGTTTGTAGTCAGTTTATGTGATCTTCTTGCAGCAGCTTACCAGGTGGTCCATTGTTTCTTCAGCTTCTGTGCATATTGCTGTCTTCTCAATTTTGACTTTATATGTATTTGTCCTTAAGGCTTGGTCTTGTGCAGCCAGAATTAGTCCCTTGGTCTCTTACTTCAATTTTCCTGCTCTTAGCTATTGCTGGTCTTGTTATTATCTGCTTTCCCAGCTATTTTTTTAATGTACTGGCCATGTAGTGCTTTGTCTTCCCATGCCTCTATTCTGTTCTTCATTTGGTATTTCTTGTAGGCCAGTTTGGTCTCTCCGGTGGTCAGTAAGCCTTCCTGATATACTAATTTCAGTGCATCTTCATCATTGTCCTTCAGATATTCTTCCAAAGCCATTTTTTCTTCTTCAACCATTTGATGTACTTGCAGCATTCCACCCCCCCCCCCATTTGCCTTGGTAGATAAAGTCTGTTGATATCACTGCGTGGATGAAGGGCGTGATTCATTGTCATTATTTTTCTGGTCTTCCTATCCATTGCTTTTAGTTCTGCTTGAGTCCAATCCACTATTCCAGCTATGGATCTAATGACTGGAATTGCAGTGTTTCTGCAATTCTGTTTCTGTGAATACTTTATTTTGTATTATAAATCAGCATTGATCTGCTAGTCTTTGTTCTGTTATTTCTGATTCTGGATGTTGTTCTTTCCAGAACTGGTGCATTCGTTTAGATATCCTCTTCTTGTTGGACTTGATCTGTAATAACAGATCATTATTTCTTTGTTTTCAATCACTGTGTATTTGTGACAGGTAAACTACTTTCTTCCAGTAGTTCTGCAGCTGCTGGCCCTGGTTGCTCAGCCAACAGTCCTGAGTCCTGTAACACATTTTTCACCAGATATCCAGGAACTCCAAAATCTAGTATAGATCTTTTTAATCCGGGCGACATCTGAGCCAGTATGGCTTTCTGAAATTTACATCTCACCATATTTTGTCTGACTCCTCTGATGAGACTTGACCAGTATGGTTGAACCTCTGGCATAGCTCTCATCTTCCTCAGAGTACAAAAGCCCCACAACCACATCAAAGTAGTGCCTCACTGGGGGATGATGATGATGATAATTTCAATGTCCTGTTTTTCAAGCTGTTTGTTGTCCATCGCGACCCCATGGACAACATTCCTCCAGGCCTTCCTATCCTCTACCATCTTCTGGAGTCCATTTAAGCTCACAACTACTGCTTCAATGACTCCATCGAGCCACCTCATTCTCTGTCGTCCCCTTCTTCTATTGCCCTCAATCTTTCCCAGCATTAGGCCCTTTTCCAGTGAGTCCTTCCCTCTCATTAGGTGGCCAAAGTATTTGAGTTTCAACTTCAAGATCTGGCCTTCTAAAGAGCAGTCAGGGTTGATCTCTAGGACTGACCGGTTTGAATGCCTTGCAATCCAGGGGACTCGCAGGAGTCTTCTCCAGCACCATAGTTCAAAGGCCTCAATTCTTTGGCGCTCAGCCTTTCTTATAGTCCAACTTTCACAGCCATACACTGCAACTGGGAAAATCATGGCCTTGACTATACGTACTTTTGTTGGCAGGGTGATGTCTCTGCTTTTTAGTATGCTGTCTAGATTTGCCATAGCTTTCCTCCCCAGGAGCAAGCATCTTTTAATTTCTTGGCTGCAGTCCCCATCTGCAGTGATCTTGAAGCCCAGGAAGATAAAATCTATCACTACCTCCATTTCTTCCCCATCTATTTGCCAGGAATTGAGAGGGCCAGATGCCATGAACTTGATTTTCTTAATATTGAGTTTCAAACCAACTTTTGCACTCTCTTTCTTCACTCGCATCAAGAGGCTCTTTAGTTCCTCTTCACTTTCTGCCATTAGAGTGGTATCATCTGCATATCTTGGGTTGTTGATATTTCTCCCAGCAATCTTAATTCCAACTTTTGTTTCATCTAGCCCTGCTTTTCTCATGATGTTCTCTGCATATAAGTTAAATAGCAGGGCGACAGAATACAGCCTTGCCGGACTCCTTTCCCAATTTTGAACCAATCAGTGGTTCTGTGCCTAGTTCTCACTGTTGCTTCTTGACCCGCATATAGGTTTCTCAAGAGACAAATGAGATGGCCTGGTACTCCCATCTCTTTAACAACTTGCCACAATTTGTTGTGATCCACGCAATCAAAGGCTTAGTCAATGAAGCAGAAGTAGATGTTTTTCTGGAACTCCCTAGTTTTCTCCATGATCCAGCGTATGTTGGCAATTTGATCTCTAGTTCCTCTGCCTCTTCAAAATCCTGCCTGTACTTCTGGAAGTTCTCGATCCACATACTGCTGGAGTCTAGCTTGTAGGATTTTAAGCATAACTTTGCTTGCACGTGAAATGAGTGCAATGATGCAATAGTTAAAACATTCTTTGGCATTGCCTTTCTTTGGAATTGGAATGTAAACTGACCTTTTCCAATCCTGTGGCCACTGTTGAGTTTTCCAAATTTGCTGGCAAATTGAGCACTTTTACTGCATCGTCTTTTAAGATTTTGAATAGCTCAGCTGGAATACTGTCACCTCCACTAGCTTTGTTGTTGCTCAGATTTCCTAAGGCCCATTTCACTTCACATTCTAGGATGTCTGGCTCGAGGTCAATGACTACCCCATCGTGGTTATCAGGGACACTAAGCTCGTTCTTGTATAGTTCTTCTGTGTAATTTTGCCATCTCTTCTTAATCTCTTCTGCCTCTGTTAGGTCCCTCCATTTTGGTCCTTTATCATGCCCATCTTTCCATCAAACATTCTCTTCATATCTCCAATTTTCTTGAAGAGATCTCTGGTCCTCCCTATTCTATTATTTTCTTCTATTTCTTTGCACCATTGAAGCGTGCATTCTTACCTCTTCAAGCTATTCTCTGGAATTCTGCATTCAATTGGGTGTATCTTTCTCTTTCTCCTTTGCCTTTAGCTTCCCTTCTTTCCTCAGCTATTTGCAAAGCTTCTCAGACAGCCATTTTGCTTTCTTGCATTCTTTTTCTTTGGGATGGTTTTAGTTGCTACCTCTTGTACAATGTTGTGAACCTCTGTCCATGGTTCTTCAGGCACTCTGTCTATCAGATCTAATTCCTTAAATCTATTTGTCACCTCTACTGTGTATTCATCAGGGATATGATTTAGTTCATACCTGAGTGTCCTAGTGTTTTTCCCTACTTTCTTCAATTTAAGCCTAAATTTTGCAACGAGAAGCTCATGATCTGAGGCACAGTCAGCTCCTGGTCTTGTTTTTACTAACTGTATAGAGCTTCTCCATCTTTGGCTGCAGAGCACATAGTCAATCTGATTTCTATGTTGACCATCTGGTGATGTTCATGTGATGTCCTCTTGGGTTGTTGGAAAAGAGTGTTTGCTATAACCATTGTATTCTCTTGTCAAAATTCTATCAGCGTGTGTCCTGCTTCATTTTGTACTCCATGGCCAAACTTGCTCCATGATGATAAGGACATCGTTTTTTGGTGTTGATTCAATAAGGTGCTGTAGGGCTTCACAGTACCGGTCAGTTTCATTCTCTTCAACACCAGTGGTTGGGGCATAGACTTGGACTATTGTGATATTGAATGGTTTGCCTTGGATTTGGACTGAGATCATTCTGTCATTTTGGGGATTGTATCCCAGTATTGCTTTTCCTACTCTTTTATTGACTATGAAGGCTACTCCATTTCTTCTGAGGGATTCTTGACCGCAGTAGTATACCCGATGGTCCTCTGAATTAAATTCACCCATTCCTGTCCATTTTAGTTTGCAGATTCCTATGATGTCGATGTTCAGTCTTGTCATCTCTTTTTTGACTATGTCCAGCTTGCCTTGATTCATGGATCTTACATTCCAGGTTCCTATGGATAATAGATCTTTACAGCATCGGACTTTCCTTTCACCACCAGATGCATCTACAGTTTAGCATCCTTTAAGTTTAATTTTCCACCAGTATTCAAAATATCTTTGTCAGTTATGATTTCCTCAAAGTTAGTTACATTTGGGTAGCCAAAAGTTTCATTTATATAAGTCATCCTAGTGTTTTGATAATTCTAATATCAAGAGTGCTATTCTAGTTGTAAATCATATCTTTCTTATTATAGAGCTCTATTTATACCTACGTGTTATCTATTGTTTTGTCCATATTCAAGCAAATATTGGCTTATATAATACCTCATCTGGTATGTCACATCTTCGGGTTTTTTTAGTCTAATTCTAGCTTTCTTTCTTTGCCAATCAGCTTTTCAGGCCAAAGTAATTAAATCATCAACAAATTCTTCCTTTTTTTGTAAATACTGCTTGGAATGGGGAAAAAATTTAAGTAGGGTATTTTTGAGGGGGAATTCCGCCCAGTTATATTCATTAAACAACTCCCACTTTCCTTCTCCCTCAATTTTTCTTTTCATTTTTGTCTCCCAATTTCTGACATTTCCCCTAACAGCTTTATAATCTGTTTTTTTAAAACCGCCTTCCTTATCCTCAAGTATATTTTGAAAACCTAAAGAATAAGGTGCTTTTTCCATTTCCATTGTTGTAGCTAAGTCTTGAAGATTTTTATTTGTCTGTGCCAAATTATGTTTCCATTCTTTTATATCTTGTGTCTTTAGATCAGTTTCCTCTGTTTCATCTTCTGTTTTTTGACTTGTTTGTTCATTCTGTCTGTCATTTTCTGGGAACTTTCTAGTTGTGAGTTTAAGTTAGAAATTTGCTCATTTATATTATCAAAGTTGTTTTTAATCTCATCATGATTTCTTCTTTCATCTTCTTTATTTGAAATAATTATCTCTTAGATTAATTGTAACATAGAATGCATTTCCTTCTGAAAAATGATTACTTTTTAAGTCATCACTCCTACAAAACCATGGCAAACCTGGCTGGGGACTTCAGATGGGAGTATTAAGTATGTTTTCCTACTATTTTGACTAGATATTGTAAGGACCCACCTCAATTTTACATCTTAAGAAGACAGAACTCTTGGAATGTCTCTTCCAACAGGGATCTTTATTAAAAGAAGCTGATTGTAGGCATGCTAGACAGGATCTGGGGAATCCTCTCCCACCATTCAATGTTTTAAAGTGTTTCCAAGCAGCCCCCACCCCACAGTTTTTCTGGGTTATTCAATCCATCAGTCCGCTCTGTCAGCACAATCACTCATCCTCTTTTCCCATATCCCAGGTGTTGTATTTCCCACCCCCTTTTCCTCACTGCCAAAGGGGAGTGAGATGAAAGGCGATGGCCACATTATTATGGTTAGTTCTCTCGATGAGAATCCACAAACGGTCACTTTGTAGTTAATGAAGGAAGTGAGAGTCATAAACTCCCCATGCTTACCCTCCTCCCTTTTCGTCATATGACAGAATCCAGAATAGAATAAGAATTGGTTTTTCATCAGAGTAGGTAGATAGAAATGAAATATAATTGGATTACTAATCTTGTCTTATACCACCAATCTTAATGTCCATAAAACAAAGTCTCATCTGGTTTTTCTGAACTTTATATACAGACTTTATAATTCAATAAGTTCTAGGATATAGGTCCACCAATGAAAGCAATATTTTAAACACCTGCTCAGGTGTCCAAAAATTGTCAATCAGCCAAAATTTACAATCCAACCATCCTAAGAACAATCCAAAAACCTCCCCCAGACAAACATAGCCAAAAGTCAAATTTTTCTTTTTCTCCAAATAGTTCTTAAGATTAAAAGTTACAGCTCAGTATATTTTTATAATCCAAGAAGGTCAACAAGTTTCAAAACAATTAGGTTCTCACACTGTAGTAAGTATGCCAAAATATTTTTCTCTGTTGCCAGCTGTTCTCGGTTGAGTTAAAAGTCACCAAACAACAAAGAATGTAGGTTTTTTTATCTGTTTCTGGGCTTCTTGCCAGATCTATATCAGTTATTGCAGCTGTGGTGCTTTACTCTAGTCCAGTGGTTCTCAACCTGTGGGTCGGGACCCTATTTGGGGTCGAACGACCATTTCACAGGGGTCGCTAAACAAGGCTGTCCGCCATTTTGCCCCCCTTTTGTTTGGCCATGCCCCTGGCACCCGGTGATGTATAAGTGGTTGGGGGTCACCACAACATGGGGAACTGTATTATGGGGTCGCGGCATTAGAAAGGTTGAGAACCACTGCTCTAGTCCACCACTCAATATCCATTTTCCGACTCTTAAAATAGAAGGTTGATTTCTTATATTTCACCCCAGTATTTTTTCAAAGAGAAAATCTTAACAATTTTCTCAGTTCTCAAACTATAGCTTGATATTTCATCAACTTGAATGTTAAATGTTTCTGTCCCCCATAAAAAAATTTAAAACGCCGCTTCCGTTCCTCTGGAAGGGTGGGGCTGTAATCCCCTTCCTTCTCACATTTGGACATTTTTAGCTTTTTGGGAGCCTTTTCCAAGAAATCCAGTAGTAAAATAATGAAGAAAGGATCAATATTCTCACCCAGTTCCAAACACACTGTTTATGATCTGCTAATTAGTGCTTCTTAGTGTGATTTTAGGCCCTTTTAGGGGCCCTTGCAGGGCAAAATTGGGCGCGGAAAGCAGAGCCTTGCATTTCTGCATCTGTGTCATTATGATGTCAAACCAGAAGTTGATGGTAGGGCAGTATTGATTATGTATGTTTTGATCTAGGAGCAGGATGTGAGAGGTAAGAGTGGACTAGGGGTGCTGAGGGGCAGGCTGGATTACTGGGAGAGTGATGAATAGAGAGATATATAGTTGTTTGAAAGCAATTTTCTTGCTCTGCTTTCAGTTTCTATCCTCTGGGCCAGGTAATGGGTTCCTCGGTGGCCTTGGGCTTCAGCTGTTGCTTTTGAATACCAAGTTGGTATGTGGCAAGATCTTATCATGGAGGAGGGTGCTAATGTGTTGTGTCTTATTAAGACCTAGTTGGACACAGGGAAGAGTTCCTCTCTAGAAAAGTGCCCCACAGGTTTTGTGTTTTGAACTGCTAGCTTTCACTGATCAATAGAATCCCCAAAATTGTTCATTCTAGAGATTTCAGTTTGCCAGTGTTGTTGAGTTCAGGGCAACTGATGGCCTTCCTGGCAACCAACAAGTCATTTATGGCCAAACACCTATGGAGGACATATGTTATATCTGGTTGTCTCAGACCAATTGAGATATGATCCGGTAGTGGAAGATGTTAATATTACTCTATTTCGGTGGACAGATAATTCCCTGGTAGCTTTCAGCTCATTGGTATTCCCTGAAGGGAGAGACAAGGCCCATTCAATTGTTCAGTTGATGAACCCAGTGGAATTCCAGAGAAAACTGAGGATTTTCATATGGACTCTGGTGGACAATTCAACTATGGCTCTAGTCACTGGCTGTAATGGGTAGGTGGCTGCATCTTTGGATCATATTGCTTCTATATGGCCTCTCCCTAATCACAGGATGCATCTCCGTTTACTGAGCAGTTCTTGGAAATGAAGCATCAAAGGAGACATCTTGAATAAAAATAGAAGAAGACTCAAATTGATTGAACATGGGCAACAGCTCCATATAAAGGAGTATCTCATGGTAATAAGAGTAATGAAATATCAGTATTTCTCTTGATAATCTTCAAGGAGCCCATTTAGGATGATCCATTCCCTATTGGGTAGGGAGAGCCCCGAACAACATCAGCTGGACTATTTTGGAGATTATTCAGAGAATCTAATAGATAAAGTCACTCAGATTTGCTACATATTAGACTTTGACTGGGAAGCTGAAATGCCTGGGATATATTCTGGTGGTCTGATCTGGGATATGTTTGAATCAGAGAAGTGGACAGGGCTCTCTGCTGACCTGACCACTTGTTTACTAGATTCAGATTCCTCATGAGTTGTGAAAGTGGCCAAGGAAGTTAACTGCAGTTGGATCCATGTAATAGTGTTGGCCTTTTTGAGAGAGAAAGTGGTGCCCACAGCTTTGAAAGAGACAGTGGTGTACCCCCTCCTTAAGAAGCTGTCTTAGACCAAATGATGTTTGGTCTATTAACCAATCTCCAAATTTCCCTTTTTGTGAAAGTTTGTTGAGAAGGTGATCAGTCTGCAGCTGAAGAGAATCCTGGACCAGGGGTGTCAAACTGCCGGCCCACAGGCTGGATGCATCATGCAGAAGCCACACCCACCCATTGCCAGCAATGGCAAAACTGTCCCGATATGTTGCACGACGTCACATGATGTCGTGAGTTTGACATGTCTGATCTAGACCTTTTAAACAGGTTTCAAGCCAGTTTTTAATACTGAGACAGCTTTGGTTGGATCCTAGATGGTGGTGATGCTTCCATTCTTGTACCCCTCAATGTCTCCGTCTCACAACCATCAGCCATGGTATCTTTCTGAGGTTGTACATCATCCTTGAATGGGGAAGTATACTGTAATTCCATCCAAGGTCAAATTTAGAATATCTGAAAATCTGATAAAGTGGATCTTGGACTGTCTAGATCTGTGGATATTCCAAATTTGACCTCAAATGAAGTTATACTTCTCCATTCAAGGATGGTGCACAATTTGGGGGTCTTCCTTGATTCATTAATTCTGCTCAATGAGCAAATAACAGCTGTGGCCAGGAAGGTCTTGCCCAGCTTCATCTGATGTGTCAGTTCTGCGCTTTCCAAGATTGTCAGATTCTTCAGATAGTCATTCATATCCTGGTCACCTCATAGCTTGACTATTGCAGTGTGCTCTACATTCAGCTGCATTCAGAAGACCATCTGGAAGGATCGGAATGCAGTAGTGTAGGCACTGATGGGCATGCCTCCGTATGCTCATTTGAACCTTTGTTTCACAAGTTACTAGTTTGCTTCCAGATGCAATTTAAATTGCTGGTTGCTATCTAAAAATGCATACATCCTTAACAGATCTGTTGATATTTGCAGCCTTCACTGTTTAGAACATCATTTTTTTTTTTCTCTTGACAGGCAGAAGAGGAGAGAGATGATATGGAGAGAGTGAAACTGGATAACAAAAGAATACTTTTCAATCTGTTGCCAGCACATGTTGCTCAGCATTTTCTTATGTCTAATCCAAGGAACATGGTAAGGAAGTTAATTATTTGTTTTCAAGACTTCTATTAAGACTTTTCATTTCTTCAGGGCTTTAATTGTAATGATATAATAATAATTACAATCATATGGCAATGTAGTGGAATAAAAGGAATATTAAAATAACTTACAACAAAGACAAATCTGCAAATAGTCAAAAAAGTTAGATACCTATGAATTTATTTAACAGCAAGATGTACAACATTAAAAGAGAACAATTATGAAAAACTGTTGAAACAAATAAAACTAGACTTGAAAAAGTGGAAAAATCTTCAACTGTCATTACTAGGAAGAATAGCTAAAGTTAAAATGAGTGTTCTGCTGAAATTACTCTTTTTATTTCAAATGATTCCTGTAAAATTGGGAAAAATTTTTATGATGACCTAAATACATCAATATTGAGATTTATTTGGCAAGGGAAGAAAGCACAAATTAAAGCCAAAATGTTACAAGAATCTAAAAACAGTGGAGGATTTGGACTCCCAGACTGGAGACTATATTATCAAGCAGGCCATTTTATCATGGCTCAAAGAATGGATAACGCTTAGAAACAAAAGATTACTGTACCTAGAGGGGCATGACCTACAAATCGGTTGGCATGCCTTTCTGTGGTACGGGAAAAATAAAGTACACAGGTATTTCCAAAACCATGCTATAAGGAACGTACTATTTTTAGAATGGGAAAAAATAAAACAAAAAATTTATATTAAACTACCCGAGTGGCTTTCAACAATGGAAGCTATTGCTTACCCAAATTTAATCAACTATGACAAAGTCATTACTTATAAAGACATTCTGGACAATGAAGGAAAATTGAAAGATAGGCAAGATTTACAATGACAAGGTATTGACCTAGCATGGTGGCCCTATTTGCAAATTCAAACAAGATATCAAAAAGATGCAAAGACAATGGGATTTTATAAAGAACAGATAGAATTTGATCAAATACTTTTAAAAACAGATGAAAACTTGATTAAGAAACTTTACAGATTTCTTCTAAATTTGAAGATGGAAGAAGAACAAGTAAAAGAAACAATGATAACATGGGCAAAAAACTTTGGATATTCTATAGACTTACAAGATTGGCAAAAGTTATGGGATAGAAATATTAAATGGACTAAAGCTGCTTCATATAAAGAAAATTTGTATAAAATGTTCTACAGATGGCACATGATACCAGTAAGACTAGCGAAAATGTTTAAAAATACTTTGAATAATTGTTGGAAATGTAAGCAAAAGCCAGGTACTTACTATCATATCTGGTGGGTATGTCCTAGAGCAAAAAAATTTTGGCTTAAGATTCATATATGGTGGAAAAGATGACTAAAATACAGATAGAATTTAAACCAGAATTGTTTTTGTTAGGAATACTAGGAGCCAAGTATGAGTATTTAATATTGTATATATTGACAGCAGCGAGAATAGCATTTGCCCAATATTGGAAAAATGAAAATTTACTGTCTGAAGAGACCATAATTAAGAAAATTTTAGAATGTGCAGAAATGGATAGACTAACTCTAGAGATTAAAGAGAAAGAAGATTCAGTTTATTTTAAAACATGGGACAATTTTTACCAATGGCTAGCCAAAAGAGAGTGAGAAATGAATGTGATATCTTATTGTGAATGTATATTAATAAGATGAGGGACATGTACTGACTAACTGACATTGTTTATGATTATTGTTTCTTATACTAACTATAGCTATTTACTATCATATTAATCAGTGTTACTGAATACATGTACCTGGACAATAGCCAGCTTGCTAAAGCTTGAGAATGTTTATATCAATGAGGGTAACCCCATTGTCTTTCCCATCCCTGTCCCAACTCTAACCCTGACCCCCATCCTTAACCCCAACTCCCATACTGATCCCATACCTTTCCCAACCTTATAAAACTCAATAATTTTTTTAAAAAAAGGAATATTAAAATAAAAGACAGAGAAGTGGAGAAGATCATGAAGTAATCAAATCTGAAAATCAAAGTTAAGAGTAGATAAGAAAGATTTAAGAAAGTTGAAAGATTATGGCATAAACCAGTGGTGGCGAACCTTTTAGAGACTGAGTGCCCAAACTGCAACCCAAAACCCACATGAATCGTCGCGTGCCGGGTGGGTGTGGCCCATTGGGTGGGCATGGCCCATTGGGTGGGCATGGCTATGGTGGTAACAGCAGACTGGGTGGAACTAAAAAGTTCAATCAATCAATTCCAACTTTGCAAGATCTTTTTTTTCCCCGTGAGAAGTTGAAATTGATTGAACCTTTTGTTTTTTGCACACGGCGGCAGAGGCCTAAAGCGAAAAGGTTTTATAAAATCCAGCTGAAGGCCTAGGACTGGGGCGACGGCGTGTGTGCCCACAGAGAGGGCTCTGAGTGCCGCCTCTGACACCCGTGCCATAGGTTCACCACCACTGGCATAAACCATAAGCTTTGATGGCACTTAGAAAATCTGCATATTGACAAAAATTCCATCTGTCAATTGCAAAAGGCCACACGCTGCTGGGATTTGCACGCGTTCTATGCTCAAATGCCAATTTGCAGTGATTACACATTGCTGTATATGTAATAATTATAATAAAAGATGAAATTAAAGATTGGTTAACCAGCATATACCTAATAATGAAAGATCCAACAAAAGGGGCAGTACCAGGCAACTACAGGCCAATTATCTGCTTACAAACAATTTCAAATTGAGAATTGGATGTACTCTAACAGCATTTAGGTGAATGCTTTTTTCCCATCTGAGCAGAAGGGAAACTTCCCAAAAGGCAGAGGAATAAAATCAATTCCTAATTGACAAGATGATTTTGGAAAAGTATAGGAGAAAGAAGACTAACTTAATCTAGATTGGACTGATTATAAGAAGACAGTTTTATAGGGTTGATCTGATGCTGAAAAAATACTGTCAAAAATGGAATCGCAGCTGAAGGTTGTCTGAATATACAGTCACAATATTATAATAGAATTTGGACTGGAAAAAACGTCACCAGTGACGTAGCTGACTATAGACCCTGGAGACGATTCTCCGTCCCCAGGATTCGGAATTCTTTCACTGGCGGGCCCATCTGGGCTGAATGCCATCCTGGAGGGTGGCCACCAAGGGGTGAACCTTTGAGGTGAACTCAAAACAGCCCCTGGAAACGGCAAAAGAAGAGTGAAGTGCTTCTGCGATCGCCTCCATCATCAGCTGATTGTCGGAGACAGAAGACAGCTGATTGAGAACAATGCCCAGACACTTAGCTGTGTGCCCAGACATTCTTATCTTTTAGAGACCTTTAAGAGAGAGCTTTGTTTGTTTGTTTGTTTTTGCCTAATGTCTGGCTTTTTGCTATCTGTGACTGGTTGTATTTTCTGTAGTAAGCAAACTACACAAGAAGATCTTGCAAAGCTGCAATTGTATTAAAACTTGGTTACTGTTGCCTTGTAGGCGATGATAGATACACAACAAAGAATGCAGAAAATAGAAGAAAAGTCAGCAATGATAGATGAGAAATTAGTAGCCCTACAAGAGGAAAACCAGAGATTGGCACAATCTAATGCAGAATTGGAAAGAAATATGGTGGTCATGGAGATGGAACAGACATCATATTTCTTAAGATTTCAAAATGTGATAGAAGAGAAAGATGAGAATTTATTAGATTTAATGAGTGGACTACTGGTGGATTTACTTGGAATGGAAAAGGACCAAATGAATAGGGAATTGGACCAGGTTTTTAGAGTCAACTCCAGCTATGCAAGAAGGAATAGAGTGCTCAGGGAGGTCCACGTCAGATTTTTTAAAAGAAATCAATGAGATGAAATTTTGAGAATTGTAAGGGACCAACCTATGAAGTATAAAGATAAAGTGCTTGTAGTTCTTAAACAGATTTCTAGAAAAATAAGGGAAGCACGAAGAGATTATCAATTTTTAACAAGGAAACTGATTGATAGAGGTGAATTTTAGATGGTTGATTCCAGAAGGGCTACTGATTTTTTTGGGGGACTCAAAAAGATATAGATTGGACACCCCATTCCAAGCAGAGGAATTTTTCAATAAGCAGAGACCCTTTTTGGAGAAAAGAGATCAGAGGGATCGTCTACTCAGAGACTTCTAAGCAAACAGAGGAGGAGATACCAAAAAAGACACATACAGAGAAAGATGTCAGACCTAAAGATCAGAGACAAATAAGCTCACCTAGAAGATTGAGATCCCGAAATAATTAAAATTATGGAGGAAATTGGAATATACTCAATAAATATAAATGGTCTCAACTCCCCATCAAAAAGGAGTAAAATATTTCATAGGCTACAGAAACTTAAAATGAACATAATTTGTCTACAAGAGACTCATATTAAGAGACAACATTCTAGAATTTTAGAAGAGCCAAAACTTGGCAAACTTTATTTCTCTTCAGCATTACAAAAGAAAAGAGGGATAGTGATATATATAAAAGAAAAGTTGAATCCAAAACAAATTTATTCTGATAAAGAAGGAAGAATAGTAATGGTGGAGATTTCATGGAATCAAAAACAAATATTGTTGGTGGCAATATATGCCCCCAATGAGAAACAAGAGCAATTTTTTCAACAACTATACGACAAACTTGTGGACTTAAACTACCATAGTCTTTGTATATTGGGAGACTTTAATGCAATTGTGGATGCAGTTCGAGACTACAAAAGCCATAAATAAGGGAAGTAATATTTTACCTAAATCTTGTTTAAAAATGAAAGATGAACTATGTTTGCAGGATATATGGTGAGAGATGAATCCAGGAAAGACACAATATACTTTTTACTCTAACAGGCATAAATCTTGGTCATGAATAGATATAATATGGATCTCCCATGGCTTGAAGACTATGATACAGGAAGTTGAAATAGAATCAAATATTTGGGCAGACCATAACCCAATTAAAATGACATGGAAAGGATCTAAGAAAAGATTGAGATGGTCTCTGAATAAATCTATTTTGAAGGGAAAAGAATTTTTACAATTAGCAACAAAAGAAATGGAATTTTTTTTAAGATCAATAAAAAGGAAGATACTTCTATTCAAAATGTTTGGGACATGGTAAAAGCATACATTAGAGGTTTAGCTATAACCTATGTTGCTAAAAAGAGAATCACACAGTCCAAATTGAAAAAAACAGCTTGGTATATTGGAGCTGGAGTTACAAACTGATCCACAAAAGAAAAATTTGAAGATACAAATGGACTTAATAAAACATAAATTAAATCTACTTGAGACTGATACTGTGGCACAACAGATTAAGTGAGCCAAACAGAACTTTTTGGAAAATGCTAATAAACCAGGTAGATGGCTTGCATATAGACTGAAAAAAAAAGAGAAAAAAGATCAATAAGTAAATTACTGGATGAAAAGGGTGAAATACACTGTCATAATGATGGTATTAAAAAAATTGCTAAGCTCTTTTATGAGCTATTTTATAAGGCTGAGACGATCTCTGAAGAGGCAATTCAGGACTATTTTAAAAAAGCAAATCTTCCAAAAATATCAGGACATATGCAACAGAGGTTAAATGAGAAGATATCAATGATGGAGATCATAGAGGCAATTAAAAGTCAAAAGAAAGATAAGACACTGGGGCCGGACGGCCTACCTGCAGAATTTTATGTAGCTTTACTGTGACTCCTTTTCTGAAGGACTTGTGTAATTAAACTTTTATACAGACAAAAGTTCCGAACTCATTGACTGAAGCTAATATTACCTTGATACTTAAAGAAGATACAGATCCTACACAAGTTAAAAACTACAGTCTAATATCATTACTAAATGTGGATTATAAAATCTTTGCTGCAATTTTGGCAGAAAGAATGAAAAGTTTTTTAATAGAATTTATTCACCCAGACCAAAATGGCTTTCTTCCTAAAAGAAAGATGAAGAACAATTTAAGGATTATTTTAAATATTTTGGAGTATTATGAAAATCATCCAGGGAACCAGATGGCACTCATATTTCTTGATGCACAAAAAGCATTTGATAATTTAAATTGGCAATTTATGTTTCAACAACTACAGGAAATGGACTTTGGTGAAAACTTTATTAAAGCAATCCAAGCGATCTACAAGAAACAATCAGCAAGGATACTTATAAATGAAGATTATACAGAGAGCTTTGATATTAAAAAAGGCATGAGACAGGGATGTCCACTCTCTCCCCTGCTATTTATTTTTACTCTGGAGGTATTGACTAGAAACATCAGGCAAGACATAGAAATTAAAGGTCTTGAGATTAAAGACCAGAAATATAAATTACAGGCTTTCGCAGATGATCTGGTCTTTATCTTAGAGGAGCCTTTGGAAACAGCCCCTAAACTTTTGCAGAAAATTGAGAAATTTGGAGAAGTGGCTGGACTGAAAATAAATAGGGAAAAAACTAAAGTGTTAACAAAAAATTTAAATGATAAACAAAAAACTCAACTCGCCAAAAAGACAAATCTTCAAATAGTTAAAAAAGTTAAATATTTAGGTATCTATTTTATGGTGAAATATACATTGCTAAAAGAAGATAACTATGAGAGACTAATGAAACAAATAAAAATCAACCTGCAAAAATGGGAAAATCTCCAACTATCATTGTTAGGAAGAATAGCGACTGTTAAAATGAACATTTTACCAAAGCTATTTTTTTATTTCAAACTGTTCCTGTAAAGCTGGGTAAGAAATTTTTTGACGATTTAAATACAATGATATTAAGATTTATATGGCAAAGAAAGAAAGCAAGAATTAAATGTAAACTTCTACAAGACTCGAAAGATAGAGGGGGTTTTGGACTTCTGGATTGGAGACTTTATTATCAAGCAGTTATTTTGCTTTGGCTTAAAGAATGGATTACTCTGAGAAATAAGTGAATTCTCTATTTAGAGGGATATGACCTTCAACTAGGCTGGCATGCCTTTTATAAAATACATAAGTACTTTCGAAACCATGCTATAAGAAATGTTTTACTTTCTGAATGGGAGAAAGTTAGACACAAAATGTATATGAAAATTCCTGATTGGCTTTCAAAGATGGAAGCATTTGCTTACCCGAATTTGATTAATTATGATAAACTTGTTAGTTATAAAGATATTTTGGACAAGGACGGAAAACTCAAAGACAGGCAAGCCCTTCAGCAACAAGGTATTGACTTAACATGGTGGTCCTATTTGCAAATTCAAACAAGATATGAAAAAGACATAAAAATAATGGGATTTTACAAAGAGCTGACTTCACTTGATAAAATACTTTTAAAAACAGATGAACGTTTGGACTTCCGGTGGCGCTCAGCCACACCGATGGCGGCTTTCTTTTAGCCATCTGCCTTGGGATTGTGTAAAAGCCGGCAGAGACAGCGAAAATCAGCTGTTCCGCAGCTTAAAACCTCTTTCCTTGGGAGAAGAGGAAGAGGAGAGCTTCTTGGGTAAAGGTAGAGCTCCCCTGGACCCCCACAACTTTAGGGAGGTCGGAGGGTAGAGCTCCCTTGGAGCCCGAGTTTAACTCTGCATTCCAGGACGTCTTTGTTCCGAAATTTAAGAACAATGCTAGACGCCACTTCCATATCTGCTTCTTAAAGTGAGATTGTGAGTATATAAAAGCAGATGGAGCTGACCAGGAGAAATTAGATTTGTGATCATCTGGGACTTTAACTCCTGAAAAGTATCTTCAATTTTTTTTTCTTTGTTGTTTGAAGTAAAGAAAGGGAAAGTGACAGAAGTTAAAGATGGCGCTTGGCTTTCTTGTTTGATCTTTTGCAACAAAGTTAATAGACTGTTCAATATATAAGGCAAGAACTTTCTTCTTTGTTTTGGGGATTGTATTTGTATTTTCTTTTTCTTGATTTTATAATATAAGACTGTGAATTTATAGAAATGGTTTCAAAACGATTTGTTTCTTCGGTTCCTAAAGCCTCTATTTCCTCTCCGATAACGCTGACTGTTTCTCAACCTAAGCCAAAAACACCCCCTCCTTCTCCTCCTCCACTTGCATTTTCACTTAAAGACTTACAAGAAGCTTTAAAAAAACTGCTTTAGACATTAAAGAGGAGGTGGCTGACCTTTTGGATATTAAAATGGCTTCAGACAGGGCTGCTGTGGCAGAATTATTGGAGGAAAAGAACAAAGAAATGAGGGAGGATATAGTGTTTGCTTTTCAAGGACTAGCTGTGCATATTGAGAGGATTGATGACAGATTGGATGAAGTGACGGAAAATGCAGCGAAATTGGAAAGCAGAGTTGATGAGGTTGAGAATAAGATAGATTTGACACAGGATGAATTAATTATTTCACAGTACAGGGATATGGAATTTGCGTTGTGCATTAGAGGTTTGAAAGAAAACCCACAAGAAGATTTAAAAGAGTTAGTGGTTAAAGATATTGCTTTTAATTTGGGATGGAAACCAGAGGAAATTTGGGATGGGATTGAAAATTTTTTTAGGGTAAATTCATGGTTTGCCAGACAAAGAAATCTACCTAGAGATGTGATCATTTATTTCTCTAGAAGATTAATCCGTAATGAAATTGTACAAGCTTTCTATAAACAGAGGTTTCGAATTGCAGATCAAGATGTCATAATTTTAGAAGAAATACCTCCAAAGATTTTAAGAAAAAGAAAAGAATTCACTTTTTTATCTGAGGAGCTTAAACGTCATCAAATCCAGTTCAGATGGGAAATTCCAGCTGGGATAGTGGTGAACTACCTAGGAACATGTTACAGATTAAATACAGTTTTAAAAGCAAAAGATTTTTATTCTTCCATTCTGAAGGCAGATTCGCCCTTATCTCCGCAAGCTAGTAAAATTGGAGAAGAGCAAAGAACTGGAGGTGTGATTTCTTTGATTTCTAAAGATTTACAAGTGGAGTCTGCTGTACAGACTTTGGAGATAAAAGAACAAAGGATGACTCGTGCAGCGCATAAACGCAGGGAAAAAGATCAGAAGCAGAAGGCTACTGAAAAAAATAGAAGGAACTATTGTTACAGAGCCTGTGGGAGGAGCAAGACCAAAGAGATCTTCTACAGTTGATCTTCAAGTTATGCTTCAAAGGCTTCAACCTGCCGGAAATGGCAAAGCTTCTGACATGGAATGTTAATGGCTTGAATTCACCACAGAAAAGAAAAAAAGTATTTCATTATCTGAAACAATATAACAATGATGTAGTATGTCTGCAAGAGACCCATGTAACTTTGAAGGATTATAAATATTGGAAAAATTCTCGTTTAGGATCGCATTTTATAGCTTCAGCCCCAGGGAAAAAAGGGGGAGTTGTAATTTATGTGAAAAAAAACTTATTGGCTAAGTTAATTGATTCTGATTCTAAGGAAGATATGTCATTATTAGGCGATAATTATAGAGTAATAAGGGTAGTGAAGTCTATCAACAGAATTTGATTAAAAAGTGTTTTTTAGATTTTTATACAAAATTATATGCTAGTGATAATATACATGCTTTAGATGTAAAGAAGTATTTACAATCAGTACATTTTCCTAAACTTTCTAATGAACAACAAAATGTGATGAATTGTTTAATTACTTCGGAGGAAATTGGTTTTGCTATTAAGCAGTTAAAGTTTGGGAAAGCCCCTGGTACAGATGGATTAACGGCTAAGTATTATAAAATGTTATTTGAAGAAATGATAGAGCCACTAAAAGAACTTTTTAATAGTATTTTACTGGGAGCTTCGATCCCTCCTTCTTGGAGAAGGGCCTTTATATCATTGATTCCAAAGGAGGATCAAGATCTTACTGAACCAAAAAATTATAGACCTATATCTCTTTTAAATGTAGATTATAAGATTTTTTCTAAAGTTTTGGCAAATAGATTAATGCAGGTTATAAAGGATTTAATTCATAGTGATTAGTTAGGATTTATAACAGGAAGATATATGAAATATAATACAAGACAAATTATTAATTTAATTGAGTATTTGGATAAGAATAATCAGATTCCTGCGGCTTTTATATTTTTGGATGCTGAGAAAGCTTTTGATCAATTAGATTGGCAATTTTTATTTTTATTAATAGAGAAAATGAATTTTGGAAATAAGTTTTTATATGCTCTCAAGGCTATATATCAGCAGCAGTCTGCTCAAATTATTATTAATGGGGGATTGACAGAGACTTTTAATATTAAAAAGGGTACAAGACAAGGTTGTCCATTATCTCCTTGGTTATTTATTTGTTAATTCAAATTCGAGAGTCTACAGTACTTAAGGGAATAAAAATAAATAAGAATGAGTATAGATTGAGAGCTTTTGCAGATGATTTGGTGTTAACTTTATAACAACCGATTCAATTGGTTAGTTATTTATTGGAACTTATAACTCAATATGGGAAAGTTTCTGGTTTCAAAGTAAATAATAATAAGACCAAGATATTATCTAAGAATACGACTGAGAAGGATAATGAAATTTTAGTTAGACTTACAGGTTTTCAGATAGCGAAGAAGATTAAATATTTGGGAGTATATATAACCGCTTCTAATGGGAAATTATATAAGAATAATTATGAAGTATTATGGACAAAAGTAAAAAAGGATTTAAATGATTGGAAAAAATTGCAACTGTCATTGTTGGGGAGAATTTCAGCTGTTAAAATGAATGTTCTACCAAAGTTTCTTTTTTTCTTTCAAATGATACCCATTTTAAAAAAAGATGCTAATATGGATGAGTGGCAGAAAGGTATCAATAAATTTATATGGGCTGGGAAGAAACCAAGGGTGAAGTTTAAGATTTTGCAAGATGCTCAAGAAAGAGGAGGGCTTAAAGCGCCTAATTTGAAATTATATTATGATGCAGCCACATTAACTTTGATAAGTGATTGGCTTAATTTAACAAATAAAAATATTTTTTCTCTTGAAGGATGGGATTTATTATATGGTTGGCATGCATATTTAATTTTTAATAAGAAAGTAGATTGGGCTTTTAAATCGCATATTTTAAGAAGTGCCCTACTTTGAGTCCGGAAGAAATATTATTATAGGTTAAATTATAAAATACCTATTCGGGGGATTCCTGGACATGCAATTGAGGGGATCTCTAAGGGGATGAATTTTGAAAAAAAATTCGTATAAAGAATTACTTATTTGTTTGGGTACTGACTGGCAATTAAAATCTTTAGATGTATTAAGGCAAGAAAATATTTTACAGTCATGGTTTCAGTATTTACAAATAGTGGATAGGTGGACTTTAGATAAGAAAGTTGGAATAACATTAGGAGATGAAAATTTAGTAATTCAGATTAAAGATCAGAATAAGGCTCACATAAAAAGAATTTATAATGTGTTAATAGAATTGGATTCGGAAAGGGAATTGGTTAAAGATTGTATGGTTAAATGGGCTCAGAATATCCAGGAACCGATCCCATTGGATTTATGGGAGATAATTTGGATTAGAAATGTTAAATTTACACAGGCTCAAAATTTAAAGGAATTTTTTAATAAAATGCTTTATAGGTGACATTTGGATCATAAAAAGTTGTCTTGTATGTACTCTAACTTACAGCCCAAATGTTGGAGATGTGGAAGTTCTGATGCAACTTACTTTCATGTTTGGTGGACTTGTAAAAATATTAAGGATATATATTTTTGGATTATGATTTGGTGGAACATTCAAAATATTTTTAAAAGGAAGATAAAGTTTACTCCTCAACTATTTTTATTAGGGATTTTTGAGGATTTTGATGTCAAAGAAACTATTTTAATGTTGAATTTAATTATAGCAACAAGGCTATTGATAGGTCAATATTGGAAGAAAGATTCGTTGCCTACAATAGAAGAATGGACACAAGATTTCTAATTTAGCAGAAATGGCTAAAATTTCTGCTTATTTAAAGGATCATACACAAGAAAGATATATTATGGTATGGAGAAGATGGATAGATTATATTCAAATTAAATATGGAACTAAAAAGTTCCATTTATTCTATGATTAAATTTTAATATAATAAGTATTATTAATAGTATTTTATAATTGGAATTATTTAGTTTATTTACTGTTATTATGGTTTTTTATAATAATTGTTTAAAAATGGATTTGTTTATAATATGTTATTAAGGTTTAAAGGGAATTAAGGGTTAAGTATGAATTTAGTTGTTGTATAAATTGTTAAATGTTTAACCTATTTGTTAAATTTATTTAGATTATGTTTAATATGTTTGTAATAACCCTGTACTCGGCTCTGGGAAGTGGGGAGGGGGTAGGAGGGTGGGGATGGGTGGGTTAGTGGGTTTATTTTGTTAATTGTTAATAAAACTTTTTAAATAAAAAAACAGATGAACGTTTGATTAAGAAGCTTTATAAATACTTATTAAATTGGAAGATGGAAGAAGAAGAACTAAAAGAGTTCTTCTAACAATGATAGTGGCTGACTAGGTTTTACTGAGGATGCTCCCTTTGTTTTTAGTAAGTTAGTGAGGGGCAAGGCTATCTGGGCAAATGAGGGGATGAATTGGCGACAAAAGTTTGCAAAGCCCAGGAAACTTTGTAGTTCCTTTCTTGTGCGGGGTGGTGCCCAATCTAATACTGCTTTGACCTTCTCTGGGTCCATTTCAATGCCCTGGGGGATATGCGATAACCTAGGTAGTCTATCCTTTCCTGGTGGAATTCACATTTTGAGAGTTTGGCATATAGGTGGGCGGCTCACAGTTTCTTTAAAACCGCTCTGACAAGGTTGATGTGTTCCTCTTTTGTTTCGGTGAAGATAAGAATGTCGTCCAAGTAAACAAGGACCCCCTTAAACAGGTGCTCCCTTAGGACGTCATTGATTAATTGCATAAAGACTGCAGGGCCCCCTTGTAATCCAAATGGCAAGACTTTGAATTGATAGCACCCCATGGGGAAGTTAAATGCGGTCTTCCATTCATCCCCTTCCTTAATTCTCACGCAATATTACTCTTCCCTTAGGACTAGTTTAGAAAACATTTTCCCTTTTGAGAGGTGTGACAGCATGTCTTTCATGAGGGGCAGAGGATATAGGTTGCTTTCACTGATTGTATTCAGGGCCCTATAATCCACGCATAAGAGTAAAGAGCCATCCTTCTTCTCTCTAAAAAGGATGGGGGCAGCCACTTTAGGCTTGGCTGGCTCAATGAAACCTCTCCAGGTTTTTTTTATGAATCTTTCCATTTCCTCCTTCTCCTTTGGGCTCATGGAGTATAATCTGGGCTTCAGGAGTTTTGCCCCAGGCTTGAATTCAATGGTACAGTCTGTGGGTTGGGGGGGGAGCTCATCCGCCCTCTCCTCACTGAAAACTTCAGCAAGGTCTCTGTATTCCTCTGATATTTCTGTTAGTCCCTTTTCCTCTCCCATGTATGCTTTCTCTATTCTTGATTCTGGTAGCCTCCCTTGGGGTTTTAAGTCCACAGGGTCCCCCTTCGGGAATTTGATTTCTGTCATCCTCCAATTTACCCAGGGGTTCCATTTTTTTAACCATTCCATCCCTAGGGTCATTGGCCATTCCATGCCTGGGGTCACCACAAACGTTATGTCCTCCTCATGTTTGCCCAGGGAGAGGTGTATTGGTAGAGTGGCTAGGGTAGCTGGCACCCCCTCCCCCTGCTATGGATCCATCTAACTGGCCAAATGAGATTGGTTCTTCCAATCTCCTCGATGGAATGCCCAGATTCCCCACTCGTGTTGGGCTAATGAGGCAGCGGGTGCAGCCAGAGTCTATTAAAGCTTTCACCTTCACAGCTTCGGCCATGGGGGAAATTAATATAGTCACTGTCTTGAGGATGGGTGCGATGCGTCCACTTACCAGGGGTTCACCCTCCAAGCTGTCATCTGAGGCATCCACCGGCCCTGCGGTGTAGGCTGGAGTTCTTTCCCCCTGATGAGCAGAAGTGGGGGGTTCCGCAATTTCCATCATTCTCATGGCAGTTTCTTTTGGCTTAGCTGAAGACTTTCCGGATTTGCTGATGGGGGATCTGTCTGGGTTGTGCTGGGAGGCTTTGGAGCGGCATTCTACAGCTCGATGCCCTTCTCTTCCACACTTGAAACACCCCATTTGCTTCTTGGCTGTAGCCGATGGTTTCACTGATTCATGTGTCAACTCAGGCGGGGAGCGGCTCCATTGTTTTCCTCGGCGGTGTCTCTTCAATATGTCGATCTCTGCTTCCTCTGCCAAGATGTACTATTCGTCAAGTTGGTGTGGGTCCCCTCGGGGCAGGCAAGCGTCATATAGATCATAATTTAGTCCATCTTTGAAATGGCTAAGTAGGCCACCAGGCGTTTGCCTTGCCTCATCGTTTTTATCCTTTCACGGGCTTTGCGATCAGCCAGGGGTCTTCAAATCGTCTTCTCAGAGAGGACATGAAATGGTTGAAGTTGCTGAGTTCTGGGGCATTGGAGTCGTGCAAGTTCACCACCCAATCTGCAGCCGATCCGTCCAGGGCAGATTGCACAATCCGGATGCGGGCTTTGTTGCTGGGGATGTCCCACCCGTATTCCTCCATGTAGCTGAGGACTTGGGTTAGGAAAAACCCCAGGCGTGTTGGTTCCCCTTTCAATTTCATCTCCAACGGCGGACGTCTTGGAATTGATCGGTGCCTCTGTTGTTGGTGGTAGTGTCTTCATCTTCATTTCTCCATCTCCTCTTCCATTATGGTTTCTTGGCCCCCCGTCTCAGGGTCACCTTTCTTGATTCCTTTCCCCACTCACTTTTCTTTCCAACGCCCCTTGACCAGCGAGGCTTGTGGTCCCGTGTCTCCACCACTTCTTCTCCTGAGGAATCTGACCTCTCGGATCCCAACATTTGGCAAGGTTCCAGTTGGGGCAGCGGCTCTCTTTCTAGGGAGTTTTCCCCCTTTCTTGCTCCATTGTCTGACATGGTAAATTTTTGCAAAATCCCCCGGCAAGGGTCTCCCTTCCAGATGGATTAATTTTGCAAGTCCTGTCTAATGTAAGGACCCACCCCACTTTGCATCTTAAGAAGACAGAACTCTTGGAATAATTCTTCCAACAGGCATCCTTTATTAAGAAAAAATGGTTGCAGGCGTTCTAGACAGGACTTGGGGTCCAAGCTCTCCCATTCAAGGTTTTAAGGGGTTCCCCAGTAGCCCCACCCAATCACCCCCCTCTTTCAGTGACAGTCTCAGGCATTTCATTCCCACCCCCTCTTCCTTACTGCCGGCTGGATGGAGACTTCAAAGAAAACTACATGAAAGGTAATAGCCCCATTCTTATGGTTAGCTCTTTTGGCAATACACATATCTAGTCCCTTTGAAGTGTACCGAAGGAAGTGAGGGCCATAAAGCCCCTTTGTTCACCCCCTTCCCTTCATCATACAGCAGAATCCATAGAAGGCAGAAATGGGGTTTTTTATAATTGATAACTAGAGATGAAATATAATTGGATTCTGACAGATAGTATGGGCAAAGAACTTTGGATATTCTATAGAATTATAAGACTGGCAAAAACTGTGGGATAAAAATATTAAACTTATTAAAGCAGTAACATAGAAAGAAAACTTATATAAAATGTTTTATAGATGGTATATGACACCAGTTCGCTTAGCGAAAATGTTTAAAAATTTATCGGATACATGTTGGAAATATAAGCAAAAACTGGGTACTTATTATCATGCCTGGTGGACATGTTCTATTGCAAAAAAATATTGGTCTAAGATTCAAAGATGGTTAGAAAAGATGATGAAAATCCAAATAGAATTTAAACCGGAACTGTTCCTGTTAGGTATATTAAGACCTAATTATGGCAAAGAAAATGATTATTTAATATTACATGTATTAACAGCTGCAAGAATAGTATTTGCCCAATTTTGGAAAAATGAAAACCTACCATCAGACCAGATTATAATTTTGAAAAATCTAGATTGTGCAGAAATGGACAGGTTAACATTAGAGATGAAGGAGAAGGAAGATTCAATCTTTTATAAAACCTGGGGAAAATTTTATCAGTGGGTTGAAACACGTTAGAATAAGAAGAGATTTTAGAATTTTACTATATTAAGTATTAAGGTTGATGATTGGAAATAATTGTTATGCTATCAACTATGTTAATTATTTAAAGGAATATTAGTGTTTTACCAAACGTCAGTTGTAACTATACCGATTTATTCTTATAAATGTCTAGTATTATATAAACAATAATACTTAATATGAAGACCAGGATGACAGCTTGTTCACTGAATTACGTATTTACTGTAGTTATCCACACCCTGTCCCTTTTATCCCGATTTTCCTGTACCTGCACTCACCCTACCTTTTCCCTACCCATATAAAATCTAATAAAATATATTTTAAAAAAAAGAATTTGGACTGGACAGATATACCAGCCTTACCAGGGGAAATATTGTGAAAACTAGGAATCAAGATGCCATATGAAAATAACATCATGAATCTGGATAAATATCACTACAAATACCTAGACATCCTTCAGGCTAGCAACATCAAGCACACTGAAATCAAGAAGAAGGTTAGTAGTAAATTACATCATGAGAATGAAGATGATTTTAAAGCCCAAACTCATTTGATAAAAAGGCAATTAACACCTGAGCAACTCCTGTCATTAGATCCACAGCTAGAATAATGGACTGGACATTAGCAGAACTAAAAGCCCTGGTAGGAAGACCACAAAATTAATGACAGCAAATGATGTCCTTTATCCACATGGTGATGTTGACAGACTCTATTTACCAAGGAGCATAAGTGAATGTGGAATGTTGCAGGTACATCAAACAATTGAAGAAGAAGAAGAAAAAAGGTATTGGAAGAATATCTGAAGGACAATGAAGACGATGCACTGAACTAGTATATCATGAACATTGTGATAAAGTACAGTTTTCCATTATGACTTGAGTTAATTACACTGTGCTTTTCCCAAAAAATTAATCTCCTGTGTTTTTATTTGCATGATTAAAAAAGGTCAAGCAAGAATTCCTAGCATTTGAAAAATATTGAGAAGTATTAATTCTCTCCACCATTCTGGGTAACAGAATGAAATAGTTAATAGCCAAGGCTTCTAAAATAGAAGAAGCCTTTCACTAAAAGTGAAGATACTGGCAATGTTAGAATATTATTAGCATCTTTTTCTAGTAGGGATAAATATAATAATATTGCAATTATTAAGATATGTATATATTTAGAATTTATTAATTATATCAATATATTAAATTAAATATATATAAATGTTTTCTGAGGTTTTCGCGGGTGTTTGTATGTAGGTCTTTGGTTATTCGGGTTTTCTCCGCGGGAGAAACCCGAATAACCAAAGACTTATACACACACACACACACACACACACACACACACACACACACACATTCCACTCCAACTCTGCAGCCACCAAACGGATCCTGAAAAGAACAGAATTGGCCCTAATCAGAAATGAACTTCACACAAAAAGATTCCTCCTAGACCGAATTAACAAAGATCTCCTCACACTCCACCTCAAACTCAGCAACAAGATCCACCCCGCACTTTGGGACAAATCCAAACAACTCGCCGTCTGGAGAGCAGAAACACAGACCACCCTCAAGACAGATACACACACCAACAAACTCCGAAGACTACAAGAACGCCAGAAACAAACCCCTCCTCCCTCACAGCCACACATGAAACAAACAGTGCATAACATCTCAGATAGGATCCTCACCAAAGCCGAAACCAATGTCCTTTCCAAAGGATTCAACTTTGCAGTCGCTCCCAAACACATCCCCACTGAAACCATTATATGTGGAGTTGAAACCAGCCTGACCAAAATCAACCCCGATGATGCTAACAAAATCAGACTCAAAATCACCAACATCCTCTGCACCAGCAAGCCACCCAAAAGCAACTTACCCAAAGAGGAACAGACAGCACTACGTAACCTGAAAGAAGACACCAGCATAATAATCCTACCAGCAGACAAGGGCAACGCCACGGTGGTTATGAACACATCTGACTACCAAACCAAATTAACCAACCTACTCCAAGACTCCACATACAAACCCCTAAATACAGATCCCACCACCTACCTGGAAAAAACCACCAGAACCAAGATAAAAGCCTCCCCCATTAGCGAAGAGATCCAGCAAAGAATCATTCCCAGAGAGAAATCATCCAGATGCCCTAAACTCTATGGTCTCCCCAAGATACACAAAGAAGGAACCCCACTCAGACCTATAGTCAGCTCCATAGGCTCACCTCTACAAAACCTAGCCAAATTTCTCGCCAAACAACTACAGCCCTATGCAGAATCCATCACCTCACACGTAAAAAACTCATTCCAGTTTATAGAGATCATAAAGAAACAAAACTTACAGCCCAGCGACCTACTAGTGAGCTTCGATGTCATATCCCTCTTCACCCAAGTGCCTATCAAAGAAGCCTTGACAGCTATTCAAAACAAATATAACCCCCCCAAACACATCTTAGATCTGACCAACCACTGCCTATCCAACACATACTTCATCTATAACGGACAAAAATACAAACAAACAGAAGGAGCACCCATGGGATCACCCCTCTCACCTGTCATTGCCAACCTCTACATGGAACACTTTGAAACCCAAGCTCTAGAAAAATCGGATCACAAACCCAAACTCTGGCTCAGATACGTAGACGACACCTTCATAATCTGGCCACATGGGAAAGAAAAACTGGACAACTTCCTCACACACCTCAACAGCCTACACCCCAAAATACAGTTCACCATGGAAACAGAAGCTAACAACCAACTTCCCTTCCTGGATGTCTTAGTCTACAAGAAATCCAATGGCTCCCTAGGACACACCATCTACCAGAAGAAAACACACACAAACCGCTATCTGCACGCTCTCTCACACCACCACCCAGCACAGATCAACTCTGTAGCCAAGACACTCATCTCCAGAACAAAACGCTTAGCTGACGAACAACACCTAAAACCCGAACTACACACTCTCACCAATGTACTAACATCCAATGGATTCCATAGAAATAAGATTACAAACCTAATCCAAAAAGAAACCCCCACTAAAATCCAAGACAAAGAACAAGAAAACGGCAAAGCCCTCCTCCCATACATAAAAGGCACCACAGACAGAATCAGTAAGATCCTCCATAAACACAACATCAAAACAGCATTCTGCACAAACAGAAAAATATCCACCATCCTTAGAAACCCCAAAGATAAAATTGAATTAGAAAATCAAGGAGTATACGAAATCCCATGCACCACTTGTCCCACCACATACATCGGACAAACCAACAGAAGAATAAGTGCACGCATTGAAGAACATAAGAACTCAGTCAAAAAAGAGGAACCAACATCTTCCCTGGTCCAACACCTTAAAGCCACAGGACATGAAATTGACTTTAAAAATACCAGAACCATTGCCAAAAGTGAACATTTTAATAACAGAATAATCAGAGAAGCCATCGAGATAGAAAAACGCCCACACAGCATGAACAAGCGAGATGATACCTCCCGCCTACCAGCCATTTGGAAACCTGCCCTTATTGACAAACGACTCCCTAACCCCAAAATCTTAAACCCCTCTGCAACTCAGACTAACCTGAGCACAACCAAACAGAACACTCCCCCAGCCAATCAGAGCACAGCCAAGCCCCTAACCATTCAGAACACACCTCCACCCAATCAGAACACAGCCAAGCTCCCACCAATCAGTTCATACCCTCACTGGCAGTTAAAAGGAAGAAACAGCTAAAACCACACATTGCTGCTCAAAGCAAGAAGCTAAAAACACCAGCCTGAAGATGACGAATGTGACTTCGTCGAAACGTTGCCAAGACACTTCCAATTTTACGCGGGAGAAAACCCGAACAACCAAAGACCTATATACAAATACCCGCGAAAACCTCAGAAAACAAATATATATATATATATATATATATATATATATAATATATATATATATATATCCAAATTTCTTTTTCTGACAAAACTTCCTATATATATATATATATACACACACACACACACATATATTATATATATAATATATATATATATATATATATATATATATATATATATACCTCAGAAAACATATATATACATATACATACATACATACATATATATTCATAATATAAAATAAATAACTTACGACCACCAGGAGAATCCAAGAAGGAAAATACTTTAATAAAACCTAGCTTTCGTTGGGAACTTCCAACATCGTCAGGGTTAAAAGCCAGTTAGTGGCATGCCTTAAATAAGGTTAGCTAACCCTTGCACCTGGCTCCTAGACCACGTCATTGGTCCTAACCAGTTAATCTGTGTTCTGGTCGTTTCTATGATGTCTGCATCCAGCTCTCCTCTATCACTCTTTTGGACACTCTTACTTGTTCTTTCAATGTTAGTTCTTAGATTTGTTAGAATGCTTTCACCCTCCGCCTCTGCAGTGATATTTACTCCCATACCATCTTTCTCTCTGCTGTGGGTTATGGGGGGGTCATTCAATTTCATACTATTGTATGTTCCATTAAGGCTCCAAATATCTTCTCCCACTCCCAATTGTGAGTCGATGGTCTCTCCTTGTTCCCCCTCCCCCATCCTCTTCCCCTCTCCTATATGGGTGGTACTTGTCTGGGTGTCATGCAGCTGAGCACTTCCCCCTTCGCCCCCCATCTTAGCGCTCTCTGTGCCAACTATCCCTTGCTGTCTTGTCTGTTGCTGGCAGTTATCACCCCTATCTGAGGCGAATCCCCTGTATTCCATCGGGGAAACTGCCAGTTGCGGGCACAAGTATCCCCTGTCCATGGTCTTCCGCTCGCCCATAGGGCGAGGGGGAAAAACATCTCCTCTTTTATGGCACAAGCGAGTTACCACCCTACATCCCCTTCTTCTCCGTATAGATCACTCCTCTTCGTTGGTACGGGCAACACTGGGCTCAGAAATCCCATCGCCAGCTCCTCCAGATCTTCTACTGATGCAATCGGCCTCCACCCAGAAGGTGAGGATCTATTAGGATGTTGTCGGAAAACAAATGAATCTCCCGCCCAGCAGGCTCTCCCTCCTCCGCCTTCCGAGGAGCACTCGGCTCTTAACAGTCTGCTGTTGGCTGGGTGCCAAGGGAGTGTCCGTGGGCCGCTGAGGGTCAATGGAAGTCTTGTGTGCCTGTCCATACCGGGGGTTAATGCTGTCTCCTCAGTCTCGCAAGCCTCGGCCGCATTGTTTGCGCGAGTGGGTGACGGTTCATACTCCATTTCCTCAGCGCCTGCTGTGTTGGGCACAGATCTACATGGCGATTAATTGAGTCCTTGTCTGAATACCAGGCTTCTTTTAATAGTCGTCCCCCTTTCGTGGCATCACTGGATATAACCCGTGTGTTGTCAAAATCAAATTGGTGACCATGTTCTGCCATATGCGTCCAAACTTGAGAATGTTGCTCGCCCTTTCTTATGGCCAGTTTGTGCTCATGTAAACGGGTTTTTAACTGTTTGGATGTCTCGCCCACATAGTTACTTTGACAGTTCTTACAGTCAATTTTGTAAACCACCGCAGATTTTTCCATAGCGGGGAGTGGGTCCTTGGGGCGCATAATTTTGGAATGCAGCGTTTGATTGGGCTTATGGGCCACCTCTATGTTATAGGGGGCCAACAGTCTGGCTGCTGCCTCAGAGACGTTATTAATGGATCAGCACATCCAAGAAGGCTAAAGGGCCTTGTTTCTCTTCCTCCACCATGAATCTTATATCAGGGTAAATCGAGTTCAGTATTCCCATAAAGTCAGCTACATGTTGCCTTTTAACAACAACAAATGTGTCGTCCACGTACCGAACCCAAAACTTGGGTTGGTATAGGGTCATCGCCTTAAGCTCTAATTGTTGAAGCACTGCCTCTGCTATAATGCTGGAGATGGGGGAGCCCATAGGTGTACCCTTAACCTGTTCGTATATGACACCCTGAAACGTAAAATAGGTTGTTAGGCATACCTCCACTAGTCTCATGAGATCTTCCGTTTGCAGAGAGTCCTGGTAATGACCTCCTTTTTATCTGTCAACTGGTCCCTCAGGACAGAGATGGCTAAGTCCTGGGGGATGGAGGTGAAGAGTGAGTTAACACCGAATGATACCATCATCTCATCCTCCTCCACCCTGAGGGTCTTGATCTTACTCAGGAACTCCTCCGCTGACTTGACCATGGTAAGACTGTCATCCACAAGGTGGCAAATATGGCCACTGAGCCATTTCGCCAGCCCCGCGGTAGGAGTACCTCTAAACGAAACAATGGGGCAAAGAGAATGCCTTCCTTTTGGATTTTGGGTAGCCCATAAAACCTAGCAAGTGCCATGTCACATGGGTGCACTTTCTTCAGGGTTTGCTCACTCATCTTTCTACTGTGCTTAAAAGTACCCAGTAGTTTATTCCTGAGTGTCACCGAGGGGTCTTTCCCGATCATTCTATATGCTGTTCTATCGTTAAGAAGCTCTAGCACTTTAGTTATATAAAGTGTCTTGTCTCTCAGCGGCCCACGGACACCCCCTTGGCACCCAGCCAACAGCGGACTCACTCCAAAGAACAGCTGAGGAGCCCGCCAATACCGAAGATGGACAGGCATCTGTTAAGAGCCGAGTGTTCTTCGGAAGGCGGAGGAGGGAGAGCCCGCTGGGCAGGAGATTCGTGTGTTTTCCAACAACATCCTAATAGATCCTCGCCCTTATTGACAAACAAGACAAACCAACAGAAGAATAAGTGCACGCATTGAAGAACATAAGAACTCAGTCAAAAAAGAGGAACTAACTTCTTCCCTGGTCCAACATTTAAAGCCATAGGACATGAAATTGACTTTAAAAAAATGAGAATTATCGCCAGAACTGAACACTTTAATAACAGAATAATCAGAAAAGCCACCGAGATAGAAAAACGCCCACACAGCATGAACAAACGAGATGATACCTCCCGCCTGCCAGCCATTTGGAAACCTGCCCTTATTGAAAACGAGTCCCTAACACAAAGAATGACACCAGACCTACGCTCATGAAAACCACACAGGATGTCAGCACCACACATCCATGCAAAAAGCAAACCCAAACCCACACCGATGATGAAGCACGACCACAAACCAGAAGCCCGACCACAGCTGCATCATTAGCCACTTTAAACCCCTCTAATCCATACATGAAGCAAACTGATACCCACCATGAAGATGAGGCATGACCACGAATGCAAAGGCAAACAATAGCAATGCAGCTCACCATTTTAAACCCCCCTGCAACTCAGACTAGCCTGAGCATAACAAAGCCCTCATCCAAACAGAACACTCCCCCATCCAATCAGAGCACAACCAACCCCCCATCCAATCAGAGCACAGCCAAGCTCCTAACCAGTCAGAACACACCTCCACCCAATCAGAACACAGCCAAGCTCTCACCCAATCAGTTCATACCCCCACTGGCAGTTAAAAGAAAGAAACAGCTACGATCACACATTGCTCCTAGAAGCACGAAGCCGAAAACACCAGCCTGAAGATGACGAATGAGACTTCGTTGAAATGTTGCCAGGACACTTCCAATTTGACATGGGAGAAAACCCGAATAACCAAAGACATATATATGTTATATAAACACACACACACACACACACACACACACACACACACACCAGAAATTATCAGCGCGTTCTGACAGTTCTGACAGTTTTTAATTTAAAAAAAAATTGAGAGAGGTCTTCACCTTTCAAGAAGCCATTATGCTCATTGCTTCCTGATAGCAAGGATGGGATAACTAAATTTATCTAATTTAATCTGGATTTAGTCCAATAATTTTTAGTATAAATCCAATTCTTTATCTAATAAGGATTTAATCATTTATTACAGGACTTATATTACCAGTCATATTCACAAGTAGGAGTGATGTTTGCATCCATACCAAATTTCAACGATTTTTACATTGAACTGGATGGTAATAATATGGGAGTAGAATGTTTACGCCTGTTAAATGAAATTATAGCTGATTTTGATGAGGTAAGAGCTAATTTGTCTTTACTATTGCCATTGGCTCTGTCTCTCTTTTTTTCTTGGTCACATCTCCCTAACAAGGCTGTTGTGGAGAAATAGAAGGTTACTTGAGCTACTGAATAAATTTCGAAGATGAAATTATAATATTATGATAATTTATAAGAAAAATTAACTGTTTAATTTTAATTTCTGATAAAATGAACATATGGTCCCTTAACTAGAGAATATTTTTATAGTTAAATCTGTTGAGTGGGTCCTTAATTCAAAATATTTTTGTTCGATTGTTTATTGTTTTAAATATTTATATAGCCACCCATCCTCCACCAATTCTGGGTGGCTCCCAATCAAAGATTAAAAGCATATAAAATCATTTTGCAAATTATAAAACATAGCCAGTTAAATCACAGAATATTAAAAACAACAAAAACATGGCACCAATCCATGCTAATGTGCCAACAATTAATCTTCTCCCAGTGCTTGGGGGAAGAGCCAGGTCTTTAAAGCCTTATGGAAGACTAAAAGGGTGAAGGTCTGCTGAAGTTGAAGGAGCAGTTTGTTCTATAGGGCAGGGAGGGACTGCTTGCTTCCTAGCTCCCAGTAGAAGAACAGGAGTGTGTCCATCCAATCTCATCTGGTAGAACAGGCAGATGTCTTTAAAGGTAAGGTGGTCCTGCAGATTGCCTGGCCATGTGCCATAAATATCTCTAAAAAGGATTAAAAGTCTAGCTTGAAGTTTTTTTTTTTCATTTACTTATTATTACACTAGATTTTCCTTTGCCTCTCAGCCAATATCTTCCCACATGCAGAATTGATTCATGGACTAATAAAACTTAAAGGCTATTGCCATTTTGATAATAATTAATTGGTAATTTTAGAACATATAGAATCAGCTATGCTTCATTGCAACTGCTATGTTCTTTCAATATATACTATATGTCACCTCATTAAGGTGGAACAGATCAGGAAACAAACACACAAGAATTATTAGAAATCTATTGATATAAACAATAGTAATAAAAACCTGAAAGCCTTTCATCATTTGTCTTTTCTTCCCTCTTATACCAAAAAAAATCAAGGTAAAACATTTTTGAGTTTCTGCCTCACTTTTTTCTGTTTTCCTGGCTAAGTTCATATTTCACCAATGGTTGCTGCATATTTTCTTGAAGGCTACCTCTGTAATCTTCTATTCCAACTTTTTTGTTTTTTCAAACCAGGTGCAATGTTGGAAAACATTCACGTAAGGAGTTGTGGGATTCTTTCTGTCTGCCTGTAAACCTTCTGAAAATTGAATTAAAGGGGTAGGGGAGAAACTAGCAAAAGAAGATTAAAGTTAAAAATTATCTAGATGAAATTGAAGGAGCCATTCTGCTCCCTCCCACATCCACCCCACCCTGATTTCCAGTATATAACTCCATGGCATCTTCACAGCAGAAAACATTTGACAATGGTTTGAATTGTTCCTAACATTCTAAACTCTTCATCAATGCAGCTGCATATCTCAGAGTAAAATTATTATTAAGAGGTTGGAAAAAAATTCAGAAACTCTGTATATTTTCTCATTCTTATTGTATTAAACAAAAGAAGCAAAGATAAATAGGTTTTGCTTAATATGCTGAGTTACTATGCTCCTGAAATTATAACAGGCGTAATCCATAATAATTTTTCACAACCACTGAAGTCTTTAGATGATATTTGCTACAGGTATGAGGCAGTAAAAAAGAATAAATGCTAAAACAAGGGATATACACATTTTTTGTTATCTGAAATATTATGCAATGTTTAATATTTTTGTGTTTTAAACAAAGCTTATGGACAAAGAATATTATAAAGACATTGAAAAAATCAAGACAATTGGAAGTACATATATGGCAGCGGTGGGTCTTGTGCCAACTACAGATAGCAAGGTAAACTATCTTCCTTTGGGTTGTTTTATTTAAGTAATATCACATCTGAAGTTAAGAGTTTGCTTTGAATCTGCTGAGGCGGAAACTGAATAAAACTATACATGTTTAACTCCTGAAATCTACAGTTCAAAGACATGGCACGATCCAAAGCAAAGGATTTCTTAGAACCTAGAAACAAACGAGGTGATTACTAGAAGCCAGTATGGGCTTGTTTAAAAACAAATCATGCCACACATGATTGCCTTTTTTGATAAACTAACTAAATTAGTGGATCAGAGAAATGTTGTGGACATAATATACTTAGACTTCAGTAGACCACAACCTACTTGGTAAGATACAACAATATGGGATAGACAGTACTAGCACTAGATGGATTTGCAATTGGCTGACCAATCACACTCAACAGGTAGTCCTCAAAGGAACTATATCTGCATGGAGGGAAGCATGCAGTGAGGTACCCCAAGGTACTATCTTATACCGAGTGCTCTTCAACATCTTCATATATGACCTACATAAAGAGATAAAAGGGGAACTCATCAAATTTACAGGGAGGAATAACTAATACTTTAGAGCAGGGATGTCAAACTCAATTTCATTAAGGGCCGCATCAGTATTGCGGTTGCCCTCGGGGCCAGGTGGGTGCGGCCTACTGGGTGGGTGTGGATGGAGTGGGTGTGGCCTACTGGGTGAGTGTGGCCAAGGGTGCCTGTGGGGGCCTGGGCAAGAGTGGGATAGATCTGAGGGACTCTGGCAGAAGGGGGAGGGACCAGGGCAAGTGCCAAGGCATGGTCCACTGGAGGAGCCTCACTGTTCCTCTCAGGCCATGCGGGGGGGCTTATGGAGCTAAGACTGAATGAGTTTCAGCATAGATGGCCAACACAAAACCTGGCTGGTCTGGGCCAGGGCCAAGGCAGAGGGGGCCATTCCCTCACTGTTTCCAGGATGGTTTTGCGGGCCACATGAAACCCCTTTGCAGGCCGCATCTGGCCCCCAGGCCTTGTGTTTGACATGTCTGCTTTAGAGGATAGGCTCAAGATCCAGAAGAATCTTGATGGACTCGAGCATTGGGCCCTTTCCAGCAAGCTGCAGATCAGCAGCAAGAAAAATAAGATCTTACACTTATATAGGAAAAATAAAATGCATGGGTATAGAATAGTTGATATCTGACTCAACAGTAGTAACTGTGAGAGGGATCTAGGGATCTAGGGATCCTAGTGACCACCACTTAGTTTGCTGCAGCTACGAAAAAAGCCAATGAAATCCCAGGACGCATCAACAGAGAGATAGCATCAAGACAATGAGAAGCGACAGTACCAATTTATATCACACTAATGAGATAATACTTGGAATACTGCATACAGTTCTGATCACCATGATACAGAAAAAGATATTGACCCTAGAAAGTGTGCAGAGAAGAGCAACAATTGTTGTGGGACCTAGGTATTTCTAGCCTATCAAAGAGAATGATCGGGGGGACATGATAACTGTCTTCCAGTACTCTGAATGGTTCTCATGAAGAAGAGGGATTAATGCACCAGAGACAAGGAGTAGAAGTAATGGGTGAAAGCTTGTCAAAGAGAGATGCAACATAAAAATAAGGATAAATTTTCTGATAGTAAGAGCAATTAATCAATGGAGGAGCTTACCTCCTTGGGTTGTGGGTGCTCCATCACTGGAGATTTTCAAAAATAGACTGGATAACCATTTGACTAGGATAGTATAAGACTCATTCTTGAACAGAGTGTTGGACTAGAAGACCTCCTTGGTCCCTTTCAGCCCTATGATTCTATGACTCTAGGTTGCTTCAAAGGAATTGGAAATTTGTAAAATCTATGAGCAAATCTATGTGACCAAAGACAAATTGTGCAGCTATAGCAGAGAGAGGACTGTTTGTGCTCCCTAGATGTAAAATAGGGTGCTAATCTGACCCCCCAAATACATGCATGTGCATGCACACATACACACACACACACACACACACACACACACATATACACATATATAAAATATACAATAAATGTATGATAAGTATAAATACACACACACACACACACACACACACACACATATACCTTCAATCATGTTAACATTCTCAGCAAGCATTAATGAGGTCAGAAGTGATAAAGCTGCACTAAAGCAAAGGTCATCTAATCCAGTCATCTCTTTTCTGTAGTGGCTAAACAGACAATTATAAGAAATCCAAGTGCAGAATATAAAATCAGTAATTACCAATTCCTAAAAAGCCCCCTCCCGAATAATTTAATCTTACTAAACATGACCAATAATTAACTGCTATTGATAAATAACTTTAAATTTTTCTAATCATCTGAATTTTCTAATCCCGGGATCCTCACTCTTCTCTACAACATTTCTAGTCTTGTGAAATTAACTTCTCCCCAAAATGAGCATTTAGCTTGTTAAATATATGTCACCTATATATTTGTTTATATTTAAAGAGATTCTTCATCTGTTTTACAAACTTGATTAAATTGTGTTACAGTAATCAATACAACATTATGAATGACATAAAAATTTCTTTTTAAAATATAGACAAAGAAATCAATTTATTTCCATCTCAGTACACTGGCTGACTTTGCAATAGAAATGTTTGATGTTCTTGATGAAATCAACTATCAGTCCTACAACGATTTTGTTCTTCGGGTTGGTAAGTTACATTTTCAAGAATAAATTCTATATTGTTATTGTTTCTTTCAGCATTCATAACAGAGATTTTATAAACAAATCCTATGTTCTGACAATATATAGCAGCTAATATTATACCTAATAGTTGCATAAATAATTTTCTTCTCTAACTTGACAACTGTTAATTAATATTAAAGATGAGGAAAGTATACAGGGATGACTGATCATAATAAAAAAAACAGTCTTGTAGAAATTGAAATTCCTTCATTCCTCATGGGGTAGAGAGAAGTTTTCAGAGAGATTATGAAAATCTTTAAGAAACTATTTTTTAATCTTCAGAGAGATTTAAAAATATATAAGTAGTAAAAAGACACTTCCAGATACAATATGTCTGCAATGTAAAAACCAAATCTTCTCTCATTGTTTTACTTCAATTTATGTCACCATCCCCTCCCCTTAGTCATTTTCTTACTGTTTGCAAAAAGAGCAGAAAAATCAGCTTGTACCACCCCAGACAATTAAGTATTGCTAGTGTCCAGGTATTAAACATTTATTTCCCACCACAATCTCCCCAGAGATTGTCCCAAAGCAGAACTCCTACTAAAGAAAAGCCTAAGTTTATCAAATGTGTTGGCAACTATAATTTTCAAACTATTCCAGGTTAATTGAAGAAGTGCTATAGGTCTTTCTTTCATATATTAATGAGATTTTATTAATCGTTTATTTGCGGAATTTGAGGAAGTTATCTATAAACTACTTATGTTTTGTCACCTGGAAGCCAATAGGAGAAGAAAGTCAGCATTCTTCCCCATTTCTGTTTAAAACAAGGGCACCTTAGGAATATCCTTAGATTGGATATTATTTTCCCATTTCAGCTTCTTAGTATCAAAAAGCAATTTCAATAGAATGGAAATATATGCTTTAAAAGGAATGGGTAGGGGACCCAGATACTTCCTTGCCATGCCTGATGAACATTAGATTTCATTTTTTAAGTATTTGGCTTCTTTTTCAGGTATTAATGTAGGCCCTGTAGTGGCAGGTGTTATTGGTGCCAGAAGACCTCAATATGATATCTGGGGTAATACTGTAAATGTTGCTAGCAGGATGGATAGTACTGGAGTGCAAGGTAAAATTCAAGTGAGTATTTTCAGAGTTATGTTATAAATTACATCAATCTTAATAAAATATCAAAGCAATGGGTTACTTCTCAGACTATAGTGAAACTCCACCTAGGAAAAATTATTTGTTTTTTTAAACTAATCAAATTTATACATCACAGATGGGTGATGTATAAATTTGATTAATTTAAAAAAACAAATAATTTTTTCCGTACGTGTCTAAGTGACTCCGAATGGTGTACAAATAAAAAACATCCCTAAAAAAGTAACAAAGTTATAAAGATGGAGAGAACACCCTCAAGCCACCAACTACACCCGGGGTTGTGACCCATTCTTAGATCCCAATGCCAGTTGACAAAGCTTGAGGACTTTCTTTCTACCTTTTTAACATTATTTCTTTTGACTCCATCTTTTTAACTCTGCTAAGGCTGTTCCAGAAGACCATAAGAGAGGGGCTACCTCACTTCAAGATGTTCCATAGGGTGAGGGCAATGGCAGATAAGGTTTTCTTTCTAGACCTTGTCAATTGGAATTCTTTCTAGACCTTGTCAATTGGGGTCCATAACAGTCCCATTCTGCCTGGCCAGGAGGGATGGGTCAATATATTTGGGCTGAAATGGTCCCTTTGATAATCTGAACTCATGCCATAAAGGGTTTTAGAAGTCAAACCAACACCTGGCATTGGACTGAGAAAAGAGACCAGCATTCAGAGCAACTCACACAGCTGAGGTTTTATATGCACAGCCCTAAGTCACTCCAGACTGCCTATGTGGTATTCAGCACAAGATTTAGCTTCCAGATATAGTAGTATTTGGTAGTTATGACTACAGTTGGGACCAAAAAATTTGTTGCTAACCAAGGCAGTTGTTAAATGAAATGCCCATTTTATGACCATTTTTACCGTATTTATTAAGTGAATCACTGCCGTTTTTATGTGAATCATGTGGTTCTTATGGGAATCCAATTTCTCTGTTGGCTTGACTTGTCAGAAGCTGGCTGGGAATGTTGCAAATGGTGACTATGTGATCCAGGGATGCTGCAGCTGTTGTAAATACATGCCAGTTGCAAGTGCAGAATTTTGTTTATATAACTGTGGAGATATTCTGATGGTCTTAAATGTGAGGACTAGTCATCAGTCACTTTTTTAAGTGCCATTGTAACTTAGAATGTTCATTAAACAAATAGCTGTAAGTTGAGGACTATGTGTATCCTACCTATAGCCATGTAGAGCTCCATTGCAGTAGTCCATATGGGTGATGACCAGGGCATGAATGAGTGAGAGGGCTTCCCAATCCAGGAAAGGGCTTAGCTGGTGCACAATATGAAGTTGAGCAAAGGCCCTCCTAGCCACTTGCTCCTTGATCAAGAGTTGTGAGTCCAAGAGGACCTCCAGATTATATACCAGGATTGTCTGTGGCAGTATAGATACTAAAAAGGAGCAGAGAGAGCACCAAGCCCTATGAGACCCCACAAAGCAGACACTGTGGGCTGGCCCTTTTGCTCCCAATCAACACCAATTGGGATTGACCTCAGAGGAAGGAGGTGAACCAGCACAAAACTGGACCTCCACTCTCAATAATTGGAGGTAACCAAAAGGGGTATCTATGGTATCAAACATACCAAGAGATCAACATGAATCAGGATGGATGGACTACCCCAATCCTGTTCCTGCCAGAGATCATCCAAAAGCATGACCAATGCTATTTCTGTCCCATATCTGGGATTGAAACCTGACTGGAAGGGATCCAGATAAACCATTTTCTCCAGGATTCTCTGGAACTGCCATGCCACCATCTTCTCAACTCTCTTCCCTAAAAAGGACAAAAATTGTTTAAGTGAACAGCTTCTAGAGAAGGCAAACCAAAGCTTCTCTAAATGGCACTGGGAACACCCCTACCAAGGGTGAATTAGCCATCACTAGCATCCACTTACTCTACACGACATTTCCCAGATAGACTTGAGGACCATCCTTACTGTCCCAAGCACCCTGTCCACTTCCTATAATAGGATCAAACTGTTCCCAGTTAATTGGATAAGTCCATTCCCCAACTGAGAAGGAATCCAAGTGATTTTATCCACTAGATGAACAGCAAATTCCTCTGTGTGGCCCTGAAGGTTAATCTCTGGTGTCCCATTACCCAAGGGGATCTGAAAACTGGGTAAGAGAGAAGTAGCACTCTGCAGATGTAATAAGAAGAGAGAAATATTGTTTTGCTACTCTTACTTCCTTGAGATTATTATTAAAATTATTTGTCACCTAACTTGTCATGGAGTTACTCTAGGAAGCTTACAACAACAAAAAACAAAGAAATAAAAAGGAAGTTTAAACTAAGTGAAAGTAGCATAATAGAACTATAAAATAAAAAAAAGAAAACAAAATACATCAATATGACTAGTAAAAAGAAGATGAGTGAGTGGGGAGTGGTTCTAGCTCCTATTCAACCAGAATGTTGAACAATTCCCTGTGATATTAAAAGTTCAAAGGAAAAAAGTTGAACAATCCAAAACTCTAATACGACAATGGATTGAGACAAATTTTATTTGGTGTTTAAAAGATAACTATGGAAGCAGAATGAGATTTCCCTTAGAATGGAGTTTGAAACAGCCATAACAAATGCTCTTTCCCCTTAAAAAAAATGAAGTTTAGGAAACTGGCTACCATATTAAAGAAAGATTTGTTAACTATTAATCATTGGTGACTGAGGTTTGTTTAATTCACAGGTTACAGAAGAAGTACAACGTATATTGAAAAGGTGCAATTATGAGTGTGTTTGTCGGGGGAAAGTCAGTGTGAAAGGCAAAGGTGAAATGCTGACTTATTTTCTAGAAGGAAAGACAGATGGAAATAATTCACAAACACGATCTTTAAACTTAGAAAGGAAAATTTATTCCTATGGGAGAGCAAATATTCAGACCAAATTGGGCACAAGTTGTCCATCTATGTGCTCATCCCCCAGCCTTTCAACAAACACTGGGTCTGGAACACTTCAACCACCAATAGCACATACTAATCTGACTCTCCATTATCTTCCTTCTGTGCCAGCTATAAAAGAGGCATGAAAGCAATGAAAATCTTTGTCCTGTCATTTGAGATGATGTGTACAGCAGAAATCATCTTAAAGGTTAAAGGCTGCAGAATTTGATATCAACCAAGAAGTCTAACAACCCAACCAAAGAGAACTTGGGAACCATTAATAAGAACTTATGGGAAGGATCAAATAAGGGCTAGCAATTCTGTTTGAGAAATCTAATATTTATTCTCTGAAACTATGGAATATTTTATGAATAATTTTAATGGATAAATGAGATAACAGAGAAGGCACATCAATAAGACTGGATATTTGCACAAACAACAAGAGAGATTGGGATTGTTGCTTCACTATTGATTTTCCTGCTGTAAACTATCATGGAGAATGTTGGCAATATCCTATAGCAGAGAGAGCATTTATATGATCATATCCAGGGTGCTTGATCTATCATTTATAGTTCCTGTTTAAGTCAGAGTGATGATAAATTGATTTATATGAAGATGTAAGAAAGCATGGTGGAATACTTTACCATAGTATTAATAGGAAAAAGAAATAAATTTTCAGCACTTGCTGTAATGTAGGACACAATAACTCTTAAAGAAAACAAATGTAACTTTTACATTTCGCTGTGTTTTGCATCTTTGAGTGTTTCCTAACTGCATAGTAATGAATCAGAGATCAGACTGTAAGTAGATTTATTGGAGATATTGGGTATTCATTGAATTTATGATAATCATGAATGGCTTCCTATTCACACAAATTTGGATGGGACAGAGTTTGTCTCATATTGTTGCATAGAATCCCATAGAAACAGCAGTTTCCATATTGGAGAAGATAGTAGGAGTAAAATTGAGTTAACTATTCCAGGACAGACTGCTACTAAAGTGGCAATTCTGTGCATGCCAAAAGAATATTAAGCTGTAAAAAATTATGCCTTTTCAATTGGCCAAATGGTTACTTTAAGACATTTATTAAAAGCAATTGAATTATAGTACATTTGTTATTAGACACATATATAGTTCTGTTCCCTAAACAGTATATAGATTTGTGAACAAAAGTTTGATCCTGTCATGAAATAGATCTTTCAGATCCAGTCCATATTAAAGGATTTGATGCAAATCCTTTACAGTTGACTACTGTTTTTGATTTGTTCTCATCTCTTTCATATGAAGATTCTCATTAACAAATACATGTTGATTTTTTTAATACAAAGTTTAAATTTCTTATTTTGAATCAATTAATGTATTTAAATAGTGATGGTTTTAGCATCTAAAATGAAAATACTTTTAATACTAACATAAAAGTTTTGGAAATGTCAGGCAGCCAAATTTTTTGTTGTATAAGAATATTTTCTTCCATTTCCTGGCTTTTGAATTCTGTTTCAATGCCTTGAGTGCAGCTTCCAAGAAATGTCTCCATTGCAAATTTTGTTAATATAACAGGAATTACTATAAAGCACAAACTTTCTTTGAAGCTCACACAAATTTCAATTTACTTCCTATAAAATATCTAAAGTACTTGTCTTCTTTGTTACTTTTGCTTGAAATTGATGTAGTAAATTAAATAGCAGAAGAAGACACTGTTCTCATCTGTAAAATGGCTGGTGAGATACTTACAGGAGAAAAACTGAAAGGGAAATTTCTTGCAGATTTCAGCTTTACTTTGTACTAGAAAAGCTGAGGCTGCCAAGTATATACTTTGCCATCATTTTAGCAGAGTTAAGTTCAAATGTAAATACCATTTATAGGTACTCAGGTCTCTTTGATCATTACACATAAAGAATATCCAGATGTTTGTTTATAATATTATAAGTCATTTCTTCTATTCATTTTAATCCTGATCAATTTTATTCATATAAGTATTTCCAAAATACTATAGTGAATATTTTTCCTTGTTCCTGATGAAGAGGAAATACTTACTTTTAAAGTATGATATAACTCAAAAGAAGAATGTATAAAAAAATCTAGAAACTCTGATTATGAAAGGTAGGTTATTGGAAAGATGAGGTTATCACTGGTCTTTTTAAAAAAAGAAACCTCTGGATTTCTCTTTATGTTGTTCAAGACTATTATAAAAATATTAGTTTTGCTATAGTGCAATCACTTTTATTACATTCTTAATATTGTTCTTCCAACAAGAGAGAGCATTGCATTGTGCTTTCTCTCAATTTCCCATTCATTTATCTAAATATTTTCAGTTTTATAGTGGATTTATTGTCTCTGTGCTTCATCTGACTTATCTCTGAGCTTCCAGGATCACGTTCATTTTATTTGCTGGTACAAAGAGACTTTCCTGGAGACTTAGGGCTTTGATCGATGAGAGAAAAAACTCTTATTTTTCTCTAGCAAATTTTAAGGCATGCTAGTTGTTTGGAGATGTCTCTCACTAGCAAGAGATCAGAATGTGATCTCAATAGTTTGTCTTGTTTCTCTTGAGCCACAGTTTGTCTCTGATTTAAGATATCGCTATGCCAAATTTGGGGAAAGATTTTCAATGTAAAAACATAGTCTTTGGAATTCAGAAAGAGGGCAAAAAAAATCCATATGACTTTGGCACCACACAGAAGATTTAATTATCTATTTGACACTGACAGTGTCACCATTCTTTATTCCACAAAGCACTATCCCCAAGTCAAGTAAAGGGATGGAATTCATACCATGTTTCCCTAAAAATAAGGTCCAGTCTTATATTTTTTGGGCCTCCAAAAAAGGCATTTGGTCTTATTTTTGGGGTAGGGCTTATTATTTTCACATACAGGAGGCGCACAGGGGCTGACAGGAGTGGGAGCACTCTCCATCCCACCATCTGCTGGTGCTGCCATGATAAGTTGAGGCGAGGCAGGTGGTGAGTGGGTTGAACTGCTTCCCTCCACCTGCCAGACACCTGCCAAAGCCATGCAGGATAAATGCTGAAAGTGGTCAGGGGCAGTCCCACGCCTGCATTGCACAGCTGGCATGAAAGCTGCAGCACCTGCCAGGGCTGAAGAGCATGGGGCTGCCCCTGCCCCTGGCTCCTGCTGCCATGGAGCCGGAGAGATTGCCACACACACACCCAGATGCCCTCACCTTCTCCAAGTGGTTTTTTCACTAACCTGCTTTTCAGCTGCATCATGTTTCTCTGTCTGTTTCTCAGCTGCTGCCATGTGCAGGAAAACAAAAGTAGTTTGTGGGACTAAAAAAAAAAGTTTGGCAGACCTTCCAACTTCTCATGGAAAAAAAAAAGATCTCACAAAGTTGGAAGGTCTGATTGAACTTTTTTTTTCTTAGTCCCACAAACTACTTTTGATTCCTGCACACGGCAGCGGCTGAGAAACGGACAAAGAAATGTGATGCAGCTGAAAAGCAGATTAGTGGGGGAAAAAAATGCTTGGGGGATATGCGGCAATCTCACCAGCACCATGATGGCAGGAGCCAGGGGCAGGGGCAGCCTCTGCTTATAGGCCCTGGTGGATACTGCAGCCCTCATGCTGACAATGTGAGGCAGGAGTGGGGCTGCCCCTGGCTGCTTTTACCCTATGTGCTTCAGCAGGTGTCTGGAAGGCGGAAGGAAGCAGCTCCACCACCACCCAGCACCTACCTCGTCTCACTTCATGGCAGTGGCACCAGCTGCACAGGCCGACCCACACAGAAGGCAAGGCGGTGCCAGCAGCCAGTTGCAAAGCAGCCACAGGTCAGATAGAGGCCAAAAGTGGCCAGGAGCCGCCCCATATCTGTCTCACACAGCTGGGATGAGAGCTGCAGTGCCTGAAGAGTGCCAGGCTCAGTCTATAGCCCAGTGCCTATAGTACCGAGTAGGTGTGCAGGCTGGCGCTCAGCAGCCCAAAGACAGAGGCACTGGTGAGATGGTTCCACTGGTAGCTGCTGGCGAAGGGCCCTGGCAGGCTGTTGGCAGAGGTCGAACAGAAGATGTGTGCCAACTCACCCCACGCCAGGCAGGAGCAGCACAGCAGGGCAGCCCAGAGTAGCACGGCCAGGAGGGCAAAGCCCCCACGAGCCCAGAAGCAGCACAGGCAGCCACTGATTTCTATGGCCTTGAATTCAAATCAGAAATGAAGCCATAACCATAAAACATGATAACCAATCAAACAAATTAATTCAGTAGTATTTTCCTTTAAACCAAATAAGAGAAAAGAGAGAAGGAATGTGAGAAAGAGTTATAAGATTAATAGTTTCTCTGCATTTATCTGAAGGATGACTAATAAAACAGCTATATTTGCCCTATTAGCATCTAAAGAATTGTATTTCAAATCCTATGCAGTACAGGTTTTTCAGCCTTTAATATCTAATAATATAATAATAATATTCTCTCTCTCTCTCTCTCTCTCTCTCTCTCCACACACACACACACACACACACACACAGACACACACACACACACACACACACACACACACACACACACACACACATATATATATATATATATATATATATATATATATATATATATATATGAAATTATCTATCTGGATTCTTATCAAATAAAATGAAAAATGATTTTTTACATATTCATTTGTTGAATCAAGCACTGCTATGATAATTTTTTATATATAAATTTAAGGGGGAAACCATACTTGGACTTTAGTACAGACAGACAGACAGACAGACAGACAGACAGACAGACAGACAGACAGACAGACAGACAGACAGACAGACAGATAGATAGATAGATAGATTAGATAGATAGAAAGAATATTCTGGGGACCACAGGCAAGCAAAGAAAACAGAGGCAAGTCTCTGAGAATCTCACTGAACCAGCTGTAAAACATTAAGCAAGTAATTGTTATCCAAATTCTTTCACATTTCTGGTTCTAATCACAATATTAGCCATGATGTCCTTTCAAATAAGAATTTTATATAAGAGGGACAGGCAATTTAAAAAAAAATTCATGGTAAAACTGTATAATAATGCCTTATTTATTTTTAATCTTGTATATATGAAAACATTGGCCTTTCATGTTTTTATTTATTTGAAGGCAGTATGAAATTTTGTAAATAACTTTAGCTATGAAAGGTTTATTGCATGTGACTTGGACTTTAAAAAAAGCAGCAAATGGGCACATTAACAGATGCTAATAGTTCTTTGTAAACTGAAGTTTTATAATGCATGAATATAAATGTTTTAGAAATGGATGTCCTTTTGCTTCTTTTCTGCAATCTACTGCATGCCATTCATGCCTGACTTTGGTAAACAAAATGCTAAGAGTAACTTTCTTCTTACTTGTTTTTAACTTATCACTTCTGACAGAGTTTTTATAGCTCGACTAGCTGCATGTAAGTGTGTGCAACAACAGCAAAACTAAAATTACAAGGCATCAAACAATTAAATCTATCATATTGCCAATCTCAGTGTTGCTGGCCCACATTATATGATATATGAAATGTGTTCTCAAATATGTGTTCTACCTTTATAACAGTATCTTTGGTCATTAGAAGCAATAAATTATATTCCATATACTGTAATACCTCTATATCTAAATACACACATATATAAATTAGTGGAATAGGTAGTGGCATAAAACTGAGTCGCTAATTTAACAGGTACTGTTTAATATCTTGCTTGAGTTAGCAGAATAAGTAAATGATTGGTTTTGGGCAGTGAATAATTCTGCAAAGCCCAGAAGATATAAAAGAGCACAAAACTGTTCCTGTAGATAGGGTCATGTGAAGCTGCCTTAGGCTTGGAACACAGGTCCATGTAGCCCAAGAACTGGCTGGCAGATTTCTCCCCCCAGCCCAAGATCTCAAGCATTTAGATCTGAATATATGAAATTATTTTGTACCAAGATTGATTATCCCTTTGGCCTGGTCTTTTCTCATCTGCCAAGTAGCTGCTCAGGTCTCTTCCAGTCCTGCTGAGATAACCTGGGTAGGATGAGATTTTATCTGGGAATTTATGCATGCAAAACAAATACTGTATAATGGTGTGATGGCCTTTCCCATCTAGGAAAAGATCAAGTGCATCCTCAAAAGCATTTTAAGATATTGTAGTGCAGATCTCAAGATGTAAGAGCAATATATGATTTCATCAGAGTGTAAACAGGCGGAATTGCATGGGAAAGAAGTGGAAAGATTTGGTTTTTAAAAAGCTATTTTGTAGCTTTTTTGGAAATTATAATTAGTTATGATATTTGAGATAAATAGTATAGATTTTTTTCATATTACCAAACCTAATTTAAATGGTCTTATTTCTTGATAACTACAGTATGAACAAAAAATTAATAGACCAGCTGAATTCATAAATAAGCTGAACTATAGGATTTTTTAAAAACGGAATCAAAATTTTTTTTTGCCTTTATTTTATATGATTTTTTCAAGTAAACTGTAAATCTACAATAATAATCATACTTTCAGAATGCACATCCCAGTGTAATCATTTGGGATAATTTGTAAGAAGGCAGGTTGAGGCCCAGTTACAGTATTACCACTGACTTCTATCTACAGTTGGTTATTCTTTTGTTTCAGACACTGAGCTCCTTTCTAAATTCTTTATTCTTAATTTATTAAATTTTAAATTCAAATATTGGCATTTTTAAATCCATGTGGCACACATACTGTAGATCATGCATACTTTTGGTGGAATTGTTACTGAAATGTTTTGGTGGCATATAGCACTGTAGGACAAGGTTTACTAAGGATGTGCAATTAAATACAAATTTTCTGATATGTGATATCACTTAAGTCAGAACAAAATGCATCTTTATTACGTGAATGTATCACAACTGATCACAAATTCAACATAAAACAGCCAGAGAATAATTTTAAAGAAGGATGTGGTGAAGTAAGTTGATTATCAAAATCTGTCCTGATACAAATAGATCCAAAGAAAGATACCCTGAAAAGGGATCGAAATACAGAGTACAAAAGATAGTAAAAAATAAAATCAGAGTTTTTCCCTACCCCCAAAATATTTAGAATAGGTCAAGATTTTATTTCACATCACTAGATTTATCTCTGTTTAGACCTATTAAATATAATCCCATTGAGCACATCATGATTAGTCTAAGTCCCACAGAATATAACAGTAATAGTATCTGGATTCCATATATTTCAGAGATTCTGATCTAACATCATATTACTGCCTAAAAAACTCTAAGAAACTTAATCCAGTAAGAAATATAAAGGCTGCGGGATTTTTTTTCTTTTTAATTTTATTTTAAACCATTTTTAAATTAATTTGATACAGTCGGTGAAATTAATAATGGTCTGGCAAAATCAATATAGAAATAACAAACATACCAAATATACAGTAAATTTCAAAAGAGGTAGGTTAAAATAAAAGACTTTTGAGAAAATTAACTAGTAAATTCTGATACCAGAACATTAAATAATATGACAAGGAGCAATAGATTTAGTTTTTCTGGTAGTGATAGTTTGGTATGTTTGTGGGGGAATTGAAAATATTCATGCCCCTCTCCATCTACATTTTGAACTGGCATAGTCAAAAAGCTTTTCTAATTGATCTGCTTAGTAGAAATCTCTGTAAGGAGAAACTATCAAATATATAAGCTCTTATGTTGATTAGAAAAGAAGTCTAAAGTTTAGCAAGTAGAATTGATTTGACACCTCTGATGAAATCATCATGCCAGATTGGTTCAAACCCCATGCTTTAATTCTCTCTAAGGTTAAAACATCACAATTGTTTTCATTTCAACAAGCTGAATCTGGTCCATTATATTGCAAATATTCTAATTCAGCCTTTGCTTAGTTTGGTACCCTCCAAATCATGTTGCTACTAGAACTCCAATAATTCTCTGCCCTTATTCCTGACAGTTGTAGTGGCAACATATTTGTGGAGTACAAGATTGAATAAAGATAGCCTAAGGGATTTTATTTCCTTCCAGCTTTAGACCTAAACAAGAGTGTTTGTGTATTTCTTCATTGTTTTTTCTGTTCTGAATCATTCTGAGGTGTCTGTTTATAAATTGAGAAAGCCTGTTTCATGTTTTCCTTTATAATAATTTGTCTATGAATGATTAAATGCTTCAGCTGCTCTTATGCTGAATGAGGGGAAAAGGCACTGAGAAGTATACATACAAAGATATTTAGTATGAACATTTGGGAAAGGACTATTACAGAAATATGTAATGTTATCTTCAGTATTACAACAACACCCTCGGTAACGTGGAATGAGATAAATAATACGGGTCTTTTTTTGTATATAGAATATTGTAGAGTATCTTCCAGTCTTTTTCAAGATTGTTGAACTGAGATGAGCAATTAAATATTTGTCCTATTTTTATGTTGGGAAGGGGGAATTTAATGGATTAAAATATTATACTTGTGAATGTAAATTTCTTAATGCAACTTTTATACCGAGTGTTTGCACTATTATAATTTCTGGAATCAAAATAATAAAGGAAACAATCTGCTTAAATAAACGAACTATCTATTGTTCATATTTATATACTGTAGCTGCCCATTTTATGAAAAAAATTCTAATTATAAATTAGTGAAGGGATTTTATTATGCTTAAGGCTGATATTAGTAATATTGATATTAATAGTGATACTTTGTAATTATATATATTTATATATAATTATATTATATATAATTATATATATATATGTGCAAGAAGCTTTGTAGATGCTTTGTATTGGGAAATTAGTTATATAGAAGCAAATGTTTCATGCTTTAGGTACAAATGATTGCTTACATGAAAAGACCATGGTAAGGGGAGGGGGAAAAGGAGTTACAGATGGAGTCTGGGTTGCTGTGTATGAGTCATCATCTTGAAATTATTTTTCTGTACCTTTTCGTTCCTGATACAAAGACCTGATCTCTTTGTTCTGGAAAAGTATAAAAGGTGGAAGACATCTTTCCTGGTTGTTGCCTTCATCTCTCTACCAGCCATGAAGAGAGATGGGGTCACCCAACTCTATTTTGATCAAAATAAAAGTTGTTTGCTTACTGAAACCTCGGCTCAGGAGTTTCTTTCGCTCTTTTAAATTCCTGAGTAATGCTGGGACAATTGTGAGGCTAAGTGGGAAACCTTACATTAGGATTAGAGTTAAAGTTAGGCCAGGGTGCTGATAAAGTGCTGGAGTATCTCAAGGTACCATTTTAGGCCCAGTACTCTTTTAACAGCTTCATAAATTTAGATGAGGGAATAGAAGGGGAACTCATTAAATTTGCAGACAACACTAAACTGGCTGGAATAGCAAACACTCCAGAAGATAGGCTCAAGATCTAGATGAATCTCAACAGACTTGAACCCTGGGCCCTATCTAATAAAATGAAATTCAATGTAGAGAAAAGTTTCACATTTTAGCAAGAAAAATCAAAGAAACAGGTACAGATTAGGTGAAACCTACTTCAACAACAGTAACTGTGAGAGGGATCTTGGAATCCTAGCAGACAATCACTTAAATATGAGCCAGCAGTGTTCAGCAGCAGCCAAAAAGCCAATGCAAATCCTAGGTTCCATTAACAGAGATCATGTGAAGTATTAGTACCATTTTTATAAAGCCTTAATAAGACTATACTTAGAATACTACATTCAGTTTTGGTTACCTTGTTATAAAAAAAGTAGAGACTGAAAAGAGTGCAGAAAAGCACAATAAAGATGATTTGGAGGCTGGAGATGATAACATGAACAATGGTTGCAGGAACTGGTTTTGTCTAGTCTAGTGAAGAGAAGGACTAGGATGATATTATAGCAGTGTTCCAATATTTGAGGGGCTGCTACAAATAAGATTAACCTATTTTCAAGAGCATCAGAAGACAAGATAAGCAATGGATGGAAACTAATCAAGGAGAGAACCAACCTAAAACTAAGGAGAATTTTCCTGACAATGAGAACCATCAACCAGTGGAACAGCTTGCTTTCAAAAGTTGTGGATGCTCCATCACTGGACACTTTCAAGAAGAGACTGGACAACTATTTGTCTGAAATGGTATAGGGTCTCCTGCTTGACCAGGGGGTTGGACTAGAGGACCTCCAAAGTCTCTGTTATTCTGCTATTAAATCCAAAGGAAGTAGACAGAGGTTTCTGCAACATCAGCTTTGCCACTCGCACAGTGCATCCTAGCAGGTCTTGGAGCTGCAAGGAGATGATAGGAGCCAAATTAAGTAGTGGTTAACGCATTCTGGGAGTGCACCAATTTTGAAGGAGATAATAGGTGCATCATCCTACCTCATTGCTTAACTATTTTGGACAATGATTCCTTTGTCTCCAATCTTCCTTTTCTGAGGAACATTCTTAAGTGAATTGTAGGTTTGTAGTTGTGGAGACTCATGAAGGAGGCAGATTATTTGGAGCTGTTTCTATGTAATCCACAGTTAGGAATGCGATTAATAGCATTAGCACTTAGACTTTACAGCCCTCTCTAAGCAGTTTACATAGTCAGCATATTGCCTCCAACAATCTGGGTCCTTATTTTACTGACCTCGGAAGGATGGAATGCTGAGTCAACCTTGAGCCGGTGAGAATAGAACTGCTGAACTGCTGGCAGTTGATAGTCAGCAAAATTAGTTTGCAATACTGCATTCTAACCACTTTGCCACCACAATTAAATTAATCGCTTCTCTATGTATGGCCTCTGATGTGACCAGATGGAGCAGTACAAACCACCTAATGTTGCTAGATCTCTCAGGTGCTTTAAGTAAAATTCTCCAATTTCCAATCTTGAGGCTTTTTGAACTCACAGCTCATCCTAGAAATGCTGCAGCTAAGAAGATCTTTGCACATTTCTATCTGATGTGTCAATTGTGGTCATCCTAGAACAGAAGGCTTTGTTGGTCTTGTTCATGCCCTTATCGTGAGGTTTGAATTATTGCAACTCATCCTACATGGGGCTCACTGATAATAACTTGGAAGGAGTTAGTGAGCCAGAATGCAATAAATCCAAGTAAAAACAGGCTTAGTTTGCCTGTGTTACATTGTTAGACTTCTAGTTCAGTTCAAGTTGTAGCTGCTATTTTTAAAGATAATCATTATATGGTATATTGTATATATTCAAGACTACCTCTTCAAATGGAATCTGCTCTTCTGCAGAGAACTAGAAGAGATATGCTCAACTCTGGTTCAGTCCCTCTCTTCTGGAGATATAGCAGTGGCCCCATCTATGCTAATATTCCAGAAAATTGTTAAGACTGTCTTTTCGGGAAAGATTGGTGCCAGTAGATTCTGATAATGATAGTGATGAAGAATAATGAATAAGAATAGAATAGAATAGAATAGAATAGAATAGAATAGAATAGAATAGAATAGAATAGAATAGAATAGAATCTGGAAGAGACCTTGGAGGTCTTCTAGTCCAGCCCCCTGCTTGAGCAGGAGAACCTATACTATTTCAGACAGGTGACTGTCTAGTCCAAGGCTGTCAAACTTAATTTCATTGAGGGCTGCATCAGCATCATGGTTGCCATTGGGGGGTTGGGTGGGTGTGGCTGGCATGGGCATGGCCTTCTGGGTGGTTGTGGCCAGCCCCATGTCACTCATGTCGGGCACTTGTGCAGGCCTGTTCAGGAATGAGGTGCATCTGAGGGTAGAGAAGGGTGGGTGGGACAGGGGCCGAGCGCCAGGGCATGGTCCACTGGAGGAGCCTCACTGAAACTCAGGCTATGCATGGGGCCCCTGGACAATGGCATGGACTGCCCAGAGCCCTGGGCAGCGAAGGTCAAGTGCCCAGCCCAGCCCTTGAGCTCCCACAGCATCAGGACCCCACAGCCCTGCCTAGCCTAGCCGAACTTCCCCGAGGGGGTGCCCAGCTGCACTTATCTCCTCCTTAATGCTGCTGCTGCTGTGCTCACTCTCCTTGGCCAGGTTGCTCATGGTGGGTGCAGGAGGACAAAGTGCATGGGTCAGAGGGAGGCCCACTCCCTCTCCATTTGAGGAAACCTGGCTTTGTAACCAAATCATCCTCAGCAGTAGGATGGGAGACCATCAGGGGAAGGCAAAAGGGCAACAGGGCTGCTAGTGGCCAAGTGCTAAAGCAGGACTTCCCTCAGACCCTCCTTCCCTCCCTCTTATTCCAATCTCCTCCCTCCCTCCCTCCCTTCCTTCTCTTTCCTTCCTCCCTCCCTCCCCTTCTTCCCTGCCTCCCTCCTTTTCATTCCCATCTCCTTCCTTCCTTCCCTTACTTTTTTCCTGTTTCCCTCCTCTCCTTCCTTCCCTCCTTCTCTCTGTGCCCAGGAAGGGACGAGGAGAGGGAAGAGGTTGGCAGCACTTCTCTCAAAGAATAAGAGTTGGAAGAGACCTTTGAGGTCTTTAGTCCAAGCTCCTGCTCAAGCAGGAGACCTATACCATTCCAGACAATGGAATATCCAATCTCTATTAAAAGCCTCCAGTGATGGAGCGTCCACAACTTCTGAAGGCAAGCCTTTTCACTGGTTAGTTGTTTTCACAAGTCCTTAGTTCTAGGTTGGTTTTCTTCTTGATTAGTTTCCATCTATTATTTGCCTTCTGATGCTTTGGAAAATAGGTTGACCCCTTCTTCTCTGTGGCAGCCCATCAAATATTGGAATACTGCTATCATGTCACCACCCCTAGTCCTTTTCACTAAGCTAGACATACCCAATTCCCACAAATATTTGTCATGAGCCGAGGTGGCGTAGCAGTTAGAGTGCAGTACTGCAGGCCACTTTAATTGACTGTGTTCAGGAGGTCAGCGGTTCAAATCTCACCGGCTCAAGGTTGACTCAGCCTTCCATCCTTCCGGGGTAGGTAAAATGAGGACCCAGATTGTTGGGGGCAATGTAAATATATATATACATTGCTTACTGGTGTACACCGCTTAGAGAGTGCTTGCACTTAAAGCGGTATATAAGTCTCATAAATAAATAAATAAATATGTTTTAGCCTCCAGCCCCCTAATCATCTATGTTTACCATCCATTTAGACCAGATGGTCCCCCTGGTTTGGTTTATAGAACAGTGGCCACAAGCAGAGCCTTCTCAGAGACAGCACCCCCATTATAGAACTTTCTCCCAACTTTCTCCCTCACCCATTTAGAGGCAACTCCAAACACACTGTTCAGCTAGGCATACGTAAAACAACAACACATTTTTTTTGTAAAAAAAAATTTATTTTAAATTTTACATTACATTCATAAAAAATACTTCAGATAAAGAGTAAAATAAATTTATACACACAACTTTCAGTATTGCTCACCCATTTCCCCACAAACCGCATCCACCCTCTAACCTCTTCTCTCACTTTCCTCTTTCCCTCTTCTTCCTCACTCTCCCCCTCTCCTCCTTCTCCTCAACCTTCCTACTTACTTCTCCCCTTCCTCCTATCTTCTCACTCCGGATGCAGTCCAGAGGAAATGCCCGAGCAATTCCTCTCTCCAAATTAAAACATCAATATTATATACAATAAAACTATTTCTACTTATCTGAGCTATTTAACCTCCAACCCATCCTCTCCCCCTCCCCCCTCCCCCCTCCCCCTTCCCCCCAACTTCCCAGAGCCAAGTGAAGGGTTATACAAACATATTAAACATAATCTATTTAAGTTTACTAATTATACAATAACCAAAATCATAATAACCCTTAACTCTCTTCAGACTTTAACATCATAATTTTATAAACAAATCCATTACTCATAAAATAAATGAAACTTTGTAGTTCCATATTTCTTCTGAACATATTCTATCCATCTTCTCCATACAATAACATATCTCTCTTGTGAATGGTCCTTTAAATAAGCAGAAATTTTAGCCATTTCTGCTAAATTAGAAACCTTAAATACTCATTCTTCTAAAGAAGGCAGAGAGTCTTTCTTCCAATATTGACCCACCAATAATCTTGCTGCTGTTATTAAATTCAACATTAAAATAGTTTCTTTAGCATCAAAATCCACAAAAATACCCAAAAGAAATAACTGGGGAGTAAACTTAATCTTTCTTTTAAAAACCTTTTGAATGTTCCACCAAATCATAATCCAAAAGGCTTTAATATTTTTACAAGTCCACCAAACATGAAAATAGGTTGCATCCAAGCAACCACATCTCCAACATTTAGGTTGCAGGTTCGGGTACATACAAGACAACTTTTTAGGATCCAGATGCCATCTATAAAACATTTTATAAAAATTTTCCCTCAAATTTTGAGCCTGCGTAAATTTAACATTTCTAATCCAAATTACCTCCCATAAATCCAATGAAATCGGTTCCTGAATATTCTGGGCCCATTTAATCATACAATCTTTTACTAACTCTGTTTCCGAATCCAATTTTATTAACTCATTTTAAATTCTTTTAATATGAGCATATGTCTGATCTTTAATCTGAATTACCAAATTTTCATCTGCTAAAGTAATTCCCATTTTCTTATCTAAGGTCCACCTCTCCACTATTTGCAAATATTGAAACCATGATTGTAAAATATTTTCTTGCCTTAGCACATCTGAAGACTTTAGTTGCCAATCAGTACCCGACCAAATAAGTAATTCTTTACACGAAATATTATCAAAATTCACCCTCTTAGAAACCCCCTGAATTGCTTGTCCAGGAATCCCCCAAATAGGTATTTTATAATAATAATACTTCTTCCAGATTCGAAGTAAAGCATTTCTTAAAATGTGTGACTTAAAAACCAGATCTACTTTCTTATCAAAAATTAAATATGTATGCCAACCATATAATAAATCCCAACCTTCAAGAGCAAGAATATTTTTATTTGTTAAATTAAGCCAGTCACTTACTACAGTTAAAGTGGCTGCATCATAATATAATTTCAAATTAAGTGCTTTAAGTCCGCCTCTTTCTCGAGCGTCTTGTAAAATCTTAAACTTTGCCCTTGATTTCTTCCCACCCCAGATAAATTTATTGATACCCTTCTGCCACTCATCCAAATTAGCATCCTTTTTTAAAATAGGTATCATCTGAAACAAAAAAAGAAACTTTGGTAGAACATTCATCTTTACTACTGAAATTCTCCCCAGTAACGATAATTGTAATTTTTGCCAATCATTTAAATCTTTTTGTACTTTTACCCATAAGCGTTCATAATTATTCTTATACAATTTTCCATTAGATTTTGTAATATATATTCCTAAATACTTAACCTTATTAACTACTTCATAACCTGTTGCTTCAACTATAATATCTTTTGCCTTCATAGACATATTTTTCAATAATATTTTAGTTTTATTCTTATTCACCTTAAAACCAGAGACCTGTCCATACTGTGCTAAAATTTCAACCAAGTCTCTGACCGAATCTGTTGGATGGGATAACGTCACAACCAAATCATCAGCAAAAGCTCTCAGCCTATAATCAATCTTACTTATTTTTATTCCTTTTAATCTAGATGAATCTCGAATTTTAATAAGTAAAATCTCCACTGTTAATACAAATAGCAAGGGGGATAAGGGACAACCCTGTCTCGTACCTTTTTCTATTTTAAATACATCTGTTAATCCCCCATTAATTATAATTTGTGCCGATTGTTGCTGATATATAGCCTTGAGAGCACACAAAAATTTGTCTCCAAAGTTCATTTCCTCTACGACTTTCAATAAAAATTTCCAGTCTAATTGATCAAAAGCTTTCTCAGCATCTATAAATATTAAAGCAGCAGGGACTTGGTTGTTCTTATCCAAATACTCTATTAAATTAACAATTTGCCTTACATTATTTTTCATATATCTTCCCATTATAAATCCAGATTGGTCAGTATGAATCAATTGTTTCAAAACCTGCATTAATCTATTTGCCAGTATCTTTGCAAAAATCTTATAATTTGTATTTAAAAGAGATATAGGCCTATAATTTCTAGGTTGGGACAGATCCTGGTCTTCCTTTGGAATCAATGATATGAAGGCCCTTCTCCAAGATGGAGGTAACTCTGCTGCCGACAAAATGTCATTAAAAAGTTCCTTTAATGATTCTATCATTTCTTCAGATAGCATCTTATAATAAATTGCTGTTAGTCCATCAGTACCTGGAGTCTTGTCAACCTTCAATTGTTTAATTGCAGAAATAATCTCTTCAGAAGTAATTAAACCATTAATCCCATCACATTGGTCAATCGTAAGTCTAGGAAAATGTGCTTCCTGTAAATATTTTTCTATGTCTGAAATTTGTATAGTTTCACTAGCATATAACTTTGAATAAAAATCTAAAAAAGTCTTTTTAATCAAATTTCTTTACCTTTATAAATTATTTTATCTATAGTCCTCGATTTCTGTTTCTTACGTAATTGATAAGCCAACCATCTACCAGGTTTATTTGCAATACAAAATGTATTGTGTTTCATATACCTCAAATTATTTGCCATCTGATCCGCTATTAACATATTAAATTGCTCCTTAAGCAGAGTTATAGAAACTTTTAAGTTATTATCCATTGGATTTGCTATTAAAATCTTTTCCTTACATTTAATCTCTTCTTCCAACTCTTTACATTTCTGAATCTGTTTATGTCTATGAGCATTATTCATAGAAATCAAAATCCCTCTCATGTATGCTTTACTAGAATCCCATACCATTGGCATCGAGGTACCCTTATTCATGTTCCAAGCAAAAAATTCTTTTAAATAACCTCTACATCTCTGTATATTCTCTTCATATCTAAATAAATTCTCGTTCAACCTCCAAGACCTTCTAGTCCCTTCTTCCAGCAAAATTTCCAACCATACAGGACTATGATCTGAAAATATTCTAGGAAATATCTTGATATTCTTCACCCTAGAAAAGAAATCATTAGTAACTAAAAAAAAGTCAATTCTAGAATAAGATTGGTGCCTATCTGAAAAAAAGGTAAAATCTTTTTCCTCAATGTTCCGTTCTCTCCAAACGTCTCTAAATTCCAAATCATCCTTTAAAGGAGGGGGCATCCAAACAACAACACATTTTATGGCCAAACCGCACTAGTAAATTACTACTACTATTTTTCTTTCTGAAAAGACATACTTTTAATATTGTTTTAAGCAGTGCTAATGATGCTTTACAATAGCTGCCTTTGAGAGTTTTCTTGTAAACTACCCTGGATTTATCAGAAACTTTTAATTTCAAATTAGATGTTGATTTAATAAATTAGGCAGAAGAAACAAATGTTTAAATACATCTAAATCCCACAGACCTACTGCCTCCTAGGTGCATACTGCAGAGAAAATAAGGCATTGCATTTCTAGCCAGCATAGCCACAGGATGATGGGAACTGTGGTTCATGACACCCAAAATATATTAGTTTGGGTAAGGCTGGATTAAATTATAAAAGAGCAGATGAAGGGAAGTATTTTTGTCTCCGACAAAATAATTGGGGGGGGGAGTTGACTTGGCCTTTTAATTTCAACTCACACCAATTCCTAACTTCCCATTCAATCCAAAGAGTTTTATTATTGCCTGGATTTTAGGGAGGGGAGGAGGCAAGAATAGACCACAAAGCTAATCTGCAAGTTTGCTCTCTAGCTGCCTGCACACCACCTTCCTTTGTATGTGTGTATGTGTATGAGAGATAGAGAGAGAATTCCCCTTTTTACGGTTTGCTTACTCTGCAACTCCCTCAATATCTCCCTCAATGGCTCAATATCTCTCCCTCACACACACACAAACACACACACACACACACACACACACACCACACACACACAGGTTAATAAAAAGGAGGGGGGGAGATGGAAAGCTCTCCTTTTTTGTAAAACCTTGGCTTCCTCCTCCCCTCCTGGCTCTCTCTGTGTCTCTCTTTCTTAAACACACACACACACACACACACACACACACACTTCCTTTTTCTCCTTCTCATCCTTTTCCTCAGCTGCAGCTGAACAGAGTGGAAGAATGGGGAAAGCTCTCCTTTTTTGTAACACCTCGGCTTCCTCCGCCTCCTCCTCTTCCACTCCTGACTGGGCCTGACGAAGTTAAGCAGGGAGGGGAGGGACAGGCTAAAGCAAATGAGCTGCTGCTGCTGTATGCCACCAGCCTGGAGCACTCTCGTTTCGCTCGCTGTTTCCTGCACCAAGGCACCCTGCTGGATTGCGGTGGGCCAGGGCTGGGGCAGCAGGGGCCGGTCCCTTGCAATTTCTGGGACAGCCCCAGAGGGCCAAATCTGGGCCCTCCCCAGGATGCATCCGGCCTGCGGGCCTTGTGTTTGACATGTCTGGTCTAGTCTCTTCTTAAAAATCTCCAATAATGGAGTGCCCATGATTTCTGAAGGCAAGCTGGTTAATTCTCCTCATTGTTAAGGAAGTTTCTCCTTAATTTCAAGTAGCTTCTCTCCTCGGTCAGTTTCCAACCATTGTTTCTTGTCTTGCCCTCTGGTGCTTTGGAGAATAGTTTGATGCCCTCTTCTTTGTGGCAGCCCCTCAAATACTGGAATACTGCTATCATGTCACCCCTGTTTCTTCTTTTCTTTAGACTAGCCAAACCCAAGTCCTGCAGCTGTTGTTCATATGTTTTAGTCTCCAGGCTTGGATCATCTTAGTTGCTCTTCTCTAAACTTTTTCCAAGATCTCAATATCTTTTTTGTAGCATGGTGACCAAAATTGGATGCAGTATTCCAGGTATGGTCTCACTAGGGTTTTATAAAGTGGTACTAATATTTCGCATTGATCTTGATTCTATGCCTCTGTTTATACAAGCCAGGATTGTATTAGCTTTTTTGGCTGCTGCTGCACACTGCTGGCTCATAGTCAAGTGATCATCCACTAGGACTCCAAGGTCCTGTCACAGTTACTGTTTTTAAGCCAGGTCTCACCCAATCTGTACTTGTACCTTTGATTTTTCCTGCCTAAATGTAAAACTTTGCTTTTCTCCACATTAAAACTTGTTTTGTTGGATAGGGCCCATTGTTCAAGTTTGTCAAGAACCTTTTGGATCCTGAGCTTGTTTTCTGGGGTGTTGGCTATTCCTGCCAGTTTAGTGTCATGTGCAAATTTGATTAATTCCTCTATTCCCTCATCTAAGTCATTAATGAAGATATTGAAGAGTATTGGGCCTAAGACAGAGCCTAGTGGTTCCCCATGTTAATATGGTATCATTGTGGACTACTCGCTGATATGTTTGTCAACCAGCTACAGATCCATCTGATAGTGATGTTGTCTATCCAACCTTTTTTTAACTTACTAAGCAGCTGTTTGTGGTCTACTTTGTCAGATAATTTAACATGTTTTTCTAACATCTCAGTTAAAGATGTTCTTTAATAGAAAATATTTGAGTGGTTTCTCTGGCAGACAGTGAGTTGACAAAACTCATGAAGACAGTGCTATAATTATGGAGAAACCTCAAAAACCTTATTTTATATGTCCCCCATTTAGGCCCTTAGTCATGATAAACATGCAAATAATGCAGTGGTTCTCAACCTGTGGATCGGGACCCCATTTGGGGTCGAACGACCATTTCACGGGGGTCGCCAAACAATGTAGTCCACGATTTTTCCCCCTTTTCCTTAGCTGTGCTACTCGCTTTTATTCTATTGGCTTTTGAAAGCCAATAGAATAGACTCTCTTGAATAGAGTCTAATTCTATTGGCTTTCAAAAGTCAATAGGAATTGTCCAGGCTGTCTCTGCCCTGCTGAGCCCACCAAAAGTCCCATTCTGCAAACGGTGCTGCACCAGTTGAGTAGTCCTCGACTTACGACCGGTTGGGGGTCGTGGCATTAAAAAGGTTGAGAACCACTGAAATAATGCCTCCATAGCTGTTCCTAACCTGCTGGCAAGATTATACAGACAGATATAGGCCTTTAACTTGGTTTTCAGTAAGAGTCAGAAGCAGATAGGTTAACTGCGAATTGCTGTAATATACTCCAAAGCTCAGACATTCTCAATGTCTGTATTACTGGATTCAGGACTAGGCAAGGCTTCAGAACATTCTTCAAAGGGAGCTATAATAGGGTCTATTTTAATAATTTAGTTTATATATTACTAAAAGTTTAGTTTCTGGGTCACATTCTGCTACCTCCAGTAGCAAACCAACCTCATTTGACTTTTCAATCACTGCTTCTACCAGTGTTTTCAATCCTGAAAACCCTTGCGCTTGAAGTTAGCTTATCAGCAATAATGCACCTGTTATTCCAAACAGTTTCAATTTTTTTAAAGGAATAACTAACTTTTACAGTTACAGAAATTTCACTTTCTCAGGATTCTCTCTCACTTTCATTCTTCTCCCTTATGTAAAAATTAACCCCTGACAAAAAGAATCAAATTTGTCTCACTGATTCTCCTTAATGAAAATCTAACAAAATGCTAATCTTAACTGTACCAAAGTTGAGGCTTAGTAATATATAGCAGCATTTCCATTACTTTCCATCTATTACTTATTGAAAGTATACCTTTTCCTTTCTTTCTCCTTTCATTTTTTAAATTTTTTTAAAGAGTTAAAATACAAACTTGCAAAAAAAACTATCAAGAACAAAACTAAACAGGACAAAATGCAAAAAGTGCATTAAAATGCACATATTGTATGTTGTCCACCCTAATTGAATACTGATAAATATATTACAAAATTAGAATTTTCCCCCATTTCAAAAGGGGGGGAAGGTGTAAGGTCATGCCTCAGCTAGTCCTCCCAAGAAAGAGAACCCTCGAAACAAGGATTGTTTCAAAAGGAATTTTTACTGCGAATTAGTGATAGCAGAAGAACAAAGCAAGATCTATCATTTTCCTGCACAAAACATTACATTAAAGCATCCCTTTCAAAACCCCACCCCAATGACCAAATGTCCAATTTGATTTCAACCAATCCTCAGGTGTGAATTTGTTATGGGAACTAAGGTGATAAGCGCAGATCCTTGGCATTGTTCTCATGGTTTTGTTTCCTCCTGGCCTCCTCCCATCAAAGTGGAGATAAGACAGATGGTCCAAGGCACATTCCTCTCCCATTCCCACCCCAAGGCATCAAAGGGGTGAGAAACAAAGTAGAAGAAACACTGACTGACCTCCTCCCTACCAACAGCATGGCCTAACAGCCTTCCCCCCTCTCCCCCTCAGCAAAATGGCAGAACCTGAAAGCAAAAAGGAATAGAAAGGTTGAGGGCCTGACATGGTGCCCCCTCCTAAAAGAATGGGAGATCCATCTGCAGGAGAGAGAAAATAATAAAATGGAAGAAAGAAGAACAGGTGATCAACAAGGTTTATCAAGATAACATTCATGGAAGTGTTTAAGCATTCTAGGGCCCCTAATATGCTTTTGTGGACCCATTCATTCTGAGAGGCTGGTAGAACTTTCCAGGCCACCAAATATTGGGCAGACCCATAATGCCTATGTGAATCTAGGATTTCTTTGATATCAAAGTGTTGCTCACCCTCTACTATGATGGGCTGTGGTGCAGGAGTTGCTTTTGGTCTTAAAGGTGAGGCTATTTGTGGTTTCAGCAAGCTACAATGAAATATGGGGTGAATCTGTTTTAGGGTTTGGGGAGTTCCAATTCCACAGTGATTGGGTTGATGATGCACTTAATAGAAAGAGGCCTATGAACTTGGACCCTACTTTCTTAAAAGGTTGCAGTGATTGCAGAAATCCAATGGATAAGTACACTCTATTCCCAATACAGACAGGTTTGGGTTCTGTTCTTTTCTTATCATTTTGAGTTTTATAGGCATCCCTGGTTTCATCTACATCCATCCTGACTACCGGCCAAGTGTTTTGCAACTGATCCATCCATTCCTTAAGGGAAGGGATAGTGGGTTCAGTGGTTGGTAGTTCAGGCATGGGCTTGAACTCCTGTCCAGTGGCTACCTGAAAGGGGATATATCCCATGCTGGAATGGACAACATTATTATATGCCACTTCAGCAAATGGTAAGAGGTCAGTCCAATTGTCTTGCTGGTAGTTACTGAAGCATCTAAGGTACTGCTCCAGAACTGTATTTGTTCTGTCACCCCATTCGTTTGAGGATGGTGACTAGAACTCAAGCCTTGTTCAGTACCCAAAAGGTCCAAAAAGGCCCTCCAGAACTTTGAGATAAATTATCTGAAATTATATGCTGAGGGGCTCCATGCAATTGATATATGTGTTGGAGGAACATTTTAGCTAGGGCTTTGGTAGTTAGGATCTTCTGACATGGAATGAAATGGACCTGCTTTGAAAACAGGTCAGTCATGACTCAAATAACTGTATTCCCCGCACTCTCTGGTGGTTCCACAATAAAGTCCATAGAGATCTCTCTAGGGTGCTGACGGGCTTGCTACCAATTGCAAAAGGCCCGGCATTTTTCCTTGCCTTCATTTTGCCGCACTGCAAGTAGGACAGCTGATGACATAGCTTTAAATATCTTTTCTCAGTGATGGCCACCAAAACTGCTTTTTTATTAGGTGTAGTGTTTTTATAAATCCAAAATGTCCCGCAAGTTTTGAATCGCGGAAAACTTACATAGTTCTTAATCTTTGCGTGGCTGGGACATATAATTTTCACCCCACCCATGCAAGTCCATCCTGCATCAAACCAAGATTTTTGTGCTTTAAAAACCAATCATCTTTCTCTAAGCCTTTTCTGAACACTGTTGAGGTAGCACTCTGCAGTGGCATGGATGTTCTCTTTTGTGAACTTGTGAACACTGGGGTTGCTAACTGCTATGTTGGTAATAAAGGCTTGACTACTTCTGCTTTGGAGCTGTTTTACTGTGGCATTCTGGATCAGCTAGAAAAATCTTCCCTTCCAGCAAGTAGTGGAGGATAAAGTTGGATTGGTGAAAGTGTTGGGCCCACCGTGCTTGTTTAGGGGACAGCTTCCTAGGCATTTTGAGAGCTTCTAATCACTACAGTCATTGTATCTGGTCCATCCAGGATCAATCCTTAATTGATTGATTTTTAACAATAAAACTTTCCTTTAAAAATTTAAGTAAGGTTTTTTTCATAAAATTGTATTTTGTTCCCCAAAGTTATAGATCTCTGTTGTAGATATTTCAACAGCATTTGTGATTCAAAAAGTCCATGAATTTTCTTAATCAAATTCATTCATCACTCCATTCTGTCATTTTTTAAAAAATTGGATTTCATAGGTCTTTCAACTTTCTCCGTCAAGTCTGTAATTTTCCATCAAAATTCCTTCTCCAATTCTGTTGGCAACAAATCAATTTCCAGTCCTTCTGATTGCAAAGCTGATTCTGCTGCTGTAGGTTGTTATTGCTTCATTAAGACTAAATGCAGCATTATCCTGGATATGTATATTTGCTTTCATTCACATAGATAATTCCTCTCAAGGAAAGTCTGTTCCACCACAAGCTGGTCACAGGAGAGATTGAGATAATGTTTCCCATAGTAGAAAGTAAATAGAAGAGACAAAGGAAAAAGTTCCTGTCTTTAAGGCAAAAGAAAAAAGAAACAAACCAGAGAAATAGTCAGAAATAAAATACAGTAAAACAGTAAAGTTCTGATAAAAGCTAGTAAAATAGAATTCCTTATTATAACAGTTCAGTATAAATCAAAGCACTTTCACTACAAAGGAAGAAATCTTTGTGCCATTAACTTCTTTGTGGTGAAAGCAAATGTAAAGTCCTGCCTCAGCTAGTTCTCCCAAGAAAACAGAACTCTTGAAACTGGCATTGTCTCAAAAAGAATTTTTATTGAAAGATAGTGAAAGCAGAGAGACAAAGCAAAATCTGAATATTCCTGCATGAAAATGTTACATTAAGCCCCTCTCTTCAAAACCTCTCTCAACTGCCCAACTGCCCAATCCATTTCGAGCCAATCCAAAGGTGTGAATTTGTTATGGGAACTGGAGGCTGAGAGAAGGATAAAACACTGTTCCCAGGCATTGCATCTTCTCACCAGAGCAGAGATAAGGCAGATGGCCCCAGGCTCATCCCTTCCCCTTCACACCCAAAAGATGCATCAAAGTAGCAGAAGAACAAAGTGAAAGAGACACATCACAGATAGCTCAAAGATTCCCCCCTCCCACCAGAATGGTAGTATCCTGATAGGGATCTGAAGGCCCTGACATACCGTTCCTCCTTAAAAGAAGGAGGACTCCACCTGGTGAAACAGAAAATAATAAAGTGGAGATAAAATCCATAGATTATTCAGGTTTATCCAGCATGAAAGCTCTAACATGTTTCTTGTGAACCCATTTGTTTTGGGATGCAGAGATATCTTTCCAAGTCACCAAATACTGAGTGGCTCCATGGTATTTGTGTGAGTCCAGGATTTCTTTAATTTCAAAGTGTTGTTTCCCTTCTACTATAATGGGTTGTGCTGCTGGGGGGGGGCTACTGGCCATAAGGGCAAGCTTCTATCCAACTTTAGGAGACTTCAGTGGAATACAGGGTGGATTTGTCTTAGGGCTTTGGGAAGTCCTAATTCTACTATGACTGGATTTATAATGTGTTTGATTGGGAAGAATCCCACAAATTTTGGGTTCAGTTTTTTAGAGGGCTGGAAGGATTGCAGAAACCAAGTGGATAGATATACCCTATCTCCAATGTGAAATGATTTGAGTTCCATTCTCTTTTTATCTGCCTGCGTCTTATAGACTGCTCTGACCTCCTCTAGAGACTTTCTGACAACTAGCCAAGTATTCTGCAACTGCTTCATCCATTCCTTAAGGGAAGGGATGGTTGGCTCATTGGTTGGCAGTTCAGGCATAGGGTTGAACTCCTGTCCTGTGGCCACTTGGAAAGGGGTAAACCCAGTGCTGGAATGGCCCACATTGTTATAAGCCACTTCAGCAAATGGTAGGAGGTCAGTCCAGTTGTCTTGCTGGTAGTTGACAAAGCATTTTAGGTACTGTTCCAGAATTGAGTTTGTCCTGTCCCACCATTCATTTGAGCATGGTGACTAGAATTCAGACCCTAGTCCATTCCCAGGAGGTCCAAAAATGCTCTCCAGAACTTTGAAGTAAATTGGACCCTCTGTCCAAAATTATGAGATGTGGGGCTCCATTTAGGCGATAGACATGATGGAGGAACAGCTTTCCTAAAGTCTTTGCTGTTGGGATCTTCTGGCAATGAATGAAATGGATCTGGTTTGAGAAAAGGTCTGTCACCATTCAGATAACAGTGTTTCATGCACTTTCTGGCAGCTCTATGATAAAATCCATAGATATTAGGGCAGTTAGCCACATAACTCTCCATGTCCTGTTTGACAGATGGTCACCAAAATGACTTTTTACCAAGTATAGGGTTTTTACAAACCCAAAATGTCCCACCAGTTTTGAGTCATGGTATGTCTTAGCCTTTGGCTGGCAGGGACATATAATTTCCCTCCTACCCATGCTAGCCCCTCCTGCATGGAGCAGAGATTTCTATGACTGAGAAACCATTTGTCTTTTTCCATGGCTTGTTTAAAGGCTAGGGTGGCAGTGTTCTCTAATGGTGGGGTGCCTTTTGTTTGTGCCCTTATGATTTCTGGGGCTGTTAATTGCTGCATTGGAAGTAAAGGCTTGACTATTTCAGTCTTTAACTGTTATATTGTGGCAGCCTCGATAAAGTATCTGCTAGGAAACTTTTCCCTCCTGGGAAATAATGGAGGGTAAAATTGAAACACTAAAAATGTTGGGCCCACTGTGCTTGCTTGGGGGGCAGCTTCATTGGGGTTTTCAATGCCTCTAGGTTTTGGTGATCAGTCCAGACCTGGAAAGGGATTTTACTCCCTTCTAGAAAGTGTATCCAAGCGAGAAGGACCCTCCTTACTGCATAAGCTTCTTTTTCCCATACCACCCAGCACTGTTTAGTCTCTGTCAATTTTTTTGAAGTGTATGCACAGGGCTGCAGTTAGCTCTTTTCACATCAATGGCATCAGCCTGTATAAAAAACAGTTTCTCTGGGTTTGGGTGGCTCAATACTGGCTCCGCAGAAAAAAGTCTTTTTAACTTTTCAAATGTGGCTCGGCATTCCATAATCCATTTTAGCAGTTGGCAAGCTTTCAGCTTATCTACCCTCTTGGTCTTTAGCAAGTTTATAATGGGGAGCACAATCTGTGCAAAAGATGGGATGAATTGCCTGTAGAAATTTGCGAAGCCCAGGGAACTTTGCAGTTGCTTCCTGGTGCGTGGGGTTGCCCATTCTAAAATGGCCCCTACTTTCTCTGAGTCCATTTCCACCCCTTTATGTAAGATCCTGTAGCCTAGATAGTCAATCTTTTCCTTTTGAAACTTGCATTTTGAAAACTTGGCATACAGTTTAGTGGCATGGAGTTTGTTTAGGACTGCTCTGACAAACTTCACATGCTCAGCTTTTGTTTAGATGTAGATTAATATATACACCAAAACTCCTTTATATAGATGCTCATGGACTACTTCATTAATCAGCTGCATGAACGCTGCAGGGGCCTCTCATAGTTCAAATGGGAACACCTTAAATTGGAAGCAACCCAGGGGGCAGTTAAAAGCAGTTTTCCACCATCCCCTTCCTTGATCCTGACCCAGTAATAAATCTCCCATAAGTCCAGTTTGGAAAACACCTTCCCCTTTGAAAGGTGGGCCAGCAGGTCTTTCACGAGGGGCAAGAGGAAGACATTTTCCATGCACACTGTGTTCAGGCCCTATAGTCCACACAGAGATGAAGAGACCCATCTTTCTTCTCCTGGAACTGTATCAGGGCCACCAGCCTGGGCCTGGCTAGCTGGATGAAACCCCAGGCAAGTTTTTACCTATGAACTGGCACAGTTTAATTCCCTGGGTATCATGGAGTATAATTTAGGCTTTGGTAGTATGGCTTTGGGGATAATCTCAATGGTACAGTCTGGAGGTCAGTGGTGTGGGAGCTTGTCCGAGCCTCTCTTGCTGAATACCTTGTGGTATTCTCTGGGTATGCCCCACAGCCCCTTGCTCCTAGAGACAGCAACCACTTCTCAGTTAGATTCTCTTTTTGGGCTGTGGTGGTCTTTAGGTGGGATGTGCTGTTCCTTTGGAAACCTGAGGTGCCCCTTTCTCCAGTCCACCCATGGGTTTTATTTTTTCAGCTAAGTCAGCCTTAGGACGAGGAGCCATTCTATCTGGGATGCCACTATAAAAGTTAGAGTCTCAGAGTGGCTCCCCATGGTCATGCCCAAGGGTTCAGTGGCAAAGAAGGCTGGGACATCTGTGACAGACCCATCTAACTGGCAAACGGCAATTAGGTTCTTTAGTTTCCTTAGGCAGACTCCCAGTTTTCCTACTAGGGTTGGGCTTATTAAGCATCTGGTGCATTCCGAGGCTTTTCAACCTTTTCATCTATTGTACCACTTTTAAGATATGGCAATATTTGAGTACAACCAGTCACCTAACAAGGTGTCAAAAACTTGATGACAAAAAAAGGAAAAAAGGACTACAGGTAGTCCTCAACTTACAGCAGTTTGCTTAGTGACTATTCAAAGTTACAATGACACTGAAAAAGTGACTTACGACCATTTTTCACACTTATGACTGTTGCAGCATCCCCAGGTTTTGTGATTTACCTTCAGATGCTTGGCAACTGATTCATATTTTTAATGGTCCCAGGCTTGTGTGATCCCCTTTTGAAACCTTCTAACAAGCAAAGTCAATGGGGAAACCAGATTCACTTAAAAACTGTATAACTAATTTAACAACTGTAGTGATTCACTTAACAAATGTGGCAAGAAAAGTCATAAAATGGGACAAAACTCATTAAAAACAATTCTCACTTAGTAACATAAATTTTGGGCTCAATTGTGGTTGTGGGCTAATAACTATCTATACACCCACTTACCACACTTTTAATGGGAAACTTGTGCCTGTTTTTCTGACATTAATCTTTGCATTGTTCTATCCCCTTCTCTCCTTATGGTTGACTCAAAGAAGCCGATAGGTGATTGCAGCGGCTTTGGGGGAGTGCGGCTTCCTCCATTGAAGTGGGGACATGTTGAGGTGCTAGTTGGCTATCCCCCAAAGATTTCCTAACTTAAAACAGCTCTTGGGTGGCAACAGTTACCCAGACAAGGGGCTCAGGAGAAAGAGATGCTGGCAATGCTCCCAAGAATGAGGGGCTCAGAGGCAGTTACAAGCAGAGGAAGCAGGGAGGGGGGGGAAAGAAAGGAAATCAAACCTGATTGACAGGGAGCATAGTAATCCTACCCCTACTCCACAGAGGGCAGATCCCCATCATCCCTGCCTGGCAGGGGTCTTCTTGCCTCACTGTTGCAGACAAAGGGGGGGCTCCAGTGAGGAGGAGGGGGTGGAGGAAGAGGGTTTAAGCAAACTTAGCAACTGGAGTGGGGAATCCCCTCAAAAAACAAACATGCTTCATGGGTAACCTTCAAGCATGAGAGAAGTGACCAAAACCTGCTGCAACCACCCAGAAGATGGGGGGGGGGAAATAAAAACAGCTGCCAATCCTCAACAGAAATGTTCACAACAACAAAAGGAATTGCAAACAAAACCTACATGGAGGAGTTCCAGGCAGAGAAATGGTCTGAAGATCTCCTCTGCCTGAAAGCAGATGAAAGCATCTCCAGGGACCTGGAGGAAGCTGGACCTTCTGGTGAAGAAGACCAAGCCAGATGGACACTCAGAGTCAGTAAGAACGATGGATGGGAGGAAAACCCCCCTAAAGTTACCCTGACCCGAGGAGGAGTTAAAAAGAAGGCAAAGAAAAAGAATCCAGAGCAGGGATGTCAAACTGCCAGCCCACGGGCTGGTTTCATCATACCAGAGCCATGCCCCCTCCATTGCTGGCAATGGAAAAAAGCTCCGATACATTGCGCGACATCAAGTGACATCGTGAATTTTACATGTCTGATCCAGAGCCTGCCACCTCCTGATAAGGACAGAGAGAAAGAGGGGCGGAAAGGGGGGGGTGCAATGGAAGCTGTGATGGAGTATGTGAAAAAGACTCTCAATGAATTTAAGATGCAGCTAAAAGAAAGACATGAGTTGGAAGAAGAGTCAGAGGAGGAATCAGAGGAGGATGAGCCAGAAGTTCCTGAGATGGCAGCAGCAGTTCTTTTCCGGTCCTCTTGTCAGAACCCATATCTTAACAGGCCCCTTTCTTTGTTGCTACCCAAACCTTATTCTCTTTCTTCCTGGGTTCTGCCATACTCCTGGAAGGGGGGGGGGAATGCTTGTGGGTTATTGCCTTAACTTTCTCTATCATTACAATGTAACATTTTTCTTTTCTGTGTATTTCTTCTGTGACCCATGTCTCCCCTTGTTGTCAGCTAGAAAGAGGGGGGAGAAGAAAGGAATGCACCTCCAGCAACTGATTTATCTCCGCATTCACAAGGGAAGGTATGAAAAAGCCAACAAAACATCTCTGCTACACTGAGACAGCCTGATGTTATCTCCTTTTTCCCACAACAAACTTAACATCTGGGGATTGGCCTGTTGAACTGACCAGATGAACTATGGAGTGGGGTTTGCTTGGGACACTTTTAACCTATCGATCTGAGCGGGAAACCCTTAGATCCTGTCTGTTATGCCTGCTATCAGCTTCTCCTAATAAAAGCTCCTTTTGGAAGAAACCGCTTTTATGAGTTCTACTTTCTTAGGATGAGGTATTGAAGTGGGCCCTGACATTAGACAGGAGCTGCAGTAATAGTCAGCCCAGAAGGAAAGCCCTTACCAGGGGACTTTGCAAGATCATGTCAGATAACGGACCAGGGAAGGAAGAATCCACCATGAAGGGAATTTCTTCCTACCGGCCAGACCCTGCAAGCTATCCAGTTCTGAGCCCTCCAGCTCATCAGAAGAAGAGGTAGTGGTAGTGCATTTCCACAAGCCTCAGTGATCGGTGGGTGTGGGAGAAAAGGTGAGGAAGGTGACACTAAGACGAGGCAGTCACCAGCCAGGTTGGAAGGAAGAAATGCAGAAATTCATAGACAAAAACTTAGAGGGGGATTTCATTCAACCAGCAAAACCAAAAGTGGCTGCCCCTGTCTTGTTCAGAGAGAAAAAAGATGGGACGCTGAGCTTCTGCATGGACTATGGCTCTGAATGCCATAAGCGAAAGCAACCTATACCCTCTCTCCCTCATGAAAGACATGTTGTCCCATCTTTCGAAAGGGAAGATCTTCACTAAGCTAGACCTGAGGGAGGCCTATTACCGAATCAGAATCAAGGAAGGGGATGAATGGAAAATCACCTTTAATTGCCCCATAGGGTGCTACCAATTCTGAGTCCTTTCTTTTGGACTACAAGGAGCCCTGGCTGTCTTCATGCAGCTGATAAATGATGTATTAAGGGAGCACTTACACAAAGGCATGCTGGTTTACCTAGATGATATCCTTATATTCACGGAGACTGTGGAGGAGCATGTAAAATTGGTTAGAGCAGTCCTAAACAAACTGTGGGCAGCCCATCTCTATGCCAAACTGCCTAAATGTGAATTTCATAAAGATAAAATAGATTATGTAGGATACTGCATCTCCCCCGAAGGCATAGAAATGGATCCTGAAAAAGTTAGGGTGGTATTAAAATGGGCAGCACCCTGCACAAAAAAGCAACTACAAAGCTTCTTGGGATTTGCCAACTTTTACCACCAGTTTATTTCCTCATTTGCTCAAATAGCCTTGCCTATAGCAGGATAGACTGTAGGCTTACTTTTTCAGAGTTTTTACCAGTATTTAAGGAGCAAAATGGAAAAGGCCAGCATATAGCAGAATTCAATATGTGGCTAAAGGAGTGGTGTAAAGGGGAAGGCTTTTGTTATAATAGTCACGATGTCTGTAGCTGGTCCAACGAAAAAATGTACAAAAGAGATGGTTTGCATCTATCAAAGAAAGGGACTCAGTTACTCGGCAATAAATTCACAGATTTTCTGGAGGAATATTTAAAGTAAACAGTGAGTTAATTGATACAGAACATCCCTGTCCCTGGCTATCTAAAAATTATAGGGCTATCAGTGCATGTAACATAGATGTGTGTGTGAACAAGAATATCAACTTTGCTGTCAAACAAAATCAAGCTTTTAATAGCAAGTGCCACACAAAGTGCACTAATCAAACAGGTGGTAAGAAAATAGGGGAACTCAGGCACCACACAGGGTATGTAGAAAATAAACACAGGGTCAGTCATAAAGGACTCAAATGTCTATACACCAATGCACAGAGTATGAACAGCAAACAGGGTGAACTAGAAATTCAGGTTAATGAGGGCAGATATGATATTGTTGCCATTACGGAAACATGGTGGAATGAAACCCACAAATGGAACACACAACTAGAGGGATTTAAATTATTTAAAAGAAACAGACCAAATAAAAGAGGAGGTGGAGTTGCTCTCTATATAAGAAATAACCACATCTCTACAGAAATAGAGCACAACAATGATGAAACCTGTCTTGAATGCATTTAGGTCAATATAAAAGGGGGGGGGAATAACATTGCCATAGGTTTATACTACAGGCCACCCAACGAACAGAGGAAAAAGATGAACTTTTTCCTAGTCAGCTAAGGTATGTAGGAAGCACATCACAAAAGTAATGGGGGACTTTAATTACCCTGACATCAACTGGGAGACAAACTCTGCATCAAGTGAAAGATCAAACAGATTCCTGACAAACCTAGCAGACAACTTTGTCTCCCAAAAAGTAGAGAAGGGAACTAGGGGATTAGCCATATTGGATCTAATTCTCACTAACAGAGATGAAATGATAGAAAGTGTTGAAGCCACAGGAACTTTGGGAGGAAGTGATCATGCAATATTGGAATTCAACATTATGGAAACATAAGAAATAGAACACAATAAAATTAGAGTCTTGGACTTTAAGAGAGCTAATTTCAATAAACTTAGAGAGGGCTTGGGAAGGATTCCATGTATGAGAATCTTCAAGGGGAAAACAACTCAAGAAGCTTGGGAAATTTTGAAAAGTGAGATAATAAAAGCCCAGTCTAACACAATACCAACCAAGAAGAAAAATAACAGCTCTCAAAAGAAACCAGCATGGCTGCATAAAGAACTCTCTGATAAATTGAAAGATAAAAAGGACAAGTATAAAAAGTGGAAAGAGAGGCACTGTCAGAATCCAATTATATTTCATCTCTAGTTATCAATTATAAAAAACCCCATTTCTGCCTTCTATGAATTCTGCCATATGATGAAGGGAAGGGGTGAACAAAGGGGCTTTATGGCCCTCACTTCCTTTGGTACACTTCAAAGCAGCTGATTGTGTGTATTGCCAAAAGAGCTAACCATAAGAATGGAGCTGTTGCCTTTCATGTAGTTTTCTTTGAAGTCTCCATCCAGCCAGCAGAAAGGAAAAGGGGGTGGGATTATGTTGCCTGAAACTGTCGCTGGAAGAGGGGGGTGATTGGGTGGGACTACTGGGGAACCCCTTAAAACCTTGAATGAGAGAGCTTGGACCCCAAGTCCTGTCTAGAACGCCTGCAACCATTTTCTCTTAATAAAAGATTCCTGTTGGAAGAATTATTCCAAGAGTTCTGTCTTCTTAAGATGCAAAGTGGGGTGGGTCCTTAAAGGCACATAACTAAGGCAGAATATCAGCAAATAGCCTGAGCCTGCAAAGATGAAGTAAGAAAAGCTAAGGCTCAAAATGAACTAAGGCTTGCGACCAAAGTCAAAATTAACAAAAAAAAGCTTCTTTCAACATGTAAGAAACAAGAAAAAAGTGAAGGAAATGATTGGTCCATTAGTGGGGGAAAGTGGCAAGAAGGTGGCAAGCAACAGGGAGAAAGCAGAACTATTTAACTCATTTTTTGCATCTGTCTTTACACAAAGGGAAAATACAGACCAACCTGTCAAAAATAGTGCCATGAAAAACAGAATAGAAACACATTAAGATAGGCAAGAAAATGGTAAGTGAGAACCTATCAAGCCTAGATGAGTTCAAATCACCAGGACCAGATGGATTACACCCCAAGGTTCTCGAGGAACTGGCAGATGTGATCTCAGAACCACTGAACTATATTTTTTCAAAGATCCTGGAGCACTGGGGAACTACCAGAGGACTGGAAAAGAGCTGATGTTGTTCCCATCTTCAAAAAAGGAAAAAAAATGGATCCAGGAAATTATAGACCTATCAGCCTGACCTCAATACCTGGGAAGATTTTGAAAAAGATAATCAAGCAATTTATCAGTGAACACCTAGAGACAAACACAGACATTACCAAAAGCCCAGGTGGGTTTGTCAAAAACAGATCATGCCAGACATGCATAATTTTGACCAGGCAACAAAATTAGTAGACCAGAGGAATGCTGGGGATATAATTTACTTGGACTTCAGTAAGGCATTTGATAAAGTAGATCACAACCTACTACTTGATTAGATAGAAAAATGTGGGTTAAATAGCATCACCACCAGATGGATTCCGCAATGGAACCACATCTACATGGAGGAAAGTGTGTAGTGAGGTGCCCCAGAGCTCTGTTCTGGGCCCAGTGCTCTTCAACATCTTCATCAATGATTTGGATGAGGGGATAGATGGGGAACTCATCAAATTTGCAGACGACACCAAGCTGGCCGGAATAGCCAACACTCCAGAAGACAGGCTTAAGATACAGGAGGATCTGGACAGACTTGATCACTGGGTGCTATCCAACAAAATGAAATTCAATGGTGAAAAAAGTAAGGTTCTACATTTAGGCAAGAAAAACCAAATGTACAGGTATAGTATAGGGGGTACCTTGCTCAATAGTAGTAACTGTGAGAGGGATCTTGTAGTCCTATTGGACAATCACTTAGATATGCACCAGCAGTGTGCTGTAGCTGCCAAAAAAGCCAGCACAGTGCTAGGCTGCATTAACAGAGGGATATAATCAAGATCACCTGAAGCAGTAATGCCACTTTACAATGTCTCGGTAAGGCCACATTTGGAATACTGCATCCAGTTTTGGATACCACGATGTAAAAAAGATGTTGAGACCCTAGAAAGAGTACAGAGAAGTGCAACAAAGATGATTAGAGGACTGGAGGCTAAAACACATAAGCAACGGTTGCTGGAATTGGGTATATCTAGTTTAATGAACAGAAGGACAAGCAGTGATATAATAACAGTGTTCCAATATCTCAGGGGCTGCCACAAAGAAGAGGGAATCAAACTATTCTCCAAAGCACCTGAAGACAGGACAAGAAGCAACGGATGGAAACTAATCAAGGAGAGAAGCAAACTAGAACTAAGGAAAAACTTCCTGACAGAACAATTAACCAGTGGAACAACCTGCCTCCAGAAGCAGTGAATGCTCCAACAGCCATTTGTCAGAAATGGTATAGGGTTTCCTGCCTGAGCAGAGGGTTGGACTAGATGACCTCCAAGGTCCCTTCCAACCTTATTATTATTATTATTATTATCGATCATCGCACAGTCAGCCAGATGTTCAGACTGGATTTGGCATTTTGTCTACCTATCGAGTCCTTACCCAGGACCTGGGATAGGCAGATGTGGATGTTTGATGGTATTACAGATATCGTCGCAGGATGGAAGCAGTTCCTAGTAAGGCCGCCTTTTGCAATTGACTAATAGCGAATTTGTCAATGCCAATGGTGTTCAAGTGGTGCTCCAGTTGTTTTGGGATTGCACCCAAGGAGCCTATTACTATTGGTACTACCCTTGCTTGCTTTTGCCACAGTCTTTCTATTTCTATTTGTAGGTCTTTGTATTTTGTTATCTTCTCCAGTTCTTTCTCGTCTATTCTGCTGTCTCCAGGCACTGCCACGTCCACTATCCAGACTTTTTTGTCTTTCTTATCGACAATTGTTAAGTCTGGGGTGTTATGTTGCAGGTGCTTGTCTGTTTGAATTCTGAAGTCCCAGAGCAGTTTAATTTTATCATTTTCTATGACTTTCTCTATTTTATGATCCCACCAGTTTTTGCTTACAGGCAAATGATATTTTTTGCAGATCTTCCAATGCACCATTGTTGCTACTTTGTCATGCCGCTGCTTGTAATCAGTCTGTGCAATCTTCTTGCAACAGCTTACCAAGTGGTCCACTGTTTCTTCAGCTTCTTTGCATAGGCGGCACTTACTGTCTGTTGCTGTCTTCTCAATTTTGACTTTGTATGCATTTGTCCTTAAGGCTTGGTCTTGTGCAGCCAGAATTAGTCCCTCGGTCTCTTTCTTCAATTTTCCTGCTCTTAGCCATTGCCAGGTTTTATTATTATCTGCTTTCCCAGCTATTTTTTTCATGTATTGGCCATGTAGTGCTTTGTCTTCCCATGCCTCTATTCTGTTCTTCATTTGGTCTTTCTTGTAGGCCAGTTTGGTCTCTCCAGTAGTTAGTAAGCCTTCCTGATATACTAATTTCAGTGCATCTTCATCATTGTTCTTCAGATATTCTTCCAAAGCCATTTTTTCTTCTTCAACCATCTGATGTACTTGTAGCATTCCACGCCCACCTATTTGCCTTGGTAGATAAAGTCTATCAATGTCACTGCGTGGATGAAGGGCATGATTCATTGTCATTATTTTTCTGGTCTGCCTATCCATTGCTTTTAGTTCTGCTTGAGTCCAGTCCACTATTCCAGCTGTGTACCTAATGACTGGGATTGCCCAGGTGTTGATTGCCTTTATGGTATTTCCTCCATTGAGTTTGGACTTTAAGATCTTCTTCACTCTCTTGATGTATTCACCTCTAATCTTTTTCTTGACTTCAGTGTGCTTGATGTTGTCAGCTTGAAGGATACCCAAGTATTTGTAGTACTCTTCCTCATCCAGACTCTTAATGTTATTTTCGTGGGGCATCTTGATTCCTTCAGTTTTCACTATTTTTCCTTGTTTGATAGTAAGTGTGGCACATTTGTCCAAGCCAAACTCCATTACAATATCTTGGCTATATATACGGACAGTGTTGAGCAGCGATTCTATTTCAGATGATGTTTTTCCATACAGCTTCAGATCATCCATGTAAAGGAGGTGGGATAGTCTAGCAGATGTTTTTGATGTTTGATAGCCATGTCCTGAGTTATTCAGTATTGTTGACAGAGGAAACAGTGCAATAACAAATAGTAATGGTGATAATGAATCTCCTTGAAATATTCCTCTCTTGATATTAACCTCTCCCAGCCTCTCACCATTGATCTGCAACTGTGTCTTCCATTGTGCCATCGATCTTTGCACAAATTTTCTGATGTTTCTACTGACTCCTGTTATTTCTAGGCACTTTATTATCCAATCATGTGGCAGAGAGTCAAATGCCTTTTTGTAGTCAATCCATGCCACATTCAGGTTGGTCTTCCTTCTCTTGCAGTTTTCCAAGATCATTTTGTCTATTAGGAGTTGATCTTTTGTTCCTCTGCTATTGGGGCGGTTTCCTTTCTGCTCAGGTGGAAAGAGATTGTTTTCAACTAGATGCTGTTGCACTGCATCAGCTACTACACCAGTTAGTAATTTGAAAGTTGTTGGTAAGCAGGTAATTGGCCTGTAGTTACCTGGTGTTGCCCCTTTTGCTGGATTTTTCATTATTAGGTAGGTTTTCCCAGTTGTTAGCCACTTTTCAATTTCTCCTCCTTGTAGTATATTGTTGAACTGTTTGGCAATGAGTGGGTGTATAACAGTTAGATGTTTCAACCAAAACCCATGCAGTTCATCTTCACCTGGTGCTGACCAATTTTTGATTTTCTTTGCTCTTTTTTCTACCATTTTTGTTGTTATTACTAGTTCTTTCATTTCAACTTCTGTTTTATTTGCATCCACCTCTTTTAACCAAGCCGCATCCTTGTTGTATTTCTTTGGGTTATCCCATATCTGCTTCCAGAACTGTACTGTTTCTTCCTTGTCAGGTACTGACTGATTCCTTGCAGTTTCTCCATTGATGGATTGGTAGAAACGTTTCTGATTGGATTGAAATTGGAGGTTCTGCCTATAGTTTGCAATTCGAGCTTCATATCTACTGATTTTCCTGGCTATAGCTGTTATTTGTTGCTTTATTATTTCCAGTGCTTCCTTGATCTTCCTTGTTTCTAAGTGGTATTTCTTGATTAGGTATTCTTTGGTCTTCTTGTTCTTCAGCTTCTTTTCTTTCATCTGTTCTAGCTTGCTTGCATGTGATCTTAACTTGCTGATCTTATTTTCTAGTCTAACCTTCCATTTTTCTGGTGCACTGTTTGTTTGTTTTTCTTCTTTGTTGATTTTGCATCCCAGGTATTCTGTTATAACTGCAGCTGTGCTGTACATTAGTTGGTTTGTTTCTTGCAGTGAATTGGTGCTTATACTTGATATTGCAATATTTGCATCTTTTAATGCTTGTGCTAGCTGTTTCTTTGGAACAAGCTTCAATGCAGGTAGCCTTATTCTGTTGTTTTTGTGCTGTTCTAGATGCTCAGTTATTCTTTGTTTCAATTCTTTTATTTCTTTAGTTAGAGGGTTTTGTTCTTCCTGAGGTAGAGGTGCCTGGTTTCCAAATGAGAACAGTTGTATATCTCTGCTAGATTCCTTCACTGCCAACTCCCCCTGGTTTGCCTCTACATTCTGAATTACTTCTGGTAAGGCTTTGATTTCTTTGCCCTGGGTAAACCTTTGCAGTTCGTCCAATTCTGTTTCTGTGAATACTTTATTTCGTGTTATAAATCGGCGTTGATCTGCTAGTCTCTGTTCTGTTATTTCTGATTCTGGATGTTGTTCTTTCCAGAACTGGTGCATTCGTTTTAGATATCCTCTTCTTGTTGGACTTGATCTGTAGTAACAGATCATTATTTCTTTGTTTTCCATCACTGTGTATCTGCGACGGGTAAACACCTTTTCTTCCAGTAGTTCTGCAGCTGCTGGCCCTGGTTGCTCAGCCAACAGTCCTGAGTCCTGTAACCCATTTTTCACCAGATATCCAGGAACTCCAATATCTAGTGCGGACCTTGTTAACCCGGGCGACGTCCGAGCCGGTATGGCATTCTGAAATTTACGTCTCACCATATTTTTTATGGGAGAGACACTCTTTGTCTGACTCCTCTGATGAGACCTGTCCAGTATGGTTGAACCTCTGGCATAGCTCTCATCTTCCTCAGAGTACACAAGCCCCACATTTTTTATTATTATTATTATTATTATTATTATTATTATTATTATTATTATTATTATTATTATTATTATCTTGTTAAAGACCACGGGGAAGGCAAACCAAAACCCAGCCAGCCGCTGAAATGGATGCTAGAATGCCAACCCGCATTTGAGAGACTGAAAAGATTGTTCTCCGCTGAACCCCTTGTGCAGAACCCCAACACCAACAAGCCTTTTGTAATTCAAGCAGACGCTAGCGTTGTAGCGGTGGGAGCCGTATTACTGCAGGAAAACGATAAAGGGGTATTACAGCCCTGTGTGTACACATCAAGGAAACTCACCAAAACTGAACAAAGGTGGGCAGTCTGGGAAAAGGAGGCATACACAGTAAGATGAGTGCTTCTCACCTGGCAGCAACAAAATCCCCTTCCAGGTGTGTACTGACCATAAAAACCTGGAAGTACTAAAGACACCAAGGAAACTGACCCCTAAACAAGCCCAGTGGTTGCAACATTTCCACCGGTTCAACTTCACTTCTACCGGGGGAGGGAGAACTTTCTGGCAGATGCATTATCCAGAATGCTTTATTACAACAACACCCAATCCAGTGTAACAAAACCACTCATGCCTGAAACACAGATGACAGCATGAGTAACTACCCAAGGACAAGCCAAGCTACAAAAACCCTTAGCCAGCCAGGTAGGAATTGAATTCAGAAAAGCACTAGAAACTGATGAATGGTTCCTAAACCACAAAAACCTGTGCACCATTACAGATGGTCTACCATGGATAGGGGAGAAGTTATATATACCCAAGAGTCAGAGACTAGCATTCATGCAACTTTGCTATGATTCAAAATCAGCAGGCCATTTTGGGTTTGTGAAAATGCTGCAGTTAGTTAAGAGGCAGTTTTGGTGGCCATCAATTAAAAAGGACATTGAAAGCTATGTGGCCAGCTACCCAACATGTGCACCAGCCAAAAGATTACAAGGAAAATCACCTGGGCTACTACAACCGGTAGCAACCTCCTCAGTGCCCTGGAAGGAAATTAGCATGGACTTTATAGTAGAACTATCAGAGAGCAGCGGAAACACAGTCATTTGGGTCATGACAGATCTATTTTTCAAGCAATTACATTTTATACCTTGCTCAAAAATCCCTACAGCAAAGACACTAGCAAAGTTGTTTGTACAACACATCTATCGCTTGCATGGGGTACCCCAATGCATCATATCAGACAGAGGGGTGCAGTTCACATCAGAATTCTGGAAGAAATTTTTAACCCTTTTAGGAGCCATCCAGGGGCTGTCTTCTAGTCATCAAATGCAAACGAATGGTGGGACGGAACATTTGAGCTCAGTACTTGAACAATATCTTAGATGCTTTATTAATTACTAGCAGACAAACTGGACTGATCTGCTTCCATTTGCCAAAGTCACTTACTACAATACCGTTCATTCTAGCATGGGCTACACCCCATTTCAAATAGCCACAGACAAACTGGACTGACCTGCTTCCATTTGCCAAAGTCACTTACTACAATACCGTTCATTCTAGCATGGGCTACACCCCATTTCAAATAGCCACAGGACAAAGCTTCAACCTGATGTCAGAACTGTCATCTACCGGCTTCCGGTGGATCTGCGCATGCGATGGCGGCTACTTTGTAGCCATCCTCCTGGGTAAGTGTTTGAATCGCTATGAACAGCGGACATCAGCTGTTCAGCGGTTCAAAAACCCCCTCCCGGGCAAAGGGGGGGGTAGAGAGGTGTCTGAATAGTGGTAGAGCCTCTTATGCACCCCAAAGTTTTTTTGGGGGGGTGAAAAGAGTGCTCCCACGGAGTTCAGACTGTCTCCGCTTCCCAGCTGCTTTTGTCCCTAGGGACAATACAAGCCACTGCAACCACCTCCGCGATTAAAGTTAACTGGTGAGTTTTTTTTAGAAGCGGACAGAGCTGAGTAGAGGATTTAGTTTTTGCTTTCTTTGATTTTATTTGGATTTTAAGTTTAAAGATTTATTTTTACTTTTATATTCCCTCTTTTTATTTTTTTTCCCTTTGTTGAAAGGGAAAGTAAAATGGCGATCGGCAAGCCTTTCGGTGTTTTTTTTTCAGAAGGTAGAATGGCGACCGGCAGGCTTTTTGGGGTTTCTTTTTTCCCTTTCCCTTTTCTTTTTTTTGTTCTTTTTTTAATGATTGGAATGGAGTGTTAGTATTATTATTTTTGTACTTTTTTGGTTTGTTTTTTGTACTTTTTGTATTTTTAAAAAAATGGAATGGATTTTTTCTATTTAATTATTCTTTTTTCTTTCTCTCTTTTCTTTTTTTTTGAACTCCTTTTTTATTATAATGATCTCCTTTTGAAGGATTTTTTTTTATTTTATGGAGTTAACTTCTTTTTTTCCTTTGTTTAATTTTTGCAATTTCTAAGAAGGAGTAAAGATTTTTTTAAGATGGCTCCAAAGCATCCAGTAATCCCTACAGCTTCTAAAGTGGCTTCTTCTTCGGTGTCATCATCAGCGCAACAACATAAATTAATAGCCTCATCTTCTTCTTTGCCACAGTCAACAATGGTGAAGTATTTGCAAGATATGATGGGAGATGTTATACTTCAAATTAGGGGAGAAATGAAAGAGATTCTAGAGGAAAACAATAAGACTTTGAGGCAAGAGATAGTTTTGGCTTTAAAAGGAGTTGCCTCTGTTCTTGAAAAGTTGAATTCTCGCGTAGAAGAAGTAGTAGAAAAAGTGGAATTGATGGAGGAAAATTTTGAAAGTATGGAAAAAGAGATGAAAAATTTTCAAGATGAGATTCTTATGCTTCAATATAAAGAAATGGAATATGCTTTAAGAATCAAAGGTTTGGGTGAGTCTGTGCAAGGAGATTTGAGAGAGATGGTTGCAAAGGACTTTGCTGTGATTTTGAATAGAGAAAAAGAGGAAATACTTAGTGAAATTGAACAGACATTTAGAGTTAACTCTGTGGTGGCAGAGCAAAAGAATTTGCCAAGAGATGTGGTAATTTACTTTGGGAAAAGATCCCTGCGCAATGAAATTATACAAGCTTTTTATAAGAAGAGGTTTCAAATTGCTTCACAAAATGTTATAATTTTAAAGGAGATCCCATCTAAAATTTTAAGAAGAAAGGAGTTTGCTTTTTTAGCAGACGAACTTAAAAAGAGACAAATTTTGTTTAGATGGGATGTTCCGACTGGAATGGTGGTGAATTACCTGGGGATACGTTATAGTCTTAATACTGTTTCTAAAGCAAAAGACTTTTATACTTCGGTCCTGGGGGTATGCTCATCGCCACCTGGGGGTATGCTCATCGCCACCTATCACGTTTAAAGCTTTGGAAGATAAAAAGGCAGAATTACACTTATGAAAATTGGGAAACTTCAGTTTGAGGGGCCTCAACAAGTAGAGATGGAGGAGCAGAAGACAACCGGTGTAACATACAATTGTAAAGAAAAGGATCAACAGAAGAAGGTCAAGGAAGTTTCACAAGTATTGGTTCCTGAATCTGCGGGAGAAGTAGGATTTATAAACTCTTTGGAGCAACCTTTAAGGGCAGAATTGCAGTGTGAAGAGCCTATATTAATTAAAAATGGGAAATTTCAGTTTGAGGGGCCTCAATAAGTCGAGATGAAAGAGCAGAGGACAACTTGTGCAACATATAAACGTAAAGAGAAAGACCAACAGAAGAAGGAGGTTAAGGAAGCCTCACAAGTATTGGTTCCTGAGTTTGTGGGAGAACCAGGACTTACAAATTTTTTGGAGCTACCTTTAAGGGCAGATTTTAAAGTACTTCTTTCGAGATTTATGGACAAGAGAGACTGATAAGGATTGTGTTTACAGTGGATGGAACTGGCTATTGGAGAGAAGATTATGGAGATCGAATGAAAATTTTAGATAAGAAGTTTAAGTTTAAGTACTTAGTTTAAGTATTTAGAAGACTATTGAGATTGCGGGAGAATTAAGATTTACAAACTTTTTGGAATTACCTTTAAGAGGTTTATGGATAAGAGAAGGAATGTGTTTACTGTGGAGGAATTTGTTATTGGTAAAGATTTAAACAGGTATAAGGGAATTTTAATGTTTTAAGTTATGTTTATGGGATCTACTATTATTATTATTTTTAAGAGAAGCTAACTTGTTTAATTAAACGTATTTAGATTTGTTTAGGATTTATATGTTTTTTAAGTTTTTTCTTTTCTTGATAGGAGAGAAGATTATGGAGATTGAACGAAAATTTTAGATAAGAAGTTTAAATATAAGTATTTAGTTTAACTATTCAAAAGAGTATCCAGTCTTAATGGTATAATGAATGTTTATATGCTTATTTTTGTGCTCTAGAGTAAAGAAAGAGGGAGATTAGATCTTATATTGTAGGTATGGATATTTAAAGAAAGTAATGTTTAAATTTGTGTTTTGGGGATTCTATATAGAATGATGGATAATAATATAAGTACAATACTAGAAAATGTTTAAAGTATATTATAATGTGTGTTTAATGTTTGCAACTATTATGTTTTAGAGAAGATAATTTGTTTAATTTAAGGTATTTAGATTTGTTTAGGATATATATGTGTTTTAAGTTTTTTTCTATTTTTTATTTTCTTTGAAAATTTTAATTAAGCCTGTACTCAGTTCTGGGAAGGTTGAGGGAGGGTATGGGAGGTTTGGGGAAGATGGGGGAGGGTATGGGAGGGTGGGGGGTTTGGGGAAAGGATTTGTTTTGTAAAATTTAAAAACTTTCAATAAAAAAAAAGAACTGTCATCTACCAAACCTGCCATTCCCTCCCTAAAAGAATGGATCACACAACTAAAAAACACTTGCTCAGTAGTTAGAAAGGCACTGGATGAGGCTAGACAAGCATACAAAGCTCAGGCAGACAAAAAGAGAATCAAGCCAAAACCTTTCACTATAGGAGAGATGGTTTACCTGTCACCAAATATCTAAAATCCTGGTAACCATCAAAGAAATTAGGACCCAAATATGTAGGACCATTCTCCATCATTAGAATCATAAACCTGGTAATGATGGAATTAAAATTACCAAAATCCCTCAGACAGATCCACTCGATTTTTCACTGTAGCCTCCTAAAACGCGAGCAACAGTCACCTTTAAGATCAGCTGTCGCTCCACCTCCTCCTCCCATCATGATTGAAGAACAACATTTTGAAATCAAAGAAATCCTAGACTCCAGGAAACACTATGGCACAACTCAATACTTAGTAGCATGGAAACACTTCCCATCCTCCCAAAATGAATGGGTCCACAAACACCACATTAATGCCCCTAAACTGCTCAAAAAAATTCACACTGAATATCCAAACAAACCTGATTAATCTATATGCAATTGTCTCTATTTCTTCACAGGTGGATCTCTCTTTCTTTTAAGGGAGGCAGGATGTCAGAACCCATATCTTAACAGGCCCCTTTCTTTGTTGCTACCCAAACCTTACTCTTTTTTTTTCTTGGGTTCTGCCATACTCCTGGAAGGGAGGGGGAAACGCTTGTGGGTTATTGCCTTAACTTCCTCTATCACTACAATGTAACACTTTGTTGTTTCTGCATATTTCTTCTGTGAACTATCTCTTCCCTTGTTGTCAGCTAAAAAGAGGGGGGAAGAAAGGAATGCACCTCCAGCAACTGATTTATCTCCGCATTCACAAGGGAAGGTGTGAAAAGCCGACAAAACATCTCTGCTACACCGAGACAGTCTGTTATCTCCTTTTTCCCACAACTAACTTACCTGGGGATTAGCCTGTTTGAACTGACTGGATGAGCTATGGGGTGGGGTTTGCTTGGGACACTTTTAATCTATTGATCTGAGTGGGAAACCCTCAGATCCTGTTTATTATGCCTGCTATCAGCTTCTCCTAATAAAAGCTCCTTTTGGAAGAAACTGATCCACGAGTTCTACTTTCTTAGGATGAGGTATTGAAGTGGGCCCTGACACCTCCGGTAGTTCTTTGAAAGATATAGTTCAGTAGTTCTGAGATCATATCTGCCAGTTCCTTGAGAACCTTGGGGTGTAATCCATCTGGTCCGGGTGATTTGAACTCGTCTAGGGTGGACAGATGTTCACTTACCAGTTTCTTGCCTATCTTAACTTGTGTTTCTAATCTGTTTTTTACTGTTTTTGATAGGTTGGACTGTTTTTCCCCTTTGTGTAAAGATGGATGCAAAAAATGAGTTAATTTAATACTCTTTCCATGGTGTTCTCCACCCAATGGCTTGGTCATTACATCTGTCACTTTGTCATCTGAAGAACAATGAAGCAAGCGAATTAGTTTACTTTTTTTTATAAACAAGTTTTATCGGTTTTCTATTTTTTACATCAGAGTGCTCAAGAAACACCATGGTGATGGGGTAATCAATCATCCAAAAACAAAGTCATACATATATAACTCAAATTAATTCATTAAAAGGTCTCTCTCTATTTCCCTCAGATAGTGTCAGAATCCAATTATATTTCATCTTTAATTATCAAACATAGAAACTCCCAATTCTGCCTTCTCTGGATTCTGCCATAAGAGGGAGAAAAGGGGGAGAGCAAAGGGGCTTTATGGCCCTCACTTCCTTCAGCACACTTCAAAGGACTGAATGTGTGTTTATTGTGGCCTCTAAGCGTTAACATATCAAAGAAGAGTAATTGCCTTTCATGTAGTTATCTGAAGTCTCCATCCAGACGGAAGAAGAAAGGGGATGGAATTGTGATACTTGAAACTATCACTGGAAGGGGGGTTGATTGGGTGGGACTACTGGGGAACCCCTTAAAACCTTGAATGGGAGAGCTTGAACCCCAAGTCCTGTCTAGCATGCCTGCAACCATTTTCTCTTAATAAAGGATTCCTGTTGGAAGAATTATTCCAAGAGTTCTGTCTTCTTAAGATGCAAAGTGGGGTGGGTCCTTACATTAGACAGGACTTGCAAAATTAATCCACCTGGAAGGAAGACCCTTGCCGGGGGATTTTGCAAAAATTTACCATGTCAGACAATGGAGCAAGAGAGGGGGAAAACTCCCTGGAAAGAGAGCCGCTGACCCAGTTGGAACCTTGCCAGATGTTGGGATCCGAGAGGCAGATTCCTCAGGAGAAGAAGTGGTGGAGACACAGGACCACAAGCCTCGCTGGTCGATGGGCGTTGGAAAGAAAAGTGAGTGGGGAAAGGAATCAAGAAAGGTGACCCTGAGACGGGGGACCAAGCAACCAGAATGGAAGCAGGAGATGGAGAAATCCCTGCACGCAAGTGAAGAGGGAGGAAGCTGGGCACCGTACTCAGACTGGATCCTAGAGAAAGCTATTGACCTGATGAAGAGAACTCTCAGCTCCCTAGGAGAGGAGAATACTGAACCCTACGGCTGCCCCAGTTCCTGGAGCCGCAAAGGGAGAGACACCGAGGGGAACGTGGAACCTGCAACCCCAGGGACATCTACTGATCCAGGAGCTCCCACCCCCTACCGGACCACAGATGGCAATCTGGACGGAAGGCACTACCACCCACAACAGAGGCACCGATCCATTCCAAGACGTCCACCGTTGGAAGTGAAATTCAAAGGGGAGCCAACACGCTTGGGATTTTTCCTAACCCAAGTCCTCAGCTACATGGAGGAATATGGGCAGGATATTCCCAGCGACAAAGCCCGCATCCGGATCGTGCAATCTGCCCTGGATGGACCAGCTGCGGATTGGGTAGTGAACTTGCATGACTCCAATGCCCCAGAACTCAGTAACTTCAACCGTTTCATGTCCTCTTTGAGAAGACGATTTGAAGACCCCCTGGCTGATCGCAAAGCCCGTGAAAGAATAACAACGATGAGGCAGGGCAAACGCCCAGTGGCTGAGTATACACAAGAATTCCGGGCCATTGCCAGCAAACTGAATTGGCCAGAAGACATCCTCCTTGGCCATTTCAAAGACGGACTAAACTATGATCTATATGATGCTTGCCTGCCCCGAGGGGACCCACATCGACTTGAGGAATGGTACGTCTTGGCAGAGGAAGCAGAGATCGACATATTGAAGAGGCACCGCCGAGGAAAACAATGGAGCCGCCCCCCGCCTGAGCTGACACACCAACCGGTGAAATCATCGGATACAGCCAAGAAGCAAATGAGATGTTTCAAGTGCGGAAGAGAAGGGCATCGAGCTGTAGAATGCCGCTCAAAGGCCCCCCAGCACAACCCAGACAGATCCCCAATCAACAAACCCGGAAAGTATTCAGCTAAGCCAAAAGAAACGGCCATGAGAATGATGGAAATTGCAGAAACCCCCACCTCTGCTCACCAAGGGGAAAGGACTCCAGCCTACACCACAGGGCCGGTGGATGCCTCAGATGACAGCTCGGAGGGCGAACCCCTGGTAAGTGGATGCATCACACCCATCTTCAAAACAGTGACTATATTAATCCCCCCCATGCCCGAAGCTGTGAAGGTGAAAGCCTTAATAGACTCTGGCTGTACCCGCTGCCTCATTAGCCCAACACTAGTGGGGAATCTGGGCATCCCATCCAGGAGACTGGAACAACCAATCTCATTTGGCCAGCTAGATGGATCCATAGCAGGGGGGGTGCCAGCTACCCTAGCCACTTTGCCAATACATCTCTCCCTGGGCAACCATGAAGAGGACTTAACGTTTGTGGTGACCCCAGGTATGGAATGCCCAATGATTCTAGGGATGGAATGGTTGAAAAAATGGAACCCCTGGGTAAATTGGAGGACGACAGAAATCAAATTCCCGAAGGGGGACCCTATGGACTTAAAACCCCAAGGGAGGCTACCAGAATCAAGAATAGAAAAAGCATCCATAGGAGAGGAAAAAAGATTAACAGAAATACCAGAGGAATATAGGGACCTTGCTGAAGTCTTCAGTGAGGAGAGGGCGAATGAGCTTCCCCCCCACCGACCCACAGACTGTACCATTGAATTCAAGCCTGGGGCAAAACTCCCGAAGCCCAGATTATACTCCATGAGCCCAAAGGAGAAGGAGGAAATGGAAAGATTTATAAAAAAAAACCTGGAGAGAGGTTTCATTGAGCCAGCCAAGCCTAAAGTGGCTGCCCCGGTCCTTTTTAGAGAGAAGAAGGATGGCTCTTTACGTTTATGCGTGGATTATAGGGCCCTGAATACAATCAGTGAAAGCAACCTATACCCGCTGCCCCTCATGAAAGACATGCTGTCACACCTATCGAAAGGGAAAATTTTTTCTAAACTAGACTTAAGGGAAGCTTACTATCGAGTGAGAATCAAGGAAGGGGACGAATGGAAGACTGCATTTAACTGCCCCATGGGGTGCTATCAATTCAAAGTCTTGCCATTTGGATTACAAGGGGGCCCTGCAGTCTTTATGCAATTAATCAATGACGTTCTAAGGGAGCACCTGTTTAAGGGGGTCCTTGTTTACTTGGACGACATTCTTATCTTTACCGAAACAAAAGAAGAACACGTCAAACTTGTCAGAGCGGTTTTAAAGAAGCTGCGAGCCGCTCACCTATATGCCAAACTCTCAAAATGCGAATTCCACCAGGAAAGGATAGACTACCTAGGCTATCGCATATCCCCACAGGGCATTGAAATGGACCCAGAGAAGGTCAGAGCAGTATTAGAATGGGCACCACCCCGCACAAGAAAGCAACTACAAAGTTTCCTGGGCTTTGCAAATTTTTACCGCCAATTCATCCCCTCATTTGCACAGATAGCCTTGCCCCTCACTAACTTACTAAAAACGAAGGGAACACCCTCAGTAAAACCTAGCCAGCCACTAACATGGACAATGGAGTGCCAAGCAGCGTTTGAGAGACTAAAGAGACTTTTTTCTGCCGAACCAGTACTAAGGCACCCAGACATGGACAAACCCTTCATAATACAGGCAGATGCAAGTGATGTGGCAGTGGGGGCTGTGCTATTACAAGAAAATGATGATGCAGTATTGCAACCCTGTGCATATACATCTAAGAAACTCACGGAAACAGAACAGCGCTGGCCCGTATGGGAGAAGGAGGCTTATGGGATACGTTGGGCATTACTCACGTGGCGACAGTTCCTGGAAGGCAACAAAATCCCCTTCCAGGTATGGACTGATCACAAAAATTTAGAAGCCCTGAAAACTTCCAGGAAACTCAATCCCAAACAAGCCCGCTGGTCCCAGCATTTTCACCAATTCCAATTTAAGCTCAAACATTTACCAGGAAGAAAGAACTTCCTGGCAGATGCACTATCTCGCATGCCCCAATATAACAGCGCACGAACCACAGACTCTAGACCAATAATGGCAGAGTCACAACTGGCAGCGCCAGTAACCACAAGAACCCAAGCCAAAATAAAACCACAACTGGACAGCCAAACTGGGATTGAATTCAGAAAAAGTTTGGAAACAGATGATTGGTTCCAGAAAAACAAACATGTGTGCACAATGAGAGACGGATTGCCTTGGGTAGGGGAAAAGTTATATATACCAACAACTCAAAGACTAACTTTCATGCAACTTTGCCATGACACAAAATCAGCAGGGCATTTTGGATTTGTAAAAACTTTACACTTAATTAAACGGCAATTTTGGTGGCCATCAATAAAAAAGGACATAGAAAGTTATGTTGCCAGCTGCCCAACCTGTGCATCAGCAAAGAGGTTGCAAGGGAAATCGCCAGGGCTGTTACAACCAGTGGCAAGTCCCTCAGCCCCCTGGAGGGAAATAGCCATGGATTTTATAGTGGAATTGCCTGAAAGCAATGGGAATACTGTTATCTGGACAGTCACGGACCTATTTTCCAAACAGGTGCACTTTATCCCTTGCCAAAAAATTCCCACTGCAAAGGCCTTAGCAAAACTTTTCATCCAGCACATTTACAGATTGCACGGGGCACCCCAACGCATCATCTCTGATAGGGGAGTGCAATTTACGTCTGCATTTTGGAAGGAATTTTTATCCCTCTTAGGGACCACTCAGGGATTGACATCTAGCCACCACCCTCAAGGAGATGGACAAGCGGAACGCTGCCAGTCGGTACTTGAGCAATATTTGAGATGTTTTTTAAATTTCCAACAGAGTGATTGGACGGACTTACTTCCTTTTGCAGAAGTTGCCTACAATAATGCAGTCCACTCCAGCACAGGCTACACTCCTTTTCAAATAGCCAACGGCCAAAGTTTCAACCCTATGCCAGAGTTAACCCCAAAAGAACCAACGATCCCTTCACTGAAAGAATGGATGGAAAACCTACAAAACACCTGGCCAATAGTCAGAAAATCACTAGATGAAGCTAGGCGGGCATACAAAGCACAAGCCGATAAAAAAAGGGTTGAGCCTACACCATTCATTATAGGAGAAATGGTGTACTTATCTACAAAATACCTAAAGTCCCTACAGCCCTGTAAAAAACTTGGACCAAAATATATAGGACCTTTTCCAATTAAAAGGATCATAAATCCAGTAACAGTAGAATTAGAATTACCCAAAAACCTCAGGCAAATACACCCAATTTTTCATTGCAGCTTGCTGAAAAGAGAGCATCAGTCACCTCTACGGCCAAAAATCCCCCCCCCACCACCTCCAATCATGGTGGAGGGGGAACAACACTTCGAAATAAAAGAGATCCTTGACTCTAGGAGATATCGTGGAACAACTCAGTACCTAGTTGCCTGGAAACACCTCCCTGCCTCACAAAATGAGTGGGTCCATAAACGTCACGTCAGAGCCCCGAAGCTATTGAAGAAGTTTCACACAGAGTATCCTAACAAGCCTAACTAAATTTTTTACTTGTGTTTTCTTTCAGGTGGATCTCTCTTATTGTTAAGAGGGGCCGGATGTCAGAATCCAATTATATTTCATCTTTAATTATCAAACATAGAAACTCCCAATTCTGCCTTCTCTGGATTCTGCCATAAGAGGGAGAAAAGGGGGAGAGCAAAGGGGCTTTATGGCCCTCACTTCCTTCAGCACACTTCAAAGGACTGAATGTGTGTTTATTGTGGCCTCTAAGCGTTAACATATCAAAGAAGAGTAATTGCCTTTCATGTAGTTATCTGAAGTCTCCATCCAGACGGAAGAAGAAAGGGGATGGAATTGTGATACTTGAAACTATCACTGGAAGGGGGGTTGATTGGGTGGGACTACTGGGGAACCCCTTAAAACCTTGAATGGGAGAGCTTGAACCCCAAGTCCTGTCTAGCATGCCTGCAACCATTTTCTCTTAATAAAGGATTCCTGTTGGAAGAATTATTCCAAGAGTTCTGTCTTCTTAAGATGCAAAGTGGGGTGGGTCCTTACAGATAGTATAACATATTTAGATTAATCCATTTCTACATGAAATTCAATCAGTCAAAATAATCATCAATAACATTTGTTGTTGTTGTTAACTGCGAAGTCATGTCCGACCCATCATGACCCCATGGACAACGTTCCTCCAGGTCTTCCTGTCCTCTACCATCTTCTGGAGTTCACACCTACTGCTTCAGTGACTTCATCCAGCCATCTCATTCTCTATCATCCGCTTCTTCTATTGCCCTCAATCTTTCCCAGCATTAGGCCCTTCTCCAGTGAGTCCTTCCTTCTCATTAGGTGGCCAAAGTATTTGAGCTTCAACTTCAGGATCTGGCCTTCTAAAGAACAGTCGGGGTTGATCTCTTCTAGGACTGACTGGTTTGAACGCCTTGCAGTCCAAGGGACTCGCAGGACTCTTCTCCGGCACCATAGTTCAAAGGCCTCAATTCTTTGGCACTCAGCCTTTCTTATGGTCCAACTTTCACAGCCATACATTGCAACTGGGAAAACCCTGGCCTGGACTATACACACTTTTGTTGGCAGGGTGATGTCTCTGCTTTTTAGTATGCTGTCTAGATTTGCCATAGCTTTCCTCCCCAGGAGCAAGTGTCTTTTAATTTCTTGGCTGCAGTCCCCATCTGAGGTGATCTTCGAGCCCAGAAAAATAAAATCTGTCACTACCTCCATTTCTTCCCCATCTATTTGCCAGGAATTGAGAGGGTCGGATGCCATGATTTTGGCTTTCTTTTTTTTTTAATTTATTTATTCATACAAAATACAGTTCAATTAAAATAAATTCCTAACCACTGGTACTGCCTGCACATTCCCCCCAGGTGCGTCCACCCTCTCTAAACCTTCCCTATTTCCCTCCTCTTTCTCTCCTCCCCTCCTACTCTCTTCCCCTCCCCTTCTCCTCTAACCATCTTACTTCCTCCCTACTCCTTCCTCCCCTCTCATCCCTCTCACACACATGAACGCAGCATAGGGGAAATGCCCAAACATTTACCATGACTATATTATCATTACCCACCCACCCACCCACCCTCAACCCTCCCCCTTCGCTTCCCAGAGCATACAGGGTTATTAATAAGAAAGTTAACAATAATAAAAAAAGAAAAGAAAGAAAGAAAAAAGAAAAAAAACACCATACTTAACCTTTAACTCCCCTTAAATTAAGTCATATAAACAAATCTCTACAACAGTTACTATAAAATTTACTCATAAAATAAATGGAACTTTATAGTCCCATATTTTTTCTGAATATAATCTATCCATCTTCTCCATACAATAATATATCTTTCTTGTGTATCATCCTTCAAATAAACAGAAATTTTTGCCATTTCTGCAAAGTTAGAAACTTTAAATATCCATTCTTCTAAAGTAGGCAACGAGTCCTTCTTCCAATACGAGCCTACTAATAACCTTGCTGCAGTTAATAAATTCAACATTAAAGTAGTTTCTTTGTCATTTAAATCCACAAAGATACCCAATAGGAATAATTGAGAGGTGAACTTTATCTTCCTTTTAAAAATCTTTTGAATGTTCCACCAAATCATAATCCAAAAAGCCTTTACCTTTTTACAATTCCACCAAACATGAAAATATGTCGCCTCCATATTACCACATCTCCAACATTTGGGTTGTAAATTTGGATACATACAAGATAATTTTTTAGGATCTAAATGCCATCTGTAAAATATTTTATAAAAATTTTGGTTTTCTTAATGTTGAGTTTCAAGCCAACTTTTGCACTCTCTTTCTTCACCTGCATCAAGAGGCTCTTTATATATCTTTATATATCTCATATCTTCACTTTCTGCCATTAGAGTGGTATCATCTGCATATCTTAGGTTGTTGATATTTCTCCCGGCAATCTTAATTCCAACTTTTGATTCATCTAGCCCTGCCTTTCTCATGATGTGCTCTGCATATAAGTTAAATAGGCAGGGCGACAGTATACAGCCTTGCCGGACTCCTTTTCCAATTTTGAACCAATCAGTGGTTCCGTGTCCAGTTCTCACTGTTGCTTCTTGACCCGCATATAGGTTTCTCAAGAGACAAGTGAGATGGTCTGGTACTCCCATCTCTTTAAGAACTTGCCACAATTTGTTGTGATCCACACAAATCATTGCATAGTCAATGAAGCAGAAGTAGATGTTTTTCTGGAACTCCCTAGCTTTCTCCATGATCCAGCATATGTTGGCAATTTGATCTCTAGTTCCTCTGCTTCTTCGAAATCCTGCCTGTACTTCTGGTAGTTCTCGATACACATACTGCTGGAGTCTAGCTTGTAGGATTTTAAGCATAACTTTGCTAGCATGTGAAATGAGTGCAATGGTGCGATAGTTTGAACATTCTTTGGCATTGCCTTTCTTTGGAATTGGAATGTAAACTGACCTTTTCCAATCCTGTGGCCACTGTTGAGTTTTCCAAATTTGCTGGCAAATTGAGTGTAGCACTTTTACTGCATCATCTTTTAAGATTTTGAATAGCTCAGCTGGAATACTGTCACCTCCACTAGCTTTGTTGTTGCTCAGATTTTCTAAGGCCTGTTTCACTTCACATTCTAGGATGTCTGGTTCGAGGTCAGTGACCATCTCACTGTGGTTATCTGGGACGTTAAGCTCATTCTTGTATAGTTCTTCTTTGTAGTTTTGCCATCTCTTCTTAATCTCTTCTGCCTCTGTTAGGTCCCTGCCATTTTGGTCCTTTATCATGCCCATTTTTGCATGAAACGTTCCCTTCATATCTCCAATTTTCTTGAAGAGATCTCTGGTCCTCCCTATTCTGTTGTTTTCTTCTATTTCTTTGCACTATTCATTTAAGAAGGCATTCTTATCTCTTCTATCTACTCTCTGGAATTCTGCATTCAATTGGGTGTATCTTTCTCTTTCTCCTTTGCCTTTTACTTCCCTTCTTTCCTCAGCTATTTGCAGAGCTTCCTCAGACAGCCATTTTGCTTTCTTGCATTTCCTTTTCTTTGGGATGGTTTTAGTTGCTACCTCTTGTACAATGTTGCGAACTTCCATCCATAGTTCTTCAGGCACTCTGTCTATCAGATCTAATTCCTTAAATCTATTTGTCACCTCTACTGTATATTCATCAGAAATATGATTTAGTTCATACCTGAGTGACCTAGTGCTTTTCCTTACTTTTTTCAATTTAAGCCTAAATTTTGCAACGAGAAGCTCATGATCTTAGCCACAGTCAGCTCCTGGTCTTGTTTTTACTGACTGCATAGAGCTTCTCCATCTTTGGCTGCAGAGCACATAGTCAATCTGATTTCTATGTTGACCGTCTGGTGATGTCCAAATCCTGTTTTTAAACTTTACTAATTTACAATTACCATATTACAATTTAGTCTTGAATAAACATATTATTAGCACTTTGGGTATCCTTTCTACAATACACATAGTATTCCGACAGTAACATTCTAATATTTCCACATATATTCTATTTCTTAGTCTAACAGATCATTGATTGGTACCATTTCTTCTCTTATCACAAATCTCTCCTATTCTTTTTCCATTACAAAATAGTTATCCTACTTAAAATAATAATATTACTCTACTCTATTTTAAATATATAATCTGTCAGTCAATCTATTTCTATAGAAAAAATAGGTAAAATTTAAATCTCGTCCAAGTAATTATCATATCTAAAACAAGCATATTGTTACACAAAATATCATATTGCTAACTTCACATACTCAGTTAATTGTTAAATCAGTCCAGATCTCTAAAACCTTTTTAACCCATTAAGTAAAATTTTAAATCACATTTTTAAATCTAGCTTTCTTTCTGTGCCAGGCCGGTTTCCATAATACCATGTCTGTATCATCAAATTTCAATATTTGAGTACAGGTATTTATTGACACATCAATCTGATCTAAGTTCTCTTTCCTTTCTTCCAGTATCATCTGGATAGTATAGTCAATTTTATTCAATGTTGTTGTTACTAGTTGATTATCCAGATTATCACAGCTTTCAATAGATGGCATCTGGAAGTAAGTTCCTGTTGCTTTTAAGACTGCAAGTATTCCAGCTGAAGTCATTCTTTGATCCTCAGAGTTCTCCATAATTTGTACGTAGACTTGTGAAATATCCTCTTCTGTAGTGATTAATTGACTTGTGGAATGATCAATTAGATTCTCAATTTGAGATTTTAAGTCAAGCATTTTTCTAGAGCTCAATTATCAGTAGCTTCTTCCTCTATCTCTTTAGATTGTGTGCACTGTTGCATATAGGCCTCTTTAAAGCTAATCTGTTCTTCTTTTATTGTTCATTGGCCTATAGGTTGGTCCTTTAAAATTTGAAATTCAGTTTGGTTCTGCAATATGATCTTTAATTTTTCTCCAGGATTTCATGTACTCTGTAGCTTCCAGGATTTTTTACAATATAATGTAAGGACCCACCCCACTTTGCATCTTAAGAAGACAGAACTCTTGGAATAATTCTTCCAACAGGAATCCTTTATTAAGAGAAAATGGTTGCAGGCATGCTAGACAGGACTTGGGGTCCAAGCTCTCCCATTCAAGGTTTTAAGGGGTTCCCCAGTAGTCCCACCCAATCAACCCCCCTTCCAGTGATAGTTTCAAGTATCACAATTCCACCCCGTTTCTTCTTTCTTCCGTCTGGATGGAGACTTCAGATAACTACATGAAAGGCAAATACTCTTCTTTGTTAATGCTAATGTTCTCTGGATGCTAACGCTTTGAGGTTACAATAGGTTACAATAAACACACATTCAGCATTCAGCTCTTTGAAGTCTACTGAAGGAAGTGAGGGCCATAAAGCCCCTTTGTTCTCCCCCTTCTCTCCCTCTTATGGCAGAATCCAAAGAAGGCAGAATTGGGAGTTTCTATATTTGATAATTAAAGATGAAATATGATTGGATTCTGACATCCGGCCCCTCTTAACAATAAGAGAGATCCACCTGAAAGAAAACACAAGTAAAAAATTTAGTTAGGCTTGTTAGGATACTCTGTGTGAAACTTCTTCAATAGCTTCGGGGCTCTGACGTGACGTTTATGGACCCACTCATTTTGTGAGGCAGGGAGGTGTTTCCAGGCAACTAGGTACTGAGTTGTTCCATGATATCTCCTAGAGTCAAGGATCTCTTTTATTTCGAAGTGTTGTTCCCCCTCCACCATGATTGGAGGTGGTGGGGGGGGGATTTTTGGCCGTAGAGGTGACTGATGCTCTCTTTTCAGCAAGCTGCAATGAAAAACTGGGTGTATTTGCCTGAGGTTTTTTGGTAATTCTAATTCTACTGTTACTGGATTTATGATCCTTTTAATTGGAAAAGGTCCTATATATTTTGGTCCAAGTTTTTTACAGGGCTGTAGGGACTTTAGGTATTTTGTAGATAAGTACACCATTTCTCCTATAATGAATGGTGTAGGCTCACCCCTTTTTTTATCGGCTTGTGCTTTGTATGCCCGCCTAGCTTCATCTAGTGATTTTCTGACTATTGGCCAGGTGTTTTGTAGGTTTTCCATCCATTCTTTCAGTGAAGGGATCGTTGGTTCTTTTGGGGTTAACTCTGGCATAGGGTTGAAACTTTGGCCGTTGGCTATTTGAAAAGGAGTGTAGCCTGTGCTGGAGTGGACTGCATTATTGTAGGCAACTTCTGCAAAAGGAAGTAAGTCCGTCCAATCACTCTGTTGGAAATTTAAAAAACATCTCAAATATTGCTCAAGTACCGACTGGCACCGTTCCGCTTGACCATCTCCTTGAGGGTGGTGGCTAGATGTCAATCCCTGAGTGGTCCCTAAAAGGGATAAAAATTCCTTCCAAAATGCAGACGTAAATTGCACTCCCCTATCAGAGATGATGCGTTGGGGTGCCCCGTGCAATCTGTAAATGTGCTGGATGAAAAGTTTTGCTAAGGCCTTTGCAGTGGGAATTTTTTGGCAAGGGATAAAGTGCACCTGTTTGGAAAATAGGTCCGTGACTGTCCAGATAACAGTATTCCCATTGCTTTCAGGCAATTCCACTATAAAGTCCATGGCTATTTCCCTCCAGGGGGCTGAGGGACTTGCCACTGGTTGTAACAGCCCTGGCGATTTCCCTTGCAACCTCTTTGCTGATGCACAGGTTGGGCAGCTGGCAACATAACTTTCTATGTCCTTTTTTATTGATGGCCACCAAAATTGCCGTTTAATTAAGTGTAAAGTTTTTACAAATCCAAAATGCCCTGCTGATTTTGTGTCATGGCAAAGTTGCATGAAAGTTAGTCTTTGAGTTGTTGGTATATATAACTTTTCCCCTACCCAAGGCAATCCGTCTCTCATTGTGCACACATGTTTGTTTTTCTGGAACCAATCATCTGTTTCCAAACTTTTTCTGAATTCAATCCCAGTTTGGCTGTCCAGTTGTGGTTTTATTTTGGCTTGGGTTCTTGTGGTTACTGGCGCTGCCAGTTGTGACTCTGCCATTATTGGTCTAGAGTCTGTGGTTCGTGCGCTGTTATATTGGGGCATGCGAGATAGTGCATCTGCCAGGAAGTTCTTTCTTCCTGGTAAATGTTTGAGCTTAAATTGGAATTGGTGAAAATGCTGGGACCAGCGGGCTTGTTTGGGATTGAGTTTCCTGGAAGTTTTCAGGGCTTCTAAATTTTTGTGATCAGTCCATACCTGGAAGGGGATTTTGTTGCCTTCCAGGAACTGTCGCCACGTGAGTAATGCCCAACGTATCCCATAAGCCTCCTTCTCCCATACGGGCCAGCGCTGTTCTGTTTCCGTGAGTTTCTTAGATGTATATGCACAGGGTTGCAATACTGCATCATCATTTTCTTGTAATAGCACAGCCCCCACTGCCACATCACTTGCATCTGCCTGTATTATGAAGGGTTTGTCCATGTCTGGGTGCCTTAGTACTGGTTCGGCAGAAAAAAGTCTCTTTAGTCTCTCAAACGCTGCTTGGCACTCCATTGTCCATGTTAGTGGCTGGCTAGGTTTTACTGAGGATGTTCCCTTCGTTTTTAGTAAGTTAGTGAGGGGCAAGGCTATCTGTGCAAATGAGGGGATGAATTGGCGGTAAAAATTTGCAAAGCCCAGGAAACTTTGTAGTTGCTTTCTTGTGCGGGGTGGTGCCCATTCTAATACTGCTCTGACCTTCTCTGGGTCCATTTCAATGCCCTGTGGGGATATGCGATAGCCTAGGTAGTCTATCCTTTCCTGGTGGAATTCGCATTTTGAGAGTTTGGCATATAGGTGAGCGGCTCGCAGCTTCTTTAAAACCGCTCTGACAAGTTTGACGTGTTCTTCTTTTGTTTCGGTAAAGATAAGAATGTCGTCCAAGTAAACAAGGACCCCCTTAAACAGGTGTTCCCTTAGAACGTCATTGATTAGTTGCATAAAGACTGCAGGGCCCCCTTGTAATCCAAATGGCAAGACTTTGAATTGATAGCACCCCATGGGGCAGTTAAATGCAGTCTTCCATTCGTCCCCTTCCTTGATTCTCACTCGATAGTAAGCTTCCCTTAAGTCTAGTTTAGAAAAATTTTCCCTTTCGATAGGTGTGACAGCATGTCTTTCATGAGGGGCAGCGGGTATAGGTTGCTTTCACTGATTGTATTCAGGGCCCTATAATCCACGCATAAACGTAAAGAGCCATCCTTCTTCTCTCTAAAAAGGACCGGGGCAGCCACTTTAGGCTTGGCTGGCTCAATGAAACCTCTCTCCAGGTTTTTTTTTATAAATCTTTCCATTTCCTCCTTCTCCTTTGGGCTCATGGAGTATAATCTGGGCTTCGGGAGTTTTGCCCCAGGCTTGAATTCAATGGTACAGTCTGTGGGTCGGTGGGGGGGAAGCTCATTCGCCCTCTCCTCACTGAAGACTTCAGCAAGGTCCCTATATTCCTCTGGTATTTCTGTTAATCTTTTTTCCTCTCCTATGGATGCTTTTTCTATTCTTGATTCTGGTAGCCTCCCTTGGGGTTTTAAGTCCATAGGGTCCCCCTTCGGGAATTTGATTTCTGTCGTCCTCCAATTTACCCAAGGGTTCCATTTTTTCAACCATTCCATCCCTAGAATCATTGGGCATTCCATACCTGGGGTCACCACAAACGTTAAGTCCTCTTCATGGTTGCCCAGGGAGAGATGTATTGGCAAAGTGGCTAGGGTAGCTGGCCCCCCCCCTGCTATGGATCCATCTAGCTGGCCAAAGGAGATTGGTTGTTCTAGTCTTTTGGATGGGATGCCCAGATTCCCCACTAGTGTTGGGCTAATGAGGCAGCGGGTACAGCCAGAGTCTATTAAGGCTTTCACCTTCACAGCTTCGGGCATGGGGGGGATTAATATAGTCACTGTTTTGAAGATGGGTGTGATGCATCCACGTACCAGGGGTTCGCCCTCCGAGCTGTCATCTGAGGCATCCACCGGCCCTATGGTGTAGGCTGGAGTCCTTTCCCCTTGGTGAGCAGAGGTGGGGGTTTCTGCAGTTTCCATCATTCTCATGGCCGTTTCTTTTGGCTTAGCTGAATACTTTCCGGGTTTGTTCATTTGGGATCTGTCTGGGTTGTGCTGGGGGGCCTTTGAGCGGCATTCTACAGCTCGATGCCCTTCTCTTCCACACTTGAAACATCTCATTTGCTTCTTGGCTGTATCCGATGATTTCACCGGTTGGTGTGTCAGCTCAGGCGGGGGGCGGCTCCATTGTTTTCCTCGGCGGTGCCTCTTCAATATGTCGATCTCTGCTTCCTCTGCCAAGACGTACCATTCCTCAAGTCGATGTGGGTCCCCTCGGGGCAGGCAAGCATCATATAGATCATAGTTTAGTCCGTCTTTGAAATGGCCAAGGAGGATGTCTTCTGGCCAATTCAGTTTGCTGGCAATGGCCCGAAATTCTTGTGTATACTCAGCCACTGGGCGTTTGCCCTGCCTCATCGTTGTTATTCTTTCACGGGCTTTGCGATCAGCCAGGGGGTCTTCAAATCGTCTTCTCAAAGAGGACATGAAACGGTTGAAGTTACTGAGTTCTGGGGCATTGGAGTCATGCAAGTTCACTACCCAATCCGCAGCTGGTCCATCCAGGGCAGATTGCACGATCCGGATGCGGGCTTTGTCGCTGGGAATATCCTGCCCATATTCCTCCATGTAGCTGAGGACTTGGGTTAGGAAAAACCCCAAGCGTGTTGGCTCCCCTTTGAATTTCACTTCCAACGGTGGACGTCTTGGAATGGATCGGTGCCTCTGTTGTGGGTGGTAGTGCCTTCCGTCCAGATTGCCATCTGTGGTCCGGTAGGGGGTGGGAGCTCCTGGATCAGTAGATGTCCCTGGGGTTGCAGGTTCCATGTCCCCCTCGGTGTCTCTCCCTTTGCGGCTCCAGGAACTGGGGCGGCCGTAGGGTTCAGTATTCTCCTCTCCTAGGGAGCTGAGAGTTCTCTTCATCAGGTCAATAGCTTTCTCTAGGATCCAGTCTGAGTACGGTGCCCAGCTTCCTCCCTCTTCACTTGCGTGCAGGGATTTCTCCATCTCCTGCTTCCATTCTGGTTGCTTGGTCCCCCGTCTCAGGGTCACCTTTCTTGATTCCTTTCCCCACTCACTTTTCTTTCCAACGCCCATCGACCAGCGAGGCTTGTGGTCCTGTGTCTCCACCACTTCTTCTCCTGAGGAATCTGGCCTCTCGGATCCCAACATCTGGCAAGGTTCCAACTGGGTCAGCGGCTCTCTTTCCAGGGAGTTTTCCCCCTCTCTTGCTCCATTGTCTGACATGGTAAATTTTTGCAAAATCCCCCGGCAAGGGTCTTCCTTCCAGGTGGATTAATTTTGCAAGTCCTGTCTAATGTAAGGACCCACCCCACTTTGCATCTTAAGAAGACAGAACTCTTGGAATAATTCTTCCAACAGGAATCCTTTATTAAGAGAAAATGGTTGCAGGCATGCTAGACAGGACTTGGGGTCCAAGCTCTCCCATTCAAGGTTTTAAGGGGTTCCCCAGTAGTCCCACCCAATCAACCCCCCTTCCAGTGATAGTTTCAAGTATCACAATTCCACCCCATTTCTTCTTTCTTCCGTCTGGATGGAGACTTCAGATAACTACATGAAAGGCAAATACTCTTCTTTGTTAATGCTAATGTTCTCTGGATGCTAACGCTTTGAGGTTACAATAGGTTACAATAAACACACATTCAGCATTCAGCTCTTTGAAGTCTACTGAAGGAAGTGAGGGCCATAAAGCCCCTTTGTTCTCCCCCTTCTCTCCCTCTTATGGCAGAATCCAAAGAAGGCAGAATTGGGAGTTTCTATATTTGATAATTAAAGATGAAATATGATTGGATTCTGACAATAAGCTCATAATCAAGCTGTGGGTAAGATTCCTCCATTTCCATAATAAAATAGTCTTTTAGTAGAAGCTATATGTATTAAAACTCAACAAATATCCACCTCTACAATTTCTAGTAAGCAAATTCAACCCACAGCTGTTTAAAAGCCTTTATCTTTTCCCTTTTATTATCATTTGAAAGTCAAATCCATCTTCAAACACCAAGAGAAAGTACAATTGCAGTAACACTTTTCATTACAAGATGTCCTCACTAGGCTGTAAAATCTTTTTTTTCTGAATTAAAAAGCTTTTATCTCATTAGAAAAGTAGAGGAAAAAAAGCAAATGTCTCCAGCATAGTAGATAAAATAATAATAATGTTCTATGATAAGGATTTTTTCAGGGCCCCAAAATATCCAAAAAAATAAATATCCAATTAAAATTTACTGTTTTGTAGTTTTGTTCCAGGCTTTTTTTCCCAAGTAAACAAACGTTGCTCTCTTAAGGCAGGAAAGTCATACAGAGGCTTTTACAGGAAAATAATTGGGGCTAAGAGACGGAAGGAAAGGTCTCACCTGGATTTTCCATGGTGGTTCTTCATGCTTAGCTGTTCTTCTGACTTTTGACTGGTGCAGCTGGGTGATCGGCCATTTTACTGGCCGATCTTTTCTCCGACGGATCTAAGGAGCTAGCTCGGACTGCAGAAGGAGTTGTTTCCCTTCTGCAGTCAACGAGGGCCTCCTTGATGGTGGTTGCCCCTCCAGGGTGACTTTTCGACCCAATTAAGGATCTACCGGCAGAGGGAAAGCAGCCAGCAAAGAGATGGAGCTCTACGCACGACTGCACACACCGCAATCCGGAACCGGAAGTCCGAATTAGTTTACTTTTGATGGCTTCTCTGACATTATAATGCTTAATGTCCATATGCTTACTTCTACTTTTCACTCTGTCACCTGTTGCTATTTTTAACGCAAGCAGCTTTATCTTCAAATACTGCTACAGCTTCTTTAATTTTTATGTTTAAATCATTTAACAGCAGTACGTACCAGGTTACCTCTGATTAAAGTTCAGACAGAGAAATAAATTCTGCCTCCACAGTACAAATAGCTACAGTTGTTTGTTTTCTGGACTTCCATCCAATCAAAGTCCCTCCAAATAATACCACAAACCCAAAATTAGGCTTTCTGGTTTGCACATCATTGGCATAATCACCGTCAACATAACATTTTAACTTTAACTCTTTAGAGACCTGCATTTGAAGACCCAAATTCACAGCTCCCTTCAAATACCTGAGAATTCTCTTCACACCCATCCAATGCAACTATGTTGGTGCAGCAGTAAAGTGACTTAAGATGCTTATTGCACAAGCTATGTCTGGTCTGGACTACTGTGACAGATATATCAGGCTCGCTATTGCTGACTGATATATCTCCTGATCACAGGCTTCACTTTTGTCCTCATCCAAAGTGTTGTGGAAATCTATGCTCATAGGTGTTGGAGCAGAATTACAATCCATGTATCTCTCTAACAGTTGTTCAATTTTCCTTCTTTGACTGAGAATGTAGCCACCTTTCTCAGTTTTTTGTATCTCTACACCAAGATAGTTTTGTATTTCACCCAGACTTTTCAACTCAAACTTTTTCTCCAATTGTTTAGTAAATTCCTTCATCTGTGCCAGATCCTTTGCAATGAAGCAAAGATCATCCACAAATGCTAATAACTGGCAATCCTCACCATGGAACCTTGCAGTATATATGCAGCCACCAGCCTTACAACTCTTGAACTCAAGACCCTTCAATGCCACATCTAAACAGATGTTCCAGTTTTGGGCCAATTGCTTCAGCCCATAAATGGCCTTGTTCAGTTTATACACAGTGCCTGGCTTTTTATTTTCATACCTCAGTGCTTGAACCATGTAAATTTCTTCCTCCAATTCTGAATTGAGGAATGCTGTGGTTATATCAAAGTTTCAAATTTTATGCCCATGTGCCATTGCCAGTGCTAGTGAAACCTTATTGTTTCACTTTTACCTCATCATAGTACACATTTTTTTCTGCAAAAACTGCTGTGCCACTAATCTTACCTTATATTGGACTTCATTGTTGGGTAACATTTTCTTTTTGTATACCCAATAATATTCTACAGTTTTGTAACCTTGTAGCAAAGTCATAGAGGTCAACACTTTATGTTCATTCATGGATTTCATTTCTTTGTCCATGACCTCTTTCCACTTCATTTGCTCCACTTTGGGTAGTGCCAATACTGCCTGATAATTTCTTGGGTCATACCATGTATTACACATCTTTACTTTCCCTGCAGAATACCTATCAGTGGAATCCCCTTGTTCCATCACTCTGACCTGTGTGGCATTGACTGTTCTTGACTGTCAACCCTTTCCTGCTTCACATCAGAGTCACCATCTTCTTCTGACTCCTTTTCTTGTCCTTTTCCAGCTTGTCCTCCCTGAACGCTGGCACCGTCACTGAGTCACTGTTACTAATTGGATCATCTCCAGAATTGGCATCAATTCTGCCCCAATTCTGCTTGCAAAGCTAGCAGATCTGGAAATTACTATCCTTCTGCTCCCAGCACTAAAGCATAGCTCTTCGAGCCAGGCTCATAGCCCATAAATCTGAGCTTTCTAGTCTTTTGTTGCTTATTTCCCTTAATTGCCTTTGAAATATGCACCAATGCATCGCTTCCAAACACCCTTAAATGTGCTAGAGATGGCTTTCTCCCATATAGCACAGCACATGAAGTATCATTTAAAGAGGAACTCCACAGCCTATTGACCAAATAATTAGAAGTCAACATGGCTTCGCCCCAATATGACCTGCTCAGACCAAAATCCTCCAGCAGTGAGTCTTTCATGGTCTGCAAGATTCCGTTCTGCCTTTCAGCCACACCATTCTCAGCTGCTATACGGATTTGTGTGTCTATGTCTTATTCCTAGCTGTCCCACCCACTGTTGAAAACTTGCTGACATGAATTCTGAACCCGTCAGTTTGCAGCTGGCATACCTGTTGCTTATATCTTCTTTCTGCGAAGCTCACCCATTGCTTAAACTTCTGCAGTATCTCTGTTTTGTTTTTCAGCAAATAGCAGAATCCAAATCTGCTATGGTCATCTACAATGACCAGTGCATATCTAGCTCCTCTCAAGCTGGCTTGCATTGGTCCTACTAAATCTGTATGTACCAGCTCTGGAACCCTTGTGGTCTGCCTTGTGCTCTTCTTGCTTACTGAGAATACAATGGATTTTGATAATTTACGTACTGCACAGTCTAAGTATGTCTTACACCCTTTTAAGGTTAATCCCTCTGCAAACCCTGGCATCTTATGCAACACTCTGAAGCTGGCATGGCCAAGCTTTCTGTACAAGAGATGAATGCATGAATCATGTTGTTCCAAATTACCAAATGTTTGGGCACATTGAGCCTTTTGTGACTGCAACACATAAAGATTATTCTGTTTTATGCCCTGTGCACATACATCCCCATTCCTTTTTATGAGACATTTCCCATTTACAAATATGGTCTCAAACTCTTGTTTGTCAAGACTGGAGACACTCAGTAAATTATGTTCCATTTCAGGCACACATAATTCATTATTAAACCTTTCCTCCAGACTTGGAATCAGCACACTGCCTTTCGCCATGACTTTTCCCTTCTGGCCATTTGCTAAGGCCACTGCATCTCCTCCAGTTGAATCCAATCTAGAAAACAACTTAGAATTATTAAGAATTGTTTGACTAGCTCCACTGTCTATTTACCATTTGTCTCTGCTATTACAATAGCTAACTTTGCAACAGCAGCTTGTCCATTTGCTGCTGTTCTTCTGTGTAAACAGTCTTTCTTGAAATGAGTTTCAGCCCCACTGTCAGAATCCAATTATATTTCATTTCTAGTTATCGACTATGGAAAACCCCATTTCTGCCCTCTCTGGATTCTGTCATACTACGAAGGGGAAGGGGGATGAGCAAAGAGGTTTTAGGCTCTCACTTCCTTCATTAAAACTTCAAAGGGACTGAATGTGGATCTCACCAAGAAGACTGACCATAACAATATGGCCATCACCTTTCATCTACTACTCTCTGAAGTCTCCCTTCTGCCGGCCGTGAGGAAAAGGGGGTGGAAATGTAACACCTGGGATTGTCGCTGGAAGGATGGTGGGGTGGGGGCTGCTTGGGAACTTAAAACCTTGAATGGTAGGGGTTGGCCCCTCAGATCCTGTCTAGAATGCCTGCAACTATCTTCTCTTAATAAAGATGCCTATTGGAAGAAATATTCCAAGAGTTCTGTCTTCTTAAGATGTAAAGTGGAGTGGGTCCTTACATCCACAGAGGAAGCATCTCTTTTTCTTCTGTTCTTTCCTCTTGGTAATTCTCTGCTGAGATGTAATCTGATCTCTGCAGACAGTCAGTCTGCTGCTTTGCTCTCTCTGCTCCTTGGACTCCCACCTCAGGAATTTCTCCTCCTGGCTTGTTCTAAAATGGTGTTTCTGTTCTTCAGAAATCAAACAGGCCTTAAGTGCTGTGGGAAGTCAGCCCCCAGAGAAGAAAATATTAAAAGGGCAGAAAAATATAGTTCCTCCAAGGATCTTAAAGAGGCAGAAAAGCATGCCCAGTTTTTGTAATAGCTCCAGGTCTCCCTTCCCCAAGCAGAAGCCAGCTCTGTACAAATGCAGATATAAACCATCAGGAAGGTCGAAGCTAGGAGATTAAGACAAAGACACCTAAAATCTGTACACCTCACCCAAACTCCTAGTCATTAGCCCCAGCACCAGAGAAGCAGGATATGACCTTTGGGTCATAATAGGATTAACCTATCACCATTAGAATACCGAAAAGCACAGTCAGACTCAGGTCAAAGTTCATGTCACAGGAACAGGAAGCAACTCCAAACAAAAGTCTTCAGAGGGTATAAAAACCCACTCCCCACATGTGCTCAGCCCCTTTTCTCTCTCCTCTTTCCTGCCAGAACCATTTTTCTTTCTGGTTCTTCAATAAACTGCAACCTTCTTTCTAAAGCAGTTGCCATATTGTTTATCCCCGGCTTGGACTGGACCATGATGAAGACTTTTCTTCCAACAGTGTTTCCATACTTAATTCCTGTTCTGGTCTACATTCAAAAACAGCTGAAACGATGACCCACATTTCATCAAGACTATTTAGTACTGTTGAAGGAAAAGTCTTAATCATGGTCCAGTCCAAGCCAGGGATAAACAACATGGTGACTGCTTTAGAAATAAGGTTGCAGTTTATTGAAGAGGAGAGCCAGACAGAAAGAGGGCTCTGGAAGAGAGATTGAGCACATGTAGGGAATGGGTTTTTATACCCTCTAGAGCTCTTGAGGTTGTTTCCTGTTCCTGTTTTAGGCTTTGTATTTCTTGTGTCATGTATTTTGTCTTGCATCTGGGTGTGCCCTTCTGGTAGTCTGATGGTGATGGGTTAATCCTATTATGTCCCAAGGGTCAAAGCCTGCTTCTCTGGGGCTGTGGCCGATGACTCTTAGATTTTTGGTGTTGCTTCTAGGGATTCTTCTTCCTAATCCCAGTTTCCTGACTCCAGTCTTTCTGACAAGATTATCTGCATTTCTTTTTTTTAAACAATATTTTATTAAGTTTATATAGATAAGGGAAAATTAGGAACAATATGGGTATGGTAAGGGAAGGGGATGGGGGGAAGGGAATAGGGAATTTAGGATAAAATAAAGAAGGTACAATCACATATTTTAACAAACAAGCAACTGTCCAGATCATAATAATGATCAACCATTTTTAAAATAAGCTTAACTATAGCCATATTACAAACAGTTAATAAACAAATAAATTCATCTATTAAAAAACATGAATAATAAAATCTCAAAAAATCCTAACTATCAACATTAATAGATAAAAATCACTAAATCACTAAAAATAACAATGTCATCTAGATATTAATTAGAACTTGGTTAGAAATCAATTATCTGTTCTGAGATGTTAGATCCTTTTCAAATTCTAACATGTCTCTAACCATTGATAAAATTTATCCCAAGTTATAAAATAAACTGAATCATCTTTTTCTTTCATCTCCAAAGTTAATCTATCCATTTCTGCACACTCTAAGATTTTAGTAATTATAGTCTGGTCAGATGGTAGATTTTCATTTTTCCAATATTGGGCAAATACTATCCTCGTGGCTGTTAAAACAAGCAGTATCAGATAGTCACTCTCTTTACAATAATTAGGTCTTAATATTCCTAACAAAAACAATTCCGGTTTATATTCTATCTGTATTTTCATCATCTTTTCCAGCCATCTATGAATCTTAGACCAGTATTTCTTAGCATTGGGGCATATCCACCAGACATGATAATAAGTGCCTGGCTGTTGCTTACATTTCCAACAAATATCCGAAACATTTTTAAACATTTTCGCTAAGTGAACTGGTGTCATATGCCATCTCTAAAACATCTTATATAAGTTTTCTTTATACTCTGCCGCTTTTGTAAGCTTAATATTTTTATCCCAAAATTTTTGCCAATCTTCTAAATCTATAGAATATCCAAAGTTCTTTGCCCATACTATCATTGTTTCTTTCACTTGTTCTTCTTCCATCTTCCAGTTTAATAGAAATTTATAGAGTTTCTTAATTAAGTTCTCATCTGTTTTTAACAAAATTTTATCTAATGGAGTCTGTTCTTTATAAAATCCTATTGATTTTACATATTTTTTGTATCTTGTTTGAATTTGCAAGTAGGACCACCATGTCAGGTCAATACCTTGTTGTTGAAGAGTTTGCCTGTCCTTAAGTTTTCCCTCTTTGTCCAAAATATCTTTATAACTAACCAGTTTATCATAATTAATCAGGTTTGAATAAGCAAATGCTTCCATTGTTGAAAGCCACTCAGGTCTTTTCATATATATTTTATGTTTGATTTTCTCCCATTCTGAAAGTAGTACGTTTCTTATCGCATGGTTTTGAAAGTATTTATGTGCTTTAGTTTTCTCATACCATATAAAAGCATGCCAACTTAATTGAAGATCATGTCCCTCTAGATAAAGCAATCTTTTATTTCTCAATACAATCCATTCTTTGAGCCAAAGGAGAATAGCGGCTTGATAATAAAGTCTCCAATCTGGAAGTCCAAAGCCCTCTCTAGCCTTAGATTCTTGTAACAATTTACATTTGAATCTAGCTTTCTTTCTTTGCCATATAAATCTTAAAATCATTGCATTTAGATCATCAAAAAATTCTTAGTAAGTTTAATAGGAACTGTTTGGAATAGAAAAATTAGCTTTGGTAAAATGTTCATCTTAGCCATCGCTTTTCTTCCTAGAAGTGATAATTGCAGATTTCCCCACCTTTCCAGGTCTATTTTTATTTGTTTCATTAATCTCTCGTAATTATCTTCTTTTAATGTGGTGTATTTTGCAGTTAAATAAATGCCCAAATATTTGACTTTTTTTCACTATTGGAAGGTTTGTCATTTTAGCAAGTTGGATTTTCTGTTTATCTGTTAAATTTTTTGTTAATACTTTGGTCTTTTCCCTATTTATTTTCAGACCAGCCACTTCTCCAAATTTCTCAATTTTCTGCAAAAGTTTATCAGCTGTTTCCAGTGGCTCCTCTAAAATAAAAACCAAGTCATCCACAAAGGCCTGTAGTTTATATTTCTGATCTTTAATCTCAAAACCTTTAATTTCTGTATCTTGTCTGATATTTCTTGCCAATACCTCTAATGTAGGGATAAATAACAAGGGAGACAGTGGACATCCTTGTCTCATGCCTTTTTAAATCTCAAATCCATCTGTATAATCTCCATTTAAAAGTATTCTTGCTGTTTGTTTCTTATAAATTGCTTGAACTTCCAGTGATGTCATTGGTAGTAGACCCTGGGACATGATCGCTCCGTGCCCAGGGTCTGATTTTCTGTCGCTGCTGGGCCCAGTAGGGCTGAATGCCACCTGGAGGGTGGCCACCAAGAGGTGAAGTTTTTGAGGAAAGGGAGCTGGCAGTAGCCGGTTCTCCGAACTCAAAATAGCCTCTGGAACCAGCGAGAGAAAGGCGGAGAGTTTCGTGTTTGCCTCCATTCTCAGCAGATCATTAGAGACAGGAGTCAGCTATTTCAGGAAGCAAGCAACCGGTCTGGGTGAGATGATATCAGTTTTTGTTGCAAAGCTGGAAGCTTAAGGGGAGGAGGAGGAGGGGATTTTTGTTTCTCCCCCCTCCCAAAAAGCAGCGGTTTCAATGTGTCAAAACTTTTGAAAATCCTTTGAATTGAAGCTACATTGAAGGAACCCACTTGTCTTATTATAGAGGGGAAGAAAGACCTATTATTATTCTAAGTGGGAAAAGCCACCTTAACTGCTCTCTTTTAGAACTTTTTGGAAAGTTAGCTTTGTGTATTTACTATTGGACCTTTTTTCTCTCTCTCTCTTTTACTTTCTCCCTATGTAAATGGTGGGGGAAGAAACAGCGTCCCCTGGTGGCTATTTTGCAACTTTTTCCTTTTGTTCTTTTGCTACCTAAACTTTGTTGATTCAGCTATGGAGTTTTGGCTCAACGCCCAGACATTCCTGCCTTGCTTGGAGATTAGTAAGAGAGACTGTTTTTTTTCTTTTGTTTTTGCTTGGTGTTTGGTTCCCTTTCTGGATTTATTTTATTCTTTTTAAAACAAGGGAACCATAGAAGATTTTTATGTCTTTAATTGGATTATAAATTGGATATTCTTTTTTTTATCATTATTCCTTTTTTGTCAGCTTTGTTGTGTGGATATAAATACATTTTTTATGTTTTTCTTTTTCCATTTTTCTTTTGTTTATAGAATTGCTATTCCTTTATATATATATTTTTCTACATTTTGATAATACTTTTTCTGGATAGCTTTCTTTTTATTTTTTTACTGGGGGTTTTGGATTATATCTTTTTTTTTTTTGCTTATCTCTTTCTTTTTCTGAGCCTCTTGGTGGATTATATTGGCCATTGGGCCCTATTTTTGGATTATAACTAACTGAGCCATTGGGCTTGATGATGGATTATAAATAAATACAATAATCAAGATGAGTGTTTCAAATTTGGCAAAAGGGGTGAGGAAGGGCTTCTCGGCTCCTGCATCAACCTCAGTTAGTTCATCGCTTCAAAAATCGATTACAACATTTCTACAACCGGACACACAGCAGAAGGATACACTAGCCATTCTCCAGGCAATTGCAGACACTAAAATGGAAGTGAAAAAGGACTTTGAAGATTCTAAAATGGAAATGAAAAAGGCTTTGAAAATTTGAAAAATGATTTGCTTAAGATGGATCAAAAAATGGAAGCCTTTCAACAGGCGATGTCAGATACTCAACAAAGAATGCAAAATATTGCAGATAAGTCAGTACTAGTGGACCAGAAATTAGAAGCTTTCCAAGATGAAAATCAGAGACTGCGCAATCTAATGCGAAGCTGGAAGAAAGTGTGGTGACAATGAAGATGGAACATGCATCATACTTTCTAAGATTTCAAAATGTGATAGAAGAGAGTGATGAGAACTTGTTACTATTGATGAGTGAATTATTGGCAGATTTGCTTGGAATGGAAATGGATCAAATTAAAAGAGAAATTGATCAAGTTTTTAGAGTGAATTCAAATTATGCAAGAAGAAATAGAGTGCCTAAGGAGGTTCATGTTAGATTTAGTAAAAGAGCAATACGGGATGAGATCCTGAGATTAGTGAGGGATCAACCACTGAAATACAAAGATAAAGAATTGGTAGTTCTCAAACAGATTCCAAGAAGAATTAGAGAAGCTCGAAGAGAATACCAATTCTTAATAAGAAAATTGATTAATAGAGGAGTGAATTTCAGATGGTTGATCCCAAAAGGATTACTATTTTTTTGGGATACAAAGAGATATAGATTGAGCAACAACAAGCAGAGGATTTCTTTAACAATCATAGAGCCTTCTTGGAGAAAGGTGACGTGGAACCTAAGAAACCAGAGGAAATGACTGCAGGAACATCTAAACAAATGGAGGAAGAAGTGCCTAAAAAGACTCAATCAGAGGAAGATGTGAGACCTAAAGACCAGAGACTGATAAGTTCTCCTAGAAAATTGAGATCTCGACATTTGAAACTATGGAGGAAATTGGAATTTTTTCAATAAATATAAATGGTCTTAACTCCCCATTAAAAAGGAGTAAAATATTCCATAGATTACAAAAGTTAAAAATGGACATAATTTGTCTCCAGGAGACACATATTGTCTCCAGGAGACACATTCCAGAATCCTTGAACAACCAAAATTAGGTAAACTCCATTTCTCTTTGGCATCAAAGAAGAAAAGAGGGATAGTTTTATATATAAAAGAAAAGATGAACCTAAAACAAATCTATGTTGACGAAGAGGGAAGGATTTTGATGGTTGAGATTACATGGAACCAAAACCAAATACTTATGGTTGCAATATACGCTTCCAATGAGAAACAAGATCAATTCTTTCAGCAATTACCTGATAAACTTGTGGACTTAAATTATTATAACTTATGTATACTTGGAGATTTCAATGTAATTGTTGATCCAGTACGGGACTATAAAAGTTATAAACAAGGGAAAAAAGGAAGTAATATCTTACCTAAATCCCTGCTACAAATGAAAGATGAACTCTGTATACAGGACACTTGGATAGAGATGAATCTGGAAAAAACACAATATACTTTTTACTCTAATAGACATAAATCGTGGTAAAGAATTGACATGATATGGACTTCTCTTGATTTAAAGAACATGATACAAGAAATTGAAATAGAATCAAACATTTGGGCAGATCATAATCCAATTAAAATGATTTGGAAAGGACTTAAGAAAAGACCGAGATGGTCCTTGAATAAATCAATATTGAAGGAAAAGGAATTCCTACAATTTGCAACAAAAGAAATGGAATTTTTTTTAAAGTTAATAAAAAAGAAGAAACCTCTATTCAAATTGTATGGGACATGGCAAAAGCATATTTTAGAGGTCTGGCTATAATTTATCTTGCCAAAAAGAATAAGGAAAAGAAACATATTCAACATAGATTGAAAGAACAACTTAGTATTCTGGAATCTGAATTACAATTAGACCCACAAAAGAAAAAGCTGAAAATACAAATGGAACTATTAAAACACAAATTAAACTTACTTGAGACAAATATAATGGCACAACAGATTAAATGGTCTAAACAGATTTTTTTTAAAATGCTAATAAAACAGGGAGATGGCTTGCATAGAGATTTAAAAAAGAAAGAGAAAATAAGATTAATAAGTAAGCTACGGGACTCAGCGGATGACTTACATTGCCATAATGACTTAATGAAAAAAATTATGAAGGCTTATTATGAGATACTTTACAAGGCGGAGATGATTCCCAAACAGGCAATCCAGGCTTACTTAAAAGAAGCAAACCTCCCAAAGGTTCCTGAGAATATGTGCCAGAGGTTAAATGAGAATATTTCAATGATGGAGATTACAGAGACAATAAAAAAGCAAAAGAAAGATAAAACACCAGGACCTGGTGGACTTCCCGCTGAATTTTATGTAGCGTTACAAGATATTATAACTCCAACTTTGAAAGACTTAAGTAATGAACTTTTTACACAGACAAAAATATCGGACTCATGGACTGAAGCTAATATCACTTTGATACCCAAAGAAGATACTGATCATACACTAATTAAAAATTATATACCAATATCGCTACTAAATGTGGATTATAAAATCTTTGCTGCAATAATGGTAGAAGGAATGAAAAACTTTTTGATTGAATTTATACATCCAGACCAAAATGGTTTCCTACCAAAAAGATAGATAAAGAATAACTTGAGGATTATTTTAAACATTTTGGAATATTATGAAATTCATCCAGGGAACCAGATGGCACTTATATTTCTTGACGCACAAAAAGCCTTTGATAACTTAAACTGGCAATTTATGTTTCAACAACTTCAAGAAATGGACTTTGGTGAAAATTTTAACAAAGATTATCTGCATTTCTACAGAGCTGGTTTCTGCTTGGGGGAAAGAGACTTTTGGGGCTATTAAGAAAAACTGGGCATACTTTTCTGCCTTTTTAAGATCCTTTGAGGAAATATAGTTTTCTGCCCTTTTAATATTTCCTTCTCTGGGGAGCTGACTTCCCACAACTCCCCCCTTTGTGCCATAATAGTGTGGATGACACCCTTCTACTGGCACAAGATTAAAATTGATCTGATCAGGGAGACTTGGTAAACAAGCTTTAAACTGTTAATGCAAAAAAAGGGGGAAAACACTAATGGAAGCAAGCAGAAAAAGATCCATGAAGTGGCTCCCAAAAGGGGAGCTTCCAACCCATAAAGTTCTAAAAGTCAGGGCAAAATTTTGTTAGGTGGAAAAGAAATTTATAGTCTCCAATATTCTGTGCCAATCATTTTCAAATGTTGGATTTCGTTTTGAGCTTCCAGTCAGGTTTCCACATTACTCCCAAAATTCTTCACAGCCATGGTTTGCCTCAGTACATAACCACTAGCTGCCCATTTTCAAGGGTTGTTTCCTGCTTTAGCTCTTAGTTCAATTCACCCAAGTTTGTAATGTCCAATTGAGGTTAGCCAGTATGCAAGCCAGGTTATTAAATTTCTTAAATTGCACACAGTGAACTCTAGGACTCCTAATATGAGTCCACCAGTGCAAGATATTCAGGGCTTAGGTTTGGAGATCTCTTTTCTGCTACTTCCCTAGCCAGGGCATATGAATTGCAAATACCTGAAGGGGCCTAGTTCCCCCCCCCTTGGAATTTGCAGGAAGTTGTACATGCAAAGCTTTGGAGCCACAGAGAAAAAAAAACAGCCTGGGGAACGTTACTGAAGATAGGTGGAGGGGAAAGACTCAGTGTGATTATGAATGGTGTGTGTGCGTGTGTGCATCTACTAATACAAACAGGCAATACAAACATTCTGGATAAATTTTCCTCCCACCAGACAGAAATCCAAGGACTTGCTATGCCAACTATTCCCAAATGCCATCACTCTATAAATACATTCAACTGGCTTATTTCAATACATATGGGGCAAGAAAGAAAACCCTACAATGAATTTCCACTCTCCCCCCATAGTCTTCCTAATTTTCTTCTGAGGCTTCACATGGGGACAGATGTCTCCAGGACTCCTTCCTTCCTCTGCAGCTCTCACAGGCATCTGGGGAGTGGTAGGACTTGGGAAGATCTGTTTTACTCAGGTTGCATGGTGGCTTTTTAGTGGATGGCTGGATTCAAAACCCAATTCCATGGCTCAAATGGATGGAGGCAGCACCTGGGTCAGTGTGCTCTGTCAGTGTGCTTCTTCTACGATGCAGGGTAAGCTTAAGAGATTGAGTTGGGTCACTAGTCACTTTCCACTGGGTGGGGGTGGCCAATTTAACTCGGGAGCAATGGATCCATTAATTTCAGCCACCTTAACAGCAAGGGGAGAACACATAACAACAGTATATGGCCCTTTCCACTTTAGGCTTAAAACTTCCCTCTTCCAGTCCTTTATCCAGACCTCCTGTCCTGGTTGTATGTCATGTGTGGGTGTGACCAAGACATGGGGTCTTTGGGTTAGAACATATCATTGTAGCTGCTGGACTATTGTATTAAGAGCCTGCAGCTGTTCTAATTTAACAGTATCTGTTACTTCTCCAGAGTTCTGGTCACCTGGTTTGAGTAAGTTGGGGACTCTGCCATACAATAGTTCAAAGGGAGACACGAGCAGCCCCCTTTGTGGGGCACACCTTACCACAACCAGGACCATATTTAAAGCATCTGGCCACTTAAGCTGAGTTTCCTGACATATTTTTGCCAATTTTTCCTTAATGGTTCTATTCATTCTCTCCACCCTTCCTCCCGATTGAGCATGGAAACTAAAATGAAGCTTCCATGTTATTCCTAGCATAGCTGCGATCTTTTGGGTGGCTCTATGGATAAATTCAGGACCATTATCTGAAGAGATTCTAGATGGCAACCCATACCTGGGAATAATAATATGAAGCAAGGCTTTTGCGACCTCAGTTGCTTTTTTTTTTCTTGTAGGGATGCAATCTGGCCATCCAGTGTATGTACATACTATGACTAGCATTGCTCTATAGGGACCTGAGCATGGCATGTCAGTGAAATCAATCATCAAGGAATTGAAGGGATAATTTCCTCTGGGTCGATGTCCTTGAGGCAGTTGGGTCCTTGTCTTGGGTTGTTGGCTGCACAGATCTCACATCTAGCACAAACATTTGCTGCAATACTGTGTATTTTGTCAATATAGACTTCTCTCTTCAGGGCATTTGCCAGCGCTGTCTTTCCCAGGTGCAGTTGCTTATGAACCTGTTGCACTGCATCCCATGCCATATATCCTGGGATAAAGACTTGCTGGTCTGGCAAAATCTACCAACCATCTTCCTGCCTTGCTTCCAGCACCTCAATTTGTTTCAAGTCTTCCTGAGAGTAGTTGGGTTTCACCTGCTCTTGTTCTTTAGGGGTCCATAAAGCTAGACAATTTGTATGTTCAGTAGGTGCCTTTAGTAAAGCAATGCGAGCTTCCCAGTCTGCCTTATTATTTCCTAACTGAATATCTGATGCTCCCTTTCGATGCCCTTTGCAATGCATTACAGCTACTTCTTTAGGCTCCCACACACTATTCAGCAGACGCAATATTTGTGGTCCATACTTAACATCCTTTCCCCCTGATGTTATTAGTCCCGTTTCTTTGTATAAGGCTCCATGGACTTGCACTGTCAGGAATGCATACTTAGAGTCTGTGTAAATATTAATGCACTTTCCTTTTGCCAACTCCAAAACTCTAGTTAATGCATGCAGTTCAGCTAGCTGAGCACTTGTACCAGAGTGGCTCAGCTTCCCAGACTTCCTCCAAAGTCACCACAGCACATCCTGCCTTTTGAACATCTTCTTGCATAAAACTAGTTCCACCCGTGTATATTGTAAAGTCTGGATCAAGCAGGGGGACATCTCTCATGTCTGGGCGGCTAGCGTAAGTTTCTTCAATGGCTTGTATGCAACTGTGTGTGATTTCCAAGTCTGGTTCAGGCAACAGCGTGGCTGGATTCAGTGAGTTTGATTGAATTAATATAACCATTGGATTATGTATTATTAGGGCTTGATATTTTAGCATGCATGGGTTGGTCAGCCACAAATGTCCTTTTGCTTCCAAAACAGCTTTAAGGGCATGCGGTGTGTGGATATCTAATTTCTGCCCAAAAGTCAATTTATTAGCTTCCTGTGTTAACAACGTTGTTCCAGCAATTGCTTTAAGGCAAGCTGGCCAACCTTTAGCTATATCGTCAAGCTGTCTTGATAGATAAGTGACCGGGCGATGCCAGGTTCCTATTTTCTGGGTGAGAACTCCTACTGCCACATTTTGCTTTGTATCTACAAACAGTTGAAATAACTTTTCCAAGTCTAGTAGACCTAAACTTGGGGCGCACATTAGAGCCTTTTTGAGAGCGGTGAAGCTGTTATTTTCTTGCTGTTCTTATTGCAATGGTTCTTTATCTCCCCCCTTTGTGGCCTCATATAGGGATTTTGCTATTAAACTATAGGTAGGGATCTATATTCGGCAGAAGCCAGCAACAATTAAAAATCCTCTTAACTCTTTCCTATTCTTTGGTATAGGCAGCTGGCAGATAGTGGATGATGCCTTGCAAAACCAGGGGGGTTGTCCTCTGGCCACAAATATGGTACATCAAATTCTTCCCATCTGGCATTTTCCTCTATCATTTGTGCCAGCATCACCATTCTCCATTCCTCTGCACGGGGTACTTCCATCATCACCTTTCCATATTTTATGGCCATTGTGCCATCCTCTTCAAAGGAGATCTGTGCCTTTAGTTTACAAAACAGATCCCTTCCCAATAGAGGAATTGGCATATATACAAACTGATGGGTTATAGTTTTTTTTCCCCCATAGTGCAACTTAAGGGCTCCAAAAAAGGTTGCTGCAATATCTTTCCTGTTGCTCCTTGTATGTTGATAGGGTGAGGGGAGGCTTGGCTTAGGGGTTGGGTTAGAACTGATCAGATGGCTCCAGTATCCACAAGGAAGGGAATAGGTTTGCCTCCTACTGTTAAACTGACCACAGTTTCTGGGAGGCAGGCTGAACCCAGTCGGTCTCAGTCCCACTCCTCTGCTTCTGCCAGGCCTATGAGGGGAGTTCTTGAAAATCCTCTTCTTCTTTCTCTTCCTCCCTGGCTTCTCCTTGGGTCACCTCTGAAGCTTCTGGCAAACCTTGCAAATCTTCCTCTTCCTTCTCCCTGTTCCTCTTCCTTTTCTCTTTCTGGACATTCACCCTTCCAGTGTCCTTCCTTCTTACATATGGCACACTGGTTTCGTCCTAACACCGTTCCCTGTCCTCTACCTCTGCCACCTCCCCTTGACACCCCCATCATAGCAACTGCCAGCAATTCAGCTTTCCTTTGCATTTTCTGATTCTTTTTTTTTTCCTCCTCCTTCTCTCTATTCACAAAAGTCTTTCGGGCCACTCCCATCAGTTCACTCATAGGCTTTCCCAGGGCTCCTTCCAGCCTTTGCAGCTTTCTCCGAATATCAGGGACACTTTGTGAGATAAAGGCCATGGCAAGCATTCGAGCATTGTCAGGCTCTGTTGGATCAATAGGTCTACACATTTGGTTGGCTTCAAACAACCGAGCGTAAAATGCTTCCAGACTCTCTGTGGCTTCCTGTACTACCAGGGATGATTTAGACATATTAACAGATGGTTTTCCTGCTGCACGAACTGCCTGCACCACTAACTGTTGATAAGTCTGCAAATCCCTGAGGTCATGATATGGATTCCATGAAGGATCTTTGGAAGGGAAGTTTCTCTCAGTGTGTTCCTCAAGAGAACGAAGCAGTGGGAGAGAGGGCTTTACTATTTTTATCACTGCCATCCTAATCTTTTCCCTTTCTTCTGGATTAAACAAGGTCCCCATAAGTTGCTGTAGATCCATCCAGGTGGGGTTGTGGGTATCAAAATAGTCTTCACCAGGTCTGCTACTTCATTTGGTTTTTCACTAAATGGGCCATAATGAAATTTCCAGGTCTGATGTAGTAAAAGGCATATGTTGGAATAGAGGAGCTGTGGCTGTTTCTGCTGGATTGTCCTTACTGACAACCAATTGATCTACTTGTCTAAGGGGAGCATTCAAAGACGCTTCCTCAGTCTTTGCCCTCGTTTGTTCAGCTATCAGTCCTCCTACTCCTCTGTCTTCTGTTTGCAGTCCCGTCCGTTCCTCCTCTGCCTTGCCCCCCCCCTCAGCAGCTCTTGCTGAAGGTCCAGCTTGGGTCCCTTGATCTTGGACATCTGGTTGGATTATGGCTTGTCCCCAGCTTTTTCTATCTTCGAAACTTTTTAACATAGGGGACAGTTTTGCATTTCTGGATCCATGGTGGAGGTCTTTGCAACAAGCCGAGCCACACATCAATATAGGATGCCTGGTCTGGGTGCCCTAAAGTGTGCTGGAACACTAGCTGATGTACTTTTAGAGCAATGAATGGATCTAGCGTCCCTGTGCTTGGCCAGCCTATGTTAAAGCCAATCTACCTCACGAAAGGTCCTCAACATATGCCTGCTCCACTTAATATCATAATCCTGAGCCCCATAGGCAGACTTAAAATGCTTTAACATACACCCCAACGGAGTAAGGGGTACACTTTCACCACCCCCCATGAGCCTCCCAGGGCACCAGACAAGACAAATGAGGAAAGGGGATGAGAGGAAGGTAAGGGGTCCTTCCACTCGGGATTACACTGGGGTTTTTCACTTATACACGCTAGACCCAGGGAGCCGGACACTCACGGTCTCCGATGGGAAATTCGAGTGCCACTCACTCACTGCAAACACACACAACAATCCTCCCACCTTATCCTAAAGAGAGGGTGATCAGTCCTCTCCTCCGTCCCTGTTTACAGGGAAGGATTCCTTATTTCCCATCCAATACTTGCCTGCAGGAGAATACTTTGTCTTCTAGCCAGCTGGAAAGTTGCCTAGTCTCCTTACCCTTCACCTGTGGTTCTTGGAGTGGCCGACCGCCGATGCTGGAGCCCTGTGTCACAGGGAAGTCCCTCGGAATAAAAGGTCCGATGGTGCCTGGGATGTTCCCCCTAACACTACAGGCCCCTGGCACCAGGGTGTGCCCTCCAGAGAGCCCCAAGAGCCCCTCCTGCTGCGGTCGCCAGATAATTGTTGTGGAAAAACCACAATACTTACATCAGAAGACAAGACCATGAAGGGTTGGAGAAAACAGGCTTTATTTGTGCACAATGGTTCAGAGCATTCGCATGACAGATTCTGAACCCTGTGTTACTCCCAGGGTGGCATTTTTATACAGCTTGCTGCCCATGCTTAACCTAATGGATGACTTCTTATCTATCTTTAACACACTAAAAGAGAAAAGTTCATATCTTGAGACAACACACATAGGAAAAAGGGAAGTTTGTACAATGTGCAGAAAATCACACTCCCCTACATGTGTAATATCTTACACCATTTGTGACTTTCGGTTGGCACTTCTTGTAAAAATGTTTCTTCATAGAATTGCTCACAGGTCATCACACTCAGCCAGTTTATAATATTAATTAATGCTTTCAAAACATCACCTCTGTTAATTAAAATATAATTCAAAAGTACTTTATCATTTCTCTTAATGACAATTTTCCATCTACCTCAACAGGACATGAAATTGACTTTAAAAATACCAGAACAATCGCCAAAACTGAACATTTTAATAACAGAATAATCAGAGAAGCCATCAAGATAGAAAAATGCCCACACAGCATGAACAAACGAGATGATAGCCCCCGCCTACCAGCCATTTGGAAACCCGCCCTTATTGACAAACAAGTCCCTAGCACAAAGAATGACACCAGACCCACACTCACGAAAGCCACACAGGATGTCATCACCACACGTCCACGCAAAAAGCAAACCCAAACCCACACCGATGATGAGGCACGACCACAAACCAGAAGCCAGACCACAGCTGCATCGTTAGCCACTTTAAACCCCTCCAATCCATACATGAAGCAAACTGACACCCACCATGAAGATGAGGCACGACCACGAATGTGAAGCCAAAAAATAGCAAGGCAGCCCACCATCTTAAATCCCCCTGCAACTCAGACTAACCTGAGCACAACAAAACCCCCACCCAAACAGAACACTCCCCCATCCAATCAGAGCACAGCCAACCCCCCATCCAATCAGAGCACAGCCAAACCCCTAACCAATCAGAACACACTTCCACCCAATCAGAACACAGCCAAGCTCCCACCCAATCAGTTCATACCCCTACTGGCAGTTAAAAGGAAGAAAGAGCTAAGACCACACATTGCTCCTTGAAGCACGAAGCTGAAAACACCAGCCTGAAGATGATGAATGGGACTTCGTTGAAATGTTGCCAAGACACTTCCAATTTTACACGGGAGAAAACCCGAATAACCAAAGACCTACACACACACACACACACACACACGCATATAGTTTCTCTACCTATCTGTTTTTCATACCTGCCTGAACGGGTAGCTGATTCCCATCCCAGGCCTCAAGCAAGCTTTTACTGGGGAGCCTATCGACCCTTGAACTAGAATACCCCATGATTCCCTTATTCCTGATACAGGGGTTCACTTTGGTTCTATCGGGACCAGTGCACTGAAGCCTCCTAGTGAGACTTCTGCCTGCAGAAGTTTGGGGTCAAAAAGGGACCCACAGAGCACTCTGGATCCCTCACAGAGTTTGTGATCCTCCTTTAGGGATCTACCACCATGGGTTCAGACCAAAAAGGGGTCTGTCAAGGACACTTCTGCTCCCCTACAGAAATTATGGGACGCTCTCTTACCTGATTTACCTTTACTTTTCACCACCGTTTGCAGACTTTAAATGTCCGGGAGGACCTCTGCTTGTTTTCCAGAGGTAAGGAATGCTCCTAGCCCAGGGCTTAATTTCCTAACTTTGCTTACAGGACCTAACCAGCTGGTTGCCCAAATCCAATTCTCTCATTCACGTATTCCATTTGCACACAGCCTCTCACTTTTCTCTAACAAAAGGTCCTGCACTCTGGCCAAACCCCCATGCTTTCTAGGGTCTGCCACTTGAACAGATCCTTTCTGTGGTTAGGAAAGACCAGAGGGAGCAAAATCCAACTGTGATTGGGAAAAGGGTCTTCTCACTCACACACACAAAAACATACACCCATTTATCTCACTCCCCTGGGCTTTAAAGTTAAAATTTAGAGGTACTCATCTTCACATTCTTTCCAAAGCAATCTTTGAGCTCAAACCCAAAACTCCCTTTACTACCATGGCTCCACAAGGGCAGGGCCTGGGAAACCCATCCACATATACAAGGAGTCTGCTGCCAGCAAGATGGGGCTTACCAATCTCAGCCCATTGGAGAGTTTAGCTTGGAGTCCCATCCTGGGTGCCAAATTGGTGAAGGAAAAGTCTTCATCATTGTTCAGTCCAAGCCAGGGATAAATAACATGGTAACTGATTTAGAAAGAAAGTTGCAGTTTATTGAAGAGGAGAGCCAGACAGAAAAAGGGCTCTGTAAGAAAGAGAGATTGAGCACATGTAGGAAGTGGGTTTTTATACCCTCTGGAGCTCTTGAGGTTGTTTCCTGTTTCTGTCTGAGGCTTTGTATTTTCTGTGTCATGTATTTTGACCTCCATCTGGGTGTACCCTTCTGGTATTCTGATGGTGATGGGCTAATTCTATTATGTCCCAAGGATCATAGCCTGCTTCCCTGGGGCTGTGGCCGATGACTCTTAGATTTTTGGTGTTGATTCTAGGGATCCTTCTTCCTAATTCCAGTTTCCTGACTCCAGTCTTTCTGACAAGATTATCTGCATTTCTACAGAGCTGATTTCTGCTTGGGGGAGCGAGACTTGGGGCTATTAAGAAAAACTGGGCATGCTTTTCTGCCTCTTTAAGATCCTTTGAGGACATATATTTTTTACCCTTTCAATATTTCCTTCTCTGGGAGCTGACTTCTTACAGTACCAACAGCACCTTCTGAGATTCAGGAATCTGCATTCTGTGCTGTTCTAATTCAACAACAGTTTCTGCATGTGGAAGAAATGCTCTCCTACACTCTCATGTGGCAGCAGCTGGGCTCTGTACAATCACTTCAATAATTGCACTATATTGCATGTTGAAGCACTCACATGGACACTTCTCAACTTCAGCCAAACCTCTTTTGCAATTTTTAAATCAACTACATTTAAGAATTGTTCATATTCCACACTTAAGATGATGTAAGCCAGTGCCTTATCATGCCTCCATTCATCTGCAGTGCTAATTGCCCCTGGGGTGGATTAATCACAATATCCCAGAGCTCCTTAGCCTTCAGAAAGTATTCCATTTTTGCAGCCCAAATAAGATAATTCTTTTGTCCCAATCGAGGCAGAGAGCTCTCCTTTAAATCAGCCATCCTGCAAGCCTTCAACTGGGTCTTTGCCTTTATCTTTCTTAATTTAACTCAGACAGTCCTTCAGCTTAATTACAGCTTCGTGCTGAGCCTCAATCTTTTTCTTCAGTCTAAACTGTGTGCAAGGGCTGGTTGGGATCTGGGATGTGGGATCTGGGTCCATAACCTGTGAGAGTTTTACAGTTTTCTACTGCAAAAATAAGCCCAAAAAATAAGCACATATTCAAAATGAATAGGAGGCATGGTTTAGAAAAAAATTATCTATAAAATATATATAAACACGATACATACAGTTTCATTCAGCTCTAGGGAACATCAACAACTCTTAACTTGGAGATCAGAAAAAGACAAACATAGAGAAGACTAAGACACGCCCAGACCTAGGCTGGATCACATGCCTCACACAGCCAATTGTTGTTGTTGTTAATTGAGAAGTAGTGTCCGACCGATCGCAACCCCATGGACAACGTTCCTCCAAGTCTTCCTGTCCTCTACCATCTTCTGGAGTCCATTTAAGTATGTTGGCAATTTGATCTCTAGTTCCTCTACTTCTTCAAAATCCCTCCTGGTAGTTCTCGATCCACATACTGCTGGAGTCTAGCTTATAGAATTTTAAGTATAACTTTACTAGCATGTGAAATGAGTGCAATGGTGCGATAGTTTGAACATTCTTTGGCATTGCCTTTCTTTGGAATTGGAATGTAAACTGACCTTTTCCAATCCTGTGGCCATTGCTGAGTTTTCCAAATTTGCTGGCAAATTGAGTGTAGCATTTTTACTGCATTGTCTTTTAAGATTTTGAATAGCTCAGCTGGAATACTGTCACCTCCATTAGCTTTGTTGTTGCTCAGATTTTCTAAGGCCCATTTCACTTCACATTCTACGATGTCTGGTTCAAGGTCAGTGACCATCTCATTGTGGTTATCTGGGACGTTAAGCTCATTCTTGTATAGTTCTTCTGTGTAGTTTTGCCATCTCTTCTTAATCTCTTCTGCCTCTGTTAGGTCCCTGCCATTTTGGTCCTTTATCATGCCCATCTTTGCATGAAACGTTCCCTTCATATCTCCAATTTTCTTGAAGAGATCTCTGGTCCTACCTATTCTGTTGTTTTCTTCTATTTCTTTGCACTGTTCATTTAAGAAGGCATTCTTATCTCTTCTAGCTACTCTCTGGAATTCTGCATTCAATTGGGTGTATCTTTCTCTTTCTCCTTTGCCTTTCGTTTCCCTTCTTTCCTCAGCTATTTGCAGAGCTTCCTCAGACAGCCATTTTGCTTTCTTGCATTTCTTTTTCTTTGGGATGGTTTTAGTTGCTACCTCTTGTACAATGTTGCGAATTTCCATCCATAGTTCTTCAGGCACTCTGTCTATCAGATCTAATTCCTTAAATCTATTTGTCACCTCTACTGTATATTCATCAGGAATATGATTTAGTTCATACCTGAGTGGCCTAGTGCTTTTCCCTACTTTTTTCAATTTAAGCCTAAATTTTGCAACGAGAAGCTCATGATCTGAGCCACAGTCAGCTCCTGGTCTTGTTTTTACTGACTGTATAGAGCTTCTCCATCTTTGGCTGCAGAGCACATAGTCAATCTGATTTCTATGTTGACCGTCTGGTGATGTCCATGTGTAGAGCCGTCTCTTGGGTTGTTGGAAAAGAGTGTTTGTTATGACCATCGTATTCTCTTGACAAAATTCTATCAGCCTGTGCCCTGCTTCATTTTGTACTCCAAGGCCAAACCTGCCTGTTATTCCGGTTATCTTTTGGCTTCCTACCTTAGCATTCCAATCCCCCATGATGATAAGGACATCATTTTTTGGTGTTAATTCTATAAGGTGCTGTAGGGCTTCATAGAACCGGTCAATTTCATCCTCTTCAGCACCAGTGGTTGGGCATAGATTTGGAGTATTGTGATATTGAATGGTTTGCCTTGGATTCGAATTGAGATCATTCTGTCATTTTGGGGATTGTATCCCAATATTGTTTTTCCTATTCTTTTATTGACTATGAAGGCTACTCCATTTCTTCTGAGGGATTCTTGCCCACAGTAGTATACCTGATGATCATCTGAGTTAAATTCACCCATTCCTGTCCATTTTAGTTCGCTGATTCTTAAGATGTCGATGTTCAGTCTTGTCATCTCTTTTTTGACTACGTCTAGCTTGCCTTGATTTATGGATCTTACATTCCAGGTTCCTATGGAGAAAAAATCTTTACAGCATCGGACTTTCCTTTCACCACCAGATATATCCACAGCTGAGCGTTCTTTCGGCTGTGGCTTAGTTGCTTCATTCTTTCTGGCGCTACTAGTACTAGCCCTCTGCTCTTCCCCAGTAGCTTATTGGACACCTTCTGACCTGAGGGGTTCATCTTCCAGTGTCATATCTTTTTGCCTTTTAGTACTGTCCATGGGGTTTTCATGGCAAAGATACTGGAGTGGGTTGCCATTTCCTTCTCCAGTGGATCACATTTTATCAGAACTCTCTGCTATGACCTGTCTGTCTTGGGTGGCCCTGCATGGCATAGCTTATAGCTTCATTGAGTTACACAAGCCCCTTCACCACGACAAGGCAGTAATCCATAATTTTTCCCAGGACTTTGTCAGACCATAGTCCGGTGTGGATGGAGCTACATTTGGAAGATGGGAATAGAAGACCCTGGAGACTGAATGAGAATTTGTTTACTCGGGAAGATTTTGTACAAAAATGAACAAGGGTACATCGATGCCCATGGTCTGGGATGCCAGTAAGGTGTATATGAGGGGAATTTTGATTCATTTAAATAAAGTTTTTAGGGATAAAAGGTTACAAAGACGTAGGGAAATCGAAGATGAGATTAAACTAAAAGAAGAAGCACTTGCTCTTAATCCAACTGATAATAACTTAAAGGTTTCTATAAAGATGCTTAGGGAACAATTTAATATGTTGATGGCAGATCAGGTGGCTACCAATCTGCGTTATATGAGACATAATATTTTTTGTAATGCGAATAAGCCTGGGAGGTGGTTGGCTTATCAGTTACAAAAGAAACAGAAGGCTAAGATTATAGAGAAAGTATATAAAGGTACCGAGATTTTTCAGCAAAGTTTGATTAAAAAGAGTTTTTTATATTTTTATACAAAACTATACTCAAGTGACAATATAGAGGGAATGGATATAGATAAATATTTACAATCAGTACATTTTCCTAAACTTTCTGAGGAACAGCAAAATGGGATGAATAGTTTAATTACTGTGGAGGAAATTGGTTTAGTTAAAGGTGGGAAAATCTCCAGGAACAGATGGATTGACATCGACATATTATAAAAATTTATCTGAAGAAATGCTGGAGCCATTAAAGGAGTTTTTTAATAGTATTTTGTTGGGAGCACAAATTCCTCCTTGGAAAAGAACGTTTATATCATTGATTCCGAAGGAGGATCAAGATCTTATAGAGCCTAAGAATTACAGGCCAATATCATTATTAAATGTAGATTATAAGATTTTTACTAAAATTTTGGCAAATAGATTAATGCAGGTTATGAAGGATTTGATTCACAGTGATCAATCAGGATTCATAACAGGGCGATATATGAAATATAATGTAAGACAAATTATTAACTTAATTGAGTATCTGGGTAAGAACAATCAGATTCCTGTGGCTTTTATATTTTTGGATGCTGAAAAAGCTTTTGACAAATTAGATTGGAAATTTTTATTCTCACTGGTAGAGAAAATGAATTTTGGGGATAAGTTCTTACATGCACTTAAAGCTATATATCAGCAACAATATGTTCAAATTGTTGTTAATGGGGGACTGACTGAGACCTTTAATATTGAAAAAGGGACAAGACAAGGATGTCCATTATCCCCATTGTTATTTGTTTTAACATTGGAGATTTTGTTGATCCAGATTCGAGAATCAATGGTAATCAAGAGTATAAAGATAAGAAAGAATGAGTATAAATTACGGGCTTTTGTGGATGATTTAGTTTTAATTTTGGAACAACCGACTCGAGCGGTTGATTGTCTATTAGAACTTATAACACAGTATGGGAAAGTTTCTGGTTTTAAAGTCAATAATCATAAGACTAAGATATTACTTAAGAATATGTCAGTTAATGATAAGGAAAGTTTGGTTAAAGCTACAGGTTTTCAGATGGTAAAAAAGGTTAAATACCTGAGAGTATATTTAACTGCTTCAAATGGAAAATTGTATAAGAATAATTATTAATTATTATGGGCAAAAGTACAAAAGGATTTAAATGATTGGAAAAAACTGCAATTGTCACTGTTGGGGAGAATTTCAGCCGTAAAAATGAATGTTCTACCAAAGTTTATTTTCTTGTTTCAGATGATACCTATTTTAAAAAAAGATGTAAATTTGGAGGAATGGCAGAAGGGTATCAATAAATTCATTTGGGCTGGGAAAAAACCAAGGGTTAAGTTTAAGATTTTGCAAGATGCCCAAGAAAGAGGAGGACTTAAAGCATCTAACTTGAAATTATACTATGATGCAGCCGCCTTAATTTGGATAAGTGATTGGCTTAATTTAACAAATAAAGATATTCTTGTTCTTGAAGGGTGGGATGTAATGTATGGTTGGCATGCATATTTAATTTTTAATAAGAATGTGGACCGGGCTTTTAAATCACACATTTTGAGGAGTGCCTTACTTCAAGTTTGGAAAAAGCATTATCATAGGTTAAATTATAAAATACCTATCTGGGGGATTCCTAGACATGCAATCGAGGGAATTTCTAAGGGGATGAACTTTGACAAAATTTCGTATAAAGAATTATTAATTTGGTCAGGTTTGGACTCGCATTTAAAATCCCTAGATGTATTAAGGCAAGAAAATATTCTACAGTCATGGTTTCAATATTTACAAATAGTGGACAGGTGGACTGTAGATAAGAAAGAGGGAATAACATTAGAAGATTAAAATTTGGTTATTCAGATTAAAGATCAGAGTCAGGCCTATATAAAAAGAATTTATAACGCTTTAATAGAATTAGACTCAGAAACAGAATTGGTCAAAGATTGTATGATTAAATGGGCTCAGAACATCCAGGATCCGATCCCATTGGACTTATGGGAGATAATTTGGATTAGAAATGTTAAATTTACACAAGCTCAAAATTTGAGGGAAAATTTTTATAAAATGTTTTACAGATGGCATCTAGATCCTAAAAAATTATCTTGCATGTATTCAAATTTACAACCCAAATGTTGGAGATGTGGTAATATGGATGCGACATATTTTCATGTTTGGTGGAATTGTAAAAAGGTAAAGCCTTTTTGGATTATGATTTAGTGGAACATTCAAAAAATTTTTAAAAGGAAGATAAAGTTTACTCCTCAATTATTCTTATTGGGTATTTTTGTGGACTTAAATGACAAAGAAACTATTTTAATGTTGAATTTATTAATTGCAGCAAGATTACTAGTAGGCTCATATTGGAAGAAAGATTCATTGCCTACTTTAGAAGAATGGATATTTAAAGTTTCTAATTTTGCAGAAATGGCAAAAATTTCTGCTTATTTGAAGGATCATACACAAGAAAGATATATTATTGTATGGAGAAGATGGATAGATTATATTCAGAAAAAGTATGGGACTACAAAGTTTCATTTATTTTATAGCAAATGTTGCAGAGACTTGTTTATGATGATTTAATTTAAGGGGAATTAAAGGTTAAGTATGACATTTTTTCTTTTCTTTTTTTTTTCTTTTTTTTTTAATTGTTAACTTTCTCATTAATAACCCTGTACTCTGCTCTGGGAAGTGAGGGGGGAAGGGTTGAGGGTGGATGGGTGGGTGAGTGGGTGGGTAAGGATTATATAGATATGGTAGTTTATGAGAGATGTGCTGCTTGGGCATTTCCCCTATGCTGCGTTCATGTGTTTGAGAAGGATGAGTTTAGGGGAGGAAGTTGCAGGGAGGAAGTAGGACGGTAAGAGGAGAAGAGGAGGGGAAGAGAGTAGGAGGGGAGGAGAGAAAGAGGAGGGAAGTAGGGAAGGTACCAGAGAGGGTGGAAGCAGCCTGGGGGTAATGGGCAGGCGATACCAATGGTTATGAATTTATTTTATCCTGTGAAATGTATTTTGTATGAATAAATGGAAAATAAAAAAAAAAATTAAAAAAAAGGCAGTAATCCATAAAGGGACACACAGCCAATACTGTGTCTTAATAAAAAACAGTTCTCATTGGCTGGTTTGTGGCTATGGCTATTCCAGTTCATAAAATTTCTTACACAGTGACACTTAAGATTTTATTGTTGTTATTAATTGCGAACCCGTGTCCAACCCATCGCGACCCCATGGACAACGTTCCTCCAGGTCTTCCTGTCCTCTACCATCTTCTGGAGTCCATTTAAGTTCTCACCTACTGCTTCAGTGACTCCATCCAGCCATCTCATTCTCTGTCGTCCCCTTCTTCTATTGCCCTCAATCTTTCCCAGCATTAGGCCCTTCTCCAGTGAGTCCTTCCTTCTCATTAGGTGGCCAAAGTATTTGAGTTTCAACTTCAGGATCTGGCCTTCTAAAGAGCAGTCGGGGTTGATCTCTTCTAGGACTGACCGGTTTGAACGCCTTGCAGTCCAAGGGACTCGCAGGAGTCTTCTCCAGCACCATAGTTCAAAGGCCTCAATTCTTTGGCGCTCAGCCTTTCTTATGGTCCAACTTTCACAGCCATACATTGCAACTGGGAAAACCATGGCCTGGACTATACGCACTTTTGTTGGCAGGGTGATGTCTCTGCTTTTTAGTATGCTGTCTAGATTTGCCATAGCTTTCCTCCCCAGGAGCAAGCGTCTTTTAATTTCTTGGCTGCAGTCCCCATCTGAGGTGATATTTGAGCCCAGAAAAATAAAATCTGTCACTACCTCCATTTCTTCCCCATCTATTTGCCAGGAATTGAGAGGGCCGGATGCCATGATTTTGGTTTTCTTAATGTTGAGTTTCAAGCCAACTTTTGCACTCTCCTTCTTCACCCGCATCAAGAGGCTCTTTAGTTCCTCTTCACTTTCTGCCATTAGAGTGGTATCATCTGCATATCTTAGGCTGTTGATATTTCTCCCGGCAATCTTAATTCCAACGTTTGATTCATCTAGCCCTGCCTTTCTCATGATGTGCTCTGCATATAAGTTAAATAGGCAGGGCGACAGTATACAGCCTTGCCGGACTCCTTTTCCAATTTGAACCAATCAGTGGTTCCGTGTCCAGTTCTCACTGTTGCTTCTTGACCCGCATATAAGTTTCTCAAGAGACAAATGAGATGGTCTGGTACTCCCATCTCTTTAAGAACTTGCCACAATTTGTTTTGATCCACACAATCAAAGGCTTTAGCATAGTCAATGAAGCAGAAGTAGATGTTTTTCTGGAACTCCCTAGCTTTCTCCATGATCCAGCGTATGTTGGCAATTTGATCTCTAGTTCCTCTGCCTCTTCGAAATCCTGCCTGTACTTCTGGTAGTTCTCGATCCACATACTGCTGGAGTCTAGCTTGTAGGATTTTAAGCATAACTTTACTAGCATGTGAAATGAGATGCAATGGTGCGATAGTTTGAACATTCTTTGGCATTGCCTTTCTTTGGAATTGGAATGTAAACTGACCTTTTCCAATCCTGTGGCCACTGTTGAGTTTTCCAAATTTGCTGGCAAATTGAGTGTAGCACTTTTACTGCATCATCTTTTAAGATTTTGAATAGCTCAGCTGGAATACTGTCACCTCCACTAGCTTTGTTGTTGCTCAGATTTTCTAAGGCCCATTTCACTTCACATTCTAGGATGTCTGGTTAGAGGTCAGTGACCATCTCATTGTGGTTATCTGGGATGTTAAGCTCATTCTTGTATAGTTCTTCTGTGTAGTTTTGCCATCTCTTCTTAATCTCTTCTGCCTCTGTTAGGTCTCTGCCATTTTGGTCCTTTATCATGCCCATTTTTACATGAAACGTTCCCTTCATATCTCCAATTTTCTTGAAGAGATCTCTAGTCCTCTCTATTCTGTTGTTTTCTTCTATTTCTTTGCACTGTTCATTTAAGAAGGCATTCTTAGCTCTTCTAGCTACTCTCTGGAATTCTGCATTCAATTGGGTGTATCTTTCTCTTTCTCCCTTGCCTTTTGCTTCTCTTCTTTCCTCAGCTATTTGCTGAGACAGCCATTTTGCTTTCTTGCATTTCTTTTTCTTTGGGATGGTTTTAGTTGCTACCTCTTGTACAATGTTGCGAACTTCCATCCATAGTTCTTCAGGCACTCTGTCTATCAGATCTAATTCCTTAAATCTATTTGTCACCTCTACTGTATATTCATCAGGGATATGATTTAGTTCATACTTGAGTGGCCTAGTGCTTTTCCCTACTTTTTTCAATTTAAGCCTAATTTTTGCAACGAGAAGCTCATGATCTGAGCCACAGTCAGCTCCTGGTCTTGTTTTTACTGACTGTATAGAGCTTCTCCATCTTTGGCTGCAGAGCACATAGTCAATCTGATTTCTATGTTGACCGTCTGGTGATGTCCATGTGTAGAGCCGTCTCTTGGGTTGTTGGAAAAGAGTGTTTGTTATGACCATCGTATTCTCTTGACAAAAGTCTATTAGCCTGTGCCCTGCTTCATTTTGTACTCCAAGGCCAAACTTGCCTGTTATTCCGGTTATCTTTTGGCTTCCTACCTTAGCATTCCAATCCCCCATGATGATAATGACATCATTTTTTGGTGTTAATTCTATAAGGTGCTGTAGGGCTTCATAGAACCAGTCAATTTCATCCTCTTCAGCACCAGTGGTTGGGGCATAGATTTGGATTATTGTGATATTGAATGGTTTGCCTTGGATTCGAATTGAGATCATTCTGTCATTTTGGGGATTGTATCCCAGTATTGCTTTTCCTATTCTTTTATTGACTATGAAGGCTACTCCATTTCGTCTGAGGGATTCTTGCCCACAGTAGTATACCTGATGGTCATTTGAATTAAATTCACCCATTCCTGTCCATTTTAGTTCGCTGATTCCTAAGATGTCGATGTTCAGTATTGTCATCTCTTTTTTGACTACGTCTAGCTTGCCTTGATTCATGGATCTTACATTCCAGGTTCCTGTGGAGAAAAAATCTTTACAGCATTGGACTTTCCTTTCTCCACCAGATATATCCACAGCTGAGCGTCCTTTCGGCTTTGGCCCAGTCGCTTCATTCTTTCTGGCGCTACTAGTACTAGCCCTCTGCTCTTCCCCAGTAGCATATTGGACATCTTCCGACCTGAGGGGCTCATCTTCCAGCGTCATGTCTTTTTTCCTTTTAGTACTGTCCATGGGATTTTCATGGCAAAGATACTGGAGTGGTTTGCCATTTCCTTCTCCAGTGGATCACATTTTGTCAGAACTCTCTGCTATAACCTGTCCATCTTGGGTGGCCCTGCACGGCATAGCTTATAGCTTCATTGAGTTACGCAAGCCCCTTCGCCACGACAAGGCAGTAATTCATAAAGGGGACTTAAGATTTACTCTATGTTAAAAGCAATGTTATATTTAATTTATAATAAGAAACTAGATAGGGCTTTTAAATTGCATATTTTAAGAATTGTTTTATTGCGTGTCTGGAAGAAATATTATTATAGTTTAAATTATAAAATGCCAATTTGGGGGATTCCTGGACACGCAGTAGAGGGGATAGCGAGAGGTGTGAAGTTGGATAGGACTTCTTATAACCAATTGCTTAAATTGGAAAGGATGGATTGGCAGTTAAAATCGTTAGACGAATTAAGGCAAGATAATATTGTTTACTCTTGGTTTCAGTATAGGCAATTGTTAGATAGATGGAGTTTAGACCAAAAAGTGGGTATTACTTTAGAAGATGAGAATTTGGTAAAACAAATTAGAGATCAAAGTCGAGCTCATATAAAAAGAGTTTATAATGTATTAGTGGAATTGGATTCAGAGACAGAATTAGTCAAAGATTGTATGATAAAATGGGCTCAAAATTTTCAAGAGCCGATCTTATTAGATACATGGGAGGCAATTTGGGTTGGGAATGTGAAGTTTACTCAGGCTCAAAATTTACGAGAAAATTTTTATAAAATGTTTTATAGGTGGCATTTGGATCCACAAAAATTGCCTCGCATGTATCCTAATTTACAGCCTAAGTGTTGGAGATGTGGTTGCTTAGATGCAACCTATTATCATATTTGGTGGACGTGTAGAAATATAAAAGCTTTTTGGATTAAGATTTGGTGGAACATTCAGAAGATTTTTAATAGAAAGATAAAGTTTACACCACAATTATTTTTGTTAGGTATTATTGAAGATTGTGTTGTTAAAGAAACTATTTTAATGTTGAATCTTATTACGGCGGCAAGGCTATTGGTTGGGCAATATTGGAAGAAAGATTCCAATATTTACCTACCATAGATTTGCCTACCATAGAAGAATGGCCGTTTAAAGTTTCTAATTTAGCAGAAATGGCCAAAATTTCTGCCTATTTGAAGGATCGTTCACAAGAAAGATACATCTTGGTGTGGAGAAGATGGATAAATTTTGTACAGAATAAATATGGGATTAGAAAGTATCATTTAGTTTTTGATTAACTTATAGTTTAAATTGGGAGTTGTTTGTATTTAAAGTATTTTAGGGATTTGGTTATTGGTATAGTTGGATAAGCTTAGCTAGAATTTGTTTGCTTATTTTTAACCCTGTAATCAGCTCTGGGAAGTGTAGGGGTGGGGGGGAGGGAGGGTTATTGTATTGTAATAATAAAATTGTATAAAACTTTTCAATAAAAAAAACCAATGTTTTATCTCCAGAAAAGGTATATAAAATTAAAGTGCCGGGGGAAATTAAAAAGCTGAGACCTCATCTTCATCTTATAAACAGCAGAGAGGATTTTTACCCATAATTTTAACATCTCACTTATGAGAACTGATCCCTCATTTTGAAAACCATAAAAATAATGAATGACATATGATCAAAGTTGCAGATGCATGACAGGATGAAAATTCTGCAGGAGCAGGTTAAAAAAAGTTGTGAAGTTCCTTTCAACTAAATAATTACAGCTGAATCTTCTCTATTTAAATTTGCATTTTAAAAGGATTCTGGCCTTGGAAGGAAGAAAATTTTATAGTTCTGAAAGTGTGCTCTAATTTAACCTTACTCTCATTTGGTATAAATGTTGGGCAGCTGACATTATTTGGCATCCAAAAGGAGATAAAAGCTGGTAAGAAATTGCTCTCATTTTATATTCTTTTATTTAAAAATAAATTTAAGGAGGTGTCAGAGGTTCCAACTAATGAAGCACTTCAAAGAACTTTCAGGCATGTTTCCTAAAGTCTTTATTTTCAGAGCTACAAATTGCCGGTCACCATCATGGATGTTGTGATGCCAGAATCTGACTTCCTCTTGCTGGCATCAATCTTTTCTTGCTAAACCCCTCCCTTATCTTGCAGTCACAAGTCACATTATCCAATTAGTGTGAAGATCAAAAGTTTACTTCCTCTTTCTTTCCCGGGCTTTCCCCCCCCCCACTTTAAGCTATGTATTAACCCAGTAAATACCAGACAGTTTTGCATATTGTCAAAGCAAGAATATACAATATTTGCAGCATTGACATCCGGCCCCCTTACAAGAAGGACAGATCCTGTAAAGTAAACAAAAGCATATGTTAAGGGTTATCTTTCGGATTGCTGGGGTGTTTCACATGAAACCTTTCGATCAATCTGTCAGCGTTCACTTCACTAGATTTCACCCAGGTGGCTTCAGACAACGGGTATCCCTTCCATTGTACTAAGTACTGTAATTTCCCTCTAAAGATTCTGGAGTCAAGAATACGTTTCACTTCATAGTGGGTCTGCCCTGCCACTACGAGGGGTCCAGGTGCCTTCTTTGGAGGAGGTCTTAAAGTGGAGCCCCGATAAGGCTTCAACAAAGTACAGTGGAAAACTGGGTGAATTTTCCCTAACAGTTTAGGGAGTTTTAGTTGTACTGTGACCGGGTTGATGACCTTTACTATGGGGAAAGGCCCCAAGAATTTTGGTCCCAATTTCTTGCTGGGCAATTTGAGGCATAGATATTTAGTTGACAGATAGACCTTTTCCCCAACTTGGAATGTTCTTTGGGGAGCCCTCTTTTTATCAGCCTGCTTTTTATAGGTTTCAAAAGTCTTTTTTAAAGCAGTTTTTGTGTTTTTCCAAACTTCTTCCCACCCTCTCACCCATTGATCAAGTGTCTGTGAAGCGGAGGGCAACTGAGGATATTCAGGTATTGGGTTAAATTCTTTCCCTGTGGCTACTTTGAAAGGCGTGTAGCCGGTGCTGCTGTGCACGGAATTATTGTATGCCACCTCCGCGAAAGGGAGGAGATCGGTCCAGTTCGTCAGTTGGTAAGAAATGTAGCACCTAAGATATTGCTCCACCATTTTGTTAGCGGCTTCGGCGGCCCCATTGGTGGCCAGATGAAAAGCAGATGATAACCCTTGAGATGATCCAATCAATGTAAGGAAATTTCTCCAAAACTTAGCTGTGAATTGCACCCCCCTGTCTGAGATTATTCGCTTAGGGGCACCATGCAGCCAGTAGATATGTTTCAGGAAAAATTTGGCCAGTCGTTGAGCAGATGGGAGTCCTTTGCAGGCGATGAAATGAGCCTGTTTCGAGAACAGGTCTATTACAGTCCAGATGACAGTATTTCCCCTACTTTCAGGTAGGTCCACTATAAAGTCCATAGCTATTTCTTCCCAGGGTTGAGAAGGGTCTGCCACAGGTTGCAGTAACCCAGGAGTTTTCCCCGGGATTCTTTTCATTGTGGCACATACAGTACAACTTTTTACATAGTTTTCCACATCTTTTTTCAGCCCCGGCCACCAGAATTGCCGGTGGGTGAGGTGTAGGGTTTTCAAATATCCAAAGTGTCCAGCCTGCTTTACATTGTGGCTGTGTTTGAGAGCATTAAGACAGAGCGCTTCTGGCAAATATAACTTCCCCCCTTTTTAAGCCAAGCCATCCCTGCATGTTAGGGACGCTTGATTATCTTTGAACCATTGGTCAGTGAGGAGCTCTCGTTTTATTTTCTTCACTCCAGAGTCATCAGGATTGGGGACCCTGCGAGGTATAAGTTGAGCAACAGTTTGTGGACCGGGAATAATTGCCTCATTAACCTGCTCTCGTACGCTTTTGTACTGGAGTAACCGGGATAGCGCATCAGCTAGAAAGTTCTTTCCTCCTGGTATGTACTTTAGAGTGAAGTTGAAGTGGTTAAAGTACTGTGCCCACCATACTTGCTTTGGTGAGAATTTGCAGGGAGTTTTCAGTGCCTCTACGTTTTTGTGATCTGTCCATACAAAATTGGCACCTTCCTCCCTTCTAGATAGTGTCGCCAGTTCAATAGCGCCCACCTAATTACGAAGGTCTCTTTCTCCCAGATTGCCCATCTTCGCTCGCTCTCAGTGAATTTCTTAGAGGTGTAGGCACAGGGTTGCAGGATTCCATTTTTGTTCTTTTGAAGTAACACTGCTCCAACCGCCACATCGCTGGCATCGGCTTGAATCACAAAGGGTTCCCCTGGGTAGGGGTGCTTTAGAACCGGTTCAGTGGCAAATAGTCTCTTTAAATTCTCAAAAGCTGTTTGACAGCTCATTGTCCATGCTAGTGGTTGGCCCGGTCGTGACTTCCCTCCTCTTTTGCCTGTTTTGAGTAGTTCTGTAAGAAGTAGGGCAATCTCGGCAAAAGAAGGGATGAATTGACGATAAAAGTTGCCAAAACCTAGAAAGCTCTGGAGCTGTTTGCGAGTCTTTGGGGGCTGCCATTCGATTATAGTTTTCACCTTGGCCAGATCCATTTCAATACCCTCATTGGAAATTCTGTAGCCAAGATAGTCTAATTGGGTTTGGTGAAATTCACATTTTGACAATTTGACATAAAGCTTGGCATTCAATAGTTTCTTTAACACTCCTCTCACTAGCTTTATGTGATCAGTCATATTTGTGCTGTATATCAGGATATCATCAAGATACACCAAAACCCCTTTGTACAAGTGATCATGTAGAACCTCATTAATCAACTGCATAAATACAGCTGGGGCCCCCTGTAGTCCAAATGGCATGACTTTGAACTGATAGCTCCCCATAGGACAGTTAAAGGCAGTTTTCCACTCATCTCCCTCTTTTATTCTCACCCGGTAGTATGCCTCTCTTAGGTCTAACTTAGTGAAGACACTCCCCTTAGCCAGATGGGTCAATAAATCCTTTAGGAGGGGAAGGGGGTATTTATTTTCCATACTTACAGCATTGAGTCCCTTGTAGTCTACGCAGAGACGAAGGGACCCATCTTTTTTCTCTTTGAACAACACAGGGGCTCCCACGGAAGATTTGGCCCATTCAATAAACCCCCTTGCTAGATTTTTGTTCACACATCGCTGCATCTCCTCCATTTCGAGGGGGGACATAGCATACATCCTCGGAAGTGGGAGTTTGGCTCCGGGCACCAGTTCGATGGAGCAGTCATTGGGTCTATGAGGGGGTAGGGTATCACATTCTTTTTCACTGAACACCTCCGCCAGGTCCAAGTATTCTTTGGGGATGACTGGTTCGCCTGGAGTCAGTGAGGCAGCCATGTGTGCTCGCTCATTGGGTGGCCTAAGATGCCCAGTAACATCTGTTGAATCAATGGGGGGATCAGGCCCTATAGGTAGTCTCACAATTCTCATTCCTTTCTCCCACCAGATAAATGGCTTCCATTTGTCCAACCAGGCTAGTCCTAGGATCACCGCCTCGGTCATTTTTGGAGCCACCAGGAAACGAATAAACTCCCAGTGTGCGCCTATTTCTAGGCGTAAAGGCTCAGTTAATTGTGTAATAAGAGTCCCTTCCATCAGGGAGCCATCGGCTTGCTCAAATCTCATCGGTTTGGAAAGCTGTTTTGCCCTTATGCCCATCTTCATGGCAAACGCCAGACTAATAATGCAGCGGGTGCATCCCGAGTCAATTAGTATGTTTAAGTCTATTTGTGCCCCAGACTTAGGGATTATAACTTTGGTGGCCAGTGAAAAAGGCAGTATTTGTCGACTCACCATTGGGTCGTTTTCTCCTTCATCATCGCTATCAAAGAAGGGTAGAGCAGGGGCAGGTCCACCTCAAGTCTTGGCATCCTCCTGTGTGTGGGGTGTAACCTGGGCAACTGGTTCTTGCGTGAGTCGATTGGATTTTCCTCTTGTTAGTCGCTGAGCAGGTTTCTTTTGCATTGCTGGTCCTGGCTTGCTCTGCAGTCAAGGGTAGGGGACTGGACAGGTGGCCGTTCGGTGTCCTCCTTGTCCACACCGGAAACACTCGAAGGAAGGGCGTGCAGGTAGCCTGGGTCTCTCAGCCCTTGCAGTAGTTGAAGGCTTTCGTGGGGGTGATTGCTGTCCAGGTACCTCTGGTTGCTGTTCAGGTTCATGTGGGGGAGGCTTTTTATAGCAAGAGAGCTTAACATCTAGCTTCATGGCTGTCTGGTACCACTCCTGCAGACGATCAGGTATTTCTCGATAGATGCAGGCCTGAGAGAGGTGATCGTCTAATCCCTCAATGAAGTAATGGATGAGGGACTGCTCAGGCCACCCCTCTATTCGACCTGCTATCTTGCGGAATTCTCGCATGTACTCCAGGGCAGGCCTCCCAGCTTGTTTTATTTTGAGAATTTGTCCTGCTGCTTTGAGGCCAATGGATGGGTCCTCAAATCGTTCTCTCAGACTTAAAAGAAAGTGGTGGGGATCTTCCAATTCGGGGGCTTGCTCGCTATATAAATGGTTCAGCCATTCAGATGCATCTCCCTCTAGGCTGGACGCAATAACATCGACCATGGCCCCTGGTTCCGGGTACAGATAGGCCCAGCATTTCAAGTGAAAGCGCACTTGGTTGAGAAAAAAAATCAGCTTCTCTGGGTCCCCATCAAAGGTTGCATTGAAGGGTGGTGCGAACACAGGCTGCTGTGGCCCCCATTGGGGCTGGTTCCATGGCTGCTGGGCCCTCTGCTGCTGGCCAGCGGGGTTGGATGGTGCCCCCTGCTGCTGTAGGCCTCCCAATGGTGGCTGCGCCAGTGGGGGTTGTAGTGGTCTTCTCTGTTGTTGGACTGCAGGGGGTGGTAGTGCCCTCTGCTGCTGCTGCTGATCATTCATCAGCTGGGGAAACCCATCTACCCAATGCTGCCTCAGACTGGAACTCACCCTCTCTTCAGCATTGAGGTCTCTGGCCGGTGAAGGCAGGGTCTGACAGGCTTCCTGCTGGGCTCCCCACTGCTCTTGTGGCCACTCCAGTTGCTGTAGGCCCCAACCTGGCTGCAGATTTATGCCCAGGGGCTGCACGTTTGGGGGCTGTAGCCAACCTCCTTGCTGTGGCTGTTCTCCTCACAGTTGCTGATTTCCTGGCTTCTGTACCACCCCAAGACATTGCAAGGCCTCTATTGGTTGTGGTAAGTTCAGAGGACATGGATCAGCCACCTGCTGGGAAACCCAATTTCCCCCTTGCTGCAGAGGATTCAGATTGGGATTCTCTCTCTCAGGGCTGGAGTCCATGGCAGGAACATTTGCAATAGAAGGGCTATAGGTTTCACTTTGTAGGAACTGATTTCTGGTTTTCATTTCTAAGTTTTGAAATCTTTCCGACGACTCACCCATAACTGTGTTATCTGTCCATTCTGCTTTTGAAGTCTTCGCTCTCAGCTGGGAAATCTGCCAAATTCCTCTCTCCCCCGGCTTGCTGGCTGTCGCTTTCCCTCCCGGGGGAAACTGTTGCAGCCACGGGGCTGGTCTCAGGCAATCGTCCTTTCTCCATAATGAGATTTTCCCTGAAACTTTGCCAGCTCCTCTCAAGCATAGGGCAGCTGATGGAGTTTGGGACCACAGGTCGTTTGAAAAGAATGTTGGATTCTAGCATGATGTCAGAGGTTCCGACTAATGAAGCACTTCAAAGAACTTTCAGGCATGTTTCCTAAAGTCTTTATTTTCAGAGCTACAAATTGCCGGTCACCATCATGGACGTTGTGATGCCAGAATCTGACTTCCTCTCGCTGGCAACAATCTTTTCTTGCTAAACCCCTCCCTTATCTTGCAGTCACAAGTCACATTATTCAATTAGTGTGAAGGTCAAAAGTTTACTTCCTCTTTCTTTCCCAGGCTTTCCCCCCCCCCTCTAAGCTATGTATTAACCCAGTAAATACCAGACAGTTTTGCAAGAATATACAATATTTGCAGCATTGACAGGAGGCATGATTCAGATTGAATTTTCAGATTTTAATTTTAAGAGTTTCCAATCATGATTTTTTTTAATAATAAAGCCACAAGATTTAATGATAACTTTAATATTAACATAGTACCTTCAATAATACATTTGATAGCTTTAATGTGTCACATAACTACCTGAGATTTTTAAAGCTACTGAATTTATGTGGGATAATTATTGCATGTAGCACTTGAGTAAAAAGAGAATGGTATTCTAAAATACTGCTTTCTTTTGAATGAGAATTAGCAAAATATTTCAAAATATGCCTTTTTTTAGTTACATGTCTCAGAAGTATAAAGTTGGTTAAAAAATATGCCTGTATACATTGTTTCCAGCTAGGTCCAATGAAAATGAAAGAATTTTTAGTGATGGAGAAAAGTCAGCAATATTTAGTGAAATAGAATGGCTGTTTGTTTCTTTTCTTGTACAATAATTGATTCTAAAACAAATTGGGAAATAAATGTTGCAATTTATACTATGACATGAACTGAGACATTCTCAGGTGAAAAGGGGTTGGTTTTCACCAGTAAATCAACTGGCTTAAAGGTCAGAATTTCCTCCCCCCCCCCTTTAAAACACATTTGGTATTCAAAAGGAATATGACATTTTTTTCTTGATGTGGAATCACATGCACTTTATTTCTCTATGTCATGTAAGTATGAGTCACAGGAACTGGGTTGGTAAAAACAAAAAATGGGTCTGAAAGTAATGATGTCATTTTTATCTCCAAAGCATAGAGTTGTAGCAATATCCACTGAGTTTGTTGAGACCTATATTCTCTAAACAAGAATGTTCAAAACCCGAACTTAGATCTGCTAAGTTGGAGGCAAAGTTTCATTGGGCATTATTCTTCAGTAATACATCATTCAATTCCAATGAAGTCATTGGTAGGTCATTGAGACTTACTCTGAAGAAGGCATGATTAGAACATGGAACCTCTTCTTTTTCTGCTATATCTGCTGGTGTCATATGTATTCAAGGGATAGATAAACAGCTTCAGGTAGTCCTTTGGGGAGACCAGTTTGTAGCATTCCTTATTAGGAATGCCCACAAACGCACAAAAGATTTATTACCACACCAGAATCCCTAGCTGATCAGCAACCACAGTGGTTAATTTGATATGAATGGGTGCCAGTTTAAAAAAAAATTAAGCAACAATTATTTCATATGCCATAGACTTAAGTATTGATTTTATTTATAGGTAACATATTATTCCAAAGATGTCAGAGGAAAGTATTTCCTTGAGGCAGACAAAAATGGCAATAGTGAAACACAGCACTCCAAAAGAAGGGTTAATTTGCTCTAAAAACATGCTTTCAGTTTCAAATGCATTGGCATCTCTACCTCCCTCACCAAATAAATTAATTCAAGTAAGTTCATCATTTGAAGACAATCCTGATGGATGGAGCTCACAATATTTGAAGACTATCTGTTATGGAGAGCCAAGCAACAGCTCCCAGATTGTGTTTCTAAGAAGGCTTTCAACTATAATAAGTTCAGAGGAATCTACAGAAGCATTTCAACAAACAAGTCAGTTTCCAATGATGCCAAGAAAAAGATCCAGTAATCGCAGTGATGCTCAGTCCAATGAAGGCTTGGTTGGCACAACACAAAGAAAAAGTGGACAAGAAGCAACTATCTTTAAAGAACCAGTAACAAAAAGAAAGAAAAAAAGATATATGAAAAAAGTTTGTGGTAAATGCTTCTCTCCCATGCTCTTTTTAAAAAATAAATCTAAGGGGTTCTATGGAAGCTATAGGTGCTTATTAAAAACTTAATAATGGTGGCTATAGTTGAATCATACAAGTAGGCAGAAGTTTCACCTTCTGATCTGTGTTCTGTGTCTATGTTTATGACTTGAGGAAGTTACTAGGATTTGGAAAACCAAATGATAGGAGTAGCTGCAGAATAGTGAAGTATGCTCATTCTGGGCTCAGCACCAATTGTTGGTTATTGTTGACCATGTTGGAATTAATTAAATCTAAAAAGCCACTATTTTCCCATCCTTATCACAGACAATTGAAGCTGAAAGAGGATAGAACAGGGGTCTTCAAACTTGGCTCCTTTATGACTTGTGGACTTCAACTCCCAGAATTCCTCAGCCAGGTATGCTGGCTGAGGAATTTTGGGAGTTGAAGCCCACAAGTCATAAAAGGGCCAAGTTTGAAGACCCCTGGAATAGAACTAAGGGGGGGTGGGGAAGCAAGTAGTGTTACATAATCTGAGCAAATCTATAGGCCTGATCAGAAACAAATCTCCCATAATCTTGAACAACAGCTATCAAGCTACTTTAAAAATATAAAGCATTTTCTTATTAAAACTGGAACATAAAAAGAATGATTGCTTTTTTAAAAAGTAGTGTTCAGCAAACTTTACAAAGATTTTTGGTGCCATTCCTATCTCAAATTAATTAGGAATTTCTGGGTGCCTATGATTTGCATGAAGTTTCTATCATTTGTTTACAGCAGCATTGGTTCTTCTGTAGGTCATAATTCAGAATTATTTTGTCCCGATTAGGCAGTGGTATTATTTCTCCAGTCTGTTTTATTTGCACATCATTCCTGTTAATTCGGTTGGTGGAAGGGGCAGTCATAAGTGTAAAATCATCCCTGTTCATTTTAACTGAGAAGAAATATGATCTTCCTAATAGAAGAACAATATGACCTTAAATCTGTAGAAACCTCTAAACTCCTACATTGCTGCTGTACATATGCAGAACATTCTTGTTCTAGATCTAAGATCCTGGATTTTTTTGGGAAGTGAAAATATCATAATCATACAGATAATATCTTTCATACTTAGTCAAAATAGTTCTTGATAAAGAAAAGTTGGTACAGAAGATTGGAGGATCAGCAATTTTATTCATGACTTCTTTTTCCAGCATATTCTATGACATCTTTTACTCTGTTCTACTATATACTCCAAGTATATTTCAGGGGATGCAAAAAAACAAAAAACAAAACCTACCTCTTTTGGGAGGAATTCGGGGAAAATACTTTTCTCCCCCATTTGATATTAAATTGAATACTGTAACAGCCAGAGGTGAAGTCCTCCTCAAATGTTTGCCAATTAGTTCTCAGCGAGCCAGAAAAAAATGTTGTTTGTAATCTCTCAACTTTTTATTTGGTTTCATTAGACATGTTTAAAATTTGTATTTTTATGTTCAATTATAAAAGACCAATTAGGATATTGTAGTTTAATTTTCATTAAAATTAAATCACTTAAATTTAATTTAAAATGTTTGATTATTCATTCAACTCCTAAATGGTACAAACATACTGTTAATTTTAGCATGACAATACAGAACATTTTCCTTATTAATTTTCTTCTCAATTGCAGGAAGAAAGAGACAATGAGAATTACGTCAGTTTAAAAACATTGAAGAAGCAACTATTCATGAACTAACAATTAAATACATTTGAATCTGAGTTAGAACAAGCAGTGAAAAAGATTACAAGACTCAGACAGTCTAATATTGCAAGGATCATAATTCATGACCTTGTGACTAGTATGAACTTTGTTGTATTGAAGCTGTAGCTTTGGTGAAAAATTAATGAATGTTCCCTCAACAAGATGGGGAGAAATTATGTGAGGTTGCTTGTAAAATAAACTTTGCTGGAAAAAAAATATCTTTATCTATAGAGTAATAGTAGATGATGCAATGAGGGATGTTTTTCCTCTTAGTATGGGGAAAGACCAAATGGGACCATGATCAGAGGACAACTTTTGGATTACTTATTAATGACATATGTTTTCCATTCTTTAAGGCTATGATGTTTCTCAATGAACCCGTTATTTTTCTCTCTTCTTTTCCACCCATCTCCTTATCAGGTCATAGTTTGCAGTTTTCAAATATACACATTATGTTGCCATTAAAGACTATAAATTATGTTTACTACCAATAACAGGATTTGCAAAGCCTGAAAGAAAGAGAAAGAGGCACAGTATTCATGTTTCATGCATGTTTCTGCATGTGAATTATTCCAGATCAAGATGTAGAACTGTTTCTATGTGCTTTGTGAATCCAAGACTACAAGTACAATAACTATATATATTAACACAGCTCAATGATATTTGATTGACTCTTCGGGACAAATGTTATGTGTTATAACCATCCAATGTATACCAAGCAAGTCCCACTTGGTTTTTACATTAACAAGCCAGCTTGCTATTTATCATGCTGGTATCCTGGCATATTAAAGGGATGATCATAGCATTTGATTTATTGCTATGGAATGCAATGTGTGATTTAAATCTGGACTGTGTACAGTATTATGACACCTAAGCAACATTTTCTGTTTAATTGCTGCAATCAGTTTCAACATGTCCAGCTGGCAATAATTCCATAAAATGTTTACAGGTATTTTTGAAGAATATTTTCTAACAGGATTTCACTTTGTCTAATCAATGATATTTTAAAATGTTGACAGACAAAAGAGAAGGTCAAGCATGAGGATGTAAAAAATTGAATCCAAATTATATTCTCATGTAACACTTTTCACGACTAGACAAAAAAGCTGACTTAGACAGTAATTTCAGATGGAGATACTGGGTGTGGATGGTTATTGGGCATTCACAGCTGTCTCCCAGCATGTCAGGATGACCTAGTTTGTTTTATTCTAACTAAAATTAAAAATTAATTGCATCTAGCTCAACTGGACTCAACCCAGATTTGCTTTTTTTACTAGGCATATATAGTCACAGTATATTTGTTGAGGGATGTGGAATCTGCCCAGCATTAACAATACAATGGAAGATTCTGTTTTCCCCCTTTTTAAAGGAAAAAGCTTACAAGTTATTTTAACTAGTTGATATTTTGGAGCTGCAATTACCACCTAATATGTGTAAGGTTTTGGAGAAAGTGTCCCTTTCTGAAGTAATAAAAAAGATAGTGCAGTGGTTAGAATTTATTGTTGCACACAAACTCTGTTCACTGCCAGGAGTTCTATCCTGACCAACTGAAGGTTGACTTCGCTTTCCATCTTTCCAAGATTGGTAAAATGAGGGCCCATTGTTGGGAGTAATATAGTGACATCGTAAACTGCTCAAAGAGTGCTCTAAAGCACTATGGGATGGTATATAAGTCTAAGTGCTATTATTATTGTTTGAAGAATTTCTGGAAACAGCAGATGTTATATTCATGTTTCAAGGTAAGATGATTGTGAGTACTATAATCAATTATAATTAGGAAATGATTGGTGGAGGATCTTTTGCACTAGATACTATTGAAGGTGACTGTAAAGTAGATATGGGACTATTAGGAGTTTATTTGCCACTTCTACTTGACTTTGGATGAATAATTGGTGAAATGCAGCATCAAAGTGCAATAAAAAAGGAGACATCTGATAAAACCTGGAATGACCCCAATTTGAATACAAAGAATGTTACAAAAGCAACACACTTCTGGTTGAGCTTAGCTTTGAGCAAAGCCCTTTTAAGTCTGAGAACAGACCATTTTTGAGAGTCTTTGCAGTATGTGTCAGAATCCAATCATATTTCATCTTTAATTATCAAATATAGAAACTCCCAATTCTGCCTTCTTTGGATTCTGCCATAAGAGGGAGAGAAGGGGGAGAACAAAGGGGCTTTATGGCCCTCACTTCCTTCAGTACACTTCAAAGAGCTGAATGCTGAATGTGTGTTTATTGTAACATCAAAGCGTTAGCACTAGAGAACCTTATCATAACAAAGCAGGGTACTTGCCTTTCATGTAGTTACCTGAAGTCTCCATTCAGACGGAAGAAAGAAGAAAGGGGGTGGAATTGTGATACTTGAAACTATCACTGGAAGGGGGGTTGATTGGGTGGGACTACTGGGGAACCCCTTAAAACCTTGAATGGAAGAGCTTGAACCCCAAGTCCTGTCTAGCATGCCTGCAACCATTTTCTCTTAATAAAGGATTCCTGTTGGAAGAATTATTCCAAGAGTTCTGTCTTCTTAAGATGCAAAGTGGGGTGGGTCCTTACAGTATGGGAGAATGGCATCCTAAACAAGACATATTCTCAAATGTATATGGCTCATATTTTAAGTTAATAATTCTGGGTGGCAAGAATTAAAAATGAAATAAACAGCATTACAAAAATATAAAAATAAATATAAATAACACTTGGGAAAAATGACCCACAATAACATTAATAATCACAGTTAACATAATGAAGAAATGAGCTCACCATCAGGACTCATCAGGACTCCAAATTTGCTGAAAAAATCCAGGTAATTGGGAAGGAGGGAAATGCTTCCAGACCACTAGGTATTGTAATTTCCCTTTTGACTTTCTAGAGTCTAAGATTTCCTTGACTTCAAAATGCAGTTCCCTGTCTATAAGAATAAGCACTGGAGGGGCAGGTTGAGCAAGGCGAAGAGGTGACACCTTTTCAGGCTTCAGCAAACTAACATGAAATACAGGATGAATCAGTTGAAGATTTTTAGGCAGATCCAATTGCACAGTGACCAGGTCTATTATTCTCACAATTGGGAAAGACCAACATATTTTGGACCCAATTTCTCTGAATTTTGGGTAATCTGTAAGTACTTGGTGGATAAGGAGACTTTAGCACACACTTTGTTTTCCTTTGGCTTCACTCTCTTTTTATCAGTTTGTTTCTTATCAGCTTGATGTGCATCTTCCAAGCCCTTAGGTGTTACTGGACAGGTCTGTTGAAGCTGTTTAATCCACTCCATTAGAGAGGGGATCAGAGGTTGCTCTTGGGGCAGTTCTGGTATAGGGATGAAATCCTGCCAGAATCTATCTTGAAAGGAGTGTATCCTGTACACAGAGTTAGTATAAGCAACCTCTGTGAAAGGCAGCAGGTTGACCCAATTTTCTTTCTGATAATTCACATAGCACCTAAGATACTGTTCTAGAATTGAGTTAGCTTTTTTACATGCCCCATTAGTTTGTGGATGATGAGCAGAGCTTAGTCCCAGGGCAGAACCTAACAACTTAAGAAACTCCTGCCAAAATTGGGAAGTGAACTGCATCCCCTATCTGAGATGATGCAGTCAGGAACCCCATGCAACCTATACACAAATTGGATAAAAGGTTTAGCTAATATCTTAGCTAAGGGGATCTTAGAACAAGGAACAAAATGCACTTGTTTGGAAAAAAGATCCATAATAATCTCAATAACCGTATTTCCCCCACTCTCCGGTAACTTTACTATAAAGTCCATGGAGATTTCCTTCCAAGGGGCTACAGGGCTAGCCACATTCTGCAAGAGTCCGGCTGGCTTGCCTGGAGGACATTTAGCAGCAGCATAGATGGGGAAGCTAGCAACAAGCTTCAATGTCCTTTTTCAGGGAAGTCCACCAAAATTGCCACTTGACCAAGTGCAAAGTCTTTACAAAACCAAATGACCAGCAGTTTTTGAATCATGGGCCCATTTTAGGACAGAACCCCTTAGAGTGGTAGGCATCTACAGCTTGGCTCCAACTCAGGCTAGGCCATCTCTCATGCAGCAGTCATTGGAGTGGGACAAATACCACTCATTGACTTTTAATACCGCTTTCAGCTCCATGCATAACTCAGTGGGTAACTAATTATCCAGTTTTCCCTGAGCCCTAGTAGTCACCAGAGCAGCTAACTGCTTGGAAGGGATGACTGGCCAGATTACTTCTGGTTTAGCACTGTTATATTGAGGCAGTCTGGATAAAGCCATGAAATCCACCCCCAAGCATATAATGCAGCACAAAATTGAAATGGTTAAAGTACTGTGCTCATTGGACTTGCTTGGGTAACAATTTCCTTGGGATATTCAAGGCTTCCAGGTTCTTGTAATCAGTCCACACCTTTAGATCCTTCAAAGAAATGTCTCTAAGTCAGTAATGCCCATCATATTACAAATGCTTCTTTCTCCCAGACTGCCTACCTCCTTTCAGTCTTTGTTAACTTTTTGGATGTATACAGACATAGCTATAAATTACCCTTGGCGTTGCCTGCAATAGCACAGTTCCCACAGCCACGTCACTAGCATCAGCCTGGATCACAAATGGGGCACCAGGGTCAGGGTGTTTTAGCATAGGCTCTGCAGCAAATAATCTTTTGAGTTTCTCAAATGCTGTCTGACACTCCATCAACTATTCAAGTAGTTGGATGGGCTTAGGTTTACTCTCCCACTTTATTTTTAAAAGGTTGGTAATGGGTAAAGAAATCTTAGAAAAAGATGGGATGAATTTCCAGTAAAAGTTTGCAAATCCAAGGAAGCTCTGTAGTAGTTTCCTGGTTGGGGGAACACCCACTCCAATACTGCCCGTAACTTTTCAGGATCCATTTCTATCCCCTCATGGGATATGTGACAGCCCAAGTAATCTATTTTATCCTGGTGGAATTCACACTTGGATAATTTAGTATAATCTGGGTTTCTTCAGGAACACAAGCACTAACTTCACATGCTCCTCCATAGTCTGTGTATATAAAAATGTCATATAAGTAGACCAGGACCCTTTGTAAAGATATTCATGCAGCACCTTGTTTATCAATTGCATGAAAACAGCAGGTGCCCCCTGTAGGCCAAACAAGGGCACACAAAACTGGAAACAAACCAACAGGGAATTTAAGGCTGTTTTCCATTTGTCTCTGTTCTTGATGTGAATCCTGTAATAAGCTTCCCTCAGCTTAGTGAAAATCCTCCCTTTTGCTAAATGTGCCAGCATGTCTTTCATCACTGGCAAGTGGTTACATTCTCCATAATCCATGCAGAGATGAAGAGCGCAGTCTTTTTTCTCCCAGAACAACACAGGAGCACCACCTGTGATCTGGCTTGCTGAATGAAACCCCGTTTCATGTTCTTGTTAATAAAGGCATGTAGCTCATCTAACTTGCATGGAGTCATTGCATAGATTTTTAGTTTGGGGAGCTTAGCACCAGGGAGGATCTCTACACTGCAATCTGTGGGGCAGTGGGGTGGGAATTCATCAGATCCCTTCTACCTTAAGTCATAATACTCCCTCGGGATTTTATCCTCCCCTTGGAGAGTGCTTATGCAGTAGCCCCCTTAACTGGTCACAACTTTTGGTTCCAGGTGATTCCTCCTCCCTTTCTCTGATGGTAAAGTTCAGATTTTTAGGGGCCCTCTTCTCCAATTCACAAGAGCATCCCACTTGTGGAGCCAGGTCAGACCAAGAAAGAAGGGTCTCTCCATCCCAGGTACCACTATAAAACTCAAAAGCTCTTTGTGATTATCCATCTTCATTTCCATGGGCTCTGTTACGAAGTGAGTCGGGGCTTCCCCTGCCACTGACCCATCCAATTGGCAGAAGGCTATTGGTACCCTCAGCTTCTCAGTCTCAGTCCCAATTTCTTTACAACCTTCGGGCTAACCACATACCAGGTTCAACCTGAGTCCAACAGGACCAACATCCTCTCCAGGGTGCCGATAAGAGGACTACTAATTTCACTGGGATGGTCATGAGAGTTACATATTGACTTACTAAGGGATCATTGTCGGCACTGGATTCACTCTCCTCTGGGGGAGTCAGACCTCCCAACCCCTCTTGGGCAGGAGGGGCAAACTCAACAACCTCCATCCCTTTCAGGGCCATTTTGCGGAACCTCAGTGGTGGCTTCTCAACTTTTTTAGTTCCTGCAGCTGCAGGCTTGGTGCTAAGGTTTGCTGAGCAACAATCGGCTGCCCAATGCACTTCCTTTCCACACTTGAAACAGGCTGTGGACCATGGCTTAAGTAATGTTGTTCTTTTGGCTGCCTTCAGGGGCAGGAGGTGAGGACTCGCCCAGCCATGACCACCCCAGTGTTGGTCTCTGGCTAGGTCTATTTCCACTTCATCCGACAGCATGTAGCAACACTGGAGATTTCAAGGGGCCCCTCTTGAGATGCAGGTGTGGTAGACTTCATTGTTGAGCACATCCTTGAAGCATTAAACCAGAATCTCCTGGTCAGCTGACAAACCAGCTCATGGAACTCCTGGGTGTACTCTGCTACTGACCTGGGTGATGGTATTCATCTGGGTTCTGGCTTTGCCTCAGCTAGGGGGTCTTGAACCAACTGCAGAGAGCTGCTATAAACTGGTTGTAGTTTTGCAGTTGGGAGGCATTATCATTATGAAGAGAGATCATCTACTCTGCTGTGGCTCCCTCGAGGGCCATGGTGACACATCTTACTTTGGAAGCCTCAGATCCCAAGTCACCCCCATACTCCTGCATATAATTCCAGACTTGTACTAGGAAGAATCCAAGCAATTTGGAATCTCCTCCAAACTTTACTCCCAGTGGTGGTTCTTTAACAGGCCACCACCTTCGGGAGACCATTCCCCCAGTCAAGGGCAGAGCAGCTGTGGTTGTTGGTGGCTGTATGATTATAGCTGCTGCCACCCCATGGGGCAAAGGAGGCTGCTGTGGCTGCTACAGAGTTGGCTGCCCCCACCACTACCTGTCTGGCCTCTCCACTGGATGGCTAGGCAGACATCTGAGCTAGCATTTCTCTGGCTCTCTAGTTCTCTTGCAGCAAGTACAATGCATGGCTCAGCATGAGGTCCTTTTGGTCAGAGTCAGAGGGGGGAGTCTCACTATGACCTCCCTCTTGCCCTTCTACTCTGTGAACCCCTCAATGGTCCCTGGTAAAAGTCACCCCCTGCAGGAGCTCCCCTGGGTCCTCCAATCTCCCTACATACAGCGACCATCTGAGCCGAACCATTACCTCTTCCAGCTCCAGCTCCTCCAGCCATTCTGCCTCATCTCGAGTGCTCCTGGGTCTCTGGATTCCACCCATGTATTGACATTGAGTGCTTGGCCCCCATGGTAGACTACAGCCTGTGGATTGGCCGATAAAGCAGATCTTACATAATGTTAGGTCTGCCTCCATTTGAATTCTAAGAAAGAAAACCCCTGACTCCAAGGATTTAGAGAAGATGTACTTTTACTAAGAACGAACTGATAGCAGCAAATGCAAGGCAAGATCTGAGTAAAAAACCACATGAAAGTTACACATAGAAAGTTTCCCCATAGCCCTCCCAACATGGTCCAGCCCCTGCAGGTCAATCAATGTCCAGAATGATGTTATGAAAAGTTCTTTTCAGCATATGGTGTGCACTTCTGGAAGCCCAGGATGGTTGGCCTTGATGAAGTCTAAACATCTCCAATTCGATGATGGGGAGTGATCCTCTCTTCCAATTCTGACAGGAACATATCACACCAGCTTACTTCCCCAACCCAAATATCACATCCCTACCCCCCATTTCCATGGTAGCTGAGGGCAAGCAAGCGGTAAACTGCAATCAGGAAATCCAGCTAACCCAGTTCTTTAAGATCTTATGAAAGGTCAGTAGGACTGGGATATCAGGGGGAATGGGAGGATATTTATAGAGAGTGGCATTATGACAGAAAAAGCTCTTTCTGGGTCCCATCAAATGGCATTCCTCGTGTATGGGAGGCAAAGTAGGTCTTTCTTGCTAAATCTAATGAGATGGGGAGATAATTTAGCCCAAGTCATGAATGGTTTGAAAGGTAACCACCAGTGCCTTGAATTGTAATTGGAAACATTCCAGCCAGCAATGCAGCTGTTCCACTGATTTTAGCATCAACTAAAGTTCCTGTATATTTTCAAGGGAAGACCAATTTAGAGTACATTGTAGTAAGCCATCTTAAATATATATTAGAGATATGTAAAAATCCACAATATAAAAATCATAAAACCTGAGCAACATACACCAACAGCATTTGTAAGCATTTTGGAGAAATATAGACGAGGCTGGCAACATAAGAAACAGTTCGAGTTCCTTTTCATAGTATGGAAAATACATAGTGTGGACAAAAAAAGGAAGAATTGAATGACAGACAGACAACATTCTAATAGATTATTGGTAATCAGATAGATAATCTAATAGATTATTGGTACAGAGAATTCCATGGACAGCCAGGAAAACAAATAAATGGATCATTAAACAAATTAATCCATTGACTAAGTTCAAAGTTATCTACTTTGGATACTTCATATGAAAACATAGTTCTCTGGAAATTTCTATAGCTGGGGAAGTTGGAAGGAAAGATAAGAAAAGGATAACCAGCAACAAGATGGTCGACCACTCTACAAACAAGTATTTTGGGGAAATAACTAGGGAAATATTTTTTTGAATGATGTGTTAATTATTTTTACTGTTACTAAATAGTTGGAAGGTAGAAATCCTTGCTGATCACCCAGAACTACTAAAGGAACCCCATGCCTTAATAAATAATGCAAGCTTTTCAGTTTGAATATTCAGTACTGATTTTCAAATATTCCATCTTTAGAACATGTTCTCCAATGCAATTGTACACATTGACTTGACTATTGACATATCTTAGCATTTTTCAATTCTTTGTTTATTGCAGAGGAACCTACTGAATCTAGATTTTAAATCAGATTAGGAGGCAAAACAGTGTCAAAATAACAAATGAAGGTACAGTTGTCTTATAATGTAAGGACCCACCCCACTTTGCATCTTAAGAAGACAGAACTCTTGAAATAATTCTTCCAACAGGCATCCTTTATTAAGAGAAAATGCAGGTGTTCTAGACAGGACTTGGGGTCCAAGCTCTCCCATTCAAGGTTTTAAGGGGTTTCCCAGTAGCCCCACCCAATCACCCACTTCTTCCAGCGACAGTCTCAAGCATTACACTCCCACCCCCTTTTCCTTACTGCTGTCTGGATGGAGACTTCAGAGAAAACGACATGAAAGGTAATAGCCCCCTTTGTTATGATTAGGCCTTTTGGTGCTATCCACATTCACTTCCTTTGAAGTGTACTGAAGGAAGTGAGGGCCATAAAGCCCGTTTGTTCACCCCCTTCCCTTCATCGTATGATAGAATCCCGAGAAGGCAGAAATGGGGTTTTCTATAGTTGATAACTAAAGATGAAATATAATTGGATTCTGACATCCTGCCCCCTCAAAAATAAGACAGATCCATCTGAAAGAAAACAAAACAGGTATAAAAGTTAGTCAGGCTTGTTAGGATATTTTGTGTGAAACTTCTTTAAAAGCTTTGAGGCTCTGACATGATGTTTATGGACCCACTCATTTTGTGAGGCAGGGAGGTGTTTCCAGGCAACTAGGTACTGAGTGGCTCCATGATATCTCCTAGAGTCTAGGATTTCCTTTATTTCAAAGTGTTGTTCGCCCTCCACCATGATTGGAGGTAGTGGTGGGGGGAATTTTGGTCGTAAAGCTGACTGATGCTCTCTTTTCAGCAAGTTGCAATGAAAAATTGGGTGTATTTGCCTGAGATTTTTGGGTAATTCTACTGTTACTGGGTTTATGATTCTTTTAATTGGAAAAGGCCCTATATATTTTGGTCCAAGTTTTTTACAGGGTTGTAGGGACTTTAGGTATTTTGTAGATAGGTACACCATTTCACCTATAATGAATGGTGTAGGCTCAACCTTTTTTTATCGGCTTGTGCTTTGTATGCCTGCCTAGCTTCATCTAGTGCTTTTCTAACTATTGGCCAGGTGTTTTGTAGTTTTTCCATCCATTCTTTCAGTGATGGGATCGTTGGTTCATTTGGGGTTAATTCTGGCATGGGGTTGAAATTTTGACCGCTGACTATTTGAAAAGGAGTGTAACCTGTGCTGGAGTGGACTGCATTATTGTAGGCAACTTCTGCAAAAGGGAGTAAGTCCGCCCACTCGGTCTGCTGGAAACTAAGAAAACATCTTAAATATTGCTTATGTATGGAATTCATTTTTTCAGCCACCCCATTCGATTGTGGATGATGGCTAGATGTCAGTCCCTGAGTGGTTCCTAAGAGGGATAAAAATTCCTTCCAAACTGCAGATGTAAATTGCACCCCCTATGAGAGATGATGTGTTGGGGTGCCCCATGCAATCTGTAAATGTGCTGGATGAAAAGTTTTGCTGAGGCTTTTGCGGTGGGAATCTTTTGGCAAGAGATAAAGTGCCCCTGTTTGGAAAACAGTCCAGACAACAGTATTTCCTTTGCTTTCTGGCAATTCCACTATAAAATCCATGGCTATTTCTCTCCAGGGGGCTGAGGGATTTGCCACTGTTTGTAATAGTCCTGGCGATTTCCCTTGCAACCTCTTTGCAGTTGCACATTTTGGGCAACTGGCTACATAACTTTCTATGTCCTTTTTTATTGATGGCCACCAAAATTGCCGTTTAATTAAGTGTAAAGGTTTTACAAATCCAAAATGCCGTGCTGATTTTCTGTCATGGCAAAGCTGCATAAAAGTGACTCTTTGAGTTGTAGGTATATATAACTTTTCCCCTACCCAAGGCAACCCGTCTCTCATTGTGCACACATTTTTGTTTTTCTGGAACCATTTATCTGTTTCCAAACTTTTTCGGAATTCAATTCCAGTTTGGCTGTCCATTTGTGGGTTCTGGTGGTTACTGGTGCTGCCAGGTGTGACTCTGCCATCATTGGTTTAAAGTCTGTGGCTCATGCGCTGTTATATTGGGGCATCCGTGAGTTTCTTGGATGTGTATGCACAGGGTTGCAATACTCCATCATCGTTTTCTTGTAATAGAACAGGCCCCACTGCCACATCACTTGCATCTGCCTGTATTACAAAGGGCTTATCCATGTCTGGATGCCTTAGTACTGATTCGGCAGAGAAAAGTCTCTTTAGTCTCTCAAACGCTGGTTGGCACTCCATTGTCCATGTTAGTGGCTGGCTAGGTTTTACTGAGGATGCTCCCTTCATTTTTAGTAAGTTAGTGAGGGGCAAGGCTATCTAGGCAAATGAGGGGATGAATTGGCGGTAAAAGTTTGCAAAGCCCAGGAAACTTTGTAATTGCTTTCTTGTGCAGGGTGGTGCCCAGATTCATACTGCTCTGACCTTCTCTGGGTCCATTTCAATGCTCTGGGGGGATATGCAATAACCTAGGTAGTCTATCCTTTCCTGGTGGAATTCACATTTTGAGAGTTTGGCATATAGGTGGGTGGCTCGCAGTTTCTTTAAAACCGCTCTGACAAGGTTGACATATTCTTCTTTTGTTTCAGTGAAGATAAGAATGTCGTCCAAGTAAACAAGAATCCCCTTAAACAGGTGCTCCCATAGAACGTCATTGATTAATTGCATAAAGACTGCAGGGCCCCCTTGTAATCCAAATGGCAAGACTTTGAATTGATAGCACCCCATGGGGCAGTTAAATGCGGTCTTCCATTCATCCCCTTCCTTAATTCTCACGCGATAGTAAGCTTCCCTTAGGTCTAGTTTAGAAAAAATTTTCCCTTTTGAGATGTGTGACAGCATGTCTTTCATGAGGGGCAGAAGGTATAGGTTGCTTTCACTGATTGTATTCAGGGCCCTATAATCCATGCATAAGCGTAAAGAGCCATCCTTCTTCTCTCTAAAGAGGACCGGGACAGCCACTTTAGGCTTGGCTGGCTCAATGAACCCTCTCTCTAGGTTTTTCTTTATGAATCTTTCCATTTCCTCCTTCTCCTTTGGGCTCATGGAGTTTAATCTGGGTTCGGGAGTTTTGCACCAGGCTTGAATTCAATGGCACAGTCTGTGGGTCGGTAGGGGGGGAGCTCTTTCGCGCTCTCCTCACTGAAAACTTCAGCAAGGTCTCTGTATTTCTCTGGTATTTCTGTTAGTCTCTTTTCCTCTCCCATGGATGCTTTTTCTATTCTTGATTCTGGTAGCCACACTTGGGATTTTAAGTCCATAGGGTCCCCCTTCAGGAATGTGATTTCTGTCCTCCTCCAATTTTTCCCAGGGGTTCCATTTTTTTAACCATTCCATCCCTAGGATCATTGGGCATTCCATGCCTGGGGTCACCACAAACGTTATGTCCTCCTCATGCTTGCCCAGGGAGAGGTGTTTTGGTAGAGTGGCTAGGGTAGCTGGCACCCCCTCCCCCTGCTATGGATCCATCTAACTGGCCAAATGAGATTGGTTGTTCCAGTCTCCTCGATGGAATGCCCAGATTACCCACTAGTGTTGGGCTAATGAGGCAGCGGGTGCAGCCAGAGTCTATTAAGGCTTTCACCTTCATGGCTTCGGGCATGGGGGGAATTAATATAGGCACTGTCTTGAAGATAGGTGTGATGCATCCACTTACCAGGGGTTCGCCCTCCGAGCTGTCATCTGAGGTGTCCACACGCCCTGCGGTGTAGGCTGGAGTTCTTTCCCCCTGATGAGCAGAGGTGGGGGGTTCCACAATTTCCATCATTCTCATGGCAGTTTCTTTTGGCTTAGCTGAAGACTTTCCAGATTTGCTGATTGGGGATCTGTCTGGGTTGTGCTGGGGGGCTTTGGAGCGGCATTCTACAGCTTGATGCCCTTCTCTTCCGCACTTGAAACAACCCATTTGCTTCTTGGCTGTAGCCAATAGTTTCACTGGTTCGTGTGTCAACTCAGGCGGGGAGTGGCTCCATTGTTTTCCTCGGCGGTGTCTCTTCAATATGTCGAGCTCTGCTTCCTCTGCCAAAATGTACCATTCGTCAAGTTGGTGTGGGTCCCTGCGGGGCAGGCAAGCATCATATAGGCCATAATTTAGTCCATCCTTGAAATGGCTAAGGAGGATGTCTTCTGGCCAGTTCAGTTTGCTGGCAATGGCCCAGAATTCTTCTGTATATTCAGCTACCAGGCATTTGCCTTGCCTCATTGTTTTTATCCTTTCACGGGCTTTGTGATCAGCCAGGGGGTCTTGAAATTGTCTTCTCAGAGAGGACATGAAACGGTTGAAGTCGTTGAGTTCTGAGGCATTGGAGTTGTGCAAGTTCACCACCCAATCTGCAGCTGTTCCATCCAGGGCAGATTGCATGATCCGGATGCGGGCTTTGTCTCTGGGGATGTCCCGCCCATATTCCTCCATGTAGCTGAGGACTTGGGTTAGAAAAAACCCCAAGCGTGTTGGCTCCCCTTTGAATTTCACCTCCAACGACTGATGTCTTGGAATGGATCGGTGCCTCCGTTGTTGGTAGTGTCTTCCGTCCAGAACACCATCTGTGGTTCAGTAGGGGGTGGGGACTACTGGATCAGCAGATGTCCCTGGGGCTGCAGGTTCCAGTTCCCCCTCGGTGTCTCTCCCTTTGCGGCTCCAGAAGCTGGGGCAGCCGTAGGGCTCAAGATTCTCCTCTCCTAGGGAGCTGAGAATTCTCTTCATCAGGTCAATAGCTTTCTCTAGGATCCAGTCTGAGTACGGTGCCCAGCTTTCTCCCTCTTCACTTGCGTGCAGGGATTTCTCCATCTCCTGCTTCCATTCTGGTTGCTTGACCCCCCGTCTCAGGGTCACCTTTCTTGATTCCTTTCCCCACTCGCTTTTCTTTCCAACACCCATTGACCAGTGAGGCTTGTGGTCCCGTGTCTCCACCACTTCCTCTCCTGAGGAATCTGACCTCTCAGATCCCAACATCTGGCAAGGTTCCAATTTGGTCAGCGGCTCTCTTTCCAGGGAGTTTTCCCCCTTTCTTGCTCCAATGTCTGTCATGGTAATTTTTTGCAAAATCCCCCTGCAAGGGTCTCCTTTCCAGGTGGATTAATTTTGCAAGTCCTGTCTAATGTAAGGACTCACCCCACTTTGCATCTTAAGAAGACAGAACTCTTGGAATAATTCTTCCAACAGGTATCCTTTATTAAGAGAAAATGCTTGCAGGTGTTCTAGACAGGACTTGGGGTCCAAGCTCTCCCATTCAAGGTTTTAAGGGGTTTCCCAGTAGCCCCACCCAATCCCCCCTACTTCCAGCGACAGTCTCAGGCCTTACACTCCCACCCCCTTTTCCTTATTGCCGTCTGGATGGAAACTTCAGAGAAAACTACATGAAAGGTAATAGCCCCCTTTGTTATGATTAGGCCTTTTGGTGCTATCCACATTCAGTTCCTTTGAAATTACTGAAGGAAGTGAGGGCCATAAAGCCCCTTTGTTCACCCCCTTCCCTTCATTGTATGACAGAATCCCAAGAAGGCAGAAATGGGGTTTTCTATAGTTGATAACTAGAGATGAAATATAATTGGATTCTGACATATACTTGGGAACAAAAGAAAAGGATTAAAATGGTAATATACATGCAATGGTAAATCACATGATTTATTTTTTCCTTAAGTTCTCAAGAGAACCTACAATGTAATCTTTTAAAGTAAAATTAAAAACAAGTTTTAAAAGAAACAAAAGAACAAATTAAATATTTGTTGCTGGTTGCATACAGATAATCTTGCAGTATAATTATTTATATGATTAAAAACAGATGTTAGTAGTTATGATTTGCAAAAGAAATAAATTTGGGAAATATTAAGTATAAAACTGTTAGTATAATTAAAATATTACTGTTTCTAAACACAATAATAAAATGCTATATATTGTAATGAGAAGAAAAAATGATAAATTGAAAAGGTTTAGTCAGCCAATTTGGTTTAGTGATTAAGATGCTTGCCTAGAAACCAGGAGACTGTGAATTCTATTCCAGCATGAAAGCTGCTTCTTTGGCAAGAAAAAGTCAGTAAATGTATATGTAGTCAAACAGTGGCAATTTGAGGAGTCAGTTTAGCCAATGGACTTCCTAGATATTTATGGTATAGAGATACAAAGAAAGATAGAAATCTATAAAGACATACATTAAACACATTTGATAAATTCATGGCAATTCTATAAAGGAAATAAGCATAACAATTTAGCTTATTATTGAAATGCTTTTAATGTTGCATACAATTACAGCAAGAAAAATTTTCAGATAGTCTTTGACTTATGATCACAATTGGGATCAGAACTAAACAATGTGATCATTAAATGAAATATGTCCAGTTTTACATCTTTTTTTTTTTTTGCTGTAGCCATCAAATGAATTATGAGATCATTAAGCAAATCAGGTTTCCCCCATTCTGACTTTGCTTGTCAGAAGTGCCCTGAGAAAATTACAAATTAGGAGAGGGTATATATTGCAGGACCTATTCTGGGTCAGTCACCAGGACCAGTGGTTTTGTCTTTGAAACCTTCAGACTTGTACTGGAGCACATCTTCAGGGAACTCTCTAACAGAATGTGTGCTTTAGTCCTGCAACATTATCCTGGCACATGTATATTTGCCTTCATTTACAAGAGGGAATACATGTATAAATAAATAAATATAAAGCAATTATATAATCCAGATTTCAATATTAAGCAATCAGGTCAAAACCAAAAGTTACATATGTTTCTATTGAAAATAATGCTAACCCTTTGTAAATTTATTTTACTAATAAATTGGTAGAATGTTAATATTTGTATCTCAAACAAATATTAGATGTTTCCCCCCCCTTGCATTACTGGTATACAAAAAGTTATACATTTTCCATCTCTGCTTGTTAAATTAGCATTTTACATCATGTTCTCTTAATAAATATTCCAAATATACAAATCTATTGTCTGTCAATCAAATCAACTCAATACCTGTTCATTGTAAGAAAGCTGTTATTGTTAACCCCCAAAATAAGTTAAACTTCGGTTAAAAGCACATTATTATATTTAACTCACAGAAACTCCGCAGATGGCTTCTAATCTCTTATAAATTTGTCTAAACCATTGTCTCTAATAAATGCAGTTAATTTCACCATCTCTGCCAACTCTCTCAATTTCAAAATCCATTCTTCCACTGTTGGTATTCCTTTTTCTTTCCAATATTTGACATATAAAATCCTTGCAGTTGTCACCATAAAACACAAAACACCATAAAACATAGAAGCTGTTCGACTATTCATGAGCAGGAAGAGTCATGTGGTAACTCAGTCAGCCAATGTGAAGAAAGTGCTACTGAGTCTGTGCAAAAGAGTATTGAGTTAGGAGCTGGATTTCCAGTCTCAGGTTTGTCTCTATATCTCTCTGTAAGAAGTCTTCAGTTGAGCTATGTTGCTGTAAGAAGAATGTATGGTATTGTAAATATTTTTATATGAATATAAAGAAGTTATTTTGAATCAGCTAAATGCAGTCAACTGTGAGAGCTTCTGATTTATTTTTTCATAAATAGAGAAATTAAAATTCTCCTACAGGTTATGGGCCCAGAGCTTACTAAGGACTGCATTGTAATTTAAAGCTGGAAGAAATTGCCTGTGTTTAGAAAGTATAAGAACAAGGCAGAATTAGCAGAATGGCTGCAATGGAATTTAAGGAAAGCTCTGTGCTCCGTTTGGGCCAGAAGAATTACATTATATGGGCTGCTAAAATAGATTTTTTGCTGAAAGCTAAAGAGCTGTGGTATATTGTAGAAAATCCACCACAAGTATTAGCAGGTGCTGATCAGAAGAGCCATGATCAAGCAATGGCTTATCTCATCTTAAATTTAGATGATGAACAATTTCTAAATGTTGCAAATTTAAAGACTGCAAAGGAGATTTGGTTGAAGTTGAGAGCTGTGCACGTGAATGTTTCTGCATGCAATATAGTGCAATTGTCAAGAAAACTTTACAGGATCTGTTTGCAACCAGGTGAATCTGTGGAACAACATTTAAATAAAATGCAAAGTTTATTTTTGGACTTAGAACAACATGGGATTAAATTCCCTGAGTCCCAGAAGGTTTTATTGGTGTTGAACAGTTTAGATAAAACTTGGGACACAGTTTCTGCCATATTTGAGTGTAAAGAAGAGCAAGACTTAAAGTTTGAGGCTTTAAAGGCATGTTTGCTTAATGAACAAGAAAAGCACCATTTTAGAACCAGCCACAAGGAGGTAAAATTCCTGAGGAGGGGGTCCAGACTGCAAGTCTCCGAAGAAGAAACATTTTGCAGGCAGAGAGCTAAGCAAAAAAAGAATTGCTACATTTGTGGAGAAAAGACACATCTGAAAAGGAACTGTTTGCAGAGGAACAATTTGGAGCAAAGGACATTTGTGCAAGCAAAAAGGACTGATTTGCAAAAGAAACATTTTGGTGTTGCAAAAGTTTGCTATAGCAACAACAGAGACAAGTGGCTAATAGATAGTGGGGCAAGTCAAACAATTGTTAATGACTCTGAATTATTTTGCAGGTTTGTTCCAGTAGCACAAGAAACTGTGGCTTTGGCAAATGGCCAGAAAGCAAAAGTCATCGGAAGAGGCGATGTAAAAATTCCATATTTGGAATCAAAGTTTACCAATGTGCTTTGTGTACCTGAGATGGAACATAATTTGTTAAGTGTGTCTAATTTAGACAAACAAGATTTTGAGATCATTTTTGTAAATGGGAAGTGTCTCATCAAAAGGAATGGGAATATTTGTGCAGAAGGCATAAAGGAAGATAATCTATATGTATTGCAGGGACAAAAGGTTCAATTTTCCCATATATTTAAGAATGTTGCAGAGCACGATTCATGTGTTCATCTTCTACATAGAAGACTTGGCCATGCAAGCTTTAAAGTTTTGCAGCAAATGCAAGATTTTGCAGAAGGGCTAAATTTGAACGGATGCAAAAAATATTTGGACTGTGCAGTATGCAAAGCATCGAAGTCAAAGGCATTCCCAGTTAGTAAATGTAGCAAAAGACAAACAAAAAGTGTTCTAGAGCTGGTAGAGACGGTACAGACAACAAGTGTGTCAGTTGCAAACTGACAGAGGTACTGAATTTATGTCAACTAAATTCCAACAATGATTGGGGCAGTTGGGGATAAGACACAGACATACAAATCCTTACACAGCCGCAGAGAATGGTGTAGCTGAAAGAAGGAATGGTGTTTTGCAAACAATGAAAGATTCATTATTACAAGATTCTGGTATGAGCAAGTCATATTGGGGAGAAGCCATATTGATTGCCAATTATATAGTTAACAAGCTATGGAGTTCCTCCATTAATAATACTCCATATGCCATTCTATATGGGAGAAAGCCATCAATGGCACATTTGAGAATTTTTGGAAGTACTGCATGGGTACATATTCTGAAAGTAATCAGAAGAAAGGGACAGCAAAAGGCAAGAAAGCTCAGGTTTGTGGGCTATGAGCCAGGGTCAAAAGAATATTGCTTTAGCGATGGAAGTAAAAGAATTGTAATTTCAAGGTCTGCTAATTTTGCAGAACAAAATTGGGACAGAAATAATGCAAATTCTGGGTATGTCTCACTTAATGACGGTGATCTACTTAACAACAATAACTCATCTAATGATAGAAAAATGATTATTGAAGATGTCAATGTTCAGGGAGGAGAGGCTGAACAAGACATGAAACCAGAAAGAATTGAGACACAGGAGCAGTTAATACCACGTAGGTCAGAGCGATGTAACAAAGGAATTCCGCCTGACAGGTATTCTGCCAGCAAGGTAAAGGTTTGCAATGTGTGGTATGAGCCAACAAGTTATAAAGAGGTGTTGGCATTACCAAAAGCTGAACAAGAAAGATGGAAGGAGGCCATGGATAAAGAGATGAAATCCATGGGAGACCATGAAGTATTTAAATCAGTGACTTTGCCACAGGGAACCAAAGCTGTGGGTTGTAAGTGGGTATATAATAAAAAGGTATTGCCAAATAATGATGTACAGTTGTTGCAAGATTTAAATACTAATGTAAAAGAATCTGTAAAGGTATTTGAAGACAATGCTGCCTGTATAAAAATGGCAACTGGTGACAGGGTGAAGAATAGAAGTAAACATGTAGACATTAAGTATTGTAATGTCAGGGAAGCTATAAAAGGAAAATTGATTAGTTTACATCATCGTTCTTCTGAAGATAATTTGGCAGACAGGATGACTAAACCATTGGGTGGTGTTCACTATGGAGAATGTGTTAAGTCAATAGGTCTGATGTCTCTTCCTGTCATAACGGGAGGAGTGTTGGAATATTTATGAGCAGGAAGAGTCATGTGGTAACTCAGTCAGCCAATGTGAAGAAAGTGCTACTGAGTCTGTGCAAAAGAGTATTGAGTTAGGAGCTGGATTTCCAGTCTCAGGTTTGTCTCTGTATCTCTCTGTAAGAAGTCTTTAGTTGAGCTATGTTGCTGTAAAGAAGAATTATGGTATTGTAAATATTTTTATATGAATATAAAGAAGTTATTTTGAATCAGCTAAATGCAGTCAACTGTGAGAGCTTCTGATTTATTTTTTCACAAATAGAGAAATTAAAATTCTCTAACAGAAGCTCCAAATTGTTTTTCTCTCAATTTATCCATAATACCTAGAAGAAAGGTTTTAGGTTTCATTCACATTTGCATTTTAAGTATTTTCTGCATAACCTTCATTACATTTATCCAATTTGATTTAACATGTTTACAAGACCACCACATCTGATAAAATTTACCTGGAGTTTAATTACATTTCCAGCATTTATTGACAGTTCCATTATATATTCTTGCCTATTCATCTATAGTCAAATAGCTTTGATAAATCATCTTATAAAATTTTTCTTTCAAGATATAATTCAAAGTAAACATTAAATTGTTAATTTACATATTCTTGTCATGGTTCTGATTAACGAAACACTTCAAAGAACTTCCAGGCAATGTTTATCCTAAAAAGTCTTTAATCATGTAACAAAGTGTCAGCATAGCATGGAAGATGCCAAGATCTGAATTCCCCTCCTCTGTGCACATATTATGCCAGCCTATTTCCCTCCCCTAATTTGCTGTCATAGATCACGTTCTCCAATCAGTTTGAAGGGCAAAGGTTCTCTTCCGTTCTGTAGCGCACGGTTTTCTTATCTTAACTAATCCCCATACACATTCTTTCTCCTCCCGTCCCAGCATCATCTAATTTAATTCTAAAAATACTACACAGCTTATACAGAAAGTGGCTGCCTTTGCATATTTTGTCAAAGAAAGAACATCCAATGTTAGCAGCATTGACATCCGGCCCCCCTTACAAAAAGGATAGGTCCTGTATGTAAACAAAAGCGTATGTCAGGGATTATCTCTTGGTTTGTTGGGGTTTTTCTCATGAAACTTATTGATGAGTCGATCGGCCTTCACCTCGCTGGATTTCACCCAAGTGGCTTCAGACAAAGGGTATCTCTTCTATTGTACTAGGTACTGCAATTTCCCTTTAAAAATTCTAGAGTCAAGAATACATTTCATTTCATAGTGGGTCTGCTCACAACTATGAGGGCCTGGGTGCCTTCTTAGGGGGAGGTCTTAAAGTGGAACCCCGACAAGTTTTCAACAAGCTGCAATGGAAGACAGGGTGAATTCTCCCTAAAAGTCTAGGGAGTTTTAGTTCTATGGTGACCGGATTGATGATCCTTACGATGGGGAAAGGCCCCAAGAATTTTGGTCCTAATTTCTTACTGGGCAATTTGAGGCATAAATATTTAGTTGACAGATAAACCTTTTCCCCAACTTGGAATGTTCCTTGGGGAGCCCTCTTTTTATCAGCCTGCTTTTTATAGTTCTCGGAATATGCAGTTTTCATGTTTCTCCAAACTTCTTTCCACCCCCCTCACCCATTGATCAAGTGTCTGGGAGGTGGAGGGCACCTGAGGGTGTTCAGGTATAGGGCTGAACTCTTTCCCTGTGCTCTGAAAGGCATGTAGCTGGTGCTGCTATGAACAGAATTATTGTAAGCCACCTCGGCGAAAGGCAGGAGGTCAATCCAGTTTGTCTGTTGGTAGGAAACATAGTATCTGAGATATTGTTCCACCATTTTGTTAACGGATTCTGCAACCTCACTGGTAGCTGGATGAAAAGCAGATGATATCATCAAGATATACCAGAACCCCTGGACCCTTATACGGGTCCAAAGTCACCCTGGAGGGTACGGCTTCCATCGAGGAGGTTGCTATCCAGCTCTGGAGGAGCAGCAGCTCCTCCAGCTGTCTGGACAAATCTCCGAGGATCAACAGAGAAGAAGATCGGCCAGTAAAATGGCCGATCACCCTGCCGCTTCAGACCGTAAGTCAGACAACATCTAAGCTTTGAGTGCCCCCGTGGTGAATCCGGGTGAGAATTTTTTCTTATTTTTCTCTCTTTTCCGACTTTTTTCATTTGTGTACCTGTAAGAGCTTTTAAAATTATTTCCCTGGCTTGGAAAGGCGGTTTCTGCTTTCTTTGGAAAGAAAGGCATTTTACAAATACTGAAAGACTATATTTTACTTTTATTTGGATACTAAAAAGGAAAAAAAGAAGGAAAAGGTTTTCTCTCTCCTTTCTTTTTAAGAACTTTACTATTTCTTATATATATATATATATATATATATATATATATATATATATATATATATATATATATATATATATATATATATTATACTCTAAAAGACAGGAAAAAAAAGAATTGATCTTTGGAAAAGACTTTCTTAACTCACTGAGGGCATCTAGTGGCAAAAATTTAATATTGCAACTTTGTTTATTCTTCTATTGAATTCCAAAACACTAAAGATAAGCTGTACACCTGTGAAGCTGTGGGGGTGGATGTTTTTACATTAAACAAAGCCTCTACAAAAAAGAGAAAAGAGATTTTCTTTTAAACATTAATATTAAAATGGAGAAACCTCAGATACAACTGAACTGTGCACTTATATTGGAAAAGATTTATGAGGCCACTGCAGAAATTTGTGCTACATTTAAAAACTGTGCTTTAGAATTAAGATACAGAAATTCTACTACATTTGCTCAAACTGATGTCCAGGTTACAACTGATCATTCTTTAAATCAAAATTCCAGAAGAGGAATTTATAGAGATAGAAGTGGACTTTATTTCATCTGACAATCCTTTCTTCAGCAACTTAGAGAACCCGAAGAAGCAAAGACTAAGACCTCAAAATACAAAGCTACTACACTGCAAGGAGAACAGAAAAAGATGTTTACTGCAGAGGAAGAGATTTATATTTTCTCAAAGATTACTACAAGCAACAAGAATTGATCTATTGGTTGAAAGGGAAAAAAGACGTTTACTGCAGAGGAAGGGATGTACATTTCCCCAAAGATTACTACAAGCATCAAGAATGGATTTACTGATTGAAAGGGAAGTGCTTTTATGGAAGCCCGAGTGGCATAGAAAGAAACCCAGAATTAGACTGAAAAAGAAATTTAAAAATGTTTAATGGAGTAAAAGGCAATGTTGATTCTATGGATTGTTTTAAAAATAATGATCTAGAACCAGAACTAAAAAAAATGCAGTATATATGCGTGTTTAAATTAGTAAGTGCTTAAACTGATTAGGTGATTTTTGTGTATAATAATATGATCTGATAAGGTATGATAATTAATTGGATTGAATTTGAAGTTTGTGTAATGAATTGAAAGGAATTAAGGTTTAACATTATTATTTTTTTTCTTTTTTCTTTTCTCTTAATTAAATCAGTTATAACTATATGCATATGTGTTTAAATTAGTTAGATACTTTTTTTGTTGTATGGAATGGTTTGGATAAAAGAACCTTGGTTCTATGGATTGTATTAAGGATAAAAAATATATAATCATATATATGTTTAAAACCAAGCAAATAAACGTGAGCACCAGGGAGTATTTAAAATTTTTTTTTTAGTAAAATTTAATACAATATCAATAAAATCACCATAAAAATTAATAACTAATAAAACGCCTAGCTTTCGTCAGCAACTGCTGACATCATCAGGGCTCAAAATGCCGGTCAGTGGGAGAGTCCTCTTTTATAGATTGGCCAGAGTCTGCACTCAGCTCCTAGATCTTGTCATTGGGCCTGATGCAATAGGCTGTTTCTCAGTTGCCGGTTTCTTATTGGCAATGATTGCTTTCTTGCGTTTTTTACTTGTGTAGCTGTCATTGGGTGTTTTCTCTTTGCCAAATTCGGGGTCCGGTGGGACATCCCCCCTCTCCTTTTTTGCTTTATTGCGACCCCTACTTCGTTTAGCTGCACTCCTCCCTCCTCCCCTTTCCCCACTCCGTTCTGATTGCCCCGTCGCATCGCACTGTCTCTTGTTTTCTTTGTGTTTTCCCCAGTCATGGTCTCCGCAGATGTTGTTCGACCTACATATATATGTAGGTCTTTGGTTATTTGGGTTTTCTCCCAAGTAAAATTGGAAGTGTCTTGGCGATGTTTTGACGAAGTCTCATTCGTCATCTTCAGGCTGGTGCTTTCGGCTTCGTGCTTCTAGGAGCAATGTGTGGTTGTAGCTGTTTCCTCCTTTTAACTGCCAGTGGGGTTATGAACTGATTGGATAATAGCTTGGCTGTGTTCTGATTGGATGGAGGTGTGTTCTGATTGGTTAGGAGCTTGGCCGTGTTCTGATTGGCTGGGGGTTAGCTGTGCTCTGATTGGCTGGGGGGTTGGCTGTGCTCTGATTGGCTGGGGGAGTGTTCTGTTTGGGTGGGGGCTTTGTTGTGCTCAGGTTAGTCTGAGTTGCCGGGGGGTTTAAAATAGTGAGCTGCATTGCTATTTTTTGGCTTCGCGTTCGTGGTCGTGCCTCATCTTCATGGTGGGTGTCAGTTTGCTTCATGTATGGATTGGAGGGGTTTAAAGTGGCTAATGATGCAGCTGTGGTCTGGCTTCTGGTTTGTGGTCGTGCCTCATCATTGATGTGGCTTTGGGTTTGCTTTTTGCGTGGATGTGTGATGGTGACATCCTGTGTGGTTTTCGTGAGTGTGGGTTTGGTGTCATTTTTTGTGTTAGGGAGTCGTTTGTCAATAAGGGCGGGTTTCCAAATGGCTGGTAGGCAGGAGGTATCATCTCGTTTGTTCATGCTGTGTGGGCGTTTTTCTATCTCGATGGCTTCTCTGATTATTCTGTTATTAAAATGTTCAGTTTTGGCGATAGTTCTGGTCTTTTTAAAGTCAATTTCATGTCCTGTGATTTTAAGGTGTTGGACCAGGGAAGAAGTTGGTTCCTCTTTTTTGACTGAGTTCTTATGTTCTTCAATGCGTGCACTTATTCTTCTGTTGGTTTGTCCGATGTATGTGGTGGGACAAGTGTTGCATGGGATTTCATATGCTCCTTGATTTTCTAATTCAATTTTATCTTTGGGGTTTCTTAAGATGGTGGATATTTTTCTGTTTGGGCAGAATGCTGTCTTAATGTTGTGTTTGTGGAGGATTTTACTGATTCTGTCTGTGGTGCCTTTTATGTAAGGGAGGAGGGCTTTGCCGTTTTCTTGTTCTCTGTCTTGGGTTTTAGTGGGGGTTTCTTTTTGGATTAGTTTGGTAATCTTATTTCGTTGGAATCCATTGGATGTAAGTACATTAGTGAGAGTGTGTAGTTCGGTTTTTAGGTGTTGTTCATCAGCTAAGCGTTTTGTTCTAGAGATGAGTGTCTTGGCTACGGAGTTGATCTGTGCTGGGTGGTGGTGTGAGAGAGCATGCAGATAGCGGTTTGTGTGTGTTTTCTTCTGGTAGATGGTGTGTCCCAGGGAGCCATTGGATTTCTTGTAGACTAAGACATCCAGGAAGGGAAGTTGGTTATTAGCTTCTGTTTCCATGGTGAACTGTATTTTGTACAGTTCAACTGTATTCTGCACCAGCAAGCCACCCAAAAGCAACTTACCCAAAGAGGAACAGACAGCACTACGTAACCTGAAAGAAGACACCAGCATAATAATCTTACCAGCAGACAAGGGCAAGCACCAGCCTGAAGATGACGAATGAGACTTCGTCGAAACGTCGCCAAGACACTTCCAATTTTACGTGGGAGAAAACCCGAATAACCAAAGACCTACATACAAACACCCGCAAAAACCTCAGAAAATATATGTGTGTTATATATATATATATATATATATATATATATATATATATATATATATATATATATATATATTCTGGAGTTGAAAAAAAATGTTCAGTCATGAGAATGTAATTTTGAATATCTGAATATCTGAAGTTTGAGTAATGAATTGAAAGGAACTAAGGTTTAACATTGTTTTTTTTTAATTAAGTTAGTTATCACTGGAAGAAGAAATGAATGAGATTGGTGATAATAATAATAATAGTAGTAGTAAAGTTGGAAGGGACCTTGGAGGTCATCTAGTCCAACCCCCTGCTTGGGCAGGAAACCCTACACCATTTCGGACAAGTGGCTGTCCAGTCTCTTCTTAAAAACGTCCAGTGTTGGAGCATTTACTGCTTCTGGAGGCAAGCTGTTCCACCCGTTGCTTCGTGTCCTGCCTTCAGGTGCTTTGGAAAATAGCTTAATTCCCTCTTCTTTATGGCAGCCCCTGAGATATTGGAATACTGCTATCATGTCCCCCCTTGTCCTTCTCTTCGTTAAACTAGAAATACCCAATTCTAGCAACCGTTCCTTATATGTTGTAGCCTCCAGTCCCCTAATCATCTTTGTTGCTCTTCTCTGTACTCTTTCTAGAGTCTCAATATCTTTTTTACATCGTGGTGACCAAAACTGGATGCAGTATTCCAAGTGTGGCCTTACCAAGGCATTGAAGAGGGTTGAGAGAGATTAAAAACTTTAATATACATGGTAGAGATACTTGAAGTGATAATTTGTTGATGTAAAACAATATTTGACTATGGTAATTTTAAATTGATAAAGGTGGAGTAGTAACAGAAATTTAAGCTAGAAATGGAATATATTAAATCTATTATGCTATTTGTGAGAAATAGAGAGATGATAGTGAATATATTAAGTTGAGCTGTTTATGTATGTTTTTCTCCTTGAATTGTTTGTTTACCCAAACACCATGGTGTGTCTAAAGTACTCTTTGTTAAAATTTAAAAAACCTAATAAAATATATTTTTTAAAAAAGATACACCAGAACCCCTTTATACAAGTGATCATGTAGGACCTCATTAATCAATTGCATGAATATGGTTGGGGCCCTCTGTAGTCCAAATGGCATGACTTTGAATTGGTAGCTCCCCATGGGGCAGTTGAAGGCAGTTTTCCACTCGTCTCCCTCCTTTATTCTCACCTGGTAATATGCCTCTCTCAGGTCTAATTTAGTGAAGATGATCCCCTTAGCCAGGTGGGTTAGTAAGTCCTTCAGGAGGGGGAGGGGGTATTTATTTTCCACACTCACCACATTCAGATCTTTATAATCCATGCAAAGAGGAAGAGACCCATCTTTTTTTTTCTTTAAATAACACAGGGGCTCCCACAGTAGATTTAACCCATTCAATGAACCCCCTCGCTAGGTTTTTGTTTATGTATCACTGCATCTCCTCCATTTCGAGGGGGACATAGTGTACATTCTTGGTCATGGGAGTTTGGCTCCTGGCATCAGCTCGATAGAGCAGTCATTGAGTCTGTGAGGGGGCAGGGCATCACATTCTTTTTCAGTAAATGCCTCCACTAGGTCCTGGTATTTGCTGGGGATGAGGCAAAGGTTGCCTTCCATTCTGTAGCGCATGGGTTTCTTATCTTAACTAAACCCCACAAACATTCGTTCTCCTCCCCTCCCAGCATCATCTAATTTAACTCTAAAATGCCACACAGCTTATACAGAGAATGGCTGCCTTTGCATATTTTATCAAAGCAAGAACATCTAATGTTAGCAGCATTGACATCTCTCTTATAGTCTAACATTATATTATAATCAGGGTTTTTGCCCATTTAGCATATATATTTATAAAATACTACTTAGGATGATCTTAGGAGATGTATATGTTAAAGACTAGTCTTTTTTTATTATTATTAAAAGTTTTACAATTTTACAATAAAATCCCTCTCCCACTACCTTCCTACCCTCCCAAAAACCCTCCCCCCTCTTCCCAGAGCTGAATACAGGGTTAACTAGAACTAAGAATACAAAACATTTAAACTTAAATAAACCCCAAACAAAAGTTACAAAAAAAATCCTATATATATATATATATATATATATATATATATATATATATATATAATAAAAAAGTCCTATATATATATATATATATAATAAAAAATACTTATTATCTTAAACTTTAAACTTTAAACATAAATTATTCAAAAGCTAAATAATATCTTTTAATATCATACTTATACTGTATAAAGTTTATCCATTTTTTCCACACCAAGAGATATTTCTCTTGCGATTGATCTTTCAAATAAGCTGAAATTTTTGCCATTTCAGATAAATAGGAAAATTTAAAAAACCATTCCTCCAAGGTAGGCAAAAATTCCTTCTTCCAATATTGTCCTATCAACAACCTTGCCGCTGTAATTAAATTTAACATTAAAATAATTTCTTTATCATCACAATCAACAATAATACCTAACAAAAACAATTGTGGAGTGAATTTTATCCTTCTCTTAAAAAATCTTTGAATATTCCACCATATCTTTATCCAAAAAGCTTTTATACTTTTACATGACCACCAAATATGATAATATGTTGCATCCAAACAACCACATCTCCAACATTTAGGTTGCAAATTTGAATACATACGAGACATCTTTTGTGGATCAAGGTGCCATCTGTAAAACATTTTATAAAAATTTTCCCGTAAATTTTGTGCTTGCGTGAATTTAACATTCCTCACCCAAATTATCTCCCATGTTTCTAATAAAACCGGCTCATCAAAATTTTGAGCCCATTTAACCATGCAATCTTTAACTAATTCTGTTTCTGAATCCAACTCCACTAATACATCATAAATTCTTTTTATATGAAATCGACTTTGATCTTTGATTTGTTTCAACAAATTTTCATCCTCTCTAATCAAACCCATTTTATAATCTATCTTCCACCTTTCCAATAATTGTCTATACTGAAACCACGAATAAATAATATTTTCTTGTGCTAATTCATCTATATGTTTTAATTGCCAATTCTTCCCATCCCAATTAAGTAATTGTTTATAAGAAATACTGTCCATCTTCACTCCTTTCCTTATTCCTTCTATTGCATGCCCCGGAATAGCCCATAATGGAATTCTTGAGTCTATTCTATAATATTTCTTCCAAACTCGAAGTAGAGAAATTCTTAAAATATGAGACTTAAAAGCCCTATCCACCTTCTTATTATAAATTAAATAGGCATGCCATCCATATAATAAATCCCACCCCTCCAGAAGGAGTATACCTACATTTGTTAAATTAATCCAATCATTAATCAATGTTAAAACCACAGAATCATAATACAATTTGAAATTCGGTACCTTGAGTCCACCTCTCTCTCGTACATCTTGTACAATTTTAAATTTTACTCTTGGTTTTTTCCCTGCCCAAATAAATTTATTAATACCTTTCTGCCATTCATCTAAACTTGCCTCGTTCTTCAAAATAGGTATCATTTGAAATAAAAAAAGAAACTTTGGCAAAACATTCATTTTAACCGCTGCTATTCTCCCCAACAAAGATAATTGCAACTTTTTCCAATCGTTTAAATCCTTTTGTACTTTAAGCCACAACCTTTCATAATTATTTTTATACAGTTTTGCATTGGAAGCGGATAAAAATACCCCCAAATATTTTACCTTATTAACAATTTCAAAACCTGTCAATCTAACTAAAGTCTCCTTATCCAAATTAGTCATATTTTTGGCAATATTTTAGTCTTATTATTATTAACTTTAAAACCAGAGACTTGACCAAATTGATTTATCAATTGTAACAACTCCATTACTGAATAAGTTGGTTGAGACAAAGTAACAACCAGATCATCTGCAAAAGCCCTTAATTTATAATTATTCTTATTAATCTCTATTCCTCTTATTTTAGATGATTCATGAATTTTAATCAACAAAATTTCCAAAGTTAAAACAAACAACAAAGGCGACAATGGACAACCCTGTCTAGTCCCCTTTTCAATTTGAAATACTTCAGATAAACCTCCATTAACTATAAGTTGTGCTGTTTGTCTTTGATAAATTGCTCTAAGAGCCTGTAAAATTTTATTTCCAAAATTCATTTCCTCAACCAATCTTAACATAAATTGCCAATTTACCTGATCAAAGGCTTTCTCAGCATCTAGAAAAATCAATCCTGCAGAGATCTGATTGTTCTTATCCAAATATTCTATTAAATTGATTTGTCTAACATTATTCTTCATATATCTTCCAGTTATAAAACCTGTTTGATCCATGTGTATTACTTGATTCAATACAATCATAAGTCTATTAGCTAAAATTTTTGAAAAGATTTTATAATCTACATTCAGAAGAGATATAGGTCTATAGTTTTTTTGTTAAAGTAAGATCTTGATCCTCTTTTGGAATCAAAGATATAAAAACCCTACCCCAAGATGGGGGGGTCTCTGTTCCCTGTAATATCTTGTTAAAAAGTTCCTTTAAAGGTTCTATCAACTCATCTATCAAAGCTTTATAATAAATTGATGTCAATCCATCAATACCCGGTGGTTTACCTAGTTTTAATTGTTTAATTGCCATAATAATTTCATCTGTAGTAATAAGTCCATTAATCTCTTGTTTCTGATCTTTTGTTAACTTAGAAAAATGAGCATCTTGTAAATATTTATCTATATCTAAACCCTGTACTTTCTTGCCCATATATAATTTTGTATAATAATCCAAAAAAGATTTTTTAATCAATTCCTTCTGAAAAACCAATTTACCATCATAATTTATTTTATCTATAATTCTCAACCTCTGTTTCTTCCGCAGTTGGTAAGCCAGCCATCTCCCTGGCTTATTGGCATTGCAAAATGTGTTATGTTTCATATAAAGCAAATTGGTTGTAGTCTGATCAGCCATTAACATATTAAACTGTGATTTGAGTAAATTTATAGCTACCTTTGCCTTCTCATCTAAAGGATTCAAAATTAAAGCTTTTTCTTTTAATTTAATCTCATCTTCCAACTCCTTACGTTTTTGCAACTGTTTTTGCCTATTAGCCTTATTCATTTGTATCAGAACCCCACGCATATAAGCTTTACTTGCATCCCATACCATTGACATTGGAGTTCCCTTATACATATTTAAAATAAAATATTCCTTTAAATAGTCTTTAAGTTTAAACATTCATTTCTTGTCTAAATAAATTCTTGTTCAGCCTCCAGGATCTTCTCTCCTCTTTTTCCATGGCTAACTCCATCCACACAGGACTGTGATCTGTCAATGTCCTTGGAAAAATCTTTACATTCTTACCCTAAAATATAAATCCGCTGTAATAAAAAAAAATCAATTCTTGAAAAAGACTGATGTCTATCAGAAAAAAAAAGTAAAATCTCTCTCTTCCATATTATGTTCTCGCCAATAGTCTTGCAGCTCCCAGTCCTCTTTCAAATCAAAAAAGGCCTTAGGTAATTTAGCCTGTTTAAAAGAAGTAGAAAGTCCTTTTTTATCTCTATGTGTATCCAAAACTCCATTCCAATCTCCCATCAATATAACAGATCTCTAATCCAATGAAATCAATTTTTGATGTAAAAGCCTATAAAATTGTTCTTGTTGTTGATTTGGAGCATACAAACCCACTATAAGTATTTTTTTTTTACCATACATTCCCACTTCAATCATTACATATCTCCCTTGAGGATTGGAATCTAGTAAAGAAGCTGATAAATTTTGCTTAACATAAATAACTACACCCCCTTTTTCCCCAGAAGCAAAGGATACAAAATGAGATCCCAATCGGGCATTAACTAAATATTTTTGGTCTTTAGAAATAATATGGGTTTCCTGAAAACAAATAATATCATTATTATGTTGCTTCAAATAATGAAATATTTCTTCCTTTTCTGTGGAGAATTAAGGCCGTTAACATTCCAGGTCAGGAGCTTTGCCATCTCCTCCATCCATTAGCCTAGAGAAGACTGCTTGGAGATCTGCCATCAAGGATTCACCGATGATCTCTTAGGTCTTGCTCCTCCCACAGGCTCAGAAACAAATTCTTGTAAAACTTGTTTAACCTCCTTCTTCTGTTGTTCCTTTTCCTTACGCTTATGTGCTGCTCGAGTCATTCTCTATTCCTTCATCTCAGCTTGTTGGTACCACTCAGCCTGTATTTTCCCAGCTTTCATCGATACAGCTTCTTCAGACTGCTGTTCTACCTCCTTTTCTTCCAACACTTTCAACATTATAGGTGGTGATGAGCGCGCTCCCAGGACCGAAGTATAAAACTCTCTTGCTTTAAAAACAGTATTAAGTCTATAACATGTCCCTGCGTGACTCACCACAATTCCAGTTGGAATATCCCATCTGAATGGCATCTGCCTCTTTTTAAGTTCATCTGCTAAGAAAGCAAACTCTTTTCTTCTTCTTAGAATTTTAGATGGAATCTCCTTTAAAATTATTACATCTTGTGCAGCAATCTGAAATCTCTTGTTATAAAAAGCTTGTATAATTTCATTGCGTAAAGATCTTTTCCCAAAATAAATTACCACATCTCTTGGCAAATTTCTCTGTTTTGCCACCCAAGAATTAACTCTAAATATTTTTTCAATTTCTCCAAGTATTTCCTCCTTTTGTCTGTCCAAAATCACAGCAAAGTCATTTGCCACCATCTCTCTCAAGTTTTCTTGCATATTTTCCCTCAAGCCTCTGATTCTTAAAGCATATTCCATCTCTCTGTATTGAGACATAACAATTTCATCTTGTGAAATTTCCATCTTTTTTTTCCATTCCTTCAAACTTTTCCTCCAATATATCCACTTTATCTACTACTTCTTCAACACAAGAATCCAATTTTTTAACAACAGAAGCAAGTCCTTTTAGGGCCAGAACTATATCTTGCCTCAAAATATTATTATTCTCTACTAAAATCTCCTTCACTTCTCCTCTAATTTGAGATATAACATTTCCCATGACATCTTGCAAGTCTTTTACCATAAGTGGTTGTATAGGAGGAGAAGATGGTTGTTGGGCTGGTAATATCGCCGGAGAAGAAGCCACCTTAGGTACTGTGGAAACTTGACGTTTTGAAGCCATTTTAAACAAAAGAAATTTTTTTTCCTTCTTTCCTCCTTCTTAAAAAAAAAGGTACAAAGAGATCCCAAGCAAAAATAAAAAGATAAACAAAAGAGAGGGAAAATAACTAAACCCAAGTCTCTTTCAAAAAAACCATAATAATAAAAAGCAAAAAAAATAAAGAAAGAAAAAGTAACAAAGTAACAAAATCCGTTCCATTTCTTTTCAAGCACTCAAAAAAAGCCTCACATCGCCATTTTACTTTCCCTCTCAACCAAAAAAAGAGAAAGTGAAAATAATTCTTTAAAATTAAAGTCCAAATAAATCCAAAAAGTAAAAATTCCCCGATCAGCTCTGTCCGCTTTTTTAAAAATAACTCACCAGTTCTCTTTAACCGTGGAGGTGGGAGCGGCGTCTTGCTTTGTCCTGAACAACAAGGAACAAAGACAGCTGAGAAGCGGAGATTCCCTGAACTCCATGGGAGCACTCTTTTCGCCCCCCCCCAAAAAAACTTTTTTGGGGGTTTCAGAGGCTCTACCACTATTCAGGGTAAAACTCCCCTCCTTCCTTTAGCCCAGGAAGGAGGTTTTAAACCATGGAACAGCTGATATCTGCTGTCCTCGGCAGTTTTAACGCTGTCTCAGAAGGACAGCTAAAAAATAGCCGCCATCAACATCGCGACACCACTGGACTCCGTTAACGGCTAGTCTTTAACATATGCATCTTCTAAGATCATCCTAAGTGTCAGAACCCATTCCTATTTCATTTCTACCTATCCCCTTTGACCTAAAAACAAATCTCACCTTCCCCTGGGTTCTGCTCCCAAGGGGGACAGGAATGTGCCTGCAGGGTTATTGTTTTCCCTTACTCTATTCACTACAAAGTAATCTTTTGCTTCATTTATTGCTTCTGTGTCCGCTGCCTGCTACAATGTAATAATTTGCTTCCTGCACTGTATGTCTCTCTGAACTTTCTTCTCCTTAACCTGTCAGCTAGGAAAAGGGGGGGGGGCGGAGAGAAAGAAATACAACCTCTGGAGCCTGGCTTATTTCTCCATTCTCAAAAGGAGGTGTGAAGAGTTGCTTGAACAGCGCACTACGATCGAAGCTGGACCAATGTTATCTCCCCTTTCCCACGATGGATGTAACACCTGGGGATTAGCCGGTTTGAACCACCCCGATGAACGGTGGGGTGGGGTTTGCTTGGAGACACTTTAAAGTACCAACTTTATCATCATCATCATCATCATTATTATGCCTGCTATCAACTATTTTTAATAAAAGTTTCTGTTGGAGGAAACCATCTCCAAGAGTTCTGCTTTCTTAAGATGTGGGATTGAAGTGGGTCCTTACACTAAGTATTTTATAAATTTTAGAAATCAAATGGTCATCTCCAAAGCATAAATTTGATTCTACTTCCAATTTGTTCACTGAAAAAACAGGATCCAAGCTGAGTCAGTCACTGGGACTTTTCTCTCCAGAATATGTTTACTTTTTATCAAGTTTAAAACTTTCAAATATTCTATAGTAATTAAGATAGATAAGATAAGATAAGATAAGATAAGATAAGATAAGATAAGATAAGATAACCTTTATTGTCATTTTTTTTACTGTGGGCACAACGGCACACATCAAAAATGAAATTTAGTTGCCTGTCTCAAAGTGAAACACATACATGACGCACACCTAAAAATACTTGTTTTTATTTTAGGTTCCTGTTCTTTCAGTATCAGTAGATCACAATATGTTGTCCATTTAGACTCAATTAATATTTTAAGTATAGTGCTTCATGCGATGATATCCACAATGGTACAATAGCAAGTCTTCTTTTATACTTCACCCATATACTCCATTCGATGCCTAGTAAAATGATTCTTAAAACCTGAGTAACCTTTATCTTATTATACCATAAATAAGTGTGCCACTCAAAGATCAAAGCCTTCAAGATCTAACAGCCTTTGATTCTTGACTTCTCCTTTCTGTTCCATCTTATAAAAGTTGATATTTAATTCTTGTTTTTTTTAAATTTTAGAATAGAGCTGAAAGGGACCTTGGAGGTCTTCTAGTCCAGCCCCCTGCTCAAGCAGGAGGACCTATACCATCTCAGAAAAGTGACTGTCTAGCCTCTTCTTAAAAATCTCCAGTGATAGAGCATCCATAATTTCGGGAGGCAAGCTGTTCTACTGGTTAATTGTTCTCACTCTCAGGAAGTTTCTCCTTAATTCCAGGTTGCTTCTCTTTCATTAGTTTCCAACCATTGTTTCTTGTCCTGCTCTCTGGTAAATAACATGACCCCCACTTCTTGGTGGCAGCCCCTCAAATGCTGGAATACTGATATTATGTCTCCCCTATTTCTTCTTTTCTTTAGACTAGCTAAACCCAAGTCCCTCAGCCGTTCTTGGTATGTTTTAGTCTCCAGGCCTTTAATCATCTTAGTTGCTCTTCTCTGAATTTTTTCCAAACTCTCAACATCTTTTTTGTGACATGGTGATCACATTCTCAACATTAAAATTAATTTTGTTGGATAGGGCTCATTGTTCAATTTGTCAAGATCTTTTTGAATCCTGACAGCATCCTACTGGGATGTTGGCTACTTTTGCTGGTTTGGTGTCATCTGTGAATCTGATGAGTTCCCCTTCATTTCCCTCATCTAAGTCATTGATGAAGATATTGAAGAGTACTGGGCCTAAGATGGGGCCTTGTGATATCCCACTGCTTACTTCTCTCCATGTGGATGTAGTGCCATTGAGGACTACTCATTGAGTATGGTTTGCCAGCCAACTACAGATCCTTCTGGTGGTGATGTTGTCTATTCCACTTTTTTCTAGCTTATCAAGGAGTAGGTTGTGATCTAGTTTATCAAATGTCTTACTGAAATCTAAGTATACTACATCCACAGCATTTTGCTGATCTACTAGTTTAGTCACTTTATCAATGAATGAAATAAGATTGGTTTGGCATGATCTGTTTTTAACAAACCTGTGCTGGCTACTAGTTATAACTTTGTTTTTTTTTCAATTTAAACTTTTTTTATTTTTCCCAACTCTCCCCCATACATATACTGAGATATTTATCACATGTTAACATACATTATTTTTACATTCTTATCTATCAGATACTTTTAATAAAATAAAATAAGTACATATACCTAAATTTTGGTGTTGCTCGCCCATTTCCCCTTTCATTGTATCCACACTCCTACTCTCTCTTCTCTACCTTCTTTCTCCCTTTCTCCTCTTTCTTCCCTACTTCCCTCTTCTTCCTCTCCTCTCCTCTTTCTTTTACCACTCCCCTCCCATTTCTTCCCACTTCTCCTCCTCTTCAACCTTTCTACTTCCTTCCTCCCTCCTTTACTCTCTTCTCTCCCTCCTCTCCTTTCTTCCCTCTCATCCCTCTTCAGATACAATTCAGGGGTAATGTCCGAGCAACTCCTCTCTCTAAATTTCCCTATCTGTATTAAATATAATAAGATTGATTTTCTATTACATTAATACTTCTATTTATCTGACCTTCTATAAATATTTATATGACCTCCGTTTATTCGATACTGTGTTGCCTGGGTTTCCCTCCTTATCTGCTCCTTTTTTCCCATCTAAATTGGTGTTAACTATCTTTTAACCTTATTCTCTTTTCAACCAATCATAAAAAATTCCCCAGATTTCATAATATTCTGACTCTGTCTTATCTTTAATTGTCATTGTTAGTCTATTCATTTCTGTACATTCCAGTATTTTCCCAATCACCTCTCCCTCTGGGGGGGGGGGAGCTTTCAGTGCTTTCCAATGTTGTGCAAACACAATCCTGGCTGCCCTAATTATATGAATAATCAAATATGTTTTCTCTTTATTATATTTCCCTGGGAAAAAAACCAGCAGGAATATTTCTGGTCTTAGTTCTATACGTTGTTGTATCATCTTTTCTGTCCATGTTCTAATTATATTTCAATAAGTTTTAGCTTCTACACATGTCCACCACATATGGTAGAAGGAACCTGGTATCTGATGACATTTCCAACATTTCATAAATCTGTCCTTAAACATTTTAGCTAATCTTTCTGAGACATGTGCCATCTGTAAAACATTTTGTACATATTTTCTTTATATGCAATTGCCATTGTCAATTTATAGTTTCTTTCCCATAGTTGCTGTCATCTATCTAATTCAATCGTATATCTAAAATTCCTTGTCCATTTTATCATTGTCTCTTTTACTTGTTCCTCCTCTAAATCCCTATGTAGTAGATAACTGTACATTTTTTAAATCCATTTTTCTTCCGTTCCTGTATTTCATCTAACTCTGTTGTCCCCAAATTAACACCATCTATTTTAACATCTTTTTCATATCTAGATTGCATTTGCATTCTCATGTACCAATCCATCTTTATTCCTTATTACTCTAATTGTTGTTTGGTTTTCAACTCCCCCGTATCTGTTAGTAAGTCTTTATATCTTATAATATTTCCCATATTAAACATATTGGGGTGTATTAGCACCTCCATAGTTGAGAGCCAATTTGGAATCTTCAAATAATACTTTCTCTTTATTTTCTCCCAGACTACGAATAAAGAATTCCTTATATGGTGTCTCTGGAAATAGCTATGTATTCTGTTTTTCCCATATCATATGAAAGCATGCCATCCCAACTGCAAGTCATGTCCCTCTAATGCAGGGGTGTTGAACTCAATTTCATTGAGGACTGCATCAGCATTGCGAGTGCCCTTGGGGGCCCAGGTGGGTGTGGCCAGGTTGGGTGTGGTCTACTGGGTGGGCATGGATGGAGTGGATGTGGCCTACTGGGTGGGCGTGGCCAGTTCTACCTCATTTGCATCAAGGGTGCCTGTGGGGGCCTAGGCAGGAGTGGGACAGATCTGAGGGTCTGTGGCAGAAGGTGGTGGGACCGGGGCAAGTGCCAAGGCATGGTGCATTTCTTCATTCCTCACAAAGGGTGAGACCTCCCCAGCATGCACCCAGGGGGCAGGGCCAACACCGCAGGGGCTGGTTTCTTGCTGTTTCTGGACAGCCTTGTGGAGCTAGGACTGAATGCGTTTCAGCATAGATGATCACCACAAAATTGTATATTGGCTCCTGGATGGCCTGGGCCAGGGCGATGGTAGTGGGGGCCATTCCCTCACTGTTTCCAGGATGGCTTCGCGAGCCACATGAAACCACTTCGCGGGTGGCATCCGGCCCCCGGGCCTTGTGTTTGACATGTCTGCTCTAATGTCAATAATCTCATATTCCTCAATACGATCCATTCTTTCATCCATGATAATGCTGCAGCCAATTAGGTAGACCAAAGCCACCTCTGAGTCTTGTATCTTGTAACATTTTTAGATTAATCCTTGCGTTTTCCCCCCCTGCCAAATATACTTCAAGATTATTTTATTAAGCCCCTCAAAATATTTCTTATCTAATCTTATTGGTATTGTTGAAAACAAAAATAATAATTGTGGTAATATATTCATTTTTATTATTGCAATCCTTCTCATTAATGATAGTTGTACATTTTTCCATTTATCCAAATCTACTTCAATTTGTCTTTCAATTTGTGGTAATTATCCTCTTTAATTGTTGTACATCTTGGTGTCAGGTGGATCCCTAAATATTTTACCTTCTTTACAATCTGTACAGTATATCTAATTTTCCTATCAGTTCTTTTTTTGTTTTTCAGTAATATCTTTCACTAATATTTTGGTTTTATCTTTATTAATCTTCAATCCTGCTACCTCACCATATTTTTCTATTTGTTCTATTAATACAGGTCCTGTCTCTAATGGTTCCTCCAAGATAAATACTAAATTGTCTGTGAATGCTTGTAGCTTATATTCTTCCCTCTTAATTTTCATCACTTTTATGTCATTATTCTGTCTTATACTTCTGTTTAATACTTCTAATGTCAAGACAAAAAATAATGGAGATAGAGGACATCCCTGTCTTATTCCCTTCATAATATTAATCTTCTCAGTCATATCTCCATTTATTATTACTTTGGCTGATTGCTTATTATAAATTGTTTTAACTACATTTATAAATTTCTCCCCAAAATCCATAATCTGTAATTGGCTTATCATGAATTGCCAGTTCACATTGTCAAATGCCTTCTGTGCGTCCAGGAACATCAATGCCATCTGTTTCTCAGGGTGTGTTTCATAGTATTCTAATGTGTTCAATACAATTCGGATATTGTCTCTAATCTGTCTTGTGGATAAAAAACCATTTTGATCTGATTGTATAAATTCTTTTAAAAACTTTTAAAGTCTTTATTGATGTAAATATTTTATAGTCCACATTCAGTAGGAAAATCAGCCTGTAGTTCTTTATTTTCTGCATTTCCATTTCTTCCTTTGGTATCAGGGTAATAAGTGCTTCGGACCACAAATCTGGTATCTTAGCTTCAAAAAGAAGTTCATTATAAAGTTCCAACATTACATTGCCTAGTGCTTCCTGCAGTGTCTTGTATAGCTCTGCTGGTAATCCATCCGGTCCTGGTATTTTACCAATTTTTTGTCTGTTAATTGCTTCTATTAATTCCATCATTGTTATTTCCCCTTCTAATAACTTTTTAAATTTCTCTGGTATTTTAGGTATCTCTGTTTCTTCCAAGAATTGTTTTATCCTATCATATGGAACTGTTTATTGCTTATGTAAGTTCTCATTATATTCCCAAATTATTTTTTTCTTTTCTTCATTCCGATGTTGTAAGATCCCCTCAGCATCTTCCAATTGTTTAATCCATCTCTTCTCTTTCTCCTTTTTAATTTTATGTGTCAACTATCTCCCTGGTTTGTTTGCATGCTCAAAAAAGGTTCGCTTAGCTGCCTTTATTTTCATCGCCACTTCTTCATTTTCTATTAAGTTCATTTTATGTTTGTTCAGCTCCATTAATTTTTTAATCTTTTTGTTTTGTATATTTTTCTGTAATTCTTTCTCAAGTGTCTTATATTCTTCCTCCAGTTTTCTCTTATTTTGTCTTTTCTGTTTGTTCTTTTTCCCCAAATGTCATAGCAAGTCCTCTCATGTATGCTTTCGCCATGTCCCAAACATTTTGAAGTGAAGTATCTTCTTTTTTGTTTTTCTTAAAAAAGAAAAGTATTTCTTTTTCCATATATTGCTGAAAATCTTTTTCATTCAATGTAGTTTGGTTTAATGTCCATCTTGTTCTCTTTTTTTGTCCTTTCCATATGATTGTAACTGGGTTGTGATCCAGCCATGTGCTTGCTTCTATGGCTATATTTTGTATAGCCATAGAAACTGGATTCGAGTGGTGCAACTCTTATCACTGAGAAGACCCTGATTTTATAGCATTGGGCTGAGCATTTTCACTCTGTGCTGAACCGCCCATCCACCATCAATAATGAGGCGACTGACAGGATACCCCAGGTAGATATCAACTGGATGCCCTACCATCAGAGGCTGAAACCTCACAGGCCATCAGTCAATGTTCCAGTGGTAAGGCACCAGGATCTGATGCAATCTCAGCGGAAATCTATAAGGCTGGTGGTGCTGTGCTTGTTGAAAAACTTACCCAGTTGTTTCGATCTTTCTGGAAACAAGGTTCCATTCCTTAGGAACTGAAAGACGCGTCCATCATGCACCTCTACAAGAGGAAAGGAAATCGACAAGTCTGCAATAATTATAGAGGAAAATCACTTCTCTCTGTTGCAGGCAAGATCTTTGCACAAGTGTTGCTAAATTGCCTGATTGACCATCTGGAACAGAGTATACTACCTGAGACACAGTGTGGTTTCCGCAAAGAGTGTGGCACAGTGGACATGATATTTGCAGCTCGACAGCTCCAGGAGAAATGTCAGGAGCAGAATCATGAACTATACACCACCTTCGTGGATCTCACCAAGGCTTTTGATACAGTTAGTCGTGAAGGATTATGGCACATTATGTCGAAGTTTGGGTGCCCTGACAGGTTTATTCTGATGGTACGACAGTTCCATGATGTCATGGCGGCTCATGTTCTGAGTAACGGTGGAGCCTCAGAGGCCTTCCCTGTTACTAATGGCATTAAGCAAGACTGCGTGCTGACACCAACCCTGTTCAGCATGATGTTCTCAGCCATGCTGTCAGCCACCTTTGAGAACAGCTCAGTGGGAGTTAATCTGAGGTACAGAACTGATGGGAAACTGTTCAACCTGCAAAGACTTCAGGCTGTCACCAAGGTAAAGGAGACTGTGCTACGAGATCTCCTCTTTGCTGATGACTGTGCCCTTAATGCAGGATCGGAGCAGGAAATGCAAGCCAGCATGGACAAATTTGCAGCCGCTTGTGACAACTTTGGCCTCTCCATCAACATGAAGAAAACTGAAGTGATGTACCAGCCAGTTTCAAAAACCCAATATCAAGAGCCTACCATCACAGTAAAGGGACAAAAGCTGCAAGCAGTGGACCAATTTACATATCTTGGTAGTACCCTCTCCCATGCAGTGACAATTGACATTGAGGTCAACTGTAGAATTGCCAAGGCAATCTGCATTTGGCAGATTGCGGACTAACGTGTGGGACCGCTGTGGAATAAGTCTTGCTACCAAGCTTAAAGTTTACCAGGCAGCAGTGCTAACTACCCTGTTGTATGCTAGTGAGACCTGGACAGTGTGCAGGAGGCACGTTAGGCAACTGAACTACGTCCACATGACTTGCCTTCGTAGAATTCTGACGATCTGGTGGCAGAATAAGATACCAGACACAGATGTCCTCTCCAGAGCAAGCCTATCATCAGTTTACACTCTGTTGATGAAAGCCCAGATGCAATGGGCAGGCCACGTTGTAAGGATGCCAGATCATCACATCCCTAAACAGCTCTTCTATGGTGAGCTGACTCAAGGAAAGCGATCGCATGGGGGACAAAAGAAGCGATACAAAGACACATTGAAAGCCTCTCTTAAGTCCCTGGATATTAACACCATCTCTTGGGAACTTCTGGCGCATGATCGACCAACATGGCGCACCTTGGTGTACTAGGGTTGCCAGACATATGAACACAGAAGGACAATCTTGGCACAAGAGAAGCGAGCACTCCACAAAGCCAGAGCTGTAAATGCTGAAGTAACAGTGTCTACATTTCTTTGTTCAGTATGTGGCAGAACATTCCGTGCTAACATCGGTCTTATTAGCCATCTACAGACACATCGTTGATGGCCCATAATCCACAAGATGTCAAGGACTTCATCGAAATCGATGGACGAACAACAACACATATTTTGTATATTTGTAAATAAATCTGTTGACATCCATATCATGTCAATTCTCGACCAGGACAGATGTCTGTTAAAGTAGAACGTATATTGTTTCTTTTCCGGATATTTTTCTCTCCAAGCATCAGACATATTTAGTTCGTCCACCATATTATAAAAGGATTTTGGGAGTGTTCTTCTTAGAGTCTTCTTTTTTTTGTATTATAATCCAGCTCAGGCTTTACAATAGCATTAAAATCTCCAATTATACATATGCTTTCATATTCAAGTTCTATTATTTTCTTATGTAATTTTAAATAAAAGTTCTCTTGGTTTTTATTTGGAGCGTAAATCGATACCAATAATGATTTTTTACAATTCATAATTACTTCCACCATTAAGATTCGTCCTTCTTTGTCTGAATATATCAATTTAGTTTGTATTGCTTTCTGAATATATAATGCCACACCTCTTTTACTCTGATCCACAAGTGAAGTATATAATTCTCCCAATTTTGGATATTCTAATAGATTTTTATGTTGTTTCCTAATATGAATTTCTTGTAAACAAATTATGTCCATTTTCAGTTTCCCCAATTTATTTAGTGTTCTTTTCTTTTTTATGGTCGAGCTTAATCCATTTATATTTATCAAGATTGTTTTTATCTCTTCTTCCATGATTATTTATTTAAAGTTTTGGCTGATCTCATCATTCTCATCTCTCTTTGCTCTTTTGCCTCTTTTGCCCTTGCTCCTTCTCCCAATGTCCTTTATTCCTATTCTTTGCTATGCTCACCCTGTTGCTTCTCTATCTCATCTCCTTGGTGTCTAATTCCTCTTTCCCCTCTCAGCCTTTCTTTTTCTTGCTATCCAAAGTGGTGATCATAAAAAAGCTCTGCTTTCTTTAATGTGTCTAATCTATGTCTCTATTCTTGCCAGTTTACCATTACTCCCTCTAAAATTTATCCCTTTTTCAATTAAGCCTTTCATCAAAAATTGATATTCCTTTCTCAAGTCTCTCACTCTTCTTGGAATCTGTTTTAATATCACTATCTCTCTTCCTTTATATTTTATTGTGACATTCCTCAGCTTCTGTAGTATATCTGCTGTTTGCTTCTAGTTGTTCACAGATCTTTTTTTGTTTTGTTTTGTTAGAGCATGCACAGTCTTATTGCACAAGGAGTAAACTCAGGAGCAAACACAGTAAACAGTGGCCTATATTAAATGGTGGTTTATCTTGCACTATCTACAATATCATACACCAGGAACAATATACATACATATGCTAATTCAGCAGGATCCAACAAACCACAGTTACAGCAGGAAACAAAAGAGAGAGGAGACATCAGCAGAGCCTTCCCTTTATACAGAGGCTCTTAAAAAGACACAGACCCTGCTGAGTCATTCCCATCATTACATCTTGAATCTTACATTACATAAGCTGGTTAGCTGTTAAATCAATACCTTGACACTCCTCCCATTTAAAGCTAAACAGCTGTTAAGCCAAATGCTTTTATATACTCTTATTTGTCTAGACATAAACAATATTGCTTTTGCATTCTTTTACACATACCAAGATATAATATTCTGATTACAAATCCTAGCTATCTAGTTATTATTGTTATTTCTAACAATCTATTCTTAACCATATTCAAACCTCTAATCCTGTGCAGGCGAACCTATTGCAGGTGTGCCACAGACAGCACACAGAGCAGTCTCTGTTGGCATGCGTGCCATTGCTGGGCTGAGCTGCTCCCTCCTCCTTTCCGTGCATGCATAGCTCTCCACGCATGCAAGTCTGGGAATAGGTGAGAAGTTATAAAAGGAGCAGCTTTTGGTGGGAGCAGCATTTGTTGCAGACAGCGAGTGAGCAAGCACGAGCTGGAGCAAACAGCAAGCGAACAAGCATGAGCTGCTAGTAGTAAGTTTCAGCAGCCGGTCACACTTGGGAGAAGGACAAGGGATGGCGAGGGCAGCAATGGCAGTGGTGAAAGGCGCAGAGGGCAGGGGGCCTACTTGCTTAAGCTACCTTGCCTCAGCCTTGTGGGGTATGGCGGCAGCAATGGCAACGGCGGCAGTGGAGGAAGTGGTGGCAGAGGCAGCGGCGGCCCAGGCAGGCTCTGGTAAGCCACGCAAGGCCAAAGAGCCAGCCAGCCAGCCAGGGAGAGCAGGGTTGGGTGGGGGGGTATCAGGATCTGGTCCCTTTTACCTTGTCCAGGGCTGGGGAGAAGTTGCCTGCTCAGCCTCATGCGCGGCGGAGGCAGCAGAGATGGCAGTGGCCTGGGCAGGCTCTGGTAAGCCAGGCATTGCTGAGAAGTCAGCCAGCCAGCGAACAAGAGCAGGGTTCGGTGGGGAAATCAGGTTCTGCCCCCTTTACCTTGTCTAGGGGCCAGGGGGAAGTTGCCTCTTTAGCCTCATGTGCGGTGGAGGCAGCAGAGATGGCGGTGGCCCAGGCAGGCTCTGGTAAGCCAGGCAGGGCTGAGAAGTCAGCCAGCCAGCCAGCAAAAGCAGGATTCAATGGGGGGATTGGGATCTGGCCCCTTTTACCTTGTCCAGGGTCCAGGGAGAAGTTGCCTACTCAGCCTCATGCGCGGCGGAGGCGATGGCCCAGGCAAGCTCTGGTAAGCCAGGCAGAGCTGAGGAGTCAGCCAGCCAGCGAGCGAGAGCAGGGTTCAGTGGGGGGATCGGGATCTGGCCCCTTTTTTCTCATCCAGGAGCTGGGGAGAAGTTGTCTGCTCAGCCTCGTGCACAGCAGAGGTGGCAAAGGCGACGGCAGTCTGGGCAGGCTCTGGTAACCAGGCAGGGCCGAGGAGTCAGCCAGACAGCCAGTAAGAGCAGGGTTGGATGGGGGGATCAGGATCTGGCACCTTTTACTTCATCCAAGGGCTGGGGAGAAGTTGTCTGCTCGGCCTTGTGCCCAGCGTAGGCAGCGGCAGCCTGGCCAGGCTCTGATTAAACCAGGCAGGGCAGAGCAGGGTTGAGCGCTTCCCTGCCTGCATCTGGGATGCCGTCTGTTACCATTGTAATTACAGAGACACCTCCCCATCCACCCTAGGATTGAGAGAAAGAAGGATGGAGGAGGATGAACATGTAATTAAAAGGAATAGAAAGGAACAGACCAACCGTGCACAGTCATCCCAATTAGGCCCGATGACGAGATCAAGGAGTCGTGCGCAGGCTCTGTTGCACCTATAAAAGTGACTTTCCCACTCCCTGGCGCACTAGCCCTGAGGATGCCAGCAGGTGACGGCGAAAGCTAGGCACTTTTTACATTTCTATTAAATTTTATATTTTTATTACCCTGGTGATCATTTTATTTCTCACTATGAATATTCCCAGGGTTCATGTTTTTAAATTTCTTAAACGTATATATATATATATATATATATATATATATATATATATATATATATATATATATATATATATATGTCTTTATATATATATGTCTTTATATATATATGTCTTTAATAATTTTGAATATAGGAATCCCAGGTATGGACATTTAAAGTCAATCAGATAAAAATAAAGAGCTCTGGGATGTAAGATAAAAGGCTTTTTTTTATTAACTGCTGAGCTTTCGTTAACAACCTGTTAACATCATCAGAGCAAAGGGCTAAATGAGAAGGGGGAGCATGTGCATAAATTTACATAACAGTTAAAAAACAGTTGAAGTGAGGCATGTGCACACATTGTGCCCAAGAAGCTCCTAAAGGCATAGAGCAGTCAGTCTCAAGACCATTTTAAAAGTCGCGCTTGTCAGCTGTTTGGCGCGTAGATCCAGCATGCCTTTTAGCCAGCCTCTTGGATTGTATAGTTTGTTTGGTGTAGGTTGTTGTGTGTGTGTGTTTTGTTGGGTATGGTTATTTGGAATGTTTGTGTGTGTTCGTTTGTTATGCTTATTAGTTGTGGGTGGTTTTGTGGTGTTTGGGAATTGGGCTGTAATATTTTGTTCCATTGAATGTGATAAGTCATATTTCATTGTAGGGGGGAGTTTTGGTCTTGGTCTTAATATTCTGTTGTTACTTAGGTGTTGTGTGTGTATGTTTTGTTGTGTGTGAGTATCTTGTGAGGTTGCAGGATTTATGTTTTGGATGTTTGTGTCCTGGATGTTGTGGTCAGGGGGGTTGTTGTTTCTGTGTGTGAGAATATCAGAACATGGTGTGTTGGTTGTGTGAGTTGTCATGGTTGTGTTAGAATTATATTCTTTAGTTAGGTTTGATGAAAAGGATTGTGTTGTAGAAAGGATATCTATTGTGTTGGTTTGGGGTTTGATAAGTGGCTGGGGTGGTGTTTTTGTGTTATTATTGGTTGGGTTGAAGTGTTTAGGTACTTTATGTTTTTGTAAATGTCTTTTTAGGGTTTGGTAAGGAGGTAGTAGGTCTATGTGTCTATTAATAGAATGACAGTCTGAAAACCAAGCTTCTTTTAAAAGACGGCCTCCTTTGGTGGAATCATGAGCAATGACTTCTGCTCCTTTAAAGTTGAAAGTGTGGCCATGCTCAGCTATATGGGTCCAGACTTGGGAGCGCTGTTCTTGTCTTCTTACTGCCAAAACATGCTCATGTATTCTGGTCTTAAGTCTTTTTGATGTTTCTCCAATGTAGTTACATTGGCATGTGTTGCAGTTGATCTTGTATATGATGGAGGACAAATCACTGATTGGTAATGGTTCTTTGGGTTGCATCAACTGGGAACGTAACGTTTGGTTGGGTTTATGTGCTATGTTGATATTGTATGGGGCAAGGATCCTGGCGGTTGCTTCTGAGACTCCATGATGTATGGGAGTGTTGCCCAAGTTGTATTTGTTGGAGCATTGTAGTTTGAGTGTGGTGTTTTATCTTTGCAGCAACGTTTGATGAAGCTTGGTGGGTAATTATTTTGTTTGCATATGCTGAGAAGGTATGCTTTCTCTTTAGATTTTGCTGTTTCTGTGCTGCAGTGGGTCTTGATTCTTTTGAATAAAGTTCTTAAACAGCTGATTTTATGCGATATAGGGTGATTGCTTTGGTAGTGGAGAATTCTATCAGTGTGAGTGGTTTTGCGATAGACGGTGGTTGATAGGTTGCCATCTGGAAGGCAACCAGATGAGAGTGCTCCCCCATAGAATGAGGGATGACAATTGGGGAGCAAGTAAAGATCAGAAGAAGGAGGAAGGTAGGAGACACGGAGGTGTGAAGAGGGAACAACTTAGAGATATGAATGACCAAAAAAGGGGAGGAAAGAACCTCCCTAATTCAAGGCAGTGGGAGGTAGAGGGGAATAATGACACACCCACAAGCAGTAAAAGCAAGAAAAGAGGAGTCATCAGTATGGAAGCCGTAATTAAAAAGCAGTTAAATCAATTAGGACCTATGACAAGATCTAGGAGCCGTGTGCAAATGACGGCTCACCTATAAAGGCACTCTCCCACAGACCAGCATTAACCCTGATGATGTCAGAAGTATCTGACGAAAACTTGGTGATCGGTGATGGTATTAAACTTTTATAGTTTATTATATTCCTGGTGTTCACGCTTTATTGGTAATTGATTATGGATTCACCCAGGAATCATATTTTTATTTTCACTATTCTTATTAATATATATTTGGAACAAGAGAAACAATTTGTTTTTGGAAGAGCTAGCCTGCTGATATTCATTAAATTGCCTCCCTTCTTCTCTGGTACCCCACAGTTCTAATAACAATTTTATCTTCCATTCTATCAGCTGTGCTTCCTTGTCATCCAGTATGTTCTGAAACCTTGGTTTATAAAATGTCTTTTCCGTTTCCAATATTATATCTTCTGAGTTTTCATTTATCTGAGTCTGGTCAGTTGTTTCCTCCTTTGGATAATTAATGTTTGTGTCAGCATCCTCTAGTTTTCCTTCTAATTTCTAGATTGCTGTTCCTTTTCTGTAGTTGTCTTCTGATTTTGCAGATTTGAATTAGAAAATTTCTGGTTGGGATCTCGCGGTGATGCAGATGCAGAAAGACGGGGCTCCATCTTTCGCATCTGGTTTCACCCAGCTGGGAGACCCTGGAGAAGGTCAAAAGTTGCCCCGTAAAGTCGGCAAGCAAGGAGGAGACTCTAATTGATTGCCGGGGGTGGGTGGGTGGCAGCTCCCCGATTTGAGCCAAGGAAGCCCTTCAAACCGGCAGAGGAAAGACTGGCTGCATTTGTGTAAACATTTTTCTCATGTTTCTGCAAACAATAACCACATCACTATAAAGCTTCTTTTCATTGATTATCTTGATTGCCTCATCATAAATCCTGTTTACATTCTTATTTAAATTTGTTTTTCCCATAATATTCAAAGCATTCTTACTGGTTAAGATTTTCTCAAAATTAGTTACACTTAGTTTTTAAGTTTTTTCTCATACAAGCCATCACATTTTTACATTTCTCATATCTTAAAGAAAAATGAGAGAGAGAGAGAGAGAGAGAGAGAGGGAGGGAGAGAGAGGGAGAGAGAGAAGGGAAACATTTTTTATGTAAACCATCCCAACATTTTTATATTTCTCATGTCAAAAAACCAAACACAAAAAAAGAAAGAAAGAAGGCATACTATATTACTTGAGGGGTTCATCCCTCTTAAATTAATCTTCATTTATATTCAAAATCTTTCTATTTCTTTAACCATATTCAAACAAATGTTTAATTTTTAAATACTTCCTCTGGTAATTCCCATCATCTAATTTCTTAATTCTCACTTTAGCCTCTTTTTTTGCCCAACATCTTCCCTGTTCAATATGCTTCAATGAATCAAAGAATCTTCCCATAATCTTATAAATGTTGTTGCAGGTACAAAGGCAAAACAGGTAAGATGTTTTTATAGGAAGGTTTTGCCCCTTCATATTCTTTGAAAATCTTTTCCTTTTTTTCTTTCTGGATTTTATATATTATTTTTTGTCTCTCAAGTTCTTGTAATTCTTCTGGCAAAATTCATTTTTTTGTCCTCAAACTTATTTTGTAATCTTAAAGTGTAGTTTGTCTTATCTATGTCCAGAGTTTCCGGTATTTTTTTTCCATCTGGTTAAGTCATACTTCCTTGTATTGTTAAATTCCATCTTGAAATCTTTCTCCTCTGTCTTGTATTCAGATGTCTGTTTTTTAAGCTCACTCTCTATTTTTATTTTCTGAGAATTTTTATGTTGTAAAGTTAAATTGGAGATATGTTCATTTATATTTTCAAGGTTTTGTTTAATTTCCTCATGGTTTGAGATAATGGTTGTTTGGATTAGTTGCAGCATAGCATAGATCTCCTTCTGGAAAATATTTGTTTTTTCTTGGTATATTCTTTCTGCAGATCTCTGGTTTTCCATGATAGTCAAAAATCAGAGTTTTCCTTTCTCTGCAGATGGCTTTAGAGCAATGGTTCTCAATCTTCCTAATGCCGTGACCCTTTAATACAATTCCTCATGTTGTGGTGACCACCAACCATAAAATTATTTTCATTGTTACTGTTACGAATAGTAATGTAAATATCTGATATGCAGTGTATATTTTCATTGTTACGAATTGAACATAATTAAAGCATAGTGATTAATCACAAAAACAATATAGCAATGCTTACTCTTCCTTGCTCAAAAATGTTGAGAGGGAGGGAAGGGGAAAGAAAGAAGGAAGACTGAAGCGGAAAGGAAGAAGATGGGGAAGGAGATTGAAGGGGAAAGGAAGGAAGGAAGGAAGGAAGGAAGGAAGGAAGGAAGGAAGGAAGGAAGGAGAAAAAGATTAAAGTGGAAGGGATGGAGATGGAGATGGAAGGAAGGAAGGAAGGAAGGAAGGAAGGAAGATTGAAGGGGAAAGGAAGAAGATGGAGAAGGAAGGAGATGGAAGGAAGGAAGGAAGGAAGAAAGGAAGGAAGGAAGGAAGATTGAAGGGGAAAGGAAGGAGATGGAGAAAGAAGGAGATTGAGGGAGAAAGGAAGGAAGGAAGGAAGGAAGGAAGGAAGGAAGGAAGGAAGGAAGGAAGGAAGGAGAGATTGAAGGGGAAGGGAAGGAGATGGATGGAAGGAAGGAAGGAAGGAATGATCTTTGCAGAGTCATGTTTTTCCAGATGGTGATGAACTGCCAGTTCCAGCATTCCCCACTCTTCCACAGTGCTTTTTAGGGCTGCTGGGGATGGTAGTCCAGTAAGGTCTGGAGACACACAGAGATGCCCTCTGACAGCGAAGGAGGCGGGCTGGGCAGCGCGGGGGAGGCTCTGGTGCGGTGCGGAGGGTGGCTGGGGCGGAGCGCCACCGGGCAACCAGGAGGCATGGGGACCGGCTCGGTGCCGCAGCTCAGCTCAGTCAGTCAGCAGCAGCATGTTGCTAGAGCAGGGTGGAAAGAGAGGGGGGGTGGCAAGTAATGAAAGCAGTATCCACACATTCAGGGTGCAAACGCCTTGGATGGTTTGGCTCCCCCCCCTTTATTTATTGATTTGCCACAAGCTCGTGCAAGCAAGCCCCGAGGACTTCTGAACGAGCAGTCGTTTTAAAAAAAAACCTTTAAGCAACGTGGCAGAAAGGGGAACTCGCTCACGGCTCTTTTTTTCCCCTTTCTCAGCAACTGGGAAGGCAGCAGCCAGAGATGCCGCTGCACAAAGGGAGGCGGAGAGAGGGGCAAGGGGAAAAACCTCACTCAACTTTTGCCCTTATCAGACCCGGTTCCCTTCTGGTCGACCCCCACCCACCCACCCGCCCCCTCATCTCCTGCTACAGATCGACGCTATCCCTCGGGAGTATTTTGCTAGGCTTTTTTGTTTTTACCTTGGCCCTGCTGCGCTTCTCCCAGACAGAAGCCAGGCACGAGGACCTGAAAGAGGCCGAGCAGGAGGTTCATAGCTGTGGCGATGCACAGTAGCTGCTCTGCGATGGATAGCGCAGCCCTGCTATGGTGCTGAGGCGGCTGCTTTCCTGTCTGCCCGAGCTGGATGGCAGAGCTAGCCTTGAGCAGACATTCTCACTAGTGTCTCGGTTTCTAAGACTATTGGAAATATGTGTTTTCCGATGGTCTTAGGCAACCCCTGTGAAAGCCTCATTCGACCCTCAAAAGGGTCACGACCCACAGGTTGAGAACTGCTGCTTTAGAGTCACAGTTGAGTTAGTGTCTATAATCCACAAAGATCAATTTTTTTTAGAGTTTATAATTCTCACTTTGTAGAAAGCCCAAGATGTTTTCTTTTTTCTTTTTGCCACAGTTCTTCTCTGTTATTAAGACATTGAAGGTCACCAGAATTAAATTTATCTTTTCCTGGGCCTTGCCAGTCCCTGTAATAGAGCAGCTGTTGTTGTATATTTTCATACACCATTAGATATCAGCACCAGTTCTTTCAGTAATAGACAATTATTTACTTATATTTTCATATAAAAAGAAAATCTTAACAGATTTCACTGATTTCAAACTTGTCCAAATTAAGCCTTATATTCTTTTCATTTCAATATATTTCTGTTTCCCCTGCAAGGTTTAATTCACTGCTTCCATCTGCAGGGTGTGGGGCAAAGGTTTCCCTCCTTCTCACTTTCAGAAGCTTTTTGCTTCTTGGGGTTTTTCTTTCCCCTCCCCCAAGGAAATCAATTTCCAAGTAGACGAGAGAAAATAATTGTTCTTACCCAGTTCCAAACACATTGTTTACTATCAGCTTAAAGTAGTACTTTTGGACTTTGGTTGCTTGTAGTTTGGACTAGACTCTGAAGTTAAGCTAGCTTCTTCTCCTGCTGGTTTTTGGAGGGCTTTCCCCAAACTGATCGGATCGACTGCCATCTCTCTGCAGTCAGCAGGACTTCCCCCCTTCTATGTTGTCTCTACAGGGCAACTTCAGGCCCATTTAGGGTCCTCTGGCAGGCAGAAATCAGCTGTAGGGTACGGAGCCCCACAATCCCTTGGCTGCTGCACTACTACACAAAACTGGAAGTTCCTGGAATAAGTCTTAAAGAAGATTCAGAAACAGATTTCAATAGACTACAATGGGACACAGGATGGACTTTCCCCAAAAGCTGTGGAAGTTTTAACTCCATGGTAATGGGATTTATGATTTTGGTGATAGGAAAAGGATCCAGAAACTTTAGCCCCAATTTTTTGCTAGGTAACCTCAATTTCAAATACTTAGCTGAAAGATAAACCTTTTCCCTGACATAAAATGGCCTTTTTTTCAAAACAATTTTTATTAGTTTTTCATTTTACACCAACACAGCTTAAGAACCCACGTGGAAACGTGGCGATCCATTTTTTTAAAAAACAAGCAATAACAAAGTACATATATACCCAGTTTTTCTTTAAAATTTCACTCTCTATCTATATAGTATGATTATACTATAATCAAATTAATACATTTTCAAATGAATTCATTCATTGCTATATTTAACCATCAACTACATTAATAAAAATTTTAATCTATAAAAACCTATATTTCTTCACACATTTAAGCTTAAGCTTAATGAACTCCATTTATTTGATCAGATTTTTTAATCAAATCAGTATCTTTCTAAAATCAATTCATTCACTAATATAACATTTCATCCAATTTATATAATTAAAAATAAACTAACATTCTCTGTCTATTTATATTGTTATAGGCTCATTAAAACATTTCTAAAACAAATTTTCATTAAATATATCACTCTATATAAATTTCATTAATCAATAAAAATTTACAAACTCATTCTCCATCCCAAAGATCCTGTATCATGCTTTCTTAATTTTGCAAATATTTAATCTTAAACTAACATATTCATTTACTATTCAGGTGCCCCAAGTGTTTTTTTAAAGCATTATTAACTCCAAAACTAAATTCTTCTCTTTCTCACCAATCTTCTATTGTTTTTCACTGTGTCTCCAAATCTCCAATAATTAATTCCATCATTTCCCATATTTCAGTTCTTTTCTCATTATACCATCTCTAATATTAAAAGCATATAAAACCCTTTTAACAAAGTCCAAGTCCAAATCAATCCAGATCACTATAAGGCCTTTACCACATTACTATAATCAGATTTAATATTTGTATCTTATTCTGAGTTTCTTTCTAGTCCAAACAGGTTTCCATAATTGGGCCTCCACCTGCCATACTTTACACTCCAAAAAGAAAGCTCCCCTTGTGCATTTTGTTAAATTAGTATAAAAGTTATAGTTAATCTGAATGACTCGTAGCAGAACATCATTTCCCCTTTCTTTTAACATTGAATAAATTTCACTTAAAATCCTTTCTTTTATATCGTCCTCTTTGGTCACATGTTTCTCTTCTTTCCATGTTTTTTTCTCTATCTCAAATTCAAGTGGCGTCTGCAAGCCAACTTGTCTTTCTGAAACAAAATCATCCAATTCCTTATCAAAAGTCCTTTGTTCATTGATATCAAGTCTTTTTTCCAAAATCAATTGATTATCCAACTGTAGATTTACTTCTTCCACCTCGGTAAGCAGGGCACAAGCCTCTTGTATATAAACTGATGTTTCATTTAGTCCTTGTTTTTTGCTTTGTCGAAACAAAGAAATCTCCTTTGAGCAAGCAATTATCTTCTCCGGATTTTCCAAAATTTTGTCCAAAATATATTTCCTCCATCTTTATTATCTTTCAAATCCTTATCTTTTTAAAGACTATATTTAAAAGATGATCACAATATCCATCTCTTCCCAATTTCCTCACCTTTTTTCTTTATACAAAATGGAAGCCTTCCCAATGAAGAAAAGATAGCAAGTATAATGAATAAATTTGTCAAAGAATGTCCCTCAAATGTTCAATCCTTCCAGACACCATAAAGGTAAAAGCAAACAATATTCTCCAAATATTATAAAAAACTTTATTGAGGCTCCCAATATCCCAAAATAAAATCAACCATTAAAACAAAAATAAATTTAATCCTTTGTGCTTCTCTTCCCCCATTGAAAAAGCCGCTTCACCAGAAAAGAGAATAATTCCAAGAGAAAAAAAAACTTTTCACAGGCATAGAAAAAATAGAAGTAAAAGGAAAGTCTCACTGAGTTCTCCACGGTGGGTCCATTTGCTTAGCTGATCTTGTGGCTTGTGGTTGGCGCAACTAAATGATCGGCCATTTTACTGGCCGATCTTTATCCTGTCAGCCCAAAGGAGATATTCAGTGCACAGAGGCCACCGCCACTCCTCTGCAACTATCCAAGAAGCCTCCTCAACAATAGACGCTCCTCCAGAGCATCTTTTTGACACTCTAAGGGGTCTACCGGCAGGGGAAACTTGATCAGCAAAGGGACAACTCCCTTCGCCTGACCGCACCACCACGAACTGGAACTGGAAGCCAACATAAAATGGTCTTTGAAGGGAGCGTTTCTTATCAACCTGCTCCTTGTAAACCTTAGTGGCTTGGGTTAAGGCTTGTTTTTACATTTGCCCAAACACTTTGAAAGGAGGTTACCCACTGATCCAAAGTTTGGGAGGCAGATGGCTCCTGGGGCATAGGCACAAACTCCCTCCCAGTAACTATCTTAAATGATGTAAGACCAGTGCTACTGTGCACAGTATTGTTATAGGCTCTTCAGCGAAAGGTAGAAGATCGGCCCAATTAGTCTGCTGGTGGAGGTACTGCTCCACTATTGAGTTCACACATTCAGCCATCCCATTAGTATTTGCATGAAAAGCCAATGAGAGTCCCTGAGTAGACCCAATAACAAACTCCCTCCAGAACTTTGCAGTGAATTAAACCCCTCTGCCTGAAATAATCCACTTAGGAGCTCCACGGAGCGAATAGATGTGCTTCAAAAACATCTTGGTCAGTTTCTGAGCAGAGGGAAGCCCTAAACAAGCAATGAAATGAGTTTGTTTGGAAAATAGCTCAACCACAGTCCATATTACAGTATTTCCCTTGCTCTTGGGCAGGTCCACTATAAAATCCATAACTATTTCTTCCCAAGCCTGGGAAGGGTCAGCTACCTTGTGCAGGAGCCCTGGAGGCTTTCTAGGATGTTTTTCATAGCAGTGCAGGTAGCATAGCTTTTCACATAACCCTCAATATCTTTTTTCATGTCTGACCACCAGCCTGCCTTCATACCAAATGTAATGTTTTCAGGAACCCAAATTGACCAGCCTGCTTTGCATCATGACTGCGTTGAAGGGTTTCAATCCTGAGGGCACTTGGGAGATATAGCTTAGAACCTTCCAGGTTAGCCCTCCCCAAAGGGTTAATAGAGATTTATTGTCCTTGAACCAGGTGTCAGTTTCTTTAACTCTTTTCAGTAAATGGTCATCAGGACTCGTGGACTGGTTTCGCATTTGAGCTCCAGTGGTTATTTCAGAGGCAGATTGCGGTAGAAGAATGTTAGAATTAATTATTTCCTCTCAGTGACATTTGAACTGAGGCATCCTAGACAAAGTGTCAGCCAAAATATTCTTACCCCCTGGAAGATACTTTAAGGTGAAATTGAAACCGTTGAATTATTGAGCCCACTGGACTTGTTTTGGGGATAATTTACGGGGGGGTTCAGAGCTTCCAAATTTTTGTGATCAATCCACACTTCAAAAGGTATCTCCCCCCTTCCAAGAAATGGCGTCACATTAGTAATGCCCATTGTACCTCAAACGCCTCTTCCTCCCAAACAGCCCATCTTCTCTCTGTGTTGGTCAGCTTTCAGAAAGTGTAAGCACAGGGTTGCAATTCCCCCGTGATATTTTTGTAAGAGGATAGCACCCACAGCCATGTCACTTGCATTAGTTTGAATTGATGAATTGCTTTTCAAGGTCAGGGTGCTTGAGAATGGGTTCCACTGCAAAGAGTCTTTTTAATTTCTCAAATGCAGCTTGGCATTCTAGAGACCATGGCAATGGCTGACAAGGTCAGGTTATTTCCCCCCTTTCCCTGTTTTCAGTAAGTTGGTTATCGGCATGGCTATTTTTGCAAAAGAGGGGATAAATTGGCAGTAAAAGTTAGTAAAGCCCAGAAAGCTTTGAAGCTGTTTACGGGTGCAAGGGGTTTGCCATTCCAATATAGCTTTTACTTTTTCAGGATCCATTTCTATTCCCTCATTTGAAATTTGATACCCTAGATCAGTGAGGGTGAACCTTTTAGAGACTGAGTGCCCAAACTGCAACCCAAAACCCACTTATTTATCGCAAAGTGCCAGGGCAGCATCAGCATTGTGGTGCCCTCAGCGGGGTTGGGGGGCATGGCCCACTGGGTAGGCATGGCTGTGGTGGTCATGGCAGATGGGATGGGTATGGCTGGGGTGGGTATGGCCACCTCGATGTTGCTTGTGGGGTGATGCCTGTGGTGGCTGGGTAGGGTTGGGGTAGATCCAAGGGGTCTCTGGCAGGTGGGGCAGTGGGCAGGAGGTTCAGCCTGTGGGGTGAGGCAAGGGGCAGAGTGGGGGTACCATTGCCACGGGGCAAAGCAAGGCGAGGCAGAGGCTGGGGCAGCTCCTGTCTGACATCACCCCTCATACAGAGGCCAGTGAGTGCATGGGGGCTGGCAGTGTCCATCAGTAGCCACAGCCTGCTGGCCCCTCGGCTGACACACTCTGGGGCTCCACAGCCCGCTGCCAATACCCGGCCAGCAGCAGGCAGAGTACAGGAGGAGGGAGGCACATGATGTAGTCCGCCGGATGTGTCTATTCTGTTCCATCTGTTTTTGCTTGTGTTTGAAGAGCAGGTTGCTGCTGGTCATCTCCTCGGCCCTCTTGCAGATCTTGTCCTTGTCCTGCACATGAAGCCTGTTCCCCTCGTGCACCTGACACCTTGGGATGCCATTACCAGCAGCTCGCACAGGTCCATTAGACTGCTGCCGCTGCCCAGAGTACCTGGCCCGCCCAACACAAAGGAGGTGAAACGGCTGGCTAGCAAGCTCAAGTAGAAGTGGTACAGAGCATACCCAGGCCCAGAAAGCCAAAGGCCACCCCGAGTGGGGAAAGCCGTATTCCCATCGGCACCATGCTCCCCTGTCCCAGCTAGGATTGCGTGCCTCCCACCCATCTCTGCTGGGCCTGGGCGGCCATGATGGGGATCCAGCTTTCCCTGCTTGGGTTGGCCTTTGCTTGTTGGCCCTGGGCATGCTCTACCACCTCTATGCAGGGCTTCCTAGCTGACTTCTTCATCTCCTTCATGCTGGGCGAGCCTGCAGCTCTGGGCAGCAGCCTAATGGACCTGCATGAGCAGCTGGTGGCCACAGTAGGTACCGAGGTACGTGAGGGGAATGCGCTTCACTTTTGGGCCAAGGGCAAGACCCTTGAGGGGGCTGAGGAGATGACTAGTGGTGACCAGCTCTCCAACCAAAAAGAGATGGGATGGAGTAGGCATGTCTGGTGGTCCACATCACATGCTCCCCTGACTTTATGTGCTGCAAGTGCCAGATGTTGTTGGTCCCCGTGCACTCACCACCTCCTGTGCGTGTGCCTTAGGGGCTGCAGGGTGGGGCCCCGGCAGTGGGTGCCAGTCCCTCACTATCTCCAGGGCATCCCTGGGGAGCTAATACCACTTGCTTGCTCACTTCTTGCCCCGTCACTTCCAAACACCACATGCTCGCTACTCTGGCAAACTCTGCTGGGGCGACAGCACCCGTGCTCACAGAGAGGGCTTTGTATACCACCTCTGGCACGCATGCCATAGATTCGCCACCACTATCCTAGATAGTCAAGGCATGTCTGGTGAAACTCACATTTAGATAGCTTTGTATATAGTTTAGCCCTCAGTAATTTTTTCAGCACTTCATGGACCAATTTAATGTGCTCTCCCATAGTCTAAATGAGAATGTCATTAAGATAAACTAAAATCCCTTTGTACAAATAATCATGGAGCACTTGGTTGATTAACTGCATAAATACAGCAGGGGCTCCTTGTAGTCCAAAAGACATCACTTTGAATTTAAGCTTCCCACGGGGCAATTGAAGGTGGTTTTCTATCCGTCCCCCTCCTTAATCTGGAATCGGTAATAAGCCTCTCTTAAATCCAACCGGGAAAGTCCGATGCTGTAAAGATTTTTTCTCCATAGGAACCTGGAATGTAAGATCCATGAATCAAGGCAAGCTAGACGTAGTCAAAAAAGAGATGACAAGACTGAACATCGACATCTTAGGAATCAGCGAACTAAAATGGATAGGAATGGGTGAATTTAACTCAGATGACCATCAGGTATACTACTGTGGGCAAGAATCCCTCAGAAGAAATGGAGTAGCCTTCATAGTCAATAAAAGAATAGGAAAAGCAATACTGGGATACAATCCCCAAAATGACAGAATGATCTCAATTCGAATCCAAGGCAAACCATTCAATATCACAGTAGTCCAAATCTATGCCCCAACCACTGGTGCTGAAGAGGATGAAATTGACCGGTTCTATGAAGCCCTACAGCACCTTATAGAATTAACACCAAAAAATGATGTCCTTATCATCATGGGGGATTGGAATGCTAAGGTAGGAAGCCAAAAGATAACCGGAATAACAGGCAAGTTTGGCCTTGGAGTACAAAATGAAGCAGGGCACAGGCTAATAGAATTTTGTCAAGAGAATACGATGGTCATAACAAACACTCTTTTCCAACAACCCAAGAGACGGCTCTACACATGGACATCACCAGACGGTCAACATAGAAATCAGATTGACTATGTGCTCTGCAGCCAAAGATGGAGAAGCTGTATACAGTCAGTAAAAACAAGACCAGGAGCTGACTGTGGCTCAGATCATGAGCTTCTCGTTGCAAAATTTAGGCTTAAATTGAAAAAAGTAGGGAAAAGCACTAGGCCACTCAGGTATGAACTAAATCATATTCCTGATGAATATACAGTAGAGGTGACAAATAGATTTAAGGAATTAGATCTGATAGACAGAGTGCCTGAAGAACTATGGATGGAAGTTTGCAACATTGTACAAGAGGTAGCAACTAAAACCATCCCAAAGAAAAAGAAATGCAAGAAAGCAAAATGGCTGTCTGAGGAAGCTTTGCAAATAGCTGAGGAAAGAAGGGAAGCGAAAGGCAAAGGAGAAAGAGAAAGATACACCCAATTGAATACAGAATTCCAGAGAATAGCTAGAAGAGATAAGAATACCTTCTTAAATGAACAGTGCAAAGAAATAGAAGAAAACAACAGAATAGGGAGGACCAGAGATCTCTTCAAGAAAATTGGAGATATGAAGGGAACGTTTCATGCAAAGATGGGCATGATAAAGGACCAAAATGGCAGAGACCTAACAGAGGCAGAAGAGATTAAGAAGAGATGGCAAAACTACACAGAAGAACTATACAAGAATGAGCTTAACATCCCAGATAACCACAATGAGATGGTCACTGACCTCGAACCAGACATCCTAGAATGTGAAGTGAAATGGGCCTTAGAAAATCTGAGCAACAACAAAGCTAGTGGAGGTGACAGTATTCCAGCTGAGCTATTCAAAATCTTAAAAGACGATGCAGTAAAAGTGCTACACTCAATTTGCCAGCAAATTTGGAAAACTCAACAGTGGCCACAGGATTGGAAAAGGTCAGTTTACATTCCAATTCCAAAGAAAGGCAATGCCAAAGAATGTTCAAACTATCGCACCATTGCACTCATTTCACATGCTAGTAAAGTTATGCTTAAAATCCTACAAGCTAGACTCCAGCAGTATGTGATCGAGAACTACCAGAAGTACAGGCAGGATTTCGAAGAGGCAGAGGAACTAGAGATCAAATTGCCAACATACGCTGGATCATGGAGAAAGCTAGGGAGTTCCAGAAAAACATCTACTTCTGTTTCATTGACTATGCAAAAGCCTTTGATTGCTTCATTTGACTATGCAAAAGCCTTTGATCACAACAAATTGTGGCAAGTTCTCAAAGAGATGGGAATACCAGACCATCTCATTTGTCTCCTGAGAAACCTATATGCGGGTCAAGAAGCAACAGTGAGAACCGAACACGGAACCACTGATTGGTTCAAAATTGGAAAAGGAGTCCGGCAAGGCTGTATACTGTCGCCCTGCCTATTTAACTTATATGCAGAGCACATCATGAGAAAGGCAGGGCTAGATGAATCAAAAGTTGGAATTAAGATTGCCGGGAGAAATATCAACAACCTAAGATATGCAGATGATACCACTCTAATGGCAGAAAGTGAAGAGGAACTAAAGAGCCTCTTGATGCGGGTGAAGAAGGAGAGTGCAAAAGTTGGCTTGAAACTCAACATTAAGAAAACCAAAATCATGGCATCCGGCCCTCTCAATTCCTGGCAAATAGATGGGGAAGAAATGGAGGTAGTGACAGATTTTATTTTTCTGGGCTCAAAGATCACCTCAGATGGGGACTGCAGCCAAGAAATTAAAAGACGCTTGCTCCTGGGGAGGAAAGCTATGGCAAATCTAGACAGCATTCTAAAAAGCAGAGACATCACCCTGCCAACAAAAGTGCGTATAGTCCAGGCCATGGTTTTCCCAGTTGCAATGTATGGCTGTGAAAGTTGGACCATAAGAAAGGCTGAGCACCAAAGAATTGAGGCCTTTGAACTATGGTGCTGGAGAAGACTCCTGCGAGTCCCTTGGACTGCAAGGCGTTCAAACCGGTCAGTCCTAGAAGAGATCCACCCCGACTGCTCTTTAGAAGGCCAGATCCTGAAGTTGAAACTCAAATACTTTGGCCACCTAATGAGAAGGAAGGATTCACTGGAGAAGGGCCTAATGCTGGGAAAGATTGAGGGCAATAGAAGAAGGGGATGACAGAGAATGAGATGGCTGGATGGAGTCACTGAAGCAGTAGGTGTGAATTTAAATGGACTCCAGAAGATGGTAGAGGACAGGAAGACCTGGAGGAAGATTGTCCATGGGGTCGCGACGGGTCAGACACGACTTCGCAATTAACAACAAAATCCAACTTTGTAAAAACTTTTCCTTTTACCAGGTGGGCCAACATGTCCTTCATTAAGGGAAGGGGGTACATGTTCTCTATACTGACAGTGTTTAACCCTTTAAAATCCATGCATAATCTCAGTGACCCATTTTTCTTTTCTTTGAACAATACAGGAGCTGCTACATGTGACTTTGCTAAACACCTTGGCTAACTCACGGTATTCAGTTGGGACAAGCTGGATTCCTGGCAGCTTTTCTACAACAGTCTTTAGTGTCTCAAGGTTCTCCTCCTCAGCCTCATTTATAAAGGGCCATACCTCATTAAGGTATGGCCCTTTAAATCACTGGTGGTGGCAGGTGGGAAGGGGCCAGTCCCCAATCTTAAAGTCCTCACTACATTCTTCTACCAGATGTTTGGGCACCATTTGTTGAGCCAAACCAGACCCAAAATCACAGCCTCAGTCATTTTTGGGACCACTACAAAATGGATGATTTCCCAGTGCTGACCCATTTCCAATTGCACTGGTTTTGTCAGGTATGTGGCAGGTGCAACTTCCATAAGGGACCCGCCAGCTTATTCAAATCTCATGGCTAGGGGTTTGAATGGCCTTGCTTGAATCCCCAGCTTGAATACTGTGGGCAGATTAATTAGGCACCTGGTGCAACTTGAGTGTATTAAAACATTTAAGTCCATTTGGGCCCCTGTTTTGGGTACTATTATCTTGGCAGAAATGGCAAAAGGTTGGAAGGGCTGACTTATCATCACTTCCTCCTCCTCATTTTCCCCATTACTGTTGTAGGGCACTGGCATCTGCTGTGGCTAGGACTGGGCTTTCATCTTGAGCTCAGTTTGACTTCTCTCTTTCTCCTCTGGGGGCTTTTTGTGGCTTTGTGGTGCCAACCAGCACACTTCTGGGACCCATTGACTGTATCAGTAGCACTTGATAGGAGCCCTGGTTGGTGCTTGAGGGACACTGGTGGTTGTAGTGGCTTGGGAACATCGACCCAAAAGGCATTTCTCTTGGACATGCCGTGGCCTGGGTTTGGCTATGCTTGGCTTTCTGGGGCAGTCCAATTTGATGTCCAGCATCACTGTCATGTTGTACCACTCCTGCACTTGGTTGGAAATGCCCCAATAGATGTAGGCTTGGAGCAAGTTGCAGTCTAGCCCCTGCTTGAAGTAGATGATCAACGATCATTCTGGCTACTGTCCCAGTCGACCAGCAACTCTTCTGAATACTTGAATGTATTCCTTAGCGGGGTGGTCTCTTTGCTTCAAATGATGGATTTCCTTCTCAGCCAGCAGGGTCTGGGATTCATCTTCAAAATGGCCTCTCAGTTGCTCCATGAATAGGTTAGCATCCTGCAGTTCAGGAGCCCCTTCATCATGGAGGTTGGTCACCATTCGGCCGCTTCCCCCTCTAGATTGGCCGCCACAGCATTCAGTATCATGGAACCATCCAGGTAGGCATAGGCATAACTATCTAGATGAGTCCATCAAAGATGGGCTTGATGGGAGGTGGCTCCAACCTAGGTGGGGCCAAATACATCTGCTGCTGGGCTGCCTTGGGGACATGGCCAAACCACTCTCTGGACTTCTCTTGGATGGGCTCCTGAACTGGCAGTCTGAGGCCATGGCAGTGGGCTTGGCTGGGATACAGGGCTTGACATCACAGCTGGCTGGGGAATGGGTGAGGTTGCACGGGGTCCAGCAGTCGGGCTGAGACTCTGATGGGGGGGGTAACGGGAACCATCTCTTTTACCTCCAGCTTGCTGAACTTCTCCTTCAGCTGCCCAAATGAGGGGCTGTGGACTGTGGACTGGAACTTCCAGTTTCTGGAATCATTCCCTCCAGTTGACCCCTTTCCCTTCTGATATGCCAACCCTGGGATGGCAGTTCCTCTTCAGTGGCTACAGGAATGCTCCTGTACTGAGAGGCAGCCTTGGTTTGATAGAAGTCTGCCAGGATTGTAGTTCCCTCCTGCGGTACCAGCTTCCCAGGTTGGAACAACCTGGACTTTGGCCGAGCTCCTGCCAGTGACAGCTCCTTGATGGCTGGAGTGACTGCTTGTACTCTGACAGCCAGAATTCTGTTATGGCCAGCAGTGGCTCCATTCTTTTCCTCCATCTTCAAATCTTCACTGAGTCTTCACTACTCCCCCAAAAAGATGGGTAGGTGACTGAGGTCCAGCACCCCAGGAAAACAAACGTTTTAGGAGACTTGGTTTAAAGTCATGGTTCCGACAGACAGTGACAAATAAAGCAGAACTCCAAGGCTTGAAAATTCCTTAAAGAACCTTTTTATTAGTTACAAAGTATCAGCACAATCAAAAGTGAAACCAAGTCTGAAACTTCCACTAAAAAGTTCCCAGTTACAAAGTATAATGTCCCATCCACAAAACTATGCCATAACTATGTTCCCCAATACATTCATTTGGCGGGCTTTTTTACACAACACCCAGTCCCTGATTGTGGGAGCAGTGGATGACCTTGGTTCCCATGGAACAGAAGATTATTTTGACTAGTGAAGCACCTGGGCAAGCCCCCTCTTTCTGTTCTATGTGGCAACCTAGAATAAAGAGAAAGATGGCTGCAGCCAGGCTCACTGCAGATTTCATACGCCGATCTGAACTGGTAATCCCCTGGCTAGGCACATGTAGTACAACTCTCAGCTCAAGCCATCTCTGAAGTAATGGGGCAATAGTTGCTCCAGTCAGTGCCTCAATCTGCTTGCAAGCTCCCGGAACTCTCGGATGTATTTGGTCACCAGCTGGCTCTCCTGACTGATGTTGCAGACTTTGGCCTCTGCTTGTCGGGTTTGTGTGATATTACCGAATTGGGCTCTCAGCTCTCCCAAGAAAGCATCTGGATCCCCCAGCTTGGGAGATCCCTCATTGTAGAGAGCTACCACCCACTCTGCAGCTTCTTCCTTAAGATTTGCCATGACTGCATCCATACAAGCCTCATCATCGGCATACATCGCCCCATGCCAGTCCAGGTCGTCTGGGATATAGCAATAGCACTTAGACTTATATAATGCTTCACAGTGCTTTACAGCTTTAAGTGGTTTACAGAGTCAGCATATTGCCCCCAACAATCTGAGTCCTCATTTACCAATCTCGGAAGGATGATAGGCTGCATCAACCTTGAGCTAGTGAGAATTGAACTGCTGGCAGTCACCAGAATTAGCTTGCAATACTGCATTCTAACCACTACACCATCATGGCTCTGTAATCCATCAGGTCCCAGTGATTTGAACTCATGTAGAGTGGACAGAGGTTTCTTACCATTTTCTTGCATTCCTAATCTATCTTTTACTATTATGCTTTTTTTAAAACAAATTTTTATTAAATCTACATTTTAAAAACAAAAATGGACATGATTCAACTTCCCTGGCTTCAACTGTGTTATTAGTATTACCTTATGTTACAGAAAGAAAAACAGAAACTTAAAATACATTCTATAACAGGACAAAGTATAACAAACTGTGCGTATAACATCTGTACATTTTTTGATAAACCATCTTTCAATCGTCAACGTTGTGTTTACATATCTTTCAGTTGTGTCCTAATATCGGTACTAATAAGAAGTCCTTATGATATCAACTAGTCAATCGATAATCATCTCAGCGATCCTCCTTATCTCTAACCAATCGTACAAATTTTTCCAAATTTCATAATACTCTGTTTCAGTTTTATTTTTAATCTCTAGAGTTAATCTGTCCATTTCAGCACAGGATAAAATTTTATTTATTATTTTTTCCTCAGTGGGGGTTTCCTTTCCTTTCCATTTTTGGGTGTATGCCAATCTTGCTGCGGTTAAAATATGCAATAGTAAATAAAAAGATGCTTTGCTGAGTTTATCATTAATAATCCCTAATAAGAAGATTTCTGGTTTTAAATCAATTTTTTGTAATAGTATTTCTTCCAGCCAATTTTTTATCCAATTCCAAAAATTTTGTGCCTTTGAACATTCCTACCACATGTGATATTAAGTCCTTGGAAGCCTTCTACATTTCCAGCATATTGGTGAGGGTTTTTTTATCTATTTTTGCTAGCCTTGTAGGGGGAAGGTGCCATCTACAAAACATCTTGTATAAATTTTCTTTGTAGGAGGTGGCTAGTGTTAATCTCCTGTTTCTATCCCATAATGATTGCCAATTATCTAGGTCAATACTGTAACCAAAATTTTTACTCCAGGTTAACATTGTTTCTTTTACCTGTTTTTCTAACAAATCTTGTTCTAATAAATATTGATATATCTTTTTTATCATTTGATCTTCTGTTCCTAGAAGGATTTTATCTAATTGTGTATGCTCTAATTTTATCCATGGTTTTTTTTTTTTTTTGTCTTTTCTGTATCGCGACTGTATTTGTAAATATGCCCACCATTCCAACTCTATACCATCTTCTGATAATCTTTTCCTTGTTTTCAGGTCCCCATTCTCGTCTAAGATATCTTTATATGTAATTAGTCTTCCTAAATTTATGAATTTGGGGTGCATGAATATCTCTAATATGGATAGCCAATTGGGAATTTTTATATAATTATTTTTTTTAATTTTTATCCACACATCTAATAGTGCCCGTCTAATATGGTGATTCTGAAAGTACTGATGAGCCTTATATTTCCCATCCCACATTATAGCATGCCACCCTATTTGCATATCATGGCCTTCTAATGCCAGTAGTCTTCTGTTCCTTAAGTGTATCCAATCCTTTGTCCATACCGATATTGCTGCTTGATAATATTTTTCCCAATTCAGGAGGCTGAGCCCTCCTCTTTCCTTTGCATCCTGTAATAATTTTAATTTAATTCTCGGTTTTCTACCTTGCCAGATAAATTTGGGTGTAATTCTGTTTAAATTTTCAAAAAAATCCTTGCCTAATTTAATTGGTACACATTGAAATAAAAAGAGTAATTTGGGAAGTATATTCATCTTGATTGTTGCTATTCTCCCCATAAAGGAGAGCTGCAAGTTTTTCCATCTGTCTAAATCTGCTATAATTTGATCTATTAATTTGTCATAATTTTCTCTTTTGAGTGTAGTACTTCTTGCCGAGAGTTGGATCCCCAAGTACCTTACTCTTTTAGAAGTCTGGATATTGATTTATTTCTACTAGCTCAGTTTCTTGTAAATTGGACATGTTTTTAACTAACATTTTAGTTTTTTCTTTATTAATTTTCAACCCTGCAACATCTCCATAATTTTCCAGCACCTGTAATAATCTTGTTCCAGATTCTAAGGGTCTTCCAAAATGAAAACTAAATGGTCTGCATAAGCCTGTAATTTAAATATCTCTTTTCTGATTTCTAATCCTTTAATCAGCCTCTATTTTCGGATTATTCTTGTAAGTACTTCTAAAGAAAGAATAAATAATAAAGGAGATAGTGGGCAACCTTGTTTCGTGCCTTTTTGTATTTGGACGCTATTTGTTAGTTCGCCGTTTATGATTATTTTTGCTTCTTGTTTGGAATAGATTGCTTTAAACATGTTTATAAATTTTTCTCCAAATTCCATCTGTTTAAGTTGAGTCGACATAAAATTCCATTTAATATTATCGAACACTTTCTGAGCATCAACAAAAATCAATGCCATTTGTTTTTCGCTATGTAATTCATGATATTCTAAGATGTCTAGTATGATCCTAACATTATGCCTAATTTGTCTTTTAGGCAAGAAGCTGTTTTGGTCGGTATAGATAAATTCAACTAAATATTTTTTTAATCTTTCTGCCATTATAGTCATGAAGATCTTATAATCCGTGTTCAGTAAAGAGATGGGCCTTTAATGCAGGTCAAATCAGAATTTTCTTTAGGAATTAGTGAGATGATTGCTTCTTTCCATGAGTTTGGGGTTTTTGTTATATTTAGTACATCATTAAATAAGTCCAGTAGAGTTGGAGCCAAAAGTTCATGGAGGTTTTTATATATTTCGGACAGTAATCCATCAGGGCCAGGTGTTTTATTACTTTTTTGATTTTTAATTGCTTCTATAATTTCCTGGACTGTTATATGATATGGAATATGAGAACATTTGTATAATTGGTGATTTTAATGCAATTATAGACAGAGAATTAGATTATAAGAGTGAGGAAGTAAGGAAACGAAGCAGGAGAATATTACCTGGTACTTTTTTAAAAAATGGCAGAAGAATTAAATATTCAAGATAGTTGGAGGGAGAGAAATCTGAATGAAAAGCAATTTACATATTATTCAGGGTGGCATCAATCATGATCCAGAATTGATATGGCCTGGACAATTAAAGAATTAAATTCAGATATTGATGATGTAGTAATAGATATTAATACTTGGGTAGACCATAATCCCATTATAATTAAATGGAAGGAACAGAAGACAACAACAAGAAGGTGGACTCTAAAAAACGCAATTTTAAACCAAACAGAATTTAAGCATAAGATGGAGGAACAAGTGCGGACATTTTTCCGACAAATAAGAAAGAGGAGATTAGCATTCAAAATTTATGGGATATGGCCAAGGCTGTTATGAGAGGTACTGCAATTGCATACATGGCCAATGAACATAAAAAGAAAAGGCAATAGCAAAAAAATTTAGAGGAAGAATACGAAAAATTAGAATCAGAACTACAAAAAAAAACCACAATATAGAGACATAAAACAACAGTTAGATTTAAATAAACATAAATTGAATATTATAGAAAAGGAAAAAATAGCAAAAAAATAAATAAAAGGTATTAGACAAAAAAATTTTGAACAGGCAAATAAACCCGGGAGATGATTGGCTTATAGACTGAAAAAACAAAAAGATAAAAGATGGATTAGTAAATTATGTAATCAAGCAGGGGAGATGGTACATCAAAATGAAGAGAAAAAATGGGTGACATGTAAATTCTATAAAAATTTTATAAAGAGGATGAAAAGGTTACGAAGGAAAGAATATCACAATATCTTATGAAAGCGGACCTACCGAAGGTCCCGGAAGAATTTCAAAATATATTAAATAAAGATATAACAGTCCAGGAAATACTATTATGCTTTTGATAGGTTGGGCTGTATTATCATTTTGCATGAAGAGAGATGGGAAAAAATGAATTAATTAGCTTTGCTTTCTCTCTACTATCTGTTACTTCCTTCTTATCTTCTCTAATTAGTAAACTGATTGTTTCCTTGACATTTTTCTTGTTTTTTATATATTGAAAGAATTTTTTAAAAAAATATTTTTGACATTTGTTGCAAGTCTTACTTCATTTTGAGCCTTAATTTTCCTGATTTCATCTTTGCAAGTTCGGGCTATTTTTTGGTATGTATCCGTCAGGTCCCTTTGGAATGCTGCCATAAGAAAGAGGAAGGGAAACATGAATGGGTGTGGATTGAAGATGTTTCTGTTTTGCTAGCATTTGTTTCTACTTTCACTTTGATGTATTCACATGGGAATTAGGGAGGAAGGAATTAGACATGAGGAAATGCCCTCAGGGCCATCTGTGTTCACTCCTGCTGACTGGCACCTGGGAAAATGGTTGCTTATCACTTTTTCAACTCAAAGTTCTCATAACATCTTTGCCCCAGTGGATTGGCTCCTGATGGACTGGGGCACTGGGTGGGGCTGATGAAACTGGATTTTTAGCTTAACGCTTTTGCACACAAATTTCAGATTCTGCCTTTTTACTCTGAAGTCACTTTCTCTCAGTAAAAGATCTTCTTTGAAACAATGTTTGTTTTCTGAGTGTGCTTTCCTGGGGTGAATAACTGAAGCAGGTCTTTACATTAGGTGGAATCTGAAATGTGAGTTGCACAAATAAAAAATAGCTACCTGGGACATTGAATCTCCCATGAAGGAGTCAAAATGGACCCAGAGAAGGTACGGACAGTACTACAATGGGTACTTTCCCAAACCAGGAAACAGCTGCAAAGCTTCCTGGGGTTTGCCAATTTTTACCAGCAGATTATTCCTTCATTTGCTCAATTAACCCTCCCCATCACCAAAAACAAAAGGGAAGGGGATAAACCAAAACTCAGCCAACCCTTGAAATGGACTATGGAATGCTAGGCAGCATTCCAAAACCTTAAAAGATTGGTTTCTGTTGAGCCAGTGCTGAAACACCCAGACGTGGGAAAAACGTCTGTCATCCAAGCAGATGTTAGTGACGTAACAGTGGTGGCAGTGCTGTTGCAAGAGAATGAGAAAGGAAACCTGTGACCATGTGCTTACACATTGACTGAAACAGCAAAAGTGAGAAATATGGGGAAAGAAGGCTTTTGCAGTTAGATGGGCTCTCCTTATAGGGAGGTACTTCCTAAAACAGTGGTTCTCAACCTTCCTAATGCTGTGACCCCCAACCATGTGGTCATAAGTCGAGGATGACCTGTATTTCCCTGTGGGTGGGGCAGGAGGAGGCATGCACGCTCCACCTCCTCTCCTGCAGCTGAAGCGCACACTGGGCAGGCTGAGGGTGCACGCAGGCCGTTGCCCAGCAACCGCCTTGGCCCGGGAGCACCATGCATGCGTGGTGCTGCCCCCTGCACCAGCCGAGGTGTAGCTGGCAAGTGGCAGTGACGGCACAGGCCAACCACTGGCTGGGCCATCAGCTGGCCCAGCCCAAGGGAGGTAAGGCACCCGCCGGGCCCCACGCACGCCAGCAACCCTCCCTGCACCCACTGGCCTCCCACCTCCCACCCCTGGCCCTCTTTTACTTACATTTAGTAGTTGCTCAGCAGGGAGGGGTGGAAATGTCCAGAAAGCTCGCCTTAGCTGCAGACAACTTGCAGCACCATTTGCAGACTGGGACTTTTGGTGGGCTCAGCAGGGCAGAGACAGCCTGGACAATTCCTATTGGCTTTTGAAAGCCAATAGAATTAGACTCTATTCAAGAGAGTCTATTCTATTAGCTTTCAAAAGCCAATAGATTCTGTTGGCTTTCGAACGCCAATAGAATAGAGTCTCTTGAATAGAGTCTATTCTATTGGCTTTCAAAAGCCAATCGAATAAGAAGGAGTAGCACAGCTAAGGAAAAGGGGGAAAAATGGCGGATTGTGTTGTTTGGCAACCCCTGTGAAATGTTTGTTCGACCCCAAATGGGGTTGCGACCCACAGGTTGAGAACCACTGTCCTAGAACAATGGTGGTGAACTTATGGCATGCATGCCAGGGGCGGCACTCAGAACCCTCTTTGTGGGCATGCGTGCCATATCCCGGAGGTGGCAACTGTCCCTCTTCAAACAGCCACCTGCTAACTCACCGAGGTCCCATGTGGCCTGATGCATCCCAAATGGCTGGTTTCCCTCCCCCCATCCCATCTCTCTTGGCCTCGCATGCTCTCTTTTTCCTGGGCATGACCCACTGTATCGCCTCCTCAGTTGTCAGCCAGCCATCCAGCTCAGAGGTGGCTTCTCTGAACTGCTGGTGGCAGCTGCAGAACGCCAGAGTGCACTGGTCAAGGGGCCAGCAGGATGTGGCTGCTGATGGACACTGTTGGGCCCCGTGTGCTCACTGGCCTCTGTGTGCAGGGGCCAATGGTGTCAGGCAGCAGCCACCCTGGCCCCTGCCTCGCCTTGCCCTGTGACAATAACACCCTTGCCCTACCTTGCCTTGCTCTGCAGGATGAGCCTCCTACCCATTACCCCACCTGCCAGAGAACCCCTAGATCTCCCCAAACCCTACCCAGACCCCACAGGCATCCCTCCCCACGAGCAACATTGAGGTGACCACACCCACCTTGGCCACACCTACCCAGTCTGCCATGACCACCATAGCTATGCCCACCCAGTGGGCCATGCCCACCTGGCACCCGACAATAAATAAGTGGGTTTTGGGTTGCAGTTTGAGCACTCGGTCTCTAAAAGGTTTGTCATCACTGTCTTAGAAGATAGCAAAATCCCATTCCAGATCTGAACTGATCACAAAAACCTGGAAGCTCTGAAAAACCCCAGAAATTATCTCGAAAGCAAGCATAGTGAGCTCAATACTTCCAGCACTTCAACTTTACTCTGTGCTACCTACAGGAAGTAAAAACTTCTTGACTGAATTTTCTATCAAGAATGTTGTAATACAACAATTCCAGGGTGAAATAGTAAAACCTCTTTTTTATATATATATAAATCAGCTCGCAGCTCAGATAACCAGCAGAAAGGGAAAGCATTTATGGACAATGTTATCACAGCCGAATTTTAAAAAGCCTAGGAAACAAACTAATGATTCTGCAGCCACAAAACCCTCTGCTCCATGCAGGAAGTAGGTAGATGGAAAACTGAACATGTGATATAACTAAAGACTAAGGACTATACCAATGTGCCATGATTTAAAAGTAGTGGGACATTTTGGGTTTGGGAAGACTGGTGACCCTCACTCAAGAAAGACATTGAAATTTCCAGCTGCCCCATTTGTGCTTCAGCAAAATGGAGGCAGGAAAAAACACCTGGGCTGCTCCAAACAGTAGTTGAAACTTCAGCACCCTGGAGAGAGACTTCCATGGATTTTATTGTGGAGCTCCCCGAAAGCTCAGGAAACACTGTAATTTGGGTTGTGACCAACATATTCTCAAAGCAGGTCCACTTCATCCCTTGCCAGAAAATTCCACGACTAAAACATTGGCAAAGATATTCCTACATCACATCTATTGCCTACATGGGGTGCCACATAGCATTATTTCAGTGAAGGGGGTTCAATTCATGTCAAAGTTCTGGAGAGCTTTTCTGAACATCTTAGGAACTGACCAAGGTCTCAGTTCTAGTCACCACCTAGAATATATAAAATGACGGGACAGAACGATCCAACTCAGTACTGGAACAGTACCTGCACTGTTTTATTAATTATCAACAAAATGACTGGACAGACCTCTTGCCATTTGTTGAAGTGGCTTATAATAATGCTGTGTACACCAGAACAAGCTTCACACCATTTCAAGTGGCAACTGGGAAAGATTTTAATCCAATGCCTGAATTATCAGCCCAGGAGCACACGAACCCCTCTTTAAAAGAGTGGATTAATCAATTGAAAAATACATGGCTTGAGTGTACAAATCCTTAGCAGGTGCCCAGGCAGCTTACAAAGACCAAGCTGACAAAAGAAGAGTAGAACCCAAACCATTCCACACTGGGGACCACCTGATTTCTGCAGTCTTTACAACCATCAAAGAAGTTAGGTCCAAAATATATAGGGCCTTTCCCTATAAAACAAATTATTAAGCCAGTCACAGTAGAATTAGAATTGCCAAAATCATTGAGAAAAATCCACCCAGTGTTCCACTGCAGCCTCCTTAAACCAGAAGTGATTTTGCCCTTAAGGCTGGCATCCCCGAGCCTATCATGCTGGAGGGAGAACAGCATTTTGGATCAAAGAAATCCTAGACTCACGCACACACCGGTGAGTAACCCACTACTTAGTAACATAGAAAGATCTCCTTGGGGCTCAGCCTGAATGGGTACAAAAGAAACATGTAAAAGCCACTGGACTAATTACAAGCTTTTATGAGTGCCACCCTGATAACTACTGTTTCTTTTTTCCCTCTTTGTTATTTTTCTCTTCTCCAGGTGGATGTTCCTTTCTTTTGGGGGGGGGGCAGAATGTCAAGTCTCTCTGGAACACTGCCATAAGAAAGGAGAGGAAGAGCACGAATGGGTGTGGATTGAATATGTTTCTGTATTGCTCACATTTGTTTCTCCTTTCACTTTAATGTATTCACATGGGAATTAGGGAGGGGAGAATTAGGGAAGAGGAAATTACCTCAGGGCCGTCTGTGTTCATGCCTGCTGATTGGCACCTGGGAAAATGTTTGCTCATTATCTTTTCAACTCAAAGTTCTCATAATATCTTTGTGCCAATGGATTGGCTCCCGATGGACTGACAAAACTGGACTTTTAGCTTAACACTTTTGCACGCAAATTTCAGATTCTGCCTTTTTATTCTGCAGTCACTTTCCCCCAGTAAAAGATCATCTTTGAAACAATGCTTGCTTCCTGAGTGTGCTTTCCTGGGGGGAATAGCTGAGGCAGGTCCTTACTTTTTTGATAGGTTGGGCTGTATTATCATTTTGCATGAAGAGATGCAAAAAAATGAATTAAATAACTCTGCTTTCTCTCTACTGCCTGTTATCTCCTTCTCATCTTCTCTCATTAGTAAACTAATTGTTTCCTCAACATTTTTCTTGGGTTTTTTATATGTTGAAAGAATTTTTAAAAAATATTTTTGACATTTGTTGTAAGTCTTACTTCATTTTGAGCCTTAGTTTTCCTGACTTCATCTTTGCAAGTTTGGGCTATTTATTGGTGTTTTGCCTTAGTTATGTATCCCTCTTTTTCTCTGTTAGTATGACCCAGGTCCAGTATAGCTGTCCCTCTAACTCCCTCCTCTTCCTTTTGGATGAAAAAGTTATCAGCTAGGATGGTCAGGAACCTGACCAATCTCCCACTTGATGTAGATTTTGTTTTCCAGTTGATGTCAGGATAATTAAAATCCTCCATTACTACTGTAGTATGTTTCTACATACATTTGTTAACAGGTTAGCAAAATATTTGTCTATTCTATTATCTACTTTGTGCTATAGACATTTAGGAATTGAGAATGGATCAGAAAGGCGACGTGTACTAAAGGGAGAAAGTAAATTTTATCAAAAACACCGGTGAAAATTAGGACTAAGAAGACTGAGCTGTAGCTTGAGTTTGATATTTCCAAATTAGACTATTCTAAACATTCTAGGAGTATTTGCTGACAGACTAAATAAATATCAATAGAAAGAATCTAGATTACACATAGTTTCCACATTCAGCAAATTCATTTCATTAATGTTTAAAGAAAAAGGCCAAGATAGGAATGTGGACTGATGTTTTTAGAGATGAAGCTCATGTCTACAAACAGCTGCTATCAATAGTTGATCACTCTCTCTCCTTATGAAAAGTCAGAACAGGTAATCTTTGCTCTTAGAAAACAATCATATTGTTTCATTTGATTGATTTGGACACACATGTTGTGGCAGAAATCTCTGGGCAGCTAGCAATAATAAATTCATAAACAACAATAAAACCAAAACTGAAGAAAAACCATGTTCAGCCCATCATTTGTTCAAACCCAGTTTATCTATACTATCCCATGCTCCAACTTTACTACACAATACTTGGGGGGAAAGCCAGCTTTTTATGGCTTTTTTAATGTTTAAGGTCTCAGTGATCTACATGCTGGCAACTCTCACTGGTCACAAGCCTTCTGTGTAATGTCTGTGCTTTCAGCAACTGTAGAAAGTAAGGAAGACAATCTTGACAGTATTATGCAGGAAATTTTACCTAAGGAAAATTGACTGAGGCATTTTTATGTCCAAATTTACAAGAAAACATTTGCTAGCAAATCTGGCAGATGCCTCCATGATTCACTGAACCAAACTATGAGGAAGAGGAAAGAGGAGGAAGTGGAGGTACAGCATTATCAAACTTGCAAGACTATGTTATTAGAGCTTTAACTCTCCAATGGGCTTGTTTTTCTTATCTATCTAATAAGGCTGACATTATGATTCAGAGATTGCAAAAAAACAACAACAAACAAACACTGTAATATTTATTATTGTGTATTCATGTTTGAAGGAGTATAAGCATATGCACCAGCAAAGATATTGATATCTTCGCAGTATCAATACAACATCTAGTTTATAATGGCATTTTTAGCACAAAGGTACATAGGCTTCAAATCCAGGGCTTTTTTTCTTATAGAACGCCCAGAACGGAGTTCCGGCACCATTTTTGGATGGAACCTTGTAGGGTAGGCAAGGCAGGTTGTATGATGTGTGTAAGTTCTGGCACCTTTTTTTTTTTTTTTAGAAAAAAAGCACTGTTCAAATCTATTGTATTATGATAAAATTCCATGAAGGTCATCATAAATTCAAAGCACATATCTTCTGCTGTATACCTAAACACTTCCTGCTTAACTCATAGGAAAAACAGCTGGTAAAATTTGCCCAAACTGAGCAACTAAAAAATGTGAATTTCTATACAATCTGCAGTGGAAGTACGTTATAGGGAGTGTCAGAATCCAATTATATTTCATCTTTAGTTATCAAATATAGAAAACCCCAATTCTGCCTTCTCTGGATTCTGCCATAAGAGGGAGAGAAGGGGGAGAACAAAGGGGCTTTATGGTCCTCACTTCCTTCAGTATACTTCTAAGGAACTGAATGTGTGTATTGCAACTTCAAAGAGTTTGAATGTGGTTAGCACCAAAAGGCCTCATCATAACGAAGGAGGCTATTTACCTTTCATGTAGTTTATCTGAAGTCTCCATCCAGACGGAAGAAAGGAAAAAAGGGGTGGGATTGTGATGCCTGAAACTGTCACTGGAAGAGGGGAGTGATTGGGTGGGACTACTGGGGAACCCCTTAAAACCTCGAATGGGAGAGCTTGAACCCCAAGTCCTGTTTAGAACGCCTGCAACCATTTTCTTTTAATAAAGGATCCCTGTTGGAAGAATTATTCCAAGAGTTCTGTCTTCTTAAGATGCAAAGTGGGGTGGGTCCTTACAGGGAGATTGGATTGAATTATATGAGATGAGATGAGATTGTCATATAAGAAAGAAGGAAAGCAGAATATTGGGGTGGGGCATGTACTCTTTTTTCCCTAAAACTTAGCAAGGTTGCAGCCAGTCTAATTTTATAAGGTAAAATATTCCATAGAAGATGGTCTTTACAAATCTCTTTACACAAGTACATAGTAAACAGCTGAAAAATAGAATGTCACTGGCAATATTGGCACTTTCCACATAAAGACCCCAAGTATTCTAATTGGAATTTTCAACCTCACTGTAGAGGTCTGTGATGAAAAACAAACTACCTGTTTGCTTTTATTTAAAGCAAAGTACACAGGATACAAAATATCACGTAGCGAAAGAGTGAGAGAAATGTTTATGGATGTTTGTTTGAGGTAGTATTATATCTTCCTTATTCCCACCCTTCAACCTTGACATTACTTTAAACAAATAAAAATAATGAACATCTGGGCCACTAGGTTATAGTGTAACAATGTACTGATCATAACTGGGTGGGTGTTCCTTCTTGACTGCTCTCATATATTTTCTGAGTCATAGGAAAGAACACATAATTCATAGCCACTACAGCAAATGTTTACAAGGTCTTTTTTCTGCTATTACATGCTAACATTTTGTTCCCCACTCACTTTGAGGTTTATAATGATGTCTGCTTTTAGAGGATATGGTTGAAAATATTCCTGAGAGGTCATGTCAAATTACCAGCTTTAAATCAAGTTTTCTTGAATCCTATTCAAACTGATCAGCAAGGGTCAATACATCTTTTGGAATAAAAAACTGCCCAGTTCTGGTTCAATTTTAAGTGTCAGTAAAATGAAACATACATTCAAATTAAGCCCTGGTAAAGCATTTTGAGCCAGAGAAAATCTCCACAAGCATTAAAGAAAATCTAGTCTTAACAATACATCCAGTTTTAAATTCTAAAACACGGTTAAGGGTTTAAATATGCTAATGTAAAAATAACTCATGTGAAGTATATAATCTAAATTCTCAATTCTAAAAATATTATTAATATTTATATGATTTTTATTTAAATATAAAATTAGCATATCTGGTTTTCTGCCAATATTGTGATATGTTCCAAAAACATAGATATCCTTAGAATATATTTACATGTGGAGACCATACTCATCAACCCATTCTGGTTGATCTCCTGAGTTCCCAATATTTTCAAAACTATCACACTGTAAGTATTATTCCATTCTTTAATGTTGCTATTAAGAAAGGAAACATTTATGGCAAAGAGATGATTTTTTAAATCTTTCCAACTGGATGCTAGGTAAGAAAACTCAATGTAGGATAAAACAAAATTAAGGCTGCAATATTAAAATACTTTGAAATCTATCCTAATACAGTCAGTGGGAGTTAGTTTTAAGTACAATAAATTTGTGCTAACTTAATAATATACCTTATAGATTACATTATCATATTAGCAACTAACCCATCATATAAATCCAATCAAATAATTCAATAATAAAATATTTTTAGAAATATTAGAATATAAAATGTAAAATAACAGGATTGCAAAGGACCTTGGAGATCTAGTTGAGCCCCCTGCTGGAGTAGGATACCTTAGAATAGAATACAGCTGGAAGGGACCTTGGAGGTTTTCTAGTCCAGCCCCCTGCTCAAACTGGAGGACCTACACAAGACATGTCAAACACAAGGCCCACGGGCTGGATCCGGCCTGGGGAGGGCCCAGATTTGACCCCCAGGGCTGTCCCAGAAATGGCAAGGTACCGGCCCCCGCTGCCCCAGCCCCAGCCCTGGCCCACCCCAACCCAGCTGGGCATCCTGGTGCACGCACAGGAAACTGTGAGCGTTCAGGGGCTAGTGGTGTACAGCAGCAGCTGCAGCTCATTTGCCTTAGCCTGCCCAGCCCCTTCTAGCCGAACCCTGTTATGCCTGGCCATGCCCCACTTTGCTGGGCTTCTCCTTGTGTGGCTCTGCTTTGCCAGGCCAGCTTACACCATGCCCAGCTATGCTTTTCAGGGCTTTTCCTCATCCGGCTCTGCTTTGCCACACTGTGCCATGCCTTTCCTCGCTTGGGCCATGGCATTCTGTAAATCTAGCACCCCAGGGCATGCCCAGCCTGTGGGATGAAAGGTGTGGAGATGTGAGCATGCGGTGGCACAAGCCGAACATTGGCTGGCTCCTAGTTGCCCTCTCCGCCACATGGTAGGGCCACAGAGGGGAATGCAGCATTCATGCAGAGCCACAGCCTGGAACTGCCGGCAGCTGGCAATGTGAAACTCTGTGGTGGCTGGAGAGAAAGGGTGAGAAGGAGGAGAAAGCAGGAAGGGTTTGTGGGTGTGTGGGTGTGTGTGCGAGAGAGAGAGAGGGGAGAGAGAGAGAGAGAGAGAGAGAGAAAGAGAGAGAGAACCAGGAGGGGAAGAGGAGGAGGAGGAAGCCGAGGTGTTACAAAAAAGGAGAGCTTCCCCCATTCTTCCACCCCTTCTCTCTTTATTTTAACTTCCTCCCACTCCATTCAGGTGCAGCTGGAGGAAAAGGAGGAGAAGGAGGAGAAAGCAGGAAATGTTTCTCTCTCTCTCTCTCTCTCTCTCTCTCTCTCTCTCTCTCTGTGTGTGTGTGTGTGTGTGTGTGTGTGTGTGTGTGTGTGTGTGTGTGAGAGAGAGAGAGAGAGAGAGAGAGAGAGAGAGAGAGAGAAGAGAACCAGAAGAGGAAGAAGCTGAGGAGTTACAAAAAAGGGGAGCTTCCCCCGTTCCTCCACCCCTTCTCTCTTTTTTTTAACTTCCACCCACTCCGTTGAGGTGCAACTGGAGGAAAAGGACAAGAAGGGGGATAAAGTGGGAAAGATCTCCCTCTCTCTCTCTCTCTCTCTCTCTCTCTCTCTCTGTGTGTGTGTGTGTGTGTGTGTGAGAGAGAGAGAGAGAGAGAGAGAGGGAGAGAGAGAGAGAGATTTACCCGGCAGGGAAGCTAAAGTGTGGAGAATGGGGGAGCATTGCAGAATAAGCAAACTTACAAAAAGGGGATCTCTCTCTCTCTCTCACACACACACACACACACACATACACACATGTGGTGGTGTGCAGGCAGGTGAGAGAGCAAACTCGCAGAATAGGTTTGTGGTCTATTTTTGCCTCCTCATCTCCCTAAAATCCAGGCAATAATAGAACTCTTTGGTTTAACTACCAGGTGTCACCCCAGAGTTGTTTCGATTTTTTTCAAGTTTTTTTTCTTCTATTTAAAAGAAAAAACCCATATCTTCAGTAAAAATAGCGAATAAAAATCAGAGAAAGATAAAGAATAGAAAATTACAAACCTTATAATCCATCAATTTTAGGAAGTAGAGTTCCAGTTAGGATCCCAGTATTTTTTCAACATTTTAAGCTCCCCTGGGTAGTCAATTGCCGCTGTTTCTGGAGGGAGGGCTGAAATCCCCCTTCCCTCTCCATAGGGGGGAAAGTATTTTTAGCAGCTTGAATTGGTACAAAAAAGCAATAAGGATTTAAGAGAGGTAGATCTCACCCAGTCCTTTCCACGCTGCTTTGAAGCTGCCAGATGGTGAGTGTGACTTTGGCTGTCTGCAGCCTAGTGACGAGCCATATTTCTATGGCTGGTCTTTTGTCTGCCAGTTTGGAGGGATCGCTGGCTCCAGTGGGAGAGCTACTGCTCTCCCATGATCCAGCAAGAACCCATCCTTGCTGGTCACTTCTATAGGGCAACTTCCAACCCTTTTCAGGGTCCCCCAGCGATGTGAAACTGGATGGAGATGACAAGAGTAATTTTCTGAGCATCCATGGCAGCTGTGTGGCAAATCGGAAACCTGACAAACTGGAACTTGAGATTTCAACCTGTTACTGCCTAAGAGATACTTGTTGACAGCTTAGAAAATAGATAAGATATAAGCAACCTTGAAACACCAGCTGCAAGAAAGTCAGCTCTGCTTTTCACTTAGTGGACTTTTTGACTATAACCTTTCAATTTAATATACTACAATGGAAGAAGAACAGGAATGGATTTTCCTACAGAGGAAGAACAGGAACAAACTCTTTGCATGTTAAAAGCAATTGTTCAAACTTTACTTACAACTGGTGATGAAATAAGAAACAGCAGGAAAAAACAAGAAAGCAGCCTGGATATGCAAACTCAGATTATGACTTCAACTAAAGAATTATCTATACAGAATTCTACAGAGAAAGTGGAACAATCAAATGCTATGATAGAAGATTCAACCACTCAACAAATACAGATAATGGAAGATACAGAAAAGAATTTGATAATAGAGAAAAAGGAAAGGACTTTTTTTATAAATCAGAAGGAACCTGAAGATCAAAAAGAAAAACTGATGAAAGATAAGATAAACACTTTGGGACAACCATGTCGAGATGGAAAAACAAGCAGACGACCTGTTACATCAGCTAGTCCTCTTTAAAAAAGGGCAATTGGATGGTCTTTTCAACATCAAACAATAGCCACAACAACACAAGGAGAATTGCTTGACAATTTAAAAGCCAAGACACGAAAGATGATTTGGCAAAGAAAGAAAGCTAGAATAAGACTGAAAAGGACTGATTTATACATGAGATTTTGTTGGAATATTCATGAGCAGGAAGAGTCATGTGGTAACTCAGCCAGCCAATGGGAAGAAAGTGCTACTGAGTCTGTGCAAAAGGGTATTGAGTTGGGAGCTGGATTTCCAATCTCAGGTTTGTCTCTGAATCTCTCTGTAATAAGTCTTCAATTGAGCTATGTTGCTGTAAGAAGAATGTATGGTATTGTAAATATTTTGATATAAATATAAAGAAGTTATTTTGAATCAGCTAAATGCAGTCAACTGTGAGAGCTTCTGATTTATTTTTTTACCAATAGAGAACTTAAAATTCTCCTACAGGCTATGGGCCCAGAGCTTACTAAGGACTGCATTGTAATTTAAAGCTGGAAGAAATTGCCTGTGTTTAGAAAGTATAAGAACAAGGCAGAATTAGCAGAATGGCTGCAATGGAATTCAAGGAAAGCTCTGTGCCCCGTTTGGGCCAGAAGAATTACATTATATGGGCTGCTAAAATAGATTTTTTGCTGAAAGCTAAAGAGCTGTGGTATATTGTAGAAAATCCACCACAAGTATTTGCAGATGCTGATCAGAAGAGTCATGATCAAGCAATGGCTTATCTCATCTTGAATTTAGATGATGAACAATTTCTAAATGTTGCAAATTTAAAGACTGCAAAGGAGATTTGGTTGAAGTTGAGAGCTGTGCACGTGAATGTTTCTGCATGCAATATAGTGCAATTATTAAGAAAACTTTACAGGATCTGTTTGCAACCAGGTGAATCTGTAGAACAACATTTAAATAAAATGCAAAGTTTATTTTTGGACTTAGAACAACATGGGATTAAATTCCCTGAGTCCCAGAAGGTTTTATTGGTGTTGAACAGTTTAGATAAAACCTGGGACACAGTTTCTGCCATATTTGAGCATAAAGAAGAGCAAGACTTAAAGTTTGAGGCTTAAGAAAAGTGCCATTTTAGAAGCAGCCACGAGGAGGTGAAATTCCTGAGGAGGGGGTCCAGACTGCAAGTCTCCGAAGAAGAAACATTTTGCAGGCAGAGAGCTAAGCAAGAACAGAATTGCTACATTTGTGGAGCAAACAACCATCTGGAAAGGAACTGTTTGCCAGGAACAATTTGCACCAAAGGACATTTGTGCAAGAAAAAAGGACTGATTTGGAAAAGGAACATTTTGGTGTTGCAAAAGTTTGCTATAGCAACAACAGAGACAAGTGGCTAATAGATAGTGGGGCAAGTCAAACAATTGTTAATAACTCTGAATTATTTTGCAGGTTTATTCCAGTAGCACAAGAAGCTGTGGCTTTGGCAAATGGCCAGAAAGCAAAAGTCATTGGAAGAGGCGATGTAAAAATTCCATATTTGGAATCAAAGTTTACCAATGTGCTTTGTGTACCTGAGATAGAACATAATTTGTTACGTGTGTCTAATTTAGACAAACAAGGTTTTGAGATCATTTTTGTAAATGGGAAGTGTCTCAGCAAAAGGAATGGGAATATTTTTGCAGAAGACATAAAGGAAGATAATCTATATGTATTGCAGGGACAAAAGGTTCAATGTTCCCATATATTTAAGAATGTTGCAGAGCATGATTCATGTGTTCATCTTCTACATAGAAGACTTGGCCATGCAAGCTTTAAAGTTTTGCAGCAAATGCAAGATTTTGCAGAAGGGCTACATTTGAAGGGATGCAAAACATACTTGGACTGTGCAGTATGCAAAGCATCGAAGTCAAAGGCATTCCCAGTTAGTAAATGTAGCACAAGACAAACAAAAAGAGTTCTAGAGCTGGTCCATGCAGATCTGGTGGGACCTATGCAAGCCAGTTTGAGAGGAGCAAAATATGCACTGTAATTGTTGATGATTATAGCTGGTATAGTTTTTGCTACTTGCTTAGAGCAAAGACAGAGGTGCTACAACAATTCAACAAGTGTGTCAGTTGCAAACTGACAGAGGTACTGAATTTAGGTCAACTAAATTCCAACAATGGTTGGGGCAGTTGGGGATAAGACACAGACGTACAAATCCTTACACAACAGCAGAGAACGGTGTAGCTGAAAGAAGAAATGGTGTTTTTCAAACAATGAAAGATTCATTATTAGAGGATTCTGGTATGAGCAGGTCATATTGGGGAGAAGCCATATTGACTGCCAATTATATAGTTAACAGGCTATGGAGTTCCTCCATTAATAATACTCCATATGCCATTCTATATGGGAGAAAGCCATCACTGGCACATTTGAGAACTTTTGGAAGTACTACATGGGTACATATTCCAAAAGCAATCAGAAGAAAGGGACAGCAAAAGGCAAGAAAGCTCAGGTTTGTGGGCTATGAGCCAGGGTCAAAAGGATATCGCTTTAGCAATGGAAGTAAAAGAATTGTAATTTAAAGGTCTGCTAATTTTGCAGAACAAAATTGGGACAGAATTAATGCAAATGATGGTGATCTACTTAACAACAATAACTCATCTAATGATAGAAAAATGATTGTTGAAGATGTCAATGTTCAGGGAGGAGAGGCTGAACAAGACATGAAACCAGAAAGAATTGAGACACAGGAGCAGTTAATACCACGTAGGTCAGAGCGATGTAACAAAGGAATTCCATCTGACAGGTATTCTGCCAGCAAGGTAAAGGTTTGCAATGTGTGGTATGAGCCAACAAGTTATAAAGAAGTGTTGGCATTACCAAAAGCTGAACAAGAAATGTGGAAGGAGGCCATGGATAAAGAGATGAAATCCATGGAAGACCATGAAGTATTTAAATCAGTGACTTTGTCACAGGGAACCAAAGCTGTGGGTTGTAAGTGGGTATATAATAAAAAGGTATTGCCAAATAATGATGTACAGTTGTTGCAAGATTTAAATATTAATGTAAAAGAATCTGTAAAGGTATTTGAAGACAATGCTGCCTGTATAAAAATGGCAACTGGTGACAGGGTGAAGAACAGAAGTAAACATGTAGTCATTAAGTATTGTATTGTCAGGGAAGCTATAAAAGGAAAATTGATTAGTTTACATCATCGTTCTTCTGAAGATAATTTGGCAGACAGGATGACTAAACCATTGGGTGGTGTTCACTATGGAGAATGTGTTAAGTCAATAGGTCTGATGTCTCTTCCTGTCATAACGGGAGGAGTGTTGGAATATTCATGAGCAGGAAGAGTCATGTGGTAACTCAGTCAGCCAATGTGAAGAAAGTGCTACTGAGTCTGTGCAAAAGAGTATTGAGTTAGGAGCTGGATTTCCAGTCTCAGGTTTGTCTCTGTATCTCTCTGTAAGAAGTCTTTAGTTGAGCTATGTTGCTGTAAAGAAGAATGTATGGTATTGTAAATATTTTTATATGAATATAAAGAAGTTATTTTGAATCAGCTAAATGCAGTCAACTGTGAGAGCTTCTGATTTATTTTTTCACAAATAGAGAAATTAAAATTCTCTAACAGAAGCTCCAAATTGTTTTTCTCTCAATTTATCCATAATACCTAGAAGAAAGGTTTTAGGTTTCATTCACATTTGCATTTTAAGTATTTTCTGCATAACCTTCATTACATTTATCCAATTTGATTTAACATGTTTACAAGACCACCACATCTGATAAAATTTACCTGGAGTTTAATTACATTTCCAGCATTTATTGACAGTTCCATTATATATTCTTGCCTATTCATCTGTAGTCAAATAGCTTTGATAAATCATCTTATAAAATTTTTCTTTCAAGATATAATTCAAAGTAAACATTAAATTGTTAATTTACATATTCTTATCATGGTTCTGATTAACGAAACACTTCAAAGAACTTCCAGGCAATGTTTATCCTAAAAAGTCTTTAATCATGTAACAAAGTGTCAGCATAGCATGGAAGATGCCAAGATCTGAATTCCCCTCCTCTGTGCACATATTATGCCAGCCTATTTCCCTCCCCTAATTTGCTGTCATAGATCACGTTCTCCAATCAGTTTGAAGGGCAAAGGTTCTCTTCCGTTCTGTAGCGCACGGTTTTCTTATCTTAACTAATCCCCATACACATTCTTTCTCCTCCCGTCCCAGCATCATCTAATTTAATTCTAAAAATACTACACAGCTTATACAGAAAGTGGCTGCCTTTGCATATTTTGTCAAAGAAAGAACATCCAATGTTAGCAGCATTGACATCCGGCCCCCCTTACAAAAAGGATAGGTCCTGTATGTAAACAAAAGCGTATGTCAGGGATTATCTCTCGGTTTGTTGGGGTTTTTCTCATGAAACTTATTGATGAGTCGATCAGCCTTCACCTCGCTGGATTTCACCCAAGTGGCTTCAGACAAAGGGTATCTCTTCTATTGTACTAGGTACTGCAATTTCCCTTTAAAAATTCTAGAGTCAAGAATACATTTCATTTCATAGTGGGTCTGCTCACAACTATGAGGGCCTGGGTGCCTTCTTAGGGGGAGGTCTTAAAGTGGAACCCCGGCAAGTTTTCAACAAGCTGCAATGGAAGACAGGGTGAATTCTCCCTAAAAGTCTAGGGAGTTTTAGTTCTATGGTGACCGGATTGATGATTCTTACGATGGGGAAAGGCCCCAAGAATTTTGGTCCTAATTTCTTACTGGGCAATTTGAGGCATAAATATTTAGTTGACAGATAAACCTTTTCCCCAACTTGGAATGTTCCTTGGGGAGCCCTCTTTTTATCAGCCTGCTTTTTATAGTTCTCGGAATATGCAGTTTTCATGTTTCTCCAAACTTCTTTCCACCCCCCCTCACCCATTGATCAAGTGTCTGGGAGGTGGAGGGCACCTGAGGGTGTTCAGGTATAGGGCTGAACTCTTTCCCTGTACTCTGAAAGGGATGTAGCTGGTGCTGCTGTGAACAGAATTATTGTAAGCCACCTCGGCGAAAGGCAGGAGGTCAATCCAGTTTGTCTGTTGGTAGGAAACATAGTATCTGAGATATTGTTCCACCATTTTGTTAACGGATTCTGCAACCTCACTGGTAGCTGGATGAAAAGCAGATGATATCATCAAGATACACCAGAACCCCTGGACCCTTATACGGGTCCAAAGTCACCCTGGAGGGTGCTGCTTCCATCGAGGAGGTTGCTATCCAGCTGTGGAGGAGCAGCAGCTCCTCCAGCTGTCTGGACAAATCTCCGAGGATCAACAGAGAAGAAGATCGGCCAGTAAAATGGCCGATCACCCTGCCACTTCAGACCGTAAGTCAGACAACATCTAAGCTTTGAGTGCCCCCGTGGTGAATCCGGGTGAGAATTCTTATCATGAAGGGAGGAGTGTATCTGTATCTTTCTGTAAGAAGTCTTCAATTGAGTTATGTTGCTGTAAAGAAGAATGTATGGTATTGTAAATATTTTGATATAAATATAAAGAAGTTATTTTGAATCAGCTAAATCAGTGGTTCTCAACCTTTTTAATGCTGCGACCCTCAACCAGTCATAAGTCGAGGACTACTCAACCGGTCGTAAGTCGAGGACTACTCAACTGGTGCAGCACCATTTGCAGAATGGGATTTTTGGCGGGCTCAGCAGGGCAGAGACAGTCTGGACAATTCCTATTGGCTTTGAAAGCCAATAGAATTAGACTCTATTCAAGAGAGTCTATTCTATTGGCTTTCAAAAGCCAATAGAATAAAAGGGAGTAGCACAGCTAAGAAAAAGGGGAAAAAATGGCGGACTGCGTTGTTTGGTGACCCCGTGAAACGGTCATTCGACCCCAAATGGGGTCCCAACCCACAGGTTGAGAACCACTGAGCTAAATGCAGTCAACTGTGAGAGCTTCTGATTTATTTTTTCACCAATAGAGAAATTAAAATTCTCTAACAGATTTAAAATAGAATATATCCAAATAGATAAAACATGTATTCTAAATATAAGATATTATAACGATTTGAGATAAAGAAAATGTTGGTTATGTAGAATTAAGAAGTATAAATATTAAAATAAGAATATTATATTGTTTTATTAATTCGTTAAGGCAGATAGTAAGAATCTATATATAAGGTGTGTATCTTAAACATTAGATTGTGTGAGGAATTGTGATAAAGGAATTGTGGTTAATTAAAAAACTGGAAAAATAAATATTAAGAGTTAAATTTAAATATTAAGGGAAAACTAAAACAGGGGAAAGCATATTAGGTCATTGATTGGCTAAAAGATTGAATGTTTAAAAACAATATGATTTGAATTCAAGATATTTTTATGAGTCAGGACAAAGAAAAATTTTGGTTAAGTAAAACTTAGAAGTAAATACTAATAATTATATCTGTGTATTGGTTTGTAGTATAAATTAAAACATTATTAGTCTCAAATATGAGATAGGAGATATAAAGAGGAAAAAAGGAGGAAATACTAAGTGTGGAAATAAAAGAAATCTTGGCTATTAAATTTGAGATTCTAAGATACTGGAGAATTACTAAATAAGAATATTATTTTGTATTATTAATTGTTGATGCAGACTGTGAAAATCATGTATATATCAGAAGTGTATATGAAATATTAGACTGGGGGGAACTGTGATAGAAATTGGGGTCATTTATAATTTGGAAATGAAAAAGATTAAACATTAAGTTTAAAATATTAATGGGAAATTAAAATTAAGAAAAAATTATTAGGTCATTGATTGCCTAAAAGATGGAATGTTAAATTAATTAAGATATGTATAAATTGAAGATTATTGATGAATGCTAGAAAGTTATTTTCTGTTTGATTGATAGAATAAGATTTGATTTGATTATGAGACAGTATATATTAAGGGGGAATATATTTGATTATGAGACAGTATATATTAAGGGGGAAAGAGAGGGAATTAGTTGTAATACTTAGATATTTGTACTGATGATATTTAAATGTAATGGAATTATTGTACTCAGCTGCCATGTTGCTTTTCAAATATGCAAATGTAATATTAGAAAATTAATAAAAAATTAAAAAAATAGAACTCTTTGGATTGAATGGGAAGTTAAGAGGAATTGGTGTGAGTTGAAATTAAAAGGCCGAGTCAACTCCCCCCCCCCAATTATTTTGCTGGAGATGTGGAAAGTGTTTCTTGCTCCTACTTTGCTTCATCTGCTCTTTTATAATTTAATCCAGCCTTACTCAAACTAATATCTTTTGGCTGTCATGGACCACAGTTTCCATCATCCTGTGACTATGCTGGATAGAAATGCAATGCCTTATTTTCTCTGCAGTATACGCCTAGGAGGCAGCAAGTCTGTGGGATTTAGATGTATTTAAACATTTGTTTCTTCTGCCTAATTTATTAAATCAACATCTAATTTGAAATTAAAAGTTTCTTAGAAATCCAGGGTGGCTTAGAAGAAAACTTTCAAAGACAGCTATTGTAAAGCATCACTAGCACTGCTTAAAACAATATTAAAAGTGTGTATTTTAAGAAAGAAAAATATTAGTAGTAATTTATTTAGTGCTGTTTGACCATAAAATGTGTTGTTATTCTATATATGCCTGGCTGAACAGTGTTTGGAGTTGCCGCTAAACAGGTGAGGGATGCACTGTTCATATTTTCCTTGGGAGAAAGTTCTATAATTGGGGTGCTCTCTCTGAGAAGGCTCTGCTTGTGGCCACTGTTCTATAAACCAAACCAAGGGGACCATCTGGTCTAAATGGATGGTAAACAAAGATGATTAGGGAGCTGGAGGCTAAAACATATGACAAATGTTTGTGGGAATTGGGTATGTCTAGTTTAGTGAAAAGGAATCGTGGTGGTGACATGATAGTAGTGTTCCAATATTTGATGGGCTGCCACAAAGAAGAAGGGGTCAACCTATTTTCCAAAGCATCAGAAGGCAATAATAGATGGAAACTAATCAAGAAGAAAACCAGCCTAGAACTAAGGATTTGTGAAAACAACTAGCCAGTGAAAAGGCTTGCCTTCAGAAGTTGTGGATGCTCCATCACTGGAGGCTTTTAAGTAGAGACTGGATATTCCATTGTCTGGAATGGTATAGGTCCCCTGCTTCAGCAGGCTCTTGGACTAAAGACCTCACAGTTCTCTTCCAACTTTTACTTTTTGAGAGCAGTGCTGCCAACCTCTCCCCTCCCCTCGTCCCTTCCTGGACACAGAGAGAAGGAGGGAGGGAGGGAGGGAGAGAAGGAAGGAAGGAAGGAAGGAAGGAAGGAAGGAAGGAAGGAAGGAAGGAAGGAAGGAAGGAGGGAGAGAGGGAAACAGGAAGAAAGGGAAGAAAGGAAGGAGATGAGAATGAAAAGGAGGAAGGCAAGGAAGGAGGAAGGAAGGAAAGAAGGAAAGGAGAGAAGGAAGGAAGGAAGAAAGGAAGGAAGGAAGGAAGGAAGGAAGGAAGGAAGGAAGGAAAGAAGGAAGGAAAGAAGGAAAGACATTGGAATAAGAGGGGGGGAAGAGGGTCTGAGGGAAGTCTTGCCTTAGCATTTGGCGACCAGCAGTCCTGTTGCCCTTTTGCCATCCCCTGGTGGTCTCCCATCCTATTGCTGAGAATGCTTTGGTTACAAAGCCAGATCTCCTTGCTTGGAGAGGGAGTGGACCTCCCTCTGACCCTCGCACTTTATCCTCCTGCACCCACCATGAGCAACCTGGCCAAGGAGAGGGAGCAAAATCACATGAAGCATTAGTATCATTTAATTAGTAAGACCACATCTGGAATACTACAACCAGTTTTGGATACCACACTACAAAAAAGATGTTGAGACTTTGGAAAAAGTTCAGAGAAGAGTGTCATGGTTCCAATAGATCAGTGGTTCTCAACCTTTTTAATGCCGCGACCCCCAACCGGTCGTAAGTCAAGGACTACTCAACTGGTGCAGCACCATTTGCAGAATGGGACTTTTGGCGGGCTCAGCAGGGCAGAGACAGCCTGGACAATTCCTATTTGCTTTGAAAGCCAATAGAATTAGACTCTATTCAAGAGAATCTATTTTATTGGCTTTCAAAAGCCAATAGAATAAAAGGGAGTAGCACAGTTAAGGAAAAGGGGAAAAATGGCAGACTGTGTTATTTGGCGACCCCCGTGAAATGGTCGTTCGACCCCAAATGGGGTCCCGACCTACAGGTTGAGAACCACTGCAATAGAATTTCCAGGCAAAATTCTTCCTTAAAGAACATTTTATTCAGGAAACAAAGTATCGGCACTACTTAGTTGAACCCCAAAATTAAATTCCTTTCCCCTGGATACAAAGTAACAAAGTGCAATTCCCATCCCCAATAAAATGTCATAAATCACATTCCCCAATTAGCTAAAAGCACAGGCTTTCTCCTCAGCTCCTCAGACCGCCAAAATTTTATCAGCTTGTCCTTGGGTTCCCACAGCAGCGTTATTATTATGGCTAGCTGTGCTTTCATTCCAACTGCTCCTGCTGCACCTGATTTCTAAAAGCAAGAAAAAGCATAGAGAAGAGAAAATGGTTGCATTTTCATCAGTTGTCAAAGCGGGAACATCCAATGTTAGCAGCATTGACATCCAGCCCCCCCTTATTAAAAGGACAAATCCTGCAATTCAAATAAAATCGTAGGTTAGGGGTTGCCCCTCAGTTTATTAGGGTGTCTCTCATAGAATTTACTAATGAGCTTGTCGGCTTTTACATCACTAGATTTCACCCATGTGGCTTCAGACAATGGATATCCTTTCTATTGCACTAAGTACTGTAACTTTCCCTTAAAAACCCTAGAATAAAGAATACGCTTCACTTCATAATGAGTCTGTCTAGCTACCATGAGAGGGCCAGGTGCCTTTTTAGGGGGAGGTCATAAGGTAGAACCCTGAAAAGGTTTCAGTAGGCTACAATGGAACACAGGTTGGACTCTTCCTAAGAGTCTGGGAAGTTTTAACTCCACCATGACTGGGTTAATGATTCTTATGATAGGGAAGGAACCTAGGTATTTTGGTCCCAACTTCTTACTGGGCAATTTAAGTCGTAAATACTCTGTGGACAGGTAAACTTTTCCCCCAACCTGGAATGATCTTTGGGGGTCACTCTTTTTATCTGCTTGCTTTTGTATGTCTCAGAAGTCTTTCTCAGAGTGATTTTCATTATTTTCCAAACCTCCTCCCACCCCCTCACCCACTGGTCAAGCGTTTGGGAAGCAGAAGATTCCTGAGGATATTCGGGTATTGGGTTGAAATCTTTTCCCGTGGCAATTTAAAAGGCGTAAAACCGGTGCTGCTGTGAACAGAATTATTGTAAGCCACCTCTGTGAAATGGAGGAGGTCAGCCCAGTTCATTTGCTGATAATCCACATAGCATCTGAGATACTGCTCCACCGTTGAGTTCGCTATTTCAATGCCCCATTCGTAGATGGGTGAAAAGCCAACAACAGTCTTTGCGACGAGCCAATTAACTTGAGGAAATCCCTCCAGAACTTGGCCGTAAACTGTACCTGTTCTGTCCCAGCCTACATCCGTCCTTGTTATGTCACAAGAACAAACCCCTCTTAAACAGTAGGCTGGGAAAACTAACCTCTTTTTATTTCCAAAACAGTCCTGATAAGTTTTTCTCCAAAACAAAAAAAACACAGAATACTTTCCTAACAGATAATTGGTTACAAAAGCAAACAGAGCAGAAGTTTTAACAAGAAATTCACTGATAAAACAAAACAGATCATGATCATTGCCTTCAGCAACCAGCACCGCCCACATTTTCCCTTTTTTAAAGCAGTCCCAAGGTGTGGCTTCTCAATGCCTTCTCCTCTTCCCCTGGAGTTGTCGTATTGACTGCTGCTGATCTGCTCTAGATAATTGCCTGCGTCTATGAGCATCAATCATGTCCATCAGCTATGAATCCTCCAAATCCGACTCACTCTCCCCTCACAGCTGAGCTTCATCCGTAACATGACTGGAGGGGCCAGGGTCTTCATCAGACTGTGAGTCTTGTAATTCATCAGAGCCTCCCTCTGACCCTGATGGCCCTCCAAATGCCTCCTCCACCTCCTCCTCAGATTCCCCGGACTCAGCTGTTGGAATACAGGCTGGCACGGAATCACAACAGTACCTGTCAGTCTGAGATTATCTGCTTTGGCATGCTGTGCAGCTTGTAAATATGTTTCAGAAACATTTTGATTAGTCTTTGGGCTGACAGGAGTCCTTGAAGGCAATGAAATGAGCCTGCTTCGAAAATAGATCTATCGTAGTCCAAATCACTATATCCCCCCTACTTTCAGACAACTCCACTGTAAAATCCATAGCGATTTCTTCCCATGGCTGGGAAGGGTCTGCAACCAGTTGTAATAGTCCAGGGGGTTTTTCTGGAATTCTTTTCATGGTGGCACATACAGCACAGCTCTTGACGTAGTTTTCTACATCCCGTTTAAAACCCAGCCACCAAAATTCTCAACAAACTAGATGCAGTGTTTTTAAATATCCAAAGTGTCCAGCTTGTTTCACATCGTGACCATGTTGGAGAGCGTTAAGGCAGAGGGTTTCAAGCAAATACAACTTCCCCCCTTTGTAAGCCAAACCATCCCTGCACGTCAAGGTGGTTTGGTTTTCTTTGAACCATTGATCATTGAGGAGTTCCTGTTTTAATTTCCTCACCCAAGGGTCATTGGGGTTTGGGACTTTCAAAGATGGGGCTCTTCATGGTGTTAGATGAGAAGCCACTTGTGCTGTAGATATAATTGCTTCATTAACCTCTTCATGCTGGCTCTTGTATTGAGGTAATCTGGATAAAGTGTCAGCTAAAAAGTTTTTTCCCCGGTCTGTACTTCAGGGTGAAGTTAAATCAATTAAAGTATTGCTCCCACTGTACTTGCTTCGGGGACAGCTTGCAGGGAGTTTTCAGTGCCTCTAGGTTTTTGTGATCAGTCCATACTTCAAAAGGCACCTTGCTCCCTTCTAGGTAGTGTTGCCAGTTTAACAGAGCCCAAAGAACTGCGAAAGCTTCCTTCTCCCACACTGCCCACCTTTTCTCATAGTCGGTGAACTTTTTTGAGATATAGGCACAGGGCTGTGGGACTCCCTCTTGGTTCTTTTGCAATAGTAAGGCTCCGATGGCCACGTCGCTGGTATCGGCTTGAATCACAAAGGGTTTCCCCAGACAAGAATGCTTTAGAAATGGCTTGACCGCAAATAGTCTTTTCAAATTCTCAAAAGCAGTTTGACAGTTCATAGTCCATGGCTTGGTCAGAGCTTTCCCCCATCTTTACCTGTTTTCAACAAGTACATGACGGGTAAAGCAATTTTGGCAAATGAGGGGATGAATTGTCGGTAAAAGTTGGTGAACCCCAGAAAGCTCTGAAGCTGTTTGCAAGTCTTTGGGAGTTGCCATTCAATTACAGCTTTTACTTTAGCAGGATTTATTTCAATGCTCTCACTGGAAATTCTGTAGGCTAGATAATCCAGTCAGGTCCAATGGAACTCACACTTTGATAGTTTAAGATACAGTTTGGCATTTAACATTTCTTCAACGCTTCTCGCACTAGTTTTCCGTGGTCACCATATTTGTGCTGTATATCAGGATATCATCAAGATACAACAAAACTCCTTTGTATAAATGATTATGTAGCACCTGGTTGCTCTAGCATGAAGACAGCTAGAGCCCCCTGTAGTCCAAACAGCATGACTTTAAATTGATAGCTCCCCATGGGACAGTTAAAAGCAGTTTTCCATTCATTTCCTTCTCTTATTCTTTCTTGGTAATATGCCTCTCTTAGGACCAATTTAGTAAAGATGCTCCCTTTCGCCAGGTGGGTCAGTAGGTGGGTCAGTGGGTTCTTCAAGAGGGGGAGGGGATACTTGTTTTCTATGCTCACAATGTTTAACCCTTTATAGTCTACACAGAGATGAAGCAACCTGTCTTTTTTCTCTTTAAATAATACTGGAGCTCCCATCTGAGATTTGGCCAGTTCAATAAATCCTCTTGCTAGGTTCTTGTTCACATACTGTTGCAGTTCCTCCATTTTGAGGGGGGTCATGGTGTACATCCTCGGCCGTGGGAGTTTAGCTCCCAGTAACAGCTCAATGGTGCAATCATTGGGCGGATGGGGAGGCAGGATGTCACATTCTTTCTCACTAAACACCTCCGCTAGACCCCGGTATTCGCTGGGGATGAGTGGCTCACCTGGTTGAGACAGGGTAGCTATCTTTGCTAACTCGGAAGATGGCCTAGACTCTCCAGTAACATCAGCCGAATTAAGGGGGGATTAATCTCCTTTTCCCACCAAATAAACTATTTCCATTGTCCAACCAGGCTAGCCCTAGAATCACAGCCTCAGTCATCTTCGGAGCCACCATGAAGCAAATGAACTCCCAATGTTCACCTATTTCTAAGTGTATCAGCTCTGTCAATTATGTGACCAAAGTTCCTCCCATCAAAGAGCCATCGGCTTGCTCAAATCTCACAGCTTTGGAGAGCAATCTTGCTCATATACCCATTTGAAGGGCAAGTGACAAGCTAATAATGCACTGGGAGCACCTCGAGTCCACTAGCACTTTTAAATGTACTCATGCACCCATCTTAGGGACTATGAGTTTGGCAATGAGAGAAAAAGGTGGAATGGGTCGACTCACCATTGGGTCATTCTCCCCTTCGTCGTCGCTGTCATAGGAGGGCACAGCAGTGGCAGATCCAGCTTTGGACTCAGCACTCTCCTGCATGGGTGACGTGACTTGGGTGATGGGTTCTTGTATGATCCAGTTTGACTTCTCTTTCACCAGCTGCGGTGTTGGTTTCTTCTTCACCGGTAGTTCCGGTCTGCTTTGCTGTTGAGGATATGAGACCGGGCAACTCGCTGCTCACTGTCCTTGTTGCCCACACCTGAAGCACTTGATTGGTGGACCAGCAGGTGGTTTGGGGGGCTCTGTGGCTGTGATGGCTGGAGACATTCGGGGGGAAGGGTAGTCATCTGGTCTGTTCTGGTTTCTGCCCGGCTTCCTGAGGTAGTGGCTTTTTATAAAGAGCAAGCTCGACATCCAATCTTACTGCTGCCTGGTACCACTCCTGTAATAGGTTAAGGACAGCTCGATAAACACAGGCCTGGGAAAGGTGATCATCTAGCTCCTCCTTGAAGTGGTGTACTAGGGACTGTTCAGGCCACATTTCTATTTGACCTGCTACATTATAAAATTCTTGTACATATTCCAAAGCAGGTCTGCCATCTTGTTTTAGCTTATGAATTTGTTTCTCTGCTTTGAGGGCTATGGATGGGTCTTCACACCTGGCTCTTAATCCAAGGAGGAAGAGATGGAGGTTCCCCAGCTCAGGTGCTTGCTCATTGTACAAATTGTTTAGCCATTCAGATGCTTCCCCTTCCAAATTGTCTGCAATCACATTGACTGTAGCAGCTGGATTTGGGTAGAAATTGGCATTGCGATTTATGTGGGAACATACTTGATTGATGAAGAAGATCAGCTTCTCCAGGTCACTGTCAAAAGTTGCTCTAAGGGGTGGCGCCATCATGGGCTGCTGTTCCCTCTAGCGTGGCTGCATTCCCAGCAGTTGCTGGCTTCCCTGCTGTGGCTGTTGCACCCCCAGTGGTGGTGGCTGCTGACCTCCCAGCAGTGGTGGCAGCGGCATCCCTAGTTGCTGCAGGCCCCCTAATAGTTGTTGCATATTTAGGGGTTGTTGCCATCCCCACTGCTGCTGCACTCTCAATGGCTGCTGACCTCCTGGCGGCGGCTGTGGCAGTTGCTGCAGGCCTCCCAGTTGCTGCAGCGGTGGTTGCTGCAGCATTCCCAGTTGCTGCAGGTCCCCCAGTGGTTGCTGCAGATTCAGGGGCTGCTGCCAACCCCACTGCTGCTGCGATCCCACCTGTAGCTGACCTCCCGCTGGCGGCTGCAGTTTCCCCAGTTGATGCAGGCCTCCCAGCAGTTGTTGAACATTCAGGGGCTGATGCCAGCCTCACTGCTGCAGCACTCCCACCTGTTGTTGACCTCCCAGCAGCAGTGGCTGTGGCATCCCCAATTGCTGCAGGGGCCCAAACGACTGCAGCACTCCCACCTGTTGCTAGCCTCCCAGCAGCAGTGGCTGTGGTATTCCCAATTGCTGCAGGGGCCCCAACAGCTGAAGCTCTCCCACCTGTTGCTGCCCAGCCAACAGTTGTTGCATTATATCATGTTGAATGTTCACATCTGAGTGTTTCCCCTGCATATGCCTCGGGCTCAGGTGGTGCCGATGGTGATGCACCAGGCTGTGTGACCAATAGTAGTGATGGTCAGGGCTTTCACGGTACCTGTGGCGATCTGGACTTCAGCAGCCCCAATGGTGGCTTGGGCTCTTGTGTTGTGAGCGGCACTCTGGAGCTCTGGAAGAATGACAACACCTTGGTCTGTCGTGTTCAGAGTGCAGGGTTGGAGGTTAATGTTGGTGGCTTCGAGAAGGGGGAAGCCGCTTGTGTTCCATAGGTGGGGCTGGGGTTTAAAGGCATGGATTGGCATCTGCTCCGCCAATCATCGTGATCACTTGCATGAAAAGAATGAGAGGGTTGCTCCCCATTCATCTCTAGCCCCTCAAACTTCTCTACCAACTTCTCTACCAATTGGCTAAGGACTGCAGACAGATACGTCTACTCTCCACAGTCCTCAGTAATTGCTGATTTCCTGATTCTCCAGTGGTCCGGGGAACACGACTCCTGAGAGGTTCCTTCTTGCAAATCAACTTTGGTCACTTTCGAAGAACTTGCTTTTGACAGGGTCGCCTTGAGGTGCTTGGAGTCTCCACTGGGCAGGGTCCACTCCGATGATCAGATCAGATCCTGTGTTTTGGGTCTTGCCCCCAGCAGTAAGGCCTGAGAAGATTCCTTCTCCACTGGTGCACTGGCTTACGCTCTCTCCACTAAGACGGCAGCTATGGCCAGGGTGTTGGTTTCAGGCACTTCTCCCTTCTCCATGTTGAGATCTTCTCTGAATCTTTGTCAGTCTATTACTCAACTTAGCGACAGGGACATCTAATGTTAGCAGCATTGACATCGGGCAACTAAGATGATCAAAGGCCTGGAGACTAAAGAACAGATGTAGGATTTGAGTTTGACTAATCTAGAGAAAAGAAGAACTAGGGGTGATATGATAGCACTGTTTCAATATCTGAGGGGCTGCCACAAAGAGGAGGGGGTCAATTTATTTTCCAAAGCACCAGAGAGCAAGACAAGAAACATTGGTTGGAAACTAATCAAGGAGAGAAGCATTAAGAATTGGAATTAAGGCCTAACAGTGAGAATAATTAACCAGTGGAACAGCTTGCCTTCAGAGATCATAGGCACTTCATCGCTGGAAGATTTTTTTAGAAGAGACTGGACAGCCACTTGTCTGAAATGATATAGGACCTCCTACTTGAGAGAGGGTTGGACTAGAAACCTCCAAGATGCTATTCTATTCTATTCTATTCTATTCTATTCTGTTCTGTTCTGTTCTGTTCTGTTCTGTTCTGTTCTGCTCTGCTCTGTTCTATGATCTAAAGAGCTTTGATGATCCTCTGGAGGTCTGTTGGTATGTCACTGTTCTAATAACCCCCAGCCACATGACAAAAATGAAACAAGAGATTTTTATATCCCTTGTCATTGAAATATGAAGTCAACTCTTGATGTTTTGGGATGAGAGAGGGGGAAATACTTCTCCTTCCCACCCCTCCCTTTTTTTTATTTTCTAATAGGCAAAAATGCAAAAATAACTAAGAATGGAAAGGTCCTCCCTTATCTATAGACATGTTTATACTTCCTGAAAACGTTGAGAATGAATGAAATAGTGATAAATTATTGCAACACTTAATAAAAGGTGAAAAATAATTAAATAAGGGGGATGGGATACAAACCACCAATCAAACTCTGTTTTTATGTCCCTCCTCTTCAGATAATAGTTAACTTGGATTTAAAGATTAATAGATTCACATGAAAGTGTATAAATGGCCCACTGTAGAGAGTTCAGGATTAGCTGCATGGGAATGCTGAGTAGTGTTCCCTTCCATCTCTAATAGCAGCAGGCTCTTCTTTACAATCCTAAGGCATCATGACTTACCCAGGCTTCAGCTGTCAGCTACTGCTCTTATTTCTTGGGCCTGGCTTCAGTTTGGGTGCTGCTCTCCATTTAGTGCATTGTGCCCCTTGTACTGAAGAAAAGCTCAGGCTGTGCCCACCACTGTCTGCCAGCTGCCCAGAAATATCCCGCCAACCAGGCTGCAGTTGCTGTCATAGCTGTGCCCTTCAGCTGGGGGAGCCTTGTGGAATATACACAGCACGGTGTAGCTGGGGGCTTAGTTGCCAGGTACAGGTATATCAAGCTCGACCCCTTTATGTTCTCACTCAGGGGCAAGGCTCTTGCCTCCCCATTGCTGATAGGACAGAAACTGCAGGTAAGAAAGATATCTTTCTGTACCTTTTTTTACTCATACTCAGAATATTGGCTGAGGCTGATGACTGGTAGAAAAAATAACCGTGATTAGAGTGATCTAGTGCAAAGAATGAAATGTTAACTTATTTAAGTATGATTGAAATTGAGAGATGATCTAACCGTCTGGTTAGTTTATGGGGGGGGGGTTTCAAAAACAAACATTGGGAGGTAGAGACTATGTGAGAAAACATAGTTCAGAGTTTGCTATCCAATATCTGGCACTGAAGAATTGGTTCAGAGACTATAGGAATCAGATAATGGCCTTTTCAAAATAAGTTCACTCCTAAAATCAATAGCAGTTTCCTAGTTTGAGCGGAGGATCAAGAAAGATAATAGGATGAGGCTGACTGCCATGACTGTAAGAAAACTTTTAACAGTAAAAGGGAGGTTGCTTTGTTATCCATCTCCCAAAGATGGGAGAAGGCAACAACTTCTCAAAAGTTTTGAGTACGAAGTATTTGTGTAAACATGTTTCGTTTTAAGAGATCATTTAGAAACTACCATCTCCCTTACATAGGGAAATGTTAGTACTGCTAAACTAAATAGAAATGGAATAATATTTTTATAAAATGCTCCAACCCATTGATCCCCCTCTTAGTTATTTATGGTCTCATATACAGTGATTGAAAAGTTATTTAGTAAAGTTTCATCCATTTTGATTTAGAGATTAAATAGTAGAAACCCCAAGTCTGCAGATACAAATAAGATACTGTACATTTAGTCTCACCACCTCTGTAATATCTGATCACCAGTTACATGCATGTTATATTTTCAGCCCTTATTAATGCATTTAACTGTTGACATTTGTTAAAGAGACCATGCCTAAACTGAATTTTCAGCAAACTGAAACAACGGAAGGAACTATTTCTGCAGTTACTAGAAACTTTCCTTCAACTCTCATTCTTAAAAACATATCTGTTATCATTTGCACTTTTTTAAAAAAAATGCTGAACCTTCTATAAAAAAAAATCAGATGGTAGTATTTTGAAAAGCAGGTTGAGTGAGCTTCAAATTAACCAAATTCAACATCAACATAATCCATATATTGTGACAAGAAAAACTAAGTTTATAACTGCACCCCTTGTACAGACTTTTCATTATATTTAACTGTGGAATTTTAATTCTGCAAAGAGATATAAATGTGCTTCTTCCTGCAATGAGCCTCTCATTTTGCTCTCATAGCAGTGCTGTGAGGTAGATTAGGATAGGAGGGAAGAATTGACTAAAGGACACTGAACATCCAAATTCAGGAACTCTCTAATTTTAACTTAAACCTTTAGGCTGAATGTATTATTAATTTTAATCTATGCTATTCTGATTTTGGATAATCATAAGGGAAATGTTTCATAGTAAAAAGTGTAAAATGCTTGACTTGAAATGTTGAAAATGTATGCAGTTGAATGCATGCAGAAAATTATCTGATAGGTAGGCAAGATCTCTGCATTTTATTGGCCTCTAGATGTTCTCGGAAAATTCCCCAAAATTTCAATGGCAGGCTATCTCAGGAATTTATAGTTTTCATCTTTTGCCAATGCACAGGTTTAAAAAGTATAAGGCTAAATTTTTTTTAAGAAAGTGTGAAAAACAAAACAAAATTAATTTAGGCTAGGAATCTCCAATATTTTTAGACATGGGCACATCTGTATTTTTTAGAGTATATTGTAATAGTTTTCTTAAACTATTACATGTTATGGGTTGTTCTGGGAACATAAAAAATCTTCCATGGTGATGGGCTTGGCAATGACAAAATGGCTGACTTAGTGGACATAGCCAGTCACAAAATAGCCAAGCACTCAAAAACAAACTGCTGAGGTTATTCCATACCACCTCTTTTTATTTCTTAGGATGTTTTCATTTCAGCTGATCTTTGATTTTTTTTGCTGAGTAGATGAGAATACTTCAAAACTAACTACTGGGCTACAGTCTCCTGCATTTAGCCATGACTATCTATGGGGAAATATTTGGAAACTAAAGACATTTTTGAAAATGCTGAAAAATTATGTTGCATACTGAGTTCTCATTTCTTATTTTTTTAAAATGAAAAGAATCTCTTAAAATTACAGTAAAATTAAAGTCAATAATAAAATAATAAAATAAACCTGCCAGGCACTAGTGAAGGTGTTTGAATCCATCTTGATGCCTGTGGGATTTTGTTGGGAATTTTTGTTTTATTGATTTTATTGTAATGTCTGTGTAACTTTAGTGAATTTCCTGGAGTTTTTAAGATTTGTGCAGCCTATAAGCTTAAATATATAATGGCTGTTTGTGCAATCAACTCTTTAGACTGAACTTGACATTTTTATCCATCTACTAAATCTTTCCCAAGAACCAGCAAACGTTTGAGTTTGAATTTGCTTCAGATTATTTGATAGTGTTAAAGGTATTATCACAGGATGTAATCTCTTCCAAGTAAAATAGCCTTTTGCAACTCACAGGTGGTGATTTTGTCAATATGTTCAAGTGGTGTTTTAGATGTTTTGGGATTGCACCTGAAGCACCCATCAGTACTGGTACTCGCTTTGCTTTCTTTTTACAGTCATTCTATTTCTATTTGCAGGTGTTCATATTCTATTATCTTTTCTAGCTCTTTTTCTTTCCACTGTTTCCAGGCACTGCCACATCTATTATCCAGACTTTTTTCTTTGTCTTTCTTAATAATAATTGTTAATTATTGTTATGGTTTATTGCATAGTCAGCCAGATGTTTAGACAGGTTTGGCATTTTTATACCCCTGTCAAGTCCTCCCCCAGGCCCTGGGATAGTGAGATGTTGATATTTGATAGTATTAAAAGTATTGTTACTGGATGTAAACTGTACTAAGTAAAGCCGCCTTTTACAATTGAGTGATGGAGATTTTGTTAATGGCAATATTCAAATGGTGCCCCAGTTGTTTTAGGATTGTACCCAAAGCCCTATGACTATTGGTACTACCTTTGCTTTTTTTTTGCCAAGGTTATTCTATTTCTGTTTGAAGGTCTTTGTATTTTCTGTTTTTTTCCTTCTTTCTCAAAGTTTAATTCTTTTATATATTTATTTTATGTATTTTATATATTTGTTTTCTGAGGTTTTCACGGGTGTTTGTATGTAGGTCTCAGGTTTTCTCCCACGTCAAATTGGAAGTGTCTTGGCAATGTTTCGATATTGAAATGTTGAAACATCACCAAGACACTTCCAATTTGACGCGGGAGAAAACCCGAATATATATATATATATATATATATATATATATATATATATATATATATATGATTTTATTACTTTTTTCCATACATACAATAATAATTTTTCAACCAATCTGTTGTCTGAGTTTAGATTCGCTAATACATATTTAATTCCTAATCCTTTATTCTTTCCTTTAGCCATTGGTAAAATATGTTCCAAGTTTGATAATATTCTGTTTCTTCTTTTTCTTTCAGTCTCATAGTCAATCTATCCATCTCTGCGCATTATAGTATTTTTTAAATTATTTCTTCATCTGATAGTATTCCTTCGTTTTTCCAATATTGTGCAAATATTATTCTTGCCGCTGTTGTGACGTGCAAAATATAAGTTTTGTTTGATAGTCTTTTCTGGCATTATACCTAATAAAAAAAGTTCAGGTTTAAAATCTACATGTTCTCCCAACATCTCTTCTAACCTAGTATGTATCTTTTTCCAATAATTCTTTACTTTATTACATGTCCACCAAATATAATACATGCCTAAATTATGTTTACATTTCCAACATCTATCTGACATATTTTTAAATATTTTTGCTAATCTTGCTGGTAGCAAGTGCTATCTATAAAACATTTTATATGAATTTTCTTTATAAGAAGTTGACATTGTCAGTTTATAATTTCTTTCCCATAAATTTTACCATTTTTCTAATTCTATATTATATCCATTTTTTTTTGCCTATCTTATCATTGTTTCTTTAACTTGTTCGCTTTCCATTTCCAAAGTTAATAAAAAATTATACATTTTCTTAATTAATTTCTCATCTGAAGTTAACAAAGTCTTATCAAATGTCGTTTGTTCTTTACAAAATCCATACAGTTTAACATATTTTTCATATCTAGTTTGCATTTGTAAGTGTGCCCACCATGACAAGCTGATGCCCTAGTTTTCCATTTCTTGTTTAGATTTTAAATTCCCTTCAGAATTTAGAATATCACTATATGTCCAGATTTTTTCAAAGTCCACCAAATTTGGTTGTACAAATGCTTCCATACTTGATAACCACCCTGGAATTTTCAAATATATTTTACTTCCCCCCCCCCATATTATTAATAATGCATTTCTTATATAATGGTTTTGGAAATATTTATGAATTTTATTTTTCCCATATCATAAAAAGGCGTGCCACCCCAATTGTAAATCATGCCCCTCCAGGTATAACAACCTTTTATTTCTAAGAGTTATCCATTCTTTTAACCATGTTAATACAGATAGTACAAAACCCACTCTGGTAAACCAAATCCTCCATTTTCCTTAGCATCTTGTAACGTTTTCATTTTAATTCTAGCTTTCTTTCCTTGCCAAACAAATTTCAAAATGAGTGAATTTAAATCTTGAAAAAAAATGTCTCAAGTTTTATGGGTATTGTTTGAAATAAAAATAAGATTTTTGACAATACATTCATTTTCACTGTAGCAATTCTTCCTAATATTGACAATTGCAAATTTTTCCATTTTTCCAAATTCAGTTTTATTTGATTGAATAATTTTGTATAATTATCTTCTTTTATCGTTGAACATCTTGCTGTTAAATGTACACCCAAATATTTTTAACTATCTATAATTCTGTTTTTTTCTGACATTTGTTTTTTTTTGTTTATCTGTAAGATTTTTAACTATTACTTTAGTTTTTTCTCTGTTTATTTTCAGTCCTGCCATTTCTCCATATTGTTCTATCTTTCCTAGTAATTTAGGAATCATCTCCAAAGGTTCTTCTAAGATATATACCAAATCATCAGCAAATGCTTGCAATTTATATCTTTCGCCATTTATTTCCAGTCCTTTAATTTCTGTATCTTGTCTAATATTTCTATTTAAAACTTCCAGAGTGAAAATGAATAACAATGGAAATAGTGGACATCCTTGCCTTGTACCTTTTCTTATTTCAAAGTTCTCAGTATAATCTCCATTCATGATCACTTTCGTTTTTTGTTTATTGTATATTGTTCTTATCATATTTATAAAGTTCTGTCCAAAGTGTATTATTTGTAATTGCTGAGTCATAAATTGCCAGGAAACATTATCAAATGCCTTTTGAGCATCTAGGAATATTAGTGCCAGTTGTTTCCCTGGATGTAGTTCATAATATTCTAATACGACCATTATCACCCTGAAATCATTTTTAATTTGTCTCTTTGGTAAAAGTCCATTTTGGTCTGAATGTATAAATTCAATTAGGTATTTTTTCAGTCTCTCTGCCATTATTGAAATAAAAATTTTATAATCCACATTCAGTAACGATATCAGTCTATAGTTTTTTTATCTGTGTCAAATCTGAATCTTCTTTGGTATTAAAGTAATATTTACTTCCACCCATGTGGTTGGGAGTGTAGCCTCCCAACAAAAATTCATTACAAATGTCTTTCAATGGTTCACTTAGTATATCTTGTAGGGTTTTATGTAACTCCGCCGGTAATTCATCTGGCTCTGGTGTTTTCTCGTGTTTTTTTTTTTTTACCTTCTTATGGCCTCTGCTATTTCCATCATTGTGATTTTTTCCTCTAACATAGTCTTAAATGTTTCTGGAATTTTTGGAAGATTATTTTCTTCTAGATATTGGATTGTTCTCTCTCTTAGAGTTTGTTCTATATCATACAGTTTCTTATAATATTCCTTAATTATCTTTTTTATTTCTTCATTTTTAAATTGTAGACAGCCTTCTTCATCTACTAAATTATATATCATTTTCTTCTCTTTCTGTTTTTTAAGTTTATAAGCTAACCATCTTCCTGGTTTATTTGCATTTTCAAAAAAAATATTTTGCTTTTTTTATCTGTTGTGCCAATTTTTCTGAATCCAACAGATTTAGTTTATGTTTTATTGTTTCCATTTCTCTTTTCAAAGTCTTTTTCTGCGGGATTTGTTGTAGCTCTGATTCTAACTTTCCAAATTTTTCTTTCAGTAGTACATATTGCTGTCTTTTAGTAGTACATATTGCCATGTATTCCTCTAAAATATGCTTTGGCTGTGTCCCATACATTTTGTAATGTTATATCTTCTTTTTTGTTTTCTCTAAAGAAAAACTCCATTTCTTTTTTTGCTAATTCTATAAATTCTCTTTCTTTTAATATAGATTGATTCAAAGCACATCTTGGTCTTTTTTGTATTCCTCTCTATGTCACTTTTAAAGGATTATAGTCTGTCCATGTACCTAGTTCTATCTCAATTTCCTGTATATTCATCCTCAATTCAGATGTTATCCAAATCATATCAATTCTTGACCAGGATTTTTGACTATTTGAATAAAAAGTATATTGTAGTTTTTCTGGATTAATTTCCCTCCAAACATCTTGTATTCCAATTTCTTCTATCATATTAAAAATGTCTTAGGTAGTCTTCTTCTTCCAGTTTTCTGTTTTACTACTTTTATAGTCAATTGTCCCATCTACTATCACATTAAAGTGTCCTACTAAACAAATATTTTGATACTCCATTTCTATTATTTTTTTATGGAGGCTTTGGTAAAATTCTTCCTGGTTATTATTTGGTGCATAGATTACTACTAACAATGTTTGTTTTTGATGTAAATATATTTCTACCCTCACAATTCTTTCTTCTTCATCGAGTAAACCATTTTAGAATCTATTGTCTCTTTAATATATACAACAACACCTCTTTTTTTCTGATGCGCTGATGCATAATAAAGTTTCCCAATTTTGGGGTATTCCAACAGTTTGTGATGTTGTTTTTTAATATATGTTCCTGCAAACATTTAATTTCTGTAGTTTCCTGAAAATTTTGTTTCTTTTTGATGGGGAATTTAGTCCATTTATATTCACTGAAAAAATTCCATTTTCTTTCTCCATTTCCGTTATTTGTATTTAGGTTTAGTCCAAAGGTAGGCAACCTTGGCTCTTTTATGACTCGTGAACTTCAACTCCCAGAATTCATGAGCCACCATGGCTCAGCTTCCCCTCAGCATGGCTGGCTCAGGAATTCTGGCAGTTGAAGTCTATGAGTCATAAAAGAGCCAAGGTTGCCTACCCTTGGACTAAACCTAAATACAAATAACGGAAATGGAGAAAGAAAATGAAATTTTTTCAGTGAATATAAATGGACTAAATTCCCCATCAAAAAGAAACAAAATTGTCAGGAAACTACAGAAATTAAATGTTTGCAGGAACACATAGTACTACCCCTGGTCTAGTCGATCTTGTGGTCCTCTGTTCTCTGGCAGTTCCTCCACTCTCTTGTTCAGATTTCCCTTTCTGTTCTCCTGTTTGTGTAGTTACTTTTTCAATTGTCTCTTCCGTTTGTTTCTGTTCTTTTCTCTCCTCTTGCTGATGTTGCACTTCTTCATCTAAGACTGCTGTTTCTTACATCAAAGTCTTCTGCTTTCCAGATTGAATCTAGTCAATATCTTGTATTCTTCCAGTTGATTAAAATCCCTTCTGACATTAACAATCTAAAATTTATGCCTTTTGCAATCAGCTTTGTAGTTAAAAAATGATAATTTCTTTGAATATCTCTTACTTTCTTGGGTATCTGCTTTAAGATCACTATTTTCTTTATTTTTATATTGTAATGGCTCATCTCTCACTTTTCTCAGTACTTCATCTCTTGTCTTTATGAATCTCATGTGTACTTCTCTAGGTAGTTTATATTTCCTTGTATAGCTTGAATTTGTTTGAAATATTTCATCTATCTTCATTTGCATCTCTGCTCTGTCTGCTTTCAAAGCCTCTGCCAGAAGCTTAATGATCACAACTGCTATATTTTCTTCTCTATCTTCAGGGATATTTTGAAATCTCAAATAATGTTCCGCCTTCTCCATTTCTAGGATCACCAGCACTCCTTCTAGATTTTGGTTTGCTTGTTCTAATTTTTCATTTTCTTGCAATATCCTCTGATTTATTTTCATTTTCTGAATTCTATGTTCATTTTTAACAATCATTTGATAGTGAACTTCAAACTGTGCCTTTATTTCAAAAACTTTTTGCTTAATTTATTAAAATCGCTGTCAGAATCCAATTATATTTCATCTCTAGTTATCAACTATAGAAAACTCCATTTCTGCCTTCCCTGGATTCTGCCATATGATGAAGGGAAGGGGGTGAAAAAAGGGGCTTTATGGCCCTCACTTCCTTCAGTACACTTCAAAGAGACTGAATGTGGATATTGCCAAAAGGACTAACCATAAGAATGGGGCTATTACCTTTCATGTAGTATTCTCTGAAGTCTTCATCCAGCCGGCAGTAAGGAAAAGGGAGTGGGAGTGTAATGCCTGAGACTGTTGCTGGAAGAGAGGGGTGATTGGGTGGGGCTACTGGGGAACCCCTTAAAACCTTGAATGGGAGAGCTTGGACTCCACATCCTGTCTAGAATGCTTGCAACCATTTTCTCTTAATAAAGGATGCCTGTTGGAAGAATTATTCCAAGAGTTCTGTCTTCTTATGATGCAAAGTGGGGTGGGTCCTTACATTAGACAGGACTTGCAAAATTAATCCACCTGGAAGGGAGACCCTTGCTGGGGGATTTTGCAAAAAATTACCATGTCAGACAATGGAGCAAGAGAGGGGGGAAACTCCCTGGAAAGAGAGCCACTGCACCAAGTGGAACCTTGCAGTATGTTGGGATTCGAGAGGTCAGATTCCTCAGGAGAAGAAGTGGTGGAGACATGGGACCACAAGCCCCGCTGGTCAATGGGCGTTGGAAAGAAAAGTGAGTGGGGAAAGGAATCAAGAAAGGTGACCCTGAGACAGGGGGCCAAGCAACCAGAATGGAAGCAGGAGATGGAGAAATCCCTGCACGAAAGTGAAGAGGGAGAAAGCTGGGCACTGTACTCAGACTGGACCCTAGTGAAAGCTATTGACTTGATGAAGAGAACTCTCAGCTCCCTAGGAGAGGAGAATCCTGAGCCCTACGTCGGCCCCAGCTCCTGGAGCCGCAAAGGGAGAGACACCGAGGGGGAAGTGGAACCTGCAGCCCCGGGGACATCTGCTGATCCAGTAGTCCCCACCCCCTACCAAACCACAGATGGTGTTCTGGATGGAAGACACTACCACCAACAACGGAGGCACCGATCCATTCCAAGAAATCCGCCGTTGGAGGTGAAATCAAAGGGGAGCCAACATGCTTGGGGTTTTTCCTAACCCAAGTCCTCAGTTACATGGAGGAATAGGGGTGGGACATCCCCAGCGACAAAGCCCGCATCCGGATCGTGCAATCTGCCCTGGACAGACCGGCTGCAGATTGGGTGGTGAACTTGCACAACTCCAATGCCCCAGAACTCAACGACTTCAACCGTTTCATGTCCTCTCTGAGAAGATGAGTTGAAGACCCCCTGGCTGATCACAAAGCCCACGAAAGGATAAAAACGATGAGGCAAGGCAAACGCCTGATGGCTGAATATACACAAGAATTCCGGGCCATTGCCAGCAAACTGAACTGGCCAGAAGACATCCTCCTTAGCCATTTCAAGGACGGACTAAATTATGACCTATATGATGCTTGCCTGCCCCGAGGGGACCCACACCAACTTGAGGAATGATACGTCTTGGCAGAGGAAGCAGAGATCGACATATTGAAGAGACACCGCTGAGGGGAAAAAATGGAGCCGCTCCCCGCCTGAGTTGACACACAAACCAGTGAAACCATTGGCTACAGCCAAGAAGCAAATGGGGTGTTTCAAGTGCGGAAGAGAAGGGCATCGAGCTGTAGAATGCCACTCCAAAGCCCCCCAGCACAATCCAGACAGATCCCCAATCAGCAAATCCGGAAAGTCTTCAGCTAAGCCAAAAGAAACTGCCATGAGAATGATGGAAATTGCGGAACCCCCCACCTCTGCTCATCAGAGGGAAGAACTCCCGCCTACCTGCAGGGCTGGTGGATGCCTCATATGAAAGCTCGGAGGGCTAACCCCTGGTAAGTGGATGCATCGCACCCATCCTCAAGACAGTGAAGGTGAAAGCCTTAATAGACTCTGGCTACACCCGCTGCCTCATTAGCCCAACACTAGTGGGGAATCGGGGCATTCTGTCGAGGAGATGGAACAACCAATCTCATTTGACTAGTTAGATGGATCCATAGCGGGGGGGGCAGCTACCCTAGCCACTCTACCAATACACCTCTCCCTGGGCAAACATGAGGAGGACATAACGCTTTTGGTGACCCCAGGCATGGAATGCTCAATGATCCTAGGGATGGAATGGTTAAAAAATGGAACCCCTGGGTAAATTGGAGGACGACAGAAATCAAATTCCCAAAGGGGGACCCTATGGACTTAAAATCCCAATGGCGGGTACCAGAATCAAGAATAGAAAAAGCATCCATGGGAGAAAAAAAGGGACTAACAGAAATACTAGTGCAATACAGAGACCTTGCTGAAGTTTTCAGTGAGGAGAGGGTGGATGAGCTCCCCTCCCCCACCGTCCCACAGACTGTGCCATTGAATTCAAACCTGGGGCAAAACTCCCGAAGCCCAGATTATACTCCATGAGCCCAAAGGAGAAGGAGGAAATGGAAAGATTCATTAAAAAAAAAATCCTGGAGAGAGGTTTCATTGAGCTAGCCAAGCCTAAAATGGCGGCCCCGGTCGTTTTTAGAGAGAAGAAGGATGGCTCTTTACGCTTATGCATGGATTATAGGGCCCTGAGTACAATCGGTGAAAGCAACCTATACCCTCTGCCCCTCATGAAAGACATGCTGTCACACCTCTTGAAAGGGAAAAATTTTTCTAAACTAGACCTAAGGGAAGCTAACTATCGCGTGAGAATTAAGGAAGGGGATGAATGGAAGACTGCATTTAACTGCCCCATGGGGTGCTGTCAATTCAAATTCTTCCCATTTGGATTACAAGGGAGCCCTGCAGTCTTTATGCAATTAATCAATGAAGTTCTAAGGGAGCACCTATTTAAGGGGGTCCTTGTTTACTTGGAAGGCATTCTTATCTTCACCGAAACAAAAGAGGAACATGTCAACCTTGTCAGAGCGGTTTTAAAGAAACTGTGAGCCACCCACCTATATGTCAAACTCTCAAAATGCAAATTCCACCAGGAAAGGATAGACTACCTAGGTTATCGCATATCCCCCCAGGGCATTGAAATGGACCCAGAGAAGGTCAGAGCAGTATGAGATTGGGCATCACCCCGCACAAGAAAGCAACTACAAAGTTTCCTGGGCTTTGCAAACCTTTACCACCAATTCATCCCCTCATTTGTGCAGATAGCCTTGCCCCTCACTAACTTACTAAAAATGAAGGGAGAATCCTCAGTAAAACCTAGCCAGCCACTAACATGGACAATGGAGTGCCAACCAGCGTTTGAGAGACTAAAGAGACTTTTCTCTGCCGAATCAGTACTAAGGCACCCAGACACGGATAAGCCCTTTGTATACAGGCAAATGCAAGTGATTGGCAGTGGGGGCTGTTCTATTACAAGAAAATGATGATGGAGTATGGCAACCCTGTGCATATACATCCAAGAAACTCATGGAAACAGAACAGCCCTGGCCCGTACGGGAGAAGAAGGCATACGGGATACGTTGGGCATTACTCACGTGGCGACAGTTCCTGGAAGGCAACAAAATCCCCTTCCATGCCCCAATATAACAGCGCATGAGCCACAGACTCTAAACCAATGATGGCAGAGTCACAACTGGCAGCACCAGTAACCACAAGAACCCAAGCTAAATTAAAATCACAACTGGACAGCCAAACTGGAATTGAATTCCGGAAAAGTTTGGAAACAGAAAAACAAAAATGTGTGCACAATGAGAGACCGGTTGCCTTGGGTAGGGGAAAAGTTATATATACCAACAACCCAAAGAGTCACTTGCATGCAGCTTTGCCGTGACACAAAATCAGCAGGGCATTTTGGATTTGTAAAAACTTTACACTTAATTAAACGGCAATTTTGGTGGCCATCCATGAAAAAGAACATAGAATGTTATGTAGCCAGCTGCCCAAAATGTGCTACTGCAAAGAGGTTACAAGGGAAATTGCCAGGACTATTACAACCAGTGGCAAATCCCTCAGCCCTCTGGAGGGAAATAGCCATGGATTTTATAGTGGAATTGCCAGAAAGCAATGGGAATACTGTTGTCTGGATGGACACGGACTTGTTTTCCAAACAAGTGCACTTTATCCCTTGCCAAAAGATTCCCACTGCAAAAGCCTTAGCAAAACTTTTCATCCAGCACATTTACAGATTGCACGGGGCACCCCAACGCATCATATCTGATAGGGGAGTGCAATTTACACCTGCATTTTGGAAGGAATTTTTATCCCTCTTAGGGACCGCTCAGGGACTGACATCTAGCCATCATCCACAAGGGGATGGACAAACAGAATGTTGTCATTCAGTACTTGAGCAATATTTAAGATGTTTTATTAATTTTCAGCAAACAAATTGGATGGACCTACTCCCTTTTGCAGAAGTTGCTTACAATAATGCAGTCCACTCCAGCACAGGTTACACTCCTTTTCAAATAGCCACCGGTCAAAGTTTCAACCCCATGCCAGAATTAACCCCACAGGAACTGGTGATCCCATCACTGAAAGAATGGATGGAACAATTACAAGACACCTGGCCAATAGTTAGAAAAGCACTAGATGAAGCTAGGCAGGCATACAAAGCACAAGCCGATAAAAAAAGGGTTGAGCCTACACCATTCATTATAGGAGAAATGGTTACTTATCTACAAAATACCTAAAGTCCCTACAGCCCTGTAAAAAACTTGGACCAAAATATATAGGGCCTTTTCCAATTAAAAGAATCATAAACCCAGTAACAGTAGAATTAGAACTACCAAAAAATCTCAGGCAAATATATCCAATTTTTCATTGCAGCTTGCTGAAAAGAGAGCATCAGTCACTTTTATGGCCAAAAATCTCCCCCACCTCCAATCATGGTGGAGGGCGAACAATATTTCGATATAAAGGAAATCCTTGACTCTAGGAGACTCAGTACCTAATTGCCTGGAAACACCTTCCTGCCTCACAAAACAAGTGGGTCCATAAACGTCATGTCAGAGCCCCGAAGCTATTAAAGAAGTTTCACACAGAATATTCTAACAAGCCTGACTAACTTTTATACCTGTTTTGTTTTCTTTCAGGTGGATCTGTCTTTTTTTTAAGGGGGCAGGATGTCAGAATCCAATTATATTTCATCTCTAGTTATCAACTATAGAAAACCTCATTTCTGCCTTCCCTGGATTCTGCCATACAGTGAAGGGAATGGGGTGAACAAAGGGGCTTTATGGCCCTCACTTCCTTCAGTACACTTCAAAGAGACTGAATGTGGAAATCGCCAAAAGGACTAACCATAAGAATGGGGCTATTACCTTTCATGTAGTTCTCTCTGAAGTCTCCATCCAGACGGCAATAAGGAAAAGGGGGTGGGAGTGTAATGCCTGAGACTGTCGCTGGAAGAAGGGGGTGACTGGGTGGGGCTACTGGGGAACCCCTTAAAACCTTGAATGGGAGAGCTTGGACTCCAAGTCCTGTCTAGAACGCCTGCAACCATTTTCTCTTAATAAAGGATGCCTGTTGGAAGAATTATTCCAAGAGTTCTGTCTTGCTAAGATGCAAAGTGGGGTGGGTCCTTACAATTGCTTTTTGTCTCTTCATTATTTTTTTGCATTGACTCTTGATTGAATTGCATTGAATCAATGCATTTCATTTTGGGCAGTGCTTATTTTCTCATGCTGCAACATTGTTTCAATAGATCCCTGGGTTGTTGGGCTAAGTGTTCCAAAAGAGGGTGCAGAGGAACTCTTCTTCATAAGTCTGGTGATGTTTGATGTACTCATTTTTCAGCCAACAGTCTTAGGTTAAAATCCAAAGTGTAAAAGGAGCCAACTACTTTAGGCTAAATCCAGTATCACAAGGAAAAAGACAAAATAGAGTAGGCAGAAAGAAAAAAGAAAGCGAACTAGCTTAAGCTACAATCCAACGAAAAAGAATGAGCCAACTACTTTAGGCCAAATCCAATTACTCCAGTCAGGTCTCAGATGTAAAATGTTCACTATCTTCATATAGTTCCTGTTTTAGTTATATCCAGAATCAACAAATATAGTTATGAGAAGTCTTTTCCATTATAGACTCCCACCATGGCACTTGGTTTACACCAGGTGTTGACTCAGGGTCAAATATTTTCAGATTCTTTTAGTATTTAATAATACTATAATTTCTTCTTTCGCTATTAGATGTCCTCATGCACTATTTTATCAATGTCTGATTTTTAAAAATTCTTACAAAGTTTTTCTTTTAAAGTTCTTTATAGATTATTTACCCTTGAGGTTATAGCTAGAAAACTTTTCCACCTCTTGTAGATTAAGTAGTCCTTCTTTGAATCAATCTGAATTCAATTTATAAAAGTTTTTAAATATTCCTTAAATATCTTCCCCTTTTGTAATTGCTCGCCACCTTTAGATCTTAATCCTTCTGGGGTCTTTACTTTGTAGTTCTTTCCAGTCAGGGGCTCAACGTTTTTAGTCCAAAATAAAAAGGAAAAAGCACTGGCTCACCCAGTTTCAGCACGCTGTTGACAATCAGCTATTGGTAGAGCACCGTGGCTCCTTGCTTTCCTTCTGGCTGGCAACAACTTGGGCTGCCTGGCTCACCCGGCAGCCTTTCCTCCGTCCTTTCTGAGGGTTTCTTCAGTCTGCTTAGACTGACCACCGTCTGGTCGGGGCTCCTGAAGTATCCCTCCTTCTTCATTGCCCCTTCAGGGCAACTTTCCAACCTTTAGGGTCGCCGGGCAAAGCAAAATCAGGCTGAGAAGCCAGAGCCCCGGCTTTTTCCACCCGTCTCGTCAGACGCCTTATTTTCTGATTTTTTCCAATTGCTCTTCTCTACTGCTGCCACATCCACTGCCACAGTTGCTAAATTGGAATGTATGTGGTAGGTGCCTGTTTGTTTAAATACACAAAAATATAAATAACAAAAAAGTCAAGAAAACAATGGTCTACTAAAGAGAGAAGTCGGCAAGGAAGTTACAGGAAGTAGAGAGAAAGCAGAGGTGCTTAACTCATTTTTTGCACCAGCACTTTAGCTGGTTCATTTTCTATTATGTTCTCTATTTTATGGTCCCATCCAGTTTTTTCTTGCTGATAAATGGTATTTCTTGCAGATCTTCCAATGCACTCTTGTTGCTACTTTGTTGTTTGTAGGCAATTTTGTACAATCTTCTTGCAGCAGCTAACCAAATGCTGTTTTTTCAGCTTCTTTGTAGAGGCATTATTTGCTTTCTGTTGTTGTCTCCCCAGTTCTGGCTTTGTGTACATTTGTTCTTAAGACCTAGTTTTTTACAGCCCTTGGCAGGCCTGTTGTTATCCACATTGTCTGCAAATGTTGATATTTTGTGGTGTTAGAGATTTTCTCACAAGATGTAAGCTGTTTGAAGTAAAATAAAGTAAAGTAAGATAAGGTAAGGTAAGATAAGGTAAGATTAAGTAAAGTAAAATTGCTATTGATTGATGATGAATTTGTCAATGCCAATTGTGTTTGAGTAGTGCTCCAGATGTTTTGACTTTGTACCAAGCACTATTGGTACTACTTTTGCTTTCTTTTGCCATAGTTGTTCTATTTATATTTGCAGGTCTTTGTATTTTGTTGTCTTCTCCAGCTCCTTTTCTTCTATTCTGTTGTCTCCAGCTGCTGCCACATTCACCATCCAGACTTTTTTGTCTTTCTTATTGAAAATTATTAAATCTGGCATGTCATGTGGCAGATGCTTATCTGTTTGAATTCCAAAGTCCCAGAGCACTTTAGCATCTTCATTTTTATTACTCTATTTTATGGTCTCACCAGTTCTTGCTTTCAAACAAATGGTATTTTTTGCAAATTTTCCAATGCACCATTATTGCTACTCTGTCTTGCTACTGTTTGTAGTTAGCCTGTGCAATCTTCTAATAATAGTGGTTATCATTATTATTTAATGTAATCGCTATATTTCCCTAGATCTATGGTATTAATGAACACAACAGAGATGATAGGTTCTGATGGCCCATTAAACATTGCTATTTGACAACCTTAATTCATTTCCAATAAAGCTATGTTCTAGCTGAGCTATCATACAATACACTATTTCCTGATTTCACCTTTTAGAATCTGTGGAACCAGAAGATATGCCCACTGAGGGTGGTGAAATAACATCAGATCACTTGGTGTTTTCAGCTGATCAAGATAAATCTGACTCATGGGCTGCTAATAACATTTATGAAAGTTTGAGAGCAAAGAAAGTTGCTGAACTTAAGAAGTGGAAGGAACAGGTAAGACCCCTCTATTATCACACCACAATTTCAAGTAACCTCAGATCTGCATATTCTATGGAGGAGGCATTTATTGTGGAACAGGTGGCAGTTGTGGTTAGGAGAGTCTTTGCACAACTTCATGTTGTGCACCAGTTGTGGTCTTTCCTGGGTCAGGACTCCTTGCACTCAGTCATTCAGTCCCCATTCATTTCATGGCTGGACTATTATAATTCACTCTACATGGGGCTACCTGAGCATTTGGAAGCTACAGCTTGTACACAGTGTGGCAGCATGGGTAGTTTTGGGGGTCCTTAGATTGGTCCCTATAACACCACTGCTCCACAAGCTTAATTGGTTGCCAGCTTCCTGGTGCAATTCAAGGTATTGATGATCACCTTTAAAGCCCTTCATGGCATAGGTCCAGGTTACTTGAAAAACCATCTCACCCCACTGGGATTGACCCATGCCACTCGTGCCAGCAAAGGACGTATGCTGCATGCCACCTCACTCTGATTATTCTGGCTGATGGGGTCCAGGAGGAGGGCCTAGAATGGCCTACCGGAAGTGCATGGATGCCACTTCTGGAAGTCTGTTGTAGACCTTGGAAGCTTGGAGAAGGCCTCCCAGGACTAGAATGGCCCACCGGAAGTACACAGATGCCACTTCCGGAAGTCCATTCTAGGCCTTGGAGACCCAGGCCTGCATCAAATAAGAGAACCAGTTGTTCAGGTATTTGAATTCCACCACTGATCCCATCTCACCACAGTCCGCCCCTGCCCTCCCCATGTGTTTTGGTTTTAATATCTTTTTATGTTTTAACTATATATTTAACTGCAATTACCCTATGGTAAGATGGGTGGTCAATAAATTTTATAGATTAGATAGACATAGATAATTAGATAGATAGATAGATAGATAGATAGATAGATAGATAGATAGATAGATAGATAGATAGATAGATAGATAGACAGAGAGAGTGATTAATGGACCATTAATAAATATTGGTTAATTCTAAATTGAAGGCAAACAATAATCTGACCTAACCTAAAGCCCTCCAGTTGTTGGGGGGCTACATCTGGATATTGTTCAGATGTACCGTAAGTGTAATACTTCAGTAGTTCCTCAATGGATTAACTTGGACAAATCACAGTTTATAGACTGAACTATATCATGTTCTCTCTGAAATATAGGGAAATTTTTTCAGCATTCAGAACACAGAACAGCTGTTCTGAACTCAGAACATTTCAATCTTGGAATGTTTGCACATTAGTAATTCCAGGAGGGAGTTTTAGAGTGAAATAGAATCAGAATGTCAACAACATTTTATTCACTCTCTCATCTACATAAGGTACTGGAAGTGTTTGTCTGATACTTAGTTGAAAAGGAAAGGAAAGAAAAAAGAAAAAAAGATATTCAAAATAGACATTGCAGTTTCTTATTAGATGTTTTGCGGAAAAATAGGGTGCAATTTGTTTTGAAAAGCATGGCATTTTCCATCTTTTTCATTAGTGACCAAAGAATCTGTTTTGGTACAAAGCAACAACTGCTTCATCAGCAAAGACTCTTAGAACAGTTTAATTTGAAGGCAAAAAGATAAACATTAACATCTGTCTGCAACTCCTAAATTCAAATGCATCTTTTCTAGGAATCAAGTGTGACCTGATGCATGATCCTGGGAAAAGTCCACCTGTTTTAAGGATTGCAATCAAGATGTCAGAATCCAATTATAATTCATCTCTAGTTATCAATTATAAAAAACCCCATTTCTGCCTTCTCTGGATTCTGCCATACGGTGAAGGGAAGGGGGTGAACAAAGGGGCTTTATGGCCCTCACTTCCTTCAGTACACTTCAAAGGAACTGGTTGTATGTATTGCCAAAAGAGCTAACTATAAGAATGGGACTATTACCTTTCATGTAGTTTTCTTTGAAGTCTCCATCAAGCCGGCAGTAAGAAAAAGGGGGTGGGAATGTAATGCCTGAGACTGTCGCTGGAAGAGGGGGGTGACTGGGTGGGGCTACTGGGAAACCCCTTAAAACCTTGAATGGGACAGCTTGGACCCCAAGTCCTGTCTAGAATGCCTGCAACCATTTTCTCTTAATAAAGGGTGCCTGTTGGAAGAATTATTCCAAGAGTTCTGTCTTCTTTTTTTTTTATTGAAAATTGTTTTAAATTTTACAAAACAAATCCCCTCCCCAGAACCCCCCCAACCTCCCTTACGCTCCCCCACTTCCCCAAACCTCCCAAACCCTCCCCCAACCTTCCCAGAGTTGAGTACAGGCTTAATTAAAATTTTCCAGAAAAAGAAAAGAAAAACTTGAAACACATATAAATCCTAAACAAATCTGGATAGCTTAAATTAAATACTCTAAACATTTTCTAATATGCTTATAATGTTATCCATCATTCTATATAAACTCCCTCCAAAACACAAATTTAAACATTACTTTGTTTAAACATCTATACCTACAATATAAAATCCAATATAAATCATAGGCAAATCTGAATACATTTAATTAAACAAATTATACTCCCTCCAAAGCACAAATTTAAACATTACTTAAAACTTAAAACATTAAAATCCCCTTATACGCATTAAAATCTTACCAATAACAAATTCCATCTTAAAAATAATAATAATAATTAAAAAAAACCCAAACATTGAACACATTATAGTATACTCCAAACCTTTTCATATCATACTTATATTATTATCCAACATTCTTTATAAACTCCCTCCAAAACACAACTTTAAACATTACTTAAAACCTAAAACATTAAAATTCCCTTATACACATTTAAATCTTTACCAATAATAAATTCCATCCACAATAGACACATTAAACATTTAAATCTTTACCAATAGTAAGTTCCATCCACAAAAAACACAGTCCTTATCAGTCTCGATTGTCCATATAAAATTTTCATTCGATCTCCATCCTTATCAGTCTCTCTTATCCATAAGGCTCGAAAGAAATGCTTTGAGATCTGCCCTTAAAGGTTGCTCCGAAATTATAAATCCTGACTCTCCCGCCGGCTCAGAAGCCAATACATGTGAAGATTCCTTAAACTCCTTCTTCTGTTGGTCTTTTTCTTTACTATTATATGTTGCACAAGTTGTCCTCCGCCCCTTCCTCTCAGCTTGTTGAAGCCCCTCAGACTGAGATTTCCCATTTTCCATTTCTTCAGACAGCAATTTTACCCTTGAGGGTTGCTCCCGAATCTTTATAAGTCTTGCTTCTCCCGCAGGTTTAGAAACCAATAGATGTGAGGCTTCCTTAACCTTCTTCTGTTGCTGCTTCTCTTTACAGTTATATGTTGCACAAGTTATCTTCTGCTCCTCTATCTGAACTTGTTGAGGCCCCTCAAGCTGAGGTTCCCCAATTTTCCTAAGTATAGGCTCTTCAGGGTATAATTCTACATTCTTTTCTTCCAAGGCTTTAAACTTAGTAGATGGCGATGAACATACCCCCAGGACCGAAGTATAAAAACCTTTTGCTTGAAAAACAGTATTAAGTCTATAACATATCCCCAGGTAATTCACCACCATTCCAATTGGAACATCCCATCTGAACGAGATTCGTCTCTTTTTAAGTTCATCTGCTAAAAAAGCAAACTCCTTTCTTCTTCTTAAAATTTTAGATGGGATCTCCTTTAAAATTATAACGTCTTGTAAGCCAATTTGAAATCTCTTTTTATAAAAAGCTTGTATAATTTCATTGCGCAGGGATCTTTTCCCAAAGTAAATTACCACATCTCTTGGCAAATTCTTTTGCACTGCCACCCCAGAATTAACTCTAAATAATTTTTCAATTTCACTAAGTATTTCCTCTTTTTCTTTATTCAAAATCACAGCAAAGTCCTTTGCAACCATCTCTTTCAGATCTCCTTGCAAAGACTCTCTCAAGCCTCTGATTCTTAAGGCGTATTCCATTTGTCCATATTGAAGCATAAGAATCTCATTTTCCATTTCTTTTTCCATACTTTCAAATTTTTCCTCCATCAATTCCACTTTTTCTTCTACCTCTTCCACACGGGAATTCAGCTTTTCAAAAACAGAGGCAACTCCTTTTAAAGCCAAAACTATATCTTGCCTCAAAATCTTATTATTTTCCTCTAAAATCTCTTTCATTTCTGCCCTAATTTGAGATATAACATTTCCCATCATATCTTGCAGATCCTTCACCATTATTGGCTGAGCCAAGGAAGAAGGTGAGGCTATTGATTGGGAGCTGTATGAATCCCTGGACGCTTTGGAGCCATCTTAAAAAAAAATCTTTACTCCTTCTTGAGAATTACAAAAATTAAACAAAAGAAAAAGAGAGATTAAATCCAAAAAAAAATTTCAAAAAATCCTTCAAAAGGAGGTCATTATAGCAAAAAAAAAAAAAAAAATACTAAACACTTTGGGGCCACAAAAATTAAACAAAAGAAAAAGAAAGATTAACTCCAGAAAAAAAAACAATAAATCCTTCAAAGGGAGATCATTATAATAAAAAAGGGAGAAAAAAAGGAAAGAAAAGGAATTAAATAAAAAGAAATCCATTCCATTTTTTTTAAAAAATACAAAAAACAAAACAGAAAAGTTAAACAAAAATAATAATGCCTCTAAGATCCAAAAAAACTGATCGCTATCTTATTTTCCCTTTCAGCAAGAAAAAAAAATCATTAAAAAGAAAAAGGGAAAGAGAAACACCAGGAAGCCTGCCTTTAAAAGTAAACAAAAATAATAATGCTTCTAAAATCCAAAAAAGCCGATCGCCATTTTATTTTCACTTTCATCAAAAAAAAAGAAGAAGAAAACATCCATTACAATCATTAAAAAGAAAAGAAAAGAGAAAGGGAAAGAAAAACACCAAAAAACCTACCGATCACCAATCTAGCTTCCCAAAAGGAAAAATAAAAAAAAATAATAAAAAAAAACGCTGGAAAGTCTGCCGATCGCCATTTTACTTTCCCTTTCAGCAAAAAGTAAAAAGAGGGAATATAAATGTAAAAATAAATCTTTAAACTAAAAATCCATATAAAGTCAAAGAAAGTAAAAGCTAATCCTCCAGTCAACTCTGTCCGCTTCTAAAAAAACTCACCAGATCTCTTTAAACGTGGAGGTGGTTGCAACGGCTTGTTTTGTCCCTAAGGACAAAAGCAGCTGAGAAGCGGAGACAGTCTGAACTCCGTGGGAGCACTCTTTTCACCCCCGCAAAAAATATTGGGGGTGTATAAGAGGCTCTACCACTATTCAGACAACCCTCTTCCCCCCCCCTTTGCCCGGGAGGGGGATTTTGAACCGCTGAACAGCTGGTGTCCGCTGTTTATAGCGATTCATTACACTTACCCAGGAGGACGGCTACAAAGTAGCCGCCATCGCTGCGCAGATCCACCGGAAGTCAAGAGTTCTGTCTTCTTAAGATGAAAAGTGGGGTAGGTCCTTACATTAGACAGGACTTGCAAAATTAATCCACCTGGAAGGGAGACCCTTGCCGGGGGATTTTGCAAAAATTTACCATGTCAGACAATGGAGCAAGAGAGGGGGAAAACTCCCTGGAAAGAGAGCCGCTGACCAAATTGGAACCTTGTTAGATGTTGGGATCCGAGAGGTCAGATTCCTGAGGAGAAGAAGTGGTGGAGACACGAGACCACAAGCCTCGCTGGTCAATGGGCGTTGGAAAGAAAAGTGAGTGGGGAAAGGAATCAAGAAAAGTGACCCTGAGACGGGGGCCCAAGCAACCAGAATGGAAGCAGGAGATGGAGAAATCCCTGCACACAAGTGAAGAGGAGAAGGCTGGGCACCGTACTCAGACTGGATCCTAGAGAAAGCTATTGACCTGATGAAGAGAACTCTCAGCTTCCTAGGAGAGGAGAATCCTGAGCCCTACGGCCGCCCCAGCTCCTGGAGCCGCAAAGGGAGAGACACCGAGGGGAAAGTGGAACCTGCAGCCCCGGGGATATCTGCTGATCCAGTAGTCCCCACCCCCTACCGAACCACAGATGGCGATCTGGACGAAGGACACTACCACCAACAACGGAGGCACAGATCCATTCCAAGACATCTGTCGTTGGAGGTGAAATTCAAAGGGGAGCCAACACGCTTGGGGTTTTTCCTAATCCAAGTCCTCAGCTACATGGAGGAATACGGGCGGGACATCCCCAGCGACAAAGCCCACATCCGGATCATGCAATCTGCCCTGGACGGACCAACTGCAGATTGGGTGGTGCACGACTCCAATGCCCCAGAACTCAACGACTTCAACCGTTTCATGTCCTTTCTGAGAAGAAGATTTGAAGACCCCCTGGCTGACCGCAAAGCCTGCAAAAGGATAAAAACGATGAGGCAAGCCAAACGTCCGGTGGCTGAATATGCACAAGAATTCCGGGCCATTGCCAGCAAACTGAACTGGCCAGAAGACATCCTCCTCAGTCATTTCAAAGACGGACTAAATTATGACCTATATGATGCTTGCCTGACCCGAGGGACCCACACCAACTTGAGGAATGGTACATCTTGGCAGAGGAAGCAGAGATCGACATATTGAAGAGACACCACCGAGGAAAACAATGGAGCCGCTCCCCGCCTGAGTTGACACACGAACCAGTGAAACCATTGGCTACAGCCAAGAAGCAAATGGGGTGCTTCAAGTGCAGAAGAGAAGGACATCGAGCTGTAGAATGCTGCTCCAAAGCCCCCCAGCACAACCCAGACAGATCCCCGATCAGCAAATCCGGAAAGTCTTCAACTAAGCCAAAAGAAACTGCGATAAGAATGATGGAAATTGCGGAACCCCCCACTTCTGTTCATCAGAGGGAAAGAACCCCCACTTCTGTTCATCAGAGGGAAAGAACTCCAGCTCCAACTCCACAGGGCCGATGGACGCCTCAGATGACAGCTCGGAGGGCGAAACCCTGGTAAGTGGACGCATCGCACCCATCCTCAAGACAGTGACTATATTAATTCCCCCCATGCCCGAAGCCGTGAAGGTGAAAGCCTTAATAGACTCTGGCTGCACCCACTGCCTCATTAGCCCAACACCAATTTCATTTGGCCAGTTAGATGGATCCATAGCAGGGGAGGTGCCAGCTACCCTAGCCACTCTACCAATACACCTCTCCCTGGGCAAACATGAGGAGGACATAACATTTGTGGTGACCCCAGGCATGGAACGCCCAATGATCTTAGGGATGGAATGGTTGAAAAAATGGAACACCTGGGTAAATTGGAGGACAACAGAAATCAAATTCTCGAAGGGGGACCCTATGGACTTAAAACGCCAAGGGGGGTTACCAGAATCAAGAATAGAAAAAGCATCCATGGGAGAGGAAAAGGGACTAACAGAAATACCAGAGAAATACAGAGACCTTGCTGAAATTTTCAGTGAGGAGAGGGCGAATGAGCTCCCCCCCCCACCGACCCACAGACTGTGCCATTGAATTCAAGCCTGGGGCAAAACTCCCGAAGCCCAGATTATACTCCATGAGCCCAAAGGAGAAGGAGGAAATGGAAAGATTCATTAAAAAAAACCTAGAGAGAGGTTTCATTGAGCCAGCCAAGCCTAAAGTTGCTGCCCCGAGAGAAGAAGGATGGCTCTTTACGCTTATGCATGGATTATAGGGCCCTGAATACAATCAGTGAAAGCAACCTATACCCTCCGCCCCTCATAAAAGACATGCTGTCACACCTCTCGAAAGGGAAAAATTTTTCTAAACTAGACCTAAGGGAAGCGTACTATTGTGTGAGAATTAAGGAGGGGACGAATGGAAGACCGCATTTAACTGCCCCATGGGGTGCTATCAATTCAAAGTCTTGCCATTTGGATTACAAGGGGGCCCTGCAGTCTTTATGCAATTAATCAATGACGTTCTAAGGGAGCACCTGTTTAAGGGGGTCCTTGTTTACTTGGACGACATTCTTATCTTTACCGAAACAAAAGAAGAACACGTCAAACTTGTCAGAGCGGTTTTAAAGAAGCTGCGAGCCGCTCACCTATATGCCAAACTCTCAAAATGCGAATTCCACCAGGAAAGGATAGACTACCTAGGCTATCGCATATCCCCACAGGGCATTGAAATGGACCCGGAGAAGGTCAAAGCAGTACTAGATTGGGCACCACCCCGCACAAGAAAGCAACTACAAAGTTTCCTGGGCTTTGCAAATTTTTACCGCCAATTCATTCCCTCATTTGCACAGATAGCCTTGCCCCTCACTAACTTACTAAAAACGAAGGGAGCATCCTCAGTAAAACCTAGCCAGCCACTAACATGGACAATGGAGTGTCAAGCAGCGTTTGAGAGACTAAAGAGACTTTTTTCTGCCGAACCAGTACTAAGGCACCCAGACATGGACAAGCCCTTCGTAATACAGGCAGATGCAAATGATGTGGCAGTGGGGGCTATTCTATCACAAGAAAACGATGATGGAGTATTGCAACCCTGTGCATATACATGCAAGAAACTCACGGAAACAGAACAGTGCTGACTCGTATGGGAGAAAGAGGCATACGGGATACGTTGGGCATTACTCACGTGGCGACAGTTCCTGGAAGGCAACAAAATCCCCTTCCAGGTGTGGACTGATCACAAAAATTTGGAAGCCCTGAAAACGTCCAGGAAACTCAATCCCAAACAAGCCCACTGGTCCCAGCATTTTCACCAGTTCCAATTTAAGCTCAAACATTTACCAGGAAGAAAGAATTCCTGGCAGATACACATGCCTCAATATAACAGGGCACGCACCACAGACTCTAAACCAATAATGGCAGAGTCACAACTGGCAGCACCAGTAACCACAAGAACCCAAGCCAAATTAAAACAACTGGACAGCCAAACTGGAATTGAATTCAGAAAAAGTTTGGAAACAGACGAATGGTTCCAGAAAAACAAAAATGTGTGCACAATGAGAGACCGGTTGCCTTGGGTAGGGGAAAAGTTATACATACCAACAACCCAAAGAGTCACTTGCATGCAGCTTTGCCATGACAGAAAATCAGCAGGGCATTTTGGATTTGTAAAAACTTTACACTTAATTAGACGGCAATTTTGGTGGCCATCAATAAAAAAGGACATAGAAAGTTATGTGGCCAGCTGCCCAAAATGTGCATCTGCAAAGAGGTTGCAAGGGAAATCGCCAGGACTATTACAACCAGTGGCAAATCCCTCAGCCCCCCGGAGGGAAATAGCTATGGATTTTATAATGGAATTGCCAGAAAGCAATGGGAATACTGTTGTCTGGACGGTCAAGGACTTGTTTTCGAAACAGGTGCACTTTATCCCTTGCCAAAAGATTCCCACTGCAAAGGCCTTAGCAAAACTTTTCATCCAGCACATTTACAGATTACACGGGGCACCCCAACGCATCATCTCTGATAAGGGAGTGCAATTTACGTCTACATTTTGGAAGGAATTTTTTTCCCTCTTAGGGACCACTCAGGGACTGACATCTAGCAATCACCCTCAGATAGATGGACAAACGGAACGTTGTCATTCAGTACTTGAGCAATATTTGAGATTTTTTTTGAATTTCCAACAAAGTGATTGGACGGACTTACTCTCTTTTGCAGAAGTTGCCTACAATAATGCAGTCCACTCCAGCACAGGTTACACTCCTTTTCAAATAGCCACCGGTCAAAGTTTCAACCCCATGTCAGAATTAACCCCAAACAAACCAACGATCCCATCACTGAAAGAATGGATGGAACAATTACAAGACACCTGGCCAATAGTTAGAAAAGCACTAGATGAAGCTAGGCAGGCATACAAAGCACAAGCTGATAAAAAAAGGGTTGCGCCTACACCATTCATTATAGGTGAAATGGTGTACCTATCTACAAAATACCTAAAGTCCCTACAGCCCTGTAAAAAACTTGGACCAAAATATATAGGACCTTTTCCAATTAAAAGAATCATAAACCCAGTAATCATAAACCCAGTAGAATTAGAATTACCAAAAAATCTCAGGCAAATACACCCAATTTTTCATTGCAGCTTGCTGAAAAGAGAGCGTCAATCACCTCTATGGCCAAAAATCCCCCACCACCCCTCCAATCATGGTAGAGGGCAAGGAACACTTCGAAATAAAGGAAATCCTTGATTCTAGGAGATATCATGTAGCAACTCAGTACCTAGTTGCCTGGAAACACCTCCGTCCCTCACAAAACGAATGGGTCCATAAATGTCATGTCAGAGCCCCGAAGCTATTGAAGAAGTTTCACACAGAATACCCTAACAAGCCTGGCTAACTTTTATACCTGTTTTGTTTTCTTTCAGGTGGATCTGTCGTATTTTTGAGGGGCAGGATGTCAAAATCCAATTATAATTCATCTCTAGTTATCAGTTATAAAAAAAACCCATTTCTGCCTTCTCTGGATTCTGCCATACGGTGAAGGGAAGGGGGTGAACAAAGGGGCTTTATGGCCCTAACTTCCTTCGGTACACTTCAAAGGAACTACTTTTGTGTATTGCCAAAAGAGCTAACCATAAGAATGGGACTATTATCTTTCATGTAGTTTTCTTTGAAGTCTCCATCCAGCCAGCAGTAAGGAAAAGGGGGTGGGAATGTAATGCCTGAGACTGGAAGTAGGGGTGATTGGGTGGGGCTACTGGGGAACCCCTTAAAACCTTGAATGGGAGAGCTTGGACCCCAAGTCCTGTCTAGAACGACTGCAACCATTTTCTCTTAATAAAGGATGCCTGTTGGAAGAATTATTCCAAGAGTTCTGTCTTGTTAAGATGCAAAGTGGGGTGGGTCCTTACACAAATGTTGTGTTTGTACCTCCATGTACTTCAAAGTACTTTTTTGCTTTCAAATCCAAAGCATAGCATACTTTCATGCCTGACATTTGGGGCAGAAGTTTTTAATATCAGGTACTTTAGCCTGTCAAATCTTTGAATTCTAATTCTAATTCTATATTACTATTATGAATTTATAAATATTTTAATTGTCTAACAGCCATTGCAATTTTATTGATACATAATTTGTGCTGTTTTACTCTGTAAAGATGATCCTGCTACATTGTCTGGGTTCATACAGCCCTTTAAGCCATAAACAAAGCAAATCTTATGATGGCTTAAGTAATTATCACTGTTTGTACTTTCCATGTTTTTTCCTTTCTAACCACTATCTCTAGTCATGGGTATAATATAAAGTATTACTGTCTCAGGCAGTATGCTATTTCCAAAAATGTATGCCATAATATATTTGTTAATCTATAGGTGCAGAAGCTCTTTTGTTGCTATGATCAAATATGATAATATCTCTGAAAATGACTCACTGTAAGGAATGTTTGCAGATATGAGTATACTCAGAAGAACCACTTGGTGGCACCAAAGGCCTAAAAGTGAATCAGTTAATTAGAATATCAGAGCATAATTGCACTTTATATGACTTGCTATATTAATTTTTCATGGTGCAGAAGTTCTAAATGTCATTTCCAACTCTAATAACATATTACAGTCATATGGGTTGTATTATATATTCAATCTATATGAACATAGAATTCACCAGCGAATTCTCTTGCTTTTATTAAAACTATATGCATAAATCATAGAATCAGGACAGTTGGAAATGATCTCAGAGGTCATCTAGTTCACCTCTCTACTTGATGCACTATCTACTAAGCAGGGGAACCCAACCCCCAGTCCATGGACCGGTACCGGGCTGCAGCATGCCAGCAGCCAGTCTGCACAAACAAGCAAAGCCCTATCCGTGGGATGCAGGCAGCACACAAAACCACGCACACTCTGGTCCATGTAAAAACATTTCTCCACAGAACCAATCCCTGGTGTCCAAAAGGTTAGGGACCTCTGTATTATAGCATTTCAGGAAGATAACTATCCAATCCTCCAATGAAAAAATACCTACCTCTTCATAAGGCAAGCTATTCTACTGGTTTATAACTGTTTATAATGAGAAAATTCCTTCTTTCTATTTAGAGCTAATATTTACAGATGTAATTAGTGTCTCTGCTCTAGTTATTATGGACAATTGATCTCATGTATATTTACTCAGAAGAAAGAGCAAATGTATTCTGGTATTCTTATCTTAGAAATGTATCTGGGACATATATTTATTCATTCCATTTTATATTGTCGAATCTACCAGAAACTCACACTGGGGTACAACTAGCAACTATGTATTTATAATCCAATCACTTAAAACATTGCAAGAAATAAATTAATTATAATTAATAACATTTTAGCAACTGCATTAAGTCAGTGCTTTCCAAAATTACTGTATGTAAAAGAGTTTTTCTTTGGATAATGGCAACAAACCCATTACCTAATCACAACAGGGGCATTTAAATTGGTTTAAAGGATTTTACCTATATAGAGTAGAAAGAACTTTCTGAGAAGTAGTTTGGAAAAGAAATGTTTGGGAAGCACTGCATTAAACAAAAAAACAAACAATATAGCAAATATAACAGTAAGGGCAAAATCAGAACATCTGTCAGAATCCAATTATACTTCATCTCCAGTTATCAAATATAGAAAACCTCAATTCTGCCTTCTCTGGATTCTGCCATAAGAGGGAGAGAAGGGGGAGAACAAAGGGGTTTTATGGCCCTCACTTCCTTCAGTAAACTTCTAACGAACTGAATGTGTGTATTGCAAAAAAACTAACCATAAGAATGGGGCCGTTTTCCTTTCATGTAGTTTCTTTGAAGTCTCCATCCAGCCGAGCAGTAATGAAAAGGGGGGTGGAAGTGTAATGCCTGAGACTGTGGCTGAAAGAGGGGGTTGATTGGGTGGGGCTACTGGGGAAACCCTTAAAACCTTGAATTGGAGAGCTTGGACCCCAAGTCCTGTCTAGCACGCCTGCAACCACTTTTTCTTAATAAAGGATTCCTGTTGGAAGAATTATTCCAAGAGTTCTGTCTTCTTAAGATGCAAAGTGGGGTGGGTCCTTACATTAGACAGGACTTGCAAAATTAATCCACCTGGAAGAGAGACCCTTGCCGGGGGATTTTGCAAAAATTTACCATGTCAGACAATGGAGCAAGAGAGGGGGAAAACTCCCCAGAAAGAGAGCCGCTGACCAAATTGGAACCTTGCCAGATGTTGGGATCCGAGAGGTCAGATTCCTGAGGAGAAGAAGTGGTGGAGACACGGGACCACAAGCCTCGCTGGTCTAGAGGTGGTACAGCAGTTAGAGTGCAGTACTGCAGGCCACTTTAGCTGACTGTGTTCAGCAGGTCAGCGGTTCAAATCTCACCGGCTCAAGGTTGACTCAGCCTTCCATCCTTCCGAGGTAGGTAAAATGAGGACCCAGATTGTTGGGGGCAATGTAAAATATATATACATTGCTTACTGGTGTACACCACTTAGAGAGTGCTTGCACTTAAAGCGGTATATAAGTCTCATAAATAAATAAATAAATAAATAAATAAATAAATAAATAATAGTTTCTTTGAAGTCTCCATCCAGCCGAGCAGTAATGAAAAGGGGGGTGGAAGTGTAATGCCTGAGACTGTGGCTGAAAGAGGGGGTTGATTGGTGGGGCTACTGGGGAAACCCTTAAAACCTTGAATTGGAGAGCTTGGACCACAAGTCCTGTCTAGCACGCCTGCAACCACTTTTTCTTAATAAAGGATTCCTGTTGGAAGAATGATTCCAAGAGTTCTGTCTTCTTAAGATGCAAAGTGGGGTGGATCCTTACAACATCAGTCAATGTTCTCTGGAAAAACTCTGTCGTCGTCTCCTAGATAGACATTAGAGAAATAGCCATCTTATTTGTAAGGCAATAGAAGACAGAGTTATTTTTAATTAATGCCTCTTTTGGAAGTACTCAGAAGTAATATTGAATTTGCACAGGACTTCTAGCATGTCAGCCTTTGTTCTAATGCTTCACTGTTTTTGATCTTATTGTTCCTTCAGGGACCGTGTCAAGAAGAACTGTACAAGGCACTGGATAAGTTGGCAAAAGCACAACAAACAACTGGAGGACAGTTATACAGATTTTATTTACCCAACTGTAATAAAAATGGATTTTATCATAGTAAGCAGGTAATTTGGAGGGTAGGGACTGGGAATATTTCCAAGCTAATGAAGGATGATATGGTTGATTATTTTATTCATTGAATGAAACCTGCTCAGAAACCCTCACTTTGAAAATGATAGAAATCAAACCTCTCCATCCCACACATACTAATTCAGAAATGAAAACCTTTTTCTTTTTGATAGAACAAAAGCAGACTATTCAGAGTTAGATACCATTCTAAGGACATTACATTTTTTGAAGCAAAATGTCCATGGGTCATATGATACACCAAAAGCAGATTTCAAAAGCAGAAATCTTTGATTTGCAACAAATCTCATAGATGATATAATATATAGTACTGTAGTACTATATTATTATATTATAGTACTATAGTATTATAGTACTATAATACAATAATGATAACAGATGCAAATAGACTCTGGATAGAGTAGACTGTCTACTTATTTTGGTAAGAAAAAAAGATGGAAAAAGTAGAACAAATTTTCTGCTCTGAGGGAACAATTTCAGTTGTATATTTTAAGACAAAAGATCTAAATCAGTGCTTCTCAACCTGTGGGTCGGGACCTCATTTGGGGTCGAATGGCCATTTCACGGGGGTCGCCAAACAATGCACTCTGCCATTTTTCCCCCCTTTTCTTTAGCTGTGCCATTCCCTTTTATTCTATTGGCTTTTGAAAGCCAATAGAATAGACTCTCTTGAATAGAGTCTAATTCTATTGGCTTTCAAAAGCCAATAGGAATTGTCCAGGCTGTCTCTGCCCTGCTGAGCCCGCCAAAAGTCCCATTCTGCAAACGGTGCTGCACCAGTTGAGTAGTCCTCGACTTACGACTGGTTGAGTAATCCTCGACTTACGACTGGTTGGGGTCGCGGCATTAAAAAGGTTGAGAACCACTGATCTAAATGAAGTAGAGAAGCTCCCATAAGGAGCACCGGTTCTCTATTGAGAAGGAGGAACGAAGTTCACAGAATTGTAAATGATCCTATGCATTTTTATTTTTATTTTTTTTATAAATTTTTATTTTTAACCAACAAGACAAAAGAAAACAAAGCAAAACATAAAACACATACACACACAATATATACTTCTCCTTTTTTATAGCAATTACATAACAGTAATCTAATATTTACATTTCCCCCTTATTCTTCTTTAAATATTTGTCCTTATAGCCCCATTATTTCTTATTTACATTTTTCTTCCTTCATGTTATATTTCTTACTAAGAATAATTCATATTATTATTATTATACATTATTGTACACATATTTTCACTTTTGACCTTTCCATATTTATTCTCCTCTATTATTTCTAGTCTCCAACCAGACATACACCTTGTTCCATACTATATAATATTCTGTGTCTTCCTTTTCTTTTATCTCTTTTGTTAATTTGTCCATCTCAGCACAGTCCAGGATTTTTCTTATTACTTCTTCCTCTGATGGTATATTCTCATTTTTCCAGCACTGTGCATATGCTATTCTTGCCGCTGTTATTATATGTAAAATTAAGTACCATATTTCTTTACTATATTTTCTATTTAAAATACCCAACAAAAAGATCTCTGGTTTCCAGTCTACAAGTTGGTCTATTATTTCTTGGATCCATTTTCTTATTTTAGACCAGTATTTTTTTGCAACTGGGCATGTCCACCATAGATGATAATATGTTCTGTGTACTTTTTTACATTTCCAACATGTTGGCGAATTATTCTGGAACATCTTGGCAAGCTTTGCAGGTGGAAGATGCCATCTGTAAAACATTTTAAACTGGTTTTCCTTGAATGCCGCCAACATAGTCAATTTTATATTTATTTCCCATATTTTTTCCCATTTCTCCAATTCTATATTATATCCAAAAATTTTTGCCCATCTAATAATTGTGTCTTTCACAACCTCATCTTCCATTTTATATCTCAGTAGGTATTTATAGAAATTGCTAATTAATTTTATTTCTGTTCCATGTATAATTTTATCCAATTCTTGATCCTATGCATTTTTAAAGCAATTTATTTATAGTATGATAATGCTAATTTAATATAAAGATCTGGCACAATGTTATACATATTACATGAACAATTAAAAATCATGATTATTCAGCTAAAAAAAATCTTTAAATAGATTTGCTTGAAAATTTCCTGTATTCTCCCCACATACATGCACATACGTATACACAAAATTTAAAAATCCAGCATTTATTTCTGAATAACTGTATGTGATTCAACCTTATGGCCTAGTGGAATATCTAGTGTAAAGTCAACATACACTCTTCATTTACATGAAATACCTTTCTTATTTTCAATCTTTTGGGAAGTTTCTCTGTATCAATTCAGCCAAGAAATAACAACAGAGCAAAGAATTGCCTTTTTTAGAGACTAGACAAAGTACACTGATTTTCAATGTCAGTTTGGGAATAATTGGATTAAATACAATACAGATGAAAAAGATTGAACTACATGTAATGTAAAAATGACAGTAAATTTTACCTGACTAGGAACTGGATAAAAATTGTTCTCCAATAATTAAACTGAAAAAAATCCATATTTACCTCTTTTAATATGCTTTTAAAAATTCCCTTAGTGTGAAACTTCACTTGATGGAAATCCTGCAAATTGCTGGTGTGTGTATCCAAAGAATGGAAAGAGGATTCCGGAGTCTCCTGAAATGATGGGCAATCCTGAATGTGAACAATTTATTAGCTCACAAAACTAATGAACAAAAATTGCACAAATGTGTGTTGTATTTTTGCAAACTGAATGTTACTTGCATTTCTAAGGCCAGAGACACCTTGGTTAACAGAATTTTAAGCATGTGATTAGACAACAATGTGCTGTTAAGTATGCTTTTTGGGAAGTCCCAGTGATCCCAATTGGGCTGATTGTGTTCAAATATACTGTCAGATTTCCTGCTTTGCAGTTCAGATTCAAAACATTTAATTCAAGGAACAAGAATCTAGCAGTTCTGATTAATAATATTTATTAGAAGGAAGGTTAAGTTCCAAGAATTTTAGCAAGTACGCAACTTTCAAATAAGAAACCAACATTTAATATCAGTCTGTTTTTCAACCTTGGCATCTTTAAGTTACGTGAAGGGCTGGAAGCATGTTTCTTTTTTATGAAAGTAGGCTGTTCAGCATCTTGCATAGTTTTGGTAATTGCTAGTCTTTTTATGAGTGAATAGAATAGTTGTGTTAAGAGATTATAGCACTGTGGTCAGCATTACTGGTGGAATGGGGATTCTTGTCCTCTTATTGTATTCTTGAAAGTTAAGCAATAGTTAAATAATAAAGGGGGGAGATTATGGACTACACAATATGAAGTTCAAAGATTATTGAATTATTTATTTAACATGTATTTTTATTTTGTGTATTAATTTATGTATCTGTATTTTTCAACACTTCAAAACTTGTATGAAAACATTTTGACATTTTCTCTAAGAATATGTAGTGTCCTGTTTTCAAACAGTACAATATATTATTAACCTCATTTGCAAATATAGTGAATGAGGATAACAGAGTTCAAGCATTTATTTTCAAAAGTGTGTATATGTGTATTATGTTGTTGTTTTACTTCATATTGCTTCTCATTTTATCATCAAGGAGTTCTCACTCTGGATAATGTTATTAAGGAAATGTTCTTCAGAAATATAAAAGACACCTTAAAAGGAAAGTTGTTTCTGTTTAATAAACACAGTTTCTTTACAAACAAGTATAAACAAACTAAAATTAAGAAACTGTAATGTACATTTATAATAAACATTTATAAGTCAGCTTTATGATGTTATTTAAACATTTATTAAACAATTTTATTTGAACCCTATCCCTTTTTTGTTCAAGTTTGGTTGACCCTAATTCAAAGTTTGTCCTTCAGAACTGTTTTGTTATAAATTATTATTTTCAAAGAAGTATCTAGAAAAGTTTGGTCACATACACATTTTAATATGTATGGAATTAGTGTCTCTGGCAACACACAGATGCAGTGCAGGTAACACCTAATATGTTTCCCCGAAAATAAGACCAGGTCTTTTTTTTTTTTTTTTGACCTCCAAAAGAGGTACCAGGTCTTATTTTCGGGGGGGGGGGTTATATTTTATACTCACCTCCAGCACCAACAGCCAAACCCAGCTGGTCCACTTCTGTGGCTGAAGGAACAGCTTCATTCTGCAGATTGGAATGGAGCTTTGGCCTGCATTTTGCAGTCAGGCCTTTCCAGAAAGCCACAGAAGCCAAGAACCGAGCTATGGATTGAATCCGTAGCTTGGTACTTGGCTGCAGTGGCCTTCTGGAAAGGCCTGTTACTGAGAAATGCAGGCCTGTGGACACTGGAGAAGAAGTGGGCCAGCAAGGGGAGGCCTGGTTGCAAGGGGCAATTCCACACCCCCACCTACCCTAGCTTGAGTTTTAGGTATGTGCCTCGCCCCAAAACTATGGCTTATTTTTGGGGTAGGGCTTACATTATATCCACCCCCCAAAATCAAGCTATGGTTTATTTTTTGGATAGGCCTTACTTTCGGGGAAACACAATATGACAAATTTCTTTATATCTCTGCTAGAAAATGCTTAAATCATACATTTTGAGAATAAGACAGAAGGAAATATGCAAATGTATGCTCTTTTGTCCCAACTCTAATTTAGTATGATATAAATGAAAATGCTCAAGTCTATTTTACTTGACTATGCACTATATGGTTGTTGCTTCCAAAGCTTATGCAAATTGAATGGATTCAGCACCACTGATGACAATCTCCTGATTCCCAGTGCAGGAATAAAGTGTTCTTCATTTACCTCCCATTTACCTCAATGTCTGGTTGAACACAAGTATAAATGGGGTGGCCAACAAGATGTATCCTTAGTCTGATATAGTGAGACTAGCCTGATGACAAAAGGAGACTTTGATCTACCTTGCAGAGGGGTGCAAATAACATAAACACCTGGAGGGTTAAGAACATAGAATAATGGAATGGACCTTCTTGTCCAACCTCTTGGCTGCAAGGTAAGCAGGTGTGGGGGACATGAGACAGATCCACCACCATCCATGCCCACCCTAGCTTGATTTTTAGATGTGTGCCATTGCAGACAAATGCTGGTCTGATATCTTCTTGAAAATTTGAGTGATGGAGTATTAGCAGTCTAGGACTGCATTGGCTTTTTTGGCAGCTGCAGCACACTGCTGGATTTAAACAACATTAAGATTTGTTCCAATAAAGATAACAACTTTCCTTTCAAAGACTTTCCTTTTAATTATTTTTTGTATTTTAATTATTTTAATGTATTTTTTTTAAGTTTTCAAGTTCTCATCATACTCCAGTACCTTACTCAGACTGACTAAGGACAAAGAACAACTTTCTACCATCTGAGTTCTGTTGTTCTGTTACCATCCAAATATTTTATTTTGCTGTATAGTGTCCGCTTTATTGCAATAACCCTCATGGAAAAGAATGTTACTCCAAATACTTAGGTTGATGCATACATCTTTGATCAGACTTTCTCTGCTGCTCTCAAAGCTGAACTGGAGTTCGGATGTCCTGGAAAATTTACACAATTTGCAGTAGTGGCGAGTATCTGTAGCTCGGGTATAGGATGAGGATGAAGGTTCATTCTCTAAGCTTGTCGGTTGGTTTCTGAATGTTTCATTACCAGGTTAGGTAACATCTTCAGTGGATATTCCCTAAACATTGCTGAAGATGTTACCTAGCCTGGTAACAAAACATTCGGAAACCAACCCACAACCTCAGAGAATGAAGCTTTACCCTCATTTACATAATTTTTTCTAGCAGTAAGTGATGGAATCAGACAAGATCAGTAACTGTTTAGCACAGGAAGGTTACATTTTCTATCTCTTTTCAGAGAATTCTTTCAAAGGCTCATGGGGATGCTTGTTCGAGGCAACTGTCATTCTGAATTATTAAGTCCAGTTGTAAGGACCCACCCCACTTTGCATCTTAAGAAGACAGAACTCTTGGAATAGTTCTTCCAACAGGAATCCTTTATTAAGAGAAAATGGTTGCAGGCATGCTAGACAGGACTTGGGGTCCAAGCTCTCCCATTCAAGGTTTTAAGGGGTTCCCCAGTAGTCTCACCCAATCAACCCCCCTTCCCAGTGATAGTTTCAAGTATCACAATTCCACCCCGTTTCTTCTTTCTTCCGTCTGGATGGAGACTTCAGATAACTACATGAAAGGCAAATACTCTTCTTTGTTAATGCTAATGTTCTCTGGTGTTAACGCTTTGAGGTTACAATAGGTTACAATAAACACACATTCAGCATTCAGCTCTTTGAAGTCTACTGAAGGAAGTGAGGGCCATAAAGCCCTTTGTTCTCCCCCTTCTCTCCCTCTTATGGCAGAATCCAAAGAAGGCAGAATTGGGAGTTTCTATATTTGATAATTAAAGATGAAATATGATTGGATTCTGACATCCGGCCCCTCTTAAAAATAAGAGAGATCCACCTGAAAGAAAACACAAGTATAAAATTTAGTCAGGCTTGTTAGGATACTCTGTGTGAAACTTCTTCAATAGCTTCGGGGCTCTGACATGACGTTTATGGACCCACTCATTTTGTGAGGGAGGGAGGTGTTTCCAGGCAACTAGGTACTGAGTTGCTCCATGATATCTCCTAGAGTCAAGGACTTCCTTTATTTCGAAGTGTTGTTCACCCTCCACCATGATTGGAGGTGGTGGGGGGGGGATTTTTGGCCGTAGAGGTGACTGATGCTCTCTTTTCAGCAAGCTGCAATGAAAAATTGGGTGTATTTGCCTGAGATTTTTGGGTAATTCTAATTCTACTGTTACTGGATTTATGATTCTTTTAATTGGAAAAGGTCCTATGTATTTTGGTCCAAGTTTTTTACAGGGCTGTAGGGACTTTAGGTATTTTGTAGATAAGTACACCATCTCTCCTATAATGAATGGTGTAGGCTCAACCCTTTTTTTATCGGCTTGTGTTTTGTAAGCCTGCCTAGCTTCATCTAGTGCTTTTCTGACTATTGGCCAGGTGTTTTGTAATTTTTCCATCCATTCTTTCAGCGAGGGGATCGTTGGTTCGTTTGGGGTTAATTCTGGCATGGGGTTGAAACTTTGACCGGTGGCTATTTGAAAAGGAGTGTAACCTGTGCTGGAGTGGACTGCATTATTGTAGGCAACTTCTGCAAAGGGGAGTAAGTCCGCCCACTCGGTCTGCTGGAAACTAAGAAAACATCTTAAATATTGCTTAAGTACTGAGTTCATTTTTTCAGCCCCCCCATTTCCTTGAGGGTGGTGGCTAGATGTCAGTCCCTGAGTGGTTCCTAAGAGGGATAAAAATTCCTTCCAAAATGCAGACGTAAATTGCACCCCCCTGTCAGAGATGATGCGTTGGGGTGCCCCATGCAATCTGTAAATGTGTTGGATGAAAAGTTTTGCTAAGGCTTTTGCAGTGGGAATCTTTTGGCAAGGGATAAAGTGCACCTGTTTGGAAAACAAGTCCGTGACCGTCCAGACCACAGTATTCCCATTGCTTTCTGGCAATTCCACTATAAAATCCATGGCTATTTCTCTCCAGGGGGCTGAGGGACTTGCCACTGTTTGCAATAGTCCTGGCACTTTCCCTTGCAACCTCTTTGCCGTGGCACATTTTGGACAACTGGCTATATAACTTTCAATGTCCTTTTTCATGGATGGCCACCAAAATTGCCGTTTAATTAAATGTAAAGTTTTTACAAATCCAAAATGCCCTGCTGATTTTGTGTCATGGCAAAGGTGCATGAAAGTTACTCTTTGAGTTGTTGGTATATATAACTTTTCCCCTATCCAAGGCAACCCGTCTCTCATTGTGCACACATTTTTGTTTTTCTGGAACCAATCATCTGTTTCCAAACTTTTTCTGAATTCAATCCCAGTTTGGCTGTCCAGTTGTGGTTTTATTTTGGCTTGGGTTCTTGTGGTTACTGGTGCTGCCAGTTGTGACTCTGCCATTATTGGTCTAGAGTCTGTGGTTCGTGCGCTGTTATATTGGGGCATGCGAGATAGTGCATCTGCCAGGAAGTTCTTTCTTCCTGGTAAATGTTTGAGCTTAAATTGGAATTGGTGAAAATGCTGGGACCAGCGGGCTTGTTTGGGATTGAGTTTCCTGGAAGTTTTCAGGGCTTCCAAATTTTTGTGATCAGTCCACACCTGGAAGGGGATTTTGTTGCCTTCCAGGAACTGTCGCCATGTGAGTAATGCCCAACGTATCCCATAAGCCTCCTTCTCCCATACGGGCCAGCGCTGTTCTGTTTCCGTGAGTTTCTTGGATGTATATGCACAGGGTTGCAATACTGCATCATCATTTTCTTGTAATAGCACAGCCCCCACTGCCACATCACTTGCATCTGCCTGTATTATGAAGGGCTTGTCCATGTCTGGGTGCCTTAGTACTGGTTCGGCAGAAAAAAGTCTCTTTAGTCTCTCAAACGCTGCTTGGCACTCCATTGTCCATGTTAGTGGCTGGCTAGGTTTTACTGAGGATGTTCCCTTCGTTTTTAGTAAGTTGGTGAGGGGCAAGGCTATCTGTGCAAATGAGGGGATGAATTGGCGGTAAAAATTTGCAAAGCCCAGGAAACTTTGTAGTTGCTTTCTTGTGCGGGGTGGTGCCCATTCTAATACTGCTCTGACCTTCTCTGGGTCCATTTCAATGCCCTGTGGGGATATGCGATAGCCTAGGTAGTCTATCCTTTCCTGGTGGAATTCGCATTTTGAGAGTTTGGCATATAGGTGAGCGGCTCGCAGCTTCTTTAAAACCGCTCTGACAAGTTTGACGTGTTCTTCTTTTGTTTCGGTAAAGATAAGAATGTCGTCCAAGTAAACAAGGACCCCCTTAAACAGGTGCTCCCTTAGAACGTCATTGATTAATTGCATAAAGACTGCAGGGCCCCCTTGTAATCCAAATGGCAAGACTTTGAATTGATAGCACCCCATGGGGCAGTTAAATGCAGTCTTCCATTCGTCCCCTTCCTTGATTCTCACGCGATAGTAAGCTTCCCTTAAGTCTAGTTTAGAAAAAATTTTCCCTTTCGATAGGTGTGACAGCATGTCTTTCATGAGGGGCAGCGGGTATAGGTTGCTTTCACTGATTGTGTTCAGGGCCCTATAATCCACGCATAAACGTAAAGAGCCATCCTTCTTCTCTCTAAAAAGGACCGGGGCAGCCACTTTAGGCTTAGCTGGTTCAATGAAACCTCTCTCCAGGTTTTTTTTTATAAATCTTTCCATTTCCTCCTTCTCCTTTGGGCTCATGGAGTATAATCTGGGTTTCGGGAGTTTTGCCCCAGGCTTGAATTCAATGGTACAGTCTGTGGGTCGGTGGGGGGGAAGCTCATTCGCCCTCTCCTCACTGAAGACTTCAGCAAGGTCCCTATATTCCTCTGGTATTTCTGTTAATCTTTTTTCCTCTCCTATGGATGCTTTTTCTATTCTTGATTCTGGTAGCCTCCCTTGGGGTTTTAAGTCCATAGGGTCCCCCTTCGGGAATTTGATTTCTGTCGTCCTCCAATTTACCCAGGGGTTCCATTTTTTCAACCATTCCATCCCTAGAATCATTGGGCATTCCATACCTGGGGTCACCACAAACGTTAAGTCCTCTTCATGGTTGCCCAGGGAGAGGTGTATTGGCAGAGTGGCTAGGGTAGCTGGCACCCCCCCTGCTATGGATCCATCTAGCTGGCCAAATGAGATTGGTTGTTCCAGTCTCCTGGATGGGATGCCCAGATTCCCCACTAGTGTTGGGCTAATGAGGCAGCGGGTGCAGCCAGAGTCTATTAAGGCTTTCACCTTCACAGCTTCGGGCATGGGGGGGATTAATATAGTCACTGTTTTGAAGATGGGTGTGATGCGTCCACTTACCAGGGGTTCGCCTTCCGAGCTGTCATCTGAGGCATCCACCGTCCCTGTGGTGTAGGCTGGAGTTCTTTCCCCTTGGTGAGCAGAGGTGGGGTTTTCTGCAATTTCCATCATTTTCATGGCTGTTTCTTTTGGCTTAGCTGAATACCCTCTGGGTTTGTTGATTGGGGATCTGTCTGGGTTGTGCTGGGGGGCCTTTGAGCGGCATTCTACAGCTCGATGCCCTTCTCTTCCGCACTTGAAACACCCCATCTGCTTCTTGGCTGTATCCGATGATTTCACCGGTTGGTGTGTCAGCTCAGGCGGGGGGCGGCTCCATTGTTTTCCTCGGCGATGCCTCTTCAATATGTCGATCTCTGCTTCCTCTGCCAAGACGTACCATTCCTCAAGTCGATGTGGGTCTCCTCGGGGCAGGCAAGCATCATATAGATCATAGTTTAGTCCGTCTTTGAAACGGCCAAGGAGGATGTCTTCTGGCCAATTCAGTTTGCTGGCAATGGCTCGGAATTCTTGTGTATACTCAGCCACTGGGCGTTTGCCCTGCCTCATCGTTGTTATTCTTTCACGGGCTTTGCGATCAGCCAGGGGGTCTTCAAATCGTCTTCTCAAAGAGGACATGAAACGGTTGAAGTTACTGAGTTCTGGGGCATTGGAGTCATGCAGGTTCACCACCCAATCTGCAGCTGGTCCATCCAGGGCAGATTGCACGATCCGGATGCGGGCTTTGTCGCTGGGGATGTCCTGCCCATATTCCTCCATGTAGCTGAGGACTTGGGTTAGGAAAAACCCCAAGCGTGTTGGCTCCCCTTTGAATTTCACCTCCAACGGTGGACGTCTTGGAATGGATCGGTGCCTCCATTGTGGGTGGTAGTGTCTTCCGTCCAGATTTCCATCTTGGGTCCGGTAGGGGGTGGGAGCTCCTGGATCAGTAAATGTCCCTGGGGTTGCAGGTTCCACGTCCCCCTCGGTGTCTCTCCCTTTGTGGCTCCAGGAACTGGGGCGGGCGTAGGGCTCAGGAATCTCCTCTCCTAGGGAGCTGAGAGTTCTCTTCATCAGGTCAATAGCTTTCTCTAGGATCCAGTCTGAGTACGGCATACAGCTTCCTCCCTCTTCACTTGCGTGCAGGGATTTCTCCATCTCCTGCTTCCATTCTGGTTGCTTGGTCCCCCGTCTCAGGGTCACTTTTCTTGATTCCTTTCCCCACTCGCTTTTCTTTCCAACGCCCATCGACCAGTGAGGCTTGTGGTCCTGTGTCTCCACCACTTCTTCTTCTGAGAAATCTGGCCTCTCGGATCCCAACGTCTGGCAAGGTTCCAACTGGGTCAGCGGCTCTCTTTCCAGGGAGTTTTCTCCCTCTCTTGCTTCGTTGTCTGACATGGTAAATTTTTGCAAAATCCCCCGGCAAGGGTCTACCTTCCAGGTGGATTAATTTTGCAAGTCCTGTCTAATGTAAGGACCCACCCCACTTTGCATCTTAAGAAGACAGAACTCTTGGAATAGTTCTTCCAACAGGAATCCTTTATTAAGAGAAAATGGTTGCAGGCATGCTAGACAGGACTTGGGGTCCAAGCTCTCCCATTCAAGGTTTTAAGGGGTTCCCCAGTAGTCCCACCCAATCAACCCCCCTTCCAGTGATAGTTTCAAGTATCACAATTCCACCCCGTTTCTTCTTTCTTCCGTCTGGATGGAGACTTCAGATAACTACATGAAAGGCAAATACTCTTCTTTGTTAATGCTAATGTTCTCTGGTGCTAACACTTTGAGGTTACAATAGGTTACAATAAACACACATTCAGCATTCAGCTCTTTGAAGTCTACTGAAGGAAGTGAGGGCATAAAGCCCTTTTGTTCTCCCCCTTCTCTCCCTCTTATGGCAGAATCCAAAGAAGGCAGAATTGGGAGTTTCTATATTTGATAATTAAAGATGAAATATGATTGGATTCTGACACTCACACTTGGAAAGCTTGGCATACAACTTAGCAACCTTTAGTTTTCTGAGCACAGCCCTCACCAATTTTATATGCTCAGCCTTTATCTCAGTGTAGATTAATATATCAGCACCCCTTTGTATAGGTGCTCATGTAAGACCTCATTGATTAGTTGTATGAAAATGGCTGGGGCAGTTTGGAGGCCAAATGGGAGGACTCTAAACTGGAAGCATCCTAACTGGCAGTTAAAAGCTATTTTCCATTCATCCCCTTCTTTGATCCTCACACAATAGTAACTTTTCCACAGTAACTAACTTAGTAAAAATTTTGCCCTTAACCAGGTGGAGTAGCATATCTTTCATTAAAGGTAAGGGATAGACTTTTCCATGCACACCCCATTTAATCCTCTATAGTCAACACACAGATGCTGCAACCCATCATTTTCTCTTGAAACAGAACTGGGGCTGCCACTGGGAGTTGCGCCAGTTGAATGACTCCATAGATGAGGTTCTTATCAATGAAGAGCTCTCCTAGCTCCCTCAGGGTCATCAAATAGAGTTTTGACTTGGGCAGTTTAGCTCCCAGTAAGATTTCAATGTCACAGTCCACAGCCTGTGGGGGAAGCTCATCCAACCCCTTCTCACTGAACATCTCTCTTAGGTTCCAATAGTCTTTGGATATTGCTGCAAGTCATTCCCCTCTCTTGTGCTGCAGCCCTCTTCTCACAACATGGCAGAGCTGCTTCATGGATTTGCTTGGGCCTATGGGGTAGGCAGTTGGGTCAGATTTTCAATAGCTTCTTCCTCCAGTTTAGATAAAGATTCCACTTTTTCAGCTAGGCCAGCCCCAGTACCAAGGCATGCTCCTGGGGTGACTATAAAACTCAAAGTCTCTATATGGCCTCCCATTCCCATTTCTATGGGCTTAGTGATAAACATCGCTGGAATGCCCCCCCACCCGCAACTGATCCGTCTAACTGGCAAAATGTCACCAGGACCTTCAGCTGTTTCAGTCAGACCCCCAATTTTTCTATGAGGGCAAGGCTGGCCTAGGAGGGCAGAGTAAGGTGGCTTTTAGCCCCAAAGACTGTAATGAATTATATCTATACCTGTCTATCTAAATATCTATATAAATTATAGTCTACTGTATAATATACAAAAACATACTTATTAAATATATTAAAATCATACATATAATAGAACCAAAAAATAGCCATGTTAGTCTTATTCATGAACCCTTTAGGAACATTGCTGGAATGCATGGAATGGCAAGGTATGTGTGTGTATGTGTGTGTGTGTGTGTGTGTGTGTGTGTGTGAGCAACAGATAACTGCTGGCACATCAACTGGGTGTACGGAATGTTATACACTGCACTTTTCAAGAAATAACAGAACAAAGAGTGGAATCATCAGAAACATTTCTGATGTGTCATGAATTTAAAATAAACAAGTTGGATTTAAAAGGAGAAATAAAATGCAATGGACTTTGGAAGTGTGAGACCTCCATGGGGAGCAGGGGATGCCCTGAAATCTAATTCCCAGCCCACTCTAACACAGCCTGGCCAACTGTTGTTGAGTGTTTGTAAGTATGTGTGTATTGTGTGTATGTGTGAATGTGTGTATTGCCTAACTGGGCACAATCTTTGACAGCAACTTGGGTAGCCTAGTTGGACAGTTGCTTATTGATTCTTTATTTAGCCTAGTCAGGCAAACAAAAAGTTTAACCTATCTGGGTAACTATGCTATTGTAACAAACTGTATAAGATAACAAAGGTAACATATGTTAGTCAACTATGATTGAGTACCTGCCTTGCTTTCTGTCTGAATAACACAAGAATAAAAGAACTATTATTAAACCTTATCTTGAGTGAGTTTGACTCATTCATTTTATTACATAATTGGCATAGTCAGCAAAATTCTCGGTTTGTATTTGGACAAAATACAATGGGAAGCTAAAGTAAGAACAGTTCCCCTGACCCATGTACCCTAATAAGCGAGATTGCGCAGACTGGTCTTTAGACCAGAGTCTGAGCTTTAAGAGGAGCAGGAGCACAGGCTGGAGACATAAAGGTAAAAGTAATAAAGTAATAATATTGAACTGAGTAACATTGAAGGGAACTGTAAGGACCCACCCCACTTTGCATCTTAAGAAGACAGAACTCTTGGAATAATTCTTCCAACAGGGATCCTTTATTAAGAGAAAATGGTTGCAGGCGTTCTAGACAGGACTTAGGGTCCAAGCTCTCCCATTCAAGGTTTTAAGGGTTTCCCCAGTAGCCCCACCCAATCAACCCCCTCTTTCAGCGAGAGTCTCAGGCATTACACTTCCACCCCCTTTTCATTACTGCCCAGCTGGATGGAGACTTCAAAGAAACTACATGAAAGGAAAACGGCCCCATTCTTATGTTTAGTTCTTTTGCAATACACACATTCAGTTCCTTAGAAGTATACTGAAGGAAGTGAGGGCCATAAAGCCCCTTTGTTCTCCCCCTTCTCTCCCTCTTATGGCAGAATCCAGAGAAGACAGAATTGGGGTTTTCTATATTTGATAACTAAAGATGAAATATAATTGGATTCTGACATCCGGCCCCCTCAAAAATAAGAGAGATCCACCTGAAAGAAACAAAACAGGTATAAAAGTTAGCCAGGCTTGTTAGGGTACTCTGTGTGAAACTTCTACAATAGCTTCGGGGCTCTGACATGACGTTTATGGACCCACTTGTTTTGTGAGGCAGGGAGCTGTTTCCAGGCAACTAGGTACTGAGTCGCTCCATGATATCTCCTAGAATCAAGGATTTCCTTTATTTCAAAGTGTTGTTTGCCCTCTACCATGATTGGAGGTGGTGGTGGGGGGATTTTTGGCTGTAACGCTGACTGGTGCTCTCTTTTCAGCAAGCTGCAATGAAAAATTGGGTGTATTTGCCTGAGATTTTTTGGTAATTCTAATTCTACTGATACTGGGTTTATGATTCTTTTAATTGGAAAAGGCCCTATATATTTTGGTCCAAGTTTTTTACAGGATTGTAGAGACTTTAGGTATTTTGTAGATAGGTACACAATTTCACCTATAATGAATGGTGTAGGCTCAATCCTTTTTTTATCAGCTTGTATTTTGTATGCCTGCCTAGCTTCATCTAGTGCTTTTCTAACTATTGGCCAGGTGTTTTGTAGTTTTTCCATCCATTCTTTCAGTGATGGGATCATTGGTTCATTTGGGGTTAATTCTGGCATGGGGCTGAAACTTTGACCATTGGCTATTTAAAAAGGAGTGTAGCCTGTGCTGGAGTGGACTGCATTATTGTAGGCAACTTCTGCAAAAGGGAGTAAGTCCGTCCAATCACTCTGTTGGAAATTTAAAAAACATCTCAAATATTGCTCAAGTACTGAATGACAACGTTCTGTTTGTCCATCTGTCTGAGGGTGATAGCTAGATGTCAGTCCCTGAGTGGTCCCTAAGAGGGATAAAAATTCCTTCCAAAATGCAGACGTAAATTGTACTCCCCTATCAGAGATGATGCGTTGGGGTGCCCCGTGCAATCTGTAAATGTGCTGGATGAAAAGTTTGCTAAGGCCTTTGCAGTGGGAATCTTTTGGCAAGGGATAAAGTGCACCTGTTTGGAAAAACAAATCCGTGACCATCCAGACAACAGTATTCCCATTGCTTTCTGGCAATTCCACTATAAAGTCCATGGCTATTTCTCTCCAGGGGGCTGAGGGACTTGCCACTGTTTGTAATAGTCCTGGCGATTTCCCTTGCAACCTCTTTGCAGTTGCACATGTTGGGCAGCTGGCAATAAAACTTTCTATGTCCTTTTTCATGGATGGCCACCAAAATTGCCGTTTAATTAAATGTAAAATTTTTACAAATCCAAAATGCCCTGCTGATTTTGTGTCATGGCAAAGGTGCATGAAAGTGACTTTTCCCCTACCCAAGGCAAGCCGTCTCTCATTGTGCACACATTTTTGTTTTTCTGGAACCATTCATCTGTTTCCAAACGTTTTCTGAATTCAATTCCAGTTTGGCTGTCCAGTTGTGGTTTTAATTTGGCTTGGGTTCTTGTGGTTACTGGTGCTGCCAGTTGTGACTCTGCCATTATTGGTCTAGAGTCTGTGGTTCATGCGCTGTTATATTGGGGCATGCGAGAGAGTGCATCTGCCAGGAACTTCTTTCTTCCTGGTAAATGTTTGAGCTTAAATTGAACTGGTGAAAATGCTGGGACCAGCGGGCTTGTTTGGGATTGAGTTTCCTGGATGTTTTCAGGGCTTCCAAATTTTTGTGATCAGTCCACACCTGGAAGGGGATTTTGTTGCCTTCCAGGAACTGTCGCCACGTGAGTAATGCCCAACGTATCCCATAAGCCTCCTTCTCCCATACGGGCCAGCGCTGTTCTGTTTCCGTGAGTTTCTTGGATGTATATGTACAAGGTTGCAATACCCCTTCATTGTTTTCTTGTAATAGAACAGCCCCCAGTGCCACATCACTTGTATCCACCTGTATTACGAAGGGCTTATCCATGTCTGGGTGCCTTAGTACTGGTTTGGCAGAAAAAAGTCTCTTTAATCTCTCAAAGGCTGCTTGGCACTCCATTGTCCATGTTAGTGGCTGGCTAGGTTTTACTGAGGATGCTCCCTTCATTTTTAGCAAGTTAGTGAGGGGCAAGGCCATCTAGGCAAATGAGGGGATGAATTGGCAGTAAAAGTTTGCAAAGCCCAGGAAACTTTGTAGTTGCTTTCTTGTGCGGGGTGGTGCCTAATCTAATATTGCTCTGACCTTCTCTGGGTCCATTTCGATGCCCTGGGGGGATATGCAACAACCTAGGTAGTCTATCCTTTCTTGGTGGAATTCGCATTTTGAGAGTTTGGCATATAGGTGGGCGGCACGCAGTTTCTTTAAAACCGCTCTGACAAGGTTGACATGTTCCTCTTTTGTTTCAGTAAAGATAAGAATGTCGTCCAAGTAAACAAGGACCCCCTTAAACAGGTGCTCCCTTAGAACGTCATTGATTAATTGCATAAAGATTGCAGGGCCCCCTTGTAATCCAAATGGCAAGACTTTGAATTGATAGCACCCCATGGGGCAGTTAAATGCAGTCTTCCATTCGTCCCCTTACTTAATTCTCACACGATAGTAAGCTTCCCTTAGGTCTAGTTTAGAAAAAAATTTCCCTTTCGATAGGTGTGACAGCATGTCTTTCATGAGAGGCAGAGGGTATAGGTTGCTTTCACTGATTGTATTTAGGGCCCTATAATCCACGCATAAGTGTAAAGAGTCATCCTTCTTCTCTCTAAAAAGGACCGGGGCAGCCACTTTAGGCTTGGCTGGCTCAATGAAACCTCTCTCTAGGTTTTTTTTAATGAATCTTTCCATTTCCTCCTTCTCCTTTGGGCTCATGGAGTATAATCTGGGCTTTGGGAGTTTTGCCCCAGGTTTGAATTCAATGGTACAGTCTGTGGGTCGGTGGGGGGGGAGCTCATTTGCCCTCTCCTCACTGAAAACTTCAGCAAGGTCTCTATATTCCTCTGGTATTTCTTTTATGGATGCTTTTTCTATTCTTGATTCTGGTAGCCTCCCTTGGGGTTTTAAGTCCATAGGGTCCCCCTTCGGGAATTTGATTTATGTCGTCCTCCAATTTACCCAGGGGTTCCATTTTTTTCAACCATTACATCCCTAGAATCATTGGGCATTCCATGCCTGGGGTCACCACAAACATTATGTCCTCTCCATGTTTGCCCAGAGAGAGGTGTATTGGTAGAGTGGCTAGTGTAGCTGGCACCCCCCCTGCTATGGATCCATCTAACTGGCCAAATGAGATTGGTTGTTCCAGTCTCCTCAATGGGATGCCCAGATTACCCACTAGTGTTGGGCTAATGAGGCAGCGGGTGCAGCCAGAGTCTATTAAGGCTTTCACCTTCACAGCTTTGGGCATGGGGGGGGGATTAATATAGTCACTGGCTCCTGGAGCCGCAAAGGGAGAGACACCGAGGGGGACGTGGAACCTGCAACCCCGGGGACAAGTGTTGTTCGCCCTCCACCATGATTGGAGGTGGGGGGGGGATTTTTAGCCGTAGAGGTGACTGACGCTCTCTTTTCAGCCAGCTGCAATGAAAGATAAGTACACCATTTCTCCTATAATGAATGGTGTAAGCTCAACCCTTTTTTCATCGGCTTGTGCTTTGTATGCCTGCCTAGCTTCATCTGGTGCTTTTCTAACTATTGGCCAGGTGTCTTGTAATTGTTCCATCCATTCTTTCAGTGATGGGATCGTTGGTTTGTTTGGGGTTAATTCTGGCATAGGGTTGAACCTTTGACCGTTGGCTATTTGAAAAGGAGTGTAGCCTATGCTTGAGAGGACTGCATTATTGTAGGCAAATTCTGCAAAAGGGAGTAAGTCCATCCAATCACTCTGTTGGAAATTTAAAAAACATCTCAAATATTGCTCACATACTGAATGACAACATTCTGTTTGTCCATGTGACTGAGGGTGATGCCTAGATGTCAGTCTCTGAGTGGTCCCTAAGAGGGATAAAAATTCCTTCCAAAATGCAGACGTAGATTGCACTCCCCTATCAGAATGATGCGTTGGGGTGCCCCGTGCAATCTGTAAATATGCTGGACGAAAAGTTTTGCTAAGGTCTTTGCAGTGGGAATACCCAGGGGTTCCATTTTTTTAACCATTCCATCCCTAGGATCATTGGGCATTCCATGCCTGGGGTCACCACAAACATTATGTCCTCCTCATGTTTGCCCAGGGAGAGGTGTATTGGTAGAGTGGCTAGGGTAGCTGGCACCTCCCCTGCTATGGATCCATCTAACTGGCCAAATGAAATTGGTGTTGGGCTAATGAGGCAGTGGGTGCAGCCAGAGTCTATTAAGGCTTTCACCTTCACGGCTTCGGGCATGGGGGGAATTAATATAGTCACTGTCTTGAGGATGGGTGCGATGCGTCCACTTACCAGGGTTTCGCCCTCCGAGCTGTCATCTGAGGCGTCCATCGGCCCTGTGGAGTTGGAGCTGGAGTTCTTTCCCTCTGATGAACAGAAGTGGGGGTTCTTTCCCTCTGATGAACAGAAGTGGGGGGTTCCGCAATTTCCATCATTCTTATCGCAGTTTCTTTTGGCTTAGTTGAAGACTTTCCGGATTTGCTGATCGGGGATCTGTCTGGGTTGTGCTGGGGGGCTTTGGAGCAGCATTCTACAGCTCGATGTCCTTCTCTTCTGCACTTGAAGCACCCCATTTGCTTCTTGGCTGTAGCCAATGGTTTCACTGGTTCGTGTGTCAACTCAGGCGGGGAGCGGCTCCATTGTTTTCCTCGGTGGTGTCTCTTCAATATGTCGATCACTGCGTCCTCTGCCAAGATGTATCATTCTTCAAGTTGGTGTGGGTCCCCTCGGGGCAGGCAAGTATCATATAGGTCATAATTTAGTCCGTCTTTGAAATGGATAAGGAGGATGTCTTCTGGCCAGTTCAGTTTGCTGGCAATGGCCCAGAATTCTTGTGTATATTCAGCCACCAGGCGTTTGCCTTGCCTCATTGTTTTTATCCTTTCGCGGGTTTTGCAATCAGCCAGGGGGTCTTCAAATTGCCTTCTCAGAGAGGACATGAAACGGTTGAAGTCATTGAGTTCTGGGGCATTGGAGTCGTGCAAGTTCACCACCCAATCTGCAGCCTGTCCGTCCAGGGCAGATTGCACAATCCGGATGCAGGCTTTGTCACTGGGGATGTCCCGCCCGTATTCCTCCATGTAGCTGAGGACTTGGGTTAGGAAAAACCCCAAGCGTGTTGGCTCCCCTTTGAATTTCACCTTCAATGGCGGACGTCTTGGAATGGATCAGTGCCTCCATTGTTGGTGGTAGTGTCTTCCATACAGATTGCCATCTGTGGTTTGGTAGGGAGTGGGGACTACTGGATCAGTAGATGTCTCTGCGGCTGCAGGTTCCACTTCCCCCACGGTGTCTCTCCCTTTGCAGCTCCAGGAGCTGGGGCGGCTATAGGGCTCAGGATTCTCCTCTCCTAGGGAGCTGAGAGTTCTCTTCATCAGGTCAATACCTTTCTCTAGGATCCAGTCTGAGTAGGGTGCCCAGCTTTCTCCTTCTTCATTTGCGTGCAGGGATTTCTCCATCTCCTGCTTCCATTCTGGTTGCTTGGTCCCCCATCTCAGGGTCACTCGTTTTTCTTTCCAACGCCCATTGACCAGCAAGGCTTGTGGTCCCATGTCTCCACCATTTCTTCTCCTGAAAAATCTGACCTCTCGGATCCCAACATCTGGCAAGGTTCCAATCGGAGCAGCGGCTCTCTTTCTGGGGAGGTTTCCTCCTTTCTTGTTTCATTGTCCGACATGGTAATTTTTTGCAAAATCCCCCGGCAAGGGTCTCCCTTCCAGGTGGATTAATTTTGCAAGTCCTGTCTAATGTAAGGACCCACCCCACTTTGCATCTTAAGAAGACAGGACTCTTGGAAAATTCTTCCAACAGGCATCCTTTATTAAGAGAAAATGGTTGCAGGTGTTCTAGACAGGACTTGGGGTCCAAGCTCTCCCATTCAAGGCTTTAAGGCGTTCCCCAGTAGCCCCAACCAATCACCCCCTTCTTCCAGCGACAGTCTCAGGCATGACACTCCCACCCCCTTTTCCTTACTGCCGGTTGGATGGAGACTTCAGAGAGAACTACATGAAGGTAATAGCCCCATTGTTATGGTTAGTCCTTTTGGTGATATACACATCCAGTTCCTTTCAAGTGTACCGAAGGAAGTGAGGGCCATAAAGCCCCTTTGTTCTCCCCCTTCCCTTCATCGTATGACAGAATCCAGAGAAGGCAGAAATGGTATTTTCTATAGTTGATAACTAGAGATGTAATATAATTGGATTCTGAAAGGGAGAGTGCTTGTTGAGTTTCAGGCTATTATCAGGCCGGGTCTGTTAGAGAAAAGGGGGGGGGCTAGCTAGCTTCAATCTTGATAAAAAGACTGAAAAAACCTTTAGGGCAAGACAGGAGAAAAGACAGGTTAAACAATGGGGAAACAGGGAAGGCAAAGGGAAAGGAGAAGCTGTGTTTCCAATGGGCTACTGAAATTGTGGCTTTAACAATAATCTTTAAGAAAGCAACATTACAAAAATTTTAGCTAGCTTATTTTTTAAAAAAACAATCAAATCTATCCACAGAAGAAAAGAAAGAAAAGAAAAATTCAAAGAAGAATAATTTTTTTCCTCTAATCTGGTTCTTTGAATGGATATTTTTTTTCTGTTAAACAATGGCACCATCTACTGTCCTTAGAAATGTGAAGAGAGGAGGCTGCTCTCTGTACTTTCCCCTTTGAATTTGCTGGGAAAAATTGGAAGCAAACACAAATGTTCCCCTCCCTTTTTGGAAAAAGATTAAAAGGGAGGCTGCTTTGGCCTCAAAATCCAAATTGATGAGTTTTAAATATTTGGCCATCCAGAAAATTAAATTTGGGCTTGGAATGGTGAGAAAAATAAGAGATGGTTCAGGGCCTAATGACACATTTTGACTGGAATCACATCTTGATTTTTCTCATATCTTGGAGGACAAGCAACAGGCCTGGAAATGTTGTCTTAATGGTATCTGTGTATATATGTGTGTCTGTGTTGTTTTGTGTTATTTCTAAGACTTGGGAAAAGGTCAAAAAGGCATTATTTAAAAATAAATGGTTTGCCTGGAAAAAGCATGAAAATGAAATATCTATATGTGAAACTGTGTATGCAAGCAGTTTAAATGGAAGTGAATGTGTGAGTATGCTGATGTGCAAATATGTGTGTGTGTATGTGTGAAAAACCTGAAAGGCAGGAATTTAGTTGCCTGAAATGTGAGATTGCTGGAAGAAACTGGGAATCATGAAAACTGTGTAACTGTTAAGAGAAACCCCCAGGAGGTTGGGGGAGTGAGTGAGTGAGTGAGTGAGTGAGTGAGTGTGAGTTCTCTACCCTACCCCAGGCTGTGGAAGAAACAGTAAATTGCAGATTTTGTTGTTGTTATTGTGGACTAAGTCAGTAAAAAGATGTTTGCATGAGAATCTGAAAAGAGAGGTTTGGATTGATTATTTTAAAACTTTTTTTCTCTCTATTTAATTCTGGCCTGAAAGGCTAAGGGAAAGAAGGAGGTGAGTGAAGTCTGGGTACATAAAGGAAATGAATGTTGAAGAGGGGGAGGAATTATGTGTTTTGTTTTTGGCTGATGTTGTGACGATACACAATGGCTGGACAGGTTGTGACATCTAGTGGTGAGGCCATTTCAATACAGGCCTCAACTCTGGAAAATGTGCCTTGTCCTGTTTAGAAAGATGGATGGGAGTTGCACGAAGGTGTTCAAGAATGTCAATGAAGAAGAGAAGAATGTTACTCAGTATTTGCATAATCTGATGCAGGTTTTGTCCCAGACTGCCCTACCACCTGTCTCTGACCATTGTTCCTGGACAGTGGGTTCAGATGAAAAGAACTGTCACCTGAGTGTCCCAACCATGCCAAGTCTTCATGATTTCAATTGCAGTGAGATTGAATCAAGGTGTGAGTCCATGGAAAGTCCCATCATTCCCTCTCCAGTGACAAGCTCAGCAGCTGGATGGCCTGAAAGTGAATTTTGACCTGCTTCACCTGTTGAACTGTTTCCATCTAACTAGGAGAAAAGCTTCAATGGACTGAACTACCCCAGAACTTGTGTTTGTAATATCTAGACTGTGTATTGCTACACTTTTGTTGCTGCTGTTTCCCTCAAACCTTTCTTCAGACCATGGGTGTTTATAACAAGAGTATGTATTCCACTTGCAAAATGGGGAATAGGGTCATTTGTTATGCTCCTGTCAATACAGTAAAGCCCTACCAACAACTTCAAGCCTGGACATATGGAAGAAAGTACAGACTATACCTCTTGAGAAGAATAACATGAGACTTATGGACAAATGCCAAAGTCTCCTTTGATGCATGTTAAATCTATTGACTATAATCAAGCTAAATGGACTAAGTAAACAGGCTTACTTGTTTAATGCAAACTACATCCTATCCAACATGGCACAAATCAAAGGAAAATTCAATATGATTAAAGAAGTCAGCATTTCTCAGTGCAATGCTGATTCCTGCAACCCATGTGCTTTGCGATAACCAGAACAGCAGACTTCTCAGCATCATTTGGATCAGCTATCCATTAAACCAGATACAAATATCAGTTCAATTTGACACTATTATACCACTGTCCCAAACACATTTTCGAGTTTTTCATCCTTTTTATGATGAACTGGAAACCACAAGTGAAATTCTCTCAGCATCAAACAATCTTTTTATTGATCTGGCCCAAAATAATTGCTTCATCTCTGAATATGACTAACTGTTATATGTGTGTGGGTACTAGCATGGGTGAAAAATGGCCTTGGGAAGCACATGAAATAAATTTTACTGCCCGGATTAGTTAAAATCTCCCTGGGAAAAGCCACCAATAGACCCAACATGTGGACTCTGACCACTTCCATAGTGGGAAGCCTATGTTTTAAAAAGAGAAGTTTCTGGTAAAAACCTTGGGGAGATTTAGGTGTGAACATCTCTTGTAGGTGAGCACCTCAGTATCCTTTTGGTGGATTACCACTGATTTGGCCTAACCCCAAATTCCCATGGCAAACATTCCCCAACTGTCTACCTTATGGACCAATCTAACAGATGCCACCTCAACTGAACTGAACTACTATTTGGCAAGAAGACGGAATGTATAAATCATAGGACTCTTGTTTATATGCTTAATAGAATTCAGGCTAAAAGCTGTATTAGAAATAATTACAAATCAAGGGCATTCTCCAGCATGATGACTGAAGAATCCACCAATGGGTTCTTTCAGTCCTCCTGCCCAATCAGACCAAGTTGTCAAATTGTCACGCCTCCTCATTATTTGGGAACCTCCCAGTTTTCATTTTGGCCTTCGCCCATGATGATGTGATCTCTTGACTCTCTGTCATTTGGAGCAGGTCTGACTAGATTTATTGATTCATTGGTGGATTCTTAAAGCTATTAGGTTTAGTAAAGTTTGTTTCCTTCTCTGGAGGATCTATTCCTGTCTTTCTCTCTCTTTAGGGTTAGAATAGAGCTTCTTGCTAGAACGGATGTATGTGTGTGTGGCCTTTTCCCTTCCCTGAATTCAGTAGTCTACTGAATCATCATAATAATTCCCAGAAGAAGTGGGGAGAGCTTCTTTTCTTTGGGGGGGGGGTTGGGTTGCAAGGGGATCGCTTGTGCCTTCCCAGTAGCATGTGTGCTGTTGTTCTGCTTGGTGGCTGCCATTTTGAACCTCGTGGCTTCTTCCTGACCGGGCTCAGTAGGGAAGTTCTGTAGCGGCCGCCATTTTGAATTTACGAAACAGTCTCTTTTACGAGGTTATTCCTTCTCTGGAAGATTCTAAAGGGCTCATTTCGGATAGAGACAGGGGAATAAGCAGGTTGTCCACTTTTGCTTGCTTGTGACTGCCGCTGAAGAGCTGGGAGCCTCGTGGTGTGGCGGCAAAAATTTTCACGCCTAACAGCTGTTAGGCATGATTCACAGTATCGTTCCCTGATTAAGCTGCAAGCTTTAAATTAGCCGTTTGTTCTCTAGTTGTCTTGCACTGACTCAGGGGGCTCGATTAGCCTCCTTCTCCCCCCACCCTCCACCCCTTCCCTTGTTTCTCTCTCATGAGACATCCCAGGTCCACAGCTTTAAGGAAATACTTTCCAGGGCTACGCCCATACTACACCCAGGCTAGGACGCCATTTTATGTTTTAAAAAAATAAGAATAATAATAATAGGAGAGAGACTGATTGCAGTCAATCACATTGGGGAAACATAGTTTACTGAGCTTGTTGGTATTCATTTTGTCTTGAGTCTTATTGTTTCAGAAATCACATCTCCTATTCAAGGCACTCTGTTATCACAAAGTGTGGAATCAGCAGCAGCTCCGGTCCTTCAGGCCTGGTCGCCATAGTGCTTGTTCTGCCCCTCTGCATCTAGTGGCTGCTCCAGCATCCTGACCATTGCCACTATTGTGGGACATGTGTGATTTCATCGCCTACCATTGAGGAATGGTCGAGCGCTTCAGCGCCAAGCGTGAGTTCTGGTAGCCAGTGAGCCGACTTACGCCAATCCACATGAGGTCCCTTGCAGACCAAGTCAGGCCAAAGGCAACTTTGGGTTTTATCTCAATTAAAATGGCAGAACCAACTGAGCCACGTCCCTTGGACACGGATGTCACTCCACCCCAGCTGAGCCGGCACCCAAGCCACCTTCAGGTAAGGCCAAATCTAAATCTAAGCACAGCAGGAGAGCTGGCGTGGCAAGTGACAGACTGGCCGATCGCACACACAGAGTCCTGGAGAAGCAATTCTCCCAGGCCCAATGCTTGTCTGCTGAGAAAGGTCTCACACTGTTGACCTCCACACCACTGGACACAGGAGCACCTCAACCATCTACATCCAGAGTGTGGTCACAGGAGATGGTGTATCAGCAGGTCCCCACTCGGACCCTTGGTCAGGTAGGTCCACCTTTATTTGGGCAGGATCTTAATTTGCCAGGTCTGTCAGCAGCTCCCACCACTGTCATCACACCACCTGCTGCAGGGTTAAGGCTTCCACTAGAGCAGTCCGTCTCCGACCAGCTCCAACTGTGGATATCTCAGGCTGTGTGCCAAGCCATGGCATCAACAGGTCACCAGCAGGTGTCTCCCACTCTGGGGCCTTCCTTTTCATCGGCACCAACAACCGCCACACGGCCTTCACTGGAGCGGTCAGGTATGGTCTCCCCATCCCATTCTCATGATTCTGACTCCGATGTTTCGGATTATGTGGGAGGCAAAGACGGTTGGTCAGATTGCGAGGAGCCCACTTTTGAATCCCAACCTATGTCAGAACTGTTCAATGCTTCGCTTTTTCCTGCCTTGTTGCACAGAGCCTGTGAGGCAAGTAAACTTTCCTCCCACCCAGTCCCAACTGCTCAACCTTCCTCTGATCAGGAAACTAATCCTTTATTCGCTGTGCTAGTAGACACACACCTCCATATTCCCTGTCCCCAATTATTTCTCCAAAATATTCAGGAACAGTGGGAGTCACCAGCTGCTCAGTCCTCACAAGGGGCATCTGAGCACAAAATAGTAGATATGTCTAAGGCATTAGTAGACCTATTAGAGGTCCTGAAGGTGGATGAATGTCTAGCACCTCTATATTCAACTGCCAGCCTCCCTGCTGATGTATCTGACGCCCTTAAAGCAGAGGATAAAAAATCCGACATGGCCTTGCGCAAAGTACATTTGGCATCCGCCTGGGCAGTCAAGGCAGTGACTTGGTAATAGGATATCTATTACCTGGCTGCATCAGTTACAGGATAGAATTCCGCTGGAAGAAACTAGGGTTCATCAGGACTTAACCAAATTATTGGCTACATCTGAATATATGGCTGACGTCTCCCTGTATTTGGCCAAACATTCGGCTTGAGCAATGGCCTCCAGCGTGGTTGCTAGGAGACTTTTGTGGTTAAAAAACTGGAGAGCTGAAAATAAGTATAAGTGGCGTGCGGCCACAGCCCCCTTTAAGGGTGGAAAATTATTTGGGGAGGCCCTAACACCTTATTTAGTCGAGAACAAACAAAAACAAAAAGTAATCTCTCACGTGGCAAGGAGGTCTACCAGATGGTACACTCCCTATAGTCGACGGCAGCCCTTTCGGGCAGGGGCAGCAACGGAGTCTGCGCAACCATACCAAGTCGCCTGCTCCTAAATCGAAGTGCTCCTTTGATAGGGCAAATTATAGGGACAGAACCAGGTACCAGTCACAAACCAAGCATTCCTTTCGTGGCAGAGGGGGTTGGCCCTTCCGCCGAGGCAAATGACTCAGAGGGAGTTCCTCCCATTGATGGAAGACTAACTTACTTCATACGCCAGTGGGAAAGCATGACCTCAGACTCCTGGGTTCTGCATACAATCAGAGAAGGTCTGTCCCTGGAGTTCAAATCCATCCCATTAAATCACTTCGTGTCCTGCCCAGCCATGAGAAACCCGGTAAAAAGGGGGCTCATGGAAGATGCCATCCAACATTTGCTCACCATCAGGGCAATAGAGGAGGTTCCCCCAAGCCAGGTGAGGCAGGGATATTATTCCATCCTGTTTGTGGTCCCAAAGTCTTCGGGGGGATGGAGAGCGATTCTCAATCTCAAGGGATTGAACCTCCACCTTCACTACAAGAGGTTCAAAATGCAAACACTGCACTCCATCTTAACCAGCATCAGGCGGGGGGATTTGTTAACCTCAATAGATCTGAAGGAGGCGTATCTACACATTCCTATCCTCCCAGATCATCACAGATACCTGAGATTCTGTTATCTCAACCACCATTTCCAATACAGAGCTCTTCCTTTCGGCCTCTCCTCAGCCCCCAGGGTCTTTACCAAAATCCTGGCAGTGTTGGCGGCTCACTTGAGACTGATCCCCGTACAGGTCCAGTGTTATCTGGATGACATCCTGATCCAGTCCCAGTCAATCTCAGCCACCTATTCGGACTTGGCCCTTACCATAAAGACCCTTCAGAACCATGGGTTCCTGATCAATTTCAAAAAGAGGCAGATGAATCCCTCTACCCGCCTGCTTCATCTGGGAGTGGTGATAGACACCGAATCGTGTCATGTGTACCTGTCAGAGGAGAGGTGCAGGAGCATCAGGGACCTGGCTCGCAAGGTGTGCAGAGACAGGGCTGTGGCATTGGCCACACTTTCTCAACTCCTAGGCAAACTAATATCATGCATAGCGATTGTGCCGTGGGCCCGGCTACATACCTGGGATCTTCAATGGTTCCTACTTTCGTACCAGAGACAGCATACCAGTATATCCAACAGACTGGTTCGGATTCCTCATCAGGTACGTTTATCGGCTGGTGGACTTCATCGGCCGTTCACAAGGAGACCCTGTTCAAGGAGCCCAGTTGACTCCAGGTGACCACAGATGCAAGCCTCTTCGGTTGGGGGGCACATCTCCAATCCCAGATAGCTCAGGGCCGGTGGTCGCAGACAGACCTCAAACACAACATAAACTGATTAGAGCTCAGAGCAATACATCTAGCTCTCCCAAAATTCCACACAGCAGTCAAGGGTCAGCATGTATTGGTCCGAACAGACAACGTGGCCGCAAAGGCCCACGTGAATCGGCAAGGGGGCACTTGGTCCAAATCTCTCATGACGGAGGCTCCAGCATTGAGCTCTTGGGCGGAGAAACACCTACTCTCCATCAGAGCCAAGCATTTCTCGGGGGAGGCAAATCGACAGGCAGACTTCCTCAGCAGGTCGACAATAGATCATTTGGAGTGAATGTTACATCCAGATATCTTCAGGGAGATATCAGTCAAATTTGGCCGTCCGATTGTGGATCTGTTTGCCTCCCCGAAAAATGCTCAGCTGCCCAGATTCCTTTCTCGGTTCCCCTCCCAGGGAGCAGAAGGGACGGATGCGCTTTGCAGCAGGTGGCCACAAGGTCTCTTGTATGCCTTCCCCCCATTGCCGCTACTTCCAGCAGTAATCAGGAAGATCCTGGAGGAGCGGGCAGAAGTGATCTTCATCGCCCCTTACTGGCCCAGGAGACCATGGTTCACGGATTTGGTGAGTCTTTCATCCTCAGCTCCATGGAGGATTCCCGACACCCTAATACAGCTGATACAGAGGGATCTCCAACATCCAGACCCCCAATGACTTCAATTGACTGCCTGGCACTTGAACGCCGCACCCTAACCAGGGAATCTTACTCGGTGGAGGTGATTGATATGATACAGGCGGCCAGGAGACCAGCAACAAACCGAATTTATGACCATATGTGGAAGAATTTCTGTCATTGGTGCAACAAGAAGCACGTAAGTCTATCACAGGTGATGATTCCCAGGATACTGGAATATTTAATGGAGGGCTTCAACAAGGGGTTGGCGCCCAACACCTTATGCAGGCAGTTAGCAACTTTGTCCTCGATTCTGTCATGGGACTCCTCGGGCTCCTTATCACGGCATCCAGCCATCCGGGCCTTCCTTAAGGGGGTCACAAATACCAGACCGCTTGTGATTCATAGGTATCCCTCTTGGGATTTACCTCGAGTCCTTCAGGCATTAACATCATCTCCCTTTGACCCACTCAAAACGTGCTCACTGCATGTATTGTGACACTTGTCGCTCAAGGTCTCCTTTCTAATTGCCATCACCTCGGCCAGGCGTATTTTGGAGTTAGCTGCCTTGTCGGTTAGGAAGGACCTGTGCACGTTTCATGAGGACACGGTAGTTCTCAAGCTAGACCCTTCATTCATCCCAAAGGTTAACATGGTTTTCCATAGGACGCAGGAGGTCATCCTTCCAAGCTTTTGCCCTCACCTGTCACAGGAATTGGAACAACGCTGGCACACTCTGGATGTAAGGAGAGCCTTATGTTGCTATATCAAGCGAACGAAGCCTTTCCGTAAGTCGGAAGCCCTATTTGTGTCCTTCCAACCTTCATCAATGGGACAAAAGGTATCAGCTTCCACCATAGGTAGGTGGATCAGGGCTTGCATTTCAAGTGCTTATGTCTCTCTTGCCTTGCCAGTTCCTCCTCATGTGACGGCACACTCTACATGCAGTGCTGCTACAACTTCAGCATGGGCAACTCAAGCGTCCATTGAGGACATTTGCAGGGCGGCGACATGGTCATCGCCATCACCATTCGTTAGGCATTACCGTTTAGACAAATTTGCTTTGGCTGAGGCTGCTTTTGGTAGACGTGTCTTACAACAAGTAGTCACATCATCTGGGGATCCAGCCCCTATTGACTCCCACCCTTAGGGACTCAGGAAGCTTTGGTACATCCCATTGGTGGATTCTTCAGTCATCATGCTGGAGAAGGAGCGTTGGCTTACCTGAACGCCTTTTCTCAGCATGATGATGAAGAATCCATGCCCTCCCTAATAGTTGTCAGTTAAGTCCGGGTGGGATACTCGCTAGGTGATTTTTTGCTTAATGCCTGCTTGAGAGTCATTGTGTCGAACTGTTGTCAATGGCTTTGCCCATCGATGAAAACTGGGAGGTTCCCAGATAATAAGGAGGCGTGACAACTTGACAACTTGGTCTGATTGGGCAAGAGGACTGAAATAACCCATTGGTGGATTCTTCATCATCATGCTGAGAAAAGGCATTCAGGTAAGCCAACGCTCCTTCAGAATAACATAATGCTGCTTTGCTTTTCTATACTATGCTTATGCAGGAACCTCCATTAGCCTGAGGTGAGAAGTATAGAAGTATAGAAAGATAAAGAAAATTAATTCTGCATTTGGGAGGCTGAACTGATCACAAACCATTCCTTCAGGAAGCTGATACTTATTCAGTGATGGTATTCAGCCAGTTCACACCAGTTCGGTGGAACCGGTAGCTAATTTTTTGTTGCCCAGGCCCAGAACAGACTTTTGGAAGTGGCATCCAAACAGAGAACTGGTTATTCACATATTTGAATACCACCACTGCTTACACTAAGACGGCTCTGTAGACAACTTTATTTAAAACAAAAATGAAAGTGGAAAAGAAAGGAAAAGAAAAGGAATGTAATTAAGGGAATAGATCAGGACAATATTGATTTAAAATAGATTCTTTATTTGATAATTTATCCTTAACTTTAATCATGGATAAAATGAACTTTCTATCAATTTTTACCTAGTTCCCTTCTCTTACAGCCACCATGACAATGGCCACTGTAAAAGTGAGGCATACCATAGACTGCCTCCCCCCCTCAAAAAAATATAGCACTTATCACAAAGACCTTGTATCAGGGCCCACTTCAATACCTCACCCCAAGAAAGTAGAACTCGTGGAAGCGCTTTCTTCCAAAAGGAGCTTTTGTTAGGAGAAGCTGATAGTAGGCATAATAGACAGGATCTGAGGGTTTCCCGCCAGATCGATAGGTATACTAAGTATCCCAAGCATAACCCCACTCCGTAGTTCATCCAATCAGTTCAAATAGGCCAATCCCAAGGTGTTAAGTTCTTTGTGGGAAAAAGGAGATAACTTCAAGCCGTCTCCAGACTGCAGTGATGTTTAGGCGCTCTTCGCACCTTCCCTTGCCAACGTGGAGATAACACAGTTGCCAGAGGTAGATTCCATTCTCCTCCCCCCCTTTAATAGCTGACAACTGGGGAGAGAAAGTTCACAGAGGAAAGAAAGCAAAAACAGCAAAGTGTTACATCATAGCAATAAAGGAAAAATAAGGCAATAAACTCCAAGTGCTTCCCCCCTCCCCTCCAGGAGTATGGCAGAACCCAGGGAGAGAAGAGAATGCAAATCTGAGTTTAGAAGAAAAAGAAAAGGCCCTTTAATATTTGGTTTCTGACACCTTGTTTGAAGACTGGATTCTTGGTGGAAAAACTTAGGCATTGGCACTGGAGAGGAATTCTAATCCAGCCTCTATAAATATTCATTTGTATTGTATTGTCTTCTAGTCCAGCCCCATGCTTGAACAGGAGAACCTATACTATTTCAGACAAGTGACTGTCTAGCCACTTTTTAAAAATCTCCAGTGATGGAGGACCCACAATTTCTGGGGGCAAGCCATTCCACTGGTTAATTGTCCTCACTGTCAGGACGCTTCTCCTTAATTCCAAGTTGTTTCTCTCTTTGATCAGTTTCCAACCATTGTTTCTTGTCCTGCCCTCTGGTGCTTTAGTGAATAATGTGACCCCTCTTCTTTGTGGCAGCCCCTCAAATGCTGGAATACAGCTATCATGTCTCCCCTATTTCTTCTTTTCTTTGGACTATCCAAACCCAAGTTCTGCAGCCATTTTTGTATGTTTTAGTCTCCAGGCCTTTGATCATCTTAGTTGCTCTTCTCTGAATTCTTCCCAAACTCTCAACATCGTTTTTGTGATATGGTGACAAAAATTGGCTGCAATATTCCAGCTGTGGTCTTACTAGAGTTTTATAAAGCAGTACTAATACTTCACATGATCTTGATTCTATGCCTCTGTTTATATAGCCCAGGATTGTATTAGCTTTTTTGGTTGCTGCTGCACATTGCTGGTTCATAGTCAAGTGATCATCTACTAGGACTCCAAGGTCCCTCTCATAGTTACTGTTTTTAAGCCAGGTCTTGCCCAATCTGTATTTGTATCTTTGGTTATTCCTGCCTAAGTGTAAGACTTTGCTTTTCTCCACACTGAAACTCATTTTGTTGGATAGGGCCTGTCAGAATCCAATTATATTTTATCTCTGGTTATCGACTATGGAAAACCCCATTTCTGCCCTCTCTGGATTCTGTCATACGATGAAGGGGAAGGGGGGGATGAACAAAGGGATTTTATGGCCTCACTTCCTTTGGTACAACTTCAAAAGGGACTGAATGTGGATATCACCAAAAGGACTACACATAACAATGGGGCCATCATCTACTCCCCTCTGAAGTCTCCCTTCCTCTGGCAGTGAGGAAAAGGGGTTGGAAATATAACGCCTGGGATTGTCACTGGAAGGATGGTGGGGTGGGGTGGGGTGGGGTTGCTGGGAACCCCTTAAAACCTTGAACCATAGGGCTTGGCCCCCAAGTCCTGTCTAGAATGCCTGCAACTATTTTCTCTTAATAAAGGATGCCTGTTGGAAGAAATATTCCAAGAGTTCTGTCTTCTTAAGATGCAAACTGGGGTGGGTCCTTACATTAGACAGGACTTGCAGAATTAGTCCACCTGGAAGAGAGAACCTTGCCGGGGGACTTTGCAAAAATTACCATGTCAGACGGCGGAGCAAGGAAGAGAGAAAACTCCCCAGAAAGGGAGCCGCTGCCCCAACTGAAACCCTGCCAGATGTCTGGATCTGAGAGGTCAGATTCCTCAGGAGAAGAGGTGGTGGAGACACGGGACCACAAACCTCAGTGGTCAATGGGCATTGGAAAGAAAGGCAAGTGGAAAAACAAATCAAGAAAGGTGACCTTGAGACGGGGGGCCAACCAACCAGAATGGAAGCAGGTGATGGAGAAATCCCTACACGCAATTGAAGAGGAAGGAAGCTGGGCACCGTACTCGGGCTGGATCCTAGAGAAAGCTATCAACCTAATGAAGAGAACTCTCAGATCCCTAGGAGAGGAGAATTCTGAGCCCTACGGCCATCCTAGCTCCTGAAGCCACAAAGGGAGAGACACCAAGGGGGAAGTGGAACCTGTAGCCCCTGGGACATCTGCTGATTCAGGAGTCCCCACTCCCCACCAACCCACAGATGGCGATCTGGATGGAAGACACTACCACCAATAACAAAGGCACCAGTCCATTCAAAGACTCCTGCCACTGGATGTGAAATTCAAGGGGGAGCCAACACGCTTGGGGTTTTTCCTAACCCAAGTCCTCTCTGAGAAGGCGATTTGAGGACCCCCTGGCTGATCACAAAGACTGCGAAAAGATAAAAATGATGAGGCAAAGCAAATGCCCGGTAACTGAATATACACTATAATTCCGGGCCATTGCCAGCAAACTGAACTGGCCAGAAGACATCCTCCTTAGCCATTTCAAATATTGACTAAATTATGACCTTTATGATGCTTCCCTGCCCTGAGGGGAGCCACACCAACCTGAGGAATGGTTCGTCTTGGCAGAGGAAGCAGAGATTGACATATTGAAGAGGCACCGCTGAGGAAAACAATGGAGCCGTTCACTACCTGAATTGACCCGCGAACCAGTGAAGCCATCGGCTATAGCCAAGAAGCAAATGGAGTATTTCAAGTGCGGGAAAGAAGGACATTGGGCTATAGAATGCCACTCAAAAGCCCTCCAGCACAACCCAGACAGATCACCGGCCAGCAAATCCAGAAAGTCTCCAGCTAAGCCAAAAGAACCTGCCATGAGAATGATGGAGGCTCTGGAATCCCCTACCTCTGCTCATCAGGGGGAAAGAACTCCAGCCAACAGCGCAGGGCCGGTGTATGCATCAGAGGACAGCTTGGAGGGCGAACCCCTGGTAAGTGGACGCATCGCACCCATCCTCAAGACATGACTATATTAATTCCCCCCCCCCGTGCCCGAAGCCATGAAGGTGAAAGCCTTAATAGACTCTGGCTGCACCCGCTGCCTCATTAGCCCGACGCTAGGGGGGAATCTGGGCATTCTGTTGAGGAGACTGGAACAACCAATCTCATTTGGCCAGTTAGATGGGTCCATAGCAAGGGAGGGGTGCCAGATACCCTAGCCACTTTACCAATACACCTCTCCCTGGGCAAACATGAGGAAGACATAAGGTTTGTGGTGACCCCAGGCATGGAATGCCCAATGATCCTAGGGATGGAATGGTTAAAAAAATGGAACCCCTGGGTGAATTGGAGGACAGCAGAAATCAAATTCCCAAAGGGGGATCCTATGGACTTAAAATCCCAAGGGGGGGCTACCAGAATCAAGAACAGAAAAAGCATCCATGGGAGAGGAAAGGGACTAACAGAAATACCAGAGAAATACAGAGAATTAAGAATTAAGGAAGGGGATGAATGGAAGACATATATCTTCTTAAGATGCAAAATGGAGTGGGTCCTTACAGGGCCCATTGTTCAAGTTTGTCAAGATATTTTTGGATCTTGAGTTTATCTTCTGGGATGTTGGTGTCATCTGCAAACTTGATGAGTTCCCCTTCAATTCCCTCATCTAAGTCATTTATGAAAATATTGAAGAGTACTGTGCCTAAGATGGAACGTTGTGCTACCCCCTGCTTACTTCTCTCCATGTGGATGTAGTGCCGTTGAAGACTATTCATTGAGTACAGTTTGTTAGCCAGCTACAGATCCATTTGGTGGTGATGATATCTATTCCACCTTTTTCTAGCTTACCAAGGAGTAGGTTGTGGTCTACCTTGTCAAATGCCTTACTTAAATCTAAGTATACTACATCCACTGTATTTTGCTGGTATACTAGTTTAGTCACTTTATTGAAGAATTAGATGAGATTGGTTTGGCATCATCTGTTTTTAAGAAACCCATGCTGGCTATTAGTTTTCATTTTGTTTGCGTCTAGTCGGTTGTAGATCTGTTTTCTGATTACCGTTTCTAGCATCTTCCCAGGTATTGTTGTTAAATTGATTGGTCTGTAGTTTCCTGGGTACATTTTTTTCCTTTCTTGAAGTTGAGGACCATGTCAGCCCTTTTCCAATCCTCAGGTACTACCCCAGTGCTCCAGGATTTATGAAAGATGTGGTGCAATGGTTCTGAGATAACATCTGCCAGCTCCAGTGGATAGCACCATAAAGGCCTAATCATAACAAAGGAGGCTATTACCTTTCATGTAGTTTTCTCTGAAGTCTCCATCCAGCCGGCAGTAAGGAAAAGGGGTGGGAATGTAATGCCTGAGACTGTTGCTGGAAGTAGGGGGGGATTGGGTGGGGCTACTGGGAAAGCCCTTAAAACCTTGAATGGGAGAGCTTGGACCCCAAGTCCTATCTAGAACGCCTGCAACCATTTTCTCTTAATAAAGGATGCCCGTTGGAAGAATTATTCCAAGAGTTCTGTCTTCTTAAGATGCAAAGTGGGGTGGGTCCTTACATTAGACAGGAATTGCAAAATTAATCCACCTGGAAGGGAGACCCTTGCCGGGGGATTTTGCAAAAAATTACCATGTCAGACAATGGAGCAAGAAAGGGGGAAAACTCCCCAGAAAGAGAGCCGCTGACCCAATTGGAACCTTGCCAGATGTTGGGATCCGAGAGGTCAGATTCCTCAGGAGAAGAAGTGGTGGAGACACGGGACCACAAACCTCGCTGGTCAATGGGCATTGGAAAGAAAAGTGAGTGGAGAAAGGAATCAAGAAAGGTGACCCTGAGACGGGGGACAAAGCAACCAGAATGGAAGCAGGAGATGGAGAAATCCCTGCATGCAAGTGAAGAGGAAGAAAGCTGGGCACCGTATTCAGAATGGATCCTAGAGAAAGCTATTGACCTGATGAAGAGAACTCTCAGCTTCCTAGGAGAGGAGAATCCTGAGCCCTACAGCCACCCCAGCTCCTGGAGCCGCAAAGGGAGAGACACCGTGGGGGAAGTGGAACCTGCAACCCCGGGGACGACTGCTGATCCAGTAGTCTCCACCCCCTACTGGACCACAGATGGCGATCTGGACGGAAGATACTACCACCAACAACGGAGGCACCGATCCATTCCAAGACGATCGCCGTTGGAGGTGAAATTCAAAGGGGAGCCAACACGCTTGGGGTTTTTCCTAACCCAAGTCCTCAGCTACATGGACGAATACAGGCAGGACATCCCCAGTGACAAAGCCTGCATCCGGATCGTGCAATCTGCCCTGGATGGACTGGCTGCAGTTTGGGTGGTGAACTTGCATGACTCCAATGCCCCAGAACTCAGTAACTTCAACCGTTTCATGTCCTCTCTCAGAAGACGATTTGAAGACCCCCTGGCTGATCGCAAAGCCCGTGAAAGGATAAAAATGATGAGGCAAGGCAAACGCCCAGTGGCTGAATATACACAAGAATTCCGGGCCAAACAGAACTGGCCAGAAGACATCCTCCTTAGCCATTTCAAAGACGGACTAAATTATGACCTATATGATGCTTGCCTGCCCTGAGGGGACCCACACCAACTTGAAGAATGGTACATCTTGGCAGAGGAAGCAGAGATCGACATATTGAAGAGACACCTCCGAGGAAAACAATGGAGGCGCTCCCTGCCTGAGTTGACACACAAACCAGTGAAACCATTGGCTACAGCCAAGAAGCAAATGGGGTGTTTCAAGTGCAGAAGAGAAGGGCATCGAGCTGTAGAATGCCACTCCAAAGCCCCCCAGCACAACCCAGACAGATCCCCAATCAGCAAATCTGGAAAGTCTTCAGCTAAGCCAAAAGAAACTGCCATGAGAATGATGGAAATTGCGGAACCCCCCACTTCTGCTCACCAAGGGGAAAGAACTCCAGCCTACACCACAGGGCCGGTGGACGCCTCAGATGATAGCTCGGAGGGCGAACCCCTGGTAAGTGGACACATCACACCCATCCTCAAGACAGTGACTATATTAATTCCCCCCATGCCTGAAGCTGTGAAGGTGAAAGCCTTAATTGACTCTGGCTGCACCCACTGCCTCATTAGCCCAACACTAGTGAGTAATCTGGGCATCCCATCGAGGAGACTGGAACAACCAATCTCATTTGGCCAGTTAGATGGATCCATAGCAGGAGGGGTGCCAGCTACCCTAGCCACTCTACCAATACACCTCTTCCTGGGCAAACATGAAGAGGACATAATGTTTGTGGTGATCCTAGGGATGGAATGGTTAAAAAAATGGAACCCCTGGGTAAATTGGAGGACGACAGAAATCAAATTCCCGAAGGTGGACCATATGGACTTAAAACCCCAAGGGAGGCTACCAGAATCAAGAAGAGAAAAAGCAACCATAGGAGAGGAAAAGAGACTAAGAGAAATACCAGAGGAATACAGAGACCTTGCTGAAGTTTTCAGCAAGGAGAGGGCAGATGAGCCCCCCCCCACCGACCCACAGACTGTGCCATTGAATTCAAGCCTGGGGCAAAACTCCCGAAGCCCAGATTATACTCCATGAGCCCAAAGGAGAAGGAGGAAATGGAAAGATTCATAAAAAAATCCTAGAGAGAGGTTTCATTGAGCCAGCCAAGCCTAAAGTGGCTGCCCCAGTCCTTTTTAGAGAGAAGAAGGATGGCTCTTTACGTTTATGCATGGATTATAAGGCCCTGAATACAATCAGTGAAAGCAACCTATACCCTCTGCCCCTCATGAAAGACATGCTGTCACACCTATCGAAAGGGAAAAAATTTTCTAAACTAGACCTAAGGGAAGCTTACTATCGCATGAGAATTAAGGAAGGGGACAAATGGAAGACTGCATTTAACTGCCCCATGGGGTGCTATCAATTCAAAGTCTTGCCATTTGGATTACAAGGGGGCCCTGCAGTCTTTATGCAATTAATCAATGACGTTCTAAGGGAGCACCTGTTTAAGGGGGTCCTTGTTTACTTGGACGACATTCTTATCTTCAACGAAACAAAAGAGGAACATGTCAACCTTGTCAGAGCGGTTTTAAAGAAGCTGTGAGCTGCCCACCTATATGCCAAACTCTCAAAATGCGAATTCCACCAGGAAAGGATAGACTACCTACGTTATCGCATATCCCCCCAGGGCATTGAAATGGACCCAGAGAAGGTCAGAGCAGTATCAGATTAGGCACCACCCCGCACAAGAAAGCAACTACAAAGTTTCCTGGGTTTTGCAAACTTTTACCGCCAATTCATCCCCTCATTTGCCCAGATAGCCTTGCCTCTCACTAACTTAATAAAAACAAAAGGGGCATCCTCAGTAAAACCTAGCCAGCCACTAACATGGACAATGGAGTGCCAAGCAACGTTTGAGAGATTAAAGAGACTTTTTTCTGCCGAACCAGTACTAAGACACCCAGACATGGACAAGCCCTTTGTAATACAGGCAGATACAAGTGATGTGGCACTGGGGGCTGTGCTATTACAAGAAAATGATGATGGAGTATTGCAACCCTGTGCATATACATCCAAGAAACTCACGGAAACAGAACAGCGCTGACCCGTTTGGAAGAAGGAGGCTTATGGGATACGTTGGGCATTACTCACGTGGCGACAGTTCCTGGAAGGCAACAAAATCCCCTTCCAGGTGTGGACTGATCACAAAAATTTGGAAGCCCTGAAAACGCCCAGGAAACTCAATCCCAAACAAGCCCGCTGGTCCCAGCATTTTCACCAGTTCCAATTTAAGCTCAAACATTTACCAGGGAGAAAGAACTCCCTGGCAGATGTACTATCTCTCATGCCTCAATATAACAGCGCATGAACCACAGACTCTAAACCAATAATGGCAGAGTCACAATTGAGAGCACCAGTAACCACAAGAACCCAAGCCAAATTAAAACCACAACTGGACAGCCAAACTGGAATTGAATTCAGAAAACGTTTGGAAACAGATGAATGGTTCCAGAAAAACAAAAATGTGTGCACAATGAAAGACGGGTTGCCTTGGGTAGGGGAAAAGTTATATATACCAACAACCCAAAGAGTCACTTTCATGCAGCTTTGCCATGATACAAAATCAGCAGGGCATTTTGGATTTGTAAAAACTTTACATTTAATTAAACGGCAATTTTGGTGGCCATCCATGAAAAAGGACATCGAAAGTTATATAGCCAGTTGTCCAAAATGTGCCACTGCAAAGAGGTTGCAAGGGAAATCGCCAGGACTATTACAAACAGTGGCAAGTCCCTCAGCCCCCTGGAGAGAAATAGCCGTGGATTTTATAGTGGAATTGCCAGAAAGCAATGGGAATACTGTTATCTGGACAGTCACGGACTTGTTTTCCAAACAGGTGCACTTTATCCCTTGCCAAAAGATTCCAACTGCAAAAGCCGTAGCTAAACTTTTCATCCAGCACATTTACAGATTGCATGGGGCACCCCAATGCATCATCTCTGACAGGGGGGTGCAATTTACGTCTGCATTTTGGAAGGAATTTTTGTCCCTCTTAGGAACCACTCAGGGACTGACATCTAGCCACCACCCACAAGGAAATGGGGCCGCTGAAAAAATGAACTTCGTAATTAAGCAATATTTAAGATGTTTTCTTAGTTTCCAGCAGACCGAGTGGGCGGACTTACTCCCTTTTGCAGAAGATGCCTACAATAATACAGTGCACTCCAGCACAGGTTACACTCCTTTTCAATAGCCACTGGTCAAAGTTTCAACGCCATGCCAGAATTAACCCCAAACGAACCAACGATCCCATCACTGAAAGAATGGATGGAAAAACTACAAAACACCTGGCCAATAGTTAGAAAAGCACTAGATGAAGCTAGGCAGGCATACAAAGCACAAGCTGATAAAAAAAGGATTGAGCCTACACCATTCATTATAGGTGAAATGGTGTACCTATCTACAAAATACCTAAAGTCCCTACAACCCTGTAAAAAACTTGGACCAAAATATATAGGGCCTTTTCCAATTAAAAGAATCATAAACCCAGTAACAGTAGAATTATAATTACCAAAAAATCTCAGGCAAATATACTCAATTTTTCATTGCAGCTTGCTGAAAAGAGAACATCAGTCAGCTTTACGGCCAAAAATCCCTCCCACCACCACCTCCAATCATGGTAGAGGGCGAACAACACTTCGAAATAAAGGAAATCCTAGACTCTAGGAGATATCATGGAGCGACTCAGTACCTAGTTGCCTGGAAACACCTCCCTGCCTCACAAAACGAGTGGGTCCATAAACGTCATGTCAGAGCCCCGAAGCTATTAAAGAAGTTTCACACAGAGTATCCTAACAAGTCTGACTAACTTTTATACCTGTTTTGTTTTCTTTCAGGTGGATGTCTCTTATTTTTGAGGGGGCCGGATGTCAGAATCCAATTATATTTCATCTCTAGTTATCAATTATAGAAAACCCCATTTCTGCCTCCTCTGGATTCTGTCATACGATGAAGGGAAAGGGGTGAACAAAGGGGCTTTATGGCCCTCACTTCCTTCGGTACAAGTTGAAAGGAATTGAATGTGGATAGCACCAAAAAGGCTTAATCATAACAAAGAAGGCTATTACCTTTCATGTAGTTTTCTCTGAAGTCTCCATCCAGCCGTCAGTAAGGAAAAGGGGTGGGAATGTAACGCCTGAGACTGTTGCTGGAAGTAGGGGGGGATTGGGTGGGGCTACTGGGAAACCCCTTAAAACCTTGAATGGGAGAGCTTGGACCCCAAGTCCTGTCTAGAACACCTGCAACCATTTTCTCTTAATAAAGGATTCCTGTTGGAAGAATTATTCCAAGAGTTCTGTCTTCTTAAGATGCAAAGTGGGGTGGGTCCTTACAGATGTAGTCTGTCAGGTCGTCAAGGTTGGATAGGTATTCCCTTGCCATATTCTTGCTTATTTAAATTTTTGGTTCTAGTATGTTTTTTGCAGTGGTTTTTTTTTTTTTTGGTTTGTGTTAGGTTATAGTTTCTTTTTGTATGGAGACTGATACAAAATATGAGTTAAGCAGCTCTGCTTTCTCTCTGTTGTCTTTAATTTCCTTACCATCTTCTCTCTTTAGTGGGCCTAATGTTTACTTGATTTTTTTTTTGTTGTTAATATGTTGGAAAAAACTTTTTTTATTGTCCTTGATTTCTGTTGCAAGTTTTTTTTCATTCTGAGCCTTTGCTTTCCTGACTTCATCTTTGGATATTCTGGCTGTCTGCCGATAATCAGTTTTTGTTATGTGCCCTTCTTTCCATTTTTTTTATTTGTCCTTTTTGTTTTTTAGTTTGTTAAAGAGATCTTTGTGCAGCCATGCTGGTTTCTACTTGGATTTCTTGTTTTCTTTCTCAGTGGTATTGTGCTGGTCTGTGCTTTTGTGATCACATTTTTTCAGGGTTTCCCATGCTTCCTGGGTTGTTTTCCCCTTTAGGATTTTCATCCATGGGATTTTTCCTATTGCTAGTGTTTGCATTATATTAAATTCCAATATGACCTGGTCATTTTTGCCCAATGTTTTGGTAATTTCAATTTCCTCTATCACTTCTTCTCTGCTTGTAAGGATTGAGTCCAGTATAGCTTTACATCTTATTCCCTCTTCTACCTTTTGAGTGACAAAGTTGTCAGCTAGGTTGGTTAGGAACCTGTTTGATCTCCTGCTCACTGCAATTTGTCTCCCAGTTGATATCTGGATAGTTGAAGTCTCCCATTACTTCTGTGATATGCTTCCTACATGCATTTGTTAACTGGTTGGCAAACAGTTTGTCTATTTCTTCTCATTGGTTGAGTGGCCTGTAATATACATATATGGCAATGTCACTTTTTTTTCTTTTAAATTGACCCATATACATTCTGGAGAGATTTTATCTTTGATCATGTGCATTTCTGCAGATATGTAGTGTTCTCTTATATATACTGCAACTGGACCCACCCCACTTTGCATCTTAAGAAGACAGAACTCTTGGAATCATTCTTCCAACAGGAATCCTTTATTAAGAAGAAGTGGTTGCAGGCGTGCTAGACAGGACTTGGGGTCCAAGCTCTCCCATTCAAGGTTTTAAGGGGTTCCCCAGTAGTCCCACCCAATCACCCCCCCTTCCAGTGATAGTTTCAGGTATCACAATTCCACCCCCTTTTTTCTTTCTTCCGTCTGGATGGAGACTTCAGATAAACTACATGAAAGGCAATTAACCTTCTTTGTTATGGTAAGGTTCTTTGGTGCTAACTCTTTGAGGTTGCAATAAACACACATTCAGCTCCTTAGAAGTATACTGAAGGAAGTGAGGGCCATAAAGCCCCTTTGTTCTCCCCCTGCTCTCCCTCTTATGGCAGAATCCAGAGAAGGCAGAATTGGGAGTTTCTATATTTGATAATTAAAGATGAAATATAATTGGATTCTGACATCCGGCCCCTCTTAACAATAAGAGAGATCCACCTGAAAGAAAACAAAACAAGTATAAAATTTAGTCAGGCTTGTTAGGATACTCTGTGTGAAACTTCTTCAATAGCTTCAGGGCTCTGACATGACGTTTATGGACCCACTCGTTTTGTGAGGGAGGGAGGTGTTTCCAGGCAACTAGGTACTGAGTTGCTCCATGATATCTCCTAGAATCAAGGATTTCCTTTATTTCGAAGTGTTGTTCACCCTCCACCATGAGTGGAGGTGGTGGTGGGGGATTTTTGGCCGTAGAGGTGACTGATGCTCTCTTTTCAGCAAGCTGCAATGAAAAATTGGGTGTATTTGCCTGAGATTTTTGGGTAATTCTAATTCTACTGTTACTGGATTTATGATTCTTTTAATTGGAAAAGGTCCTATATATTTTGGTCCAAGTTTTTTACAGGGCTGTAGGGACTTTAGGTATTTTGTAGATAAGTACACCATTTCTCCTATAATGAATGGTGTAGGCTCAACCCTTTTTTTATCGGCTTGTGCTTTGTATGCCTGCCTAGCTTCATCTAGTGCTCTTCTAACTATTGGCCAGGTGTTTTGTAATTTTTCCATCCATTCTTTCAGTGAAGGTTCATTTGGGGTTAACTCTGGCATGGGGTTGAAACTTTGACCGGTGGCTATTTGAAAAGGAGTGTAACCTCTGCTGGAGTGGACTGCATTATTGTAGGCAACTTCTGCAAAAGGGAGTAAGTCTGCCCACTCGGTTTGCTGGAAACTAAGAAAACATCTTAAATATTGCTTAAGTACGGAGTTCATTTTTTCAGCCGTTCCATTTCCTTGTGGGTGGTGGCTAGATGTCAGTCCCTGAGTGGTTCCTAAGAGGGACAAAAATTCCTTCCAAAATGCAGACGTAAATTGCACCCCCCTGTCAGAGATGATGCATTGGGGTGCCCCATGCAATCTGTAAATGTGCTGGATGAAAAGTTTTGCTAAGGCTTTTGCAGTGGGAATCTTTTGGCAAGGGATAAAGTGCACCTGTTTGGAAAACAAGTCCGTGACCATCTAGAACACAGTATTCCCATTGCTTTCTGGCAATTCCACTATAAAATCCATGGCTATTTCTCTCTAGGGGGCTGAGGGACTTGCCACTGTTTGCAATAGTCCTGGCAATTTCCCTTGCAACCTCTTTGCCGTGGCACATTTTGGACAACTGGCTACATAACTTTCTATGTCCTTTTTCATGGATGGCCACCAAAATTGTCGTTTAATTAAATGTAAAGTTTTTACAAATCCAAAATGCCCTGCTGATTTTGTGTCATGGCAAAGCTGCATGAAAGTGACTCTTTGAGTTGTTGGTATATATAATTTTTCCCCTACCCAAGACAACCCGTCTTTCATTGTGCACACATTTTTGTTTTTTCTGGAACCATTCATCTGTTTCCAAACTTTTTCTGAATTCAATTCCAGTTTGGCTGTCCAGTTGTGGTTTTAATTTGGCTTGGGTTCTTGTGGTTACTGGTGCTGCCAGTTGTGACTCTGCCATTATTTGTCTAGAGTCTGTGGTTCGTGCGCTGTTATATTGGGGCATGCATCTGCCAGGAAGTTCTTTCTTCCTGGTAAATGCTTGAGCTTAAATTGGAACTGGTGAAAATGCTGGGACCAGCGGGCTTGTTTGGGATTGAGTTTCCTGGACGTTTTCAGGGCTTCCAAATTTTTGTGATCAGTCCACACCTGGAAGGGGATTTTGTTGCCTTCCAGGAATTGTCGTCACGTGAGTAATGCCCAACGTATCCCATAAGCCTCCTTCTCCCATATGGGCCAGCGCTGTTCTGTTTCCGTGAGTTTCTTGGATGTATATGCACAGGGTTGCAATACTCCTTCATTGTTTTCTTGTAATAGAACAGCCCCCACTGCCACATCACTCGCATCTGCCTGTATTACGAAGGGCTTGTCCATGTCTGGGTGCCTTAGTACTGGTTCGGCAGAAAAAAGTCTCTTTAATCTCTCAAACGCTGCTTGGCACTCCATTGTCCATGTTAGTGGCTGGCTAGGTTTTACTGAGGATGCTCCCTTCATTTTTAGCAAGTTAGTGAGGGGCAAGGCTATCTGGGCAAATGAGGGGATGAATTGGCGGTAAAAGTTTGCAAAGCCCAGGAAGCTTTGTAGTTGCTTTCTTATGCGGGGTGGTGCCCAATCTAATACTGCTTTGACTTTCTCTGGGTCCATTTCAATGCCCTGGGGGGATATGCGATAACCTAGGTAGTCTATCCTTTCCTGGTGGAATTCGCATTTTGAGAGTTTGGCATATAGGTGGGCGGCTCGCAGCTTCTTTAAAACCGCTCTGACAAGGTTGACGTGTTCCTCTTTTGTTTCAGTAAAGATAAGAATGTCGTCCAAGTAAACAAGGACCCCCTTAAACAGGTGCTCCCTTAGAACGTCATTGATTAATTGCATAAAGACTGCAGGGCCCCCTTGTAATCCAAATGGCAAGACTTTGAATTGATAGCACCCCATGGGGCAGTTAAATGCAGTCTTCCATTCGTCCCCTTCCTTAATTCTCACGCGATAGTAAGCTTCCCTTAGGTCTAGTTTAGAAAAAAATTTCCCTTTCGATAGGTGTGACAGCATGTCTTTCATGAGGGGCAGAGGGTATAGGTTGCTTTCACTGATTGTATTCAGGGCCCTATAATCCACGCATAAACGTAAAGAGCCATCCTTCTTCTCTCTAAAAAGGACCGGGGCAGCCACTTTAGGCTTGGCTGGCTCAATGAAACCTCTCTCTAGGTTTTTTTTTTATAAATCTTTCCATTTCCTCCTTCTCCTTTGGGCTCATGGAGTATAATCTGGGCTTCGGGAGTTTTGCCCCAGGCTTGAATTCAATGGTACAGTCTGTGGGTCGGTGGGGGGGGAGCTCATTTGCCCTCTCCTCACTGAAAACTTCAGCAAGGTCTCTATATTCCTCTGGTATTTCTGTTAATCCTTTTTCCTCTCCTATGGATGCTTTTTCTATTCTTGATTCTGGTAGCCTCCCTTGGGGTTTTAAGTCCATAGGGTCCCCCTTCGGGAATTTGATTTCTGTCGTCCTCCAATTTACCCAGGGGTTCCATTTTTTCAACCATTCCATCCCTAGAATCATTGGGCATTCCATACCTGGGGTCACCACAAACGTTATGTCCTCTTCATGTTTGCCCAGGGAGAGGTGTATTGGTAGAGTGGCTAGGGTAGCTGGCACCCCCCCTGCTATGGATCCATCTAACTGGCCAAATGAGATTGGTTGTTCCAGTCTCCTGGATGGGATGCCCAGATTCCCCACTAGTGTTGGGCTAATGAGGCAGCGGGTGCAGCCAGAGTCTATTAAGGCTTTCACCTTCACAGCTTCGGGCATGGGGGGGATTAATATAGTCACTGTTTTGAAGATGGGTGTGATGCATCCACTTACCAGGGGTTCGCCCTCCGAGCTGTCATCTGAGGCATCCACCGGCCCTGTGGTGTAGGCTGGAGTTCTTTCCCCTTGGTGAGCAGAGGTGGGGGTTTCTGCAATTTCCATCATTCTCATGGCCGTTTCTTTTGGCTTAGCTGAAGACTTTCCAGATTTGTTGATTGGGGATCTGTCTGGGTTGTGCTGGGGGGCCTTTGAGCGGCATTCTACAGCTCGATGCCCTTCTCTTCCGCACTTGAAACATCCCATTTGCTTCTTGGCTGTATCCGATGATTTCACCGGTTGGTGTGTCAGCTCAGGCGGGGGGCGGCTCCATTGTTTTCCTCGGCGGTGCCTCTTCAATATGTCGATCTCTGCTTCCTCTGCCAAGACGTACTATTCCTCAAGTCGATGTGGGTCCCCTCAGGGTAGGCAAGCGTCATATAGATCATAGTTTAGTCCGTCTTTGAAATGGCTAAGGAGGATGTCTTCTGGCCAATTCAGTTTGCTGGCAATGGCCCGGAATTCTTGTGTATATTCAGCCACTGGGCGTTTGCCTTGCCTCATCGTTTTTATCCTTTCACGGGCTTTGCGATCAGCCAGGGGGTCTTCAAATCGTCTTCTCAAAGAGGACATGAAACGGTTGAAGTTACTGAGTTCTGGGGCATTGGAGTCATGCAAGTTCACCACCCAATCTGCAGCCGGTCCGTCCAGGGCAGATTGCACGATCCGGATGCGGGCTTTGTCGCTGGGAATGTCCTGCCCATATTCCTCCATGTAGCTGAGGACTTGGGTTAGGAAAAACCCCAAGCGTGTTGGCTCCCCTTTGAATTTCACCTCCAACGGTGGACGTCTTGGAATGGATCAGTGCCTCCCTTGTTGGTGGTAGTGTCTTCCGTCCAGATTGCCATCTGTGGTCCGTTAGGGGGTGGGGGCTACTGGATCAGTAGATGTCCCTGGGTTTGCAGGTTCCACGTCCCCCTCGGTGTCTCTCCCTTTGCGGCTCCAGGAGCTGGGGCGGCCGTAGGGCTCAGGATTCTCCTCTCCTAGGGAGTTGAGAGTTCTCTTCATCAGGTCAATAGCTTTCTCTAGGATCCAGTCTGAGTATGGTGCCCAGCTTCCTCCCTCTTCACTTGCGTGCAGGGATTTCTCCATCTCCTGCTTCCATTCTGGTTGCTTGGTCCCCCGTCTCAGGGTCACCTTTCTTGATTCCTTTCCCCACTCACTTTTCTTTCCAATGCCCATTGACCAGCGAGGCTAGTGGTCCCTTGTCTCCACCATTTCTTCCCCTGAGGAATCTGACCTCTCGGCTCCCAACATCTGGCAAGGTTCCAACTGGGTCAGCGGCTCTCTTTCCACGGAGTTTTCCCCCTCTCTTGCTCCATTGTCTGACATGGTAAATTTTTTGCAAAATCCCCCGGCAAGGGTCTCCCTTCCAGGTGGATTAATTTTGCAAGTCCTGTCTAATGTAAGGACCCACCCCACTTTGCATCTTAAGAAGACAGAACTCTTGGAATCATTCTTCCAACAGGAATCCTTTATTAAGAAGAAGTGGTTGCAGGCGTGCTAGACAGGACTTGGGGTCCAAGCTCTCCCATTCAAGGTTTTAAGGGGTTCCCCAGTAGTCCCACCCAATCACCCCCCATTCCAGTGATAGTTTCAGGTATCACAATTCCACCCCCCTTTTTTCTTTCTTCTGTCTGGATGGAGACTTCAGATGAACTATATGAAAGGCAATTAACCTTCTTTGTTATGGTAAGGTTCTTTGGTGCTAACTGTTTGAGGTTGCAATAAACATACATTCAGCTCCTTAGAAGTATACTGAAGGAAGTGAGGGCCATAAAGCCCCTTTGTTCTCCTCCTTCTCTCCCTCTTATGGCAGAATCCAGAGAAGGCAGAATTGGGAGTTTCTATATTTGATAATTAAAGATGAAATATAATTGGATTCTGACAGCAACGCCCCTTCCTCTTTTTGTAGTTCTGTTTCTTTTGAACAATTTGTATCCATCCATCAGTCCATTCCAGGGATGGGTTTCATCCCACCAGGTTTCTGTTATGCCAACTATGTCATACCCTTCCTCATGTACTATTGCTTCTAGTTCGCCCTGTTTGTTCCCCAAGCTTTGTGTGTTTGTATATAAGTATTTAAGACTTTTATGCCTGTGTTTCCTGTATCTCCTGATTGTTGTTTGAGTTTTTTTTTTTCCCCCCCATCACTGCCTACCTCATTGTTTGATTTGTTTTCTTGGGATTTGTGATTGATTTGGAGTTCTAGAGATTCTAGAGATTGGTCACCCTCCCCCCTCAGTTTTAGTTTAAATTCCTCCTGATGAATTGGGCCACTCTTTTTCCAAGTACATTTTTGCCTGTTTTTGTGAAGTGTAGCCTATCCCCTGCCAAAAGTCCTTTGTGTAGAAAATGCAGTCCATGATCCAGGAAACCAAAGTTTTCTTGGCGACAGCAACCCTTTAGCCAGTGATTTATTTCTAACTTTTTTCCCCTCAATGGGTGTTAGCCTTTCATTGGGAATACTAATGTGAACACTACTTGTGCTCCTAGCTTCTTGACTTTATTGCCTAGTTGTTTGTAATCTCTTACTATTGTACGCAGGTTGTTTGTTGTGTTGTTCATCACAGTGTGGAGGAGATGAGGGTAGTAATCTGTGGACTTAATTATTTTGGTTAGGTTCTCAGCCACATTTTTGATTTTTGCTCCAGGGAGACAGCATATCTTCCTGGATTGAATGTCTGGTCTGCAGATGGATGGTTCTGATCCTTTGGGAATAGAGTCTCCTATTACCAATACTCTCCTTTCTTTTTGGGGGGGGGGAGGGTTGCAGTCTGGGGTGTCTGGGATGTTTTTCTGTTTATTTTAGGTGTGTTTGTTGATGTGGCTTTTTTAGAGATATTTGAAGTTGTCTTTTTGCTAGGTGTCTGAATGTTTTCTTTGAGGAGGGATTGAGGGTATGCATGTTTCTGTCTAAGGTGAGAAATCAATTGCTCAGTTTTAATGGGGCTGCCTCTGGTGGGGTAGGATTGGGCAAAAGGGTTTTGTTTGTTGTATGCTATTTATTTCTTTGGGTATTGTGTTTTCTTCTGTGTGTGACATACATCCATTTGTCTTCCTCCAAGGGTTTATCAGTAGGGTCAAGTCCTCAGGGAGTTATTAGTTCGGTTTGGGTGGAGCTTTCTTTCATATGTTGGGATTTGGCTAGAGTTGCTTCTAGGTTCCTTACCTTTTCCTGTAGTAGTTTACATAATTTGCATCTGATGCATGTATAATTTGGGTGTTCTTTGGGCATCAATGCATACATGGAACATATATTCCATACCACAATAGCCTCAGTTGCCTATTCCATGAGTTTGGTGTTTGATATGTCTGTTGTGCTGCCTTGCTGCCACTTGTAAGCCTCTGGTCTGCTGTTGCCTTGCTGCCGCCACCTGCAGGCCTCCCAGTTTGCTGCTGCCTTGCCTCCATCTGCGGGCCTCCTCGTCCAGAGAAAAGAACACCATCATCTTCAGGCCTCCCAGTTCGCCTCTGTTGCCTCTCTGCCACTTCTGCGCTGCTCCCAGCCATCTCACTGGTCTGCTGCTTCGCATTGCTGCCAGCCACTTCCTTTTTGCTTCTCCCAGTTGTCTCATTGGTCCTCTGCTTTGCACTGCTATCAGCCGCCTCCTCTCCACCATTTGAGCTGTCAGTGCATCATGTGACCCGGTTTGCTATGCCGGTCTCCACTTTATTGTGCCGGGTTGGGTCACTGGGCTGCTGGGCCTTTCAGGTAGGCTTCCATTGGCCTAGAAGCCCTCCAGTGTCTGCTTTATGATCCTGCATGGCCATTCTGTCAGATGGGGGGGGGGTGCTCGAGTTCTGGTTCGCTGCTCTTGGTTGCCTTTTTTTATTATTATTTCCAGCACCGAGCTGCTTAGCTGTGCTCTTGAGCTGGCTGTCTCGTTCTCTGCTGCCGGTTGTCTTTGATTCCACATGCAGCTGTTCATTTGCTGCACTCCTGTTTGCTGGTATTTTCCTCCTTGCCCCAATTTCTTCTTTTTCTTTATCTTTTCTATCTTTCTTTCTTCCTTATTTAACTTTTGTTTTTTTCCTCCCTTTCCCCCCCTCTCCCAGTACCTTTCTACTTAGTTTGATTACTTCTCTCCCTGTGAACCGATGCTGCATCCTAGGCTGCCGCCATCTTGGAAGAACCTTGACAGACTTTAACACTGGGTCAACAAAATGCAATTCAGTGGTGAGAAAAGTAAATTCCTATATATAGCAAAGAAATGCACAGATATAGAATAAGTGGTACCTGGTTACTAGTAGCAACTGTGGGAGAGATCAGGTATCCTAGTAGACCACTACTTAAATATGATCCAGCAGTGTGCTGCAGCTACCAAAAAAGCTAATCAAATCCTAGGATGCATCAACAGAGGAATAGTTTCAAGATCACGGGTAGTGCTTTATACTGCACTAGTGAGATCATACTTGGAATACTGCATCCAATTCTGGTCATCATGATACAAAAAAGAAGTTGAGACCTAGAAAGAGCACAGAGAAGAACAACAATGATGATAAGGGATCTGGAGGCTAAACTATATGAATAATGACTGAGGATACTAAGTACATCTAGTCTAACAAAGAGAAGGACTGGGGATAGTATGATAGCAGTCTTCTAGTATTTGAGGTTCTGCCACAGAGAAGGGGGGGGTCAAAGCACCTGAGGACATTACAAGAAGTAACAGTACAAAATCATTAAAGCTAAATCCAACCTAGAACAGTGAGAACAATTAATCAGTGGAACAGCTTGCCTCCATAAGTTGTGAGTGCTCCATTACAGAAGCTTTTCAAGAAAAGACTGGGCAGCCATTTGTCCAAAATGATATAGGATATCCTGCCCTGAGCAGGATGTTGGATTAGCAGATCTCCAAGGTCTCTTCCTATCCTAATTATTCTATGTTCTGTATCCTAAATATAAAAATTGTGCAGAATTGCATAATGGACTGAACTGTATATGTTTGCAGACACATACAAAACAAAACACAGCAACATCCAAAAATATGGCACTCCTAGCACTTCTACTTCAGTAGTAGTTACACTTTGAGTGATAATATAGCAAATCCTATATGGGGTAAAGTTTGATTTAGTCCTAGTGAGCAGGAATACATTTTTTTAAAAGGGCAGTCATTGTAATGCTTTATTTTTTTCTAACAGGGAAGGAGATATTTAAAACTTCATTGCCCTACCCCTCCATCCCAGGATTCCTTTATTCAATATTATCAATCTATTGTCAGTCAGTTTAGCTAGTGAATTTTTAGCTTTTCTATCAAGGACTTGTCTCTTTAACTCAACTTTAAGAAAAATGGAAAGAAAGGTGCTTTGGATTACCCCAAAATATAGTATTTAGTAAATCTTCAGCCAATCCAGAAATGCAAGCTGAAAAGTTTAAGATGTAATCTCATACTGTTAGAGAATTTTAATTTCTCTGTTAGTAAAAATAAATCAGAAGCTCTCACAGTTGACTGCATTTAGCTGATTCAAATAACCTCTTTATATTTGTTATGTCCTGAGCCTGCAAAAGGGCAGGCTCGGGACGTTGCAACGGTCCCGGGCAGCTGCAAGTTGCCCGGGACCAGACTGGTTGGCGCCAGCGCTTGCGCGCATGCACAAGGTGCTTCGTGCGCCTAAATGTTGCCTTTTGGCCCGGGGAAAAACGTCCTTAAGAGAGGCTGAGAAGTCCGTGCTGCCTTGAGTTGTAATGGGGCTGCTGAAGAGAAATAAAGAAGGTTACTGAACATCAAGAATGTCTCGCGTCGTCATTGCCATTAGCCGAGGACTCAACACTGGCGACGAAGGTGGGATGGCCTTGCAATTATGCAAACGATTGTAAGCTTACCCTGGAGTCCAGCACAGCGAGGAAACGGCGTTAAATTCAGCAACTGCCTGCCAATACAGCTTCGTTGGAGGTAAGCTGGCTGAATAGACCCTTCCTGCTTTATTAAAATGGCAAAAATTGGAAAACTTTCAGAGTTTGATATTACACATCCCGAAAGATGGGAATCTTACATGGCCCGAGCAGAAAATTATTTCAGAGTTAATCAAGTAAGAGAAGAGGGCTTAAAGGCCGCCACCCTACTCTGCGTTTGTGGTCAAGATGCATTTGAAATTGCTGAAAACTTAGTAGCCCCTGCACCTCTTGAATCTGTTACCTACACAGATCTTAAGAAATTACTGAAAGGTTCCGGTGATTAAAGCGGCGATGATGGCGGCTACTTTGTAGCCGTCCTTCTGAGACGGTGTCAGATCCGCGGAGCACAGCGTTCATCAGCTGGCTCGTGGTTCGAAATCCCCTTCCCGGGCGAAGGGAAGGGGTAGAGACTGCATGAATAGAGGTAGAACCTCTTAACCTTCCCTGGATTTTTTTTTAGGGGGGTAGAAAGAGTGCTCCCTTGGAGTTCATTGCCTTCTCCGCCTCTCAGCTGTCTTTGCTTCTTCGGAAGCAAAGCGAAACGCCGCTACCATCTCCGCACTCAAATCTGCTTGGTGAGTGACTTTTAAAGCGGACAGAACTGTTTAAAGGATTTTACATAGAGTTAGAGATTTATTTTCCTTAATTTTTTCTTTTTAGTATAAGCTGATTTTTCTTTTCTTTTTTTCACTTTCTTTTCTTTGGGCGGAAAGTGAGAGTGAAAGTAAAATGGCGTTTTGAAAGTTTTTTTTTCCTATCTCCGGAAAGAAAAGACGGACTGATTGAACCGTATGCTTAACATTGTTTTTTTTCTTAAGCCTTTTTTTTTCTTTTAAAGTGCCTTGGGAGTTTTTACTTTTATTGTATTTTTCCTGGTCTTTTTATTTGTAAGGATTTAAGTACTTTTTTTTCCCTTTTTTAAGAAGAAAGAAAGATAGTTTAAAATGGCTTCAAAGAGACAACCAGCTTCTATAGTTTCTAAGGTGATTTCTTCTCCTGTTACTGCAACTGTTCAACAACAACTTAAAGTAACACCACCGGTGCAACAACCTAAGGCTATATCTCCACCTTCTCCTCCCCCATCAGGATTTCCGTGAGAGAGGTGGACTCAAGGTACCAAATTTGAAATTGTATTACGATGCGGTGGTACTAACATTGATTAGTGATTGGGTGAATTTAACAAATGTAGAAATACTCCATTTGGAAGGCTGGGATTTACTTTTTGGATGGTATGCCTATTTAATTTTTAATAAAAAAATGGACCGGGTTTTTAAATCTCATATTATAAGAATTTCTTTGCTTAGGGTGTGGAGGAAATATTATAGAAGTGATTTTAAAATACCATTATGGGCCATACCTTGGCATGCGATAGAGGGAATAAAGAAAGGAGTCAAGATGGATACGGTTTCTTATATACAATTACTTAGATGGGATGGTCAAAATTGGCAGTTAAAATCTTTGGAAGATTTAACACATGAAAATTTTACTTATTCATGGTTTCAATATAGACAAATAGTGGATAGATGGAAGACGGATTGTAATATGGGATGGCTTAGAGAAGATGAAAATCTCATCAAACAAGTAAGGGATCAAAGACCAACCCATATTAAGAGGGTTTATGGGGTTTTAGTGGAAATGGATTCAGAATCTGAATTAATTAAAGATTGTATGATTAAATGGGCACAAAATATTGGTGAATCAATTTCACTGGATACTTGGGAACTTATTTGGGTGAGGAATGTTAAATTCACACAAGCACAGAACTTAAGAGAGAATTTTTATAAAATGTTTTATAGATGGCACCTTGATCCAAAGAAAATGTCCATTATGTACCCTGATCTACAGCCTAAATGTTGGAGATGTGGTTGTTTGGACGCTACTTATTTTCATATTTGGTGGTCGTGCAAAAATATAAAAGCCTTTTGGATTAAGATATGGTGGAATATTCAAAGAATTTTTAGAAGGAGGGTAAAATTTACCCCACAATTATTTTTATTAGGTATTATTACTGACTGTGATGCTAAGGAAGTTATACTGATGCTAAATTTGATCACAGCTGCTAGGCTGTTAGTTGGACAATATTGGAAGAAGGATTCTTTGCCTACTTTACAAGAGTGGTTTTATAAAGTTTCATATTTGGCAGAAATGACAAAGATTACGGCTTTCTTAAAGGAGCAATCTCAAGAGAAATTTTTTGTTGTATGGGAAAAATGGATAAATTTTATTCAACACAATTTGAATATGGAAAAATATTATTTAGCTTTTTCATAATTTGTATTGATTGCTTTTTTTTCTCTTTTTCTTTTGTCTCCGTCTTATGAACTTTTATTTTTTTCTTCTTTCTTCCTTCTTTTTCTCTCTCTCTTTCCTTTTTTTTCTCTCTTTTTTAAGTATTTTTTTTCTTAATGCTTATATCATATATATATTATTATTAATTATTTTATAAGTTGTAAATGTTGTTTAAGCTTTTTTAAAAAATTTTTTTTAAATAAGCCTATATTCAGTTCTGGGAAGTTCGGGGAGGGGGGAGGGAGGGGTGGGTTTGGGAGGGATTGGGTGAGGGTTGTTGTTTATTTGTAAAACTTTTAAAAAATTTTCAATAAAAAAAAAAGAAATTACTGAAAGAGCATTTTCAACCCAAGTTGTCTGTTATTGCTTGGAGACATAATTTTGAACAGCGGGATCAACGGGCTGGTGAATCAGCTAAAGAGCACATTGCTGCATTAAGAAGGGCAGCTAAGCATTGCGAATTTAAAGACTTAGAGGAAAGACTGAGAGACAGATTTGTATGTGGACTGAGAAACAGAGATGTACAACAAAGGCTTTTTGCCAAAGAGGACATATCATTCCAAGATGCCTTGAGAGAGGTTACTGCAGAAGAGGCAGCAAGTGGGGCAATCAAGAATATGAGGCCCATCAAAAGCTTTCCAGAAGCTGTTTCCGTGCATCACGAGGGAGTTCAAGGAAGCTCAGAAGAGGAGCCTGATGAAGAAATAGATCATCTCTACCCAACCAAAGAAGGAAAGCAGAGGGAAGGCAAAGAAAAGTCTTCACCTGTATCCAAGTGCTTCGGGTGTGGAGGTCACCACAAGAGGACCGACTGCAAGTTCCGTTCTGCAATCTGTAGAGCATGTGGGAAGCAAGGCCACATAGCAGCTGTGTGTCTGGGCCGACAGAAGGTACAACCATGAGAAGAATTGCGCCTGAAAGGTACCAGGGTCTCCAGCCAAAACAGGGTGGGTTTCTGTGCTTCACGAAGAAGCATTTTTAAGACAGGCACACACAGACCACTTAAAAAGAAGCTGTCACTTAGGGTGAAATTGCAAGGAGTTTCATTGGTCATGGAACTAGACACTGGGTCTGCACTTTCAATCATCTTCATTCACACATTCAGAAAGATTTGTTCTGGTAGTGGTTTCCAGGCCAAGCTTAGGCCTTCTAACATAGTACTAACAGACTTTCAAAACTCCAAAGTGTGTGTTAAGGGGGAGGCCACCCTTAACGTGCAGTATAAGGATTTTGAAGGTCCATTAGATGTATTGGTAGTGGGGGGTGATCATACGAGTCTCACAGGACTCGATTGGTTTGAGGCCCTGGGAATACAAGTTACAGGGCTCAACAGCTTGCAAACGTTAGACTTACAGGAAGTCTGCAAGGAATTTGCAGATGTATTCAGCCCTCAGTTGGGCACATACAAGGGTCCCCCAGTGTCTTTGAAATTAGACCCCACTGTCACTCCTATCAGAGTAAAGGCAAGAAGGGTACCTTTTGCCTTAAAAGGGAAAATTGATGCTGAATTGGACAAATTGATTCAGCAAGGAGTCTTAGAACCTGTTGACTCCAGTCCATGGGAAACTCCCATAGTAATGCCTCTTAAGGCTGATGGGGATATTCGCATTTGTGCAGATTACAAATGCATGCTCAATAAGGCATTACAACAACATGCCTATCCTGTGCCTATTGTCAGCCACATTCTGGCTTCCCTCAAAGGTGGGCGTATTTTTGCAAAGCTTGATTTAGCTCAGGCTTACCAACAGTTGCCTGTGGACGAAGCTGCTGCTGTGGCACAAACCATTGTAACTCATAGGGGGGCATTCAAGGTCAAGAGACTGCAATTTGGAGTAAACGTAGCTCCTGGAATTTTCCAAAGAGTAATGGAAAATACCTTGAGGGGTATTCCAGGGGTTTGCCCCTATTTTGATGATATCTTAATTGCTGGAGTGTCTATCCAAAATCTGGCTGAAAGATTGAAGGCTGTCCTGCTGAGGTTTCGGAAAACAGGACTCAAACTCAAAAAGGACAAATGTAAAATTGGGGTGTCTTCTACAGATTTTCTGGGGTTCAGCATTGATGCCAATGGGATTCATCCTGCTGAGTCTAAATTAAAAGCTGTCACACAAGCTCCCAGACCTAAGTCCAAAGCTGAACTGCAAGCTTTTCTGGGATTTTTGAATTTCTATAATTCATTTATTCCTAACAAGGCTGATGTAGCTGAACCACTTCATAGGCTTCTTGACAAACAAGCTGTGTGGGAATGGTCACAAGCACACGAAGCAAGCTTCAATAAGGTTAAGGCCTTGCTAACATCTAACAATATGCTTGCACATTTTAATGAAACACTCCCTGTGTGCATTGCTTGTGATGCTTCCCCTTATGGCATAGGAGCTGTACTCAGCCATCTCACACCTGATGGAACTCAGGTTCCTGTTGCATATTACTCCAGAACTTTATCCTCTGCTGAGAGGAATTATGCCCAGATAGACAGGGAGGCCTTAGCTGTTGTTGCTGGAATCAAAAAATTCCATGTTTTTTTATATGGCAGACATTTCACGGTCTACACTGACCATAAGCCTTTGTTGGGATTGTTTACAACTAACAAACAGACCCCTCACATTATCTCTCCCAGGATGCTCAGATGGTCAATCTTCCTGTCAGCTTATGATTTTTCTTTAATTCACAAACCGGGCAAAGAAATGGGCCATGCTGATGGCTTCAGTAGATTACCCTTACAGGTAGTTGAGGCTGACCCTGCCCCGGCAATCAATATTCTTTTAATTCAAGCACTGCCTGAGTCACCCCTTAACGCTAGGGATGTGGCTGCTGAATCACCCACAGATCTTACACTCTCTCAAGTCTTATCCTGGGTTTTGTCTGGATGGCCAGAGAGTTGTCCAGGTACTGAGTTTCAGAGTTTCTGGTTAAAAGGGAACGAGTTGTCCACCTTCCAGGGCTGTCTGCTGTGGGGTAGCAGAGTTGTCATTCCTACCTCAATGAGGTCTAGAGTCTTAGGGTCCCTTCACGAGGGTCATCCTGGCATTGTTCAAATGAAGGCGCTTGCACGCAGCCACTTGTGGTGGCCTGGGTTAGATAAGGAAATTGAAGCTAAGGTGCATGCTTGTCACCTTTGTCAACGCTCACGCCCAGAAATGCCTCAGGCTCCCGTACATAGGTGGGAGGAAACACAGTCCCCATGGTCTAGGGTGCACATTGACTATGCTGGGCCCTTTCAGGGTCAATTCTTCTTGGTCCTGGTTGATAGCTATTCAAAATGGCTTGAGGTTGTACCTGTCTCGTCCACCACTACTGCAAAGACTATCCAAGTACTGCGGGGAATTTTTGCTGCACATGGGCTTCCAGATGTTTTGGTGTCTGACAATGGCCCGCAATTCACTTCTTCCGAATTCCAAGCTTTCTTACAGGCCAATATGATTCGTCATGCCACTTCTGCTCCTTTCCACCCTTCCACCAATGGGATGGCTGAACGGATGGTCCGCATCACCAAGGATGCTTTAAAGAGACTTACCTATGGGGACTAGCATCACAGGTTGGCTGACTTCCTCCTTTCATATCACACTATACCTTCCACTTCTATCGGGAGGAGCCCAGCTGAACTTCGTTGGGGGCGCAAACTGATTACTAAACTTGACCGGTTGCATCCAGACAGACTGCCGCCTAGGGGTACACAGCCCAGGGCACCGCGGCAATTGCAAGTGGGTGCCCCTGTATGGACCCGTAACTACGGGCCAGGCCATTTATGGGTTCCTGCCACTGTTTGCAAGGTTACAGGCCCTTTGTCTTATGAGGTCTCCTTGAAAGACGGCCGCATCCTGCGACGGCATATTGACCAGCTGCGTACAAGGCTGGACTCACCTGCAGAGACTCCTGGTTCTTTTCCAGGGGGGGAGAGGGACCCTTACGGGCAAAGGGAAGGGTGTTGGCAGCATTCAGACTCTCACAGTGAGGCCACAGATGGCCTGTCGCATGATTCCGCGAGTGTTCCAAACAGGAATTCAAGGGAACCAGTTAGCGCACAAGCTACAGTGCAGACTCCAGCCAGGGAGTCACCCCGGGGGCATAATCATTACACACGTACACCTTTCAGCACTCCAGTCAGGAAGAATAATCGGGAGCATCCTAATAACTCAAACATTGCAAGAGAGCTGGCACACAATCAATACAAGTGGCCCAACACAGCCACAGTCCCCAGAGAAGGACACTGCCACAGGGAAGTGGGTGAAGAGCCAATTCTAGACATTGGACCCTCTGGTTCAACAGAGGGGGGAACTGAGTTTTGGGACAATACTGAAATAACAGACAGTCCTGCTATGGAACTGGGGAGTGGAGGAAGCCAGCCTCCCGTTAGATCCAATGTGGGCTTGAGAGGCCATTCAGAGCGACCCAACAATGGCAGCTTAATAGAAGGGTCAGATTGCCTGCAACTAGGCAGGTCAACCAGGTTAGAGAGAGAGCAAAGTCCTGGCCTGATGAGCCCGGTGGGCAAGCAAGCAGGCCAGGCATCAGGGCACAGTCCACGGGGGCCACCAGGGTCTGAGAAGGGGGGTGAACCTATAACCTCCACAGGACAAGGTGTACTTGTAAATAATCCAGGCCTACGTAGGTCACAGAGAGATAAGAGGTCTCCCAAATATCTTGAAGATTTTATAACCTTACTGGCCAGGCAGAAGACTTAAGTGTATTCTGTGGAAGCCGGAAATGGGAACACTGGAGTTAATCCCCAGCACTATAGCGTGGTACCATTTAACAAGAGTGTACACCACGCTCGTGTTGAGGTCGCGTTAAAATTGTCATGTAGTCTTAGCTGGGGGGGAAGGGGTGTTATGTCCTGAGCCTGCAAAAGGGCAGGCTCGGGACGTTGCAACGGTCCCGGGCAGCTGCAAGTTGCCCGGGACCAGACTGGTTGGCGCCAGCGCTCTCGCGTATGCGCAAGGCGCTTCGCGCGCCAAAATGTTGCCTTTTGGCCCGGGGAAAAAGGTCCTTAAGAGAGGCTGAGAAGTCCGTGCTGCCTTGAGTTGTAATGGGGCTGCTGAAGAGAAATAAAGAAGGTTACTGAACATCAAGAATGTCTCGCGTCGTCATTGCCATTAGCCTAGGACTCAACAATATTCATATCAAAATATTTACAATACCATACATTCTTCTTTACAGCAACATAGCACAATGAAGACTTCTTACAGAGAGATACAGAGACAAACCTGAGACTGAATAAAAAAAATCCAGCTCCTATCTCAATACCCTTTTGCACAGACTCAGTAGCACTTTTTTCACATTGGCTGACTGAGTTACCACATGACTCTTCCTGCTCATGAATATTCCAACACATACATTGGAAGGCTTTAATGAGAAATTCCCTAATATAATCAATAAAGCCAAAATTCTAGGTATAAGAAAGAGTTTATTGGAAAAAGAAATTACAAAAAATGTAACATTAACACTCATAATGGAGACAGCTTTTTAGATGCTTTAAGGGACATTTGCCAACCAAATCTACCAATCTGTCACAACTATACTATAACTTCCCTTGTCCATCAAAGTATTCTGTCTTCCAGAATACTAAATTGATTCCTAAACTTGGATATCTTGTTATCAATGTATGCCCTATGTGTCTGCTTTTAACATGCATTACGGAGCAGTTCAATGATTGGAGGCAAAGCAATACTTTACGTAGAGAACATAAATATTTAGAAAAAATTTCCAATGTAAAAAATAACCCAAATGTATGTTCCATTCAGAAGAAAATGTCTCTGACTTAATTAATGGTAGTTGAGGCAACTTCAGGATATTTAGGGCTAAATTATACTTAGCAATATTTAAGTCTTCAGTGGACAATCTACCTCTATTAGAAATTAAATGAAAAATGTGAATAATATTTTATAGTATATCCTTTACATAAACATGACATAAAATTGTTTTTCTTATATATACATTGAGGGAATATTATTGAATTATACCAATTCTTGGCATTTACACAGTGGCATTAGATTTTACTAACTGAGGAATACATACATGCAATAATAACCATTTTATTTCAGTCACTGACCAACATGGGATAAAGTTTCTAAAATTCATGATATTATAAACACATACCAGTAAGTTTTGAAAAAATAACCATATATTTTTGAAAAAAGCATAGTGACAGAAAATTGTAAAATAATTATAATCCTAAAATCAGTGGGAAATTACAGTACAAAGTTAAAATTAATATTGCTATTAATATATAGTTAATATATTAATATATAGTGTCATAATAATGAAATATTACTTATGTTTTTTCTTCCAATTTTAAAGCCATGCTCATCTTCTTCCAATCCAGCTTTTCTTAATTTGTGCATCACGTTTAGATTGAATAAATAAGGGGAGAGTATGCATTCTTGCTGCATTCCTTTGCCAGCCTGGAGCCAATCTCTTTCACCTTGTTGTGAAAGAGATTGGACTGTGGCTTCCTGATCTACATATTAGTTTCTCAGCATTTTCTAATGTCAGCTTAAATATCTGGCATCTTTTTTTCCATGCAGGCCTCTGATCTGCATTGGATCATCCTAAGCATTAGTTTGCTAACATGTGAAATTAAGAATATTGTATGATAGTTTGTATCTCCCCATGGGAGATACACCTCACAATTTGGGAACAATAAGGAGGTCCTGAAGATAGCAGTTCACACCTTTCTCATCTCTCAGACTATTGTAATTTGTTTGATGTGAGATTATTCTTATAGCCAACTCAAATGCTACAGTTGGCCAGAATGTAGTTCTATACCAGCAGGACAGTTGGACAATAATCAGTTTGCAAGGATACTATCAGAATCCAATTATATTTCATCTCTAGTTATCAACTATAGAAAATACCATTTCTGCCTTCTCTGGATTCTGTCATACGATGAAGGGAAGGGGGTGAACAAAGGGGCTTTATGGCCCTCACTTCCTTCAGTACACTTCAAAGGAACTGGATGTGTATATCACCAAAAGAACTAACCATAACAATGGGGCTATTACCTTCATGTAGTTCTCTCTGAAGTCTCCATCCAGCCGGCAGTAAGGAAAAGGGGGTGGGAATGTAATGCCTGAGACTGTTGCTGGAAGAAGGGGGTGATTGGGTGGGGCTACTGGGGAACCCCTTAAAGCCTTGAATGGGAGAGCTTGGACCCCAAGTCCTGTCTAGAATGCCTGCAACCATTTTCTCTTAATAAAGGATGCCTGTTGGAAGAATTATTCCAAGAGTTCTGTCTTCTTAAGATGCAAAGTGGGGTGGGTCCTTACATTAGACAGGACTTGCAAAATTAATCCACCTGGAAGGGAGACCCTTGCCAGGGGATTTTGCAAAAAATTACCATGTCAGACAATGGAGCAAGAAAGGGGGAAAACTCCCCAGAAAGAGAGCCACTGCCCCGACTGGAACCTTGCCAGATGTTGGGATCCGAGAGGTCAGATTCCTCAGGAGAAGAAGTGGTGGAGACACGGGACCACAAGCCTTGCTGGTCAATGGGCGTTGGAAAGAAAAGCGAGTGGGGAAAGGAATCAAGAAAGGTGACCCTGAGACCGGGGGGGGGGGGGGAGGGGAGGGCAAGCAACCAGAATGGAAGCAGGAGATGGAGAAATGAAGACAAGGGGGTTAAATTATTTCCCGAAGCACCAAAAGCAAGACGAGAAACAATGGATGGAAATCAACAAAGGAGAGAAACAACCTAGAACTAAGGAAAAAATTCCTAATGGTGAGAGCAATCAATCAATGGAACAACTGGTATAGGTATAGGGGTTGGACTAGAAGACCTTCAAGGTCCTTCCAACTCTATTATTCTATGTTCTATGAATTTTGCCAACTTCTAAACAAGATATGATCATACCAATAATGACTGATGTGTTTTCTCAATCACCTATTTTTTTCAGTATAACTGTCTCTTGTTAATATAAGAAAGGTATATTTAACAATAACCAAGAACATTGTTCTAAAAATATCATTGAACATATAAAGCATTATAGTTCTTATAGTCTGTTATGCTAGAGTTGCCTTAAGTATTAAACAGTGTGGTTGTTATATATCTAGCACCAATTTTCCATATTTCACAGTATAATTCCTTCCTGAAATAATATTTTATATTCCCTTTTTTGGTTTTATGCTACAAGGATTAAAATTGGAATCTTTATTATAGAAACATAATGGGTGCAGTTTTACCACTTAGATATCTGAAAGTGCGGCTTATTTCATTCATTATAGAACCTCTGCTAGCATTTAAAATACAGCAAAGTAATCTTTCTTTTGCTTAGGATTCATGAACCATCTGTATTATTTCTGCTTTTTTAAATAGATGTCAAAATGAAGCATAACTGAAATTGCACTTAACTCTCCATTAGATGGTGACCATAACCTATAACAAGATACCCAAACTATTTGAAGTTAAAAAAAATCAGATCAATTTCTTGCAATAGTATACTAGTAAGAAGGAAGTGATTAATAGCATCTTTGTAAATTAGTTCAATCATATTTGGTCCCCTCAGCTCTGGACTAAGCAATTAGCGACCTCTGTTGGCAGATTTTCAGAATAAGAGAAACAAAGTATTTCCTGAATAATTCTGGAGAACTGAAATTCATTTCTTTATTTCTTCATCATACTTTAAAAGATAATTTCTAACATAAGCAATAATAATATAAACCAATTTGATTTCTTTTTCTTTCATAGAATGGTATGGAAAGGTAGTTCAAACAAACATTTTTAGAAGACTACTGTTGTTCAATGAAAAACTGATTTCTAAAATGGTCTGTATAGAACTGCCATTTAAAAATTAGGCTTTTACTTAAACAAAAGATCAGCAGAGATACTACAGAAAAATCTTTTTCATTTTTTTTTCTTCAGTTAAAATGACTGATAAAAATTACTTTAAACTGTTAATTCTGCAGAGTGAACACAACTAATTGATCTGGTTTGGGAATGAGACTATACAGTTTATTCATTCAATAATAGCTTGTGATATTGATTTTTCAAATATTAAATAATGTTACTGATAGCAAACCAGATCATTATCTATGCACAAAGATGATTATCTTTTTTATAAAGATAAGTTTTTCCCTAAAATTAAGAATATCATGTGGAATAACCATAATCAGTGTTTTTAATTTAAGATAGAAATTGGTGCTTAATTGATATTATACTTTATTGTCTCCCATAGCTGCCAAGAAGAAAGGCAACTGACAGGAACATGTATAAAATCACATATATATTTCAGTTTTTCAAGGAACTGCAAATATCATATGAGATGATATCCTAAACACTGGCTGCCATTAAAAAGCTGCCTTCTTGGGTTTAATCTGTTCTTTTGGTCAGTTCCACTGGAGACAATAATTCAAAAAGAAATTCCCATTGGGGTTGTTCCTGGCTCCTCTTCTTGAGCCAAGGGAGTGGAAAGCATTTTCCTTGGAACAAAAGCAAATGGAAAGGCTGGGTGGGTCAGTGGGATCGCGAGTCTCTTCTGTCCTCCTCACATGCTATACAATTTTGAACAAAATGTCCAAGAAGTAACCGTATAATTATCATTATTCGCTGATCCTCACTCCTTCTTTACTTTTCTTGACTGAAAGTCTCTTCCCTTCCTTTTATTTTGCTGCCAATGGCATTCATTGGGCGTGTCTTAAGGAGGGGGGTCTATATAGGCACCAACTGCGGCTGAAGGCGAGATCAGAGGGAGCAAAATTAAGAGAGCGAGATGCGAGCGAGGAGGACGTTTATCTTCTTTAAATTACTATTATTTTGCATCATCTTTTCTCTCCTGTCTTCTCTAATCTCTTCTCCCCCTCTCCCAAAGACATCTTATTTTATTGGTTTTGAGGAGGGATGCTAAGAAATTGTGTGAAAAATGGGGGGGGGAATCCCAACAGAAGCGATTTGGATAACTTTGAAAAGGAGAACTAGCTTTGGAAACAAGAGTGTATATATCTAAATATCTAAATGACTGTATTCATATTGAAGGGCAAAATAGGGGAATTCATAACTGGATGGACTGAGACTCTTCTAGCTTGTTCCTGCGAAAGAGGTTGGTCTCCCCCAGGCTTTGGAGTTAGAAGGTGCAGATCTCTAACTTGCTGCCTTTTTTAAACTAAAAGGGCTCCCGCAGAAGCTGCACGGAGCTGCGCTTCTTGTCCTCCCCTTTCCCAGGCGCTTGCTTAAGAGGTCGCTTGTGCTCTGCCCTTAACTACAGAAGCGTGTGTGTGTAAAAGTGGGTGAAGTTGTGCGTCTCTTTGTTGGTGTTTGCCCTGGGCACGAGGGGTGTCTGGGCCACTGCTGGAGGCTGTTTGCTGACCCTCTTTCCTCTCTGCCTGCCGCTCTTGATCTTATTTTCGTCTCCCCTCCTTGTTGCTGTTGCTATAGTATCTGGGCTCTACATGCTACTGTGGGCAGTGGCGACGGCGCTACTGAGCCAGCTGGCAGTGGTGGTGGGGCCGGTGGTGCGATGCGATCTGTGCGACACGGGGGCTCTGAAGCAGTGTAAGCCCATGGTGCCGGAGTGCCTGGAGCTGGTGCGTGAACCGGATTGCGGGTGTTGCTTAACGTGCACCTTGCAAGAAGGACAGCCGTGCGGCGTCTATACTGAGCGTTGCGGCTTCGGGCTCAGCTGCCGGCCCCGAAGCGATGAGCCGAAACATCTGCAGGCGCTGCTCGATGGCAAGGGTCTCTGCATCAACGTTAGTGGCGACGCAGCGGGCGGCAGCACCAGCTCCTCCACCAGCAACAGGGTCCGTGACTTCCTCTTTCGCGGGACCCACAAACCAGGTAAGAAAACAAAGAACAGGTCGCGTATGACTTCCGAGTCTGGGATCCCGGTGGCGGCGGCAACAGCTTTGCCTTTCTTTGAAGACCGTACTGCGCTTGCGCAGCTCGTAAGGCAGGTGAGGTGGTTTGGGCGAAACAAGCAATGCCAGCACTCTGTGGCTGGTTTGTTTGGCTAGTCTCGCATCTTCCAGAAGATCCTGGCAAATGATACAACATTCCCTCCGATTTTTCCCCTTGGCGACGACCCACGATTAAAGATTGGACTGGGAGAGAAGACTGTCCAAGGTCACCTAGTAGTGATCTGTAATTAGCTGAGAGTTCACTCTCCTCACGTGCGAGTCCAAGACTAATCGATACACGGCACCGTGTAGCTGGAGGCGGGATGGTAAGGTTGATAGGATTTGTTGCTTCATTGACGTGTACGTGCATGTGTGTGAAGTCCAAACTGTAGGGTAAAAATATATATTCTTTAATAGTGATATTCCTTAAATTAGCCCCTATTCCAGTGGTTCTGTAAGGACCCACCCCACTTTGCATCTTAAGAAGACAGAACTCTTGGAATAATTCTTCCAACAGGCATCCTTTATTAAGAGAAAATGGTTGCAGGCGTTCTAGACAGGACTTGAGGTCCAAGTTCTCCCATTCAAGGTTTTAAGGGGTTTCCCAGTAGCTCCACCCAATCCCTCTTACTTCCAGGGACAGTCTCAGGCATTACATTCCCACCCCCTTTTTCCTTACTGCCGGCTGGATGGAGACTTCAGAGAAAACTACATGAAAGGTAATAACCCCCTTTTTTATAATTAGGCCTTTTGGTGATATCCACATTCAGTCTCTTTGAAGTATACTGAAGGAAGTGAGAGCCATAAAGCCCCTTTGTTCACCCCCTTCCCTTCATCGTATGACAGAATCCAGGGAAGGCAGAAGTGGGGTTTTCTTTAGTTGATAACTAGAGATGAAATATAATTGGATTCTGACATCTTGCCTCTCAAAAATAAGACAGATCCACCTGAAAGAAAACAAAACAGGTATAAAAGTTAGTCAGGCTTGTTAGAATATTCTGTGTGAAACTTGTTTAAAAGCTTCGGGGCTGTGACATGATGTTTATGGACCCACTCGTTTTGTGAGGCAGGGAGGTGTTTCCAGGCAACTAGGTACTGAGTCGCTCCATGATATCTCCTGGAGTCTAGGATTTCCTTTATTTCGAAGTGTTGTTCACCCTCCACCATGATTGGAGGTGGTGGTGGGGGGATTTTTGGCCGTAAAGCTGACTGATGCTCTCTTTTCAGCAAGCTGCAATGAAAAATTGGGTGTATTTGCCTGAGATTTTGGGGTAATTCTAATTCTACTGTTACTGGGTTTATGATTCTTTTAATTGGAAAAGGCCCTATATATTTTGGTCCAAGTTTTTTACAGGGTTGTAGAGACTTTAGGTATTTTGTAGATAGGTACACCATTTCACCTATAATGAATGGTGTAGGCTCAACCCTTTTTCTATCGGCTTGTGCTTTGTATGCCTGCCTAGCTTCATCTAGTGCTTTTCTAACTATTGGCCAGGTGTTTTGTAGTTTTTCCATCCATTCTTTCAGTGATGGGATCGTTGGTTCGTTTGGGGTTAATTCTGGCATGGGGTTGAAACTTGACCACTGGCTATTTGAAAAGGAGTGTAACCTGTGCTGGAGTGGACTGCATTATTGTAGGCAACTTCTGCAAAAGGGAGTAAGTCCGTCCAATTATTTTGCTGGAAATTCAAAAAACATCTCAAATATTGCTCAAGTACTGAGTTCATTTTTTCAGCCCCCCCCCCATTTCCCTGAGGGTGGTGGCTGGATGTCAGTCCCTGAGTGGTTCCTAAGAGGGATAAAAATTCCTTCCAAAATGCAGACGTAAATTGCACCCCCCTGTCAGAGATGATGCGTTGGGGTGCCCCACGCAATCTGTAAATGTGCTGGATGAAAAGTTTCACTAAGGCTTTTGCGGTGGTAATCTTTTGGCAAGGGATAAAGTGTACCTTTTTGGAAAACAAGTCAGTGACCATCCAGACAACAGTATTCCCATTGCTTTCTGGTAATTCCACTATAAAATCCATGGCTATTTCTCTCCAGGGGGCTGAGGGATTTACTACTGTTTTTAATAGTCCTGGCGATTTCCCTTGCAATCTCTTTGCAGTCGCACATGTTGGGCAGCTGGCTACATAACTTTCTATGTCCTTTTTTATTGATGGCCACCAAAATTGCCGTTTAATTAAGTGTAATGTTTTTACAAATCCAAAATGCCCTGCTGATTTTGTGTCATGGCAAAGGTGCATGAAAGTGACTCTTTGGGTTGTTGGTATATATAACTTTTCCCCTACCCAAGGCAACCCGTCTCTCATTGTGCACACATTTTTGTTTTTCTGGAACCATTCATCTGTTTCCAAACTTTTTTGGAATTCAATTCCAGTTTGGCTGTCCCATTGTGGTTTTAATTTAGCTTGGGTTCTTGTTACTGGTGCTGCCAGTTGTGACTCTGCCATCATTGGTTTAGCGTCTGTGGCTCGTGCGCTGTTATATTGGGGCATGCGAGATCTGCATCTGCCAGGAGGTTCTTTCTCCCTGGTAAATGTTTGAGCTTAAATTGGAACTGGTGAAAATGCTGGGACCAGTGGGTTTGTTTGGGATTGAGTTTCTTGGGCATTTTTAGGGCTTCCAAATTTTTGTGATAAGTGAACACCTGGAAGGTGATTTTGTTGCCTTCCAGGAACTGTCGCCACATTGAGTAATGCCCAACGTATCCCGTATGCCTCCTTCTCCCATACGGGCCAGCGCTGTTCTGTTTCTGTGAGTTTCTTGAATGTATATGCACAGGGTTGCAATACTCCATCATCGTTTTCTTGTAATAGAATAGCCCCCACTGCCACATCACTTGCATCTGCCTGTATTACAAAGGGCTTATCCATGTCTGGGTGCCTTAGTACTGGTTCGGCAGAGAAAAGTCTCTTTAGTCTCTCAAACGTTGCTTGGCACTCTATTGTCCATGTTAGTGGCTGGCTAGGTTTTACTGAGGATGCTCCCTTCATTTTTAGTAAGTTAGTGAGGGGCAAGGCTATCTGAGCAAATGAGGGGATGAATTGGTGGTAAAAGTTTGCAAAGCCCAAATTTGTAATTGCTTTCTTGGGCGGGGTGGTGCCCAATCTAATACTGCTCTGACCTTCTCTGGGTCCATTTCAATGCCCTGGGGGGATATGCGATAACCTAGGTAGTCTATCCTTTCCTGGTGAATTTGTATTTTGAGAGTTTGGCATATAGGTGGGCAGCTCGCAGTTTTTTTAAAACTGCTCTGACAAGGTTGACATGTTCCTCTTTTGTTTCAGTGAAGATAAGAATGTCGTCCAAGTAAACCAGGACCTCCTTGAACAGGTGCTCCCTTAGAACGTCATTGATTAATTGCATAAAGACTGCAGGGCCCCCTTGTAATCCAAATGGCAAGACTTTGAATTGATAGCACCCCATGGGGCAGTTAAATGCAGTCTTCCATTTGTCCCCTTCCTTAATTCTCATGCGATAGTAAGCTTCCCTTAGGTCTAGTTTAGAAAATTTTTTCCCTTTCGATAGGTGTGACAGCATGTCTTTCATGAGGGGCAGAGGGTATAGGTTGCTTTCACTGATTGTATTCAGGGCCTTATAATCCACGCATAAGCGTAAAGAGCCGTCCTTCTTCTCTCTAAAGAGGACCGGGCCAGCCACTTTAGGCTTGGCTGGCTCAATGAACCCTCTCTCTAGGTTTTTTTTAATGAATTTTTCCATTTCCTCCTTCTCCTTTGGGCTCATGGAGTATAATCTGGGCTTCGGGAGTTTTGCCCCAGGCTTGAATTCAATGGCACAGTCTGTGGGTCGGTGGGGGGGGGAGCTCATTCGCCCTCTCCTCACTGAAAACCTCAGCAAGGTCTCTGGTATTTCTGTTAGTCCCTTTTCCTCTCCCATGGATGCTTTTTCTATTCTTGATTACGGTAGCCCCCCCCTGGGATTTTAAGTCCACAGGGTCCGCCTTCGGGAATTTGATTTCTGTCGTCCTCCAATTTACCCAGGGGTTCCTTTTTTTTAACCATTACATCCCTAGGATCATTGGGCATTCCATGCCTGGGGTCACCACAAACGTTATGTCCTCCTCATGTTTGCCCAGGGAGAGGTGTATTGGTAGAGTGGCCAGGGTAACTGGCACCCCCCCTGCTATGGATCCATCTAACTGGCCAAATGAGATTGGTTGTTCTAGTCTCCTCAATGGGATGCCCAGATTCTCTGCTAGTGTCGGGCTAATGAGGCAGCGGGTGCAGCCAGAGTCTATTAAGACTTTCACCTTCACGGCTTCGGGCATGGGGGAATTAATATAGTCACTGTCTTGAAGATGGGTGCGATGCATCCACTTACTAGGGGTTCGCCCTCCGAGCTGTCATCTGCGGCGTCCACACGCCCTGCGGTGTAGGCTGGAGTTTTTTTCCCCTGATGAGCAGAGGTGGGGGGCTCTGCAATTTCCATCATTCTCATGGCAGTTTCTTTTGGCTTAGCTGAAGACTTTCCAGATTTGCTGATTGGGGATCTGTCTGGGTTGTGCGGGGGGGCTTTGGAGCGGCATTCTACAACTCGATGCCCTTCTCTTCCGCACTTGAAACACCCCATATGCTTCTTGGCTGTAGCCAATGGTTTCACTGGTTCGTGTGTCAACTCAGGTGGGGGGTGGCTCCATTGTTTTCCTCGGTGGTGTCTCTTCAATATGTCAATCTCTGCCTCCTCTACCAAGATGTACCATTCCTCAAGTTGGTGTGGGTCCCCTCGGGGCAGGCAAGCATCATATAGGTCATAATTTAGTCCGTCTTTGAAATGGCTAAGGAGGATGTCTTCTGGCCAGTTCAGTTTGCTGGCAATGCCCCGGAATTCAGCCATCGGGCGTTTGCCTTGCCTCATCATTTTTATCCTTTCACGGGCTTTGCGATCAGCCAGGGGGTCTTCAAATCGTCTTCTCAGAGAGGACATGAAACGGTTGAAGTTGCTGAGTTCTGGGGCATTGGAGTCATGCAAGTTCACCACCCAATCTGCAGCCGGTCCATCCAGGGCAGATTGCACGATCCGGATGCAGGCTTTGTCGCTGGGGATGTCCCGCCCGTATTCCTCCATGTAGCTGAGGACTTGGGTTAGGAAAAACCCCAAGCGTGTTGACTCCCCTTTGAATTTCACCTCCAACGGCGGACGTCTTGGAATGGATCAGTGCCTCCGTTGTTGGTGGTAGTGTCTTCCGTCCAGATCGCCATCTGTGGTCCGGTAGGAGGTGGGGGCTACTGGATCAGTAGATGTCCCTGGGTTTGCAGGTTCCACGTCCCCCTCGGTGTCTCTCCCTTTGCGGCTCCAGGAGCTGGGGGGGCCGTAGGGCTCAGGATTCTCCTCTCCTAGGGAGCTGAGAGTTCTCTTCATCAGGTCAATAGCTTTCTCTAGGATCCAGTCTGAGTACAGTGCCCAGCTTCCTCCCTCTTCACTTGCGTGCAGGGATTTCTCCATCTCCTGCTTCCATTCTGGTTGCTTGGTCCCCCGTCTCAGGGTCACCTTTCTTGATTCCTTTCCCCACTCACTTTTCTTTCCAATGCCCTCTCAGATCCCAACATCTGGCAAGTTTCCAATTGGGTCAGCTGCTCTCTTTCTGGGGAGTTTTCCCCCTTTCTTGCTCCATTGTCTGACATGGTAATTTTTTGCAAAATCCCCCGGCAAGGGTCTCCCTTCCAGGTGGATTAATTTTGCAAGTCCTGTCTAATGTAAGGACCCACCCCACTTTGCATCTTAAGAAGACAGAACTCTTGGAATAATTCTTCCAACGGGCATCCTTTATTAAGAGAAAATGGTTTCAGGCGTTCTAGACAGGACTTGGGGTCCAAGCTCTCCCATTCAAGGTTTTAAGGGGTTTCCCAGTAGCCCCACCCAATCACCCCTACTTCCCGTAACAGTCTCAGGCATTACATTCTGACCCCCTTTTTCCTTACTGCCGGCTGGATGGAGACTTCAGAGAAAACTACATGAAAGGTAATAGCCCCCTTTGTTATAATTAGGCCTTTTGGTGCTATCCACATTCAGTCTCTTTGAAGTATACTGAAGGAAGTGAGAGCCATAAAGCCCCTTTGTTCACCCCTTCCCTTCATCGTATGACAGAATCCGGGGAAGACAGAAGTGGGGTTTTTTTTAGTTGATAACTAGAGATGAAATATAATTGGATTCTGACAGGTTTTCAATTTTTTTAATGCCGTGACCCCCAACCGGTCGTAAGTCGAGGACTACTGAACCGGTCGTAAGTTGAGCACTACTCAACTGGTGCAGCACTGTTTGCAGAATGGGACTTTTGGCGGGCTCAGCAGGGCAGAGACAGCCTGGAAAATTCCTGTTGGCTTTTGAAAGCCAATAGAATTAGACTGTATTCAAGAGAGTCTATTCTATTGGCTTTCAAAAGCCAGTAGAATAAAAGGGAGTAGCACAGCTAAGGAAAAGGGGAAAAAAATGGCGGACCCTGTGAAATGGTCACTGGACCCCAAATGGGGTACCGACCCACAGGTTGAGAACCACTGCCCTATTCGAAACAACCGTTGATACTTTGTAAAGTACAAACTCTTTGTGTTAAGAAGGCTAAGAAAAGATGAAATTGGAGTGATTTCACTAAGAGATGAGTTTCGGTTTCATCTGATTCAATGCGTGTCTGCACGTAAGAGACTATATCTTAGTTCTACGTGCAACGCAATTCCATATAGCAAGCCAGCTATGTGTCCCGATGATGCCTGGTTCCCATGATAACTATACGCAAATTTCCCCGGGCATTCTTGGTGGAGAAGTCATATGTATATAATGCCATATGCAACTTCACTCTGATTGATCAGAAAAATTTAAGCAATATATAGCAATGGTTAATAGCAATTAGCCAATATATTCTGCTGCTGATCTTTTCATCTATGTTCCCATCTGAAGTAAACTATTTTTGCATGTCAGGAAACAACTTGATTGGGCATAAAAAGTGCATTCTTGTATCAGTTTCATTTAAAAGTTAGTTAAGTGAAGTAACAGTGACAGCTCAAAAAGCCTTTACAATGAGACCAGGAATTATGCCATTTTGTATTAAAGTGTTATATATTTGTATGGTGCATGTGTAATATACTGTGTAAATTAGATGTACACAAACACATCCATCCTTAATGTTTCAGAACAATTCTTCCTAAATTAATTAGTTCTGCAAAATGATATTTCTTTATCTCTTTAATTTTCTAAAAAGTGGAGGAGAAAGGGACGGACTTGCTGCTCTGTATTCTGTAGTCAGCAAACTGACCAAGAAAATAAAATTAGCTTACCTGATTTCAGAGATGGGAAATAGAAACTTAAAATGAACGGATCTCAGACTGCCTCTCTCCATTGTAGAAGCAGTGCAGTATTTTATAGGTCACATGGTTAACCTACATACATACATACATACATACATACATACATACATACATACATACATACTTTCCCAGAACACAAAATTGGAATTTATTGTTGAGAAGAAATATTAAGATAAATAAATTCCACAGGAAAACAGTTGTAAGGAATTGATGTAAGCACAACTGCCCATATTTATCTTCCCTTTCCTCCTCCTCATCACATTCAGTTTGAATACTTTGTGTACTTGCTTGATGTCCTTCTTTAGTTAAACCTTTTCAGCTCAGAATTTGACTATGTTAACTTTTAAATTGTTTCCCAGAATAACTCAAAATCTATTTGGATAATTACATATTTTTGATTCCCAACTCTTTCTTCATCAATCCCATGACCACACGATGCTGCAAACAGCTGCAAATGCTGGCCAATTGCCAATTGCTCAAAATGCAATCCCATGAATGGGAGAGGTGATCATTGGAACTTTGAATCTGGGTCAGAAGTACTCTTTTGGGGATCTTGCATAATTTAAAACATTTAAGCAATTAGTTTTAAGTCAAGGACTATTCATTCAGAATAAAAGATAAAATTCAGTGATCAGGAATGGAAGGAATTATGAAAGACTTCATTGAAAAACTTCCCTCTATCTTTGTCAATGAGATTTAATTAAAATGGCTCATATAATTGAAATAGAGGATGAATCTGGCTACAGATATGTATCATAAAGCAATGTTTTTTTCATTAGAAATCAGACTTTTTTTGAAGACTGGTCTGGTATGTTTGGAGCATTTAAAAAGAGGCCTGTAGAGGTGATCTTTAATTTACCTATCTTTGATGAGACATAAATGGTATGGTGTGTGGTGTGTGTGGTGTGTGGTGTAGTGTAGTGTAGTGTAGTATAGTATAGTATAGTATAGTCTACACTGTTGCTTCAAGGTATGCTCTCTGAATTTTGAGATTGAGATTGATCCAGGATTTTCTTGGTGAGAAGATCTATAATAACTGATAAAGCTACCCTGAGCAACAGAGTACCATTAGTAATATTTTCCTGTTCAGCTTCCCCATATATCAGCATTCACTATGTTTAGTGTTAAGTCCTTCGCGAAATGGCAATGACACGAGAAGCAGTTGTAGTTCTCAGGAACTCTTTATTTCTGTTCAGCATACTGGTTACAAGACGCCGACAACGCCCAAATCTCCCTGCCTCTTTTATAGGCGATTCCTGGGCCAAAGTGCAACATTTGGCGCGCTAGCATCCGCGCATGCGCGCGAGTGCTGGCGACAACCAGTCTGGTCCCGGGCAGCTTGCACCTGCCCAGGACCGTTGCAATGCCCCGAGCCTGCTTCCACAGGCTCAGGACATAACACCCCTTCCCCCCTGGCTAAGACTATGATCATACAATAATAATATACAACCCAATACGAGCGTGGTGCCCATACTACTTTGTACCAGTTATCCCTTCTGCTTCTATTTTCCTATGTGTACAGGAATACTCTCTGTTAACTCTGTTTTGCCAGTAGAGTTACAAAATCTTCTAAATACTTAGGAGATCTTCTGGCTCTCTGTGACCTCCTGACTTCTAGGTACCTGCCAAGTACCCCTTGACTGAGGGGTGATGCATGCTTGTCCCCCTTGCTACACCCTGGTGATTCCCAAGGACTGTGCTCCAATGCCTGGCCTGCTTGCTTGCCCACCGGGCTCGTCAGGCCAAGGTTTCTTTCTCTGTTTGACCTGGTTGTCCTGCCTGGCTGCAGGCTCTCTGGCCCTCTTAAGTGACTGTCACTGTTGGGCGATTCTGTAGAACCTCCCAGGTCTGTCCTAGACCTGTCAAGAGGTTGTCTTTCCCCTTGTTCCCGTTCTGTACCCGGGCTTGTTGGGGTTTCAGTGCTGTCCCAAAACTCAGTTGTCCCCTGAGTGATGTCAGAGGTGTTGTAGTCGATGTGTCGGCGCAGGACACGACCATTGTCCAGGGACACCTCGTAGGACAAAGGACCTGTGACCCTGGATACAGTGTCAGGGACCCATGAATGACCAGGCCCGTAGTTACAAGTCCAAACCGGGGCACCCACAAGCAGTTGTCTAGGTGCCCTGGGGTGTGTGATTGTGGAAGGTAGTCTGTCCGGGTGCAACCGGTCAAGCTTGATAGTCAGTTTGCGCCCCCAACGAAGTTCAGCTGGGCTCCTCCCGGTAGAAGTGGAAGGTGTAGTGCGATAAGAAAGGAGGAAGTCAGCCAACCTGTGATGCCAGTCTTCATAGGTAATTTTCTTCAAGGCGTCCTTGGTGATGCGAACCATGCGTTCAGCCATGCCGTTGGTGGATGGGTGGAAAGGCGCAGAGGTGGCATGATGAATCATGTTGGCCTGTAAGAAAGCTTGGAATTCGGAAGAAGTTAATTGAGGGCCATTGTCAGATACGAGGACATCTGGAAGCCCGTGTGTAGCAAAAATCCCCCTCAGTACTTGAATAGTCTTTGCAGTGGTGGTGGAAGAGACAGGTACAACCTCAAGCCATTTTGAATGGCTATCAACTAGGACCAAGAGGAATTGACCCTGAAAGGGCCCAGCATAGTCAATGTGCACCCTAGACCATGGAGACTGTGTTTCCTCCCATCTATGTACAGGAGCTTGGGGCATTTCAGGGCGCGAGCGTTGACAAAGGTGGCATGCATGCACCTTAGCTTCAATGTCTTTGTCTAACCCAGGCACCACAAATGGCTGCGCGCAAGCACCTTCATACGTACAATGCCAGGATGACCCTCGTGGAGGGAACCTAAGATCCTAGTCCTCATTGAGGCAGGAATGACAACTCTGCTCCCCCAAAGCAGACACTCTGGAAGGTGGATAACTCATTCCTTTTGGACCAGAAACTCTGAAACTCAGTGCCTGGACAGCTCTCTGGCCATCCAGATAAAACCCAAGAAAGGACATGCGAAAGTGTGAGATCTGTGGCTGATTCAGCGGCCACATCCCTGGCATCTAAAGGGGACTCAGGCAAGGCCTGAATGGAGAGGATATTTATTGTTGGTGCAGGGTCAGCTTCTATTACCGGTAGGGGTAATCTATTGAGGCCGTCAGCATGGCCCATTTCTTTCCCAGGTTTGTGAAGTAAGGAAAAATCATAGGCAGACAGAAAGATAGACCATCTCAGCATTCTGGGGGAGATGATTTGGGGAGTTTGTTTATGTGTGGTAAACAGCCCCAACAAAGGCTTATGGTCAGTGAAGACTGTGAAATGCCTGCCATATAGGAAATCATGGAATTTTTTGATTCCAGCAACAACAGCTAAAGCCTCCCTGTCAATCTGAGCATAATTTCGCTCTGCAGAAGACAAGGTTCTGGAGTAATATGCAACAGGAACCTGAGTTCCATCTGATCTGAGGTGGCTTAGTACGGCTCCCACCCCATAAGGAGAAGCATCACAAGCGATGCACACAGGAAGGGATTCATTGAAATGTGCAAGCACACTGTTAGAAGTGAGTAAGGCCTTAACCTCATTGAAACTTGCTTCGTGTTTTTGTGACCACCGCCATACTGCCTGTTTGTCCAAGAGCCTATGCAGAGGCTCGGCTACACTAGCCTTGTTTGGAAGGAAGGAGTTGTAGAAGTTCAGAAGGCCCAGAAAGGCCTGTAGTTCGGCCTTGGACTTTGGCCTAGGAGCATGCATAATAGCTTTCAATTTGGATTCAGCAGGGTGAATCCCGGTAGCATCGATTTTGAATCCCAGAAAATCTGTAGAAGGCACCTCAATTTTACATTTGTCCTTCTTAAGTTTGAGGCCCGTTTTCCTGAACCTCAGCAGGACAGCCCTTAATCTCTCAGCTAAGTTGTGTGTAGAATCTCCTGCAATTAAGACATCATCAAAATAGGGGCAAACCCCTGGTATACCCCGTAGTGTGTTTTCCATTACGCTTTGGAAAATCCCAGGAGCGACATTTACTCCAAATTGTAACCTCTTTACCTTGAATGCCCCCCTGTGGGTCACAATGGTCTGAGCTATAGCAGCAGCATCATTAACAGGCAGCTGTTGATACGCCTGAGCTAGGTCAAGTTTTGCAAAAACGCGCCCCCCCTTGAGGGAAGCCAGGATATGACTGACCACAAGAACAGGATAGGCATGTTGCTGAAATGCCTTATTCAGAGTGCATTTGTAATCTGCACAGATGTGAATGTCCCCATTTGCCTTAAGAGGCGTGACAATGGGGGTCTCCCAAGGACTGGAGTCGACAGGTTCTAAAACCCCTTGCTGAATCAGTTTGTCCAACTCGGTGTCAATTTTTTCCTTTAAAGCAAAAGGGACCCTTCTTGCTTTAATTCTAATAGGGGTGACAGTGGGGTCTAACTTCAGTGACACTGGGGGTCCTTTGTATGTGCCCAGCTGGGGGCTGAAAACATCTGCAAACTCTTTGCAGACTTCTTGTAGGTCAATTGTTTGCAAGCTATTGAGCCCTGTGACGTGTATTCCCAAGGCCTCAAACCAATCGAGTCCTATGAGACTCGTTCGTTCATCCCCTACTACTATTACATCTAGTGGACCTTCAAAATCCTTATACTGTACGTTAAGGGTGGCCTCCCCCTTAACACACACTCTGGAGTTTTGAAAGTCTGTTAACACAATATCGGAAGGCCTCAGCTTGGCCTGAAATCCGCTGCCAGAACAAATCTTCCTAAACATATGCATGGAAATGATTGAAAGTGCAGACCCCGTATCCAGTTCCATAGCCAATGGAACCTTAAGTGACAGCTTTTTCTTGATGGGCTTGTGTGTGCCTGTCCTATAAATGCTTCTTCGCGAAGTGCAGAAACCCACCCTGTTTTGGCTGGGGACCCTGGTACCTTTCAGGCGCAATTCTTCCCGAGGTTGTACCTTCTGACGGCCCAGACACAAGCTGCAATGTGTCCCTGTTTTCCGCATGCCCTACAGATAGCGGAGCGGAATCTACAATCGGTCCTCTTGTGGCGACCTCCACAACCGAGGCACTTGGGGAGAGCTGAAGAGCTTTCTTTCTGTTTCCCTTCTTTTGTGGGGTAGAGACGGTCTACTTCATCGTCAGGATCCTCCTCTGGGTTCCTTTGGACTCCTTCCTGGTGCACGGACACAGCTTCTGGAGTGCTTCTGATCGGCCTCATGTTCTTGATGGCGCTGCCCACTCCCTCTTCTGCAGTAACCTCTCTCAAGGCATCTTGGAATAATAAGTCTTCTTTAGCAAAAAGTCTTTGCTGTAATTCTCTATGCCTCAGTCCACATACAAATCTGTCTCTCAGCCATTCTTCTAGATCCTTGAACTCGCAGTGTTTAGCGGCTTTTCTCAGCGCAGCAATGTATTCTTTGGTTGATTCTCCGGGTCGCTGATCCCTCTGTTCGAAGGTGTGGCGCCAAGCGATGATGGATAACTTGGGCTGGAAGTGTTCCTTTAGTAGTTTTTTGAGATCTGTGTAGTTAACAGATTCTAGAGGTACAGGTGCTGCTATGTTTTCAGCGATTTCGAATGCGTCTTGACCGCAAACGCACAGCAGGATGGCGGCTTTTAAACTATCTTCTCTTACTTGATTGACTTTAAGATAGTTTTCCACCCTGGCTACGTAGGACTCCCATCTTTCCGGATGCGAGACGTCGAATTCTGAAAGTCTTCCAACTTTTGCCATTTTTGTAGAAAAGGAAGGGTCTATCAGCCAGCCTACCCCCGATGCTCGCTAGATTGGCGGGTAGCTGCCGAGTCAACGCCGTTCCTATTGCTCAGGACTCTCGGGTAAGCTTACCCCTGTCTTCGGTCGATGTAAGGCAATCCCACCTTCGTCGCCAGTGTTAAGTCCTTCGCGAAATGGCAATGACACGAGAAGCAGTTGTAGTTCTCAGGAACTCTTTATTTCTGTTCAGCATACTGGTTACAAGATGCCGACAATGCCCAAATCTCCCTGCCTCTTTTATAGGCGATTCCCAGGCCAAACTGCAACATTTGGCGTGCTAGCACCCGTGCATGTGCGCGAGTGCTGGCGACAACCAGTCTGGTCCCGGGCAGCTTGCACCTGCCCAGGACCGTTGCAATGCCCCGAGCCTGCTTCCACAGGCTCAGGACATAACATTTAGGATTCTCAGATATTGCTTCCCACCCCAAATCTTAGCAGGAATGCATAAACCATGCATGTACCATAAAATATGTCATAAGAATCTGTGCAATGTACTGAAATAACCTGAATTCCTTGATAGATATTTCCATGAAAGTAGAAAGCTGTTAAACTATTGTACCAACATCATTGTATCAGCATCACTACCAGATGGATCTGTAGCTGGCTGGCAAACTGTACTCAATGAGTAGTCCTCAATAGCACTATATCCACATGGAGAGAAGTAAGCAGTGGGATACCATAAGGTTCTGTCTTAGGCCCAGTATTCTTCAATGTCTTCATCAATGACTTAGATGAGGGAATTGAAGGGGAACTCATCAGATTTGCAGATGACACCAAACTGACAGGAGTAGCCAACACCCCAGAAGACAAACTCAGGATTCAAAAAGATCTTGACAAACTTGAACAATGGGCCCTGTCCAACAAAATGAGTTTCAATATGGCGAAAAGCGAAGTTTTACATTTAGGGAGGAAAAGTCAAAAGTACAAATACAGACTGGGTGAGACCTGGCTTAAAAACAGTAACTGTGAGAGGGACCTTGGAGTCTTAGTGGACAATCACTTGACCATGAGCCAGCAGTGTACAACAGGAGCCAAAAAAGTTAATACAATCTGGGGTTGTATAAACAGAGGCATAGAATCAAAATCACACGATTACTACTGCTTTATAAAATCCTAGTAAGACCACACCTTTATTTATAAGGTTGCTCTCAGATAAAAATCCAGGTCTGAACTTCTGGAAGAATATTGGAATATAATTTATTCTTTTTTAAAGGGTTATGCCTGACAACACAAATCAATTATACACTAGAAGATTTGGGAGTATCTTTTTTTAGCAAAGCAATATTATTGTTTTTCTATGAATGTATCTGCTGCAGCAGATGGTCATTTTGCTTTTGGCAGTCCTAATTTTTGTGGTGTTCAGGTACTTTAAGACGCCCTAAATATATCCAAGAAGATTAAGCAATGCAAGAAACAAACCCATCTGGAAATTATTTTGTTTCCATTTAAGAATAATTTAGAAACAAATTAATTAGTCAATAATTAGTATAGTTAGGTTACTATAGGGATAGATTTCCCAGGACAATGAAGACTCAGGTTCTTTACCTCTGAGAAGGGCTGAGAAGTAGTTGGATAGTCTTTACCCCCACTTATGCCTGTCCAGATATTTGCAGCCCAGATAACATAGTCTTTCTATAGGGACTACTGGATGATTTAAAGTCATTTTTCCCTCAAAAAGGCAAAAGGAAATATTTTTAATATGAAAAGTAGGTTAGATTTTATCATTGGTACCTTAAGAAATAGTTCCATGAGAGATGATACAAATTAATTTTATCATAATTTAATAATGGGCATTAAATATATGCACATGTAAGGGAGGGATTTACAGACCTGAAAAATATGTTTTAAAAAGGTACTTATCTGATAAACAATTAATAATAAAAAAGCAATAGCTATTAAAAATTACATATGAAGCCTAAAAGGTTAAAATATTTTTTTTAATTAAAATTTTTTATTTTTAATTAAAAATAAAATTTAATTAAAAATAAAATTTTAATTAAAAAATACAATACAATTTTAAAATAAGATAAATTCATAACCATTGGTGCAACCCGCCCATTCCCCCCAGGCTGCGTCCACCCTTTCTTAAAACATTCCCTACTTCCCTCCTCTTTCTCTCCTCCCCTCCTACTCTTTTCCCCTCCCCCTCTCCTCTCAATACCCTACTTCCTCTCTACACCTTCTCTCCTCTCATCCCTATCAAAACCATGAACGCAGCATAAGGGGAGTGCCTGGGCCTCACTCCTATAAACAACCATTATCTATACTACACTTACCCCCCCTCTTACCCTCCCTCCCACCCCCAACCCCCCTCCCTTCACTTCCCAGAGCAGAATACAGGGTTAATAATAACAAAATTTATAATAATAAAAAAGAAAAAAGAAGAAAAAAAAAAAGAAAAAAGAAAAAAGAAAAGAAAAAAGAAAATATCATAATTAACCTTTAACTCCATAACCTATAAGACAATTCTCTATAATATTTGTTATAATATCCATTCATAAAATAAATGAAACTTTTTAATTCCATACTTTTTCTGAATATAATCTATCCATCTTCTCCATACAATGATATATCTTTCTTGTTAGGTTAAAATATTGATGAAGCATAGAAGTAATCTATACAAAGCAAATAATTTTGCTTCCTTCATCATTTGTTGGAAATGTATTCTCCCCCACTGTTACTTATTGTTTTATTGGCAGTGGCAGAGATCTTAATAGCAAATGCCTAGTTTTGACTCCACTCCTTTGTCTTTTGGCAACATACCATAGGCCTCTTCTGAGTGGGCTTTTATTTTCTGCACTATGAATAGCATTCCCCCCCCCCAGTAGAACTTTTTACAGTACTGTATCATTTATATTATTTTTATAGCTGAATATGAAGTTGGTATGTTTCTGGGTCCACTGCTTTATAGGTGAATACATTCCTGTTAATCATTGAATATTGTGCCTTCTTGGAGCTATTGCCCCAGGTTTTTTGGCTGAAATATAAACATCCAATAAGCTTGGGAAATACTAACTTTAATAAAATACACAGAGGAAGTGTAACCAGGTATAGTAGCTGGAGAGAAATTAAGTATACAGGCATACCTCTTAACTGTATAAAAACTTTCTGTTTGCCACATATTTGAAACACTTCCTTAATGAAAGTGACATTTTTTTTAAGTCAGGAAAAATCAAGTAAGCATATTTGTTTTTAGAACTATAGTACAGTAATATTCACAGCCCTGAAAGGAATTACCAGTTCCTTCAAAATAGCAGTAAATATGAAGTAATAATTCAATAGACAGTGGTCCCCAACCTTTTCCGTTCCACAGACTGGCAGTGGCGTCAGGTGGAGGTAGAGAGGGGATGGTTTCATGTGCACAACCTAATCCCATTTATGCACAAATGGAGCTTCGTGCTTTTGCCCGCTGCTTGTGTGGCCTGGTTCCAGTGGGTTGTGGACCTACAGTATATTAGGCTGCGGACCAGAGGTTGGGGACCCTGCTTTAAGATTTTTTTTAAAATGCTAATAATTAGTAATTACTATTTAGTAATTCAATCTTACCTTTACAAATTACAGTATGTCTATATCCATTTGAGAAAAAACTTCATGGCAAACTCAAAAATAGATACTCTTACAATAAATCTTATAAATAATAAATAGGTAACCATTCCAATCCCTTAAAAATCAAGATAACATCCCAACAGATTCTTGATTTAGGTCCAGATTTAGAAGCAGTTCAATCCTGGTACAATTCTGCCCTCTTTTGGTGAGAGTTAGAGATTATTTAAAGACAGTTTTCTAGCTGCATAAGGTTCAAAAGTATGACTAGGAAAACAAATCAATATAGAGTATAAAGGCCATTTTTCAAACATTTAAATATAAATAAAAGATGCACAAGCCTTGCAACCCAATAATGAAGTTGAAATTATAGGTTAAAAAGTTACTAGGTTTCTTTAGTCATGGGAACACAATACTCTAAACAGGTCCTGTTACATACAGTATATGATTCTTAGGCTGCCATCTTAAAAACCATGTACTCTGAACTATGTATTGCATTCAGGACAGAATAAGTAGATGTTTTTCTGTTTGATGGGATTAGTAGCAGATCATTTTATATATGTAATCCTTAATCTAAATATATGCACAATATTTAGATTTCTGCTTTGTTGTGCTTCCTCAAAATTAAACTGACCTGATGTTTTGTTCGTTTGCTATTCAGTAATGTTCTATGTAAATGATGGCAAAATATAAACTTAATATTCAAATTCAAAAGCCATTCATAAGTTGCTATTTATTAAACTGTCATTGGCTAATAGTTTGTTTAACTTGTTTTTATTTAAAGGGAATTCCAGTGATTTGGATGAAGACCATACTATTAGTAGTACAGAAAATCAGTCTGTTCCGAATACCAACAGGATGTTAGATTCCAAGTCACATGTCCAACAGACCAAATTAGATGTCATAAAGAAAGAATATGCCCAAAATACCCAGCGCTACAAGTACGATTCACAAAGCACAGACACACAGAATTTCTCTTCTGAATCTAAACAGGAAACTGAATATGTAAGTATTAAACTTTGTTATGTACTTACTTGCTTACAAATATTTAAGTATTTGTTTAACAATATTATATACATAAAATACTGTTTATGTATATTAGGTCATTTTAAATGGATGAATTTTACAGATTTATTAATTTACTTATTTAATTTGTATAGCTACCAATCTCACCAAATGACTCTGGGCAATGAACAAAGTTTAAAAAATAAAAGCAATTAAAATAATAAAAAAGTTAAAATACAAAGCAGCCTGAGCTTTACCTAAGTTTTTGCTGCCATCAAAATTATTAGAGTACTGACTTAATGGAATTGGAAGTTTTGTTTATAAATTTTACACTATTATTCCATGATTATTCTATAGATAATTTAAATATTTTCTTCTATGGAATTACCATTTATAGCTAAAGATTTATTTCATTTTATTTATTTTTATACAACCTTTATTTCTTTTATAAATAACTCTAGGTAGCAAACATACCTGATATTGTGACCTCTTTTACAATAACAATGTTGTGGATTTGACTGAGAGAGGGTGATTGACTCAAAATCACCCAGCTGGCTTTCATGCCTAAAGCAGGACTAGAGCTCATAGTCTCCTGGTTTTCAGTCTGGTGCCTTAACAATAGACAACATTAGCTTTAGTTTGAAGATCTCATCAAACAGCATCTTCAATTACATTTTATTAAATTTAAAAGTTCTAATTTGGGAAAAATATTGCACTTATTTAGAGAAGACGGAGGGAAAAATTTTCTTGACTTAATTTCTTAAATTTTTATTTATTTATTTATTATGTGTTGTTAAAGTTATATCCTGCCTTTTGTTCAGAAGCTCCAGGGTACATGTGCTCTTGTGTTTTCTCCTTCTCTGTTTTTCCCCATAACAACTCCTGTGAGCTAAATTGGGTTAGCTAACAGAGAACTGGCCCAAAGTCAGTCAGTGGCTTTTTGTGGTTGAAGGTAGTCTTGAAGCTGGGTCTCCCCAAAAGAGATCTATCACAAATACCCATTACTGTTCCTTTACTTTTAAAGTACAAATTTTCTTCATGAGTTTATGAATAATGTCTCTATAGAATAAGCAGACTAGTAAACAGTTAGATAGACAAATGTTGTGATTCTTGTGCCAGAAAATGTCTGGTAATATCACAAGATATAAACCTTTTAATAAAGTAATTATTTAGAAATTTAAAATTTAAAGAAGATTTTTACATTCATCCATGTCTATGCTTTGATTAGACTAGTTGTTTTTCTGGATTGGTTCACATTTATTCCTCCAAATAGACAAGACAAATTATTAATAAATAAAAATTTATTACTTCTAGTCTGTGAACTTGAATCCCAAGCAACAAATTCCAACAAATATAGTGAATGTAAGATTCTGAATCAACTTTTGGCTGTCTATCAAAAGATATCTACTGCTCCTAAAATCATGTCCAGCTTCATTAGTGAGTGCTCTGTCATACTGAAATGCCTTTGGGCAAAATAACACATGGGGATGAAGTGGCTACTGTTTCTTGTTCCTTATGTGCAGTGTGCGAACAAAGTCTGCAGGCCAACCGAATTGTAGGAAATGTGAGCAGAGAATACTGTGGTTCATGTACTGTTCTTGGCAGGAAATATGCTTATCCCTCATGTCTATGCCAACAGGCACACAAAACATTGCTGGGTATTTCTTGGCTTTGCATCAAAACATTCATAGCTGATCTAGACACAGTGTTGTGTTGTTGAAAAGAAAAAATTGCAGGAGAGACTACTCCAAAAGCCTACAGAAATAAAAATGTTTGGACTCTGAAAATATGCGGAAAGTGTCTGTCTTGCTAATTCTGTATTAAAAACTCTCTTTTTTCAGAGGCAATCCATGGATATTGGCTTTCAGAATGTGTTTCCCTCTTGAACAAAAATGAAATAGGTAGAATAATTGTATTTCAATGCAATCACTTTTTAGCCAAAGTACCCAAATTCTGAAATCAGAAGAATTCAAATGTATTGGTAGTGATATACCTTTATAAGTTTCTGCTATAAACTGCAGTCATATTGGTGATAAGGGTGAGAGAAGAAGATGATAGAGAATGAGACAAAGGATGACTGTAAGCTCTCAAAGACTTGGTTACTGGAAATAATCGTGCATCATGATTTGGAGAAAAATATTTCTTAAATGCCAGATTCACCCCAATCTGTTCAAAAGATTTTATCTAAAATTGTTATGGATTATGTTTTCATGAGGTTCAGTGGGTCTGACTTCTAAGAAGATATGAACAGGAATTGACTAAATATTTTATATTTCTAGTCTTAAGAAATTTCAAAGTTATCCCAGATTTTAGGCCAGAAAATGGTTTATAAATCTGCAAAAGATAGTAAATACTTCATTTCAAACTTTTTTCTTCAATCATGGGAGCTACAAATTTAGTTTTACAAATAAAATTGTAATATTTTTGATAAAACCTATCTTCTCATATTTGTTTCAACTAGGGATTTACATATATGAGGAAAATATGTTTTGTTTTCTATTTTCAGAAAAATAATGCTATTTCAAATGTCCTGGTGAAATGTCTCCATCTGTTCTTATAATGTTTTAGTGTTCCCAGTTAAAAAACTAAAATATTTCCTAAATAATTTTATAATTATTACTTTATTATAATTTTATAAATAGATAAATTATTTCTAAAATAATTTTATCCTTGGACACATTTTCCGCCAGTTGGGTGGAAATAAGTCCCTTCTTTCCTTCCTCACAGCAAGGCAAAAAAAATGACTATAACAATGACTTTTTGTTAGACTTGATTGCCATATTTTTTGTGCTAGGATTGTCTAATGGCTGCAGGAAAAAAAATAAGTTTCAAGTTGAATTCAAATTTATCTTCCACGGCCTCAATTACTCAATCTGCCCTATAGGCCTAATAGTTTCTGGCTTTCTTCCATCTAAATGCTGCTACTTAATTCTCAGGTAAATGACATTAATAATATTCAGAGTAATAAATGCATTATTATTCTATTTGCAATTTCCAGGCTACATAAATTAGTAAAATTTGCTTTTAAAAGCATTTTGAAATAGCAACAAAATATAAAAGCTTGAATAGAGTGTTCATACAAGTAGTTTTCAACATATTACCACAGTTAGGGCCCAGAATCCAGTTGTAATATTGAAATCATAAGTCAAGATACCCAAGTGATCAGACCTGGGGGTTTGGGGGGGAGGTTTGACATTTTTTGTGATGTTTGTTCAGTGAATCACACTATTGTTAAATGAACGTTCCCCGCATGGCACTCTTTGCCAGAACCAGCCAAAAGGACAGAGACTAGCAAAAAAAATGTCATAAGATTGCAGGATTTACCACCGTTCTGTAAGGACCCACTCCACTTTGCATCTTAAGAAGACAGAACTCTTGGAATAGTTCTTCCAACAGGCATCCTTTATTAAGAGAAAATGGTTGCAGGCCTTCTAGACAGGACTTGGGGTCCACGCTCTCCCATTCAAGGTATTAAGGGGTTCCCCAGTAACCCTACCCAATCACCCCCTTCTTCCAGCGACAGTCTCAGGCATTACACTCCCACCCCCTTTTCTTTACTGCCAGCTGGATGGAGACTTCAGAGAGAACTACATGAAAGGTAATAGCCCCATTCTTATGGCTAGTCCTTTTGGCGATTTCCACATTCAGTCTCTTTGAAGTGTACTGAAGGAAGTGAGGGCCATAAAGCCCCTTTCTTCACCCTCTTCCCTTCACCGTATGACAGAATCCAGCGAAGGCAGAAATGGGGTTTTCTATAGTTGATAACTAGAGATGAAATATAATTGGATTCTGACATCCTGCCCCCTTAAAAAAAAGACAGATTCACCTGACAGAAAACAAAACAGGTATAAAAGTTAGTCAGGCTTGTTAGGATACTCTGTGTGAAACTTCTTTAATAGCTTCGGGAATCTGACATGATGTTTATGGACCCACTCATTTTCTGAGGCAGGGAGGTGTTTCCAGGCAACTAGGTACTCAGTCACTCCATGACATCTCCTAGAGTCAAGTATTTCCTTTCTTTTGAAATGTTGTTCACCCTCCACCATGATTGGAGGTTGGAGGGGATTTTTGGCCGTAACAATGACTGATGCTCTCTTTTCAGCAAGCTGCAATGAAAAATTGGGTGTATTTGCCTGAGATTTTGGGGTAATTCTAATTCTACTGTTACTGGGTTTATGATTATTTTAATTGGAAAAGGCCCTATATATTTTGATCCGAGTTTTTTACAGGGCTGTAGGGACTTTAGGTATTTTGTAGATAAATACACCATTTCACCTATAATGAACGGTGTAGGCTCAACCCTTTTTTTTATCGGCTTGTGCTTTGTATGCTTGCCTAGCTTCATCTAGTGCTTTTCTGACTATTGCCCAGGTGTTTTGAATTGTTCCATCCATTCTTTCAGTGATGGGATTGCCAGTTCCTGGGGGTTAATTCTGGCATGGGGTTGAAACTTTGACCGGTGGCTATTTGAAAAGGAGTGTAACCTGTGCTGGAGTGGATTGCATTATTGTAAGCAACTTCTGCGAAAGGGAGTAGGTCCATCCAATTTGTTTGCTGAAAATTAATAAAACATCTTAAATATTGCTCAAGTACTGAATGACAACGTTCTGTTTGTCCATCTCCTTGTGGATGATGGCTAGATGTCAGTCCCTGAGTGGTTCCTAAAAGGGATAAAAATTCCTTCCAAAATGTAGACGTAAATTGTACCCCCCTATCAGAGATGATGTGTTGGGGTGCCCCGTGCAATCTGTAAATGTGCTGGACGAAAGGTTTTGCTAAGGCCTTTGCAGTGGGAATCTTTTGGCAAGGGATAAAGTGCACCTGTTTGGAAAACAAGTCCATGACCCTCCAGACAACAGTATTCCCATTGCTTTCTGGCAATTCCACTATAAAATCCATGGCTATTTCCCTCCAGGGGGCTGAGGGATTTGCCACTGTTTGTAATAGTCCTGGCAATTTCCCTTGCAACCTCTTTGCAGTGGCACATTTTGGGCAGCTGGCTATATAACTTTCTATGTCCTTTTTTATTGATGGCCACCAAAATTGCCGTTCAATTAAGTGTAAATTTTTACAAATCCAAAATGCCCTGCTGATTTTGTGTCATGGCAAAGCTGCATGAAAGTGACTCTTTGGGTTGTTGGTATATATAACTTTTCCCCTACCCAAGGCAACCCGTCTTTCATTGTGCACACATTTTTGTTTTTCTGGAACCATTCATCTGTTTCCAAACTTTTCCGGAATTCAATTCTAGTTTGGCTGTCCCGTTGTGGTTTTAATTTAGCTTGGGTTCTTGTGGTTACTGGTGCTGCCAGTTGTGACTCTGCCATCATTGGTTTAGAGTCTGTGGCTCATGCGCTGTTATATTGGGGCATGCGAGTTCTTTCTCCCTGGTAAATGTTTGAGCTTAAATTGGAACTGGAACTACAACTTTGTAGTTGCTTTCTTGCGCAGGGTGGTGCCCAATCTAATACTACTCTGACCTTCTCTGGGTCCATTTCAATGCCCTGGGGAGATATGCAATAACCTAGGTAGTCTATCCTTTCCTGGTGGAATTCGCATTTTGAGAGTTTGGCATATAGGTGGGCAGCTCGCAGCTTCTTTAAAACTGCTCTGACAAGGTTGACATGTTCCTTTTTTGTTTCGGTGAAGTAAACAAGGACCCCCTTAAACAGGTGCTCCCTTAAAACATCATTGAATAATTGCATAAAGACTGCAGGGCCCCCTTGTAATCCAAATGGCAAGACTTTGAATTGATAGCACCCCATGGGGCAGTTAAATGCGGTCTTCCATTTGTCCCCTTCCTTAATTCTCACGCGATAGTAAGCTCCCCTTACTAGTTTAGAAAGAAATTTCCCTTTCGAGAGGTGTGACAGCATGTCTTTCATGAGGGGCAGAGGGTATAGGTCGCTTTCACTGATTGTATTCAGGGCCCTATAATCCACGCATAAGCGTAAAGAACCATCCTTCTTCTCTCTAAAGAGGACCGGGGCAGCCACTTTAGGCTTGGCTGGCTCAGTGAACCCTCTCTCTAGGTTTTTTTTTATTAATCTTTCCATTTCCTCCTTCTCCTTTGGGCTCATGGAGTATAATCTGGGCTTCGAGAGTTTTGCCCCAGGTTTGAATTCAATGGCACAGTCTGTGGGTCGGTGGGGGGGGGGGTAGCTCATCCTCCCTCTCCTCACTGAAAACTTCAGCAAGGTCTCTGTATTCCTCTGGTATTTCTGTTAGTCCCTTTTCCTCTCCTATGGATGCTTTTTCTATTCTTGATTCTGGTAGCCCCCCTTGGGATTTTAAGTCCATAGGGTCCCCCTTCGGGAATTTGATTTCTGTCGTCCTCCAATTTACCCAGGGGTTCCATTTTTTAAACCATTCCATCCCTAGGATCATTGGAAATGCCATGCCTGGGGTCACCACAAACGTTATGTCCTCTTCATGTTTGCCCAGGGAGAGTGTATTGGTAGAGTGGCTAGGTAGCTGGCACCCCCCTCGCTATGGATCCATCTAACTGGCCAAATGAGATTGGTTGTTCCAGTCTCCTTGACGGAATGCCCAGATTCCCCATTAGTGTCGGGCTAATGAGGCAGCGGGTGCAGCCAGAGTCTATTAAGGCTTTCACCTTCACGGCTTCGGGCATGGGGGGAATTAATATAGTCATTTTCTTGAGGATGGGTGCGATGCATCCACTTACCAGAGGTTCACCCTCCGAGCTGTAATCTAAGGCATCCACTGGCCCTGCGATGTAGGCTGGAGTTCTTTCCCCCTGATGAGCAGAGGTGGGGGGGTTCCACAATTTCCATCATTCTCATGGCAGTTTCTTTTGGCTTAGCTGAAGACTTTCCAGATTTGCTGATTGGGGATCTGTCTGGGTTGTGCTGGGGGGCTTTGTAGCAGCATTCTACAACTCAATGCCCTTCTCTTCCGCACTTGAAACACCCCATTTGCTTCTTGGCTATAGCCAATGGTTTCACTAGTTTGTGTGTCAGCTCAGGCGGGGAGCGCCTCCATTGTTTTCCTTGGCGGTGTCTCTTCAATATGTCGATCTCTGCTTCCTCTGCCAAGATGTACCATTCTTCAAGTTGGTGTGGGTCCCCTCAGGGCAGGCAAGCATCATATAGGTCATAATTTAGTCTGTCTTTGAAATGGCTAAGGAGGATGTCTTCTGGCCAGTTCAGTTTGCTGGCAATGGCCCGGAATTCTTGTTTATATTCAGCCACCGGGCGTTTGCCTTGCCTCATCGTTTTTATCCTTTCACGGGCTTTGCAATCAGCCAGGGGGTCTTCAAATCGTCTTCTGAGAGAGGACATGAAACAGTTGAAGTCGTTGAGTTCTGGGGCATTGGAGTCATGCAAGTTCACCACCCAATCTGCAGCTGGTCCATCCAGGGCAGATTGCACAATCCGGATGCGGGCTTTGTCGCTGGGGATGTCTCGCCCGTATTCCTCCATGTAGCTGAGGACTTGGGTTAGGAAAAACTCCAAGAGTGTTGGCTTCCCTTTGAATTTCACCTCCAACAGTGGACGTCTTGGAATGGATCGGTGCCTCCGTTGTTGGTGGTAGTGTCTTCCATCCAGATCGCCATCTGTGGTTCAGTAGGGGGTGGGGACTACTGGATCAGCAGATGTCCCCGGGGCTGCAGGTTCCACTTCCCCCTTGGTGTCTCTCCCTTTGCGGCTCCAGGAGCTGGGGCGGCCGTAGGGCTCAGGATTCTCCTCTCCTAGGGAGCTTAGAGTTCTCTTCATCAGGTCAATAGCTTTCTCTAGGATCCAGTCTGAGTATGGTGCCCAGCTTTCTCCCTCTTCATTTGCGTTCAGGGATTTCTCCATCTCCTGCTTCCATTTTGGTTGCTTGGCTCCCCGTCTCAGGGTCACCTTTCTTGATTTCTTTCCCCACTCACTTTTCTTTCCAATGCCCATTGACCAGCGAGGCTTGTGGTCCCGTGTCTCCACCACTTCTTCTCTTGAGGAATCTGACATCTTGGATCGCAACATCCGGCAAGGTTCCAGTTGGGGCAGCAGCTCTCTTTCCAGGGAGTTTTCCCCCTTTCTTGCTCCATTGTCTGACATGGTAATTTTTTGCAAAATTCCCCGGCAAGGGTCTCCCTTCCAGGTGGATTAATTTTGCAAGTCCTGTCTAATATAAGGACCCACCCCACTTTGCATCCTATGAAGTTCTTCCAATAGGCATCCTTTATTAAGAGAAAATGGTTGCAGGCATTCTAGACAGGACTTGGGGTCCAAGCTCTCCCATTCAAGGTTTTAAGGGGTTCCCCAGTAGCCCCACCCAATCACCCCCTTCTTCCAGCGACAGTCTCAGGCATTACACTCCCACCCCCTTTTCCTTACTGCCAGCTGGATGGAGACTTCAGAGAGAACTGCATGAAAGGTAATAGCCCCATTCTTATGGTTAGTCCTTTTGGCGATTTCCACATTCAGTCTCTTTGAAGTGTACTGAAGTAAGTGAGGGCCATAAAGCCCCTTTGTTCACCCCCTTCCCTTCACCGTATGGCAGAATCCAGGGAAGGCAGAAATGGGGTTTTCTATAGTTGATAACTACAGTGGTGGTGGGGGGGCGGATGTACTTCCCGGCTCGATATGAATGTGAGGTGTGGACTGCCGGGAGGGGGGGACGGTGGGAGGGAGACCTGCGGGGTGAGTGGGGAGTTTTCGGGGGTGGAGGTGGGCCGGAACATCCCGGTTATCATAGGGAGAGGTAGATATGGTGGGAGCCAAGGGGTGGGCCATCTTCAGGGAACAAGGACTCGCTGCATTAAAGCGATTACTTGTTCTGGCTCCTTGGACTCTTCTCCAATACCTGGAGAGGGGGGTGTTCAGGACCCTGGCCTCAGGTTGCTGTTTCTTAATGCCAGGTCGGTTATTAATAAAGCTCCCCTCATCCGGGACCTGATACTGGATGAGGAGGCCGACCTGGCATGTATTACTGAGACCTGGCTGGGCCAAGAGGGAGGCAGTCCTCTCTCAGAGATGTGCCCAGATGGGTTTCAGATAATGCACCAACCACGATTTCAGGGAAGGGGTGGGGGAGTGGCAATTCTTGTCCGAGAATCCTTGAGACCTCGCAGGATCCCTGCCCCAGAGGTTGTTGGGTGTGAGTACCTTCTCTTGAGGTTGGATTCAAGGGTTCAGTTGGGCTTGTTGTTGACATATCTGCGTCCCAGCTATGTGACAACAGCCCTGCCCGAGCTGCTTGAGGGGGTAGCCAGATTGGCGGTGGAATTCCCCAGGCTTATGGTGCTGGGGGATTTCAATCTGCCTTCACTCAGCGAATCCTCCGGTGTGGCTCAGGAGTTCATGGCTTCCATGACAACCATTGACCTGACCCAGATAATTCAGGGTCCGACCCATAGGGGAGGACACACGCTCGACTTGGTATTCCTCTCGGGGCAGTGGAGATTTGATTTCGATTTAAGGGGTATAGTTACTTCTCCCGTGTCATGGTCGGATCACTTCCTGGTGAGGTTAGATTTCTCGGTCTTACTCCCCCACTGCAGGAGGCGGAACCAATTAGGTTGTTCCACCCCAGGCGTTTAATGGACCCGGAGGGGTTTCGAATAGTGCTTGGGGGTTTTCCTGATTCCCTCCTCCACGAACCGGCTGAGTCCTTGGTTGCTGCTTAGAATAAGGCGGCATCAGGGGCATTAGACCGGATCGCGCCTTTGCGACCTCTCCGTGATTTTGGATCCCGGAGGGCACCTTGGTTTACCGAGGAGCTACGGGAGATGAAGTGTCAGAAGAGACGTCTAGAGCGATGCTGGAGGGCTAGTAACTCCGAACCCGACCGGACACTTCTAAGAGCTTATATTAGGACTTATTTAGTGGCGATACGAGCGGCAAAATGTTTGCATTTTTCTGCACTTATTGCGTCTGCAGAATCTTGCCCCGCCGCCCTGTTTAGGGTGACCCATTCCCTACTTAATGTTCGGGAAGCCAGGGAGCCCTTACAAGGTAGGGCGGAAGAATTTGTGCAGTTTCTATCAGACAAAATCGCTCGGATTCGGACAGACCTAGAGTCCAATTGGGCAGGGCCTTCTGAGATGACTGGGGCAGGTCCTAGCCCAGTTTTATGGGATGAATTTGAGTCTGTAACCTCTGAGGATGTTGACAGAGCGGTGGGAGCGATGAGCACCTCCACTTGTTTATTGGACCCATGTCCTTCCTGGTTGGTCTCGGCCGCCAAGGAGGTGACACGAGGCTGGCTCCATGTGTTGATCAACGCTTCATTGAGGGAGGGGTCTTTCCCGCAACCCTTGAAGGAAGCGGTTGTGAGGCCCCTTCTCAAGAAGACTACCCTGGACCTGGCTGATTTAAATAACTTCCTCCCAGTCTCCAATCTCCCCTTTTTGGGGAAGGTTGTAGAGAGAGTGGTGGCACTCCAGCTCCGACGGTCTCTGGATGAAGCAGATTACCCAGACCCTTTTCAATCTGGCTTCAGGCCCGGCTTCAGCACAGAAACTGCTTTGGTCGCGCTGATGGATGATCTCTGGCGGGCCCAAGACAGGGGTTATTCCTCTGTCTTGGTACTACTTTACCTCTCAGCGGCTTTTGATACCATCGATCATGGTATCTTTTGTGACGACTCGGTGGGGTGGGAGTGGGAGGCACCGTTTTACAGTGGTTCTCCTCCTACCTCTCTGGCCAGTCGCAATCGGTACTGGTGGGGGGGCAGAGGTCAACCCTGAGGCCCCTTGAATGCGGGGTGCTGCAGGGATCAGTCCTCTCCCCCCTCCTATTTAACATTTACATGAAGCCCCTGGGTGACAGCACAGGGTGAGGTTTCATCAGTATGCTGATGATACCCAGCTATATATCTCTTCCCCAAGCTCTCTCAGTGAAACAGCTGATGTGATGGGCCATTGCCTTGAAGCCGTGAGGGTCTGGATGGGGGTTAACAGACTCAGGCTCAATCCTGACAAGACCGAGTGGCTTTGGATGTTGCCTCCCAAGGATCATGTTAACTGTCCAGTGTTGACTCTAGCAGGGGAAAATATACCCCCTTCGGAGCGGGTTAACAACTTGGGTGTCCTCCTTGATCCACAGCTGAAATTGGAACATCATTTGGCGGCTGTGGCTGGGAGGACCTTTGCACAAGTTCATCTGTTGCACCAGTTGCGACCCTACCTGGACCGGGAGGCTCTCCTTACAGTCACTCATGCCCTTGTCACCTCATACCTGGACTACTGCAACGCGCTCTACATGGGGCTACCCTTGAAAAGTATTCGGAGACTACAGTTGGTCCAGAATGCAGCCGCGCGAGTGATAGTGGGTGTTCCTCGGTAAACCCACGTTACACCTATCTTCCGTGAGCTGCACTGGTTGCCTATTGGTCTCCGGGTCCAATTCAAGGTATTGGTTATTACCTTTAAAGCTCTATATGGCTCAGGGCCAGGCTATTTGCGAGACCGCCTACTAGTTCCCTTCGTCCGATTAGATCCCACAGGCTGGGCCTCCTTCAGGTCCCGTCGGCCAAGCAGTGCCATTTGGTGGGGCCGTGGGGAGGGCTTTCTCTGTGATGGCGCCCATGTCTTGGAACCAGCTCCCCCCAGAGATTAGGACTGCTCCCACCCTGTTGGTTTTCCGCAATCTGCTTAAGACCTGGCTTTTCCAGCAGGCCTGGGGTTTATAAAATCTGACCCCTGGATGAATGTTATTGTATTGTTTGTTTTGTTAATGTTATATTGTGTTTTTATTGTTAGCTACCTGGAGTCCTGCGGGAGTGGAGCAGTCTATAAATTTAAATAAATAAATAAATAAATAAATAAATAAATAAATAAATAGAGATGAAATATAATTGGATTCTGACATGTTCATAAAGTCTGGACTCTCTAGATCAATGGCTCCCAATCTTTTCTATACCCTGCACCCCTAGAATGCTTCTGATATATTCTCACACTCCTTACAAAGGTTCAAAATAATGGCAATGAATTATGCATATATACTATAATTTTGAAAACTCAAGTTTTTGCACCCCTGGAATATCATCTTGCACCCCCAGGAAGTGCAAACAGACCCGGTTGGGAACCCCTACTCTAGATGTAATATTGCTAAGCTGAAATAATATTGCTACATAGCATCCTTTATTTCCAGTTGTGTAGTTGGGTTTAATATAACTTGTGATTCAACAAGATCCAAAGAGCTATACATTATAAATACACAGGGCTTCCCTCCACCAGTACCATTACAAGTTGGACTTTTTATTGCTTTTTTAATTCACATAACTATCTCTAGATTTACAAGATATAAAAACATTTTTTATTAAAAAGTTTTACAAAAATTACAAAATATACCCCAAACCCACCCCCTACCCCCTTCCCCCACTTCCCAGAGCTGAATACAGGGTAACAAATATAAGAATCATAATCTAACTAACATTAACCAACTATGTAGATAAACAAATATTATGCGCTTTAACTCCCTTTTAACACAGAGTAAACAATTTGCAAATAAACTTAATCATATAAACAAATTAAAATCCTAATTCATAAACAATACAATATAATAAAAATTCCACTATACTAAACTAATAATAATAATAATAATATAATAACAATAATATTCTAAAATTTATTCATAAAATAAATGGAACTTTTTAGTCCCATATTTATTCTGAATATAATCTATCCATCTTCTCCAAACCGAAATGTATCTTTCTTGTGAATAATCCTTAAAATAAGCAGAAATCTTAGCCATTTCTGCTAAATTTGACACTTTAAGCGTCCATTCTTCTATAGTAGGCAAACAATCCTTCTTCCAATATTGCCTACCAACAGCCTTGCTGCTGTTATTAAATTCAACATCAAATTAGTTTCCTTAACATCAAAATCTACAATAATACCCAACAAAAATAGTTGAGGAGTAAACTTTTATCTTTCTTTTAAAAATATTTTGAATGTTCCACCAAATTTTAATCCAAAAAGCTTTTATATTTCTACAAGTCCACCAAATATGAAAGTAAGTTACATCCAAACTACCACATCTCCAACATTTGAGCTGCAAGTTAGGATACATACAAGACAACTTTTGGGGATCCAAATGCCACCTATAAAACATTTTATAAAAATTTTCTCTCAAATTTTGAGCTTGAATAAATTTTACATTTCTAACCCAAATTGTCTCCCATGTGTCCAATAGAATCGGCTCTTGAATATTTTGTGCCCATTTTACCATACAATCTTTAACTCTGTTTCAGAATCCAATTCTATTAAGACATTATAAATTCTCTTTATGTGGACTCGAGTTTGATCTTTAATCAGTTTTACCAAATTCATGTCATCTAAAGTAATACCAACCTTTTGATCTAAACTCCATCTGACTAACAATTGATTATACTGAAACCAAGAATGTACAATATTTTCTTGCTTCAACTCAGCTAAAGATTTTAATTGCCAATCCTTCCCTACCAAACTAAGTAATTCCTTATAAGAAATCCTATCCAAATTCACTCCTCTAGATACCCCCTCTATCATGTGTCCGGGAATCCCCCAAATTGGAATTTTATAATTTAACCTATAATAATACTTCTTCCAGACACGTAATAAAGAGTTTCTTAAAATATGAGATTTAAAAACCTGATCTACTTTTTTATTATAAATTAAATATGCATGCCATCTGTATAATAAATCCCATCCCTCAAGAAAAAGTATATTTTTATTTGTTAAATTAAGCCAATCTCTAATCAGTGTTAAAGCCACCGCATCATAATACAATTTTAAATTAGGCGCCTTAAGTCCTCCTCTTTCCCGTGTATCTTGTATAGTCTTAAACTTAACTCTTGGTTTTTTCCCTGCCCAAATAAACTTGTTAATACTTCTGCCATTCCTCCAAGTTGGCATCTTTTTTCAAGATAGGTATCACTTGAAACAAAAAAAGAAACTTTGGAAGAACATTCATTTTAACCACTGAAATTCTCCCCAACAAAGATAACTGTAATTTTTTCCAATCATTTAAATCCTTTTGCACTTTTACCCATAATGTCTCATAATTATTTTTGTACAACTTAACATTAGAAGCTGTAAACTCCCAAATATTTAACCTTTTTCACTATTTCAAAACCTGTTAATTTAGCTAACATATCTTTTTCCTTCATAGACATATTTTTTGAAAGTATTTTAGTCTTATTATTATTTACCTTAAAACCAGAAACTTTCCCATACTGGGTTATGATTTCCACCAAATCCCTTACCGAATCTGTCGGTTGAGATAATGTCACAACCAAATCATAGGCAAAAGCTCTCAACCTATAATCATTCTGTTTTATTTTTATTCCCTTTATTGTAGTTGATTCACGAATTTTAATTAATAAAATCTCCATTGTTAAAACAATGGGGATAGTGGACATCCTTGTCTAGTACCCTTTTCAATTTTAAATGCATCTGTTAATCCTCCATTAATTATAATTTGTGCCGATTGCTGTTGGTATATAGCCTTAAGAGCATACAAAAATTTAACCCCAAAATTCATTTTCTCTACAACTCTCAATAAAAATTGCCAATTTAATTGATCAAAAGTTTTCTCCGCATCCAAAAATATCAAAGCTGCAGGGATTTGATTATTCTTATCCAAATACTCAATTAGGTTAACAATTTGTCTTACATTATATTTCATATACCTTCCAGTTAAGAATCCAGATTGATCACTATGGATCAATTGCTTCAAAACTTGCATTAACTGTTTGCCAATATTTTTGAAAAAATCTTATAATCTGTATTCAAAAGAGATATAGGTCTATAATTCTTAGGCTGGGTCAAATCTTGATCCTCCTTTGGGATCAATGATATGAAAGCCCTCCAAGATGGAGGTACCTCTGCTCTCAACAAAATACTATTAAAAAGTTCCTTCAGTGGTTCTATCATTTCTTCAGATAACATTTTGTAATAAATTGCTGTTAGTCCATCTGTACCAGGAGCCTTAGCAACCTTTAATTGTTTGATTGCCCAAATGATTTCCTCAGAAGTAATTAAACAATTCATCTCATCTTGTTGGTCGTTAGAAAGTCTAGGAAAGTGTGCTACCTGTAAATACTTTTCTATATCTAAAACTTGTGTACTTTCACTAGCATATAACTTTGAATAAAAATCTAAAAAACTCCTTTAAATCAGATTCTGTTGATATACCTCTTTACCTTTATAATCTATTTTCTCTATAATCCTTGACTTCTGTTACTTTCGTAATTGGTAAGCCAACCACCTACCGGGTTTATTTGCATTACAAAACATATTATGTTTCATGTACCGCAAATTAATTGCAATCTGGTCAGCCATTAACATATTAAATTGCTCCCTAAGCATAGTTATAGAAACCCTTAAACTATTATCCAATGGATTTAAAATAAGAGCCTTCTCTTTGAGTTTAATCTCTTCTTCTAACTCTATACATTTTTGCATCTGTTTATGCCTATTCGCATTGTTCATTTGAATCAAAACCCCTCTCATATACGCTTTACTAGCATCCCAAACCATTGGCATCGAAGTACCCTTATACATATTCAAAAGAAAAAATTCCTTCAAATATTCTCTACATTTCTGTACATTCCCCTCATATCTAAATAAATTTTCATTCAATCTCCAAGCCTTCTATTCACATCTCCAACAGATAACTCCAACCATACAGGATTATGATCAGACAATATTCTAGGGAAAATCTTAACATTCTTAACCCTAGAAAAAAAGTCATTAGTAATTAAGAAAAAATCAATTCTGGAATATGATTGATGCCTGTCCGAAAAAAAAGTAAAGACTCTTTCTTCAATATTCCATTCTTGCCAAATATCTCTAAGTTCCAAGTCGTCCTTCAAGTCAAAAAAGGCTTTGGGTAGTTTAGCATGAAACTAAACTACCCATAGAACCTTTCTTATCTTTACTTGAATCTAAAACACCATTCCAGTCACCCATCATAATAACAGATTTATAATCCAGTTGAATTAATTTCTGATGTATCAACTTGTAAAACTGTTTCTGTTGTTGATTAGGGGCATATAAGCCAATAATAAGATATCTCTTACCATTTAATAATAAATCAATAATAACATATCTTCCTTGTGAGTCAGAATCAATTAATTTTGGCAGTAAGTCTCTCCTCACATAGATAATTACTCCCTTTTTTCTGTGGAGCAGAGGCTATAAAATGTAATCCCAGCTGGGAATTAATCAAATACTTTTGGTCCTTTGAAGTAATATGAGTCTCTTGCAAACATACGACATCATTCTTGTGTTGTTTCAAATAATGAACTCAGGCACCACACAGGTTATGTAGAAAGGAAACACAGGGCCACTCACAAAGGACTCAAATGTTTATACACCAATGCACAGAGTATGAACAGCAAACAGGGTAAACTAGAAATTCAGGTTAATGAGGGCAGATACGATATTGTTGCCATTACGGAAACATGGTGGGATGAAACCCACACAATGGAACACACAGCTAGAGGGATTTAAATTATTTAAAAGAAACAGACCAAATAAAAGAGGAGATGGAATTGCTCTCTATATAAGAAATAACTACATCTCCACAGAAATAGAGCACAACAATGATAAAAACTGTCTTGAATGCATTTGGGTCAATATAAAAGGGGGGGGAAATGACATTGCCATAGGTGTATACTACAGACCACCCAACCAAACAGAGGAAATAGATGAACTTTTTGCTAGTCAGCTAACTAAGGTATGTAGGAAGCACATCACAATAGTAATGGGGGACTTTAACTACCCTGACATCAACTGGGAGACAAACTCCGCACCAAGTGGAAGATCAAACAGGTTCCTGGCAAACCTAGCAGACAACTTTGTCTCCCAAAAAGTAGAGAAGGGAACTAGGGGATTAGCCATTTTGCATCTAATTCTCACTAACAGAGATGAAATGATAGAAGGTGTTGAAGCCATAGGAACCCTGGGAGGAAGTGATCATGCAATATTAGAATTCAACATTATAGAAGCACAAGCAATAGAACACAGTCAAACTAGAGTCTTGGACTTCAAGAGAGCTAATTTCAATAAACTTAGAGGGGGCTTGGGAAGGATTCCATGGATGAGAATCCTCAAAGGGAAAACAACCCAAGAAGCTTGGGAAATTTTGAAAAATGAGATAATAAAAGCACAGTCTAGCACAATACCAACAAAGAGAAAAAACAACAGCTCTCAAAAGAAACCAGCATGGCTGCATAAAGAACTCTCTGACAAATTGAAAGATAAAAAGGACTAGTATAGAAAGTGGAAAGAGGGGAACATAACTAAGTCAGAATATCAGCAAATAGCCCGAGCCTGCAAAGATGAAGTGAAGAAAGCCAAGGCTCAAAATGAACTAAGGCTTGCGACCAAAGTCAAAAATAACAAAAAAGCTTCTTTCAACATGTAAAAAACAAGAAAAAAGTGAAGAAAATGATTGGTCCATTAGTGGGTGGAAGTGGCAAGAAGGTGACAAGCAACAGGGAGAAAGCAGAACTATTTAACTCATTTTTTGCATCTGTCTTTACACAAAGGGAAAAAACAGACCAACCTATCAAAAATAGTGCCATAAAAAACAAAACAGAAACACAAGTTAAGATAGGCAAGAAAATGGTTAGTGAGCACCTGTCCAGCCTAGATGAGTTCAAATCGCCAGGACCAGATGGATTACACCCCAGAGTTCTCAAGGAACTGGCAGATGTGATATCGGAGCCACTGAACTATATTTTTCAAAGATCCTGGAACACAGGGGAACTACCAGAGGACTGGAAAAGAGCTGATGTAGTTCCCATCCTCAAAAAAGGAAAAAAAATGGATCCAGGAAATTACAGACCTATCAGCCTGACCTCAATACCTGGGAAGATCCTGGAAAAGATAATCAAACAACGAATCAACGAACACCTAGAGGCAAACAAAGTCATTACTAAAAGCCAACATGGGTTTGTCAAAAATAGATCATGCCAGACAAATCTTATTGCATTCTTTGACCAAGTGACAAAATTAGTGGATCAGAGGAATGCTGTGGACATAATTTATTTGGACTTCAGTAAGGCATTTGTTAAAGTAGATCATAACCTACTACTTGATAAGATAGAAAAATGTGGGGAAGACAGAATCACCACCAGATGTATTCGTAGCTGGCTGACCGGCCGTACTCAGCGAGTGGTCCTCAATGGAACTGCATCTATATGGAGGAAAGTGTGTAGTGGGGTGCCCCAGGGCTCTGTTCTGGGCCCAGTACTCTTCAACATCTTCATCAACGATTTGGATGAAGGGATAGATGGGGAACTCATCAGATTTGCAGATGACACCAAGCTGGCAGGAATAGCCAACACTCCAGAAGACAGGCTTAAGATACAGAAGAATCTGGATAGACTTGAACACTGGGCACTAACTAACAAAATGAAATTCAATAGTGAAAAAAGCAAGGTTCTACATTTAGGTAAGAAAAACCAAATGCACAAGTACAGCATAGGTCGCACCATGCTCAATAGTAGTAACTGTGAGAGGGACCTCGGAGTCCTAGTATACAATCACCTAAATATGAGCCAGCAGTGTGCTGCAGCTGCCAAAAAGGCCAACACAGTGCTAGGCTGCATTAACAGAGGGATAGAATCAAGATCACGTGAAGTATTAATACCACTCTTCAATGCCTTGGTAAGGACACACTTGGAATACTGCATCCAGTTTTGGTCACCACGATGTAAAAAAAGATGTTGAGACTCTAGAAAGAGTACAGAGAAGAGCAACAAAGATGATTAGGGGACTGGAGGCTAAAACATATAAGGAACGGTTGCTAGAATTGGGTATGTCTAGTTTAACGAAGAGAAGGACAAGGGGAGAAATGATAGCAGTATTCCAATATCTCAGGGGTGCCATAAAGAAGAGGGAATTAAGCTATTTTCCAAAGCACCTGAAGGCAGGACAAGAAGCAACGGGTGGAAACTAATCAAGGAGAGAAGCAACCTAGAACTAAGGAGAAACTTCCTGACAGTGAGAACAATTAATCAGTGGAACAGCCTGCCTCCAGATGCAGTAAATGCTCCAACACTGGAAGTTTTTAAGAAGAGACTGGACAGCCATTTGTCCGAAATGGTGTAGGGTTTCCTGCCTGAGCAGGGGGTTGGACTAGATGACCTCCAAGGTCCCTTCCAACCTTACTACTATTACTATAATGAAATACTTTCTTTTCTGTGGTGAATTCAAACCATTAACATTCCATGTTAGAAACTTTGCCATCTTTAGTGGCATGAAGCCTCCGGAACACTGCTTGTAAGTCTGCCATCAAAGATCTCTTCGGTCTTGTTCCTCCCACTGGCTCTGAGGTAGTCGAATGCATTGTAGATCCAACATCCACTTTTTGTTGTTCTTTTTCTTTACGTCTATGAGCTGCACGAGTCATTCTCTGCTCCTTTGGATCATCTTTTATCTCCAAACACTGTTGCATAGATTCAACCTGCAAATCTCTTGGAACTGATGACATTGCTCCTTCAGCCAGCTGTTCTTCAAGGTTTTCTTCAATTCTCTTAGATCGTGGAGATGGTGGTGTACCTGCCTTCAATACGGAAGCATAAAAATCTCTTGCTTTAGAAAGTGTATTAAGTCTATAATGTATCTCGGCATAGTTCACCACAATTCCAACAGGTAAATCCCATCTGAACTGAACCTGACATTTTTTAAGGTCCTCAGCCAAAAAATCAAAGTCCTTTCTTTTTCTAAGACTTTTTGGAGGTATTTCTTTTAAAATTATAACATCCTGAGCTGCAATTTGAAATCTCTGCTTGTAAAAAGCCTGTATAATTTCATTACGAAGTAATCTTCTGGAAAAATAAATCACCACATCTCTTGGTAAATTTCTCTGTCTCGCAATCCATGAATTAACCCTAAATTTTTTTTTCTATCTCTCTCAAAATTTCTTCAGGATCACATCCCAAAATAGGAGCTAAATCTGCTGCAATTTCTTCTTTCAAATTCTCTTGCAAATTTGTATAAGGGTACTTCAGTGGCAATAGTGTGGGATGCTAGCAAAGCTTTTATGCGAGGAGTTTTGATTCAAATCAATAACGCCTACAGGTGTAAACAATTGCAGAAATGTAAAGAGCTGGAAGAGGAGATTAAATTGAAAGAGCATTAATTTTGAATCCTTTGGATAACAATTTAAAGGCCTCTATAAATATGCTTAAAGAACAATTTAATATGTTAATGGCCGATCAGGTTGCAACTAACCTGCGTTATATGAAACATAATATTTCTGTAATGCAAATAAGCCTGGGAGATGGTTGGCTTATCAATTACGGAAGAAACAGAGGTCTAGGATTATAGATAGAATAAATTATAAAGGTAAAGTGGTTTCTCAGCAAGAGCTGATTAATAAAACTTTTTTAGATTTTTATACAAAATTATATACTGGTGAAAAGATACAAAGTTTGCATATAGATAAGTATTTACAAGAAGCCCATTTTCCTAAGCTTACAAATGACCAACAAAATGAGATTAATGGCTTAATTACTTCAGAGGAAATTATTATGGCTATTAAACAATTAAAAGTCGGCAAAGCACCTGGTACAGATGGATTGAAAATTGCTCAAATATGTTCCAGATAACCTCAGGCAAAACCATCAGACACAGTTGGCTTATTGTTCCCATCCAAGACAGACTAAAATATATGAATTGTACAAATATGTGTACAAAACACATGAGGGGATGGAGAGAAAAAAAACCCTTTCATGTATGGAAAAAAATGAGAAGGTTCTGGAAGACTAAGGAATTATCCTAAAAAAGATTTTGACATGAAGTTAATTTAAGATAGTTCATGAATGTTCTTGTGTTCATACAATTCAGGAGCCTCATTCCCAACTCAAACTTCTACAAAATCACAGGTAACTGTAGTAGCAGCATTTAGGAAGTTTGTTTTAAAAATCTTAGATTTGTTTAGGGTCCAAGTCCTGAATCTAAGGGAGAGATGTATAATTAATTTTGATTCACCTGGAAGAGAAGCCTGAAGTTGACCTTCAAGGTTACAGTTGGCCAACTTCAGGAGTGTCTTCTCCCACTCAAGCTCTGTGCTTTTGCATTGTCTGCTGCAAAGAGTTTATCTTGTTCCCATCCAGAAAAGGGTGAGCAAAGAGTCAAATTTTCCTCTTGATTCTAGTAGGTGGTTAAGACACCACTCTAGAAACCAGAATTTAGTCTCGCCTTGAACATGAAATTCAGCTAGGTGAATGGAATGGAATGGAACAGAACAGAACCTTGGAGGTCTTCTAGTCCAACCCCCTGCTCAAGATGGAGAACCTATACCATTTCATATAGGTGGCTGTCTAGTGTCTTCTTAAAAATCTCGGGTGATGGACCGTCCACGATTTTTGAAGACAAGCTGTTCCACTGGTTGATTGTCCACCCTTTCAGGAAGTTTCTCTTTAATTCTCAGTTGTTTTTCTCTTTGGTCAGTCAACCATTGTTTCTTGTCCTGCCCTCTGGTGCGTTGGAAAATAATTTGACCCACTTGTCTTTGTGGCAGCCCCTCAAATACTGCAATACTGCTATCATGTCACCCCTATTTCTTCTTTTTTTAAAACTAGCCAAACCTGCAGCCAATCTTCATAGGTTTTAGTTTCCAGGCCTTTGATCATTGTGGTTGCTTTTCTCTGAACTTTTTCCAAAGTCTCAACATTTTTTTTGTAGTATGGTGAACAAAATTGGTTGCAGTATTCCAGGCGTAGTCTTACTAGGGCTTTATAAAGTGATACTAATACTTCATGTGATCTTGATTTTATCTCTCTGTTTATACAGCCTAGGATTGTATTCGCTTTTTTTGTCTGCTGCTGCACACTGCTGGCTCATAGTCAATGAATCATCCAGTTGATCACCTAATCTGTACTTATAGCTTTGATTTTTCCTGCCTAAATGTAAAACTTTGCTTTTCTCCACATTAAAATTCGTTTTGTTGAATAGGACACTTTGTTCAAGTCTGTCAAGATCTTTTTGGATTCTGACATCTTCTGGGGTGTTGGCTATTCGTGCCAGTTTAGCGTCAACTGCAAATCTGATGAGTTCCCAATCTATTGCCTCATCTAAGTCATTTATGAAGATATTGAAGAGTATTGGGCCTTGTGGTACCCCATTGCTTACTTCTCTCCATATAGATGTAGTGGATGTAGTACCACTGAGGACTACTTGTTGAGTATGGTTTGTCAGCCAGCTACAATCTATCTGGTGGTGATGTTGTCTATCCCAGGGCTTTTCATCCTTTTTACCGATTGTACCACTTTTAGGATATGACAATATTTGAGTACCACCTAGCAAGGTGTCAAAAACTTGATGACCAAAAAAAAAAAAACCTGTTCAAAGTTGCAATTGCACTGAAATGACTTATGACAATTTTTTGCACTTATGACCATTGCAGCATGCCCAGGGTCATGTGATTTATATTTGGATGCTTGGCAACTGATTCATATTTATAATGGTCACAGTGTTCCAGGGTCATGTGATCCCCTTTTGCATACCTTTTGACAAGCAAAGTCAGTAGCAGAGCTGCTGGTGGCCAAGTGCTAAGGCAGGACTTCCTTTCCTCCCTCCCTTCCCTGCCTCCCCTTTTCTCATTCCCATCTCCTTCTGAAGGATGAATTTGAACCCTCCCATATTTTCCCTCTTCCATATATTGATCAAACAGGGAAAAGCCTCCAGAGACAGAAAAGACAAGCTGCTGAGTGAACTAGCTTAAAAAGGCACATTCCCCTCTAAGAATTAGCTACTGGCTAGAAAGGAAAGAGTGCAGCCGGCACTTAAGGAAGAAAAAAAAATGTAAGTGCTGGCTACGGGCTAAGGCAACCTCCCCAAATGGCTCTATTCATAAGTAAAAAAATGCTACAGGCAAAATCCATTCAGGAGAAAAATACTTCAAAATCCCTTGCAGCAAAACTTACAGCTAACAGCAGAACAATAGAAGCTAACATGAGACATCAGCTATCAGCCAAATAGAAATTGCCAAACACTCCTTAAGAACATAAAGCCCTCATTGCACAAATCCCAGAACGTCAAAGTCACAAAAGTACATAAGAATCCTTCCAATCTCCATCTCCTTCCCTCCTCCATACCTCACCTCCAGCCATTGCTGCCTTTTTAATTCCTCTTGGAGGGTGACCCCTCCCCCGCTGCATTTCTTGCCGGTTTGCTGCCACAGGTGGCTGCCACAGCAGTTGTAGATTGGCTCATGGCCAGCCTGCTTGATCTACCCTCCCCCACCCTCCCCCTTCGTGCAGCTGACTGCCTCCTCCCAAGGCTGCTGCTTTTTTGTCTCTCTCCCTCTCCTGCCCAAACTGCCTCCTTTTATAGGCTCTCCTGTCTCCCCCTCTTACTTCTTTCTCATGGGGGAGGGTGAGCCAGAAGTGAGCCTGGGGCCTTTGCAGCTCCAGAGGACTCTCTCACTGTAAGTCCTTGCCTGTGCTGGCTCTTTCCCTCCCCCACTACACTTGGCTAGGCAGGGCTGTGTACCACCTGCCACTCATTAATGTACCATAAATGATAACGCATACCACCGGGTGAAAAGCCCTGGTCTATCCCACCTTTTTCTAGCTTACTAAGCAGCAGGTCATGGTGCCTTACCGAACTCTAAGTATACTATGTCCACAATGTTTCACTGGTCTACTAATTTAGTCACTTTATCAAAGAATGAAATAAGATTGGTTTGGCATGATCTGTTTTTAAGAAACCCATGCTGGCTACCAGTTATAACTTTGTTTGCTTCTAGTTGTTCGCAGATCTATTTGTTAATTATCTTTTCCAGGATCTTCCCAATTATTGATGTTAGACTGATTGGTCTGTAGTTTCCTGGACCCATTTTTTTTCTCTCTTGAAGATGGGAACCACATCAACCCTTTAACAATCCTCAGATTCTTCCCCGGTGCTCCAGGATTTTTGAAAGATATGGTACAGAGGTTCTGAGATAACATCTGCCAGCTCCTTCAGAACTCTGGGATGTAATCTGTTGGGACCTGGTGATTTATATTCGTCAAAGTTGGATAGATGTTCTCTTACCAGTTTCTTGCTTATTTTAATTTTTGTTTCTAGTTTGTCTTTTGCAGTAGTTTTTTTTATATGTTGGGCTATAATTTCTTTTTGTGTGAAGACTGATGCAAAGAATGAATTAAATAGCTCTATTTTCTCCGTACTGCCTGTTACTTCCTTACCATCTTCTCTCTTTAGTGGACCTACAGTTTCCTTGACCTTTTCCTTGTTATTAATATGTTGAAAGAAACTTTTTTTATCGTCCTTGATTTCTGTTGCAAATCTTTGTTCATTCTGAGCCTTTTCTTTCCTGACTTCATCTTTTCATGTTCTGGCTGTCTGCTGATAATCAGCCTCTTTCCATTTTTTGTACTTGTCCTTTTTGACTTTCAGTTTGTTAGAGAGATCTTTGTGCAGCCATGCTGGTTTCTTCTTGAATTTCTTGTTTTTCTATTTTAGTGGTATGTTATGGACTGGCCTCTCATGCTTCCTGAATTGTTTTCCCCTTTAGGATTTTTCTCCATGTAATCTTTCCTAGGTTTTTTCTGAGTTTGTTAAAATCAGATCTTTTGAAATGTAAGATACTGGTTGGACTATTGTCTATTGCTTGTGTTTACATTATACTGAATTTCAGTATGACATGGTCACTTTCACCCAAGGTTCTGGCAACTTCAACTCCCTTTATCATTTTTTCCCTATTATTAATATTATGTGCTCCTGGCTACTTTCCTTCGTGACCAGAGGCAAGCTCGCCTGACCAATAACCAGCCAAGACACAGTGAAGGCCTTTTATTTCATTTATTGCAATAAGCGGGGAGAGAAGCTATCAAAGCTTGGTTCTCTCCAAAGTTTTAACCCAAAATATCTCCTTCTTTTATTCATCAGTATCACTGGCCGCTACATCCCTCCTCTTTCCCCATTGGCTGAGGTAGTATGAGGTTACACTCTTTCCGACCGCCTATACACATTTCCTGATAACATATTAAATTATATTCACATATACAATAAGAATAAGAAAAATTAGACATTTAAATGGTTATTTTAAACTCAGTAGATATTTATGTCCCCATTTTAAACAATAAGTTCTTTTCCTGCTTTTCGATTCAGTGTGCCTATTCAGCTTATTTTCCTATTCTCCAGCCTGCCTTTTCCTGGCTAACCATTTCCTTTTACAACTATATACAGTAGATGTTTATGGCTTCTCTTCTTCCTTTCTCAGACCCAACTATTTTTGCCTACATATTTCCTTTACGTCCTTTTTTGTTAACCTTTCCTCTTTCCCACCATAGCTTCTCTACTCAGTATATTTCCACTGCAGCAAATTCAATTTTAAATTTCTCTTTCAATATTAAATTTTGAAATCTTTCATTTACTTCTATCAAATCCCCCCTTTTGATTTTTATTACACTGAAAGGTCTTCATTATCATACTTAGAAAATCTTATAACCATTAACTGTATAACTTCTTCTTTTTGAGGCAAGTTAGCCCAGAGAAAGAAATATTAAAAAGGGCAGAAAAATATATTTTTCCTCAAAAGGACTTTTTAAAACCAAACCTGGCCCCAAATCTATCTCTCTGCCCCAAGCAAAACTTTAGCCCCATACAAATGCAGATGTAAAACCATCAGAAAATTGAAGCCAGAACAATCAAGAAGACAAAAGAGAAGATCTGCATACCCCATGCAAACTCTAGGAGTCATTAGTCCCATCACCTGGGAAGCAGGATATGATAATAGGATTAAATCACAGATATCAAGGCTAGACAAACATTCAGAAACAGCCTCAAGGTTCATGCCACAGGAACAGGAAACTATTCCAAACAAAAAGCTAGAGGGGGTATAAAAACCTACTACACCATGTGCTCATCTCTTCTCTCCTCTGCTCTTTCCTGAAGAACCATCTTTCTGCAATAAACTGTAACCTTCTTCCCAAAATAGTCGCCATGTTTGCTTATTTATTCCCAGCTTGGATGAACCAGGATGAAGACTTTACTTCTAACAATTTGGCACCCCGAGATGGGACTCCAAGCTAACCTCTCCAATGGACTGAGATTGGTAAGACCCATCTTGCCGGCAGCAGACCCCCTTGTGTCTGTGGAGAGGTTTCCCAGGCCTTGCCCATGTGGAACTAGGGTAGTAAAGGGAGTTTTGAGAATTTGAGCTCAAGGGCTGCTTTGGAAAGAAGGTGAAGGTGAGTACCTCTAAATTTTAAGTTTAAAGCCCAGGGGAACAAAGAAATGTGTGTATTTCTGTTTGTGTGAGTGAGAAGACATTTTTTTCCCAATCACAGTTGGATTTTGCTGCTTCTGGTCTTTCCTAGCCGCAGAAAGGATCTGTTTAATTGGCAGAACCTGGAAAGCATGGGGGTTTGGCCAGAGCACAGGACCTTTTGTTAGGGAAAAGGGAGAGGCTGTGTGAAAATGAAATGGAATGAGTGAATGAATTGGATTTGGGCAACTAGCTGGTAAGGCCCTGTAAGCAAAGCAAAGTTAGGAAATTAAGCCTCAAGAAGGGAGTGGCCACGTACCTTCAAGAGCAAGTGGAGGTGCCCACGGACATTAGAGGCGTCCATAAACAGTGGCGTGAAGCTGGCCGGTTGAAGAGTAGCCCATACCTTCTAACGAGGAAACCGGAAGTGTCTCTGCAGACCCCTTTTTGGTCTGAAAACGCGGCAGGATCCCTCAGAGGAGCTGTCCCACGAACTCTGTGAGGGATCCAGAGTGCTCCATGAGTCCCATTTTTACCGGACTCACAAAGAATCATGGTGGAAGGAAAGAAGTCTCAAAAGGAGGCTTTGACTGTGTAGTGCCCTTTAGCTTCAAGGGAAATCCCGTCATATAAGAATGGGAGGTTCCAATTCAAGGGCTGAGATAGGTTTCCCAGTTGAAAGCTTGCTCGAAGCCTGAGACAGGAATCAGCTTCCTGTCCAGCTGGAATGAAAAAGAGGTAGGTAAAGAAACTATATGGGGAAAAAAAATTATTAGACTTTGCTCAGGGCTTTGCTGGGAAACCAATTTGGCTAAATAAAGGTACTTAAAAGGGAAAATAAGAAATAGTGATTCATTCTCTCTCTCTCTCTCTCTCTCTCTCTCTCTCTCTTCTCTATGCAACCATATGGTATGTTTAAAATGTGTGCCTTCCCTAACTTGAGCTATCTGAAATTTATGGTGGGAATGACTAGGATGTGTAAAACTAAGACTTGTTTCCTTTTCTGTTCTCTTGTCTTTGTGTATATATGTTTGTCAAAGTCTGTGTGTGAGAAGTAAATGTGACTGTTAACTGTTTCAAATCCAAGGAAAAAGAATTTTAAATTCTGCTAGAAATTCTGCTTAAAATAAGCCACAAAAAGGAAATACCTCACTCTGTTTGTCTGGCCAACAGAGTGAAGAAAAAAAAATTGTGTTTGTTTGTTTGTCTTCCTCTTTCTCTCTGTGTCCTCTTAAGAACAGCCTTAAGTTAGCAGGAGGGAATGTTTTAAGTTCATCTGCTAGAACAGTGGTTCTTAACCTTTCTAATGCCGCTACCCCATAATACAGTTCCCCATGTTGTGGTGACCCCCAACCACTTATACATCACCGGGTGCCAGGGGCATGGCCAAAGAAAAGGGGGAAAAATGGCGGACAGCCTTGTTTGGTGACCCCCGTGAAATGGTCGTTCGACCCCAAATGGGGTCCCGACCCACAGGTTGAGAACCACTGTGCTAGAAAGATTTCACTCTTGCATTTAATAATATATAATAAAGTTGGAAGGGACCCTGGAGGTCATCTAGCCCAACCCCCTGCTCAGGCAAGAAACCCTATACAAACTTTATCAAATGCCTTACTGAAGTCCAAGAAAATTATATTCACAGCATTCCTCTACCTCACTAATTTTGTAACTGGGTCAAAGAATGCAGTAAGATTTGTCTAGCATGATCTGTTTAACAAACCCATGTTGGCTTTTAGTAATGACTTTGTTTGCCTCTAGGTGCTTGCTGATTATCTTTTCCAGAATCTTCCCAGGTATTGAGGTCAGGCTGATAGGTCTGTTGTTTCCTAGATCTATTTTTATTTTTATTTTTGAAGAAGGGAACTACATCAGCTCTTTCCCAGTCCTCTGGTAGTTCCCTAGTGCTCCAGGGTCTTTGATAAATATAGTTCAGTGGTTCTGAGATCACATCTGCCAGTTCCTTGAGAGCTTTGGGGTGTAATCCATGTGGTCTTGGTGATTTGAACTCTTCTAGGCTGGATAAGTGCTCACTTACCATTTTCTTGCCTATCTTGTGTTTCTAATCTTTTTTTTTATGGTACCATTTTTGATAAGTTGGACTGTTTGCTTTTTTATTATTTTTGACTGTGGTCACAAGCCTTAGTTCATTTTGAGCCTTAGCTTTCTTCACCTCATCTTTGCAGGTTCAGACTATTTGCTAATCTGCTGTAGTTATGTGCCCCTCCTTCCACTTTTATATTGATTCAAATGCATTCAAGACAGTTTCCATCATTGTTGTGCCCTAATTCTGTAGATATGTAGTTATTTTTTATATAAAGAAACTCTGCCTCCTCTTTTATTTGGTCTGTTTCTTTTAAACCAGTGTTTTTCAACCTTGACAATTTTAAGGCATGTGGACTTCAACTCCCAGAATTCCACAGCCAGCATTGCTGGCTGTGGAATTCTGGGAGTTGAAGTCCATGGGCCTTAAAATTGTCAAGGTTGAGAAACACTGTTTTAAACAATTGAAATCCCTCTAGCTCAGTGGTTCTCAACCTTTTTAATGCCGCGACCCCCCAACCGGTCGTAAGTCAAGGACTACTCAACCAGTCGTAAATCGAGGACTACTCAACTGGTGCAGCACCATTTGCAGAATGGGACTTTTGGCGGGCTCAGCAGGGCAGAAACAGCCTGGACAATTTCTATTGGCTTTTGAAAGCCAATAGAATTAGACTCTATTCAAGAGAGTCTATTCTATTGGCTTTCAAAAGCCAATAGAATAAAAGGGAGTAGCACAGCTAAGGAAAAGGGGGAAAAAAATGGTGGACTGCGTTGTTTGGCGACCCCCATGAAATGGTCGTTCGACCCCAAATGGGGTCCTGACCCACAGGTTGAGAACCACTGCTCTAGCTGAGTATTCCATTTGTGGGTTTTATCCCACCATGTTTCTATAATGACAACTATATTGTATTTGCCCTCATTCTTTATGACTGACACCTATGTGTTAGTCCACTTTGTGTGACACTCACTATTAGAAGCTTGATGTTGCTTGATATCAAGGTTGATATTCTTGTCCACACACATCTATGTTACTTGCACTGCTAACCCTGTAATTTTTTTGATCTCAATTAATTCACTGTCCCTTGTTTAGTTTAAATATTCCTCCAGAAAATCTGTGAGTTTATTGCCAGGTAACTCAGTCCCTTTCTTTGATGGATTTAAACCATTTCTTTTGTACATTGTTTCATTGGAATACCATTTCAAGGTTTCCAAAATTGTCATTTCTGATTATTATTATTTTTTTTTTGGTCAGCGTCTGTTGTTGGGTTAATTTCCTTCTCAATTCTGTCTAAAAGGTGTTAATTTTTGTTCCAGGGGGAATCCAGTGTTAAATTATTTTATTGGAGTGAGGAGGGGGTGTCCTGCCTGCTGGGTTCCTGCCCCAAGCTCTGGAAAATCATTCTGCAATGTGTTATAAATGAGTTTGTGTCCTAAATGGGTTTTATCTGTCTATCCTTTTCCTGAAAAATGTGTGTCTATCTACAAGAGCCTTTTGAAGCTCAAGTCTGCTTGTGTGGGGAAATAATTTTCCTAAGTTACTTTTCATATCCTATCACTTATTGTTGAAGCTACTATGAAACTTTTCTTATCCCAAATATATAAGCATTTCTCAATCTCTAAAATGACGTGGTCTATGTTAGAATAAATGTTCTCCTACCCTTGGCAAGTTGCACATATTAAAATATTAGGCTTTTAAAATTATTTGGAGTTTTCAGCATTCTCAAGCTGCCTAGCATTTTTTTCCCTCTTCCTTTCATGTTGCAAGTTCTTGTCCTTAATATGTTGCAAATGGTCAAATTCAAAGGTGAAACATTTCATTTTGTTTTTCCCCATTTGTCTATCTGTTTCTTTAATAACTGCAGTGTTGGGAAACCAATTAGTTAACCAACCCCAATCACTCCACATATTTTCATACTTTTGTTCAGGAGCTTTAGCCACTTTCCTGATTCCTTTTGCAATATCCATTCTGCTTCATGATTGTCATCTACCTTTAAATCCCAGAATTATTTTTTTTTTACCTTTATTTCCCAGGCTGTTCTGGTGTGTTGTCTTTAGTAATATTAGAAGTAGAATCCACCCCTCAAGATTATTACACAGTATTTCACACCCACAAATTGATCCACAATTTCAACAATAATAACAGACACAGCAATCACAGTGACAATAACAAAAGATATACATTTATCACCTAATTCTTACAATGTACAATTCTACGTTTTCAGTTTCTAATGGTATGACTTCTGTTTTAGTTATTCATTTTATCTGTAACAAACAACTTTTATTTCTCTGATGAGTCACCACTAACATCTTTGTTCTTCATCTAGAGTCACTTGAAATTCTAAAAGAGATATTCAAAATAGGTAGGGGTTCCTGGTCCACTACCCATTCAAGTCCTTTTAAACGTGGCTTTCTGTCCTTGTTCTGGAATAAACGTCCATCCTCTTTCAGGTCCAGTTACCACCTTTGCTCGTGTGTAGTGAGTTCAACTCTTCTCAGCCCTCCGGACAGCAGATTTAATATAAGGAACTTCCCTTCTTTGGTTGTAGAAGTTCCTCCTTCCATTTACGTATCAGCACCCAATGTCCCGGCTGGATCTTATGGACTGGAAATTCCAAAGGAGTTGTTTGCGCCACCAAGCCTTCCTGTCAAACAGAAGACAGAGACCCCAGTACTTGTTCTACATTTAGCTATTTGTCTCCCTCCTTTGGGAGCCTTAATCCTTTATTAACCCTTTTACATATCAAACATCCCTCTGTAGCCTTTTGGGCTATCTCATAAATTCCAAGGGTAGCATGGAATTTCAAATACATTTCTACCTATGCTTTAATTCCCCAATGTTTCCCCTCATATAGTTTTTGGATCACCATTCTTACAGTACCTTGTGATAACCACAGAATCCCCTTAAAACCATTTTTGTTGTTTGGTAATTATAAATCTACTGTAGCCTCAATCCTTTTACTATCTATTTTCCTTTCCCCTTCAACTATAATATATTCTAGATATTTTACCTCCTTTCATACCAATTGGGCTTTATTTGCTAAACACCCTCAATCCTTTCTTCTGCCAAAAAGTTGCTTTCCCATTTCTTTATAATTCCCAGAATAAGATCTTACAAAACTGGGAAGCTACATAAAAATGTATTTGCTTCCACAGCTTAAAAGTGGAGGAAAGAAACGAAAGAAAAAAAATCATTTGTCCTGTATCAGATAGATTATACTTGTCCATGGAAGCTCTATCAAAAATTGTCACATTTTTCTTTCTTCTCCCCCTTTCACCCTGATTAGATACTATGTTACAAAAATATAACTCAATAAACTTATTGTAAATAACACATTCAGGATTTTAAAAGGTAAAGCACATAGGCTCACCAATTGGCATTGGGCCAACATTTCTGGAATGCCTTTTGTCTCAGGCAAATAACATTCAAATCACTCTTGTGGCAGCACATCAAAGAACACCAGGATAGCTAAGAAGACAAAAGATTGTCTCCTCCTTCCCCCACTCACTAAACCAGACAGAGTAAAAATTTATACAAAACCTTTGCTTGAAACAGCCCTCAGGAGGAAAATTGCCATAACATTTACAGAAGTGGCTTGCCAAAACCTCCCTCCTAGGGCTGAACAAAAATAAACCAGCCCCAAAACATTCAGCCAACCCTCATGGCTAAAGCAGGATTTGAACTCAAATCCAGCCTTGCAGCCTGTGGCTATAACCCTGAAACCAAATTGGTTTTCTATAAAGATTTCCCTCCCCCTCCTTGGCTCCAAGGAAAAGGAAAACAAATTGGACACACACAGTATGTAATTAATCATCTTTTTTTTTTGCAGTAGCAAGGAGTCCCAAAGACACATATTTATCAGATGTTAAATAAAACATCATAAAATTTTTCCCTTGACAAAAATACCCTCAAATGCATTATTAAGGATAAATCCAAACTAAAATGCAAAGGAAGATCACTGAAACATGCCACACATACAAAAACAATATCAGAGTTGGATGGGACATTAGAGGTCCTCTAGTCCAACCCCTTACTGAAATAGGAAACTCTATCCATTTCAGACCCTATCAATTTCTAACCTCCTCCCCAAAACCTCCAATAATGAAGCATCCACAGTTTCTGGAGACAATTATCCCACATTAATTATTCTTACAATCAGGAAATTTTACCCAATTTCTGTTCTTAAAACAAACAAACAAACAAACAAACAAACAAACAAACAAACATGCAGACAGAAACTGCCTCCCTCCACTTTTTTTTTCCTTCTTCTTTTCTGCATCTCTTACTTTTCCAAGACAGAAATTCTTGGGTTAAAAAAGTAATAAACTAAACACGTTTAAAATGATTGCTCAAAAATTTCACCCCCCTTCAATAGCCCTTCCACCATGGGCTTTAAACCCATTCTTCCTTCCAATGTAATGTTATACTGTATCTGGAGAATTACTTCACCAGGGTTCTTTAAAGTCACCTTTAAAAGATCCATGGGTAGCCTTCTTCTATTGCCCTCTTGGGCCCATATAAGAGGGTCCACTTTTCCTTGAGCTTCCTCACTCAAGGTCATAATATTTACAATTATTTCTCTTTCATTCTCCATAATAACAACCCCCAATTTACCAATTAAGTACCCCCTGGCCAAATTGCAGCTCCCTTTAACCAATACAAAGTTCAGGTCCTTTTACTACTGTCTGGCCATAGCAGATTTAAATATTGTTGCTTCTACTACATGTCCATAATTGCCTGATCCTTAATCTTCCCTTTCCCAATTTGCATTCCTGAAGATATATAGTTCAGGGTAAATCTGGTTGCTCCAGAATCCACCGAGTATACCCTTTCCTCCTCCAGGGATCCAACCTTTAAGGTTTATCAGGGGTTCTTAAAAAGCTGAACCAGATTAGTCCCCTGGCACCCCTAATCCTCAAAATTCACCAAATTTGCTAGTTCTCCCCCCTCCTTCCTCTTAAGGCATTCATTTTCCCAGTGTCCTTCCTCCTTACAAAAGGCACATTTATTTATTTATTTAGGGACTGGGAAAAAAAAATTCTCCTAGGGATTTATATCCCCTGGTGCCAACTGGCTGTCCTCACCCCCAGCCTGCCTTACTGATTTCCTGATTACTCTTCCACATCCTCTTTACTGGCCTGTTTGCAATAATTCAGCTATGATTTTTATCTTACCATATATTCCGGTGTATAAGACGAGGATTTAACCCTTTCGCAAGGGTTAAAATCGGCGCCGAAGTCAGGGGTCGTCTTATACGCCGAGTCGTCTTATACGCCAGAAATACTGGTAGTTTCCAGCGTATAAGATGACTTTCTAGGCATGCGACTCGGCGCTATAGATGGGGGTCGTCTTATACGCCGGGTCGCCTTATACGCTGGTATCTTATGGTATCTTACAGTTTATCTATCTCCTCTTCTCTCTTAGCATATACTTTCTGAGCCTCTTTTACCGCTAATAAATCTTCTATTGTTTTAGTTTTCCATGTGCCTAATTTCTGCATTTGTACCCTAATACCTTCCCATGCTTTCCATTGGTCCTAAAAACATTTCTAACCTGTTTTCCTACTTCAACAGGATCTTCTATTAGTTTGGGCAATTCTTTCTTAGATTGCCTGATTTCAAAAGCTGTTAGGGGGGACAATTTTTTTCTCTTGGAGAGGGGTTTCCCCTCTCTTGTCACCTTCCAAACTATAGGAACCTCAAGAAATACATAGCTTTCTACTTAACTCTTTCACACAAAATAGCAGAACAGAATTCTCGCCTTTCATCCTGGCCAGGCATAAAACTTCACACAGCTCCTTTCTTTTTCTCTCTCTCCGTCTCTTCCATCTGATTATTTCCATTCTTTTAACACCTTCTATTGTCCTTCTAATTACTAAGAAACTAGCCTTCTTCACCCTTTCTTGCTTTTACACAAAATTCCAAATGCTTCACCCCAGGCAAAACAATCATTCTTATTTTAAAGGAACTTTTTCAAAGCCAGTGAGCTCCATTTCCCAAATTTCCTTTTGGAATAAGACCTTGTTATTTTGTATATTACTGTTAGACCTCCCCCAGGTCTTTAGAAATGAGTCAATATAAACACACAAACATACAGACCATTAAACATCATTTCCACTTTAAATTTCCACTTTTACTCTTTTGGGGCAACTTGTAGCTTGTATGACATGGTCACTTTCACCCAAGGTTCTGGCAACTTCAACTCCCTCTATCATTTTTTCCCTATTAGTTATGCTATGTACTTCTGGCTACTTTCCTTCATGACCAGAGGCAAGCTCGCCTGACCAATAACCAGCCAAGACACAGTGAAGGCCTTTTGTTTCATTTATTGCAAAAAGTGGGGAGAGAAGCTATCAAAGCTTGGTTCTCTCCAAAGTTTTAACCCAAAATATCTCCTTCTTTTATTCATCCCTATCACTGGCCGCTACATCCCTCCTCTTTCCCCATTGGCTGAGGTAGTATGAGGTTACACTCTTTCCGACCGCCTATACACATTTCCTGATAACATATTAAATCATATTCACATATACAATAAGAATAAGAAAAATTAGACATTTAAATGATTATTTTAAACTCAGTAGATATTTATGTCCCCGTTTTAAACAATAAGTTCTTTTCCTGCTTTTCAATTCAGTGTGCCTATTCAGCTTATTTTCCTATTCTCCAACCTGTCTTTTCCTGGCTAGCCATTTCCTTTTACAACTATATACAGTAGATGTTTATGGCTTCTCTTCTTCCTTTCTCAGACCCAACTATTTTTGCCTACATATTTCCTTTACGTCCTTTTTTTGTTAACCTTTCCTCTTTCCCACCATAGCTTCTCTACTCAGTATATTTCCACTGCAGCAAATTCAATTTTAAATTTCTCTTTCAATATTAAATTTTGAAATCTTTCATTTACTTCTGTCAGTAAGAATTAGGTCCAGTATAGTTTTACTTCTATTTCCCTCCTCCACCTTTTGGATGATAAAATTGTTGGGTAGGTTGGTTAGGAATCTGTTTGATCTCTCATTCGCTGCAGAGTTTGTTTCCCAGTTGGAGGAGTTGAAGTCTCCCATTACTACTGAGGTATGCTTCCTACATACGTTTATTAACTGGTTGGCAAAGAGTTCATCTATTTCTTCTGATTGGTTGGGTAGCCTATAATATACACCTATAGCAATGTCACTTTTTTTCCCTTTTATATTGACCCATTTACATTCTGGAGAGGTTTTATCTTTGATCATGTGCATTTCTGTAGGTATGTAGTGTTCTCTTACATATATTGCAACTCCATTTCCTCCTTTTGTTGATCTGTTTCTTTTGAACAATTTGTATCCATCAGTACATTCCAGTCATGGGTTTCATCCCACCAGGTTTCTGTAATGCCAACTATACCTGTACTTATATACTATTGCTTCTAGTTCACCCTGTTTGTTCCCCAAGTTTTGAGCATTTTTATATAAGCATTTAAGATTTTTATGTCTGTCCGTGTTTCCTGAATTTTCTAATTATTTGAGTATTTCTTTTTTCTCATCACTCCCTATCTCATTGTTTGATTTGTTTTCTTGCAATTTATGATTGGTTTGTGTTCTATAGATTCTAAAGATCGTCATCCTTCCCCTTCAATTTTAGTTTAAAGCCCTTCTGATGAATTGGGCCAATCTTTTTCTGAATACATTTTCCCCTGTTTTTCTGAGATGCAGCCCATCCCTTGCCAAGAGTCCTTTGCATAGAAAATGCAGTCCATGGTCCAGAAAACCAAAGTTTTCTTGGTGATGCCAACCCTTTAGCTAGTGGTTTATTTCTAGAATTCTTTTCTACCTCAATGGGGGCTGGCCTTTCGTTGGGAGTACTGATGAGAACACTAGTTGTGCTCCCAGCTTCTTAACTTTATTGCTGAGTTACTTATAATCTCTCAATATTGTGCTCAGGTTCTTTGTTGTGTCATTCATCTCAATATGAAGAAGGAGGAAAGGGTTGTAATCTGTGGGACTAATTACTCAGGCAGGCAAAAACCAGTTTGAACAATTCCTGTCACTAGCAGTGCATCAATACTTGGTTTATCCAGTGGGGGGGGGTGGGAGTAGAAAATGCTAGGAAGGAGAGTCAACCTTGTCTTATGCTGCCCTAAGAGAGAAATATTCTCTGATACACTTGAAATGGCCTCATCCCTATTTCCTTCTTAGTGAATGTGAAGTTTTCATGATATAAGTCTTGTATGAAATGCCTTCCCCTTTAAACTCTCAGGAAAGAGAGAAAGGAAAGCTGCTGTCAGAATCCAATTATATTTCATTTCTATCTACCTACTCTGATGAAAAATTAATTCTTACTCTATTCTGGATTCTGTCGTACTAAGAAAGGGGAGGAGGGAAAGCATGGGAGGGTTTATGACTCTCACTTCCTTCCCTAGCTACAAAGTGGAATCTCATTGAGAGAACTAACCATAACAATATGGTCATCGCCTTTCATCTTAGTTTCTCTGAAATTCTCCCCTTTGCCAGCAGTAAGGAAAAAGGGGTGGAAACTACGATGCCTGGGATCTGGGAAAAGAGGATGAGTGATCGTGCCAATGGAGCGGACTGACAGATTGAATTCTCCGGAAGAACTGTGGGGTGGGGGGCTGCTTGGGAATACTTTAAAACATTGAATGGTGGGAGAGGATTCCCCAGATCCTGTCTAACATGCTAACGATCAGCTTCTCTTAATAAAGATCCCTGTTAGAAGAGACATTCCAAGAGTTCTGTTTTCTTAAATGTAAAATTGAGGTGGGTCCTTACATTAGACAGGATCTGCAAAAATTAGTCCACTGGAAGGGAGAACTTTGCCGGGGAATTTTGCAAAAAATGCCATGTCAGATGAAGGAGCAGGGAAGAGAGAAAACTCCCTGGAGAGGGAGACACTGCCCCGACTGAAAACTTGCCAGATGTCGGAAACTGAGAGGTCAGATTCCTCAGGAGAAGAGGTGATGGAGACATGTAACCACAAGCCTCATTGGTCAATGGGCATTGGAAAGAAAGGCGAGTGGTAAAAGAAATAAAAAAAGGTGACCCTGAAACGGGGGGGGGGGGAACCAACCAGAATGGAAGCAGGAGATGGGGAAATCCCTGTATGCAAGCGAAGAGGAAGGATGCTGGGCATCGCACTTGAGCTGGATCCTAGAGAAAGCTATCAACTTGATGAAGAGAACCCTCAGCTCCCTAGGAGAGGAGAATTCTGAGCCCCGTGGCTGCACCAGCTCTTAGAGCCGCAACTGGAGAGACACTGAGGGAGAATTGGAACCTGCAGCCCCTGGGATGTTCGCTGATCCAGTAGTTCTCACTCCCCGCCGACCCGCAGATGGTGATCTGGATGGAAGACAGTACCACCAACAACGAAGGCATCAATCCATTCAAAGACTCCCGCCACTGGATGCAAGATTCAAGGGGGAGCCGACACGCTTGGGGTTTTTCCTAACCCAAGACCTCAGCTACATGGAGGAATACGGGCGGCACATCCCTAGCGACAAAGCCCATATCTGGATCATGCAATCTGCTCTGGATGGGCTGGCCGCAGATTGAATGGTGAACTTGCACGACTCCAGTGCCCCAGAGCTCAATGACTTCAACTGGTTCATGTCCCCTCTGAGAAGGCAATTTGAGGACCCCCTGGCTGATTGCAAAGCCTGCGAAAGGATCAAAATGATGAGGCAAGCAAACACCTGGTAGCCGAATATACGAAAGAATTCCGGACCATTGTCAGCAAACTGAACTGGCCGGAAGACATCCTCCTTAGCCTTTTCAAAGACGGCCTAAATTACAACCTATATGAGGCTTGCCTGCCCCGAGGGGACCCACACCAAATTGACGAATGGTACATCCTGGCAGAGGAAGCAGAGATCGAAGAGGCACTGCCGAGGAAAACAATGGAGCCGCTCACAGCCTGAGTCGACGTGTAAACAGTGAAACCATCGGCTATGGCCAAGAAGCAAATGGGCTGCTTCAAATGTGGGAGAGAGGGGCACCGGGCTGTAGAATGCCGCTCGAAAGCCCCCCAGCACAACCCAGACAGATCACTGGCCAGCAAATCTGGGAAGTCTCCAGCTAAGCTAAAAGAATCTGCCATGAGAGTGATGGAGGCTGTGGTTTCCCCTACCTCTGTCCAAACTTGATTAACTATGATAAATTGGTCAGCTATAAAGACATTTTAGACAATGAAGGAAAACTGAAAGATAGGCAAGTTCTTCAACAACAAGATATTGACCTAACATGGTGGTCCTATTTGCAAATTCAAACAAGATACGAGAAAGATTTTATAAAGGGATTTTATAAAGAACAGACTCCGCTGGATAAAATTTTGTTGAAAATGGATGAGAATTTTGTTGCAATATTCATGAACAGGAAGAGTCATGTGGTAACTCAGTCAGCCAATGTGAAGAAAGTGCTACTGAGTCTGTGCAAAAAGAGTATTGAGTTAAGAGCTGAATTTCCAGTCTCAAGGTTTATCTCTGGTCTGTCTCTTTAAGAAGTCTTCATTAAGCTATGTTGCTGTAAAGAAGAATGGTATTGTAAATATTTTTATATAAATATAAAGTTATTTGAATCAGCTAAATGCAGTCAACTGTGAGAGCTTCTGATTTATTTTTCACCAATAGAGAATTTAAAATTCTCTAACAGGTTATGGGCCCAGAGCTTACTAAGGACTGCATTATAATTTAAAGCTGGAAGAAATTGCCTGTGTTTAGAAAGTATAAGAACAAGGCAGAATTAGCAGAATGGCTGCAATGGAATTTGAGGAAAACTCTGTGCCTCATTTGGGCCAGAAGAATTACATTGTGTGGGCTGCAAAAATGGAATGTTTGCTGAAAGCTAAAGAGCTGTGGTATATTGTTGAAAATCCACCACAAGTGTTTGCAGCAGCAGATCAGAAAAGCCATGATCAAGCTATGGCTTATCTTGAATTTAGATGATGACCAATTTCTAAATGTTGCAAATTTAAAGACTGCAAAGGAGATTTGGTTGAAATTGAGAGCTGTGCACCTGAATGTTTCTGCATGCAATATAGTGCAATTGTCACGAAAACTTTACAGGGCCTGTTTGCAACCAGGTGAATCTGTGGAACAGCATTTAAATAAAATGCAAAGTTTATTTTTGGACTTAGAACAACATGGGATTAAATTCCCTGAGTCCCAGAAGGTTTTATTGGTGTTGAATAGTTTAGATAAAACCTGGGACACAGTTTCTGCCATATTTGAGTATAAAGAAGAGCAAGACTTAAAGTTTGAGGCTTTAAAGGCATGTTTGCTTAATGAAGAAGAAAAACACCATTTTAGAAGCAGCCACGAGGAGGAGAAATTCCTGAGGAGGAGGACCAGACTGCAAGTCTCCAGAGGAGAAGAATCAAGCAGATCGGACCCGGACCAAATTGCAACAAAAGAGAGATTTTGCAAGCAGAGAGTTTTGCAAGGAAAGAATTGCTACATTTGTGGAGCGAAGACACATTTGCAAAGGAACTGTTTGCAGAGGAACTGTTTGCAGCAAAGGACATTTGTGCAACCAAAAAGGACTGCTTTGCAAAAGGAACATTTTGGTGTTGCAAAAGTTTGCAATAATAACAACAGAGACAAGTGGCTAATAGATAGTGGGGCAAGTCAAACAATTGTTCATGACTCTGAATTATTTTGCAGGTTTGTTCCAGTAGCACAAGAAACTGTGGCTTTGGCAAATGGCCAGAAAGCAAAAGTCATTGGAAGAGGTGATGTAAAAATTCCATATTTGGAATCAAAGTTTACCAATGTGCTTTGTGTACCTGAGATGGAACATAATTTGTTAAGTGTGTCTAATTTAGACAAACAAGGTTTTGAGGTCATTTTTGTAAATGGGAAATGTCTCATCAAAAGGAATGGGAATATTTGTGCAGAAGGCATAAAGGAAGATAATCTATATGTATTGCAGGGACAAAAGGTTCAATGTTCCCATATATTTAATAATGCTGCAGAGCATGATTCATGTGTTCATCTTCTTCATAGAAGACTTGGCCATGCAAGCTTTAAAGTTTTGCAGCAAATGCAAGATTTTGCAGAAGGGCTAAATTTGAAGGGATGCAAAACATATTTGGACTGTGCAGTATGCAAAGCATCAAAGTCAAAGGCATTCCCAGTTAGTAAATGTAGCACAAGACAAACAAAAAGAGTTTTAGAGCTGGTCCATGCAGATCTGGTGGGACCTATGCAAGCCAGTTTGGGAGGAGCAAAATATGCACTGGTAATTGTTGATGATTATAGCAGGTATCCATTTTGCTACTTGCTTAGAGCAAAGACAGAGGTGCTACAACAATTCAAACAGTGGGTAAGTTTTGTAGAGAGAAGGTACAGACAACACCTCTGTCAGTTGCAAACTGACAGAGGTACTGAATTTATGTCAACTAAATTCCAACAATGGTTGGGGCAATTGGGGATAAGACACAGACGTACAAATCCTTACACAGCAGCAGAGAATGGTGTAGCTGAAAGAAGGAATGGTGTTTTGCAAACAATGAAAGATTCATTATTGGAGAATTCTGGTATGAGCAGGTCATATTGGGGAGAAGCCATATTGACTGCTAAATATATAGTTAAAAGGCTGTGGAGTTCCTCCATTAATAATACTCCATATGTCATTCTATATGGGAGAAAGCCATCACTGGCACATTTGAGAATTTTTGGAAGTACTACATGGGTACGTATTCCAAAAGCAATCAGAAGAAAGGGACAGCAAAAGGCAAGAAAGCTCAGGTTTGTGGGCTATGAGCCAGGGTCAAAAGGATATCGCTTTAGTGATGGAAGTAAAAGAATTATAATTTCAAGGTCTGCTAATTTTGCAGAACAAAATTGGGACAGAATTAATGCAAATTCTGGGTATGTCTCACTTAATGACGGTGATCTGTTTAGTGACAATAACTCATCTAATGATAAAAAAATGATGATTGAAGATGTCAATGTTCAGGGAAGAGAAGCTGAACAAGACATGAAACCAGAAAGACTTGAGACACAGGAGCAGTTAATACCACATAGGTCAGAGCAATGTAACAAAGGAATTCCGCCTGATAAATATTCTGCCAGCAAGATAAAGGTTTGCAATGTATGGTATGAGCCAAGAAGTTATAAAGAGGTGTTGGCATTACCAAAAGCTGAACAAGAAAGATGGAAGGAGGCCATGGATAAAGAGATGAAATCCATGGGAAGCCATGAAGTATTTAAATCAGTGACTTTGCCACAGGGAACCAAAGCTGTGGGTTGTAAGTGGATATATATAAGAAAAAGGTATTGCCAAAAAATGATGTACAGTATAAGGCCAGGTTAGTGGCACAAGATTTTTCACAATTAAAGAATATGCACTATGATGAAGTATTTGTGCCAACTGTGAAAAGTGAGAGTATAAGATTAGCACTGGCATTGGCAGCAGCATATAAGCATAAAATCTGGCACTTTGATATCACAACTGCATTCCTCAATGCTGAGTTAGAGGAAGAAATTTATATGATCCAAGCACCAGGATATGAAATTGCAAAACCTAACATGGTATATAAATTAAACAAGGCTATTTATGGGCTGAAGCAGTCAGCCAGAAACTGGAATATCTGTTTAGATACTGCTTTAAAGGATCTTGGATTTAAAAGTTGCAAAGCTGATAATTGTATATATACTGGACAGCTACAAGGAGGGAATTGTCTACTGTTATCATTTGTGGATGATCTTTGCTTCATCGCAAAGGATGCATCACAAGTCAAAGAATTTGCTGATAAATTAGGAAAGAAATTTGAATTAAAGAATTTGGGAGAAATAAAAATTTATCTTGGTGTAGAGATACAGAAAAATGAAAAAGGTGGTTATATTCTCAGTCAAAGGAGAAAAATTGAGCAGTTATTGAAGAAATATAATATGAAGGATTGCAATACTGCTCCCACACTCATGAGTGTGGATTTTTATAATAGTTTAAGTGCGGACAAAGGTGAAACCTGTGATCAAGAGATATATCACTCAGCAATAGGGAGTTTGTTATATCTATCACAGTGGTCCAGACCAGACATAGCTTGCGCAGTAAGCATTTTGAGTCGTTTTACTGCTGCACCTACAAAGTTACATTGGATGGGTGTAAAAAGGGTTTCAGATATTTAAAGGGAACTATAAATTTGGGTCTTCAAATACAGATTACTGAGGAATTGAAATTAAAGTGTTATGTCGATAGTGACTATGCAAATGACATAAACACAAGGAAATCAAATTCTGGGATTATAATATTGTTTGGAGGGACTCTGATTGGATGGAAGTCCAGAAAACAAACAACTGTTGCTATTTCAACAGCGGAAGCAGAGTTTATTGCTTTATCTGAATTGTGTTCTGAAGTTACATGGTATGTACAGTTGTTGCAAGATTTAAATATTAATGTAAAAGAATCTGTAAAGGTATTTGAAGACAATGCTGCCTGTATAAAAATGGCAACTGGTGACAGGGTGAAGAACAGAAGTAAACATGTAGACATTAAGTATTGTAATGTCAGGGAAGCTGTAAAAGGAAAATTGATTAGTTTACATCATTGTTCTTCTGAGGATAATTTGGCAGACATGATGACTAAACCATTGGGTAATGTTCACTATGGAAAATGTGTTAAGTCAATAGGTCTGATGTCTCTTCCTGTCATGAAGGGAGGAGTGTTGGAATATTCATGAACAGGAAGAGTCATGTGGTAACTCAGTCAGCCAATGTGAAGAAAGTGCTACTGAGTCTGTGCAAAAAGAGTATTGAGTTAGGAGCTGGATTTCCAGTCTCAAGGTTTATCTCTGGTCTGTCTCTTTAAGAAGTCTTCATTAAGCTATGTTGCTGTAAAGAAGAATGGTATTGTAAATATTTTTATATAAATATAAAGTTATTTGAATCAGCTAAATGCAGTCAACTGTGAGAGCTTCTGATTTATTTTTCACCAATAGAGAATTTAAAATTCTCTAACAAATTTGATTAAGAAACTTTACAAATTTCTGCTAAATTGGAAGATGGAAGAAGAACAAGTAAAAGAAAAAATGATAGTATGGGCAAAGAATTTTGGATGTTCTATAGATTTGGAAGATTGGCAAAAACTTTGGGATAAAAATATTAGACTTACTAAGGCAGCAACATGTAGAGAAAATTTATATAAGATGTTTTACAGATGGCCTATGACACCAGTTTGATTAGCGAAAATGTTTAAAAATGTATCGAATATTTGATGGAAATGTAAACAACTGCCAGGCACTTATTATCATGCCTGGTGGACATGCCCTAATGCAAAGAAATATTGGCTTAAGATTCATAGATGGTTGGAAAAGATAATAAAAATACAGATAGAATTTAATAAAGAATTGTTTTTGCTAGGAATAATAAGATCTGATTATGGTAAAGAGAATGATTATTTAATAATACATGTTTTAACAGCTGCAAGAATATTTGCCCAATTCTGGAAAAATGAAAATTTACCATCTGATCAAGCTATAATTACTAAAATTTTAGATTGTGAAGAAATGGATAGATTAACATTGGAGATTAAAGAGAAAGATGATTCAATTTATTTTAAAACTTGGGAAAAATTTTACCAATGGTTAGAGATATGTAAATGATGGGCTTTTAACTAAGTTTTAGATTTTAGGTCAATAATATTCTTATTTTTAGTGTGTTTAAATGATAATGTGATAATTATGATCATTTGAAAATGTACTAATGAAGATAATGATGATTAGATGAGATTTTAATAATTTTGTTTACCTATTTAAAGGAAGTCTATCAATTTTTAGTATGATGGTTACAGTTAACTTCATTGCATAATTGTTGACTACGATGTGAATTATGTTATTTAACACTTAGACCCGGACAGAAACTTATTAAAGTTTGTTAAATGAAATTATTGTTGGGGGTTGCCCCCATTATTGTATTTACCCCTACCCAAATTCCACATCCCTCCCTTTTCCCATACCCTTATTGATCCTATCCTTTTTTACCTATACAAAATTCAATAAAATATTTATTAAAAAAAATAAAATAAAACCTAGCCAGCCACTAAAATGAAAAATGGAGTGCCAAGCGATGTTTGAAAGATTGAAGAGACTTTTTTCTGCTGAACCAGTACTGAGGCACCCAGACATGGACGAGCCCTTCGTAATACAGGCAGATGCAAGTGATGTGGCAGTGGGGGCTGTACTATTACAAGAAAACGATGAAGGGGTATTGCAACCCTGTGCATATACATCTAAGAAACTCACCGAAATGGAACAGGGCTGGCCCGTGTGGGAGAAAGAGACATACGGGATATGTTGGTTATTACTCACATGGTGCCAGTTCCTGGAAAGCAATAAAATCCCTTTCCAGGTGTGGACAGACCACAAAAATTTGGAAGCCTTGAAAACACCCAGGAAGCTCAACCTCAAGCAAACCCGCTGGTCCCAGTATTTTCACCAATTCCACTTTATGCTCAAACATTTGCCGGGGGGGGGGAGAATTTCCTGGCAGATGCACTATCTTGCATGTCCCAATATAACAGCACGCGAGCCACTGACTCTAAACCGATGATGGTAGAATCACAACTGGCAGCACCAGTAACCACCAGAGCCCAAGCTAAATTAAAACCGCGGCTGGGTAGCCAAACCGGAATTGAATTCCAGAGAAGTTTGGAAACAGATGAATAGTTCCAGAAAAATAAACATGTGTGCACAATGAAAGACGGACTACCTTGGGTGGGGGAAAAGTTAAATATACCAACCACCCAAAGAGTCACATTCATGCAGCTTTGCCATGAAACAAAACCAGCAGGGCATTTTGGATTTGTAAAAACATTACACTTAACTAAACGGCAATTTTGGTGGCCATCCATGAAAAAGGATAGAAAGTTACGTGGCCAGCTGCCCAAAGTGTCCAACTGCCAAGAGGCTGCAAGGGACATTGCCCGGACTGTTACAAACAGTGGCAAATCCCTCAGCCCCCTGGAGGGAAATAGCCATGGATTTTATAGTGGAATTACCAGAAAGCAATGGGAATACTGTTGTCTGGACAGTTACAAACTTGTTTTCCAAACAGGTGACTTTATCCCTTGCCAAAAGATTCCCATCGCAAAAGCTTTAGCGAAATGTTTCATGGAGCATATTTACAGATTGCATGGGGCACCCCAACGCATCATATCTGATAGGGGAGTGCAATTTATGTCTGCAGTTTGGAAGGAATTTTTATCCCTCTTAGGGACCACTCAGGGACTGACATCTAGCCATCACCTGCAAGGGAATGGTCAATCGGAAAAATCAAACTCAGTACTTGAGCAATATTTAAGATGCTTTCTTAATTTCCAACAATCAGATTGGACCAACCTACTCCCTTTTGCAGAAGTGGCTTACAATAATGCAGTCCTCTCCAACACAGGTTACACTCCTTTTCAAACAGCTACCCGTCAAAGTTTTAACCCATGTCAGAACTAACCCCAAACGAACCGGCAATCCCATCACTGAAAGAATGGATGGAACAATTACAAAACACCTGGCCAATAGTTAGAAAAGCACTAGATGAAGCTAGGCAAGCATACAAAACACAAGCAGATAAAAAAAGGGTCGAACCTACACCATTCATTATAGGAGAAATGGTGTACTTATCTACAAAATACCTAAAATTCCTACAACCCTGTAAAAAACTTGGACTAAAATATATAGGGCCTTTTCTAATTAAAAGAATTATAAACCCAGTAACAGTAGAACTAGAACTACCCGAAAATCTTAGGCAAATACACCCAATTTTCCACTGCAGTTTGCTGAAAAGAGAACAACAGTCACCCTTGCGGCCAAAAATCCCTCCACCACCACCCCCAATCATGGTGGAAGGAGAACAACACTTTGAGATAAAGGAAATCCTAGACTCTAGGAGATATCATGGGACAACTCAATACCTAGTAGCATTGAAACACCTCCCCGCCTCACAAAACAAGTGGGTCCATAAACATCATGTCAGAGCCCCAAAGCTGTTAAAGAAGTTTCATACAGTGTATCCTAACAAGCCAAACTAACTTTTATACCTGTTTTTTTTTACAGGTGGATCTCTCTTATTTTTAAGGGGAGCAGGATGTCAGAGTCCAATTATATTTCATTTCTATCTACCTACTCTGATGAAAAATTAATTCTTACTCTATTCTGGATTCTGTCATACTAAGAAAGGGGAGGAGGGAAAGCATGGGGGGGGGTTATGACTCTCACTTCCTTCCCTAACTACAAAGTGATCGTTTGTGGATTCTCATTGAGAGAACTAACCATAACAATATGGCCATCGCCTTTCATCTTAGTTTCTCTGAAATTCTCCCCTTTGCCAGCAGTAAGGAAAAAGGGGTGGAAACTACGATGCCTGGGATCTGGGAAAAGAGGAGAGTGATCGTGCCAATGGAGCAGACTGACAGATTGAATTCTCCGGAAGAACTGTGGGGTGAGGGGCTGCTTGGGAATACTTTAAAACATTGAATGGTGGAAGAGCATTCCCCAGATTCTGTCTAGCATGCCTACAATCAGCTTCTTTTAATAAAGATCCCTGTAGGAAGAGACATTCCAAGAGTTCTGTTTTCTTAAGTTGTAAGATTGAGGTGGGTCCTTACAGCTGCCTCCCCATCTCCTTTTAACTTCAGACTCAGTACTTGGATCAGGAGAGCTGAATTTAAAAGAAGGAGATATTTCTCAAGCTGCGGCAATCAGCTACAGCACAGAAAGTAATGGATGTTACTTTCTTTGCAGGCAGCAACCTTACAAATGTCACTATGGGCATGAAGTAAAGGGACCACAGGATGGGCAGTAATTTGGAAAGGGATATCCCCCCCCCGGGATAGAAGAAAAAGACATTGCTTGGCTACAGTGAAAAGCCTTTTGTCCCAGTTAAGTGTAAATTAATAGTTATATGTTTTAAATGTATAATTCTATAAAATAAATTTCGGGAATCTAATCCATTGGTCAAAGAAAGGATAAGGATTGGAATATATCTTCCCAACATTTTTTCTCAATTAATTATGGGTAATTCTGTTTGAAAATACTTATACATTAGGGGAAATTTAAAAAAAAATAAAATAGCCAAATTCTTACTGAACATATGTGACAGTGATATGTTCAAAGTATAACTTTTTTTTATCTTTCTTGAGTGATCCTTGCTATTTCATATAAATTTGCATTTTCTTTGTTTATAATAGTATAAAATGAATCAACTAAAACTAGAAGAGATCCAAACTCTCTTCCAAATCTATTATTTTATACTCTATGTTCTAACATACAAGAAATTGTTAAGTTATAAAAAATATACTGAAATTGCAATTGGCAGGGTCCGTGTCGAAGAGAGATGGAAGAAACATTAAACAATCTGAAGATTCTGAATGTTTTAAGCCCAAGAGGATTGCATGTTCCAAACTGTGACAGGAAGGGATTTTATAAGAAAAAACAGGTGAGATGAACTATTTACTACTGTATTTCCATTTCTTCTTCTTGCACATGCAGATCAATTGCTGTGTAATCCATCAGTAAGTGACAACAAAAAATTCATGTTCATTTCCTGCTGTTTTAAATGTAAAATAAATTGGCAATAGATTAGAGCACCTTTTGGCTTTGGTCTAAAACAACATGTCAAATGTGGTTGTTTTGTTGTTTTTACTGACAGAATAACTTCCAAAATAGATCACAAATCAGCTGACCAAGTCCTAGATACCAGTGCCCTTCAGTTTAAAAAAGGCAGCAGCTCTCTGAAGAAAAAAAATAGCAAAAATGACTGAAAAAATATTGTCATCATCATATGACTATAGTAGATCAATGCTTTGAATTATAATAGCTGCCTGTGAGTGGCTAGAAAAATTGAGTTGGGTTATGTTACAAATGGCAACATCAGCAACTCCATGTATCATTCCTTTTTATTCTACAGAAGATCACTTCCAAAATCTCATTAAAATGACATGCAAGGAACATTTATTTCATAATAATACTGACTTTTCATCTGGACTTGCCTTTGGGGCTATGATGGTTCTCACAAATGTGAATTATTACAGCTTTTTGTGCCATTATTATACTCAGCGTGGTCTACCTCAGTGTAGCTGATTCAGTAGTGCCGATAAAGCGCCTTCAGTTAAACAATGTATTTTGCCATTCAGTTCATTCTCATTTGATTTTACAAGTATATGACCTTAATTGTTTTCTTCGAGAAAACTGAGAAACTCAGCAGTGTGGCTGGGAATTTTCACAGCTGGAATCCCAGAATATTTATACAACATAATGTTTAGAAAACTGATCTATTAATTAAATTAGAGATGTTGAATTTCCATGTCTTTGATTCAAAATGTTTCATTTTGAATAGCAGAAATTTTATTTGAATTGTCACATTAAGTTGAAAAATTGGAAAAAACTTTTATATGCAGACACCTAAACAAGTTAATGAATATTCAGTAGCACAAAGTGAATGGGAAAATGTTCAGATCAAAAAGTTATGAATGATAAATATACATTTAGAAAAACTACTAAAAAATCTCACTGGTAACAGAAGGATACTCTGAAAAGTAAATACAGAAAATCCCCAAGTTACGAATGTTCACTTATACTCATTCAAAATTATGCTCCCTAGTGCTTATGAGGAAGTCCCAAAATTATGAATATTGCAGCACCATGGCAGTCATTTGCCCTTACAAACAACTGCAGAGGCTCTGTAACATTCATCCTGGTCATTCCCTCCCTCCATGTGGGAGACCTTCTCCAGGTTACTGCCATCCATCTGAGGCTGACGCCTGGATTGAGCTGCCAGAGGACCATGGAAGTGTCCCCTGGCCTCAGATCCAGGTGGCAGCAGGAACTGTGGCAGAGAGGAGACAGATCTTTTCAAGGTGACTCCAGCGCGGCAGGAAGGGAGGGGGAAGCATGAAGTATCTTAGTGGGTCAGGGAAGCCTTGAGGGCCTGTTCCATCACTACCCTGAGATACCTCATGTTCACTTAATGAGCTGTGTGTCTCTTAACAAGGTAGGGATTGACCTCGTTCAAGGTACAAGATTCACTCCCATGAGTTTTCAAGTTATGAATGGAATGGGCAGGCTCTATTACACTCGTAACTTGAGGACTACCTATATTTTGATGCAAATCAAAATAAAGTAAAAACTGCTATGACTAATCCTGGTTCAGGCCTAAACTGGAGTTCTTTGATGACAATCCTTCTTCAGACATTTTTAGTAATTCCATTACTTTGTGCAATGTAGCAAATTTTTCTCTGCATATTCTTTCATGAAGAAGATTTTATCTCTTACAGGCCAAATTATCTTTGAAGTTAAAAACCAGCAGATAAGTTATACTACTTAGTTTGCAGGCTCATATGATCAAATATTTTTCTGTATACATAAAACTCCTTAACCATAACTTTTTAGAGAAAACATTAGAATGAAATGTCCCTGATGATTAATTTTATGGTATGGAGAAGGAACTTTCTTGTTTGTTTTAGGTATTTTTCTTTCTGGGGGGGGGGTTAATAATATGGTGGAGGATTTCTTTCATCTGATGACCAGATCAAAGTACTACACATTAGAGTGGGATATACAGATAAAAAAAATTTTTTTTAAAAAATCCCTGATTAATTTATAATAGATTAATGGAAATTTTGACTTCTAGTTGTCTAAAAACAAGAGAAATAAAGCTAGAATGAAAAAACAAAGCTTTGAGATGGGTGAAACAAGTATAAATGTTTATATTGAAGAAATATCTATTGCCCCAGAATAAGTTCCTATACTGAGAATTTCTTAATTTATCTCTTACTTTTTGATGAATTTTCAGGGTTTAGGTCTGTTCAGTCTATAATCTAATTCAAACTTTACCAATATGTAGGTCTATAGTTATGCTGAGATTCTAGGAATCATGAGCAGTTTCAGTATATGCCTCATCTATTGTTCCCAAGAAAGCAGAACTCTTGAAACAAGCATTGTTTCAAACAGGAACTTTTATTTGGAGTCAGTGAAAGAAGAAAGCCAAGGCAAGATCTAAAGAATTCCCATACAGAACACTACATTAAAATATCCCTTTTTAAACTCCTCCCTAGAGCCCAACTGTCCAGTTCATTTCCAATCAGTCCACAGGTGCAAAGTTGTTATGGGAACCAGAGCGATAAGAGACGGTTCCCAGGCATAGCCTTTACAACAGAGCAGAGATAAGGCAGATGGGCCCTGGCACATTGCTTCCCCTTCTTCACACCAAAAGGGATATATCAAAAACAGAGAGAATAAAGTAAAAGAAATATATCCACTATCCCTCTCCCAAACAAGTGAAACCTCCCCCTCCACTAGAATGGCAGAGCCCCTAAAAGAAGGAGAAAGCCACCTGGAGAATACACAAAATAATAAAATGGGAGAAAACAAAAGAAAAGATGTTAGTCAGGTTTGTCTGGATGAAGCGCATGAAACTATTTGAGCAACCTGGGAACTCTAACATGTTTTTTGTGAACCCATTCATTTTGGGATGCTGGGAGGTCTTTCCGGGCCTCTAAAAATTGAGCCATGCCATTATATTTACGGGAGTCTAGAATCTCCTTAATCTCAAAATGTTGCTCACCTTCTACCATGATGGGCATTGGTGCTGGGGGGAACTGCTGGCCATAAAGGTGAGGTTATTTCAGATTTTAACAGGCTGAAGTGGAATACAGGGTGAATTTGCCTCAGAGTTTTGGAGAGCTCCAATTCTACTGTAACTGGGTTTATGATACGTTTGATATTTTGGCCCTAGTTTCTTTGATGGCTCTAGGGACTACAAGAAACTAATGAACAGGTATACTTTGTCCCCTATGTGGAATGGTTTGGGTTCCATTCTCTTTTTGTCTGCTTGAGCTTTATAAGCTGCCCTGGCTTCAGCTAGTGCTTTTCTGACTACTGGTCAGGTATTTTGTAGCTGCTTAATCTATTCCTTAAGGGAAGGGATGGTGGGTTCCTCCTCTGGTAATTCAGGCATGGGATTGAATACTTGTCCTGTGTCTATTTGGAAAGGGGTAAAGCCAGTGCAGGAATGGACAGTATTGTTATATGCCACTTCCGCTAATGGCAGGAGGTTGGTTCAATTATCTTGCTGGTAGTTGATAAAACATTGCAAGTACTGCTCTAATACTGAGTTTGTTCATTCTGTTTCACCATTCGTTTGGGGATGATGACTAGAACTCAGGCCCTTTCTTTTATATCCTTTCTCTCTCCTTCTTTTATATCTTCTCTACTCTCTCCCCCTTCTTTTATATCTTCTCTTCCCTCCTTTTATATCCTTTCTCTCCACTTCTTTTATATCCTTTCTCTTCCCTCCTTTTATATCCTCTCTTTTCTGCTTCCTTCTTTTATATACTTTCTTTCCCCTCCTCCTTTTATATCATCTCCTCTCCCCCCCTTTCTCTTCAGTGCACCTCCAGCTGACTGCTGTCCTCAAGGCTGCACTTTCTTTCCCCTCCCATTGTCTTTTTTTCTCTCCCTCTCCTGCTAAAATCTCCTCTCTCTCCCTCACCTGCTTTTCTCTTCTGTGTGCACTGGAAGCACCTATCAGCTGGAGCTGCATGTGCTGATCCTAGGCTCTCAGTAGAACCAGGCAACACCTCACACAGCTCCAGTTGAATCTCTGCCTGAAGACTGTGTGGGATTACCTGCCACCCCCAAGGCTGCTGCCAATCAGCTGGAGCTGAATGCACTGATCCTGGGCTCTCAGCAGGACCCAGGCAACACCTCATGCAGTTCCAGCTGAATCTCTGTCTGCCACCCCCAAGGCTGCCTCCGCCAATCAACTGCAGCTGTATGCACAAATCCTGGGCTCTCAGCAGAACCCAGGCAACACCTCATGCAGCTCCAGTTGAATCTCCACCTAAAGACTGCATGGTCTACATGCAGCAGAACCCAGGCAACACCTCACACAACTCTAGCTGACTTTACCCTAACCCTAACCCTAACCTCACCCACTTTTATACTTTATTTTTTACATTTTTTACAGTGCTTTTTCAACCCGTCATACATGTACCACCTACCAGGTGCCAACATACCACCAGTGGTACGCATAGCACTGGTTGAAAAGTCCTGCCCTAAGGTTCCAAAAAGGTAGAAAACGCAAAACAGGTAAGATGTTTTATAGGAAAGTTTCGCCCCTTCATATTCATTGAGAATCTTTTCCTTTCTTTCTTTCTTTCTGGATTTTATTTATCATTTTTTGTCTCTTAAGTTCTTGCAGTTCTCTTAACAGAATCTATTTTGTCAAATCTTTTTTCTTGCCCTCAAACTTATTTTGTAATCTTAGGATATAGGTTACCTTTTCCATGTCTTTTCCTGTAAGTTTTTTCCATCTAAGTCATACTTTCTTCTATTGTTAAGTTCCATCTTGAAATCTTTCTTCTCTGTCTAGTATTCAGTTGTCTGTTTTTTCTGCTCACTGTTTTTATTTTCTGAGAATTTTTGTGTTGCAAAGTTAAATTGGAGATGTGTTCATTTATATTTTTAAAGTTATTTTTAATTTCCTCGTGATTTGAGATCATTGTTGTTTGGATTAGTTGTAACATAGCATAGATCTCCTTCGGGAAAGTATTTGTTTTTTCTTGGTATATTCTTTCTGCAGAGCTCTGGTTTTCCATGATAGCTAAAAATCAGGGTTTTCCTTTCTCTGCGGACAGCTTTAGAGTAACAGTTGAGTTGGTATTTGTAATCCAGAAAGGTCAATTCTTGTTTTAGAGTTTATAATTCTCATTTTGTAAATAGTTCAAAATATTTTCTTTCTTTTTTTTTACAAATTTTATTTATAATACAGTTAAAAACAAACAAACATTGGATTTGATGTGACATTCCAGTATATACATTCTTATCAGATTATTCCACTTTTTACAATCAATTCTTCATCTCTACATATACATCTAAGTTTTATATACAATACTTGTTCTAAAACAACATATATTTCTATCTTAACATTCATCTTTAATCCTGACTGTCCTCTTCAAATTCCTCCAGTGGTTAAATTTATCCCAGGTTTCATAATAAACTGATCCACATTTATCTTTTAATATCATTGTGAGCCTGTCCATTTCCGCACATGCTAATATTTTATGTATTAACTCTTCCTCTGTGGGAATTTCCTTGCTCTTCCATTTTTGCGCTAAAGCAAGCCTAGCTGCAGTCAGGATGTGTAGCAGCAGGTAGATTGTTCCCTTGTCATATTTTTCTGTCATAATTCCCAACAAGAAGAGTTCAGGTTTTAACTCTAAGTCCAGTGTTAGTATATCCCTCAACCAGTTTCGTGTCCTGTTCCAATACTCACGGATCTTTGGGCATTCCCATCACATATGGTAGTATGAACCTAATGCTGTTTTACATTTCCAGCATAGGGGTGAAATGTTTGAACCCATTTTGGCTAACCTTACGGGTGGGAAATGCCATCTATAAAACATCTTGTAAAGATTTTCCTTATATGAGGTAGCTAAAGTGAGTTTCCTATTCCTTTCCCACAGTTCTTGCTAAATATGTAGGTTGATACTAAAACCAAAATCCCTACTCCAAATTAACATGGTCTCCTTAACCTGTTCTTTCTTTTTTGTCACAGCTGTTCTCTGACATTGAAGGTCACCAAAACCAAGTTATCTTTTCCTGGGCTTTGCCAGTCCCTGTAATAAAGCAACTACTGTTGTATATTTTCATCCACCATTAGATGTCAGCACCAATCAGTAATAGACAACTGTTTACTTCTATTTTCATGATATAAAAGGAAAATCTTAACAGATTCCACGGATTTCAAACTTGTCCAAATTAAGTCTTATATTCTTTTCATTTCAATATATTTCTGTTTATACAGAAAGGTTTAATTCGCCGCTTCTGTCTGCAAGGGGATGGGACAAAAGTCCTCCTCCTTCTCACTTTTGGAGGCTTTTTGCTTCTTGGGGTTTTTCTTCTTCAATTTCCAAATAGGAGAGAGAAAATCATTGTTCTTACCCGCTTCCAAACACATTTATAGTCAGCTTAGTGACTATAAGTAGTGCTTTTGGGCTTTGGCTGCTTGTAGCTTGGGCTAGACTCTGAAGTTAAGCTAGCCTTTCTCCTGCTGGTTTCTGGAGGGTTTTTCCTAAGCTGATGGGATTCACTGCCATCTCTCTGCAATTGGCGGGACTTCCTTCCTTCTTTGTTGCCTCTGTGGAGCAACTTCAGGCCCCTTTAGCAGGCAGAAATTGGCTGTGGGGTGCGGAGCTCCGCAATCCATTGGCTGTTGCTCTACTGCACAAAACTGGAAGCTCCCTGCTTTTAAGATTATGGAAAGATTTTTTGATTCAGTGAAGCATATTGATCAGGAAAGATGTTTGGCCAAAAAAAGAAAATGCTAAAGTGAGAATTAAGAAATTAGATGATGGGATTTACCAGAAGGAATATTTAAAAATTAAACATCTGTCTGAATATGGTTAAAGAAATAGAAAGATTTTGGATATAAATGAAGATTAGTTTAAGAGGGATAAACCCCTCAGGTAATCTAGTATTTTTCTTTCTTTTTTCCTTTGTGTTTTGTTTTTTGACATGAGAAATATAAAAATATTGGGATGGTTTATGTAAAAGAAATGTTTCCTTTGGTTTTTTTTAAATATGAGAAATGTAAAAGTATTGGGATGGCTTATATGAGAAAAAAGACTTAAATACTTAAAGTGTAACTAATTTTCAGAAAATCTTAACCAGTAAGAATGCTTTGAATATTGTGGGGAAAACAAATTTAAATAAGAATTCTGTAAACAGGCTTTATGACTAGGCAATTAGAAAAGAAGCTTTATATTGATGTAGTTATTATTTGCAGAAACATGAGAAAAATGTCTATATTTAATTGTCATTTATTCAAATAAGAACTGAATTAATTTAAGGTTGGCAAAAGAGAATATTATTGGAAGAAGAGAAAATCAAGCAAAGCCATTATATGGACTATAGAATTAGAGAAATTAATTGTTATTGATCATTTTTAAATACTAACCCAGCAGCATGGTGATTATGTTAAAAATCAATAGAACATATTTTTTTTTAAAAAAGGTCCAAAAAGACCCTCCCTAAATTGTAGGTGGACTCCCCTGTCCAAAATTATATGTTATGGGGCACCATGCAAGTGATAAATATGCTGCAGGAATAGTTTTGCTAGAATGTTGGTGATCGGGATCTTCTGACAATGGATGAAATGGACCTGCTTGAAAAACAGGTCAGTCACCACCCAAATAACGGTGTTAATTATACCCAAATTTTGGGCAATTCCACCATAAAGTCCATAGAGATCTCTCTCCAGGGTGCTGAAGGGCTTGCAACTGGCTACAACAGGCCAGGCATTTTCCTTTGCCTTTGCTTTGCTGCCGTGCAGGTGGGACAGCTGGCCACATAACTCTCTACGTCCTTTCTGATGGAGGGCCACCAAAACTATCTCTTCAGTAGGTGTGGGGTTTTTACAAATCCAAAATGCCCAGCCGTCTTTGAATCATGGCAGGTTTGTATAACCTTTAGTCTCTGGATAGCTGGGTTGTATAGCTTATCTCCTACCCATGCCAGTCCCTCCCGCATGGAGTAGAGGTTTTTGTGACTGAGGAACCAGTCATCCTTCTCTAAGGCTTGTTTAAACTTTGATTAGCAGTGGTGTCCAATGACGGGGTGCTTACCGGTGTGGTTAACTATTACTCAGGGAGCATAGATTTAACTACTTCTGTTTTTACACTATTGTATTATGGCAATCTTGACACAGTATCTGCTAAAAAGTTCCTTCCTCCTAGCAAATAGCAGAGGATAAATTGAAGTGTTGGAAGTGTTGGGCCCACCGTGCCTGCTTAGGGGACAACTTCATCGGAGTTTTCAGCACTTCCAGATTTTTATGGTCAGTCCAAACCTGGAAAGGGGTTTTACTCCCTTCTGAGAAATGTCCTCATGTGAGAAGGGTCCATCTCACAGCATAAGCCTCCTTTTCCTACACTGCCCAACATTGTTCTGTCTTGGAGGTGTAAGCACAGGGCTATAGTTACCCCTTTTCATTTTCTTGGAATAGGACTGCACCTACAGCCACATCACTAGCATCAGCCTGAATGACAAATCATTTCTCTGAGTCTGGGTGTCTCAACACCAGCTCCATGGAGAAAAGCCTCTTTAGTTTTTTGAATGTGGCTTGACATTCCATGGTCCATTTTAATGGCTGATTGGGCTTCAGTTTATACCCTGCCCCTTTGGTCTTCAGCAAGTTTCTGATGGGGAGGGCGATTTGTGCAAAAGGGGATAAATTGCCTATAGAAGTTGGTGAAGTCCAGGAAGCTCTGCAACTGTTTCCTGGTGTGCGGGGTTTCCCCTTCTAAAATGGCATGCATCTTTTCTGGATCCATTTCCAGCCCCTCATGCGAGATCTAGTAGCTTAGGTAGTCAATTTTCTCCTAGTGGAGTTTGTATTTGGAGAGTTTAGCATATAGCTTGGCTTCACAGAGCTTGTTTAAGACTGTTCTGACCAATTTCACGTGTTCAGCTTTCGTTTCGGTGTATATTAAAATATCATCCAGGTACACCTTCATATAGGTGCTCATTTAGCACCTCATTTATCAGCTGCATGAACTCAGCAGGGGCTCCCTGTAGTCTGAAGGGGAGGAGTTTAAATTGGAAGCAACCTAGGGGACAGTTGAAAGCAGTCCTCCACTTGTCTCCCTCTTTAATTCTAACCAGTCTCTCACAAGTCCAGTTTAGAAAATACTTTTCCCTTGGCAAGTGGGCTAGCATGACTTTCATAGCCCTATTCTTACTAATAGAGAAGAAGTGATTGTCAGAATCCAATTATACTTCATCTCCAGTTATCAATTATAGAAAACCCCATTTCTGCCCTCTCTGGATTCTGTCATAAAGAAAGAGAGGGGGGTGAACAAAGGGGCTTTATGGCCCTCACTTCCTTCAGTACAACTTCAAAGGGTTTGAATGTGGATAGCACCAAAAGGCCTCATCGTAACAAAGGAGGCTATTTACCTTTCATGTAGTTTATCTGAAGTCTCCATCCAGCCGGCAGAAAGGAAAAAAGGGATGGGATTGTGATGCCTGAAACTGTCACTGGAAGAGGGGGGTGACTGGGTGGGACTACTGAGGAACCCCTTAAAACCTCGAATGGGAGAGCTTGAACCCCAAGTCCTGTCTAGAACACCTGCAACCATTTTCTCTTAATAAAGGATTCCTGTTGGAAGAATTATTCCAAGAGTTCTGTCTTCTTAAGATGCAAAGTGGGGTGGGTCCTTACGGTGATAGAGGGAGTTGAAGTTGTCTTGGGGGAAAGTGACCACATCATACTGGAATTCAATAATGCAAACACAAGCAATAGAAAATAATTCAACTAATGTCTTAGACTTCAAAAGAGCTGATTTTAACGAACTCAGAGATAACCTAGGAAAGATTCATGGATGAAAATCCTAATGGGGAAAACAACTGAAGAAGCATGGGAAACTCTGAAAAATGCTATCACAAAAGCCCAATCCAGCACAATACCAGTGAAAAAGAAAAACAAGAAAGTCAATAAGAAACCAGAATGGCTGCACAAATATCTCTTGGACAAACTGAACGACAAAAAGGACAAGTACAAAAAATTGAAAGAGGGACATAATACTAAGGCTGATTATCAGCAGACAGCCAGAACAAAGATGAAGTCAGGAAAGCAAAGGCTCAGAATGAACAAAGATGTGAAACAGAAACCAAGGTTAATAAAAAAAAAGTTTTGTCAACATATTAATTACAAGAAAAAATTCAAGGAAACTGTAGGTCCACTAAAGAGAGAATATGGCAAGGAAGTAACAAGCAATAGGGAGAAAGCAGATCTGTTTAACTCATTCCTTGCATCAGTCTTCACACAAAAAGAAATTATAGCACAACATATAAAAAAACTGCAAAAGACAAAATAAAAACAAAAATTAAAATAAGCAAGAAAATGATAAGAGAACACCTATCTGACCTTGATGAATATAAATCACCAGGACCCGACCTATTATATCCCAGAATTCTGAAGGAGCTGGCAAATGTTATCTCAGAACCATTGCACCACATCTTTCAAAAATCCTGGAGCACCGGGGAAGTACCTGAGGAATGGAAAAGGGCTGATGTGGTTCACATCTTCAAGAAAGGGGGAAAAAACGGACCCAGGAAACTAAAGACCAATTAGTCTAACATCAATACCTGGGAATATTCTGGAAAAGATAATCAACAAATAGATCTGTGAACAACTAGAAGCAAACAAAGTTATAACTGGTAGCCAGCATGGATTTGTTAAAAACAGATCATGCCAAACCAATCTTATTTCATTCTTTGATAAAGTGACCAAATTAGTAGACCAGCGAAACACTGTGGATGTACTTAGATTTCAGTAAAGTATTTAACAAAATAAGTCGCAATCTATTGCTTAGTAAGCTAGAAAAAGGTGGAATAGACAACATCAACATCAGATGGATTTGTAGTTGGCTGACAAACCGTACTCAATGAGTAGTCCTCATTAGTACTTCAACCACATGGAAAGTACTGAGTCTTAAACTCAGTATCCTTCAATATCTTTATCAATGACTTAAATGAGGGAATAGAAGGGGAACTCATCTAATTTGCACTAAAGTGGTAGGAATAGTTAACACCCCAGAAGACAAGCTCAGGATTCAAGATCTTGACAAACTGGAACAATGGGCCCTATCCAACAAAATGAGTTTTAAAATGGAGAAAAGCAAAGTTTTACATTTAGGCAGGAAAAATCAAAGATATAAGTACAGATTAGGTGAGACCTGGCTCAAAAACAGTAACTGTGAGAGGGACCTTGTAGTCTTAGTGGACGATGAGTTGACTATGAGCCAGCAATGTGCAGCTGCAGCCAAAAAAGCTAATACAATCTGGGGTTGTATAAACAGAGGCATAGAATCAAGATCACATGAAATATTAGTACCGCTTTATAAAACCCTAGTGAGACCACACCTAGAATACTGCAACCAATTTTGGTCACCATACTACAAAAAAGATGTTGAGACCTTGGAAAAAGTTCAGAGAAGCGCAACTAAGATGATCAAAGACTAAAACATATGAAGAACAGCTGCAGGACTTGGGTTTGGCTAGTCTAAAGACAAGAAGACATAGGGGAGACATGATAGTAGTATTCCAGTATTTGAGAGGCTTCCACAAAGAAGAGGGGGTCAAATTATTCTCCAAAGCATCAGAGGGCAGGACAAGAAACAATGGTTGGAAACTGATCAAAGAGAGAAGTAACCTGGAATTAAGGAGAAACTTTCTAACAGTGAGGACAATTAACCAGTGGAACAGCTTGCCTTCAGAAATCATGGGTGCTCCTTCACTGTAGGTTTTTAAGAAGAGACTAGACAGTCACAGTCTGAGATGATATAGGTTCTCCTGCTTGAGCGGGGGGCTGGACTAGAAGACCTCCAAGGTCCCTTCCAGCTCTAGTCTAGTCTAGTCTAGTCTATGAGGGATAAGGGGTACACATTTTCCACACAAATGGCATTAAGACCTCTATAGTCCCTACAGAGATGATGACACCCAACTTTCTTTTCCTGGAACAATACGGGGGTTGCCACTCGGGGTCTCGCTGGCTGTATGAAACTCCTGGCCAGGTTTTTAATCTATAAACTGCTGCAACTTTGGGAGTTGGCACCAGGACAATCTCAACAGCAGTCCATGGGCTGGTGAAAAGGGAGTTCATCTGAACCCATCTTGCTGAACACCTCAGCTAAATCACAGTACTTCCTAGGTATGCCTTTTAGCTCCTCATCTTTCACTGTTGCTGCCATTTCTTGGTCTGGCTTCCTCTTTTTTTTTAAATTTTTATTATTTTATTTTCATTACAATCATAAGAAAAAAAATTCAGATACATAAGAAGTTAAAATACAACACACAAATTCCGACATTGCTCACCCATTTCCCCCGAGACCGCATCCCCCTCTCATCTCTTCACTTCCCCCTTCCTTCTACCTCCTCCTCTCCTCCCCTCCCTCTCTCCTCCATCTTTCTACTTTTCTCAATCGGATGCGGTCTGAGGGAAAATGCCCGAGCAATCCTCTATCACCAAAATCTGAACTATTGAACATACTACCCATACTCTCCCCTTCCCCCTCCCCCCCTTCCCCCCCCGACTTCCCAGAGCTCAATACAGGGTTACAAAAAAGAAGAAGAAGAAAAAAGAAAACTAAACATAGTCAACTTAAATTTACTACTTATACAATAACCGGAATCCTAATAACCCTTAACTCTCTGCAAACTTGAATTCATAATTTAATAAAAATCCATTATTCATAAAATAAATGAAACTTTGTTGTCCCATACTTCTTCTAAATATATTCTATCCATCTTCTCCAGATCTCTTTTGTGAATGGTCCTTTAAGTAAGCAGAAATTTTAGCCATTTCTGCTAAGTTAGAAACCTTGAATACCCATTCTTCCAAAGAAGGCAGAGAATCTTTTTTCCAATACTGACCCACCAATAGTCTTGCTGCTGTTATTAAATTCAGCATTAAAATAGTTTCTTTAACATCAAAATCCACAAAAATACCCAAAAGAAATAATTGGGGAGTAAATTTAATTTTCCTTTTAAAAACCTTTTGAATGTTCCACCAAATCATAATCCAAAAAGCTTTAATATTTTTGCAAGTCCACCAAACATGAAAATAAGTTGCATCCAAGGAACCACATCTCCAACATTTGGGTTGCAAATTCGGATACATACAAGATAACTTTTTAGGATCCAAATGCCATCTATAAAACATTTTATAAAAATTTTCCCTCAAATTTTGTGCTTGAGTAAATTTAACATAGGACAGGAAGACCTGGAGGAACGTTGTCCATGGGGTCGCGATGGGTCAGACACGATTTCGCAATTAACAACAACAACAACAAATTTAACATTTCTAACCCAGATTATCACCCAAGAATCCATTAAGATTGGTTCCTGTATATTCTGGGCCCATTTGATCATACAATCTTTTACTAACTCTGTTTCCGAATCCAATTTTATCAACTCATTATAAATTCTTTTGATATGAGCAAATTTCTGATCTTTAATCTGAATTACCAAGTTTTCATCTGTTAAAGTAATTCCCACCTTCATACCCTCCATCTCTCCATTATTTGTAAATATTGAAACCATGATTGTAAAATATTTTCCTGCCTTAACAAATCAAAAGACTTTAATTGCCAATCTATACCTGACCAAATGAGCAACTCTTTATAGGAAATATTGTCAAAATTCACCCCTTTAGAAACCCCTTGAATTGCCTGTCCAGGAATCCCCCAAATGGGTATTTTATAGTTCAATTTATAATAATACTTCCTCCAGACACGGAGTATGGCATTTCTTAAAATATGTGACTTAAACACCCAATCTACTTTCTTATCAAAAACTAAATATGCATGCCAACCAAATAATAAATCCCAGCCTTCAAGAACCAAAATATTTTTGTTTGTTAAATTGAGCCAATCACTTACTAAAGTTAAAATGGCCGCATCATAATATAATTTCAGATTAGGTGCTTTAAGTCCACCTCTTTCTCTAGCATCTTGTAAAATCTTAAACTTAACCCTTGGTTTCTTGCCACCCCATATAAATTTATTGATACCCTTCTGCCACTCTTCCAAATTTGCATCCTTTTTCAAAATGGGTAACATCTGAAATAAAAAAAGAAACTTTGGTAGAATATTCATCTTTACTACTGAAATTCTCCCCAACAAAGATAATTGTAGTTTTTGCCAGTCATTTAGATCTTTTTGTACCTTTATCCACAATTGTTCATAATTATTCTTATACAATTGTGATATATACTCCTAAATACTTAACCTTATTAACTACATCATAACCTGTTGCTTCAGCTATAGTATCTTTTCCCTTCATAGACACATTTTTAAGTAAAATTTTAGTTTTATTCTTATTCACCTTAAAACCAGAGACCTTTCCATACTGCGCTAAAATTTCAACCAATTCATTAACCAAATCTATTGGATAAGATAATGTCACCACCAAATCATCAGCAAAAGCTTTCAACCTATAATCAATCTTATTTATTTTTATTTCTTTTAATCTAGAGGATTCTCGAATTTTAATAAGTAAGATTTCCATAGTTAATACAAATAATAAAGGGGATAAAGGACAACCTTGCCTAGTACCTTTTTCTATTTTAAATTGCTCTGTTAATCCCCCATTAATTATAATTTGTGCTGATTGTTGCTGATATACAGCTTCAAGAGCACACAAAAATTTATCTCCAAAATTCATTTCCTCTACCACTTTCAATAAAAATTTCCAATCTAATTGATCAAAAGCTTTCTCCACATCTATAAATATTAAGGCAGCAGGAATTTGATTATTCTTATCCAAATATTCTATTATATTAACCAATTGTCTTACATTATTTTTCATGTATCTTCCCGTTATAAATCCCGATTGATCAGTATGAATCAGTTGTTTCAAAACCTGCATTAATCTATTTGCCAAAATCTTTGCAAAAATCTTATAGTCCGTATTTAACAAAGATATAGGCCTATAATTTCTAGGCTGGGACAAGTCCTGATCATCCTTTGGAAACAATGATATGAAGGCCCTTTTCCAGGATGGAGGTAACTCTGCTCCCAGCAAAATGTCATTAAAAGGTTCCTTCAATGGTTCTATCATTTCTTCCAATAGCATCTTGTAATAAATTGCAGTTAATCCATCAGTACCTGGCGTCTTACCAACCTTTAATTGTTTAATTGCAGAGGTAATCTCTTCAGCAGTAATTGCAGCATTAATTCCATCATGCTGATCAGTCGTAAGTCTGGGAAAATTGGCTTGTTGTAAATAATTTTCTACATCTGAGATTTGTATAGCTTCACTAGTATATAACTTAGAATAAAAATCTGAAAAAGCCTTTTTAATCAAATTTTGTTGATACACCTCTTTGCCTTTATAACATATTTTGTTTATAATCCTTGATTTCTGCTTCTTACGTAATTGATAAGCCAACCATCTACCAGGTTTATTTGCATTACAAAATGTATTATACTTCATGTACCTCAAATTAATTGCCATCTGATCCGCTATTAACATATTAAATTGTTCCTTAAGCAGAGTTATAGACACTTTCAAGTTATTATCCATTGGATTTGATAATAAAATCTTTTCCTTACATTTAATCTCATCTTCCAACTCTTTACACTTCTCAGTTTGTTTACGTCTATGAGCATTATTCATAGAGATCAAAATCCCTCGCATGTATGCTTTACTGGAATCCCAAACCATTGGCATCGAGGTGCCCTTATTCATATATCAAGAGAAAAATTCTTTTAAATAACCTCTACATTTCTGTATATTCTCTTCATATCTAAATAAATTCTCATTTAACCTCCAAGACCTTCTAGACCCTTTATCCAAAGAAATTTGCAACCATACAGGACTATGATCTGAAAAAATTCTAGAAAATATCTTAGTATTCTTCACTCTGAAAGAAAAATCATTAGTAACTAGAAAAAAATCAATTCTAGAATAAGATTGATGCCTGTCTGAAAAAAAGGTGAAATCTTTTTCCTGAGGGTTACGTTCTCTCCAAATATCTCTGAGTTCCAAATCTTCCTTTAAATCAAAAAAAGTTTTCGGAAGTCTAGCCTGGTTACACACTTTAAAAGAACCCTTCTTATCTTTGCTTGGATCCAAAACACCATTCCAATCTCCCATCATAATAACCGATTTATAATCCAAAGAAATTAGTGTCTGATGAATCATCTTGTAAAAATGTTTTTGTTGTTGATTGGGAGCATATAATCCAACAAGAAGAATTCTATTATCATTTATTAAAAGATCAATAATAACATATCTGCCTTGTAAGTCCAAGTCAATTAATTTTGGTGAAAGCTCTTTTCTTACATATATAACTACACCTTCTTTTTTCTGTAATGCAGGAGCTATAAAATGTACCCCAAGCCGAGGGTTAAACAAGTATTTTTGATCCTTGGAATTAATATGAGTCTCTTGCAAACAAATAATATCATTTTTATGTTGTTTCAAATAGTAAAAAACTTTCTTTCTTTTCTGTGGAGTGTTTAGCCCATTAACATTCCAGGTTAGAAGCTTTGCCATTCTTGGCAGGTTGGAGCCTTTGGAACAAAACCTCTAGACTTGCAGTCGATGACTTCTTTGCCTTGCTCCTCCCACTGGCTCCGAAGTAAAGTGTAATCCATCATCAACCTTTTGTTGCTGTTGCTGTTGCTGTTGTTGTTCTCTTTCTCTACGTTTATAGGCAACACGTGTAATTCTCTGTTGTTTTGGGTCATCAATTAATTGAATAGATTCAACCAATAACTCTTCTCCTGGGCGTGGCTTTAAGCCTACATCAGATTGTGTTTCTGCCTTGCTCTCATCTTTTTTTGATCTTGGAGATGGTGGTGACTCTGCTTTTAACACAGTCATATAAAAATCTTTTGCTTTAGAAATTGTATTAAGACGATAACATAAGCCAAGATAAGTCACCACTATCCCCACAGGAATATCCCATCTGAATTGAATTTGTTGTTTTTTAAGTTCATCTGCCAAAAAAGCAAAAATTTCTCCTTCTCCTAAGGATTTTTGAAGGTATTTCTTTTAAGATTATCACATCTTGAGTTGCAATCTGAAATCTGTGCTTATAAAAAGCCTGAATAATTTCATTCTGCAATGATCTTCTAGCAAAATAAACCACCACATCCCTTGGTAGCTTCCTCTGTTTTGCGACCCATGAATTAACTCTAAAAATCTTTTCTATATCTCTCAGCATTGTTTCAGGGTCGCATTCCAAAATAGAAGCCAATTCAATTGCAATTTCTTCCTTCAAATTCTCTTGAAGATTCTCCTTCAAGCCCCTTATTCTCAAAGCGAACTCCATCTCTCTATATTGTGACATTAAAATCTCATCCTGAACATTGTCTGCATTATCTTCTATTTTATCAACTCTATCCTGTAGTATTTCAACCTTCCCCACCACTTCATCCACCCTGTCATCAATTTTTTCTACAAGTCCAGCAAGCCCCTTCAGTGCAGAAATAATATCTACTCTCATCTGATCATTTTTTTTCTCAATAGGTTCTGCTGTCTTTTGTATAGTTTTCTCATAAATGTTCTCCAAAGCATCTTGCAAATCTTTAAGTGTTATTGACTGCGGTGGTGGTGAGGGTGGAGAAAGTTTAGGTCTGGGTTGTTGTTGTACAGTCTGAGTTACTGAAGAAGGAGTTGCAACTTTAGGAAGAGAAGCAGGTCCAGGACGTTTTGAGGCCATTTTAACAAAGAAAAAAAAAGTTTTTTTTAAAAAAAAGAATTAAAAACTAGTAAAAGTAAAAAGAGCAAGAACAGCAAAAAAAGTTTACTCCTTAAAAAAAAGAATTCTCTTAAACAAATCAAGTCCATTACGTTGATAAAGCTCGATCAATAAAAAGTAGAAAATGAAAGTGTTCAAACAAGAAGAGCAACAAAGAAACAATATTCCTCCGCCATATTTCTTGCTCCAGCAATTTATTCAGATAATAACAGGAGAAGATGTTAGTTCTCCCTGAGTTAAGTTAGAAGTAAAATCCAGTCATTGTTCTCTTGAGAGCTCTGTCTGCTTTAAAAGTCACTTACAGTTTTCATTAGGAGAGCAGCAGTGGAGGCAGCGTCTGGCTTCGTTCTCGGAGAACAAAGGCATCCCAGGAAATGGAGCAACACCCGGACTTTGGAGGATCTCTCACACTTCACCTCCCGAGAAAAAATCCCTGGGAGGTTGGTGAGGTTCAACTCCTATCCAGGAGAAAGCTCACCTTCTTCCCTTCACCCGGGAAGAAGGTTTCAGGCCATAAAACAGCTGGTCATCGCTGTTTAACCGGCTTTTATGAACTCCTGGGAGAGGCAGCTGTAAAACAGTGCTATCAACACCAACGCAGCCACCGGAAGTTCGGTCTGGCTTCCTCTTGTCACTCTGGTTTCTCTCCACTGTGGCTTCCACTCTTTTGGAAATCTCAAGTTGTCTTCCTGCCAATCTATCTGCAGGTTCCATTTTTTTTCAGCCATGTCAACCCTAGAATGAGGAGCCAATCCATACAAGGCACCACTATGAAGTTAAAGTCTCGGAGTGGCTCCCCATGCTAAGACCCCAGGTGTAAAGTGAAAAAACTGGCCAGGATGCCCCCTGCAATGGACCCATCGAGTTGGCAGAGGGCAATTGGGTTCTTTAGCCTCCTCAGTCAGACTTTTAGTTTCCCCACCAAGGTTGGGGTAATTAGCACCTGGTGTACCCCAAGTCTAGTAGGGCATTTAGGGCCACCTTTTCTTCCTTGACTGAGATTAACAGTTCTATTGGCATTGTGATTGGTGCAATTGGCCCACTTACCAAGGGATCGTCATTGTCGCTTTTGGGTGTCCCTGGTTCATCTCCCTGTGGTGTCGGAGTTCCCCCTCCTGGCTTTGGAGTTGGGTGGAACTCCATGACCTACCCAGTCTTCAGGGCTATGCCCTTGGGCATTGCGTTGTTTTTGTTGGCCTCCCTCTGGACAGCCTGTCTCCCTTCTTTGCTGGGGCTTTCGTGCAGCATTTCAGTGTGCAGTGGCCCTCCCTGCCACATTTGAAACAAGCGGTTGAGCGTGGTCGAGCTGCTACAGGTTTGGTTATCTTCCCTTTCTTTTCTGGTGGAGCTTTCTTGCAGATTTTGCCCAACCAGTATGGGTTGCAATTCTGGTTCATCTTTGCTTCTTCCACCAGGATGCATCAGCCATGTAGGTGGATCTGGGCTCTGCAAGTGATGCAGGCATTATATAGATCATCATTTAGCCCATCCTGGAAGCAGCTCACTAACATGTCTTCAGGCCAGTTAAGGTGACATGCCAGGTCCCAGAACTCCTCTATGTATTCAGCTATAGGGTGGTGTCCCTTCCTCACTGTCTTTATGCAGTCCTGCGCCTTCCAATTGGCCAGATAGTCTTTGAAACATCTCCTCAGGGCCGACAGTTCCAGAGTTCTGGGGCATTGGAGTTGTGCAGGGTCACCATTCAGCGGGCTGCGGTGCCTTCCAGAGCCAGGTGACAATCCTGACTCTAGCCTCATTACTGGATAAGGTCTGTTGTGGTTCCTCGATTGCCAGCGGATCCAACAGCCAAGTCAGATGAATTGGATGAGGGGGAAGCCGTGCCTAGGTTCATATCGGACTCTGCAGAAGGCTCTGAAGAGCAAGAAGACTCAGAGCCAGATGTGGAGCCGGGCCCATCTACTTACACTCAGGCAGAGAGACAGCTGTGTTGGGGACCTGAACTGAGTGAAGAGAAGGAACAGCTGGAGCCTTTCCAGATGCACGTATGTGCAGAGAGGAGAGGATACAGGACACTGGAAGGGAGTGGGGCGGCTCTCCAGGGAAAGTAAGAGACTCTAAGAAGCCACACCCTGGCTTGGGTATAAAGAGGAGAGGTGTGGGAGGTGCCAGTTGCCACAGGCAACCATTCATGCTCCAGTATCTTGTTCCTTTCTCAGATTTCTTTTGCCAGGATTCTTTGCCAATTCTTTGTATTTGGGTTGAATTGCTAATTGAGCCTTCCTGCTGGGAACTCAGAGACTTTGTACTTATCTCCACAAAGTGGGAGCAGAGACTGCTACTATTTGTTTCAACATCTAAGGACTTGTTATCTGGAGTTTATTCCATAAATGCCTTGTTAAGCTGTTGAGTAGCACTTGTGAAGGCTGGGTCAGAACAGTTTGCCTGCAGCCCATAACCCCTACTACCATGAAGCAGTTATGTGCAGAGAATGCCCAGCTCTCCCAACAGCTGTCATTGCTGGCAGCATAAATTGCTCAGTTTCAAGTTCCTGCTGCTCCACAACCCCGTCAGAAATGCCCAGTAATGGTGCCAGATAAATTTGATGACAATCAAGACTTGTTTCCAGCATTTTGGGAAAATGCCAGCTCTTCATCAGCCTGAAAGCGGTGGACTTCCCTACTGACCGGGATAAAGTAAGGTTTATGAGCAACTCTCTCTCCAGCACTGCAGCCCGCTGGGCCCCACCCCTGCTTATCCAGCCTAGTCTGTTGTTGGATGATTTCCGGGGGGGGGGTTGTGACCACTTGCAGTTCATGTATGAGGACCCCCTCAAGATGCAGACCGCTACTTGAAGTTCATGTAGGAGGACCCCCTCAAGATGCAGACCGCTACTTGATGCCTGAAAGCCCTGAAGCAGGATCAACGCCCTTTACAGGAATACATCAGCAAGTTTTGGCTGCTTAGCCAGGATTCAGCCTGGAACGAAGCTGCACTTATGGATGCTTTCAGGATGGCTTGTCAGAAGCGCTATTGGACAAGTTGGTCTGTGTCAATGTTCCTCTGAACCTCAACGCATGGGTCCATCTCTGTTTATGAATTGATGCTCAGTTGCAGCAGCAGAGGAGTTGGCATGCTCCCCCAGAGACCCTGGTCAGCGAGAGACCCTGGCTCTGCAAGAAGAACCTATGGAATTAGGTGCTGCCAGGCCCCATCTATTGGTGATGGAGATGAATAGACAGCGTTCGGGGGGGGGTTGTGTTTCTACTGCAGGGAACTTGAGCGCTTGGCCACCTCTTGCCCCAAGAAGTGACAAGGGCCGTTGGCTACCAGATCTGCCCCAATAAAACAACATAATCTGTCAGGAAATGTCCCAAGCCCAACCTAAAGGGCACTCTGAGTTGGGCTTTGCCCAACATTGTGCAGTGGCCATTGGACACTGCAACCAGACCCCCAAGGCACTTAATCCTGGTGGCCCATTTGATCCTCCCTAGTAGACCACTAGGGATTCTGGTCAATTCCGGGGCAACCACTAACTTTATGGACACTGCGTTGTGGCCAAATTGGCTGTTCTTCAATGCCCAGTGGACCTGTCTCTGCTAGTGGAGACCATTGATGGCCGGTTGCTTCTGTCTGGACCAATTAAGATCACCACACAACTGTTGGGTATGGCCATCAGCTCTCACGAGGAGGCCATTCAATTTTATATCACCTCCAACCTGCATTTCCCAGTGGTCTTGGGCTTGGCGTGGCTCTGGACACACAACCTGCAGATTTACTGGTCTCAGAACTTGGTCACCTTCCCGAGTTTCCAATGTATGGACTACAATTGCCAAGTCTGCGCAGGCCAGGTTCTGAGTCCCCCAGGAGTTTTCCTGCCTCCTGAACTGGTGGACTTCGCAGATGTCTTTAGTGAGAAAGGCGGATCACTTGCTCCCACACACACCATACGACTGCCCCATAGACTTTGTCCCTGATGCACCTCTCCCAGTGGGGCATTTGTACTCCATGTCTGACCCCAGGTTGGCAGCATTGCACAGCATTTCCTGGACAAAAATATGGCTTGGGCTTTATCCAGCCCTCATCTTCGCCATTGTCGATGTTGGTGCTATTTGTGAAAAAGGGGAATTGAGGCTCTGTTGCGACTATCTCAAATTCAATGCCATTACTGTGCATAATCATTACCCTCTGCCCCCATTCCCAAACTTCTGGAACAGCTCTGGGAAGCCACAGTCTTCACCAACCTGGACCTGAGAGGAGCCTACAATCTAGTTAGGATCTGGCCTGGTGATGAATGGAAGACAGCGTTTGGCACCCAGCAAGGCCACTTTGAATATACAGTCATACTGTTTGGGGTTACCGATGCCCCCACTATCTTCCAGCATTTTATGAACAATATATTCCAGGACCTGTTGGATCAGTTTATCATGATCTATCTGGATGACATCCTGATCTACTCCCCTTCATGGGAGAGTTATCATCAACACCTCAGCATGATCTTGCAATGGCTCTGGGAATATCAATTGTATGCCAACCTGGAGAAATGCCAATTTTATCAACTGACCATTGACTTCCTGGGACATTGCATTTCTCCTGAGGGCACTGCCATGGAGCTGAGCAAGGCTGAATCCCTGCATAGTTGGCAACCCATACTGTAAGGACCCACCCCACTCTACATCTTAAGAAGACAGAACTCTTGGAATATCTCTTCCAACAGGCATCTTTATTAAGATAAGATGATTGCAGGCATTCTAGACAGGATCTGGGGCCCAACCCCTACTATTCAAGGTTTTAAGTGTTCCCAAGCAGCCCCCACCCCCACCGTTCTTCCAGCGACAATTCCAGGCATCACATTTCCACCCCGTTTTCCTCTCGACCGGCAGAAGGGAGACTTCAGAGAGTAGTAGAGGAAAGCTGATGGACCATATTGTTATGGTCAGTCCTCTGGGTGAGATCCACATTCAGTCCCTTTGAAGTTTTAATGAAGGAAGTGAGAGCCATAAAACCCCTTTGCTCATCCCCCTTCCCCTTCGTAGTATGACAGAATCCAGAGAGGGCAGAAATGGGGTTTTCCATAATTGATAATTAGAAATGAAATATAATTGGATTCTGACACATACATTGAGTTAAGGATGTCCAGCAACTCTTTGGGTTCACCAATTATTGTAGGACATTCATCCCTGGCTTTGCCTCCCTGACCGCACCCCTCACCTGGCTCCTTCAAAAAAAGAACCCGTTTCACTGGAGCACTCTGGAGCAACAATCTTTCCAGGCCTTGAAGCAAGCCTTTATGCAGGAACCCATCCTGAGACACCCTGACCCACACCATCTGTTTGTCATGGAAGCAGATGTGTCCGACATTGCCATTGAACTGGTGTTACTCCAGGCTCCTGCGCCTGGCGGTACCCTCTTCTTTTGTGCATATTACTTGAGAAAACCTAATCCAGCCAACTACACCATCTGAGAGAAGGAGGTACTGGCCATTAAGGTGGTGTTTGAGATGCTCCGGGGGCTCATCCTCTTGTAATGCCATGCTAATCCTGCAGCAGGGCATTTTGGCCTCTTCAAGACTCTGAACCTGATCTCCCATACATTTTGTGGCCCTGATTATAATAGGATGTCCAAGCCTATATCACATCTTGTGTATGGTGCTGGCAGGCTCCAACTCTACAGACCCTGGGGAGCAGTGTCCATGGACTTTTTGATGGACTTCCCCCGACTTCTGAGTTCACGACAGTGTTTGTGGTAGTGGACACACTGACAAAGATGACACATTTCATCCCTTGCCGTGATTTGCCAATAGCCCATGCCACAATTCGCATGTTCATTTAGCATGTCTTCTGGCTGCATGGCCTACCTGATAGGGTCATTTTGGATAGGAGGACTCAATTTACAGCCCAGTTCTGGAAAGGGCTGCTGAAGGCCTTAGACATACAAATATATCTGTTTTTGGCACATAACCCAGAAATAGATGGCAGACCCAAGAAAGTGGTTGGGATCCTGGAACAATATCTGCACTGCTTTGTGAATCAGCAACAGGACAATTGGGCAGACTATCTTGTAGTAGCCGAGTTTGCTTTCAACAACTCGAAGCACATCTCCATGCAGATGATACCTTTCCTGGCCAATGTTGGGTATCATCCTCAGTTTTTTCCCCTCATGCAGCTTGGCTTGCCTGTTCCCGCAACTAATAAGTGACAGCAACTGGATAAAGCCAAGACAGATTATAAGAAAGTTGCTGATCAGTCTCGGCATGATACACCTGTGTTAGCTGTGGGAGATTGGTTATGGTTGTCAACCAGCACCTTCTGTCAGACCGGCCTGCCGAGAAATTGGATCACTGGTACTTAGGCCCTTTCTCCATCGAAGCTGTCATTAACCTGATCGCCTATCGTCTGACATTGCCACGCTTGCTAAGAATACATGTGGTCTTTCACTAGTCCTGTGATGACCCAGGGCCCCGAACGGAGGAAAAGCACTTAGCTGGTCAGAATAATTGTCTTTGTAAGCACTGCCAATGTTCACCCAATTGCCCCCACATATGCTGGCACAAGTTCAATAAAAGAGCGGAGTTAAACAGTTCTTTAAAATAAAACAGATAACAAAGTATGATCTTTTCCACTCCCAGCTTGCCTGTAACCTGCAAACTGCAAAACTGAGGACAACAAGGAGAACTCAGCAGGAAACAAACTTGATCCAAAATACAAAGAGTACAGGTACAAGAGCTCATATCACAAGAGTTCACATTTGTTTCTGGCAAATGCCCCACCCACAGCGTCTCCTTAAAATACCTACTCCCCAGGTGTGCTTTGTGGAGTGGGGCATGATGCTTTCCTCCCGAGCAAGTGAGCCTGCCTCCGTTGTTCCCTCCTCCTCTCTGCTCTTCTTGCTCTGGGATCTGGTGGGGAGGGCCTTGCTTCTCACCTACCTTCCCTGTTCCAAACTTGAAGGGCCCTGGCCTGCTTCAGCCTGTTTCTCCCCACAGTCCTCCGAAGCCACAGGCACCTCCTTGTGGGCCTCAACAGGGAACTCTATGTCGTCCTCAGAATCAGGCTCGGATGGAGGCATGACATGTCCCTCTTGGTTCCAGAACAACCGGCCTGTGTGCTCCTCCGACCAGAATGCCCCCCACTGGAACAGCATGACAGAGACAGCTCTCCCAAGTACCAGGTCACCAGCAGCTGAGATTCTGGTTGGCTGAAAGGCCAGTTCCAGTACTTGATCAAGTGGAAGGGCTATGGAACAGAGGAGTTCACATGGGAGGACATGGCCGCTGTGCATGCTCCTGCTCTGGTGCAGGCATTCCACGAGTGATTCTCTTCACAGCTGCACCCAGCCCATCAGAGCTGAAGGAAGGGTCCTGCAGTGAGGTTCAGATGAGGGAGAAGGGATGCTTGGATTCACATTGGAGTCTATGGAAGGCTCTGAGAAGGAAGAAGACTACGAGCCAGATATGAAGCTGGAGCTATCTATTCATGCTCAGGCAGAGAGACAGCCGTGTTGGGGACCTGAACTGAGTGAAGAGGAGGAACAGCTGGGGCCTATCCCAGATGCACGTATGTGCAGAGAAGAGAGCCATGCAGGACAACAGAGGGCAGTGGGGCAGCTCACCAGGAAAAGTAAGAGACTCTTAAGAAGCCACACCCTGGCTGGACTATAAAGAGGAGAGGTGTGGGAGGTGCCAGTTGCCACAGGCAACCATTCATGCTCCAGTATCTTATTCCTTTGTCGGATTTCTTTTACCAGGATTCTTTGCCAATTCTTTGCCAGATTTGTCAGCTTTCTTTATGTTTGGGTTGAATTTGCTAATTGAGCCTTCCTGTTGGGAACTCAGAGACTTTGTACTTATCTCTACAAAGTGGGAGCAGAGACTGCTACTGTTTGTTTCAGCATCTAAGGACTTGCTATCTGGAGTTTGTTCCATAAAGACTCTGTTAAAATAAAAAGTGGTTTTCCTCACGAGTAAGCTATTGAGTACCACTCACGAAGGCTGGGTCAGAACATGTCCTTCCATATACTTGCATGTAGGTGAGGATGTGAGTGAGGAAAAATCCCAATTGTTGGAGTTTCCTGTCAAATTTCACCCCAAGGGGAAACAATTTTGGCTCAGGTTCGGGTTGCAAGGATCTCCCTCTGGCTGCTTGGGGAGCACCTGCTCCTAGGGGTTGGCCTGTTGAGAGGTAGCTGGGGTGGTTGCCATTGCTCCGGTAGAGCCAGCTGCCCCCGCAGCTGCATCAGCATTTGCTAATTCGCTCCTGCTGCCCATGGCTTCTTCGAGTTGGTCCTAGTGTCTCCCTCTGCATCTCTCAGATTTTACCTTCAGGTCTTGAAAAGCTTCAACCATAAAGTGCATCGCCTGTTTCAGGATCTGGTCAGTAAGGTCCTGCTCTCCATCAATTTCTTCATCGCCACAGTGCAATTCCATTTCATGCCCCCAGCCCAGTTTTCGGCTGCCTCGGGTGAAGGTTGTTCGCTGGGCCCTTCAATCCCAATCTTCCTTTTTCCCCACACCGACCAATCACCTAGATCTCATGGATTTGGAACAGGGAAAGCAGGCGAGGAATCCATTAGATGATTGGTCGGTGTGGGGGAAAAAGGAAGATTGGGATTGAAGGGCCCAGCGAACAACTAGTTTTCTTTATCCATCAGGAGGAGCTCTCTTTGGGTTGAGTCTTGGTGGCAAACTCTTCCCTGCATTCAGACTTGTCTTGCTGCCATGGAGTGACATTGCGTGCACAGTCCCCATGGTAGGGCAATTGCTTCTCCAGTTGACCACTTTGCAGATCTTGCTTAATATAAGGTCCTGCCTCAGCTATTGCTCCCAAAAAAGCAGAACTCTTGATACAGGCATTTTTTTCAAACAGGAACTTTTATTGAGAGTTAATGAAAGCAGAAAGGCAAGGCAAGATCTAAAGAACTCCCATGCAGAACGCTACATTAAAATATCCCTTTTCAAACCCCTCCCTGGAGCTCAACTGTTCAGTTTGTTTCCAGCCAGTCCACAGGTGCGAAGTTGTTAGGGGAACCAGAGCGATAAGAGACAGTTCCCAGACGTAGCCTCGTATAGCTTCATCTTTACAATGGAATGGAGATAAGGCAGATGGCCCTTGGCACATTCCTCCCCTTCTTCATACCAAAGACAGAATAAAGTAAAGGAAATACATCTGCTATCCCCCTCCCAAATGAGTGAAATCTCCCCCCTAGAATGGCAGAGCCCCAAAAAGGTGAAACGGGATCTGACAGTAAATCTTGAAAGGTTGGCCTAGCCCTAAACATCCATATATGAACAAGAATATAATATCAAAGGTTCATAAAATAGATTGGATTTGTGGTATGAAAACTAATCAAATATTAATTTATATGGAATTTCCCTTTCAGGTTCTAGATCAAACCTGCCACAAGTGTAGCAATTATTAAAATTATACTTATTTTTCATGGATTATAATATGTTTTCTTCCCCTATTGACAAACCTTGCAGTCATCCATTTGAAATTTGTGGGAGGGACTTCTGGATCAGAAGTTCTCTATAATAAAACAATAAACTTATAAAAGAAAGAAGAAGTTGCAGATAGCTCGTAGGATGACCACAAAGTATTTTTTTTAAATCAAACACATGGGATTAATTTGCTGTACATCACAACAAGTTCTCTTCCTCCTTCCTTCTTTCTCCTCTCTCCTTCCTCTCCTTCCCACAGTATCTATTGTACTTTTAAAAGAAAATTTTGATCAACAGACAACCTATCTTCCTATGAATGATTTCCCCGGAAATACTTCCAGGTGCCATTTTACAAATATGCAATTTTGGCTCCACTGCTTTTATTAGAGAATATTATTAGTAAGGCATTCTGTATTTTTAGATGGGTTTTTATATGCTTGGAGAATTGAAAAAGAGGAAAGTCATCATCAAGTTATCAGTCAACCTGCAGTGAATTCTGAAGAATCCAGAGGCTTTCCTTTTTTTAAAAAAATCTGCTCTTTCATTGCTTATATTACTCTATGTCAGTTTCTTTATAACATTTTAGAAGCAGCTGTATCAAAGCTTTTGGCATCATTGTCTCCTGGTACAGTAGTTTTTATATTTCCCCATGTACCATTTGGACAATTGAGGATTTTCTTCAGTTCATACCCGAAGTTGCTTTTCTAGCATTATAGTCAATTTTTGTGTTTTTCCTTATAAAAGAGTTTTCTGAGTTACAAATTTTCACTTTAAATTCCAGCTCTTAGCAAAGACAATTTCATTGACAATATAATATTTCTTTTTCTCCCTGTTTTTCAAACTTGGAAATTAGTAAAAAATTTTATAACTGATCAGTCTGTAGTACATTATTTTTAAAACAATGTACTTTTGTATATTTATAGATTAACCTTAGGCTAGAAACCAGGAAATCGTGAATTCTATTCCACCTTTGCTTAATTTTGATCTGAGAGTTTCTCTCAGCTCTGAAGAAGACAGTAGCAACCCACTTCTGAACAATTTTGCCAAGAAAACTTCAGATACTTGTTCAGACAGTTCAGGCCAATTGGCGGGATGAAGGAAGGGAGGAGGAGGAAGTTTGGTAATGTGTAATCCTCCAAATATTACTGAATAAAAACTTCCATTAAGCTCAATCTGAAATAGAGTGAGACTTGTAATTCTACAGAACAGAGAGTTATGCATGATGTCAGAATCCAACTATATTTCATCTTTAATTATCAAATATAGAAACTCCCAATTCTGCCTTCTCTGGATTCTGCCATAAGAGGGAGAGAAGGGGGAGAACAAAGGGGCTTTATGGCCCTCACTTCCTTCAGTAGACTTCTAGGGAGCTGAATGCTGAATGTGTGTTTATTGTAACCTCAAAGCGTTAGCATACCAAAGAACATCACCATAACAAAGAAGGGTATTTGCCTTTCATGTAGTTATCTGAAGTCTCCATCCAGACGGAAGAAAGCATCAAAGGGGTGGAATTGTGATGCCTGAAACTATCACTGGAAGGGGGGTTGATTGGGTGGGACTACTGTGGAACCCCTTAAAACCTCGAATGGGAGGGCTTGGATCCCAAGTCCTGTCTAGCATGCCTGCAACCATTTTCTCTTAATAAAGGATTCCTGTTGGAAGAATTATTCCAAGAGTTCTGTCTTCTTAAGATGCAAAGAGGGGTGGGTCCTTACATTAGACAGGACTTGCAAAATTAATCCACCTGGAAGGGAGACCCTTGCCGGGGGGATTTTGCAAAAATTTACCATTTCAGACAATGGAGCAAGAGAGGGGGAAAACTCCCTGGAAAGAGAGCCGCTGACCCAGTTGGAACCTTGCCAGATGTTGGGATCCGAGAGGCCAGATTCCTCAGAAGAAGAAGTGGTGGAGACACAGGACCACAAGCCTCGCTGGTCGATGGACGTTGGAAAGAAAAGTGAGTGGAGAAAGGAATCAAGAAAGGTGACCCTGAGACGGGGGACCAAGCAACCAGAATGGAAGCAGGAGATGGAGAAATCCCTGCACGCAAGTGAAGAGGGAGGAAGCTGGGCACCGTACTCAGACTGGATCCTAGAGAAAGCTATTGACCTGATGAAGAGAACTCTCAGCTCCCTAGGAGAGGAGAATACTGAGCCCTACGGCCGCCCCAGTTCCTGGAGCCACAAAGGGAGAGACACCGAGGGGGACGTGGAACCTGCAACCCCAGGGACATCTACTGATCCAGGAGCCCCCACCCCCTACCGGACCACAGATGGCAATCTGGACGGAAGACACTACCACCCACAACGGAGGCACCGATCCATTCCAAGACGTCCACCGTTGGAGGTGAAATTCAAAGGGGAGCCAACACGCTTGGGGTTTTTCCTAACCCAAGTCCTCAGCTACATGGAGGAATATGGGCAGGACATTCCCCAGCGACAAAGCCCGCATCCGGATCGTGCAATCTGCCCTGGATGGACCAGCTGCGGATTGGGTAGTGAACTTGCATGACTCCAATGCCCCAGAACTCAGTAACTTCAACCGTTTCATGTCCTCTTTGAGAAGACGATTTGAAGACCCCCTGGCTGATCGCAAAGCCCGTGAAAGAATAACAACGATGAGGCAAGGCAAATGCCCAGTGGCTGAGTATACACAAGAATTCCGGGCCATTGCCAGCAAACTGAATTGGCCAGAAGACATCCTCCTTGGCCATTTCAAAGACGGACTAAACTATGATCTATATGATGCTTGCCTGCCCCGAGGGGACCCACATCAACTTGAGGAATGGTACGTCTTGGCAGAGGAAGCAGAGATCGACATATTGAAGAGGCACCGCCGAGGAAAACAATGGAGCCGCCCCCCGCCTGAGCTGACACACCAACCGGTGAAATCATCGGATACAGCCAAGAAGCAAATGGGGTGTTTCAAGTGCGGAAGAGAAGGGCATCGAGCTGTAGAATGCCGCTCAAAGGCCCCCCAGCACAACCCAGACAGATCCCCAATCAACAAACCCGGAAAGTATTCAGCTAAGCCAAAAGAAACAGCCATGAGAATGATGGAAATTGCAGAAACCCCCACCTCTGCTCACCAAGGGGAAAGAACTCCAGCCTACACCACAGGGACGGTGGATGCCTCAGATGACAGCTCGGAGGGCAACCCCTGGTAAGTGGATGCATCACACCCATCTTCAAAACAGTGACTATATTAATCCCCCCCATGCCCGAAGCTGTGAAGGTGAAAGCCTTAATAGACTCTGGCTGCACCCGCTGCCTCATTAGCCCAACACTAGTGGGGAATCTGGGCATCCCATCCAGGAGACTGGAACAACCAATCTCATTTGGCCAGCTAGATGGATCCATAGCAGGGGGGGTGCCAGCTACCCTAGCCACTCTGCCAATACACCTCTCCCTGGGCAACCATGAAGAGGACTTAACGTTTGTGGTGACCCCAGGTATGGAATGCCCAATGATTCTAGGGATGGAATGGTTGAAAAAATGGAACCCCTGGGTAAATTGGAGGACGACAGAAATCAAATTCCCGAAGGGGGACCCTATGGACTTAAAACCCCAAGGGAGGCTACCAGAATCAAGAATAGAAAAAGCATCCATAGGAGAGGAAAAAAGATTAACAGAAATACCAGAGGAATATAGGGACCTTGCTGAAGTCTTCAGTGAGGAGAGGGCGAATGAGCTTCCCCCCCACCGACCCACAGACTGTACCATTGAATTCAAGCCTGGGGCAAAACTCCCGAAGCCCAGATTATACTCCATGAGCCCAAAGGAGAAGGAGGAAATGGAAAGATTTATAAAAAAAAACCTGGAGAGAGGTTTCATTGAGCCAGCCAAGCCTAAAGTGGCTGCCCCGGTCCTTTTTAGAGAGAAGAAGGATGGCTCTTTACGTTTATGCGTGGATTATAGGGCCCTGAATACAATCAGTGAAAGCAACCTATACCCGCTGCCCCTCATGAAAGACATGCTGTCACACCTATCGAAAGGGAAAAATTTTTCTAAACTAGACCTAAGGGAAGCTTACTATCACGTGAGAATCAAGGAAGGGGACGAATGGAAGACTGCATTTAACTGCCCCATGGGGTGCTATCAATTCAAAGTCTTGCCATTTGGATTACAAGGGGGCCCTGCAGTCTTTATGCAATTAATCAATGACGTTCTAAGGGAGCACCTGTTTAAGGGGTCCTTGTTTACTTGGACGACATTCTTATCTTTACCGAAACAAAAGAAGAACACGTCAAACTTGTCAGAGCGGTTTTAAAGAAGCTGCGAGCCGCTCACCTATATGCCAAACTCTCAAAATGCGAATTCCACCAGGAAAGGATAGACTATCTAGGCTATCGCATATCCCCACAGGGCATTGAAATGGACCCGGAGAAGGTCAAAGCAGTACTAGATTGGGCACCACCCCGCACAAGAAAGCAACTACAAAGTTTCCTGGGCTTTGCAAATTTTTACCGCCAATTCATTCCCTCATTTGCACAGATAGCCTTGCCCCTCACTAATTTACTAAAAACGAAGGAAACATCCTCAGTAAAACCTAGCCAGCCACTAACATGGACAATGGAGTGCCAAGCAGCGTTTGAGAGACTAAAGAGACTTTTTTCTGCCGAACCAGTACTAAGGCACCCAGATATGGACAAGCCCTTCATAATACAGGCAGATGCAAGTGATGTGGCAGTGGGGGCTGTGCTATTACAAGAAAATGATGATGCAGTATTGCAACCCTGTGCATATACATCCAAGAAACTCACGGAAACAGAACAGCGCTGGCCCGTATGGGAGAAGGAGGCTTATGGGATACGTTGGGCATTACTCACGTGGCGACAGTTCCTGGAAGGCAACAAAATCCCCTTCCAGGTGTGGACCGATCACAAAAATTTAGAAGCCCTGAAAACGTCCAGGAAACTCAATCCCAAACAAGCCCGCTGGTCTCAGCATTTTCACCAATTCCAGTTTAAGCTCAAACATTTACCAGGGAGAAAGAACTTCCTGGCATATGCTCTATCTTGCATGCCTCAATATAACAGCGCACGAACCACAGACTCTAGAACAATAATGGCAGAGTCACAACTGGCAGCACCAGTAACCACAAGAACCCAAGCCAAATTAAAACCACAACTGGACAGCCAAACTGGAATTGAATTCAGAAAAAGTTTGGAAACAGATGAATGGTTCCAGAAAAACAAAAATGTGTGCACAATGAAAGACGGGTTGCCTTGGGTAGGGGAAAAGTTATATATACCAACAACTCAAAGAGTAACTTTCATGCACCTTTGCCATGACACAAAATCAGCAGGGCATTTTGGATTTGTAAAAACTTTACATTTAATTAAACGGCAATTTTGGTGGCCATCCATGAAAAAGGACATTGAAAGTTATATAGCCAGTTGTCCAAAATGTGCCACGGCAAAGAGGTTGCAAGGGAAAGTGCCAGGACTATTGCAAACAGTGGCAAGTCCCTCAGCCCCCTGGAGAGAAATAGCCATGGATTTTATAGTGGAATTGCCAGAAAGCAATGGGAATACTGTGGTCTGGACGGTCACGGACTTGTTTTCCAAACAGGTGCATTTTATCCCTTGCCAAAAGATTCCCACTGCAAAAGCCTTAGCAAAACTTTTCATCCAACACATTTACAGATTGCATGGGGCACCCCAACGCATCATCTCTGACAGAGGGGTGCAATTTACGTCTGCATTTTGGAAGGAATTTTTATCCCTCTTAGGAACCACTCAGGGACTGACATCTAGCCACCACCCTCAAGGAAATGGGGGGGCTGAAAAAATGAACTCCGTACTTAAGCAATATTTAAGATGTTTTCTTAGTTTCCAGCAGACCGAGTGGGCGGACTTACTCCCTTTTGCAGAAGTTGCCTACAATAATGCAGTCCACTCCAGCACAGGTTATACTCCTTTTCAAATAGCCACCGGTCAAAGTTTCAACCCTATGCCAGAATTAACCCCAAACGAACCAACGATCCCTTCGCTGAAAGAATGGATGGAGAAACTACAAAACACCTGGCCAATAGTCAGAAAAGCACTAGATGAAGCTAGGCAGGCATACAAAACACAAGCCGATAAAAAAAGGGTTGAGCCTACACCATTCATTATAGGAGAAATGGTGTACTTATCTACAAAATACCTAAAGTCCCTACAGCCCTGTAAAAAACTTGGACCAAAATATATAGGACCTTTTCCAATTAAAAGAATCATAAATCCAGTAACAGTAGAATTAGAATTACCCAAAAATCTCAGGCAAATACACCCAATTTTTCATTGCAGCTTGCTGAAAAGAGAGCATCAGTCACCTCTACAGCCAAAAATCCCCCCACCACCACCTCCACTCATGGTGGAGGGTGAACAACACTTCGAAATAAAGGAAATCCTTGATTCTAGGAGATATCATGGAGCAACTCAGTACCTAGTTGCCTGGAAACACCTTCCTCCCTCACAAAACGAGTGGGTCCATAAACGTCATGTCAGAGTCCCGAAGCTATTGAAGAAGTTTCACACAGAGTATCCTAACAAGCCTGACTAAATTTTATACTTGTGTTTTTTTCAGGTGGATCTCTCTTATTTTTAAGAGGGGCCGGATGTCAGAATCCAACTATATTTCATATTTAATTATCAAATATAGAAACTCCCAATTCTGCCTTCTCTGGATTCTGCCATAAGAGGGAGAGAAGGGGGAGAACAAAGGGGCTTTATGGCCCTCACTTCCTTCAGTAGACTTCTAGGGAGCTGAATGCTGAATGTGTGTTTATTATAACCTCAAAGCGTTAGCACCAAAGAACATCACCATAACAAAGAAGGGTATTTGCCTTTCATGTAGTTATCTGAAGTCTCCATCCAGACGGAAGAAAGCATCAAAGGGGTGGAATTGTGATGCCTGAAACTATCACTGGAAGGGGGGTTGATTGGGTGGGACTACTGTGGAACCCTTTAAAACCTTGAATGGGAGGGCTTGGACCCCAAGTCCTGTCTAGCATGCCTGCAACCATTTTCTCTTAATAAAGGATTCCTGTTGGAAGAATTATTCCAAGAGTTCTGTCTTCTTAAGATGCAAAGTGGGGTGGGTCCTTACACATAGCTTACTCCTGAATAATGAGATTCCAACTGAGATCTTTATTAAAGCCTTTGTATATAGAACAGATAATATTTTCCCTGCTCTATGAAGTGCAAGTAGAAGTTAACTTCCCAAGAATTATGATTCTATTTAGTAACAGAGTGGAATATTAGCAGTAAGTACTAAGAGTGGCTCCCAATGAAATGTAGAACATTGCTCAAGAAAAATCTCAGATTTTATGACCAAAAGGCTGACAAAGATAATTGAATAGTTAGTCATATATTCTCTTGGGTGATTTTGATACTTCTTACAGTATTTGGGAAGCTGCCTTCAATATTAGAATACAGAAATAAGTATGCTAATTCCTAAAAAATGAGCAGGATGATAGCAATGCAGAGACACAGATGAAAGACTTTTGCTTTTCTTAGAATCGAAATATTGAGACTTTGAATACTGGGTGCCAGCTATTCTGTTTCTCACTGAAGACCATAGCTCTGCAGCTCATTGATTTTGAATTTTGATAATTTATTTATATTCTATTCTCTTTCAATTATGAAGGCTCACAGCTTGCCACAAAGCCCAGGTAATAAAGAGGGGAAACTGTGAGATTTTCATTGGAGTTATGTATTAAATATTAATAACTTTTTGGACCCTGACATCATTGTTAAAACTGAATCATTGTTTGCTGAAAACACTTCTTCATCCTTTAAATTAGAAACCTTCAAAAGAGGCTATTCTTATTAATATTCTTGTTGCTATAATAAAGACACAATGAATTATATGCAATAAATATAGTTTCTACCACTTGGAACTGTTCCCTGGATAGTAGTGAGACCAATCACAAAATGTTTCTTGAAATCATTGCTGCTGCCATAGCTATTATTTGCAGTAATTTCAGATGGAGACATCATGTGGTAGTAGCTGTTGCTGCACTCCATATTGATGTAAGCATTAGATACATCCCACAAAAAGAGTATTGAAATCTCTGCTCCAGAAGGACTGTTTAAAAGGTTACACTGAATATTCATTAGAATTGCTGAGACTTTGAGTCCTTGGAGGTCTATCTTGTTAGATGATAAACAATGTTGCATAGTCTTCCAAGCTCTTTGTTTGGCCATTTCCCTAAACCTGCCTCTTCTTTTATGAATATGTAGCCCTGACAAGCATTTCTTTCAAACAAGGATTGGGATTTATGCTCCTCCAGGTAAGGAAGGAAGCATATGCCTGATGCTGTGTGAAGCATTTGACAGAAGTTTGCAAAGAGTATGACACAGGCAGAGCAGAGCTGTTATACCCTTCAGTAAAATAGCAAAAATACAGGTAATCTTCAACTTACAACCACAACTGAGACTGTTGTTGTTAAGTTGGTCTAGTCATAAAGGGAGTCACCATGAGACCAGAACTAATTTTATGACTATTTTTACCATAGTTGTTAAGCAAATCATGCAGTCATTAAGAAAATCCAACTGTCAGAAACTAGCTAGGAAGGTCACCAATTGTGATAACCTGACTCAGGATGCTGGAACTGATTGTAAATACAAGCTGAATTGCAGTTGTGTGACTGCAGGGGTGGTGCAGCAGACCTAAGTGCAATAATAGGTGATAAATCACTTTCTTGAGGGCATGACATTACAATTTTTAAATGGTAGTAAATTGAGGATTATCTGTATAGAATCGGTTGCCTTTGAAGCAAAGTTATCAACTTTCTGGAAAATGGGACTGCTTTAATACATTGAGAAAGATGTTTTCACTTATGCATTGTGCTCTGCAATATGCATGTTTATACTTAACCTACAGATTTCTGACAATGGAAGATTTTTGAGAGAAGCTAATAAGGAAAGGACTGCCTCTTCTTGCTGCTTTCCCAATTTCTGTGCATCTTTGTCTCAATGCCCCATCCTGTAGCATTTGAGAGTTAGTAGATTTTTTTTCTGTTACATGCACTGATGTTTAGCATGAATAATCTCATAATATTGAAACATTTCATCTGTCTTATGGATTCAAATTTTATTTCATGATTGAAATAGAAATAAAACATTTTCTGGACTATAGGATTTTAATGTACAATAAGAGCCCCCCGCCCCCCCGATCAGCTAATCCGAAGTGCCTAAACATAGTGATTTTTTTCTTGTACGCTTCCAGGAAAAGCCCTTTGCACCTATTGTACCTGTACCATTTAACTATAGCCTTTTGCTAGCCTAAGCTCTGTCTTTATTTTTGTGTTTCCTCTGCTTGCAGTTATGCCTTGCGGATGGACTAACAGTATTAGTCCATTATACCATAAACAAAATGATGCCCCATTTCTTCCATCCTCCCCCATATACCTGACCAACCCAAGAGGTGTCCGAGATTCCTGTCCATTTTTGTACAGGTACATATGAGCTAGTTTCCTCATTTTAGAAGTGATTTCCTCTATTACTTTACCTTGATCATCTATTTGGAGGCAGAAATTTGTAAGATTAATTTTTCTACACAAACCTCCTTCTTTAGCTAGCAAGTAATCTAAAGCCGAGCAATTCTGATATACTGTTGTTCCTAGTTGGATACTAGTCTTAGCAAGCATATCTAAAGTTGAAGCTGTTTCATTAGTAACAATCTCCAATACAGCTTGCAATCTTATTATCTGAGCATATATAAGTATATATATTGGGGTTTGATAGCCATACATTCCATCTTCTACCCATGTGGCTGGTTCATACACTTGTATAATTCTTTCTGGAGGCCATTCTTCTTCACTCCATTTATTTTGACTTGATATTTGTATACTTCGTTTTTCTCTATTACCTATCTCATCATAACTGGAATTCCTAGTTTTTCTCCTTGTTGTATTGGGAGAAGGAAAAAACTAGGTTTAATTGCACCCAAAATGCAGGCTCCATTCCACCCTTTGGGGAATATTGCATAAGCATATCTCCCACAAATCCAATACATCCCATCAGGTGCTTTCCATTTTAAAGAAATACTATCTGGGCTAACCCATAGTTCCTTCAGTTGGGTAATATTTTCAAAAGAGTTGGAGGACTCAATTTTATTTCCACTACTCCACCAAGTCCTAATAGGGTTGCTCTCTACTGTTCCATTTGTCTGTATCCCATTTTCCCAGACCAACTGGCCTACTGGGATATTGAAATCTGCAGATGCTTCCCTTATAAAACATACTTTGCCTATTATAGACATTTAGGTAGTCCACCGAGAAGGTCTATCCCATGATGTCCAAGTGAAATTCATCTTGGTTATGCCAGAGAATTCTATCTCTCTTGTCTCCCAGAGCCATTGTTCTCCCATATTAATGCCACCACATTGCAGTTGGTGACATTTAGTAAGTCTACTATCTGTTCAGCCAAACCAATAAACAAATTCTTAGTTATGCTTGGGATCTCAATTTTTGTTGCCATTTCTTCATAGAAAGAGTAGAAACGTTTTCAACATTCTGGAAGCACATTCAACATTCTGGAAACACAAGCAATAGAACACAGTCAAACTAGAGTCTTGGATTTTAAGAGAGCTAACTTCAATAAACTTAGAGAAAGCTTGGGAACAATTCCATAAATGAGAATCCTCAAGGGGAAAGCAACTCAAGAAGCTTGGGAAATTTTGAAAAATGAGATAATAAAAGCCCAGTCTAGCACAATACCAACCAAGAAGAAAAAATTAACAGCTCTTAAAATAAACCAGCATGGCTGCATAAAGAACTCTCTAATAAATTAAAAGATAAAAAGGACAAGTATAAAAAGTGGAAAGAGGGGCAAATAACTAAAGCAGAATATCAGCAAATAGTCCGAGCCTGCAAAGATGAAGTGAGGAAAGCTAAGGCTCAAAATGAACTAAGGTTTGTAACCAAAGTCAAAATAACAAAAAAAAAAACATATAAAAAACAAGAAAAAAGTTAAGGAAATTATTGGTTCATTAGGTGGGGGAAAGTGGCAAGAAGATGACAAGCAACAGGGAGAAAGCAGAACTATTTAACTCATTTTTTGCATTTGTCTTTACGCAAAGGGAAAAAAACAGTCCAACCTATCAAAAACAGTACCATAAAAAATAGATTAGAAACACAAGTTAAGATAGGCAAGAAAATGGTAAGTGAGCACCTATCCAGCCTAGACGAGTTCAAATCACCAGGACCAGATGGATTACACCCCAGCGTTCTCAAGGAACTGGCAGATGTGATCTCAGAACCACTGAACTATATTTTTCAAAGATCCTGGAGCACTGGGGAACTACCAGAGGACTGGAAAAGAGCTGATGTAGTTCCCATCTTCAAAAAAGGGAAAAAAATAGATTCAGAAACTACAGACCTATCAGCCTGACCTCAATACCTGGGAAGATTCTGGGAAAGATAATCAAACAACAAATCAGCGAACATCTAGAGGCAAACAAATTCATTACTAAAAGCCAACATGGGTTTGTCAAAAACAGATCATGCCAGACAAATCTTATTGCATTCTTTGACCAAGTGATAAAATTAGTGGACCAGAGGAATGCTGTGGATATATTTTACTTGGACTTCAGTAAGGCATTTGATAAAGTAGATCACAACTTACTACTTGATAAGATAGAAAAATGTGGGTTAGCATCACTACCACCAAATTGTGGTTTGGTGTCAATTCCAGAAGTGTTTCTTGCTCTGGCGAGGAAAGGTCAGAGTGATGATGCAAATTCTAGTATCATATTCTCTTGACACAAATGGAAAATACAAGGTAAACACTGTGTGCAATTTCTTCAAATGATTTTTGAGTGCAGCTTCAGTGCCCTCAGTGTCAACAATAGAATTTAGTTCAATAAAGTCTGACACATTGGGAAATGAAACAATATTTCCTTTTTTTACTTGTCCTATCCACAGGAATATTTTTTTGTGGAAGGCACAAACTTTGTCTTCCATAACAAACATGTTATGACCATGGCCCTGCAGTGACCGATTAAGTTCATTTAGTTTTTTAAATATGTTAGCCAAATAGGCAAGGCAGGATACCCAGAAGACATTTTCAAACTTTTCTGCTAGGAGTGATGAAACATTTGTCAGGAACAGGTGCGTTTCATCTCATAGCTCAAATAATCTCGATAATGTTTCACCTCTTGACAACCAACATACTTCTGTATGAAAGAGAAGAGTGCTGTGCTCAGAATCCAAATCCTTGCATAATTGCCAGAATAAACGTCCATTCAATGGCCGGCTTTTTATGAAATTTATTATTTTTGCAGTATCCACCAAAGTCTCATGTAACACTGGGCTCATCTGTTTAGAAGCAAGTGCATGTCTATGCAAGATGCAATGATTTGAAACAATGGAGCTGTTTCTTGCCTTAGCTCGTGCTACCACCCCCGAAGCTCTTCCTATAATAGCTGCTGCACCATCAGAACAAATTCCTACACACCAAATCCATAATATTCCATATTCACTGAAAAAATTGTCGATTATTGTGAATATTTCTTCTCCAGTCATTCTGCCAGGCACCAAAATAATACATGTTCCAGTATATCGTCCGAATCAGGAACACGCACAAAGACAATTAATTGTGCTTTAGCAGCAATGTCAGTACTTTCATCCAATTGAAATGCAAATTTTTCTACTGCTGTGATCTTTTCTACCACTTGTTGAATAACATCTGTGGCATATCTTGTATTCGTCTTTGGACGGTGTTATCAGAACATGGAATATTACAAATAGCATCAGTCATTTTTTCATTAAAGAGAATTGAGAAAATTGTAATGGAAGAGGGAACCATGACTTCTTCAGTGATTGTGTGAGGCTTATTTTGTTTAGCTGCTATCAAGAACAATTCATAAGATGCTTCCAGACATTTTTTAGAGATGGTAGTGGTCTTCATGAAAGCAGCACGGGGTTTTATAAATTAATCTCTCTTCTTCACAAAATGTGCTACTGGCTACTGATGTGCTCTTTATGTTTTGTTGTAAAATGTCTCTGGAGCAAAGAAGGCTTCATGGAATGCTTGGATAATACTTCAAACAGGATGCTGCTGATTGTTCTCTTCCAGGAAATAAAATCCAAACTTCAAATAATCTTCACTGTATTTTCGATTTGATGCCAGTTTTAATTTCTTCGGTGGTGGTTCCTTTGCAAGCTGGTGTGTGCAGCTACAGCTGGGCTGTGCTCAGAAATGCCATTCCTGTGCTTCCGCCCAATTTGCTTGCTTGCTTTCCGCTTGCTTTCTGCAAGCGAACTGGACAGGAGCGTGGGATTGGCGTATGCAGCTACAGCTGAGCTATGCTCAGAAACACTGTTCCCATGCTCCCACCCAACTCGCTTGCTTGCTTCCTGCTTTCCGCAAGCATGTGAGCTGGGCAGGAGCACAGGAACAGCGTTTCGGAGCACAGCTCAGCTGTAGCTGCACACGCCAATCCTGCACTCTTGCCCAACTCCTTTGCTTGCTTTCCATTTGCTTTCCGCAAGTGAGCTGGGCAGGAGCGCAGGATCAGCGTTTCTGAGTTCAGCTCAGTTGTAGCTGCACATGCTGATCCCACGCTCCTGCCCAGCTTACTTGCGGAAAACCTGCTGCTTGCTAAGTAAAGCCCCAGGATCAGCAGGCTACAGCTGATACAGCCGTAGCCCAGCACTGATCCTGGGGTTTCACTTAGCAAACAGTATATTTTCCGCAAGCGAGCTGGGCAGGAGCCATTCGCTTGCTATCCTTTCCCCCCAAATACGCCACTTGCTCAGTCACCCTTCCTTGCTTGCTGTTCCTCCGAAAACAGGCTGGTCTGCCCCTTTTGTACCTCTTCTTCTCTCCACCCTCCTCCTTTTCTCTTCCGGGTGCACCGGAAGCTCCAATTAGTATGTCATCATGGATCCTGGGGATTCAGGCAAGCTCTGCAGCTCCAACTGATTTCCAGGTTTGTGCGGCTCCATTTTAACTAGTTCCCTCCCCCACTCTAATTAGCTAGGGCTCGCATACCACCAGCCAGGTGCTTGCATACCACTGGTGATACACGTACCAGAGGTTGAAAAACCCTGTTCTAGAGCTCCTAAGTCCAAACATTTCATAGGGTGATAGACCAATGTCTTTTTGTGGTTTTGTCCTAAGTCTAAGAAGTGCTAAGGGTAAACACTTGATCCAAGACATTTTTAATTCCATCATTCATTTGGTCAGTTGTTCCTTCAATATGCCATTAGCCCTTTCCACTTTTTCACTTGAAGTTGGCATCCATGGAACATGATGTTCCCACTTAATTCCTAACGACTCCATCACCCCTTGTAATATTTTAGATGTAAAATGAGTCCTTCATCATTATCAGTTACATTCACTACACCATATCTTGATATGATACGCTCTAATATGATTATGATTACAGTATTGGCTGTGGCTACAGCTGTGAGAAAAGCTTCCACTCATCCTGTTAAATAATCAACCATGACCGGTAAATACTTCATTTGGCCACTAGGTGGCAGTTCAGTATAATCTATTTGTATATGTTCAAATGGTCTCAATGCAGGAGGTCTCCCATCTCTGATTTCCTTAACACCTGCTTGTTTACTTTCTTACAAACTAAACATTCTTCAGTTACTTGTTTTGCAACTGTATAAACTCCTTTACATCCATATTTTTTCAAGAACACATCTACCAAGGCCTGAGCTCCCCAGTGAGATCCCTCATGAAGTGCTTTGATCACCTCCCGTGTTAGAGGTTTATTCAACATTTGCCTCCCATCTGACAATACCCATTTCCCTTTCTCATCTTTATTTGAGCCTATTTTCTGCAAAACTTGTTCTTTTTCACTTGATCTGCTAAATCGTTACCTATAGTTTCAAAGGTTGTTCCTTCCTGATGTCCATTTACATGTACTACAGTTATATGTTTGAGCAGCTGTAATGCTTGTATTATTTCTTTAACTAATTCTTCATGTACCAAATTCTTTCCTTTTGAATTAATTAAACCTCTCTTTAGCCAGATCTTCCCAAAAGTGTGAACCACTCCACAAGGATATTTAGAGTCAGTGTAAATAGTGCTAAACTTTCCAAGTGCATACAGCTCACAAGTTTGTGCAGACCAGGGTTTAGGTAAACTCCCAGCCTCTACCACAGTTCTACCATTTCCATCTATAATTGCATATCCATTCTATCGCTTCCCTTCTACCACTTGGGAAGAACCACCTATGAACCAGTGTAAGTCTTCTTCAAGTGGGGAATCACGCAAATCACTCCTTACTTTAGTTCGCAGTTCTATGATATCCATACAGAAATGTTCTAGTTCTACATTTCAATCCTTTTTTTCTTCTAAAAATTGTGCAGTATTCAAATTTGAATCTGTAGTTAAAACTAAGCCTGTTCTAATAATATTGCCTAGACTCAGTTAGCCATCTACCAGCTTTTTGTTTCAAAATAGTTTTGACCTAGTGAGGTGTGCTGACAATCAAAGCTCCTCCAAAAGTTAGTTTCCTACTTTCTTGTACTAAAATGGCTGTGGCTGCTATAGCTTGGATACAAACTGGCCAAGTTTGGATAGGAAAGCCACTGGTTGTTGTTGTCCCCATTTTCTCTGAGTTAATACACCCAAAGTTGTACCTTCATCTAATTTACATACAAATCTGGTAAAGCTAAAACTGGGGATTTAGCCAAGTTTTCTTTTAGATTTTGAAAAGTCTGTTCCTCTTCTGAGGTCCAGACTAACTTCCATTGTTGTTCCTCTAATAATTTACTATACAAGGACTTAATTTGTTGTGCATAATTATCTATCCACAGTCTACAACAGAGGTATCAAACTCAATTTCATTAAAGGCTGCATCAGCATTGTGGTTGCCCTCGGGGGGGGGGGCAGATGTATGTGGCTGGGATGGGTGTGGCTTAGGTAGGCATGGCCTACTGTGTGGGCATGGCCAGCTATACATCACTTGCGTCAGGGATGCCTGGGCAGGACTGGGGCAGATCTGAGGGTCTCCGGTGGAGGAGGGTGGGACTGGGGCAAGCACTGGGACATGGTCCCACCCACCCTCCCTTCCTTCCTCTGTTCCTTCCTTCCTTCCTTCCTTCCTTCCATCCTTCCTTCCTTCCTCCCTTTTTCACTCCCTCCCTCCCACTCTCTGTCCCTCCCTCTGTTCCTTCCTTCCTTCCTCCCTCCCTCCTTTTCCCTCGCTCCCACCCTCCCTTCCTTCTCTCTTCCTTCCTTCCTTCCTCTCACCCTCTATTCCTTCCTCTGTTCCTTCCTTCCACCCACCCACCCTTCCTTCCTCCATTCCTTCCTTCCTCCCACCCTCCCTCTTTCCTCTGTTCCTTTCTCTCTCCCTTTTTTCCCTCCCTCCCTCCGTTCATTCCTCCGTTCCTCCCACCTTCCATTGCTCCATTCCTTCCTTCCTCCCTCCATTCCTTCCTTCACCTTCTCATCTCTTTCCTTCTCCTGTGCTCAGGAAGGGGTGATGGGAGGGGGAGAGATTGCCAGCACTAACATGCTGCTGCTGGCCATTCCTATACCATGTGGGCAGATGGGGGGCAGTCCCGTTGAAAAGGATGCTTTGTGGTTGCGAGGCTGGAGGTGCCAGTGGGAGGGGGTAGTGTAGTGAGAGGGGAGTTGGGATCGGTGGTGGCTGGGAGGCTTTGCTGGAGCTCTGAGAATTTGGCAGAGAGGTTGGGACCTCCGGCAGCCTTTGCAGTGGCTGGTGGCGGGACAGGGCACTTGGGGAGGGATTTTTAAAGGGGAAGAGGAGATTGACTGGGGGAAGAAGATTTTATTTTCTCTTTTCAGGAGAGGCAAGCCAGAAGAAGGGAGAGAGAGGTAGGAAGTTGGTGAAAAGGCTTTTTATTCTTTCTCCCGAGCTGGATGAAACCACATATCGGGCCAGATCCGGCCCATGGGCCTTGTGTTTGACATGTCTGGTCTACAATAATCCTATAGGACCTAAAAATTTCTTTAGATCCCTTTTAGTTCTAGGCAGAGAAGTTGTCATGATTCTTTCCATTCTTTCTGGGGTGATTTTCTTTTTACCTTCACTTATTAGATGTCCTAAATATTTAACTTCTTGTTCCACATATTGTAGCTTAGTTTCAGATACTCTTAGTCCATTTTCACCCCAAAAGTTTAATAAATTATCAGTGGCCTGTTTCACCTTGTCTTTCTTTTCCCCTGACACAAAGAGATCATTCACATATTGTATTAGATTAGTTCCTGGAAGTACCTTAAATGTTTCCAATAATTGTTCTAATATTTGTCCAAATAAATTTAGAGATTCAGTAAATCCTTGAGGTAAAACAGTCAATTGATATTGTTGCTTTCGACCTGTGAAAGGGTTTTCCCACTCAAAAGCAAATATTTTTCTGGAATCTTTATAGAGAGAAGCCCAAAAGGCATCCTTTAGATCAGACATGTCAAACTCGTGACATCACGTGACATTGCACAACGTATCGGGATAGTTTTGCCATTACTGGCAATGGGTTGGGCGCAGCTTCCAGATGATGCATGTGGCCCGCAGGCTGGCTGATTTAGATCCACTACACTGAACCATGCATGTCTGGGAGGAATTCATCCCAATAATGTATATGGATTTGGCACAATTGGGTGCCTTGTTACTACAACATCAATTAGAAGCTGTAAATCAAAGACCATTATCCAGTTTCTTTACAGGGAGGATTGGGATATTGAAGGGTGACATTGTTGGCTCTAATAGGCCATCCTTCAATAAATTGTCTATAACTGGTTGTAAGCCTTTCCTTCCTTCCAAGAAGATGTTGTTGTCAGAATCCAATTATATTTCATTTCTATCTACCTACTCTGATGAAAAATCAATTCTTACTCTATTCTGGATTCTGTCATACTACAAAAGGGGAGTGTCAGAATCCAATTATATTTCATCTCTAGTTATCAACTATAGAAAACCCTATTTCTGCCTTCTCTGAATTCTGTCATACGATGAAGGAAGGGGTGAACAAAGGGGCTTTATGGCCCTCACATCCTTCAGTACACTTCAAAGGGACTGGATGTGGATATCACCAAAAGGACTAACCATAACAATGGGGCTATTACCTTTCAAGTACTCCTCTCTGAAGTCTCCCTCCCGCCGGCAGTAAGGAAAAGGGGGTGGGAATGTAATGCCTGAGACTGTTGCTAGAAGAAGGGGGTGATTGGGTGGGACTACTGGGGAACCCCTTAAAACCTTGAATGGAAGAGCTTGTACCCCAAGTCCTGTCTAGAATGCCTGCAACCATTTTCTCTTAATAAAGGATGTCTGTTGGAAGAACTATTCCGAGAGTTCTGTCTTCTTAAGATGCAAAGTGGGGTGGGTCCTTACAGGGAGGAGGGAAAGCATGGGGGTTTTATGACTCTCACTTCCTTCATTAACTACAAAGTGACCTTTTGTGGATTCTCATCAAGAGAACTAACCATAACAATGTGGCCATCGCCTTTCATCTCACTCCCCTTTTCTGGCAGTGAGGAAAAGGGGGTGGGAAATACAATGCCTGGGATCTGGGAGAAGAGGATGAGTGATGGTGTCAATGGAGTGGACAGATTGAATTGCCTGGAAGAACTGTGGGGTGGGGGCTGCTTGGTTCTGTCTTCTTAAGATGCAAAGTGGGGTGGGTCCTTACATTAGACAGGACTTGCAAAATTAATCCACCTGGAAGGGAGACTCTTGCCGGGGGATTTTTGCAAAAGTTACCATGTCAGACAATGGAGCCAGAAAGGGGGGAAACTCCCCTGGAAGGGAGCAGCTGCCCCGACTGAAACCTTGCCGGATGTCATGATTCGAGATGTCAGATTCCTCAGGAGAAGAAGTGGTGGAGACATGGGACCACAAGCCTCGCTGGTCAATGGGCATTGGAAAGAAAAGTGAGTGGGAAAAGAAATCAAGAAAGGTGACCCTGAAACGGGGGGCCAAGCAACCAGAATGGAAGCAGGAGATGGCGAAATCCCTGCACGCAAGTGAAGAGGAAGGGAGCTGGGCACCGTACTCAGACTGGATCCTAGAGAAAGCTATTAACCTGATGAAGAGAACTCTCAGCTCCCTAAGAGAGGAGAATCCTGAGCCCTACGGCCGCCCCAGCTCCTGGAGCCACAAAGGGAGAGACACCAAGGGGGAAGTGGACCTGCAGCCCCGGGGACATCTGCTGATCCAGTAGTCCCCACCCCCTACCAAACCACAGATGGCGATCTGGATGGAACACACTACCACCAACAACGGAGGCATCGATCCATTCCAAGATGTTCGCCATTGGATGTGAAATTCAAAGGGGAGCCAACACATTTGGGGTTTTTCCTAACCCAAATCCTCAGCTACATGGAGGAATATAGGCGGGACATCCACAGCGACAAAGTCCATATCCAGATTGTGCAATCTGCCCTGGATGGACCGGCCGCAGATTGGGTGGTGAATTTGTACGACTCCAATGCCTCAGAGCTCAACGACTTCAACCGTTTCATGTCCTCTCTGAGAGGGCGATTTGAAGACCCCCTGGATGATCACAAAGCCCGCGAAAGGATAAAAATGATGAGGCAAGGCAAATGCCCGGTAGCTGAATATACACAAGAATTCCGGGCCATTGCCAGCAAACTGAACTGGCCAGAAGACATCCTCCTTAGCCATTTCAAAGACGGACTAAATTATGACCTATATGATGCTTGCCTGCCCCGAGGGGACCCACACCAACTTGAGGAATGGTATATCTTGGTAGAGGAAGCAGATATCGACATATTGAAGAGACACCGCCGAGGAAAACAATGGAGCCACTCCCCACCTGACTTGACACATGAACAAGTGAAACCATTGGCTACAGCTAAGAAGCAAATGGGGTGTTTCAAGTGTGGAAGAGAAGGGCATCGAGCTGCAGAATGCTGCTCAAAAGCCCCCCAGCACAACCCAGACAGATCCCCGATCAGCAAATCCGGAAAGTCTCCAGTTAAGCCAAAACAAACTGCCATGAGAATGATGAAGATTATGGAACCCCCCACCTCTGCTCATCAGGGGGAAAGTGGATGCATCGCACCCATCCTCAAGACAGTGACTATATTAATTCCCCCATGCCCGAAGCCGTGAAGGTGAAAGCCTTAATAGACTCTGGCTGCACCCGCTGCCTCACTAGCCCGACACTAGTAGGGAATCTGGGCATTCCGTCGAGGAGACTGGAACAACCAATCTCATTTGGCCAGTTAGATGGATCCATAGCAGGGTGGGGGGTGCCAGCTACCCTAGCCACTTTACCAATACACCTCTCCCTGGGCAAACATGAGGAGGACATAACGTTTGTGGTGACCCCAGGCATGGAATGCTCAATGACCCTAGGGATGGAATGGTTAAAAAAATGGAACCCCTGGGTGAATTGGAGGACAACAGAAATCAAATTCCCGAAGGGGGACCCTATGGACTTAAAATCCCAAGGGGGCTACCAGAATCAAGAACAGAAAAAGCATCCATGGGAGAGGAAAAGGGACCACCAGAAATACCAGAGGAATACAGAGACCTTGTTGAAGTTTTCAGTGAGGAGAGGGCGGATGAGCTCCACCCACATCAACCCACAGACCTTGCCATTGAATTCAAGCCTGGGGCAAAACTCCTGAAGCCCAGATTATACTCCATGAGCCCAAAGGAGAAGGAGGAAATGGAAAGATTCATAAAAAAAAATGCTAGAAAGGTGTTTCATTGAGTCAGCCAAGCCTAAAGTGGCTGCCCCGGTCCTCTTTGGAGAGAAGAAGGACAGTTCTTTACGCTTATGCGTGGATTATAGGGCCCTGAATACAATCAGTGAAAGCAACCTATACCCTCATGAAAGACATGCTGTCACATCTCTCGAAAGGGAATTTTTTTTTTCTAAACTAGACCTAAGGGAAGCTTACCATCGCGTGAGAATTAAGGAAGGGAATGAATGGAAGACCGCATTTAACTGGCCCATGGGGTACTATCAATTCAAATTCTTGGCATTTGGATTACAAGGGGCCCCCACAATATTTATGCAATTAATGATGTTCTAAGGGAGCACCTGTTTAAGGGGGTTCTTGTTTACTTAGATGACATTCTTATCTTATCTTAACAAAAGAGGAACATGTCAATGTAGTCAGAGCGGTTTTAAAGAAACTGCGAGCTGCCCACCCTATATGCCAAACTCTCAAAATGCGAATTCCACCAAGAAAGGATAGACTACCTAAGTTATCGCATATCCCCACGGGGCATTGAAATGGACCTAGAGAAGGTCAGAGCAGTATTAGATTGGGCACCACCCCGCACAAGAAAGCAACTACAAAGTTCCCTGGGCTTTGTAAACTTTTATCGCCAATTCATCCCCTCATTTGCCCAGATAGCCCTGCCCCTCACTAACTTACTAAAAATGAAGGGAGCATCCTCAGTAAAACCTAGCCAGTCACTAGCACGGACAATGGAGTGCCAAGCAGCGTTTGAGAGATTAAAGAGACTTTTTTCTGCTGAACCAGTACTGAGGCACCCAGACATGGATAAGCCCTTCTTAATACAGGTGGATGCAAGTGATGTGGCAGTGGGGGCGGTTCTATTACAAGAAAACAATGAAGGGGTATTGCAACCCTGTGCATATACATCCAAGAAACTCACGGAAACAGAACAGCGCTGACCCGTATGGGAGAAAGAGGCATACTGGATACATTGGTCATTACTCACGTGGCGACAGTTTCTGGAAGGCAACAAAATCCCCTTCCAGGTGTGGATTGACAACAAAAATTTGGAAGCCTTGAAAGCGCCCAGGAAGATCAATCCCAAACAAGCCCGCTGGTCCCAGCATTTTCACTTGTTCCAATTTAAGCTCAAACATTTACTGGTGAGAAAGAACTTCCTGGCAGATGCATTATCTCGCATGCCCCAATATAACAGCACGCAAGCCACAGACTCTAAACCAACGATGGCAGAGTCACAACTGGCAGCACCAGTAACCACCACAACCCAAGCTAAATTAAAACAACAACTGGACAGCCAAACTGGAATTTGGAAAAGTTTGGAAACAGATGAATGGTTCCAGAAAAACAAAAATGTGTGCACAATGAGAGACGGTGTAAGGACCCACCCCACTTTGCATCTTAAGAAGACAGAACTCTTGGAATAATTCTTCCAACAGGAATCCTTTATTAAGAGAAAATGGTTGCAGGCGTTCTAGACAGGACTTGGGGTCCAAGCTCTCCAATTCAAGGGTTTAAGGGTTTCCCCAGTAGCCCCACCCAATCAACTCCCTCTTTCAGTGACAGTCTCAGGCATTACACTTCCACCCCCTTTTCATTACTGCCTGGCTGGATGGAGACTTCAAAAAAACTACATGAAAGGAAAATGGCCCCATTCTCATGGTTAGTTCTTCTGCAATACACACATTCAGTTCCTTAGAAGTATACTGAAGGAAGTGAGGGCCATAAAGCCCCTTTGTTCTCCCCCTTCTCTCCCTCTTATGGCAGAATCCAGAGAAGGTAGAATTGGGGTTTTCTATATTTGATAACTAAAGATGAAATATAATTGGATTCTGACAGACGGGTTGCCTCGGGTAGGGGAAAAGTTATATATACAAACAACCCAAAGAGTCACATTCATGCAGCTTTGCCATAACACAAAATCAGCAGGGCATTTTGGATTTGTAAAAACTTTACACTTAATTAAACGGCAATTTTGGTGGCCATCCATAAAAAAGGACATAGAAAGCTACATGGCCAGCTGCCCAAAATGTGCAACTGCAAAGAGGTTGCAAGGGAAATCGCCAAGATTATTACAACCAGTGTCAAATCCCTCAGCCCCCTGGAGGGAAATAGCCATGGATTTTATAGTGGAATTACCAGAAAGCAATGGGAATACTTTTGTCTGGACGGTCACTGACTTGTTTTCCAAACAGGTGCACTTTATCCCTTGCCAAAAGATTCCCGCCGCAAAAGCCTTAGCGAAACTTTTCATCCAGCACATTTACAAATTGCATGGGGCACCCCAACGCATCATCTCTGATAGGGGAGTGCAATTTACATCTGCATTTTGGAAGGAATTTTTATCCCTTTTAGGAACCACTCAGGGACTGACATCTAGCCATCACCCACAAGGGGATGGACAAACAGAACGTTGTGACTCAGTACTTGAGCAATATTTAAGATGCTTTCTTAATTTCCAACAGACGGATTGGGCACACTGACTCTCTTTGCAGAAGTTGCCTACAATAATGCAGTTCACTCCAGCAGAGGTTACACTCCTTTTCAAATATCCACAGGTCAAAGTTTCAACCCCATGCCAGAATTAACCCCAAACAAACCAACGATCTCATCACTGAAAGAATGGATGGAACAATTACAAAACACCTGGCCAATAGTTAGAAAAGCAGTAGATGAAGCTAGGCAGGCATACAAAGCACAAACCGATTAAAAAAACGGGTTGAGCCTACACCATTCATTATAGGAGAAATGGTGTACTTATCTACAAAATACCTAATGTCCCTACAGCCCTGTAAAACCTTGGACCAAAATATATAGGGCCTTTTCCAATTAAAAGAATCATAAACCCAGTGACAGTAGAATTCGAACTACCCAAAAATCTCAGGCAAATACACCCAATTTTTCATTGCAGCTTGCTGAAAAGAGCATCAGTCATCTTTGCAGCCAAAAATCCCCCCCCCCACCACCTCCAATCATGGTGGAGGGCGAACAACACTTCGAAATAAAGGAAATCCTTGACACTAGGAGATATCATGGAGTGACTCAGTACCTAGTTGCCTGGAAACACCTCCCTGCCTCACAAAATGAGTGGGTCCATAAACATCATGTCAGAGCCCCGAAGCTATTAAACAAGTTACACACATAGTATGCTATAAAGCCTGACTAAATTTTATACCTGTTTTGTTTTTCTTTCAGGTGGATCTATCTTATTTTTAAGGGGGCAGGATGTCAGAATCCAATTTTATTTCATCTCTAGTTATCAACTATAGAAAACCCCATTTCTGCCTTCTCTGGATTCTGTCATACGATGAAAGAAATGGGGGGTGAAGAAAGGGGCTTTATGGCCCTCACTTCCTTCAGTACACTTCAAAGGGACTGGATGTGGATATCACCAAAAGGACTAACCATAACAGTGGCACTATTACCTTTCATGTACTCCTCTCTGAAGTCTTCCTCCCGCCGGCAGTAAGGAAAAGGGGGTGGGAATGTAATGCCTGAGACTGTCGCTGGAAGAAGGGGGTGATTGGGTGGGGCTACTGGGGAACCCCTTAAAACCTTGACTCCAAGTCCTGTCTAGAACGCCTGCAACCATTTTCTCTTAATAAAGGATGCCTGTTGGAATAACTATTCCGAGAGTTCTGTCTTCTTAAGATGCAACGTGGGGTGGGTCCTTACAGGGGGGAGGGAAAGCATGGGGGTTTTATGACTCTCACTTCCTTCATTAACTACAAAGTGACCATTTGTGGATTCTCATCAAGAGAACTAACCATAACAATGTGGCCATTGCCTTTCATCTCACTCCCCTTTGCTGGCAGTGAGGAAAAGGGGGTGGGAAATACAATGCCTGGGATCTGGGAAAAGAGGATGAGTGATCGTGTTGATGGAGTGGACAGATTGAATTGCCTGGAAGAACTGTGGGGTGGGGGCTGCTCGGGAACACTTTAAAACATTGAATGGTGGGAGAGGATTCCCCAGATCCTGTCTAGCATGCCTACAATCAGCTTCTCTTAATAAAGATCCCTGTTGGAAGAGACATTCCAAGAGTTCTGTCTTCTTAAGATGTAAGATTGAGGTGGGTCCTTACAGTTGTATTATTTTTGTCTAACAGGCTCACTCCCTTTAATTCTATTCTATTTTGAGGAGTGTTATTTGCAATCCTCCCCTTTTTCTTTCTTGGAAATAGGGTCTATTTGTTGTTCATCTTCTCATGTGAGTTTATACAATCCCATATGATTTGAAAACTTAATTGTCATTCCCATTTGGAATAGTAAGTTCCTACCTAATAGATTCTTTCCTGCTTCAGATATATATAAAATTCAGTAAATAATAGACTGAGGCTTTAGGAGGGTGATTAATTGGGTTTTTTTTTTTACAAATCTAGTCTGACCCTCTATCCTAGTAATACAGACATGTCAAACACAAGGCCCGTGGGCCAGGTGCGGGCCGGGGAGGGCTCAGATTTGGCCCCCTGGGGCTATCCCAGAAATGGCAAGGGACTGGCCCCTGCTGTCCCAGCCCTCACCCACAACCCAGCTGGGTGCCTTGGAGCACATGCAGGAAACAGCGCAGCGTACAGCACAAGCAGCTCATTTGCTTTAGCCCGCCCCTCCCTTCCCAGCTTAACCCCGTCAGACCCAGTCAGGAGTTGGAAGAAGAGGAGGCAGAGGAAGCCTACAAAAAAGGAGAGCTTCCCCCATTCTTCCACCCCTTCTCTTTTTTTTTTAACTTCCTCCCACTCCGTTCAGGTGCAGCTGAGGAAAAGGAAGAGGAGGAGAAAACAGGAAGGGTGTGTGTGTGTGTTTGTGTGTGTGTCAGAGACAGAGAGAGAGCCAGGAGGGGAGGAGGAAGTCGAGGTTTTACAAAAAAGGAGAGCTTCCACCTTTCTCCCCCCTCCTCTTTTTTATTAACCTGTGTGCGTGTGTGTGTGTGTGTGTGTGTGTGTGAGAGAGAGAGAGAGAGAGAGAGAGAGAGAGAGAGAGAGATTGAGCCAGCAGGGAGTTGCAGAGTAAGCAAACTTACAAAAAGGGGATCACTCTCTCTGTCTCTCATACACGGGAAGATGGTATGCAGGTGGCTAGAGAGCAAACTTGCAGATTAGCTTTGTGGTCTATTCTTGCCTCCTCCCCTCCCTAAAATCCAGGCAATAATAAAACTCTTTGTATTGAATGGGAAGTTAGGAATTGGTGTGAGTTGAAATTAAAAGGCCGAGTCAACTCCCCCCCCTCCAATTATTTTGTCGGAGACAAAAATACTTCTCTTCATCTCCTCTTTTATAATTTAATCCAGCCTTACCCAAACTAATATATTTTGAATGTCATGAACCGCAGTTCCCATCATCCTGTGGCTATGCTGGCTAGAAATGCAATGCCTTATTTTCTCTGCAGTATGCACCTAGGAGGTAGTAGGTCTGTGGGATTTAGATGTATTTAAACATTTGTTTCTTCTGCCTAATTTATTAAATCAACATCTAATTTGAAATTAAAAGTTTCTGAGAAATCCAGGGTAGTTTACAAGAAAACTCTCAAAGACAGCTATTGTAAAGCATCACTATCACTGCATAAAACAATATTAAAAGTATGTCTTTTCAGAAAGAAAAATAGTAGTAGTAATTTACTTAGTGCTATTTGACCATAAAATGTGTTGTTGTTTTACATATGCCTGGCTGAACAGTGTGTTTGGAGTTGCCTCTAAATGAGTGAGGGTTGCACTGTTCATATTTGCCTTGGGAGAAAGTTTTATAATGGGGTTGCTGTCTCTGAGAAGGCTCTGCTTGTGGCCACTGTTCTATAAACCAAACCAGGGGGACCATCTGGTCTAAATGGATGGTGAACATAAATGATTAGGGGGCTGGAGGCTAAAACATATGACAAATGTTTGTGGGAATTGGGTATGTCTAGCTTATTGAAAAGGACTAGGAATGGTGACATGATAGCAGTGTTCCAATATTTGATGGGCTGCCACAGAGAAGAAGGGGTCAACCTATTTTCCAAAGCATCAGAAGGCAAATAATAGATGGAACCTAATTAAGAAGAAAACCAACCTAGAACTAGGGACTTGTGAAAACAACTAACCAGTGAAAAGGCTTGCCTTCAGAAGTTATGGATGCTCCATCACTGTAGAGATTGGATATTCCATTGTCTGGAATGGTATAGGTCCCCTGTTTGAGCAGGAGCTTGGACTAAAGACCTCAAAGGTCTCTTCCAACTCTTATTCTTTGAGAGAAGTGCTGCCAACCTCTCCTTCTTCCCTCGTTCCTTCCTGGGCACAGAGAAAAGGAGGGAAGGAAGGAGGGGAGGGAAACAGGAAAAAGGGGAAGGAAGGAGATGGGAATGAAAAGGAGGGAGGCAGGGAAGAAAGGGAGGGAGGAAAGAAGGAAAGAGAAGGAAGGAAGGAAAGGAAGGAAGAAAAAGAAGGGAAGGGGAAGGGCAAGGAAGGAAGGAAGGAGATTGGAATAAGAGGGAGGGAGGGTCTGAAGGAAGTTCTGCTTTAGCACTTAGCCACCAGCAGCCCTTTTGCCCTTTTGCCCTCCCCTGATGGTCTCCATCCTATAGCTGAGAATGCTTAGGTTTCCTCACATGGGCCTCCCTCTGACCCATGCACTTTGTCCTCCTGCACCCACCATGAGCAACCTGGCCAAGGAGAGTGAGCACAGCAGCAGCAGCATTGAGGAGGAGATAAGTGCAGCTGGGCACCCCCTTGGGGAAGTGTGGCTAGGCTAGGCAGGGCTGGGGGGTCCTGGTACCGTGGGAGCTCAAGGGCCGGGCTGGGGACCTCCGCTGCCCAGGGCTCTGGGCAGTCCATGCCACTGTCCAGGGGCCCCGTGCACAGCCTGAGGCTCAGTGAGGCTCCTCCAGTGGACCATGCCCTTGCCCTCGCCCCATCCCATCCACCCTTCCCCACCCTCGGATGCATTCCTGCCCAGGCCCACACAGGTGCCCCTGATGTGAGTGACAGGAAGCCGGCCATGCCCATGCCAGCCACACTCACCCGGCCTTCCAATGGCAACCATGATGCTGATGGAGCCCTGCAGTAATAGGAAGAGTTGTAGAAGATAAGATAACCTTTATTGTCATTTTTTACTATGGGCACAATGGCACACATCGAAAATGAAATTTAGTTGCCTGCTCTCAAAGTGAAACACATACATGACCACACCTAAACGTACTATATACTTGACCAACATATTTATAGACCCACACCCCTACATATACATAACAATAAATATTAAATAATGTCCATCTTGAATATATAACAGAAGGAGGAAACTTGAGAGTTCACAAGGTTAATGCTGTATGGAATGAAAATGTGGCTGAATCTGGATGTTCTGCTATAGATACCACGAAGCCTCCTCCCAGGAGGTAACAAGGAAAACAGTTCATGAAGAGGATGTGTAGTGTCCCAGATAGTCTTATGGACCCTGCTCAAGCAACGCTTCTGTGCTATGTCCTGGATGGGAGGGAGGGAACTGCCAATAATCTTTTCAGCCATTCTCACCACTCTCTGCACTGTTTTTCTGTCTGAAACAGTGATGCTTCCAAACCAGACTGTGATGTTGTATGACAGGATGCTCTCAATCGTCCCCCTGTAGAAAGTGGTCATACAGGGGAAGGAAGATGTGCTTTTCTTATGCGACGTAGAAAATGCAGGCACTGCTGTGCCCGCTTCACCAGTTTCTCACTGTTGAGCGACCAAGCCAGCATACTCATTAACTGTACACCCAGGAATTTGAATTTAACCATCTCCACAGGTGAATCATTAATGCACAGAGAAGTGTGGCTGTGCCTGCCTTTTCTGAAATCGACAATGATCTCTTTGGCTTTTCTGGTATTTAAAACTAGGCTGTTTTCCTTACACCAGTTCAGCAACCCTTCAACCTCCTTGTGGTAAGTTTCTACCTTGTCATCCTGAATAAGGCCCACTACTGTTGTATCATCTGCGAACTTCATATGGTTGGTGGCAAACCTAGCACAACAGTCATGGGTCAACAGGGTGAACAGCAGTGGACTTAAGACGCAGCCCTGAGGAGAACCTGTGTTCAAGAAAATGGTATTAGAGGTATTTGTTCCAACTCATACATATTGGGGCCTGTTGGTAAGAAAATCAAGAATCCAGTTGTACAAAGGAGTGTTTAAGCCTAAAAGGCCCAGTTTGTCTACTAGATGCTGGGGAATGATTGTGTTAAATGATGAACTGAAGTCAACAAACAACAAACGCACATGAGTATTTCTTTCCTCTAAGTGCTTCAAGCTCAGATGGAGAAAGGAAGAAATAGCATCTTCTGTAGAGCTATTTGGTCAATAGTCAAACTGAAGTGGGTCAAATGCTGGCGGGAGACTAGATACAATAATGTCCTTTATCAACTTCTCAAAGCATTTCATAATGGTAGATCAGTGCAACTGGACAGTAATCATTGAGGCCTGTAATTGTGGACTTTTTTGGCACTGGCAAGATGATGGCTATCTTAAAACATGATGGTGTTTTAAGACAGCCATCATTCACATTTCGACAATTTGGCATAAAGCTTGGCATTCAATAGTTTCTTTAACACTTCTCTCACCAGCTTTATGTGATCAGTCATATTCGTGTATATCAAAATATCATCAAGATACACCAAAACCCCTTTGTACAAGTGATCATGTAGGACCTCATTAATCAACTGCATAAATACGGCTGGGGCCCCCTGTAGTCCAAATGGCATGACTTTGAACTGATAGCTCCCCATAGGACAGTTAAAGGCAGTTTTCCACTTGTCTCCCTCTTTTATTCTCACCCGGTAATATGTCTCTCTCAGGTCTAATTTAGTGAAGACACTCACCTTAGCCAGATAGGTCAATAAGTCCTTTAGGAGGGGGAGGGGTATTTATTTTCCACACTCACAGCGTTTTTCTCTTTGAACAACACAGGGGATCCCACGGTAGATTTGGCCCGTTCGATGAACCCCCTTGCTAGGTTTTTGTTCATGTATCACTGCATCTCCTCCATTTTGAAGGGGACATAGCATACATTCTCAGCTGTGGGAGTTTGGCTCCTGGCACCAGTTCGATGGAGCAGTCATTGGGTCTGTGAGCGGGTAGGGTGTCATATTCTTTTTCACTAAATGCCTCCGCCAGGTCCCAGTATTCATTGGGGATGAGTGGTTCACCAGGCAGTGGTGAGGCAGCCATGTGCGCTCGCTCATTGGGTGGCCTAAGGTGTCCTGCAACATCGGTGGAATCAGCGGGAGGTTTAGGCCCTATAGGTAGTCTCACAGTTCTCATTCCTTTCTCCCACCAGATAAACAGCTTCCATTTGTCCAATCATGCTAGCCCTAAGATCACAGTCTCCGTCATATTTGGAGCCACTAGGAAGCGAATAAACTCCCAGTGCTCACCTATTTCTAGGCGTAAGGGCTCAGTTAATTGTGTGACAAGAGTCCCTCCCATCAGGGAGCCATCGGCTTGCTCAAACCTCACAAGTTTGGAAAGCTGTTTTGTCCATATGCCCATTTTCATGGCAAACGGCAGACTAATAATGCAGCGGGAGCATCCAGAATCAATTAGCACATTTAAGTCCATTTGTGCCCCAGACATAGGAATTATAAGTTTGGCGGCCAGTGAAAAAGGTGGGATTTGTCAACTCACCATCGAGTCATTCTCTCCTTCATTGTCGTTGTCAAAGGAAGGTAGAGCAGGGGCGGGTCCACCCGGAGTCTCAGCATCCTCTTGTGTGGGGGGTGTAATCTGGGCAACAGGTTCTTGAGTGACCCGGTTGGATTTTTCTCTCATTAGCCCTTGGGCAGGTTTCCTTCTCGCCGTTGGTTCCGGTCTGCTCTGCTGTCAGCGGTTGGGGACTGGACAGTTTGCTGATGGGCCTGCAGGTGGCCTGGGTCTTTCAGCCATTGCAGTAGTCGGAGGGTTTTGTGGGGGTGATTGTTGTTCGGTTGCTCTGGTTGCTGCTCAGATTCAGGTGGGGAAGGCTTCTTATAGCGGGCAAGCTGAATGTCTAGCGTTACTGCTGCCTGGTACCATTCTCGCAGCTGAATAGGTACTGCTTGATAGATGCAGGCCTGAGAGAGGTGATCGTCTAATCCCTCAATGAAGTGATGGATTAGGGACTGCTCTGGCCATCCCTCTATTCGACCTGCTATCTTGCGAAACTCTCGCATGTATTCCAGGGCAGGCCTGCCGGCTTGTTTTATTTTGTGGATTTGTTCTCCTGTTTTAAGAGCAATAGATGGGACCTCAAATCTTTCTCTCAGCCCTAGGAGGAAAAGGTGGGGGTCCTCCAATTCGGGGGCTTTCTCATTGTATAAATTGTTCCGCCATTCAGACGCTTCTACCTCTAGACTGGACGCAATCACATCCACCATGGCCCCCGGGCCTGGGTAGAGATAGGCCCAGCAATTCAAATGAGAACACACTTGGTTGAGGAAAAAAACAACTTCTCTGGGTCCCCATCGAAGGTTGCTCTGAAAAGTGGTGCAATTAAAGGCTGTTGGGGCCCCCACAGTGGCTGTTGCTACTGGCCCCATCCTGGCTGCAGATTTATGCCCAGGTGTTGCATGTTTGGGGGCTGTGGCCAATCTCCTTGCTGCTGGCCCCATCCTGGCTGCAGATTTATGCCCAGGGGTTGCATGTTTGGGGGCTGTGGCCAATCTCCTTGCTGTGGCCATTCTCCCACCAGCTGCTGATCTCCTGGCTTCTGTACCATCCCAAGCTATTGCAAGGCCTCTATTAGCTGTGGCAAGTTCAGAGGTCATGGAACATCTGCCTGCTAGGTTTGCCAATCTGCCCATTGCTACAGAGGCTTCAGACTGGGATTCCCTCTCTCTTCAGGGCTGGAGTCCCTGGCAGGGGAAGACCGGATCTGAAAGGCTTTCTGGTCTACAGTGGGGGGGCCTGCAAGCTTCCTTCTGCAGGAGTGGATTTCTGTCTCTCTCCTCTAGGGTTTGAAATAATTCCAGTAACTCATCCAGGCTTTGAGTGGCAATTTGTCCATTCCCCATCCACCAACCTGCATTTGTCTGCCAAAGTTCATCTTCCCACAGCATGCTGTCTGATATCCTCAGGGATATCAGCAGCTGCCGGGCTATATTCAACAAACTCCTGTTTATCATGATAGATTGTCCTCCTCCTGAACTCTGCTATTCTCACTCCAGCCTAGGAGAAAGTGGTGGGGGTAATGCATCCCCAGTTGTTTGAAAAGATTTTAGATTCTGGCATGATGTCATGGTTCTGACTAATGAAACACTTCAAAGAACTTCCAGTCATTGTTTACTCTAAAAGCCTTTATTAACAGTGTAACAGTTTGACAGCACTTCATGGATGGATGCCAGAATCTGAATTTCTCTTGCTTGTGTCTAACTTTTCTTGCTAAACTCCTCTCTTATTTTGCAGTCATAAGTCACATCTTCCAATTAGCCTGGAGGGCAAAGATTCACTTCTGTTCCTTTTTCCGAGCTTTCCTTATAAATCTCTTCCCTTTCTCTGTCATCTGAATTAACTTTAAAAATACCAGACAGTTCTGTATATTTTGTCAAAGCAATAATATTCTATATTAACAGCATTGACATCCTACCTCTATCCTCTCTATGGCTTGGGTGAGCTTCCCCGGGGATTTTCCAGGTTAAGTGCCATCTACGGAGGGACCTATATACTGAACAAACCCATTGATGAGATTGTTGTAAAGAACGGCAAAGTGGTCAGAGTGAAATCAGAAGGAGAGATCACCCGCTGCAAGCAGCTCATCTGCAACCCCAGCTACGTCCCAGACTGCATGAAGAAAACAGGCAAAGTCATCTGGGTGATATGCATCCTGAACCACCCGATCAGGAACACCAATGATGCCAACTCGTGCCAGATCATCATTCTCCAGAACCAAGTGAACAGGAAGTTAGACATCTATATCTTCATGATCTCAGCTGCTCACAGCGTGGCAGCTCAGGGGAAGTACATCACCATTGTGAGTCCCATCATGGAGATGAACAATCCTGACAAGGAGATCAGGCCCACAATGGACCTCCCAGAGCCCATAGAGGAGAGGTTCTTAGTGTCAGTGACATGTTTTTCCCAACCGGCCTCAGCCAGATCTTTATTTCCCACACCTATGACACCACCACCCATTTCAAGACCACATGCAATGACATCAAAGACATTTACAAGAGGGTGATGGGCTCAGAGTTTGACTTCAAAGAGATGAACCGGAAGAACAACATCTACAGAGAGGAGGAGCAGCAGTGAACAGGGCCTGAATATCTCTCACCCCCCATCCCCCACTCCCTGGCTCTCAGCTGCTGGCTGGGGGTGACCCCTGCACAGAGGACCTTTTAAGCTGAGCACCATACCCAGCTCACTATTGTAAGGCCCTGATCTTTTCCCTCCCTCCTTCCCTCCCTCCCTCCCTCCCTCTTTCTTTCCCTCTCTCTTTCTGCCCTCCCTTAATCATATTTCTTGAGATTGACAGGACCCTGCACTGATCAAAACCTTACTCCTTCTTTTCCAATATAATCCTGTGTCCATTTCAGGTTGCGGTGTTCAGATTGGCAGGTGCTAGCACCCACAACTCTCTTAACTCATGCTAATTCCACTCTCATCCCTTTGAAAGAAAGAAAGAAAGAAAGAAAGAAAGAAAGAAAGAAAGAAAGAAAGAAAGAAAGAGAGAGAGAAAGAAAAAGCCGGCAGTTCCAGAGAGGGGGGAACACAAGGACCACCAGCCAGGGGATCTCTCCTAGCCCCGCACCCCGGGCTACCATATTTTTCTCCAAAATCCTGGTGGTCCATGCACCGATATCAACCTTTCTCCCCCCCAAAAAATCCCATTTCATGCCAGCCAAATTCCCATTGAATCTGCTCTCCTGACAAATCTGCCTTCCGGTTGCCTATCTTTAAGTGGAAGCTCGTAAGAGTCCCCAACAATTTTTTTTTTAATCCCCTCCTTAGATTTCCCGTTCCTAAGCTTCTCAAAACTGTTTACATCTATTGGGATACAACTGTGCTACAAGGCTTCTGTTTGTATTTTAAAAGTATACTTGGACTTTAGTAAGGCATTTGATAAAGTAAACCAAAACCTACTCCTTGGTAAGCTAAAAAAAGGTGGAATAGACAACATCACCAACCAATGGATTTGTAGCTGGCTGGCAAACTTACTCAACGAGTAGTCCTTAATGGCACTACATCCACATGGAGAGAAATAAGCAGTGGGATACCATAAGGTTCTGTCTTAGGCCCAGTACATTTCAATATCTTCATCAATGACTTAGATAAGGAAATTGAAGGGGAACACATCAAATTTGCAGGGCACCGAATGATCCAGGGACAATGGCCCAAACAACAATACCGTATGTCCAGGGAGTATCAGAAGCAACAACGCGCATATTGGCACCTTATAATATTAAAGTTGCTCACCGGCCGGATCAAACACTCCGGATGAAAGTCATGCGCCCTAAAGAGCCATTGCCGAAGGAAGAAAGATCAGCGGTCGTATACAGAGTGCATTGCAAAGACTGCCAATGTAATTATACGGGGGAGACAGCCAAACGAATAAAAACTAGGATACATGAACATAAATTGGCTGTCAGAAGGCAGGAGCAATACTCTCAAATATGGACGCACATGATTAATACCGGACATTCTTTTGATTTTAAGGAGGTAGAAGCCATTGCCCAGGACGCCTCCAAAGGAGGACGCTTACTAAAGGAGGCCTGGTTCTCCAACACAGACTCCATCAACCGATGTATAGAACTGCCCTCGGCGTACCAGGCACTAAGAGTGCAGGAAGAGCATGTCAGGAGACGGATGCCGATTGTCAGAGGCGAAACCAGGACTGGTGGGGGGGGGTATTCACCACATGACTAGACATAGGGAGGATCCTATAGACACATCACAGGTGGGGACAGATGAGGGAACATTAGGGTCACAGACAGGTAAGGGTAGTAAAGGAAGAGGAGGTGGATATGATGGGGGATTGCAAGGAGAGGGGGATCAGGGAAGACTCTTGGGAACAGCGGAATTGATTGTATGGCCCAGAATATGGGGGAGGGGTATGCCCGACCCCAGGGGACTGATCAAAAGAAAAGGGGAGAGAGAAAAGAACAGAAAAGATGAGGCACGTAAGATTGGAAGCATATTCATGGATGGAGAGGGGATATTTGAGAAGGGAGTAAGAATGGAGGAGAATAGCCAGGAACAGCAGGTAGAGCTGCAGATTAGAGGGGGGGAGGAAATAGGAGAGGGTGAGGTGGATAGGAATGGAGAAGGGCAGGCAGGAATAATAGGCAGGACAGCAGTTTTTTGGGGGGGGAAGTTTGGGAAGGAGAGTCCAACAGGAACGCAGGTTGGTAGATGGGAACAGTACGTAGGACAGCAGGTAAAGGAAGGAAGAATGCTGGAAGTAACAGCAAACAGAGCAGTGGATTGGAGAGGGGGGGAGGAAACAGGAGAGGGGGGACTGACAGGAAAGGAGAAGGGCAGATAAGAATAGCAGGCAGGATGGCAGATTGGGGGGGAGGAAAGCTTGAGAAGGAGGGTTTAACAGGAATGGATGTTGGCATGTGGGAACAGCATGTAGGACGGCAGGTCAGAGGAGGAGGAATGCTAGAAAAGAGAGGATGGACAGAAATGGATGAACAACAGGCAAGTCAGCAGATGATGGGGAGGACATTGGAGAGGGGAAGATGGACAGTGGGGGAGGAGGGTAAACAGGAACAGCAGGTAGAGCAGCGGATCAGGAAGGTAAAGATATTGAGGAAGAGAACATCAATAAGTATGGTTGATGAAAGGCAGGAGCAATATGTTAATCAACAGGTGGGAGGGTTGAAGGAAGGGGGGGGGAAGGATGACAGGAATGGATAACAAAGGGTGCATGAATTGGCAGGCTGGGAGAGGAGGGGGGTTGGAGGAGGGAGTTGAAATAGAAACCAGCAATGGTATGCAAAAACGGCAGGCAGATTATCAGCTCAACAGGATTCGGGTAGTGCCGAGTCGGAGGAGGCACCTTGCATTGGATAAGGAGGAGGGATTGGAGAGTGTGCTAATGATAACAGCGCAGGGAGGGGGAGACAGCACAAGGATGACAAAGCAGGAAAATACAATGTTAGAGTGCAAAAAAGAGAGGGCGGAACAGGCAAGGCAGTCACAGGCAATCAGGAAGAGTGGCCCTGTCACGAGGGCAATGAGTAGGCAATTGGATCAGCAAGGGGATAAAAAGAACTTCCCACCCCCTAAGCCCCACTCTGAGGATGCTGGCAGAGGACCAGCGAAAGCTAAGTTGTTTTAATTCTTGTATATAACTGTTTTTATTGTTTTAAATGTTGTTTTAACAATAAATAACTGGAGTATACTCTTCCCGGAGATCGAAGATTGCATCATTGAACAATATGCCCGGGATTCGTATTTTTATAACTATTAAGGACATACATATATATATATATGTATGTATATATATATATATACATATATATGTATGTATGTATATATATATATATACATACATACATACATACATACATACAGTACATACATACATACATACTGTACATACATACATACTGTACATACATACATACATATGTTCTTAAGAATACTAAAAATAAAAAGGTGATTCCTGGGTAAACTCATGTTTAGCTAACAATAAATGCAAGAACACCAGGAAATTATAAAACTATAAAAAGTTTTAATAAGCAAGAAAACAACGATCAGTAACACGGAAACTAGGATCAAAGTGCAGATGGATTGGCTGGGGCTGCGACGAGATCCATGAGTCGGGCGCAAAGAACGCCATAACCATAAATAGCATCTCCCATCGACTGGAAACCACCCTGACGATGCTGGCAGTTGCCAGCGAAAGCTTGGTGTTTTAAATTTATTAAAACTTTTTATAGTTTTATAATTTCCTGGTGTTCTTGCATTTATTGCTAGCTAAACATACATATGTATGTATATAGAGGTCTGTCTGCATGGAACATCCCAAAGAAGAGGGGAGGGGGAAACAACCCGATGATGATGGTTGTATGTTGGACTGGGGAAAGACTAAACGCCCTCCTGAGTCACGGACATGGAGAAAAGGGGGAGTAGGTGTTAATGCTCATATGGATAAGGGAAGCGAGGGTGAATTAACTAGTTATGTAGAGACTACGACAGGTACAATGATTGGCCGGTCAGGACCCATTACACGGTCTAGAAGTCGAGCACAGGTGCTAGCTTGTCTATAAATGGTTTCTCCCACTGACTTGTATATACACTGATGATGTTGGCAGGACCCAACGAAAGCTCAGTCTCCTTTTTATTAAAACTTTTAATGTTTTATATTTAAAACTTTTAATGTTTTATATTTTCCTGGTGATCACGTTTTGTTATTTAATATGAACACCCAGGAATCACTCCTCTATTTTTAGTATTGTTCTTAATACATATACATATACATACATACATACATACATACATATATATATGTATACACACACACACACACACACACACAGAGAGAGAGAGAGAGAGAGAGAGAGAGAGAGAGAGAGAGAGAGAGAGTTTTTCAGACAGACTTGTCTGATTGATTGCATCTTGGCATTTTGACTGCTATACTGCAGTTCTACTTCTTTATAATCTCTTTTGCCTTGCAGCCCCCCAACTAGGGGCGTTAAGCAGGCTCAAGTCGCAACTGCGATACATTACAAATTCAGATTTCTTTTTGCTGACAAGAGTTAAAGATTTTAAGTGGGAAACTAGTATAGCTATTTTGGATTCATTTATCCTCATCAGCTAGCCACACTCTTTATGGTGGCCTGGTGGTTAATACACTGCCTAGCATGTAGATGCCCTGGTTCAAATCCCATAAAGGGTCTGGCTAGCTGATGAGGATAAATGAATCCGAAATAGCTATACTAGTCTCCCACTTAAAATCTTTAACTCATACATACATACATACATACATACATACATACATACATACATACTAAATATAACTAGTCTCCCACTTAAAATTTTTAACACACACACACACACACACACACACAATCTAACTCTTTTCCTCTCTGTTTTTTAGTGTCGTCCATCCAGGGGCTGGAAGAGAGGATATTGCTGGTGTGTGGATAAATATGGGCAGCCACTCCCTGGATATGATGGGAAAGGGAAAGGAGAAGTCCATTGTTACAATTTAGAAAACAAATGAGAGGAGGCCACCATTTTCCATGGATACTGTAAAATGGCATTTTTACCAATCAGAGGTCTTGGAGTGACTGGGCTACAGTGTGGAATGCATTGGACTTAGGAATTCTGAGTTTTAGTCCCTATATATATTGGGGAGAGTCAATGACTCCGGATACTGCAGCTGCATCCTGCCACTGATTCACTTTCTGCTTTCAATAGATTTACATAGGGAGCTCTGATATCCTATATAAATCTGCACTATTGACCCCCAAAATGAATAAGAAAAGAGAAAAAAGGCACTTCAGAATGGATTCAGGGAGCATCCACTCACTTTGGTTTTTGTTTTTTAAATAATGGCCTGTGATCAATTTGATCCTGAAAAATAATATGTTTTTATTTTGAAGAATTTGCAGACTGTAAGTATTGTGAAGATATAGGTATGACACAACCCAGGCTAAGCACTTTTAAGTTACATCAGTTATCCATATGTTTAAACATCTTCCATTGAAAGAAAAGAAACTTAAGTTGCAATCTTTAACCTTAAAGAATGAGCCCCATTAAATTCAATGAGAATGTATAATTGATAAATGTGTAGGTTGTGCTATTAATAGTGCTTGGGCTGAATCAAACTCAAGGTTTTAAACTGAGGTGTTTTGTTTTTATACAGGTCTTAAGATAACTTTATTTCATGGGTAAAACATGTTTTATTAAAAGAAAAAGTTCAAAGAACTTTTAAAAGATACATGTTTTCTACTTGGTTATTTTTCCTATATAAATATACTGTATTATGACCATTCTGTTAGTCTGTATTTAATATAATTTTTAATAAACTATTTAAATGTAATATTAACATCAAATGTTACCCAATCATTATAGTTTATGCTTCCAAATTATCTTTCCCAGGATACTTATCAATGCATGTTAAACAAGCAATGTAAAACTGGATCATCCACTGTTTGTGGATCAATCAATATTTACAAAATTCTGGATATAGAAAGAAGCAGTACTTTTCAGTAGATAAAGTGCAATACTCATTTAATTTTAATTAGCATTAATCTTAAATCTTTGTCCAAAACTGAATAACAGAATAAAAGACTACAGAGTTGGAAGAGACCTTGGAGATCTTCTAGTCCAAATCCCCTGCTCAAGCAGGGGACCCTATACCATTCCAGACCAGTGGCTGTACAGTTTCTTAAAAGCCTCCAGCAATGGATCACCCACAATTTCTGAAAGCAAGTTATTCCACTGGTTCTCACTGTTAGGAAATTTCTCATTAGTTCTAGGTTGCTTCTCTCCTTTATTAGTTTCCAACCACTGTTTCTTGTCTTGCCTTCTGGTAAGTTGACACTCTCTTCTTTGTGGCAGCCCCTCAAATATTGGAACACTGCTATCTCAAAATTACATTTCTTTTATTTATTAAAAATTTTACAAATTTATTACAATATAAACCCCCCCACTCCTCCCCCCTCCCCCACTTCCCAGAGCTGATTACAGGGTAACAAATAAACAAACATAATCTACCTAACATAAACCAACTATACTATCAATCAAAACCATAACACACTTTAACTCCTTCTCAAAACAAATATTAACAAATTAAAGCAAAAATAATAATGTAATTAAAACTATTAATAATTATCTAAAATCTACTCAAAAGCAAGGTAATACTTTTTAGTTTCATATGTCTTTTGAATATAATCAATCCATCTTCTCCAAACCATAATGTATCTTTCTTGTGAATGGTCCTTCAAGTAGGCGGAGATTTTCGCCATTTCTGCTAAATTAGACACCTTAAGTATCCATTCTTCCAAAGTAGGCAGTGAGTTTTTCTTCCAATATTGCTCCACCAATAATCTTGCAGCTGTTATAAGATTCAACATCAAATTGATTTCTTTCTTCAGTAGATAACTCCATCCATACAGGACTATGGTCTGACAATATTCTGGGGAATATCTTAGCATTCTTCACCCTAGAAAAAAGATCATTAGTAATTAAAAAAAAGTCAATTCTGGAGTACGACTGATGCTGTCCGAAAAAAAAGTGAAGTCTCTTTTTTCCATATTCCATTCACGCCAAATGTCTCTAAGTTCCAAATCCTTCTTCCAATCAAAAAAAGCTTTAGGTAATTTTGCATGATTAGGAGATTTAAAAGAACCCTTCTTATCTTTAATTGAGTCTAAAGCACCGTTCCAATCTCCCATCATAATTACTGATTTGTAATCCAATTGAATTATTTTCTGAAATATCATCTTATAAAAATATTTTTGTTGCTGATTAGGAGCATATAGTCCAATGACAAGACTTCTCTTGCCATTTAATAATAAATCAATAATAACATATCTTCCTTGTGGATCAGAATCAATTAATTTCGGTGATAAGTCTTTCCTCACATAAATGACTACTCCTGCTTTTTTCTGCGGAGCAGAGGCTGTAAAGTGTACTCCCAGCCAGGAATTAATCAAATATTTTTCATCCTTTAAAGCAGTGGTTCTTAACCTGGGCGATATTGTCCCCCAGGGGGTGATTTCATTTTTCAGGGGGGCGATGGAATGAAAAGGGGCAATGTGGGGGCGAAGGAATGAAAAGGCGGCAATGTGGGGGCGATGGAGCGAGAAGTTTTAGGGGCACTTTTGAGACTTTTTCGTACAGTGAATACTGTATATCTGTCGTACAAAAACATCCGATCACTCGCTATTAGTGGATTGAATTGTGTTTTCAGATGTTCCTCCAGCTAGCTTCAGTACAGAACGCCGTACATATGTAAATACGCATTGCTTATTTTCATGCGTGTTGTGCAGCAGCCTCTACCCATACAGTGGTGCGCCATTAGCCAGAATATGGGAGATATGGGGAAAAGACTGGAAATAAATTATTTGCATCAATATGCCCTGATGAACAATTTTAAAGAAAACAAAAAAAAGTGTTTGCATAAATTGAAGAATTATTTCCCAATGTTGTGATTGAGAGGTTATGTTGGGGGAGGGGGGCGATGACAACTTCCTCATTGGCTCAAGGGGGCGATTCATTCAAAAAGGTTAAGAACCACTGCTTTAAAGCAATATGAGTCTTTTGCAAACATATATCATCCTTCTTATTTGTTTCAAGTAGTAAAATACTTTCTATCTTTCTATGGTGAATTCAAGCCATTAACATTCCATGTCAGGAACTTTGCCTTCTCTAGTGGCTTGAAGCCTTTGGAACAGTGCATCTAAATCTGCAGTTGATGACCTCTTCGGTCTTGTTCCTCCCACTGGCTCAGAGGTAGCCACCTGTGTTGTAATTCCAGCATCTACCTTTTGTTGTTCTTTTTCTCTACATTTATGGGCTGCACGAGTCATTCTCTGTTCCCTTGGATCTTCTCTTATCTCTAAACACTGTTGCATAGATTCAACCAACAACTCCTCTCCTGTTGGTGACATTGCTCCTGCAGCCAATGGTCCTTCAAATTACTTTCGTTTCTTCTAGATCTTGGAGATGATGGTGCACCTGCCTTCAGAACAGAAACACAAAAATCTCTTGCTTTTAAAATTGTATTAAGTCTATAACGTGTTCCAACATAATTCACCACTATGCCAACAGATACATCCCATCTAAATTGAATCTGTCATTTCTTAAGCTCCTTAGCCAAAAAAGCAAAGTCCTTTCTTCTTCTAAGAATTTTTGGAGGTATTTCTTTTAAAATTATAACATCTTGAGCTGCAATTTGAAATCTTTGCTTATAAAAAGCCTGTATAATTTCATTACGAAGTAATCTCCTGGAAAAATAAATGACCACATCTCTTGGTAAATTTCTCTGCTTCGCAATCCATGATTTATTTATTTATTTATTTATTTATTTTCAAATATTTATATGCCGCCCAATCCCAAAGGACTCAGGGCGGCATACAAGTTAAAACAATGATAAAACAATAAAATAAAACAGTCATACCGCGAGTCCGATCATATCCCAGCCCCCCGGGGACATCAGCCCCAGGCCTGCCGGAACAGGAGAGTTTTAACGGCCTTCTTAAAGGCCGGCAGGGTGGGAGTAGTTCGAACCTCGGGGGGAAGTTCATTCCACCAGGTCGGAGCCACCACAGAAAAGGCCCTTCCCCGAGGGCCCGCCAGCCGACATTGTCTGGCCAACGGGACCTGAAGGAGGCCCAATCTATGGGACCTCACCGGTCTCTGGGAGCTGTGCGGCAGAATGCGGTCCTGTAAGTAACCTGGCCCTATGCCATGAAGGACTTTAAAGGTGATAACCAACACCTTGAATTGCGTCCGGAGACCCACAGGAAGCCAGTGCAGCTCGCGGAGGATAGGTGACACGTGGACGTACCTTGGCGTGCCCACAATCGCTCTCGCGGCTGCGTTCTGAACCAACTGCAGCCTCCGAACGCTCTTCAAGGGTAGCCCCATGTAGAGCGCGTTACAGTAATCCAGTCTTGAGGTGACAAGGGCATGAGTGACTGTGAGTAAAGCCTCCCGGTCCAAATAAGGCCGCAACTGGTGCACCAGGCGAACCTGTGCAAAGGTCCCCCTAGCCACAGCCGATAGATGTTGTTCCAGATTTAGCTGTGAGTCCAGGAGAACACCCAAGTTGCGTGCCTGCACTGAGGGAGGTAAATTTTCCCCCCCCCCAGGACTAAAGATGGACCATCCAGTTGGCCTTTGGGAGGCAAGACCCAGAGCCACTCGGTCTTGTCAGGGTTGAGTCTAAGCCTGTTCACCATCATCCAGACCCTCACATCTTCCAGGCACCAGCACATCACGTCGACTGCTTCACTGAAAGGACACGGGGTGGAGATATATAATTGGGTATCATCCGCGTATTGATGATACCTCACCCCGTGTCGCCGAATGATCTCACCCAGCGGTTTCATGTAGATGTTAAAAAGGAGGGGGGACAGGACTGAGCCCTGAGGCACCCCATGATTGAGGCGCCTAGGGGTCGATCTCTGTCCGCCTGCCAACACCGACTGCGACCTGTCAGAGAGGTAGGAGGAGAACCACCGCAATACGGTGCCGCCCACCCCCACCTCTCCGAGACGACGCAGAAGGATACCATGGTCGATGGTATCGAAAGCCGCTGAGAGGTCAAGAAGCACCAAGATAGAGGAATGACCCCTATCCCGGGCTCGCCAGAGGTCATCGGTCAGTGCGACCAAAGCAATCTCAGTGCTGTAGCCGGGCCTGAAACCAGATTGAAAAGGGTCCAGATAATTGGTTTCATCCAAGGATCGCAAGAGTTGAGACGCCACCACCTTCTCTACAACCTTCCCCACAAAGGGGAGGTTGGAGACGGGACGAAAGTTCTTCAAAACAGCTGGGTCCAGGGAAGGCTTCTTGAGGAGGGGCCTCACCACCGCTTCCTTTAAAGGTTGTGGGAAAGACCCCTCTATCAAGGAGGCATTGATTATTGCCTGGAGCCAGCCTCGTGTCACCTCCCTACTGGCAGAAACCAGCCAGGAGGGGCACGGGTCCAATAAACTGGTGGTGGCATTCATTTCCCTCACAGCCTTGTCCACTTCATCAGGGGTCACAGGCTCAAACTCGCTCCAGATAACATGACTAAGACCAGCCCCTGGCAACTCGGCTGGCACTGCCCAGTCGGAGTCCAGGTCTCTCTGAATCTGAGCGATTTTGTCCGAAAGAAACTGAACAAACTCCTCAGCTCTCCCCTGCAAGGGTTCCTCCGCCTCCTCCACTTTAAGAAGGGAGCGGGTCACCCTAAACAAGATGACCGGGCGAGATTCTGCAGGCGCAATAAGTGCGGAAAAGTGAACACGCTTTGCCGCCCTTATCGCCACTAAATAAGTCCTAAGATAGGCTCTTAATAGTGATCGGTCAGATTCAGAGTTACTGGCCCTCCAACGTCGCTCTAGACGTCTCTTGTGGTGCTTCATCTCCCGGAGCTCCTCAGTAAACCAAGGCGCCCTCCGGGGACCACCACCACAGAGAGGTCGCAAAGGTGCAATTCAATCCAGGGCCCCAGACACCGCCTCATTCCAGGCCACAACCAGGGACCCGGACGAGTTGTGGACAAGGGAGTCAGGTATTTCATCAAGCTCCTCCTGGAACCAATCTGGGTCCATTAGGTGCCTGGGGCGGAACCACCTAGTCGGCTCCCTCTCCCTGTGATGGGGGAGTGATGCTCTAAAGTCCAGCCTCAACAGGAAATGATCTGTCCATGACAAGGGCGAGATCTCTATTCCCCTTAATTCCAGATCATGTCTCCATTGCCCCGAGAGAAACACAAGGTCGAGTGTGTGACCACCCCTATGGGTCGGATCCTGAATTACCTGGGTCAGGTCCATAGTTGCCATGGAAGCTATGAACTCCTGCGCCGCCTCTGAGCGATCGCCGAGTGATGGTATGTTAAAGTCCCCCAGTACTATAAGTCTGGGGAACTCCACTGCCAACCTGGCTACTGACTCCAGCAACGCAGGCAGGGCTGTTGCAACACAGCTGGGAGGTAGGTACATCAGCAGCAAGCCCAACTGAACCCGTGAACCCAATTTCAATAGGAGGGACTCACACCCAACAACCTCTGGGGCAGGAATCCCACGAGGGCTCAAGGACGTCCGAGCGATGACTGCCACTCCCCCACCCCTGCCCTGATGTCGAGGCTGATGAAGCACCACAAACCCGTCCGGGCACATCTCCGAGAGGGAAACACCCCCCTCAGGGCCCAGCCAGGTTTCGGTTATACATGCCAGGTCCGCCCCGCTGCCCAATATTAAATCACGGACAATTAACTCTAAAAATGTTTCTATATCTCTCAACATTTCTTCAAATTCACATCCCAAAATGGATGCTAATTCTGCTGCAATCTCTTCTTTCAAATTCTCTTGCATATTCTCCTTCAACCCTCTTATTCTCAAAGCAAACTCCATATCTCTGTATTGTGACATTATAATTTCATTCTGTGCTGCATCCACATTATTTTCAACTCTTTCAACTCTTCCTTCTAATCTTTCAACATTTCCAACCACCTCATCCACCCTATCATCCAGGCGTTCTACGTGGGCCACAAGCCTCTGAAGAGCCAGCACAATATCTTCCCTCATCTGATGATTTCTCTGCTCCAAAAGCTCTGCTATCTCAAACTTAATCTTTTGCGCAGTTTTCTCCAAAGCATCCTGTACAACATTCTGTACAACATTCTGTATATCTTTAAGTGTGAGTGCTTGAGATGGGGGAGAGGGTGGAGGAGACTTATGCTTAGGTTGCTGTATAGTCTGTGCTACTGGAGAGGAAATTGAAACTTTAGCAAGAGAAGAAATTCCATGGCGTTTTGAAGCCATTTTTTTTTTAAAAAAAAAAGATGTGAAAAAAAGGGGAAAAAAGAAAAAACCCACTTCTTATAACAAAATAAAATAAAGAGGTAATAAAAACAGCTCTCCCTTACTCAACAAAGAGAAAAACTCTTTAAGTAAGCAAACTGTTACATTATTGAAACTTTGTTGCCAGGTGAAAGTGAAAGTCCTCAAACAAAGAAACAGGATTCCTCTGCCATTTTTCCTTTCACTCCAATCATTAAAATAATAGCTGGAGAAGACAATATTTCTTTCTTGAGTTAAAGTTAAAATTCAGCACAATTCTGATCCTCCTGAACAGCTCCGTCTGCTTTAAATTTTACTTACAGTTCTTATGTAGCAGATGTGGAAGCAGCGTCTAGCTTCGTTCTCTGCTGGAGAACAAAGGCGTCTTGAGATGCGGAGTTATTCCGGACTCCGAGGGAGCTCTCACTCTTCATCTCCCCAAAAATAATCTCTGGGAGACTAGAGGAACTGTAAGGACCCACCCCATTCTGACAGGAACTCAACTTCTATCCGTAAAAAAAACTCACCTTCTTCCCTTTGCCCGGGAAGAATGTTCTGAGCTGCAAAACAGCTGATAGTCGCTGTCTTGCTGGCTCTTACACAATCCCGAGACAGGCAGCTAAAAAAAAAAAAGCCACCATCGGCGTGGCAAACACCACCAGAAGTCAAAATTATATTTCTTCAGGCTAGTCTGAATCAGTTTCCAAATATTAATTAAATCAATTGATTTAGGCAATTGATTCATGCAAAATTAGAAATAGATGACGAGACAAGAATTTGATTATAACAAATACATACCAAGTACCTTATGAGACCCTTAAATAGAGTCATAGAATTACAGGACATAAAAAATGCCTTTCAAAGTGAAATCTGATCTACAAAAGCTTATGCTATAATAAATTTGTCAATTTTTAAGGTGCCATAAAATTCTATTGTTTTTAAGCAGATATCTAAACAGTCTGTTTAAATGTTTACATTTTTCCAGTATGAATATTAAATGGCTTCCAAAATTCTTGACATCACATCATAAGCTGATGAAAATAAAGATTTCATGTAAGACACTGGGCTATAAGAAAATTTACATGCAATAATTGATGTTAAGAAAGATTATAAGAGTAGTAAAAAGAAGAAAAAGAAGAAAAATATATTACCAAAATCATTCTTTGACATGGTAACAGAACTCAATCTTCAGGATATATGGAGAGAGACACACAGATCAGACAAACAATATACGTTCTATTCGTATCCACATCAGTCTTGGTCTAGGATCGATATGGCCGGGGCAACAACAGATGTACAAAAAGGGATAGAGGAAATTGAAATAGGGCTTAATGATTGGGCGGATCACAACCCAATAATAATAAAATGGAAAGGCCAGAAACAGAGAAAAAGATGGTCAATGAATCAAAGACTATGTAAAGATAAACAATATATACAGATGCTAGAAAAGGAGTTGACATTATTTTTTCAGGTAAATAAAAAGGAAGAGACATCAACACAAAATTTGTGGGATACTACAAAAGCTTACATACGGGGATTGACAATCGCATACAACTCAAAGAAAAATAAAGATAGGAGACTTCAACAAGGGAAATTACAAGAATTAAAAAAAATAGAAGGTGATCTACAGAAGGACCCACAAAATAAAAAGATAAAAGAAAAATGGAATATTATAAAACACAAGATTAACCTGACAACACAAAAGAAATGGCACAGAAAATCAGGATGGTGTCGGGCCTTAGAGGAGGATGCCCAGGAAACAACCCCGGTTCGGAAGACATACCTACCGGTCAGCCATCCTCGGTCACTGAGTATGTTTACCGGCGGCCCGACATCCAGGTGATTGCAGCACATGCGCAGACGGCGTATGGAGCAACACCACACATGCGCAGATGACCCGGACAGCTAGAATCATCCGGCGCGCATGCGTGGCTGTACAAGCGCGGCCGGTGACGAGAACCGGAGGACTTGAAGCTCGCAAACTGCCAAGAAGCTTCGGGAACCGAGGGAAGCGTCGGGAAGCAACAGCTGGGAGAGCTAGGCGTCGAGAAACCTGGAGGCGGATATCCATGTATGGTGATTTAGGGCGGTCTAGGGAGTGGGTGGTGGTGCATAGGCGTCGGTGTGGGTGTGGGGTAGGCGGAGTAACCTTAAACTGTATAAAAGACCCGTGAACGGAATGGTTGGAGTGCTGACTTACTGTTGCCTCGTCCTGACTCCAAAGTCAACTAACAAAAAAACAACAAACCACTAGGCCCAGATGGAATTCCGGTCGAGTTTTATAAAAATACACAAGAGTCACTACAATGGATAATGTTGGAGATTTACAATGAGGTGTTGGAAGAGGCGAAGATACCGACAACTTGGACTGAAGCAATCATCACCCTCATTCCTAAGGAAGACTCAGACCTACAACAAATTCAAAATTATAGACCGATTTCTTTACTGAATACAGATTATAAGACATTTACAACAATAATAGCAGAAAGGATAAAGAAAATTTTGAATAATTATATTCACCCAGATCAAAATGGATTTTTACCAGGACCCCAAATAAAAAATAACATGAGGATAATACTGAATACTTTAGAATTTTACGAAGTCCATCCTGAAAGACAAGCTATGCTGGTTTTTCTTGATGCCCAGAAGGCATTTGATAATTTGAATTGGAATTTTATTATAACACAATTGTACTACATGGATTTTGGGATAAAATTTAGAAAGATGGTTGAGAAAATATATACTAAACAAACAGCTAGGGTAATTATAAATGAGGAAATAACAGAAAAAAATTGATATAACCAAAGGAGTAAGACAAGGATGCCCACTTTCTCCTCTTCTATTTATTTTATCATTAGAAATACTTCTTACAAAAATCAGAGAGGACCAAGAAATAAAGGGTTTAAAAATTAAAAAGGAAGAATATAAGGTCCAGGCCTTTGCTGATGACTTGGTATTTATTTTGGAAGATCCATTAGAAACCGGCTTTAAATTGATTCAAAAAATAGAAGAATTTGGCGAGGTAGCCAGACTTAAGATTAATAGGAATAAATCCAAATTAATAACAAAAAATCTTACAAAGGCACAAGAAAGGGAATTGGAAGATAAAATAAAGATAAGTATAACCAAGAAAATAAAATACTTAGGGATCTGGCTTACAGCGAAATGCTCCTCGATTAAGGAGGACAATTATGATAAAATACTACACCAGATAAAAAAAGATTTAGAAAATTGGGAAAATTTGCAAATTTCATTTTTAGGGAGGACCGCTACGGTCAAAATGAATGTATTGCCAAAAATATTATTTCTGTTCCAGTTTATTCCAATAAAATTAGGGAAAACATTCTTTCAAGAATTAAATAAATTGATCACTAAATTTATATGGCAAAGGAAAAAACCCAGGATTAAATTAAAACTTTTGCAAGACACGAAAGATAAAGGGGGATTGGCATTACCAGAGTGGGAAATATACTATCAAGCATCAAGTTTAACTTGGCTAAAAGATTGGATGGATTTGAAAAATACTAGAGTCTTAACAATAGAAGGACATGATATGCAAGCAGAGTGGCATGCATTCCTATGGGACGAAAAACATAAAATACACAGATATTTTCAAAGACACATAGTTAGGAATGCATTGCTACAGACTTGGGAAAAAATAAAACAAAAACAATATACAAGAATTCCAGTGTGGTTATCCCCAACAGAAGCTCTGAAATACCCAAACCTATTGGATATAAATAAGATAATTAGATACAAGGAATTAGTAAATGAACAGGGAAATTTGAAAACAAAACAAGAATTGGAACAAGACATTGGCAGAGAGATTGATTGGTGGACATTTACACAAATTCAATCTAAATATACAGAGGACAAAAAATTATATGAAATACAAAAAGAGCCGCAAGAATTGGATAAAATTATACATGGAACAGAAATAAAATTAATTAGCAATTTATACAAATACATATTGAGATATAAAATGGAAGAGGAGGTTGTGAAAAACACAATGATTAGATGGGCAAAAAATTTCGGATATAATATAGAATTGAAGAAATGGGAAAAAATATGGGAAATAAATATAAAATTGACTATGTCGGCGGCATTCAAGGAAAACCAGTTTAAAATGTTTTACAGATGGCATCTTCCACCTGCAAAGCTTGCCAAGATGTTCCAGAATAATTCGCCAACATGTTGGAAATGTAAAAAGGTACATGGAACATATTATCATCTATGGTGAACATGCCCAGTTGCAAAAAAATACTGGTCTACAATAAGAAAATGGATCCAAGAAATAATAGACCAAGAGATCTTTTTGTTGGGCATTTTAAATAGAAAGTATAGTAAAGAAATATGGTACTTAATTTTACATATAATAACGGCGGCAAGAATAGCATATGCACAGTGCTGGAAAAATGAGAATATACCATCAGAGGAAGAAGTAATAAGAAAAATCCTAGACTGTGCTGAGATGGACAAATTAACAAAAGAGATAAAAGAAAAGGAAGACACAGAGTATTATATAGTATGGAACAAGGTGTATGTCTGGTTGGAGACTAGAAATAATAGAGGAGAATAAATATGGAAAGGTCAAAAATGAAAATATGTGTACAATAACGTATAATAATAATAATAATATGAATTATTCTTAGTAAGAAATAGAACATGAAGGAAGAAAAATGTAAATAAGAAATAATGGGGCTATAAGGACAAATATTTAAAGAAGAATAAGGGGGAAATGTAAATATTAGATTACTGTTACGTAATTGCTGTAAAAAAAGGAGTAGTATATATTGTGTGTGTATGTGTGCTATGTTTTGCTTTGTTTTCTTTTGTCTTGTTGGTTAAAAATAAAAATTAAAAAAAAAGAAAATTTACATGGGAAAGGATTATGTGTTTATTTGTATTCGTTAGTTTTTAATTAGTTTTTAAAAGAAAATACTAAGCAAACAAGGTCAAAAGTATCTCTTAAAATTCATTATAGAAATTAAAATCTTGTGGCAATATTTCTGATTTTGATGTATATTAATGATGAGATTACTGTATGAGATGGCAATTAATCCAGTTAGCAATAAAAATAATTTATCAGGAATTGAACTGATTAATTTTCAGTTTACTTTGAATAACAGATTAAATTAAAATGGACTGTTTATCCAATTAAATGCAAATATCCAATTAAATTAAATTAAATTGAAAAATTTTGGAACTTATTCCAAACTCTTTAACAATATAAGCAGGATTTGGCTCTATCAGTTTAGCAGAATTATTTTGCATTCTATTCAAAATATAAATTCTCCTGGTTGCTAGCCATAATTAGCATGGGACACAATTCAGTAAAATCAATTATTGGAATCAGTTATTTTTGGCATGCAGAAAACTGAATATTATATAGAAGATTTGCTGCTGGTTTTTGGACTTGATTGGTGCTCTTAGTGAGGAAAGACTTAATGCTTTAGAACAGCAGTTCTCAACCTGTGGGTCACGACCCTTTTGGGGGTTGCACGAGCCTTTCACAGGGGTCGCCTAAGGCCATCGTAAAACACATATTTCCAATGGTCTTAGGCAGGGCTTGTCAACCTCCTTCCCTCCCTCCCCCCCTCTGCTCCACCTCACTTGTTTGTGGAAAATATGCTGCTTGGTGGCAGTCTGCACGAACTCTACCAAATGTGCCCTTCAGGGGGGCTCATGAAGAGTGCAGGTGCAGAGCAAGGCCCCGCCCTCTCCAGAGACTCATTGTGCAGCAACCGGATTGACTTCTTCTCATGCACACAGGTCAGCGAAGGGGAGGCCGCTGCAGCACCCAACTCCTGCGCCCATCAGCTGGCAACCCCTGAACTTGCACCAGCTGAGGCAAGAGGGAGGGAAGGAGGAAGGGACTCTTCCTCCTCTTCTAAGCTTCAAAGCACGATCGGCTTCCCAAGGGTGCCACAATCCTCACGAAAGCGGGGAGGGGAGGGGAGAGAAGCAAAGGGGGCGAGAAAGCTTGCAGCGGGCTCGAAGCAGCACCTGCCAGCACTGGTGATGAGAAATTCCCCACAAACCCAGGGAAGAGGTGGAGAAAAGGAGCCCCCTTTGGGAGGAAACCGCCATCTTCTTCTCCTTGGCTTTGCGCTCTTCTGTTTCTCGGCAGCAGGGCTGGCAAGCCTCTCCTGACTGAAACTTCCTTTCCTTCCCTCCCTCTTGGTCTCTTCCTCCTTCCCTTCCTCTCCCATTGTTCCTTCCTTCCTTCCTTCCTTCCTTCCTTCCTTCCTTCCTTCCTTCCTTTCCTTCACCTCTCTCTTTGTCCCTCCTTCCCTCCCTCTCCCCCTTGTCCCTTCCTTCTTTCCTTCGTTTTGCCTCTCTCTTTGTCCCTCCTTCCCTCCCTCTCCCCCTTGTCCCTTCCGTCTTTCCTTCCTTCCCTCTTGTCCAGGATGGGGTGAGCCTCTACAGCTGATCCGCGCTTCTGCAGCTGTAGCTGCTCTCCTTGGTTCCTGCCCAGCAAACTTGCTCGCTAGAAAACATACACTTGCTAATTTAGCAGAAGCACGAATCAGTTGTAGCCTGGCACTGATCCTGGAGCTTCTGCTAGCTTAGCAAGCGGCATGTCTTTCGGCAAAGCTGAGCAAGTGAGCTGGGGGGAGCTCTCCTGTCTCTGCCTGTGCACAGGAAGGTTTGCCGGCAGTAAAGCCCCCAGCCACACTGGCAGCCTATCCCCCTCCCCTTGTCCCTTCCTGGGCACGGAGGGGGGGAGGAAGGAAGGGACAAAGAGGGAGGGAAGTAAGGAACAATGAGAGAGGGAAGGAAGGGAGGAACAATGAAAGGGAGGGAAGGGAGGAAGGGACAAAGAGGAAAGGAAGGAAGGAAAGGAAGGAAGGAAGGGACAAGGGAGAGGGAGGGAAGGAGGAAGAGACTAAGAAGGAGGTGAAGGAAACGAAGGAAAGAAGGAAGGAAGGGGCAATGGGAGAGAGGGAGGGAAGGAGGAAGAGACTAAAGGGAGGGGAAGGAAAGGAAGGAAAGAAAGAAAGGACAATGGGAGAGAGGGAGGGAAGGAGGAAGAGACTAAGCAGGAGGTGAAGGAAAGGAAGGAAGGGACAATGGGAGAGAAAGAGGGAAGAGACTACGCAGGAGGTGAAGGAAAGGAAGGAAGGAAGGGACAATGAGAGAGGGAGGGAAGGAGGAAGAGACTAAGAGAGGGGAAGGAAAGGAAGGAAGGAAGGGACAATGGGAGAGGGTGAGAAGGAGGAAGAGACTCAGAAGGAAGGAAAGAAAGAAGGAAGGAACAATGGGAGAGGGAGGGAAGGAGGAAGAGACTAAGAGGGAGGTGAAGGAAAGGAAGGAAGGAAGCGACAAGGGGAGAGAAGGGAGGGAAGGAAGGCAGGCACCCACCCCAGTCCCATCCCAGTCCCATCCCAGAGACCCACAGATTCCCCCCCCCCACAGGCACTCTGCAACCTGAGTGATCAGCTGGCCACGCCCCCTGGCCATTGATCACATGACCCTGGGACGTGATAAGTATGAATCAGTTGTCAAGCATCTGAATGTAAATCACATGACCCTGGGGATGTTGCAACAATCATAAGTGTGAAAAATGATCATAATTCGCTTTTTCAGTGCTGTTGTAACTTCAAACAGTCACTAAGCGAATTGTTGTAAGTCGAGGACTACCTATACTTTCCCATTTTTTCCTCTTTTTTTGGTCAAGTTTTTGATACCCCCCTGGCCAGCTGGATGCGGGGTTGGGGGTCACCACAACATGAAGAACTGTATTAAAGGGTCGTGGCATTAGGAAGATTGAGAACCACTGCTTTAGAATGTAATTCTGAAATTTCTAATGAAAATGCAAAATATTCAAAATTATATCCAAGACAGGACAAGAAACAATGGTTGGAAACTGATCAAAGATGGAATTAAGGAGAAACTTTCTGACAGTGAGGACAATTAACCAATGGAATAGCTTGCCGCCAGAAATTGTGGGCTCTCCATCACTGGAGATTTTTAAAAAGAGGTTAGACAGTTGCTTGGGGTGGAGAAAAGGAGCCCCCTTTGGGAGGAAACTGCCACCTTCTTCTCCTTGGCTTTGCACTCTTCTGTTTCTCGGCAGCCGGGCTGGCAAGCCTCTCCTGGCTGGAACTTCCTTTCCTTCCCTCCCTCTTGGTCTCTTCCTCCTTCCCTCCCTCTCCCATTGTCCCTTCCTTCCTTCCTTTCCTTCGCCTCCCTCTTTGTTCTTCCTTCCCTCCCTCTCCCCCTTGTCCCTTCCATCCTTCCTTCCTTCCCTCTTGCCCAGGATCGGGGCGAGCCTCTACAGCTGATCCGCGCTTCTGCAGCTGTAGCTGCTCTCCTTGGTTCCTGCCCAGCAAACTTGCTCGAGCTTTGATAGAAAACAAGCTGCTTGCTAATTTAGCAGAAGCGCAAGTCAGCTGTAGCCCGGCACTGATCCTGGAGCTTCTGCTAGCTTAGCAAGCAGCACGTTTTTCGGCGAAGCTGAGCAAGTGAGCTGGGCGGAGCTCTCCTGTCTCTGCCTGTGCAAAGGCAGGTTTGCCGGCAGCAAAGCCCCCAGCCACTCTGGCAGCCTATCCCCCTTCCCTTGTTCCTTCCTGGGCATGGGGGGTGGGGAGGAAGGAAGGAACGAAGAGGGATGGAAGTAAGGAACAATGAGAGAGGGAAGGAAGGGAGGAACAATGAAAGGGAGGGAAAGGAGGAAGGGACAAAGAGGAAAGGAAGGAAGGAAGGAAGGAAGGAAGGAAGGAAGGAAGGAAGGAAGGAAGGAAGGAAGGAAGGAAGGAAGGAAGGAAAGAAGGGACAATGGGAGAGGGAGGGAAGGAGGAAGAGACTAAGAAGGAGGGGAAGGAAAGGAAGGAAAGAAGGAAGGAAGGGACAATGGGAGGTAGGGAAGGAGGAAGAGACTAAGGGAGAGGAAGGAAAGAAGGAAGGAAGGGACAATGGGAGAGAGGGAGGGAAGGAGGAAGAAACTAAGAAGGAGGTGAAGGAAAGGAAGGAAGGAAGGAAGGGACAATGGGAGAGAGGGAGGGAAGGAGGAAGAGACTAAGGGAGGGAAAGGAAAGAAGGAAGGAAGGGAGGGACAATGGGAGAGGGTGGGAAGGAGGAAGAGACTAAGGTGAAGGAAAGGAAGGAAAGAAGGAAGGGACAATGGGAGAGAGGGAGGGAATGAGGAAGATACTGAGGGAGGTGAAGGAAGGGAAGAAAAGAAGGAAGGAAGGGATAAGGGAAGGGAAGGAAGGCAGGCACCCACCCCAGTCCCATCCCAGAGACCCACAGATTCCCCCCACAGGCACTCTACAACCTGAGTGATCAGCTGGCCATGCCCTCTGGCCACTGACCACGTCACCCTGGGACACTGTGAATGTCATAAGTATGAATCCGAATGTAAATGTAAATCACATGACCCTGGGGATGCTGCAACAATCATAAGTGTGAAAAATGATCATTAATTCGCTTTTCCAGTGCTGTTGTAACTTCTAACAGTCACTAAGCAAATTGTTATAAGTCGAGGACTACCTATACTTTCCCATTTTTTCCTTTTTTTGGGGGGGGGGTCAGCTGGATGGGGGGGTTTGGGGTCACCACAACATGAGGAACTGTATTAAAGGCTTTAGGAAGGTTGAGAACCACTGCTCCAGCCATTGTTAAAATAAGTCCCAAGTTTAATAATATTCCGTTTCTTCTTTTTGTTTCAACCTCAAAGTCAGTCTATCCATCTCCACACATTCTAGTATTTTTTAATTATTTCTTCATCTGATGGTATTTCTTCATTTTTTCAATACTGCGCAAACATAATTCTTGCCACTGTTGTTACATGTAAAATCAAATATATGCTTTGTTTATTAGTGTTTTCTGGCAAAATACCTAATAAAAAATGTTCAGGTTTAAAATCTACATATTTTCCAACATCTTTTCTAGCCAGATATGTATTTTTTTCCAATAACTCTTTGCTTTGGCACATGTCCACCAAACATGGTAATAAGTATCTGACTTATGTTTGCATTTCCAACATCTATCTGACATGTTTTTAAACATTTTTGCTAATCTTGCTGGTGGCAAGTGCCATCTATAAAACATTTTATATAAATTTTCTTTGTAGAAAGTTGATATTGTCAATTTATAGTTTCTTTCCCACACGTTTTGCCATTTTTCTAATTCTATATTATATCCAAAAATTTTTGCCCAACTTATCATTGTTTCTTTAACTTGTTTGCTTTCCATTTTCAAATTTAATAGAAAATTATAAATTTTCTTAATTAGTTTCTCATCAGAGGTTAATAATATCTTATCAAACAAGGTTTGCTCCTTATAAAATGCATACAGTTTAACTTCTATCATATCTAGCTTGCATTTGTAAGTATGCCCACCATGATAGATTGATACCCTGATTTTCCATTTCTTGTTTAGATTTTAAGTTCCCTTCAGAATTTAGAATATTCTGTATGTCCGGATTTTTTCAAAATTAACTAAATTTGGATGTACAAATGCTTCCATTGTTGAAAGCCAACCTGGATTTTTCAGATATATTTTACATTTTATTTTTTCCCATGTTGATAATGCATTTCTTATATAGTGGTTTTGAAAGTACTTATGGATTTTATTTTTCCCATACCATAAAAAAGCATGCCACTCCAGTTGTAAATCATGTCCCTCCAAATATAACAACCTTTTGTTTCTAAGAATTATCCATTCTTTTACCATGTTAATATGGATGCTTGATAATATAAAACCCACTCTGGCAAACTAAAACCTCCATTTTCCTCAGTTTCTTGTAACATTTTCATCTTGATTCTAGCTTTCTTTCCTTGTCAAATAAATTTTAAAATTAATGAATTTAAATCTTCAAAGAATTTTTCTCAAGTTTGATAGGTATTGTCTGGAAGAGAAATAAAATTTTTGGTAGTATATTCATTTTCATTGTAGCAATTCTTCCTAATATCGACAGTTGCAAGATTTTTCCATTTTTCCAAGTCCAATCTTACTTAGTTCAATAATTTTGTATAATTATCTTTTTTTATCATTGAACATCTTACTGTTAAGTATATTCCCAGATAATTAACCTTTTTGACTATTTGTAATTCTATTTTTTCTGACTTTTTTTTTTGCTTATCTGAAATATTTTTAACTATTACTTTAGTTTTTTCTCTGTTTATTTTCAGTCCTGCTATTTCTCCATACTGTTCTATCTTTTCCAGTAGTTTAGGAATCGTCTCCAAAAGTTCTTCTAGAATAAATACCAAATCATCTGCAAATGCTTGCAATTTGTATGTTTCACCTTCTATTTCTAGTCCTTTAATTTCTGTATCTTGTCTAATATTTCTATTTAGAACTTCCAAAGTTAAAATAAATAACAATGGAGATAATGGACATCTTTGTCTTGTACCTTTTCTTATCTCAAAGTTCTCTGTATAGTCTCCATTTACAATCACTTTCACTGTTTGTTTATTATATATTGTTTTAATCATATTTATAAAGTTTTGTCCAAGTCCATTATTTTTAATTGCTGGATCATAAATTACCAAGAAACATTATGAAGTGCCTTTTGAGCATCTAAAAATATTAGTGCCAATTGTTTCCCTGGATACAGTTCATAATATTCCAATATATCCATTATCATTCTTAGATTATTTTTAATTTGTCTCTGTGGTAAAAGTCCATTTTGGTCTGAATGTATAAATTCAGTTAAAAATCTTTTCAGTCTCTGCTATAATTGAAGTAAAAAATTTTTAATCCACATTTAATGATGATATTGGTCGGTAATTTTTTATCTCTGTCAAGTCTGAATCTTCTTTTGGTATCAGAGTAATATTTGCTTCTGTCCATATATTTGGGAGTTTAGCCTCCAACAAAAGTTCATTACATATATCATTCAACGGTACACTTAATGTATCTTGTAGAGATTTATATAGCTCAACCAGTAATCCATCTGGCCCCAGCTTTTCTCATTTTTTTGTCTTCTTATAGCCTCTGTTATTTCCGTCATTTTTATTTTTTCCTCTAACATCGTTTTAAAATTTTCTGAAATTTTTGGTAAATTATTTTCTTCTAGATATTGAATCATTTTTTCCTGTGAAATTTCTTCTATATCATAGTTTCTTCTAGTATTCTTTAATTATCTTTTTTATTTCTTTATTTTTAAATTGTAAGCAACTTTTTTCATCTACTAAGTTATTTATCAATTTCTTCTTCTGTTTTTTGAGTTTATAAGCTAACCATCTTCCTGGTTTGTTTATATTTTCAAAAAAGTTTTGTTTTTTTCTTTTAATTTGCTGTGCCAATTATTCTGATTCCAACAGATTTAATTTATGTTTTATTGTTTCCCTTTTTCTTTTTTATTATTAAAAAGTTTTTATTTTCCATTTATTCATACAAGATACAATTAACCATTGGTACCACCTGCCCATTCCCCCCAGGCTGCGTCCACCCTCTCTAAACCTTCCCTACTTCCCTCCTCTTTCTCTCCTCCCCTCCTACTCTCTTCCCCTCCCCATCTCCTCTAACCATCCTACTTCCTCCCTACTCCTTCCTCCCCTCTCATCCCTCTCACACACATGAACGCAGCATAGGGGAAATGCCCAAGCATTTACCATGACTATATTATCATTACCCATCCACTCACCCACCCACCCACCCTCAACCCTCCCCCCCTCGCTTTCCAGAGCAGGGTTATTAATAAGAAGGTTAACAATAATTAAAAAAAGAAAAAAAGAAAGAAAAAAGAAAAAAAATCATACTTAACCTTTAACTCCCCTTAAATTAAGACATATAAACAAATCTCTACAACAGTTACTATAAAATTTACTCATAAAATAAATGAAACTTTATAGTCCCATATTTTTTCTGAATATAATCTATCCATCTCCTCCATACAATAATATATCTTTCTTGTGTATGATCCTTCAAATAAGCAGAAATTTTTGCCATTTCTGCAAAGTTAGAAACTTTAAATATCCATTCCTCTAAAGTAGGCAACGAGTCCTTCTTCCAATACGAGCCTACTAATAACTTTGCTGCAGTTAATAAATTCAACATTAAAGTAGTTTCTTTGTCATTTAAATCCACAAAGATACCCAATAGGAATAATTGAGAGGTGAACTTTATCTTCCTTTTAAAAATCTTTTGAATGTTCCACCAAATCATAATCCAAAAAGCCTTTTTTACAATTCCACCAAACATGAAAATATGTCGCATCCATATTACTACATCTCCAACATTTGGGTTGTAAATTTGGATACATACAAGATAATTTTTTAGGATCTAAATGCCATCTGTAAAACATTTTATAAAAAATTTCCCTCAAATTTTGAGCTTGTGTAAATTTAACATTTCTAATCCAAATTGTCTCCCATAACTCCAATGGGATCGGATCCTGGATATTCTGAGCCCATTTAATCATACAGTCTTTAACCAATTCTGTTTCAGAGTCTAATTCTATTAAAGCATTGTAAATTCTTTTTATATGGGCCTGACTCTGATCTTTAATCTGAATAACCAGATTTCCATCTTCTAGTGTTATTCCTTCTTTCTTATCTACAGTCCACCTGTCCACTATTTGTAAATATTGAAACCATGACTGTAGAATATTTTCTTGCCTTAATACATCTAGAGATTTTAAATTTCAATCCGAACCTGACCAAATTAATAATTCTTTATACGAAATTTTATCAAAGTTCATCCCCTTAGAAATCCCCTCAATTGCATGTCTAGGAATCCCCCAGATAGGTATTTTATAGTTTAACCTATAATAATACTTTTTCCAAACTCGAAGTAAGGCACTCCTCAAAATATGTAATTTGAAAGCCCGGTCCACTTTCTTATTAAAAATTAAATATGCATGCCAACCATACATTAAATCCCACCCTTCAAGAACAAGAATATCCTTATTTGTTAAATTAAGCCAATCACTTATCCAAGTTAAGGCAGCTGCATCATAGTATAATTTCAAGTTAGATGCTTTAAGTCCTCCTCTTTCTCGGGCATCTTGCAAAATCTTAAACTTAACCCTTGGTTTTTTCCCAGCCCAAATGAATTTATTGATACCCTTCTGCCATTCCTCCAAATTTACATCTTTTTTTAAAATAGGTATCATCTGAAACAAGAAAAGAAACTTTGGTAGAACATTCATTTTTACAGCTGAAATTCTCCCCAACAGTGACAATTGCAATTTTTTCCAGTCATTTAAATCCTTTTGCACTTTTGCCCATAGTAATTCATAATTATTTTTATACAATTTTCCATTTGAGGCAGTTAAATATACTCCCAGATATTTAACCTTTTTCACCATCTGAAAACCTGTGGCTTTAACCAAACTTTCCTTGTCATTGGCTAACATATACTTAGATAATATCTTAGTCTTATGGTTATTGACTTTAAAACCAGAAACTTTTCCATACTGTGTTATAAGTTCTAATAAACAATCAACCGCTCTAATCGGTTGTTCCAAAATCAAAACCAAATCATCTGCAAAAGCCCGTAATTTATACTCATTTTTTCTTATCTTTATGCCCTTGATTACCGTTGATTCTCGAATCTGGATCAACAAAATCTCCAATGTTAAAACAAATAACAATGGAGATAATGGACATCCTTGTCTTGTCCCTTTTTCAATATTAAAAGTCTCAGTCAATCCCCCATTAACAACAATTTGAGCATATTGTTGCTGATATATAGCTTTAAGTGCATGTAAAAAAATATCCCCAAAATTCATTTTCTCTACCAGTGAGAATAAGAATTGCCAATCTAATTGATCAAAGGCTTTTTCAGCATCCAAAAATATAAAAGCCACAGGAATCTGGTTGTTCTTATCCAAATACTCAATTAAGTTAATAATTTGTCTAACATTATATTTCATGTATCGCCCTGTTATGAATCCTGATTGATCACTGTGAATCAAATCCTTCATAACCTGCATTAATCTATTTGCCAAAATTTTTGTAAAAATCTTGTAATCTACATTTAATAATGATATCGGCCTATAATTCTTAGGCTCTGTAAGATCTTGATCCTCCTTCGGAATCAATGATATAAACGCTCTTTTCCAAGAAGGAGGAACTTGTGCTCCCAGCAAGATACTATTAAAAAGCTCCTTTAATGGCTCCAACATTTCTTCATATAAATTTTTATAATACGTTGATGTCAATCCATCTGTTCCTGGAGACTTTCCCACCTTTAACTGCTTGATAGCTAAGCCAATTTCCTCCACAGTAATTAAACAATTCATCCCATTTTGCTGTTCCTCAGAAAGTTTAGGAAAATGTACTGATTGTAAATATTTATCTATATCCACTCCCTTTATATTATCACTTGAGTATAGTTTTGTGTAAAAATCTAAAAAACTCTTTTTAATCAAATTTTGCTGAAAAACCTCAGTACCTTTATATTTTACTTTCTCTATAATCCTAGCCTTCTCTTTCTTTTGTAACTGATAAGCCAACCACCTCCCAGGCTTATTCGCATTACAAAAAGTATTATGTCTCATATAACACAAATTGGTAGCCACTTGATCTGCCATCAGCATATTAAATTGTTCCCTAAGCATCTTTATAGAAACCTTTAAGTAATTATCAGTTGGGTTAAGAGCAAGCGCTTCTTCTTTTATTTTAATCTCATCTTCTATTTTTCTATGTCTTTGTATCCTTTTATCCCTAAAAACTTTATTTAAATGAATTAAAATTCCCCTCATATACGCCTTACTGGCGTCCCAGACCATGGGCATTGATGTACCCTTATTCATATTTAAAGCAAAAAACTCCTTTAAATACTCTTTACATTTTTGTACAAACTCTCCCTGGATAAACAAATTCTCATTCAGTTTCCAAGGCCTTCTCTTCCCATCTTCCAAGTATAGTTCCATCCACACAGGACTATGGTCTGAAAGGGTCCTGGGAAAGATTTTTACCTTTCTCACCCTAGAAAGAAAATCACTAGTAATCAAAAAGAAGTCAGTCCTTGAAAATGACTGGTGTCTATCTGAACAGAAGGTAAAATCTCTATCACTTGTGTTCCTTTCTCGCCAAATATCAATAAGTTCCAACTCTTCTTTCAAATCAAAAAAAGTTTTGGGTAATTTAGTTTGAATGAAATTTTTTGAAGAAAAAATTAATTAGTTATATCCAAAACTCCATTCTAGTCACCCATCAAAATTACAGATTTATAATCCAACTGGGATATCTTCCCATGCAAAAGCTTATAAATTGCTTCTGTTGTTGATTAGGGGCATATAATCCAACAATAAGAACTTTCTTGCCTTGTAACAGTAGTTCCACAAAGACATATCTTCCTTCAAGATCAACCTCAATTAATTTAGCCGATAAATTTTTCTTCACATAAATTACAACACCCCCTTTTTTCCCTGGAGCTGGAGCTATAAAATGTGATCCCAAACGAGAATTTGTCAGATATCTTGAGTCTTTTGAAGTTATATGAGTCTCTTGCAAACATATCAAGTCATTATTATGTTGTTTCAAATAGTAGAAGACCTTTCTCCATTTCTGAGGTGAGTTTAAGCCATTAACATTCCAGGTCAGGAACTTGGCCATCTACTCCAGCCTGAAGCTTTTGAAGCATAGCCTGAAGATCAACTGTTGAAGATCTTTTAGGTCTTGCCCCTCCCACAGGCTCTGTAGTAATCATTCCTTCTACTTTATCGCCACTCTTCTGCAGCTGCTCTTTTTCTTTGCGTTTATGGGCAGCTTGTGTCATCCTTTGATCTTTTATCTCAAGATTCTGTACAGGCAACACTGCTTGTTCCATGACCATCAATGAGGAAGCTCCTGCCATAACGGGCTCTTCAATTATCCTTGTTTGTGGAGGTGAAGACGGTCTTGCCTTTAGAATAGAGTGATAGAAATCTCTTGCCTTTAAAACTGTAGTTAATCTGTAACGTATTCCATCATAATTCACTACTATTCCTCTTGGAATCTCCCATCTGAACTGGATTTGATGACGTTTTAACTCATCAGACAGAAAAGTAAAATCTTTTCTGCCTCTTAAAATTTTTGGAGTTATTTCTTTTAAAATTATCACATCTTGAGCTGCAATTTGAAACCTCTTTTTATAAAAAGCCTGTATAATTTCATTACGAATAGATCTTCTGGAAAAGTAAATAACCACATCTCTTGCTAAATTTTTCTGTCTGGCAACCCGTGAGTTGACTCTGAAGATTTTTTCTATCTCATTCCCAACTACTTCTGGTCTCCATCCAAGATTAAAAACAATATCTCTAACAATAAGGATCTTCAAATCTTCCTGGGAATTTTCTTTCAATCCTCGGATATGCAATGCGAACTCCATTTCTCTGTATTGTGAAATAGTTTGTTCATCTTGTGTAACTTCTATCTTATTCTCCACTTCCTCCATTCTAAATTCCAGTTTTGCTGCATTTTCAGTAATCTCTTCCATTTTATTGTCAATCCTTTCAATATGCAGGGCAAGACCAGAAAACGCAAAGAGTATGTCTTCTCTGACTTGCTTGTTCTTTTTCTCCAATAATTCTTCTGTAATAGCCCTCTCTGCAATTATAAGATCTTTTACCTCCTCTTTAATATCCAAAGCAGTCATTTTTAAAGCCTCTTGTAAGTCTTTGAGAGAGATTGCAGGAGGAGGAGAGGGTGGGGGTGATTTTGGTTTAGACTGAGAAGCAGGCTGAGTCATTGGGGAGGAGATGGAAGCTTTAGGGACAGAGACCAAATGTTTTGAAGCCATTCTGTTAAGTTCAAAGGAGCAAAATTCTTGCCTCTATAATATCACAGTTCTTTAAATAATAAAAAAAGAAGGAAAAAAAAGAAAGAGGAACAAAATTCTTGCCTCTATATTTAAAACATGAACTTTTAACTTTGTTACAAAGTCAAACAAGAAAGACAGTCACCATTTTGCCTTTCACTTTCCCTTTCTTCAAAAGGGAAAGTAAACAAAAAGGGGGGGAGAGATGCTTGCAGGAGTTAAAGTCACAATCAATCTTAAATCCACTTTCTCCTGGTCTGCTCCGTCTGCATTTGAATACTCACAAGCCTCCAAAAAAAGCAGATGTGGGAGCAGCGCCTTGCTTTATCCCAGAACTTCAGGACAAAGACGTCCTGGAGTGTGGAGTTGACTCAGGCTCCGAGGGAGCTCTACCCTCTGATCACCGAAATTATGGGGATCCAGGGGAGCTCTTACCTCTACCTGAGCAGCTCTTCTCTTCCCTTTCTCCCAGGGAAGAGATTCAAGCTGCGGGACAGCTGATTGCAAAAGTCCTGCGGCTTTTACACAACCCAGGAACGGGCTGCTTTGTGAAAAGCAGCCATCATAGCTGCTTGATCCACAGGAAGTTCCGTTTCCCTTTTTATTTTCAGTGTTTTCTTTGAGGATTTATTTGCAGTTCTAATTCTAATTTTTCAAATTCTTCCCTTAAAAATATATTCTATTCTATTCTATTCTATTCTATTCTATTCTATTCTAGTCCTAGTCCTAGTCCTAGTCCTAGTCTGTTCTGCTGATAATCATGTTTAGATAAATTTGGAAAATATATGAATAGCAAATACCACAAATATGCTTAATGTTCCATATTAGAAATAAATGCATGGGCATTCTCAAAGTTCCATTTCATTTAACACGAAGCAGAGTGAAACAGGAATTAAGTGATGAAAACTAAGATATAGCAGCTAATGATGAGGTAAAAAACACTGTTTTAATATTCCAAGCAAGCAACAAAAGCCAGTTTCTTGATTTGCTGTTTATATTTAAGAGGAGGAGGAAAGGGAATTTTTTGGGGGTGAATATGAGTTGTATAAGTCTGCTATGTAATTCATATAAAATAGGAATTCAAGTAACATAAGCCTGATCTTGGAATTTATATTGAGAGCAACTAATACATAGCTATATAAATTACCACTTTAAAAAAGCTAATACTATCAATGGATGGATCTATTATATCTCAGGTTCCTTGAGAAAAGTACTTTTTTTTCATCCACATACCGTGCAATAGTCTCTGGAGCCTATCTTCCATTTCTCTGGCAACAGCTAGAATGCATAAATATTAGTTATTTGTGCACAAGAAGGAGGAATGTTCAATGAATACCAAAAACACAGAATTAATTAATTTTAGTACAGTCTGAACTTATGAGTAAATTCCATATAGACAGCACAACATAATCTTTTATTAATTAATGGTTTTATAAATCTTTTGGGAAATCATGTTTAGTATCTCTGCTTGCACTAAAAAAATAGATCACTCCACAGAGATTTTTGTATTAACCATTTATAGCAGTATTCCAGTATTTGAGAGGCTGCCACAAAGAGGAGGGGGTCAATTTATTTTCCAAAGCACCAGAAAGCAAGACAAGAAACAACAGATGGAAACTAATCAAGGAAAGAAGCAACCTGGAATTAAGGAGAAACTTCCTAACAGTGAGGACAATTAACCAGTGGAACAGCCTGCCTTCAGATCTTCTGAGTGCTTCATCACTCGAGGTTTTTAAGAAGAGACTAGACAGCCACTTGTCTGAAATAATAGAGAGACTGGACTAGAAGATCTCCAAGGTCCCTTCAAATTATATTTAAAGAATGAAACTGCTGAATGATATAGCAGAAGCTTTTTTATTGAAAAGGAATTTATGTGGAGAGTTATTTTGAAAATGGAACATTTGTACATTTGAAAGTTATCTGGGCTGCTGATAAAAAAAAGAACTGGTGTCAGAATCCAATCATATTTCATCTTTAATTATCAAATATAGAAACTCCCAATTCTGCCTTCTTTGGATTCTGCCATAAGAGGGAGAGAAGGGGGAGAACAAAAGGGCTTTATGGCCCTCACTTCCTTCAGTAGACTTCAAAGAGCTGAATGCTGAATGTGTGTTTATTGTAACCTATTGTAACCTCAAAGCGTTAACACCAGAGAACATTAGCATTAACAAAGAAGAGTATTTGCCTTTCATGTAGTTATCTGAAGTCTCCATCCAGACGGAAGAAAGAAGAAACGGGGTGGAATTGTGATACTTGAAACTATCACTGGGAAGGGGGGTTGATTGGGTGAGACTACTGGGGAACCCCTTAAAACCTTGAATGGGAGAGCTTGGACCCCAAGTCCTGTCTAGCATGCCTGCAACCATTTTCTCTTAATAAAGGATTCCTGTTGGAAGAACTATTCCAAGAGTTCTGTCTTCTTAAGATGCAAAGTGGGGTGGGTCCTTACATTAGACAGGACTTGCAAAATTAATCCACCTGGAAGGTAGACCCTTGCCGGGGGATTTTGCAAAAATTTACCATGTCAGACAACGAAGCAAGAGAGGGAGAAAACTCCCTGGAAAGAGAGCCGCTGACCCAGTTGGAACCTTGCCAGATGTTGGGATCCGAGAGGCCAGATTTCTCAGAAGAAGAAGTGGTGGAGACACAGGACCACAAGCCTCGCTGGTCGATGGGCGTTGGAAAGAAAAGCGAGTGGGGAAAGGAATCAAGAAAAGTGACCCTGAGACGGGGGACCAAGCAACCAGAATGGAAGCAGGAGATGGAGAAATCCCTGCACGCAAGTGAAGAGGGAGGAAGCTGTATGCCGTACTCAGACTGGATCCTAGAGAGAGCTATTGACCTGATGAAGAGAACTCTCAGCTCCCTAGGAGAGGAGATTCCTGAGCCCTACGCCCGCCCCAGTTCCTGGAGCCACAAAGGGAGAGACACCGAGGGGGACGTGGAACCTGCAACCCCAGGGACATTTACTGATCCAGGAGCTCCCACCCCCTACCGGACCCAAGATGGAAATCTGGACGGAAGACACTACCACCCACAATGGAGGCACCGATCCATTCCAAGACGTCCACCGTTGGAGGTGAAATTCAAAGGGGAGCCAACACGCTTGGGGTTTTTCCTAACCCAAGTCCTCAGCTACATGGAGGAATATGGGCAGGACATCCCCAGCGACAAAGCCCGCATCCGGATCGTGCAATCTGCCCTGGATGGACCAGCTGCAGATTGGGTGGTGAACCTGCATGACTCCAATGCCCCAGAACTCAGTAACTTCAACCGTTTCATGTCCTCGTTGAGAAGACGATTTGAAGACCCCCTGGCTGATCGCAAAGCCCGTGAAAGAATAACAACGATGAGGCAGGGCAAACGCCCAGTGGCTGAGTATACACAAGAATTCCGAGCCATTGCCAGCAAACTGAATTGGCCAGAAGACATCCTCCTTGGCCGTTTCAAAGACGGACTAAACTATGATCTATATGATGCTTGCCTGCCCCGAGGAGACCCACATCGACTTGAGGAATGGTACGTCTTGGCAGAGGAAGCAGAGATCGACATATTGAAGAGGCATCGCCGAGGAAAACAATGGAGCCGCCCCCCGCCTGAGCTGACACACCAACCGGTGAAATCATCGGATACAGCCAAGAAGCAGATGGGGTGTTTCAAGTGCGGAAGAGAAGGGCATCGAGCTGTAGAATGCCGCTCAAAGGCCCCCCAGCACAACCCAGACAGATCCCCAATCAACAAACCCAGAGGGTATTCAGCTAAGCCAAAAGAAACAGCCATGAAAATGATGGAAATTGCAGAAAACCCCACCTCTGCTCACCAAGGGGAAAGAACTCCAGCCTACACCACAGGGACGGTGGATGCCTCAGATGACAGCTCGGAAGGCGAACCCCTGGTAAGTGGACGCATCACACCCATCTTCAAAACAGTGACTATATTAATCCCCCCCATGCCCGAAGCTGTGAAGGTGAAAGCCTTAATAGACTCTGGCTGCACCCGCTGCCTCATTAGCCCAACACTAGTGGGGAATCTGGGCATCCCATCCAGGAGACTGGAACAACCAATCTCATTTGGCCAGCTAGATGGATCCATAGCAGGGGGGGTGCCAGCTACCCTAGCCACTCTGCCAATACACCTCTCCCTGGGCAACCATGAAGAGGACTTAACGTTTGTGGTGACCCCAGGTATGGAATGCCCAATGATTCTAGGGATGGAATGGTTGAAAAAATGGAACCCCTGGGTAAATTGGAGGACGACAGAAATCAAATTCCCGAAGGGGGACCCTATGGACTTAAAACCCCAAGAGAGGCTACCAGAATCAAGAATAGAAAAAGCATCCATAGGAGAGGAAAAAAGATTAACAGAAATACCAGAGGAATATAGGGACCTTGCTGAAGTCTTCAGTGAGGAGAGGGCGAATGAGCTTCCCCCCCACCGACCCACAGACTGTACCATTGAATTCAAGCCTGGGGCAAAACTCCCGAAACCCAGATTATACTCCATGAGCCCAAAGGAGAAGGAGGAAATGGAAAGATTTATAAAAAAAAACCTGGAGAGAGGTTTCATTGAACCAGCTAAGCCTAAAGTGGCTGCCCCGGTCCTTTTTAGAGAGAAGAAGGATGGCTCTTTACGTTTATGCGTGGATTATAGGGCCCTGAACACAATCAGTGAAAGCAACCTATACCCGCTGCCCCTCATGAAAGACATGCTGTCACACCTATCGAAAGGGAAAATTTTTTCTAAACTAGACTTAAGGGAAGCTTACTATCGCGTGAGAATCAAGGAAGGGGACGAATGGAAGACTGCATTTAACTGCCCCATGGGGTGCTATCAATTCAAAGTCTTGCCATTTGGATTACAAGGGGGCCCTGCAGTCTTTATGCAATTAATCAATGACGTTCTAAGGGAGCACCTGTTTAAGGGGGTCCTTGTTTACTTGGACGACATTCTTATCTTTACCGAAACAAAAGAAGAACACGTCAAACTTGTCAGAGCGGTTTTAAAGAAGCTGCGAGCCGCTCACCTATATGCCAAACTCTCAAAATGCGAATTCCACCAGGAAAGGATAGACTACCTAGGCTATCGCATATCCCCACAGGGCATTGAAATGGACCCGGAGAAGGTCAAAGCAGTACTAGATTGGGCACCACCCCGCACAAGAAAGCAACTACAAAGCTTCCTGGGCTTTGCAAATTTTTACCGCCAATTCATCCCCTCATTTGCACAGATAGCCTTGCCCCTCACTAACTTACTAAAAACGAAGGGAACATCCTCAGTAAAACCTAGCCAGCCACTAACATGGACAATGGAGTGCCAAGCAGCGTTTGAGAGACTAAAGAGACTTTTTTCTGCCGAACCAGTACTAAGGCACCCAGACATGGACAAGCCCTTCATAATACAGGCAGATGCAAGTGATGTGGCAGTGGGGGCTGTGCTATTACAAGAAAATGATGATGCAGTATTGCAACCCTGTGCATATACATCCAAGAAACTCACGGAAACAGAACAGCGCTGGCCCGTATGGGAGAAGGAGGCTTATGGGATACGTTGGGCATTACTCACATGGCGACAGTTCCTGGAAGGCAACAAAATCCCCTTCCAGGTGTGGACTGATCACAAAAATTTGGAAGCCCTGAAAACTTCCAGGAAACTCAATCCCAAACAAGCCCGCTGGTCCCAGCATTTTCACCAATTCCAATTTAAGCTCAAACATTTACCAGGAAGAAAGAACTTCCTGGCAGATGCACTATCTCGCATGCCCAATATAACAGCGCACGAACCACAGACTCTAGACCAATAATGGCAGAGTCACAACTGGCAGCACCAGTAACCACAAGAACCCAAGCCAAATTAAAACCACAACTGGACAGCCAAACTGGAATTGAATTCAGAAAAAGTTTGGAAACAGATGATTGGTTCCAGAAAAACAAAAATGTGTGCACAATGAGAGACGGGTTGCCTTGGATAGGGGAAAAGTTATATATACCAACAACTCAAAGAGTAATTTTCATGCACCTTTGCCATGACACAAAATCAGCAGGGCATTTTGGATTTGTAAAAACTTTACATTTAATTAAACGGCAATTTTGGTGGCCATCCATGAAAAAGGACATTGAAAGTTATATAGCCAGTTGTCCAAAATGTGCCACGGCAAAGAGGTTGCAAGGGAAAGTGCCAGGACTATTGCAAACAGTGGCAAGTCCCTCAGCCCCCTGGAGAGAAATAGCCATGGATTTTATAGTGGAATTGCCAGAAAGCAATGGGAATACTGTGGTCTGGACGGTCACGGACTTGTTTTCCAAACAGGTGCACTTTATCCCTTGCCAAAAGATTCCCACTGCAAAAGCCTTAGCAAAACTTTTCATCCAACACATTTACAGATTGCATGGGGCACCCCAACGCATCATCTCTGACAGGGGGGTGCAATTTACGTCTGCATTTTGGAAGGAATTTTTATCCCTCTTAGGAACCACTCAGGGACTGACATCTAGCCCACCACCCTCAAGGAAATGGGGGGGCTGAAAAAATGAACTCAGTACTTAAGCAATATTTAAGATGTTTTCTTAGTTTCCAGCAGACCGAGTGGGCGGACTTACTCCCTTTTGCAGAAGTTGCCTACAATAATGCAGTCCACTCCAGCACAGGTTACACTCCTTTTCAAATAGCCACCGGTCAAAGTTTCAACCCCATGCCAGAATTAACCCCAAACGAACCAACGATCCCCTCGCTGAAAGAATGGATGGAAAAATTACAAAACACCTGGCCAATAGTCAGAAAAGCACTAGATGAAGCTAGGCAGGCTTACAAAACACAAGCCGATAAAAAAGGGTTGAGCCTACACCATTCATTATAGGAGAAATGGTGTACTTATCTACAAAATACCTAAAGTCCCTACAGCCCTGTAAAAAACTTGGACCAAAATATATAGGACCTTTTCCAATTAAAAGAATCATAAATCCAGTAACAGTAGAATTAGAATTACCCAAAAATCTCAGGCAAATACACCCAATTTTTCATTGCAGCTTGCTGAAAAGAGAGCATCAGTCACCTCTACGGCCAAAAATCCCCCCCCCACCACCTCCAATCATGGTGGAGGGTGAACAACACTTCGAAATAAAGGAAGTCCTTGACTCTAGGAGATATCATGGAGCAACTCAGTACCTAGTTGCCTGGAAACACCTCCCTCCCTCACAAAATGAGTGGGTCCATAAACGTCATGTCAGAGCCCCGAAGCTATTGAAGAAGTTTCACACAGAGTATTCTAACAAGCCTGACTAAATTTTATACTTGTGTTTTCTTTCAGGTGGATCTCTCTTATTTTTAAGAGGGGCCGGATGTCAGAATCCAATCATATTTCATCTTTAATTATCAAATATAGAAACTCCCAATTCTGCCTTCTTTGGATTCTGCCATAAGAGGGAGAGAAGGGGGAGAACAAAAGGGCTTTATGGCCCTCACTTCCTTCAGTAGACTTCAAAGAGCTGAATGCTGAATGTGTGTTTATTGTAACCTATTGTAACCTCAAAGCGTTAACACCAGAGAACATTAGCATTAACAAAGAAGAGTATTTGCCTTTCATGTAGTTATCTGAAGTCTCCATCCAGACGGAAGAAAGAAGAAACGGGGTGGAATTGTGATACTTGAAACTATCACTGGGAAGGGGGGTTGATTGGGTGAGACTACTGGGGAACCCCTTAAAACCTTGAATGGGAGAGCTTGGACCCCAAGTCCTGTCTAGCATGCCTGCAACCATTTTCTCTTAATAAAGGATTCCTGTTGGAAGAACTATTCCAAGAGTTCTGTCTTCTTAAGATGCAAAGTGGGGTGGGTCCTTACATTAGACAGGACTTGCAAAATTAATCCACCTGGAAGGTAGACCCTTGCCGGGGGATTTTGCAAAAATTTACCATGTCAGACAACGAAGCAAGAGAGGGAGAAAACTCCCTGGAAAGAGAGCCGCTGACCCAGTTGGAACCTTGCCAGATGTTGGGATCCGAGAGGCCAGATTTCTCAGAAGAAGAAGTGGTGGAGACACAGGACCACAAGCCTCGCTGGTCGATGGGCGTTGGAAAGAAAAGCGAGTGGGGAAAGGAATCAAGAAAAGTGACCCTGAGACGGGGGACCAAGCAACCAGAATGGAAGCAGGAGATGGAGAAATCCCTGCACGCAAGTGAAGAGGGAGGAAGCTGTATGCCGTACTCAGACTGGATCCTAGAGAGAGCTATTGACCTGATGAAGAGAACTCTCAGCTCCCTAGGAGAGGAGATTCCTGAGCCCTACGCCCGCCCCAGTTCCTGGAGCCACAAAGGGAGAGACACCGAGGGGGACGTGGAACCTGCAACCCCAGGGACATTTACTGATCCAGGAGCTCCCACCCCCTACCGGACCCAAGATGGAAATCTGGACGGAAGACACTACCACCCACAATGGAGGCACCGATCCATTCCAAGACGTCCACCGTTGGAGGTGAAATTCAAAGGGGAGCCAACACGCTTGGGGTTTTTCCTAACCCAAGTCCTCAGCTACATGGAGGAATATGGGCAGGACATCCCCAGCGACAAAGCCCGCATCCGGATCGTGCAATCTGCCCTGGATGGACCAGCTGCAGATTGGGTGGTGAACCTGCATGACTCCAATGCCCCAGAACTCAGTAACTTCAACCGTTTCATGTCCTCGTTGAGAAGACGATTTGAAGACCCCCTGGCTGATCGCAAAGCCCGTGAAAGAATAACAACGATGAGGCAGGGCAAACGCCCAGTGGCTGAGTATACACAAGAATTCCGAGCCATTGCCAGCAAACTGAATTGGCCAGAAGACATCCTCCTTGGCCGTTTCAAAGACGGACTAAACTATGATCTATATGATGCTTGCCTGCCCCGAGGAGACCCACATCGACTTGAGGAATGGTACGTCTTGGCAGAGGAAGCAGAGATCGACATATTGAAGAGGCATCGCCGAGGAAAACAATGGAGCCGCCCCCCGCCTGAGCTGACACACCAACCGGTGAAATCATCGGATACAGCCAAGAAGCAGATGGGGTGTTTCAAGTGCGGAAGAGAAGGGCATCGAGCTGTAGAATGCCGCTCAAAGGCCCCCCAGCACAACCCAGACAGATCCCCAATCAACAAACCCAGAGGGTATTCAGCTAAGCCAAAAGAAACAGCCATGAAAATGATGGAAATTGCAGAAAACCCCACCTCTGCTCACCAAGGGGAAAGAACTCCAGCCTACACCACAGGGACGGTGGATGCCTCAGATGACAGCTCGGAGGCGAACCCCTGGTAAGTGGACGCATCACACCCATCTTCAAAACAGTGACTATATTAATCCCCCCCATGCCCGAAGCTGTGAAGGTGAAAGCCTTAATAGACTCTGGCTGCACCCGCTGCCTCATTAGCCCAACACTAGTGGGGAATCTGGGCATCCCATCCAGGAGACTGGAACAACCAATCTCATTTGGCCAGCTAGATGGATCCATAGCAGGGGGGTGGCCAGCTACCCTAGCCACTCTGCCAATACACCTCTCCCTGGGCAACCATGAAGAGGACTTAACGTTTGTGGTGACCCCAGGTATGGAATGCCCAATGATTCTAGGGATGGAATGGTTGAAAAAATGGAACCCCTGGGTAAATTGGAGGACGACAGAAATCAAATTCCCGAAGGGGGACCCTATGGACTTAAAACCCCAAGAGAGGCTACCAGAATCAAGAATAGAAAAAGCATCCATAGGAGAGGAAAAAAGATTAACAGAAATACCAGAGGAATATAGGGACCTTGCTGAAGTCTTCAGTGAGGAGAGGGCGAATGAGCTTCCCCCCCACCGACCCACAGACTGTACCATTGAATTCAAGCCTGGGGCAAAACTCCCGAAGCCCAGATTATACTCCATGAGCCCAAAGGAGAAGGAGGAAATGGAAAGATTTATAAAAAAAAACCTGGAGAGAGGTTTCATTGAACCAGCTAAGCCTAAAGTGGCTGCCCCGGTCCTTTTTAGAGAGAAGAAGGATGGCTCTTTACGTTTATGCGTGGATTATAGGGCCCTGAACACAATCAGTGAAAGCAACCTATACCCGCTGCCCCTCATGAAAGACATGCTGTCACACCTATCGAAAGGGAAAATTTTTTCTAAACTAGACTTAAGGGAAGCTTACTATCGCGTGAGAATCAAGGAAGGGGACGAATGGAAGACTGCATTTAACTGCCCCATGGGGTGCTATCAATTCAAAGTCTTGCCATTTGGATTACAAGGGGGCCCTGCAGTCTTTATGCAATTAATCAATGACGTTCTAAGGGAGCACCTGTTTAAGGGGGTCCTTGTTTACTTGGACGACATTCTTATCTTTACCGAAACAAAAGAAGAACACGTCAAACTTGTCAGAGCGGTTTTAAAGAAGCTGCGAGCCGCTCACCTATATGCCAAACTCTCAAAATGCGAATTCCACCAGGAAAGGATAGACTACCTAGGCTATCGCATATCCCCACAGGGCATTGAAATGGACCCGGAGAAGGTCAAAGCAGTACTAGATTGGGCACCACCCCGCACAAGAAAGCAACTACAAAGCTTCCTGGGCTTTGCAAATTTTTACCGCCAATTCATCCCCTCATTTGCACAGATAGCTTTGCCCCTCACTAACTTACTAAAAACGAAGGGAACATCCTCAGTAAAACCTAGCCAGCCACTAACATGGACAATGGAGTGCCAAGCAGCGTTTGAGAGACTAAAGAGACTTTTTTCTGCCGAACCAGTACTAAGGCACCCAGACATGGACAAGCCCTTCATAATACAGGCAGATGCAAGTGATGTGGCAGTGGGGGCTGTGCTATTACAAGAAAATGATGATGCAGTATTGCAACCCTGTGCATATACATCCAAGAAACTCACGGAAACAGAACAGCGCTGGCCCGTATGGGAGAAGGAGGCTTATGGGATACGTTGGGCATTACTCACATGGCGACAGTTCCTGGAAGGCAACAAAATCCCCTTCCAGGTGTGGACTGATCACAAAAATTTAGAAGCCCTGAAAACTTCCAGGAAACTCAATCCCAAACAAGCCCGCTGGTCCCAGCATTTTCACCAATTCCAATTTAAGCTCAAACATTTACCAGGAAGAAAGAACTTCCTGGCAGATGCACTATCTCGCATGCCCCAATATAACAGCGCACGAACCACAGACTCTAGACCAATAATGGCAGAGTCACAACTGGCAGCACCAGTAACCACAAGAACCCAAGCCAAATTAAAACCACAACTGGACAGCCAAACTGGAATTGAATTCAGAAAAAGTTTGGAAACAGATGATTGGTTCCAGAAAAACAAAAATGTGTGCACAATGAGAGACGGGTTGCCTTGGATAGGGGAAAAGTTATATATACCAACAACTCAAAGAGTAATTTTCATGCACCTTTGCCATGACACAAAATCAGCAGGGCATTTTGGATTTGTAAAAACTTTACATTTAATTAAACGGCAATTTTGGTGGCCATCCATGAAAAAGGACATTGAAAGTTATATAGCCAGTTGTCCAAAATGTGCCACGGCAAAGAGGTTGCAAGGGAAAGTGCCAGGACTATTGCAAACAGTGGCAAGTCCCTCAGCCCCCTGGAGAGAAATAGCCATGGATTTTATAGTGGAATTGCCAGAAAGCAATGGGAATACTGTGGTCTGGACGGTCACGGACTTGTTTTCCAAACAGGTGCACTTTATCCCTTGCCAAAAGATTCCCACTGCAAAAGCCTTAGCAAAACTTTTCATCCAACACATTTACAGATTGCATGGGGCACCCCAACGCATCATCTCTGACAGGGGGGTGCAATTTACGTCTGCATTTTGGAAGGAATTTTTATCCCTCTTAGGAACCACTCAGGGACTGACATCTAGCCACCACCCTCAAGGAAATGGGGGGGCTGAAAAAATGAACTCAGTACTTAAGCAATATTTAAGATGTTTTCTTAGTTTCCAGCAGACCGAGTGGGCGGACTTACTCCCTTTTGCAGAAGTTGCCTACAATAATGCAGTCCACTCCAGCACAGGTTACACTCCTTTTCAAATAGCCACCGGTCAAAGTTTCAACCCCATGCCAGAATTAACCCCAAACGAACCAACGATCCCCTCGCTGAAAGAATGGATGGAAAAATTACAAAACACCTGGCCAATAGTCAGAAAAGCACTAGATGAAGCTAGGCAGGCTTACAAAACACAAGCCGATAAAAAAAGGGTTGAGCCTACACCATTCATTATAGGAGAGATGGTGTACTTATCTACAAAATACCTAAAGTCCCTACAGCCCTGTAAAAAACTTGGACCAAAATACATAGGACCTTTTCCAATTAAAAGAATCATAAATCCAGTAACAGTAGAATTAGAATTACCCAAAAATCTCAGGCAAATACACCCAATTTTTCATTGCAGCTTGCTGAAAAGAGAGCATCAGTCATTGTTACGGCCAAAAATCCCCTCCAACCTCCAATCATGGTGGAGGGTGAACAACACTTCGAAATAAAGGAAGTCCTTGACTCTAGGAGATATCATGGAGCAACTCAGTACCTAGTTGCCTGGAAACACCTCCCTCCCTCACAAAATGAGTGGGTCCATAAACGTCATGTCAGAGCCCCGAAGCTATTGAAGAAGTTTCACACAGAGTATCCTAACAAGCCTGACTAAATTTTATACTTGTGTTTTCTTTCAGGTGGATCTCTCTTATTTTTAAGAGGGGCCGGATGTCAGAATCCAATCATATTTCATCTTTAATTATCAAATATAGAAACTCCCAATTCTGCCTTCTTTGGATTCTGCCATAAGAGGGAGAGAAGGGGGAGAACAAAAGGGCTTTATGGCCCTCACTTCCTTCAGTAGACTTCAAAGAGCTGAATGCTGAATGTGTGTTTATTGTAACCTATTGTAACCTCAAAGCGTTAACACCAGAGAACATTAGCATTAACAAAGAAGAGTATTTGCCTTTCATGTAGTTATCTGAAGTCTCCATCCAGACGGAAGAAAGAAGAAACGGGGTGGAATTGTGATACTTGAAACTATCACTGGGAAGGGGGGTTGATTGGGTGGGACTACTGGGGAACCCCTTAAAACCTTGAATGGGAGAGCTTGGACCCCAAGTCCTGTCTAGCATGCCTGCAACCATTTTCTCTTAATAAAGGATTCCTGTTGGAAGAACTATTCCAAGAGTTCTGTCTTCTTAAGATGCAAAGTGGGGTGGGTCCTTACAGTGAGTTCCATTGTATCTCATACAACAGAATTGAAATGGACCCTCAGAAGGTCCAGGCAGTGCTAGACTGGGCTCTGCCCAGAACCAGGAAGCAATTACAAAGTTTCCTGGGCTTTGAAAATTTCTACCGATAGTTTATCCCATCTTTTGCTCAAATTCCTTTCCCCATCACTAACCTTTTAAAGACAAAAGGGAAAGACAAAACCAAGTGCAGCCAACCTCTAAAATGGACTATGGAAGGTCAGGAAGTATTCAAAGATTTAAATGGTTGTTCACAGCAGAACCTGAAGCACCCTGACCCAAATGCCCCGTTTGTCATCCAGGCTGATGCTAGTTATTGTAGCAGTGGGAACCTTATTATTGCAGTGAAATGAACATGGCCAGTTGCAAGCTTGTGCCTATACTTCCAAGAAGCTGTCAGAAACTGAGCAGAGATGGATGGTTTGAGAAAAGAAGGCTTATGTGGTATACTGGAAGCTCTTAACTTGGAGGCATCTTTGAAGGTAGTAAGGTGCTTTTTGAGGTATGGACTGACCATAAGAACTTAGAGGCATTAAAAACCCCACATAGGCTATCACCTAAGCAATTCCAGTGGATGCAGTACTTTAATTGTTTTGACTTTACATTACTTCCTGGGTGGGGAGGAGAATTTCCTAGCAGATGCCCTATTATGAATGCCTCAATATAACTGTACCATATATGATGTAATCAAGCCATTAATCCCATCATGCCAGCTGGCCACACCAATGATAACCTGAGACCAAGCATGAGAGAAGCTGCTGATAGAGAACAATGTGACTGTGGCTCTTAAAACTGCGCTACAGGATGACAAGCGGTTTCAAAATCACAAGAATGAATGTTCTTTCCAGGATGGTCTAGTTTGGGAGAAGGTTAAGTTACATGTGCCAGAAAGCCAACGGTTAATAGTTCTGGATAAAAGTTATGACTCTAGGACTGCTGAGCACTTTGATTTTGTAAAGACATTGTATTTAGTCAAAATACAGTTTTGGTGGCTGTCTTTAAAGAAGGATGCTGAAAGCTTTATGGTGAGTTGCCCATTTGCTCCTCAGCGAAATGGCAGCAAGGAAACTCCCCAGGACTCCTTCCAATGGTGACTGAGAGAGATCTCCATTGATTGTATAGTAGAACTCCCTGAGAGTTTAGGAAATACCATTATATGGGTAATAACTGACTTGTTTTCCAAGCAGGTATATTTTGTCCCATGCCAGAAAATCCCTTCAGCATGTGCACTAGCCAAACTATTTATGCAACATGTTTATAGGTTGCACTGAGCCTGGCAACATATTATTTCCTGTAGGGTCATACAATTCACCTCCAAGTTCTGGCAAGCATTTTTTAATCTCCTTGGGACTGATCAGATGCTTAGTTCCAGTTACCACCCCCAAACAAATGGGATATGTGAATGCACAAACTCAGTGTTGGAACAGTACCTTAGATGCTACATCAACTACCAGCAAGATAACTGGACAGACCTGTTACCTTTTGCAGAAGTGGTTTACAATAACTCGGTTCATAGTAGCACCCTTTTTAAAGTGGCAAGAAGACAGGACTTTCCCTCCAGGCCCAAGTTACCACTGAGTGATCCCTCTGTACCTTTCTTAAAGGAATGGGTTTCCCAACTACAAAATACTTGGCCAGTGGTGAGAAAGTCCCTTGCAGATGCACAAGATGCATATAAAAAGCAAGCTGATAAGAAGTGAATGGAATTAAAGCCTTTAAAATTGGCCATCGAGTCTGTTTGTCTACCCAATACCTACAATCTAGACAACCATAAAAAAAATTATGACCCAAATATGTGGGTCTCTTTCCCATCCAAAGCATCATTAACCCAGTCACCATAATACTAGATTTGCCCAAGTCTCTTTAGCAAATGTACCCAATGTTCCACTGTATTTTGCTAAAGACCAAAATCATCTCCTCTCAGACCTGAACTGCCACCACCACCTGAACCATTGATGATAGAGGGGGAACAGATTTTGAGATCAGCAACATTTTAGACTCCATAAACACTGAGGGAACTTTCAACATTTAGTAGCTTGGAAAGACTTTCCCAAATCCCAAATTGAGTGGGTTGATCACCACCATGTTAGGGCTGTTAGGCTTCTTAAGCACTTTCATAACCAGTATCCTGATAAACCTAGATGAGTCCTTTGTTTCTAACCCTCTTCCCCCCCCTTTATTCTGTTTTGTTTTACAGGACTGACATCGTGTTTGGGGGGGCAGAATGTCAAGCCCACCAACATGTCCTGCCATTGTGCTGGAGAGGTTAGCATTTTTGGGATGCTTTCACTTTTGTTCAATGCTTGAGAATTAGGAAGGGGGACTGCCTTCAGAGACAGGGCAGACTCCTTCTCAGCTGGTTCCTGCTTGCTACCAAGGCTGTTGTGCTCTGAGAATGACCTGTTATTTGCCTAGTACCGCAGTGTTCTCAAAACATCTTCCTGGCATCACATTGACTACTGGAGTACTGGTCAGGAGGGTTGGGATTGCTTTATGCTTTGCACAGGCCCGTCAGATTCCACCTGGCTTTACTGCAGTTTCAACTCAGTGAAGTCTTGCTTTCCTGAGGGGATGGTTACAGTTCCAATGATTCCACTTGGCTAAATTAAAGTTCATTTTTAATTGAACTTTAGTCAGATTAGAGCTGGAAGGGACCTTGGAGGTCTTCTAGTCCACCCCCCTCATCAAGCAGGAGACCCTACACCATTTCAGGCAAGTGGCTATCCGGTCTCTTCTTAAAAGCCTCCAGTAATGAAGCACCACAGCCTCTGAAGGCAAGTTGTTCCACTGATTAATTGTCCTCACTGTTAGGAAGTTTCTCCTTAATTCCAGGTTGCTTCTCTCCTTGATTAGTTTCTATCCATTGTTCTTGTCCTGCCTTCTGGTGCTTTGGAAAATAAGTTGACCCTCTTTTCTTTGTGGCAGCCCCTCAAACACTATCATGTCCTCTCTAGTCCTTCTTTTCTCTAAACTAGCCATACCCAATTCCTTCAACCATTCTTCATATGTTTTAGTCTCCAGGCCTTTAACTTTCCTAGTTGTTGTTCTCTGAACTTTTTCCAAAGTCTCAACATCTTTTTGTAATGTGGTGACCAAAACTGGATGCAGTGTTCCAGGTATGGTCTTACTAAGATTTTATAAAGCTTTTTTGGCTGCTGCCACATACTGCTGGCTCATACTGTATTTAAAAGATCATCCACTAGAGCTCCGAGGTTCTTTCACAGTTTTGGAGCCAGTTTTCACCTAAACTATACTTGTGCCTTTGGTTTCCATGCCTAAATGTAAAACCTTCTTTTCTCCACATTAAATTTCATTCTGTTGGATACTGTTCAAATCTGTCAAGATCCATTTGGATTCTGAGCCTGGGATGTTGGCTATTCTTGCCAACTTAGTGTCATCTGCAAATTTGATGAATTCCCCTTCTATTCCCTCATCTAAGTCATTTAGGAAGATATTGAAGAGTACTGGGTCTAAAATGGAATCTTGCAATCTCCCACTGCTTACTTCCCTCCATGTAGATGTAGTACCATAAAGGATTACTCACTGAGTGTGCTTTGTCAGGCAGATCACAGAAGCCCAGATCACAAGCTAGAACCTGCTTTGGTTTGTGATCTGGGCTTCAGCAAATCCAATCTATAGTCTAATTTAAACATTTTTAAGGTGGCAATTCTCCCCATCTGAAAATAATAAAGAAGTCCAGTGAGAATTTGGATTTTTTGCATGTTTAAACCTTATTTTTCTCTGCGCAGCTAAAACAAGGGAAACAAGTGGAAATGACACACACATATATAAATTTGTTCAGTTGACAGAATCTACATTATTGTTTTTATATTGTCCAAGTTTATTAAATATGTTTTTCTCAGCACCTTAGTATTTTATAGTCCAAATTACATATTCATTTCCCATTTTATTAAGTTACCGGACTGCAAATTTCTCTCCAGGATATGTTTACTTTTCCATTTCTTTTATTTGTTTTTCCATTGATTTTGTAATGTATTAAGTTAAACTTATGAAGCAGATGGCTGAGATCTGTGCAGGAATGGTTAGCAGACTACATGGCCTGCTAGCCAGACTTGCTCTCTACAAGAATGTTATTATGTATTTGAGCGGGAGAATACTGTGCTGTCATTGGCTGACACCACCCAGAGCTGAATGTATAAATAGGGGCGGAGCAATGCTTGTTAATTTCTGTTTTGACTTCAATAAAGAAGTACTTGTTTCTATTGCTGCCTCTTCAATGCTGAACCAAGCAAAAAACAGAATATTGGCGATGAAGGTGGGATCGTGCTGCTGCAATTCAAAGAGCTGAGTCACTACAGGGGTCAAGCCTAGCAAGTGCTTGGTTGGAATGGCGTTCCACCCCCCTCACTCTATCCTGCCAGTACAGAAACACTGGAGGAAAGTGCTTCCACGGTTTCGCCCTGGAAGTCCCATGGAAACCTGCACAGGATGAGGCATTGAAAATGCTGCAAAAGACTCATCATGGCAAAGATCAGAAAACTCTCCGAATTCGACGTCGCTCATCCAGAGAGGTGGCGCTCCTATATCGTGAGAGTTGAAAATTACCTACGGGTAAACCAGATTCGAGATGACGGATTGAAGGCCGCGATGCTCTTGTGTGTTTATGGTCAAGCCACTTTTGATATCACAGAGAACTTAGTTGCATCAGCACTGCTCGAGTCCATCGGGTATGCAGAACTCAAGAAGATGCTCAGAGAACATTTTGAGCCCAAGCTTTTGGTCATTGCTTGGTGGCACGCTTTTGAACAGCAAGACCAGCATCCTGGCGAGTTTGCCACCGACTTCATAACCACCTTTTGCCAAGCTGCATGGCCATGCAAATTCAAAGAACTTGAAGAAAGGCTGTGGGACTGCTTAGTTTGTGGCCTAAGGAGCCGAGAACTGCAACAGAAGATCTTTGCTAAAAAGACTATTTCATTTCAAGACGCATTGAGGGAGATAACGACTGAAGAAGCAGCCAGCGGAGCTATTAAGACCTTGTGGCTCTCCAAGAACTCTCCTTGCATGGAGGCTGTCCACCATGAGGACATCAAGAGAGTTGAAGACTCTGACTCGGACCACGAAGTCGATTGGTTGCAGCAACCCCTGGAAAGAAGGCCTCAACAGCAACCTGACAAGGCAGTTTCCTTCTCTCAGTGCATCAGGTGTTGAGGCCGACACAAACAGGCTGATTGTCGGTTCCGCACAGCCACTTGCCGGGCGTGTGGCAAGCAAGGCCACATCACCAGTGTTTGTTTGGGTTGCAGGAAAGAACATTCATCAAAAGAGTTGCCTCGGAAAGGTACCGGGTTCCCCAGTCAAAACTGGGTGGGTTTTTGTGTGGGTAGAAGGAGCGTGTTTAGGACAAGCACCTATCGCCCACTCAAAGGGAAGTTACACCTCAAAGTCAAGTTGCAAGGGGTTCCTTCTGACATGGAGTTGGACATGGGTACAGCTCTATCAATCATTTCCCAAAGGACACTTGGGAAAGCAGATTTGCAGTTGAAGCGGCAAATGAGTTAAGCTCAGGCCATCGAACCTCGTCTTAGCCAACTTCCAAAATTCCCAGGTAAACAGAAAGGGGGAGGCAACACTCGGAGTGCAGTTCAGGAATTTCAAGGGTCCCTTGGAAGTCATAGTTGTTGAGGGCAACCGCATGAGCCTAATTGGACTTGATTGGTTTGATGCTTTGGGAATTCAGTGACTGGGTTAAATAGCTTGCAAAGGTCGAGCCTCTCGGCAGTGTGTAAAAAGTTTGCTGATGTCTTCAGCTAGAGTTAGGAGCATACAAAGGGCCTCCAATTGCACTATGGTTAGATCCCTCAATAGCACCAATAAGGATTAAGCCTCGTCGGGTACCTTTTGCCCTAAAGCAGAGGATCAATGCAGAGCTGGACAAGCTGTTGCAACAAGGCATTTTAGAGCCGGTGGATAGCAGTCCATGAGAAATTCCCATTGTCATGCCACTTAAGGCCAATGGAGAAGTCCGCATTTGTGCCGAGTATAAATGCACATTAAACAAAGCTGTCCAACAGCACTCCTATCCATTGCCTGTAGTCAGCCATATTTTGGCATCTCTACAGGGAGGTCACATTTTCGCCAAGTTAGATTTGGCCCAGGCCTATCAGCAGCTGCCGGTGGACGATGCTGCGGCTGAGGCCCAAATCATTGTAACCCACCGGGGAGCCTTCAAGGTGCAAAGGTTACAGTTCAGGGTTAATGTAGCCCCTGGCATTTTTCAGAGAGTGATGGAGCGCATGGTCCACATTCTGGTTGTACGCCCATATTTCGATGATGTCCTCATAGCTGGGAATCAGTCAAAAACCTCACTGACAGGCTCCAGGCCATCTTGTGGCATTTCTGCAAAGCGGACCTGAAGCTCAAACAGGAGAAATGCAAAATTGGAGTAACCTCCACAGAATTCCTGGGGTTTTGTATAGATGCTGAAGGCATTCATCCTGCAATTCAGCAGGCACCCAAGTCGAAGGGAGCAATTCAGGACTTCCTGGGACTCCTCAACTTCTATCATGCTTTCCTCCCCCACAAGGCTGCAGTGGCAGAGCTGTTACACCGGCTCTTGGACAACAGACCCCATGGAAGTGGACAAGTGTCCACAAGAGGGGTTTTGCTGCAGTTAAAGCATTATTGTCATCAAATGCGGTGTTAGCTCATTTCAATGAGCAGTTGCCAGTCTGCATCATGTGCGATTTATCCCCTTACGGGATCGGAGCTATGTTAAGCCATTTTAGGGCTGATGGGACACAAGTCCCTATAGCTTATTACTCCAGGACTCTTTCAGCAGCGGAACAGAATTACATGCAAATAGAAAGGGAGGCATGGGTCATTGTGACTGGCATAAAAAAGTTTCATGATTTTTTTGTATGGCCGCCACTTCACGGTCTTCACTGACCATAAGCCACTTCTGGGATTGTTCACTACGAACAAGCAGACACCCCAAATTATCTCTCCTAGAATGTTGAGGTGGTCAATATTCTTATCTGCTTATGATTATTGTCTGGTTCATAAACCAGGTAAAGAAATAGGCCACACAGACGGCCTTAGTAGGTTGCCTCTATGGCTGTTAAAATCAGATCCTGCTCCAGCCAACCACATCCTGTCTATCCAGGATTTGCCGAAGTCTCCCCTTAACGCAGGGGATGTAGCTGCTGAAACAGCTTCAGACAGCATGTTGAGCCGCCTGTTAAACTGGTTGCTCACAGGATGGCCGGAAACGTGTCCTAGCCTTGACTTTCAGAGTGTCTGGAAAAGGAAGCATGAGTTATCCATCTTTAAGGGTTGTATTTTGTGGGGCAGTAGGGTAGTAATCCCGACCTCACTGAGTATTAGAGTCCTTGATTCTCTGCATAGTCCAGATGAAGGTGCTCACGCATAGCTACTTCTGGTGGCCTGGGATTAATAAAGACATCGAGGCCCAGGTCCACAGGTGCCTCATTTGCCAGCAGTCAAGGCCAGAAATGCCAGATGCTCCTGTGCATAGATGGGAGACCACACAAGCCCCTTGGTCGAGGATCCATATTGATTTTGGTGGCCCCTTTCAGGGGCAACTCTTCCTCATTGTTGTGGATATCACTTCAAGTGGCTAGAGGTCATTCCAGTGTCCACTATGACTACTACCAGGACCATCCAGTTTCTGTGGGGCATCTTTGCAACGCATGTGCTACCAGATGTCATAGTCAATAGGGCTCAATTTACTTCTGCAGAGTTTCAGTCCTTCTTAAGGATGAATATGATTAGGCATGCCACTTTGGCTCCCTTTCAATCGGCCTCTCACGGCCAAGTGGAACACATGGTCAGAACGACCAAGAACTCCTTGAAAAGGATCACCCATGGCACCACAGATTGGCAGATTTTCTACTCTGCCAGTGCACAATGCTCTGCACTTCTATGAGGAAGAGCCCAGCTGAATTAAGATGGGGGCGCCGTCTTATCATAAAGCTGGATCGCTTACATCCAGACAGGGTCGCTTCATAAGTGCCGCAGCCTAAGGCACTGAGGCACTTGCAAGTGGGTGAACCAGTTTGGGCACGCAACTATGGACAAGGGGCACTGTGGGTGGTAGCTGTGGTTTGCAAGGTGTCAGGGCCGCTCTCATACAAAGTGGCCCTGGAAGACGGTCGTATGCTCTGCAGGCACATTGACCAGCTGCGTTGGAGGTTACCACGCCACTCTTCTGCTCCTGACTCTGCTCTCAGGGGGGCGGGGAGGAACATGATTGTGATCATGCATCTCAGCGAAAGTGGGACCTTGCGATCACTGAACAGGGGTTTTGCCAATGAGGCTGCTCCTAACACAGGCACTGCACCCATGGGACATTGCTCTCAATCAGCTTTCCATGCCGTTCCTGCTTCAGGCATTGCACCCACGGGACATTGCTCTCAATCATCTTTTCACGCCGATCTGGTAGATTCTACTCCACCACCACGGAACTCTGGCTCAGGCCTACCGGAACAGGCCAGCCACAGGGAAATGGACAAAGGCTTGGGTCTATTGGAAGAGGCCAGCCTTCACAAATCGGCTTTACCCGTGTTGGATGGGTCACACAGCCCCGGTCTGCCGAACCTGGCAGAGGAGTTTGCAGATCAGGAGCTATGTATGCTTATGTATTTTCCTTGCAAACTGAAATGTTTAAGTATTCTTAAATATTTAACAGTGTAATGTAAGGATTATGTACCACTGAGTGCTATTGTGCCTTTGAATGTGTAATCTTTGAACAACAAACAATGCTTTGTATGTGTCAAAGAGCCAGGGGGAGGGGTGTAATGTAGTGAGTTAAACTTATGAAGCAGATGGCTGAGATCTGTGCAGGGTTAGCAGACCACGTGGCCTGCTAGCCAGACTTGCTGTCTACAAGGCTGTTATTATGCATTTTAGCCGGAGAATACTGTGCTCTCATTGGCTGACGCCACCCAGAGCTGAATGTATAAATAGGGGCAGAGCAATACTTGTTAGTTTCTGTTTTGACTTCAATAAAGAAGTACTTGTTTCTATTGCTGCCTCTTCAATGCTGAACCATGCAGAAAACAGAATAGATTTTGACAATTATTCCACCATTAATAATACCATAATGTATTACAGTATGCATTCTTTTACCTCTTTACATCCTAAAACACCAAATCATTAAAGTTTCATTTTTTTTTTCAAGCTACAGGAAACGGTAGCACATTTTTTTCATTCTTATTCATGAACATGGTTTTCTTCATGGCATTTGACAAATTTGGGGAAAATCTATTTATACATTTAAGATCCTCAGTTCTTTAATTAAAGACATCAAATAAACATCTGTTGAAGCAAATTTTGCTTTGACTTGGAGGCAATTCAGTTCACCATGTAATTATGTCAAGATGAGAGTATGAGGAAATTGCACATATTGCAGAAAAAGAGAGCAAGTTATCAGCACCTTGTATAAAGCTTTCAGCTTCATTTGATGCCACTTGTCAATTTAATTGGCTACTTCCAAGACAAAATTGCCCAGATTCTTAACTTGGATCTCAAACTTTTGCTTAGTTCTATGATAATTTTGTTACTAGAGAAATCATTTAAAGTTTAGGAGCTAGGTTTCATCTAGATGATGAAACATAGTTCTATCTATTCCTTTCATGTAAAGTTAAAGTTAGTGAAATCCAAGTTATTGTCTGAATATAGGTGAGAATACTAAGCTGGGGGAAATAGTTCATACTTTAAAAGATAGGCTCAAGATTCAGAAGAACAGACTCAAGAATTAGGCCTATCCAACAAAATGTAGTTCAGTGGTGAGAAAAATATAGGTCAGTGGTGGTGAATCTATGGCACGGGTGCCAGAGGCGGCACTCAGGGCCCTCTCTGTGGGCACAAACACCATCTCACCAGCTCTGCCTCCTCCCAAGGCCCCCTCCTCACCAGCAGCCCCCCAGAGGAGAGTCAGCCCTGGGCACAGTCAACATGAAACAGCGCAGTTAAGGACATGGTAGCCGGGCAGTAGGGACAAGACTCTGCTCTTGCACCCCGTCGTGTGCAGATGATGCTGCGGGGCATGGGCGGAAGGTGTGGCTGCCATGGCGCTGCTGGGCTGCCTGGGTGATCTGTAGCAGATTGTGGAGGTGGTGGGTGGTCCACTGGGCAGGATGGAGCAGGGATGGGGGTGGTGGGCAGTTTTTGGACACTCTCTCGCCATCACTGGAATAGGTGATACCTGGCTCAACAGTAGTAAATGTGAGAGGGATATAGTGCCCTTCTGAGCCACCACATAAGTATAGCCAACAATGTGCTGCAGCTGCCAAAAAAGTCAATGCATGTCTAGGATGCATCCAAGAGAGACATCAAGACAACAAGAAGTGATCATACTACTTTACACTGCACTAGTGAGACCATACTTGGAATACTGTGTGCAGTTATAGCCATCTCAATACAAAAAAGATGTTGAAATCCTAGAAATTGTGCAGAGAAGAGTAGAAAAAAATACTGAAGGCTCTGGAGGCTAAGTTGTATGACAAACAATTGAGGGACATAGCCATGTTTAGACTAGAAGGGTTGTCGGTGGGAGGGACATGACAATTGTCTTTCAAGATGGGATTGACCTATTCTCTAGGGCAGTGTGTCAGAATCCAATTATATTTTATCTCTAGTTATCAACTATAGAAAACCCCATTTCTGCCTTCTCTGGATTCTGTCATATGATGAAGGGAAGGGGGTGAACAAAGGGGATTTATGGCCCTCACTTCCTTCAGTGCACTACAAAGGGACTGGATGTGGATATCACCAAAAGGACTAACCATAACAATAGGGCTATTACCTTTCATGTACTCCTCTCTGAAGTCTCCCTCCAGCCGGCAGTAAGGAAAAGGGGGTGGGAGTGTAATGCCTGAGACTGTCGCTGGAAGAAGGGGGTGATTGCGTGGTGCTACTGAGAAAGCCCTTAAAACCTTGAATGGGAGAGTTTGGACTCCAAGTCCTGTCTAGAACGCCTGCAACCATTTTCTCTTAATAAAGGATGCTTGTTGGAAGAACTATTCCAAGAGTTCTGTCTTCTTAAGATGCAAAGTGGGTATAATCATATTTGTTTGTGGTTTATTTGAGTTTATAAGCTTTTTCTACTAAGTTTTAGTTAACTCTGTATATAGCTCTGGGAAGAATGGGGGAAGGTTTTTGGTAGGGTTGGGAGGGATTGGGAAAGGGGTTTTTATTGTAAAATTGTAAAATAATAATAATAATAATAATAAAAAAGATGCAAAGTGGGGTGGGTCCTTACATTAGACAGGACTTGCAAAATTAACCCACCTTGCCGGGGGATTTTTGCAAAAAATTACCATGTCAGACAATGGAGCAAGAAAGGGAGAAAACTCCCCGGAAAGAGAGCCGCTGCCCCGACTGGAACATTACTGGATGTCGGGATCAGAGAGGTCAGATTCCTCAGGAGAAGAAGTGGCGGAGACTCGGGACCACAAGCCTTGCTGGTCAATGGGCATTGGAAAGAATGGCGAGTGGGAAAAGAAATCAAGAAAGGTGACCCTGAGACGGGGGGCCAAGCAACCAGAATGGAAGCAGGAGATGGAGAAATCCCTGCACGCAAGTGAAGAGGGAAAAAGCTGGGCACCGTACTCAGACTGGATCCTAGAGAAAGCTATTGACCTGATGAAGAGAACTCTCAGCTCCCTAGGAGAGGAGAATCCTGAGCCCTACGGCCGCCCCAGCTCCTGGAGCCGGAAAGGGAGAGACACCGAGGGGGAAGTGGAACCTGCAGCCCCAGGGACATCTGCTGATCCAGTAGTCCCCATCCCATGCTGAACCACAGATGGCAATCTGGACGGAAGACACTACCACCAACAATGGAGGCACCGATCCATTCCAAGACGTCCGCCGTTGGAGGTGAAATTCAAAGGGGAGCCAACACGCTTGGGGTTTTTCCTAACCCAAGTCCTTAGCTACATGGAGGAATACGGGCAGGACATCCCCAGTGACAAAGCCCACATCCGGATCGTGCAATCTGCCCTGGATGGACCAGCTGCAGATTGGGTGGTGAACTTGCACGACTCCAATGCCCCAGAGCTCAATGACTTCAACCGTTTCATGTCCTCTCTGAGAAGGCGATTTGAAGACCCCCTGGCTGATTGCAAAGCCCGCGAAAGGATAAAAATGATGAGGCAAGGCAAACGCCCGGTGGCTGAATATATGCAAGAATTCCGGGCCATTGCCAGGAAACTGAACTGGCCGGAACACATCCTCCTTAGCCATTTGAAAGACGGACTAAATTATGACCAATATGACATTTGCCTGCCCCAAGGGGAACCACACCAACTTGAGGTACGTCTTGGCAGAGGAAGCAGAGATTGACATATTGAAGAGACACCGCCGAGGAAAACAATGGAGCCGCTCCCCGCCTGAGTTGACACACGAACCAGTGAAACCATTGGCTACAGCCAAGAAGCAAATGGGGTGCTTCAAGTGCAGAAGAGAAGGACATCGAGCTGTAGAATGCTGCTCCAAAGCCCCCCAGCACAACCCAGACAGATCCCCGATCAGCAAATCCGGAAAGTCTTCAGCTAAGCCAAAAGAAACTGCCATGAGAATGATGGAAATTGTGGAACACCCCCACCTATGCTCATCAGGGGGAAAGAACTCCAGCCTACACCACAGGGGCGGTGGACGCCTCAGATGACAGTTCGGAGGGCGAACCCATGGTAAGTGGACGCATCGCACCCATCCTCAAGACAGTGACTATATTAATTCCCCCCATGCCCGAAGCCGTGAAGGTGAAAGCCTTAATAGAATCGGGCTGCACCCACTGCCTCATTAGCCTGACACTAGGGGGAATCTGGGCATTCCATCAAGGAGACTGGAACAACCAATCTCATTTGGCCAGTTAGATGGATTCAGGCGGGGTGCGAGCTACCCTAACCACTTTTCCAATACACCTCTCCCTGGGCAAACATGAGGAGGACATAACGTTTGTGGTGACCCCAGGCATGGAATGCCCAATGATCCTAGGGATGGAATGGTTAAAAAAATAGAACCCCTTGGTGAATTGGAGGATGACAGAAATCAAATTCCCGAAGTAGGACTCTATGGACTTAAAATCCCGGGGGGGGCTACCGTAATCAAGAATAGAAAAAGCATCCATGGGAGAGGAAAAGGGACCACCTGAAATACCAGAGGAATACAGAGACCTTGCTGACGTTTTCAGTGAGGAGAGGGCAGATGAGCTCCCCCCTCCCACCGACCCACAGACTGTGTCATTGAATTCAAGCTTGGGGCAAAACTCCCGAAGCCCAGATTATACTCCATGAGCCCAAAGGAGAAGGAGGAAATGGAAAGATTAATTTAAAAAAACCTAGAGAGGGGTTTCATTGAGCCAGCCAAGCCTAAAGTGGCTGGCCCGGTCCTCTTTAGAGAGAAGAAGAATGGCTCTTTACGCTTATTCGTGAATTATAGGGCCCTGAATACAATCAATGAAAGCAACCTATACCCACTGCCCCTCATGAAAGACATGTTGTCACACCTATCGAAAGGGAAAAAATTTTCTAAACAGACCTAAGGGAAGCTTACTATTGTGTGAGAATTAAGGAAGGGGATGAATGGAAGACCACATTTAACTGCCCCATGGGGTGCTATCAGTTCAAAGTCTTGCCATTTGGATTACAAGGGGCCCTGCACTATTTATGCAATTAATCAATGACATTCTAAGGGAGCACCTGTTTAAGGGGGTCCTTGTTTATTTAGATGACATTCTTATCTTCACCGAAACAAAAGAGGAACATGCCAACCTAGTCAGCGATTTTAAAGAAACTGCGAGCCGCCCACCTATATGCCAAACTCTTGAAATGCGAATTCCATCAGGAAAGGATAGACTACCTAGGTTGTTGCATATCCCCCCAGGGCATTGAAATGGACCCAGAGAAGGTCATGGCAGTATTAGATTGGGCACCACCCCGCACAAGAAAGCAATTACAAAGTTTCCTGGGCTTTGCAAACTTTTACCGCCAATTCATCCCCTCATTTGCCCAGATAGCCTTGCCCCTCACTAACTTACTAAAAAAGAAGGGAGCATCCTCAGTAAAACCTAGCCAGCCACTAACATGGACAATGGAGTGCCAAGCAGCGTTTGAGAGATTAAAGAGACTTTTTTCTGCCAAACCAGTACTAAGGGACCCAGACATGGATAAGCTCTTCGTAATACAGGCAGATACAAGTGATGTGGCAGTGGGGGCTGTTCTATTACAAGAAAACAATGAAGGAGTATTGCAACCCTGTGCATATACATCCAAGAAACTCACGGAAACAGAACAGCGCTGGCCCGTATGGGAGAAGGAGGCTTATGGGATACGTTGGGCATTACTCACATGGCGACAGTTCCTGGAAGGCAACAAAATCCCCTTCCAGGTGTGGACTGATCACAAAAATTTGGAAGCCCTGAAAACGTCCAGGAAACTCAATCCCAAACAAGCCCGCTGGTCCCAGCATTTTCACCAGTTCCAATTTAAGCGCAAACATTTACCAGGGAGAAAGAACTTCCTGGCAGATGTACTATCTCGCATGCCTCAGTATAACAGCGCACGAACCACAGACTCTAGACCAATAATGGCAGAGTCACAACTGGCAGCACCAGTAACCACAAGAACCCAAGCTAAATTAAAACCACAACTGGACAGCCAAACTGGAATTGAATTCAGAAAAAGTTTGGAAACAGATGAATGGTTCCACAAAAACAAAAATGTGTGCACAATGAGAGACGGCTTGCCTTGGGTAGTAGAAAAGTTATATATACCAATAACTCAAAGAGTCACTTTCATGCACCTTTGCCATGACACAAAATCAGCAGGGCATTTTGGATTTGTAAAAACTTTACATTTAATTAAACAGCAATTTTGGTGGCCATCCATGAAAAAGGACATAGAAAGTTATATTGCCAGCTGCCCAACATGTGCATCTGCAAAGAGGTTGCAAGGGAAATCGCCAGGGCTATTACAACCAGTGTCAAATCCCTCAGCCCCCTGGAGGGAAATAGCCATGGATTTTATAGTGGAATTGCCAGAAAGCAATGGGAATACTGTTGTCTAGACGGTCAAGGACTTGTTTTCGAAACAGGTGCACTTTATCCCTTGCCAAAAGATTCCCACTGCAAAGGCCTTAGCAAAACTTTTCATCCAGCACATTTACAGATTGCACGGGGCACCCCAACGCATCATCTCTGATAGGGGAGTGCAATTTACGTCTGCATTTTGGAAGGAATTTTTATCCCTCTTAGGGACCACTCAGGGACTGACATCTAGCCATCACCTGCAGTCGAATGGTCAATCAGAAAAATCGAACTCAGTGCTTGAGCAATATTTGAGATATTTTCTTAATTTCCAGCAGAACGATTGGACGGACTTACTCCCTTTTGCAGAAGTTGCCTACAATAATGCAGTCCAGCACAGGTTATACTCCTTTTCAAATAGCCACCGGTCAAAGTTTCAACCCCATGCTAGAATTAACTCCAAATGAACCAACGATCACATCACTGAAAGAATGGATGGAACAATTACAAAACACCTGGCCACTAGATGAAGCTAGGCAAGCATACAAAGCACAAGGCGATAAAAAACGGGTTGAGCCTACACCATTCATTATAGGAGAAATGGTATTGTCAGAATCCAATTATATTTCATCTTTAAATTATCAAATATAGAAACTCCCAATTCTGCCTTCTCTGGATTCTGCCATAAGAGGGAGAGAAGGGGGAGAACAAAGGGGCTTTATGGCCCTCACTTCCTTCTTTACACTTCAAAGAGCTGAATGCTGAATGTGTGTTTATTGTAACCTCGAAGCGTTAACATACCAAAGGAGGGAAGTTGCCTTTCATGTAGTTATCTGAAGTCTCCATCCAGACGGAAGAAAGAAGAAAGGGAGTGGAATTGTGATACTTGAAACTATCACTGGAAGGGGGGTTGATTGGGTGGGACTACTGGGGAACCCCTTAAAACCTTGAATGGGAGAGCTTGGACCCCAAGTCCTGTCTAGCATGCCTGCAACCATTTTCTCTTAATAAAGGATTCCTGTTGGAAGAATTATTCCAAGAGTTCTGTCTTCTTAAGATGCAAAGTGGGGTGGGTCCTTACAGGTACACTTATCTACAAAATACCTAAAGTCCCTACAGCCCTGTAAAAAACTTGGACCAAAATATATAGGGCCTTTTCCAATTAAAAGAATCATAAACCCAGTAACAGTAGAATTAGAATTACCCAAAAATCTCAGGCAAATATACCCAATTTTTTATTGCAGCTTGCTGAAAAGGGAGCGTTTGTCACCTTTACGGCCAAAAATCCCCACCACCTCCAATCATGGTGGAGGGCGAACAACACTTTGAAATAAGGGAAATCCTTGACTGTAGGGGATATCATGGAGCGACTCAGTACCTAGTTGCATGGAAACATCTCCCTGCCTCACAAAACGAATGGGTCCATAAACATCATGTCACAGCCCCGAAGCTATTAAAGAAGTTTCACACAGAATTTCCTAACAAGCCTGATTAACTTTTATACCTGTTTTGTTTTCTTTCAGGTGGATCTGTCTTATTTTTAAGGAGGCAGGATGTCAGAATCCAATTATATTTCATCTCTAGTTATCAACTATAGAAAACCCCATTTCTGCCTTCTCTGTATTCTGTCATATGATGAAGGGAAGGGGGTGAACAAAAGGGCTTTATGGCCCTCATTTCCTTCAGTACACTTCAAAGTGACTGGATGTGGATATCACCAAAAGGGCTAACGTAACAATGGGGCTATTACCTTTCAGGTACTCCTCTCTGAAGTCTCCATCCAGCCGGCAGTAAGGAAAAGGGGGTGGGAGTGTAAAGCCTGAGACTGTCACTGGAAGAAGGGGCTGATTGGATGGGGCTACATGGGAACCCCTTAAAATCTTGAATGGGAGAGCTTGGACCCCAAGTCCTGTCTAGAATGCCTGCAACCATTTTCTTTTAATAAAGGATGTCTGTTGGAAGAATTATTCCAAGAGTTCTGTCTTCTTAAGATGCAAAGTGGGATGGGTCCTTACACAGTGATGGTGAACCTTTTAGAGACCGAGTGCCCAAACTGCAATCCAAAACCCACTTATGCATTGTCGAGTGCCGGGTAGGTGTGGCCCATTGGCTTTGCATGGCTCATTGGCTGCGCATGGCCCATTGGTGGGCGTGGCTGCGGTGGTAACGGCAGACTGGGTGGGACTAAAAAGTTCAATCAATCAATTCCAACTTTGCAAGATCTTTTTTTTCCCCACGAGAAGTTGAAATTGATTGATTGATTGAACCTTTTTTTTTTTTGCACATGGCAGCAGAGGCCTAAAGTGAAAAGGTTTTATAAAACCCAGCTGAAGGCCTAGGACTGGAGCGATGGCGCGCGTGCCCACAGAGAGGGCTTTGAGTGCCACCTCTGTACCCATGCCATAGGTTCGCCACCACTGCTCTAGGGCACCAAAAGGCAAGACAAGAAGCAATGGGTGAAAACTTGTCACAGACAGATGCAACTAGAAGTAAGCACATTTTTCTGATGGTAAAAGTCACCTCAGAAGTCTTCTAGTCCAGCCTCAATACAGGAGCTTTATACCAGTCAAATGGTTGTCAAATCTATTTTTGAAAACCTCCCCAAATCACTTCCACAGCCATGCTATGTGGAAATAGAAGGTAGTCAACCTCGGATCTTGTGCATGTAAGTTAAATGCTGTAGTAATTAGCTATGCTTCCTCCTTACTTCTCTATCTATCTATTCATGTATGATATTTATACCAACCATAATCAATCAGAACCAATTCTAATTGTTTTTTATGTTCTGAATAAAACAAAACAAAAATGCCATAAAACTATAATACAGAATATTAATCAACCATGAATGCCTCATCATTTGCCAAAAGCCCTCCAGAATACTGTTGTTTTTAATTGCTTTCAGAAAGCTACTAATGTGGTAACCAACCTGATTTCTAATGAGAGATTGTAATATAGGCATTATTACTGAAAATAATTGTTACTATAAGAAATATTTTAAATTACCCCTAGAGGAATATTTTATATCTTTACTATACATTTGTTCATGACAATATATTAATAAATGGAACTATCACCTTAAAGTCTGTGAAATGTTATGCAAAAGACAATAACATTGTAAACATTTTGTTCTGGCAGTGAGAAAAATTAATTGATGAAACAACTTCCAGAAGTTGTGGGTGCTCCATCAATGGAGGCTTTTAAAAGATATTGCACAGTCATTTTTCTGGAATGGTATAGAATATCCTACTAGAAGACCAAGGTCTTGGTTAATTATCTTTAAATAATACTTTGAAAACAAATAAGAGCCTATGGAACTTTTGGAAGAAGAACTGCAGAAGGTTTTGAGTGATTTATCCTCAGTCAAGGAGATCTGTTTTTCCTCTAGCTACAAAATCCTCTCTTCCTAAATATCTATCTGCTCACATTCAAATTTGCTGAAACAGCAGCAAAGCTTGAAAGCATAGCTTTATATATGTCAATTTAGAAGTTACCCCAACTGAATAAAGCGGGATCTTTACTCAGGTATGAAATCCAATGCTATCTTTTCCTGCTTGACTTTGTAAAGATTTAAAATTACTTTTAAAGAAAAAAAAACAATTCAACAAAGTAGAAAGGATTTTGTTAAGTTCCAGTTTAAGCAGTTCCTCAAAGCACAAATGTCAATTTACCTAAGATGTAAATGAGTGTAATTCAGCAAGTTATGTTGAAGTTGACTTCCTGAATTCATTGACAAATATGTACCACTGAATCACAAATTTCAGCGCATCTGTCTAACCCAGAATCAGAAATCAAGACAGAATGAAATTTCCAGGGCAGTAAAGAAAGTCACTAGCAATAAAGTCCTGTAAAGTCCCAGTCCCTTACTTGAACCTGAGATATCATATCAATCTAATCAGATAACCCAAGTGGACACTTCTTAATCAAGCAGCACTTTATCTGATCAAGTTAAACAGCTGGGTGGCCAACAATCTGGAACGCTGCCAGAGTTATGTCCAGAAGTGCCACACCTTAGAACAGGCTTGTCAAACTTGCGATGTCACGTGACGTCATGCAACATATCGGGCCAGTTTTGCCATTGCCGGCAATGGGGTGGGCGCAGATTCCAGGTGACGCGTCCGGCCTGCAGGCCGGCAGTTTGATACCCTGCCTTAGAAAGTTGGTAGCATTGCTTTATAAACTTTGTTAGCCGATGAAAATCAGACAACAGAGCCATCACATCATAAAGAAGACATCAATCATTCTTGTACACTCCCTTATTTCCTACTTCAGTACATCCCATCCATGTACATGATTCTCATGCTTGCATAAGATATCCCTGGTGCAAAAGCCGATTACAAAAAGCAAAAAAGCAACAGTTAGACTAAACAATTTCCCTTTGTTCCAGAACCCTTCAGTCCGACAATCTTTAAAAACAAACAATTTTCCACTATTAGGCTTAAAGTATACTCCTAAAGAAATAGAAACTAATATAACTATACCAAGGGAGGAATTAAATAAATTCCAATTTTAAATGTGATCAGCCACACACCATCTGTCAGAATCCAATTATATTTCATCTTTAATTATCAAATATAGAAACTCCCCATTCTGCCTTCTCTGGATTCTGCCATAAGAGGGAGAGAAGGGGGAGAACAAAGGGGCTTTATGGCCCTCACTTCCTTCATTATACTTCTAAGGAGCTGAATGCTGAATGTGTCTTTATTGTAACCTCAAAGCGTTAGCACCAAAGAACCTTACCATAACAAAGAAGGTTATTTGCCTTTCATGTAGTTTATCTGAAGTCTCCATCCAGACGGAAGAAAGAAAAAAGGGGGTGGAATTGTGATGCCTGAAACTATCACTGGAAAGGGGGTTGACTGGGTGGGACTACTGGGGAACCCCTTAATACCTTGAAGGGAGGGCTTGGACCCCAAGTCCTGTCTAGCACGCCTGCAACCACTTTTTCTTAATAAAGGATTCCTGTTGGAAGAATTATTCCAAGAGTTCTGTCTTCTTAAGATGCAAAGTGGGGTGGGTCCTTACATTAGACAGGACTTGCAAAATTAATCCACCTGGAAGGGAGACCCTTGCCGGGGGATTTTGCAAAAAATTTACCATGTCAGACAATGGAGCAAGAGAGGGGGAAAACTCCGTGGAAAGAGAGCCGCTGACCCAGTTGGAACCTTGCCAGATGTTGGGAGCCGAGAGGTCAGATTCCTCAGGGGAAGAAGTGGTGGAGACACGGGACCACAAGCCTCGCTGGTCAATGGGCGTTGGAAAGAAAAGTGAGTGGGGAAAGGAATCAAGAAAGGTGACCCTGAGACGGGGGACCAAGCAACCAGAATGGAAGCAGGAGATGGAGAAATCCCTGCACGCAAGTGAAGAGGGAGGAAGCTGGGCACTGTACTCAGACTGGATCCTAGAGAAAGCTATTGACCTGATGAAGAGAACTCTCAGCTCCCTAGGAGAGGAGAATCCTGAGCCCTACGGCCGCCCCAGCTCGTGAAGCCGCAAAGGGAGAGACACCGAGGGGGACATGGAACCTGCAACCCCAGGGACATCTACTGATCCAGTAGCCCCCACCCCCTACCGGACCACAGATGGCAATCTGGACGGAAGACACTACCACCCACAACGGAGGCACCAATCCATTCCAAGACGTCCACCGTTGAAGGTGAAATTCAAAGGGGAGCCAACACACTTGGGGTTTTTCCTAACCCAAGTCCTCAGCTACATGGAGGAATATGGGCAGGACATTCCCAGTGACAAAGCCCGCATCCGGATTGTGCAATCTGCCCTGGATGGACCGGCTGCAGATTGGGTGGTGAACTTGCATGACTCCAATGCCCCAGAACTCAGTAACTTCAACCGTTTCATGTCCTCTTTGAGAAGACGATTAGAAGACCCTCTGGCTGATCGCAAAGCCCGTGAAAGGATAAAAACGATGAGGCAAGGCAAACGCCCGGTGGCTAAATATACACAAGAATTCCGGGCCATTGCCAGCAAACTGAATTGGCCAGAAGACATCCTCCTTAGCCATTTCAAAGACGGACTAAACTATGATCTATATGACGCTTGCCTGCCCCGAGGGGACCCACATCGACTTGAGGAATGGTACGTCTTGGCAGAGGAAGCAGAGATCGACATATTGAAGAGGCACCGCCGAGGAAAACAATGGAGCCACCCCCCACCTGAGCTGACGCACGAACCGGTGAAATCATCGGCTACAGCCAAGAAGCAAATGGGGTGTTTCAAGTGCGAAGAGAAGGGCATCGAGCTGTAGAATGCCGCTCAAAGGCCCCCCAGCACAACCCAGACAGATCCCCAATCAACAAATCTGGAAAGTCTTCAGCTAAGCCAAAAGAAACGGCCATGAGAATGATGGAAATTGCAGAACCCCCCACCTCTGCTCACCAAGGGGAAAGAACTCCAGCCTACACCACAGGGCCGGTGGATGCCTCAGATGACCGCTCGGAGGGCGAACCCCTGGTAAGTGGATGCATCACACCCATCTTCAAAACAGTGACTATATTAATCCCCCCCATGCCCGAAGCTGTGAAGGTGAAAGCCTTAATAGACTCTGGCTGCACCCGCTGCCTCATTAGCCCAACACTAGTGGGGAATCTGGGCATCCCATCGAGGAGACTGGAACAACCAATCTCATTTGGCCAGTTAGATGGATCCATAGCAGGGGGGTGCCAGCTACCCTAGCCACTCTACCAATACACCTCTCCCTGGGTGAACATGAAGAGGACATAACGTTTGTGGTGACCCCAGGTATGGAATGCCCAATGATTCTAGGGATGGAATGGTTGAAAAAATGGAACCCCTGGGTAAATTGGAGGACGACAGAAATCAAATTCCCGAAGGGGGACCCTATGGACTTAAAACCCCAAGGGAGGCTACCAGAATCAAGAATAGAAAAAGCATCCATAGGAGAGGAAAAAAGATTAACAGAAATACCAGAGGAATATAGAGACCTTGCTGAAGTCTTCAGTGAGGAAAGGGCAAATGAGCTCCCCCCCCCCACCGACCCACAGACTGTACCATTGAATTCAAGCCTGGGGCAAAACTCCCGAAGCCCAGATTATACTCCATGAGCCCAAAGGAGAAGGAGGAAATGGAAAGATTTATAAAAAAAAACCTAGAGAGAGGTTTCATTGAGCCAGCCAAGCCTAAAGTGGCTGCCCCGGTCCTTTTTAGAGAGAAGAAGGATGGCTCTTTACGCTTATGTGTGGATTATAGGGCCCTGAATACAATCAGTGAAAGCAACCTATACCCTCTGCCCCTCATGAAAGACATGCTGTCACACCTATCGAAAGGGAAATTTTTTCCTAAACTAGACCTAAGGGAAGCTTACTATCGCGTGAGAATTAAGGAAGGGGACAAATGGAAGACTGCATTTAACTGCCCCATGGGGTGCTATCAATTCAAAGTCTTGCCATTTGGATTACAAGGGGGCCCTGCAGTCTTTATGCAATTAATCAATGATGTTCTAAGGGAGCACCTGTTTAAGGGGGTCCTTGTTTACTTGGACGACATTCTTATCTTTACTGAAACAAAAGAGGAACACGTCAACCTTGTCAGAGCAGTTTTAAAGAAGCTGCGAGCTGCCCACCTATATGCCAAACTCTCAAAATGCGAATTCCACCAGGAAAGGATAGACTACCTAGGTTATCGCATATCCCCCCAGGGCATTGAAATGGACCCAGAGAAAGTCAAAGCAGTATTAAATTGGGCACCACCCTGCACAAGAAAGCAACTACAAAGCTTCCTGGGCTTTGCAAACTTTTACCGCCAATTCATCCCCTCATTTGCCCAGATAGCCTTGCCCCTCACTAACTTGCTAAAAATGAAGGGAACATCCTCAGTAAAACCTAGCCAGCCACTAACATGGACAATGGAGTGCCAAGCAGCGTTTGAGAGACTAAAGAGACTTTTTTCTGCCGAACCTGTACTAAGGCACCCAGATATGGACAAGCCCTTCGTAATACAGGCAGATGCGAGTGATGTGGCAGTGGGGGCTGTTCTATTACAAGAAAACAATGAAGGAGTATTGCAACCCTGTGCATATACATCCAAGAAACTCACGGAAACAGAACAGCGCTGGCCCGTATGGGAGAAGGAGGCTTATGGGATACGTTGGGCATTACTCATGTGGCGACAATTCCTGGAAGGCAACAAAATCCCCTTCCAGGTGTGGACTGATCACAAAAATTTGGAAGCCCTGAAAATGTCCAGGAAACTCAATCCCAAACAAGCCCGCTGGTCCCAGCATTTTCACCAGTTCCAATTTAAGCTCAAGCATTTACCAGGAAGAAAGAACTTCCTGGCAGATGCATGCCCCAATATAACAGCGCATGAACCACAGACTCTAGACCAATAATGGCAGAGTCACAACTGGCAGCACCAGTAACCACAAGAACCCAAGCCAAATTAAAACCACAACTGGACAGCCAAACTGGAATTGAATTCAGAAAAAGTTTGGAAACAGATGAATGGTTCCAGAAAAACAAAAATGTGTGCACAATGAAAGACGGGTTGCCTTGGGTAGGGGAAAAATTATATATACCAACAACTCAAAGAGTCACTTTCATGCAGCTTTGCCATGACACAAAATCAGCAGGGCATTTTGGATTTGTAAAAACTTTACATTTAATTAAACGACAATTTTGGTGGCCATCCATGAAAAAGGAGATAGAAAGTTATGTAGCCAGTTGTCCAAAATGTGCCATGGCAAAGAGGTTGCAAGGGAAAGTGCCAGGACTATTGCAAACAGTGGCAAGTCCCTCAGCCCCCTGGAGAGAAATAGCCATGGATTTTATAGTGGAATTGCCAGAAAGCAATGGGAATACTGTGGTCTGGACGGTCACGGACTTGTTTTCCAAACAGGTGCACTTTATCCCTTGCCAAAAGATTCCCACTGCAAAAGCCTTAGGAAAACTTTTCATCCAGCACATTTACAGATTGCATGGGGCACCCCAACGCATCATCTCTGACAGGGGGGTGCAATTTACGTCTGCATTTTGGAAGGAATTTTTGTCCCTCTTAGGAACCACTCAGGGACTGACATCTAGCCACCACCCACAAGGAAATGGGGGGGCTGAAAAAATGAACTCCGTACTTAAGCAATATTTAAGATGTTTTCTTAGTTTCCAGCAAACCGAGTGGGCAGACTTACTCCCTTTTGCAGAAGTTGCCTACAATAATGCAGTCCACTCCAGCACAGGTTACACTCCTTTTCAAGTAGCCACCGGTCAAAGTTTCAACCCCATGCCAGAGTTAACCCCAAACGAACTAACGATCCCTTCACTGAAAGAATGGATGAAAAAATTACAAAACACCTGGCCAATAGTTAGAAAAGCACTAGATGACGCTAGGCAGGCATACAAAGCACAAGCCGATAAAAAAAGGGTTGAGCCTACACCATTCATTATAGGAGAAATGGTGTACTTATCTACAAAATACCTAAAGTCCCTACAGCCCTGTAAAAAACTTGGACCAAAATATATAGGACCTTTTCCAATTAAAAGAATCATAAATCCAGTAACAGTAGAATTAGAATTACCCAAAAATCTCAGGCAAATACACCCAATTTTTCATTGCAGCTTGCTGAAAAGAGAGCATCAGTCACCTCTACGGCCAAAAATCCCCCCACCACCTCCACTCATGGTGGAGGGTGAACAACACTTCGAAATAAAGGAAATCCTTGATTCTAGGAGATATCATGGAGCAACTCAGTACCTAGTTGCCTGGAAACACCTCCCTCCCTCACAAAATGAGTGGGTCCATAAACGTCATGTCAGAGCCCCAAAGCTATTGAAGAAGTTTCACACAGAGTATCCTAACAAGCCTGACTAAATTTTATACTTGTTTTGTTTTCTGTCAGGTGGATCTCTCTTATTTTTAAGAGGGGCCGGATGTCAGAATCCAATTATATTTCATCTTTAATTATCAAATATAGAAACTCCCAATTCTGCCTTCTCTGGATTCTGCCATAAGAGGGGGAGAAGGGGGTGAACAAAGGGGCTTTATGGCCCTCACTTCCTTCATTATACTTCTAAGGCGCTGAATGCTGAATGTGTGTTTATTGTAACCTCAAAGCATTAGCACCAAAGAACCTTACCATAACAAAGAAGGTTATTTGCCTTTCATGTAGTTTATCTGAAGTCTCCATCCAGACGGAAGAAAGAAAAAAGGGGGTGGAATTGTGATACCTGAAACTATCACTGGAAGGGGGGTTGATTGGGTGGGACTACTGGGGAACCCCTTAAAACCTTGAATGGGAGGGCTTGGACCCCAAGTCCTGTCTAGCACGCCTGCAACCACTTCTTCTTAATAAAGGATTCCTGTTGGAAGAATTATTCCAAGAGTTCTGTCTTCTTAAGATACAAAGTGGGGTCCACACACATATATAAACTTCAAACAGTTGAATCTTGCTCTGTTCTCAATATAGGGTTTTTTATTAAGTACAAAAAAAAAGATTAAAAACATTGAACATGGTAAATTGACTTTGACTGACATCTCAGTCCATATTGTACATTAATTGCATATAATATATCTACTGTATATACAACTATACATTTCTGGTCTCTATCTCAACTTATTTCTTTACTGTGACCTCCATTTTTTCCCCTCCATCTATAAAATTTATTCCATATTCGATAAAATTTTGTTTCTTCCTGCTTTTTTAATCTTTTAGTTATCCTATCTAGTTCTGCACAATACATAATTTTCTTTATTAGTGCTTTCCCACTTGGTACTTCCATTGCTTTCTACTTTTGAGCAAATAGTATCCTTGCTGCTGTAACCACATGGATAATTAAATATGTGTCCTCTTTATTTACATTTTTCTCTAGTATTCCTAATAGTAATGTCTCAGGTTTGTATTGAATGTTTTGCCTAGTCATGTCTATTGCCCAATCCCAGACCATACGCCAGTACACCTGTGGTTCTCTACATGTCCACCATACATGAAAAAGGTGCCCTTTTCTTTTTTACATTTCTAACACATAGATGAATATCCGTTATACATTTTGGCTAATCTGGCCAGAGGGAGATGCCATCTGTAAGCCATCTTATACAGGTTTTCTTTATATGATGTCACCACTGTGATTTTGTTATTTTGTTCCCTTACTTGCTGCCATTGGTCCATATTTATATTATATCCTAGATCTATTGCCCATGTCACCATTGTTTCTTTAACCTGCTCCTCGTATTGCTTATATTCCAACAGGTGTTTATAAATATTCTTTATTTGTTTTTTCTCCTCATATTGCTTATATTCCAACAGGTGTTTATAAATATTCTTTATTTGTTTTTTCTCCGGGCCTAGCAGTATCTTGTCTGTTAATACCCCATTCTTGCTTATCCTTCATGTATCTTGCTTGTATCTGGAGATTAAGACCACCACTCCATGTCTATTCCTTGTTGTCTTAGCTCTTGTTTTTGTTTTAAATAACTTTCTTCTGTCAAGATGTCTTTATATATAATAGCTTTGTTTTTCCTATAAAGTTTGGGGTATGTGACTGCCTCCAATGGCGATAACCAAGCTGGAATCTTTGTGTAATATTGACATTTAACTATATTCCAGATTTTTATTAATTCTTGCTGAACCTTATGTCTTAAAAAATATTGGTGGTTTCTGCTTTGCCCCATCCACATATGAGCATGCTAGCCCTGCTGGAGGTCATAACCCTCTAAATGAAAACATCTTTTATTTTCTAAGATTATCCAGTCTTTAATCCATGTTAGGGCCATTGCTTGGTAATATAGCTCCCAATCTGGGAAACCTAAACCTCCCCTCTCTTTGGCATCCTGTAGTGCCTTTAATTTTATTCTTGCCTTCTTACCGGACCACACAAATTCTAAGGTTAATTTATTCAGCTCCTTGAAAAATTTCTTGTCTAATTGGATTGGAATATTCTGAAATAGGAATATCATTTTAGGTAAGATGTTCATTTTCACTGCGGCAATTCTCCTGTTTTTTTAATGGATCATGGTTTAGGAAGGCATTCATTGTTAGCAAGGGGCAAGAAATATCCTCCAGTGTAAGATTATCTACAGTAGTTTTTAGACACCAATAAAATCAAACTAATAACAACTCTGAATTTTTACATCAATTTATTTAGATCTACATGTTTCACTAACAGTGAAGGCTGGAACAAAATTTATTTTTTAATTGATTCAATTTATACTACTGCCCCTCTCACATATATGAGATGTGAACTCTATAATTCACAGTAGTAAAATGATATCAGGCTGATATAATTGTTTTGCCTGATATCATTTTACTATGTGAATTATAGAGGTTTCCAGAGAGGTAAAAAGTCTTTGCAAAATTTCCCCCCCAAGTATGGATCTAGTTGTTTATATCTCAGGTGAAAAATATGGATTGATTTGTTTGATGATCCAGTTGAATACTTTCTTGGCTAAGAAGTGAAGAATAGTCTGATATAATTCTTTAATAGTTAAGAATTATACTGAATTTTATTATATGCTGTACTGTATTATTTACAAATAATTACGGATTGTATTGTAACATTTGCAAACTGAACTAATATGATTCTGCCACCTACTGGATAAAAAGTGTATTTGATTTGTATTCTGCATTTAATGTTAGTATTCTGCAACTCAATTTTGTCTAGTGTATAAACACTAGATCATTTTGGGCTTAAATAAATTCAGTGATTCCAAGGATTTTAAACATTAACATTCAACTGAAACCAACATTTTTCTTCCCTGGTGTGATGGATAAACAGAAAAGGGCCATGGAATTATATTTTCATATAGGATAATCATCACAAGATTATTTTATGAACAAGGATGCCAATACCTACAATGGAGGAATGGATAATGAAAATAGCAGAATTTGCTGAAATACCTAAATTGACCTGTTTGATAAGAGAAAATACAATACCTACATTTATTAATAACTGGAAACCTCTTATAGACTTTTTGTGTAAAAAAGAAAAAATAATGATTTGTGATTTTGATTATTATACAGGTTGGATTATAGGGGGAAAATCATGATGTAACTTTAGGAAGACAGGTTAAAATATAATTGCATTTATAATTGCTTTTGACAAGATTGGAATCCATTTATATCTTTTTATACCTTTTTCTTCTATTTTTCTTATATTTTCTTTTTGCATTTTTAGCCTTTTTTCCTTCTCTTTCTTTTTCATTCTATTTTAGTTTGTATTAGTTCTTCTTATTCTTGTGAAAAATTTCAATGTGACTCACGTGTATCAAACCATACATGAACAAGACAAGAGAATCTGGAATTGATGGAATGCTACTATCACAGCAGACTTAATCAGAGTGAATATATGAAATGTATGAGGGAACAGAAGTCTCACATCTACACTAATAAAAAACAGTTACTTACCCAAAGCTTCAATATAATAAAGAGGAAGCTCTTCTCACACACAGAGATAGACCAACTACACTTTACATCCCAGTCCCTGTTTATAGTGCCTTGGTAAGATCACATTTGGAATACTGAATCCAGTTTTGATCACCATAATATAAAAAAAGATGTTGAGATTCTGTAAAGAGTATGAAAAAGAGTAACAAGGATGATCGGGGGACTGGAGAATAAAATATATGAAGAACAGTTGCAAGAATTTGGTATGTCTAGTCTAGTGAACAGGCATAATAGCAATATTCCAATATTTGCGAGGGCTGCTACAAAGAAGAGGGGGTCAACCTATTTTCCAAAGCACCAGAAGGCAAGACAAGAAGCAATGGATGGAAACGGAACAAAGAGAGAAGCAGCCTAGAACTAAGAAGAAATTTTCTGACAGTAAGAACAACCAACCAATGGAATAGTTTGTCTTCAGAAATCGTAGATGCTGCAACATTTGAGGCTTTTAAGAAGAGACTCAACAGCCATTTGTCTAAAATGGTATTGTAAGGACCCACCCCACTTTGCATCTTAAGAAGTCAGAACTCTTGGAATCTTTCTTCCAATAGGCATCTTTATTAAGAGAAACTGGTTGCAGGCATTCTAGACAGGACTTGGGGTCCAGGTTCTCCCATTCGAGGTTTTAAGGGGTTCCCCAGTAGTCCCCCATCACCCCCTTCTTCCAGCGACAGTCCCAGGCATTACATTCCCACCCCCTTTCTCTCACTGCTGACAAGAGGTAGACTTCAGAGAGGAGTACATAAAAGCTAATAGCCCCATTGTTATGGTTAGTCCTTATGGTGGTATCCACATCCAGTCTCTTTGAAGTGTACTGAAGGAAGTGAGGGCCATAAAGCCCCTTTGTTCACCCCCTTCCCTTCATCATATAACAGAATCCAGGGAAGGTAGGAATGGGATTTTCCATAGGTAACAACTAGAGATGAAATATAATTGGATTCTGACATCCTGCTCCCTTAAAAATAAGATAGATCCACCTGAAAGAAAACAAAACAGGTATAAAAGTTAGTCAGGCTTGTTAGGATACTCTGTGTGAAACTTCTTTAATAGCTTCAGGGCTGTGACATGATGTTTATGGACCCATTCGTTTTGTGAGGCAGGGAGATGTTTCCATGCAACTAGGTACTGAGTCGCTCCATGATATCTCCTACAGTCAAGGATTTCCTTTATTTCAAAGTGTTGTTCGCCCTCCACCATGACTGGAGGTGGTGGTGGGGATTTTTGGCCATAAAGATGACTGATGCTCTTTTCAGCAAGCTGCAATGAAAAATTGGGTCTATTTGCCTGAGATTTTTTGGTAATTCTAATTTTATTGTTACTGGGTTTATGATTCTTTTAATTGGAAAAGGCCCTATATATATTGGTCCAAGTTTTTTTACAGGGCTGTAGGGACTTTAGGTATTTTGTAGATAAATACATCATTTTTCCTATAATGAATGGTGTAGGCTCAACCCTTTTTTTATCGGCTTGTGCTTTGTATGCCTGCCTAGCTTCATCTAGTGCTTTTCTAACTATTGGCCAGGTGTTTTGTAGTTTTTCCATCCATTTTTTCAGTGATGGGATTGTTGGTTCGCTTGGGGTTAATTCTGGCATGGGGTTGAAATTTTGACCGGTGGCTATTTGAAAAGGAGCGTAACCTGTGCTGGAGTGGACTGTATTATTGTAGGCAACTTCTGCAAAAGGGAGTACGTCGGACTGTTGGAAATTAAAAAAACATCTTAAATATTGCTCAGATACAGAGTTCATTTTTTTCAGCCCCCCATTCCCTTGTGGATTATGGCTAGATGTCAGTCCCTGAGTGGTCCCTAAAAGGGATAAAAATTCCTTCCAAAATGCAGACGTAAATTGCACTCCCCTATCAGAGATGATGCGTTCGGGTGCCCCATGCAATCTGTAAATGTGCTGGACAAAAAGTTTCGATAAGGCTTTTGCGGTGGGAATCTTTTGGCAAGGGATAAAGTGCACCTGTTTGGAAAAACAAATCCGTGACCATCCAGACAACAGTATTCCCATTGCTTTCTGGCAATTCCACTATAAAGTCCATGGCTATTTCTCTCCAGGGGGCTGAGGGACTTGCCACTGTTTGTAATAGTCCTGGCGATTTCCCTTGCAACCTCTTTGCAGTTGCACATTTTGGGCAGCTGGCCACGTAGCTTTCTATGTCCTTTTTTATGGATGGCCACCAAAGTTGCCGTTTAATTAAGTGTAAAGTTTTTACAAATCCAAAATGCCCTGCTAATTTTGTGTCATGGCACAGCTGCATGAATGTGACTCATTGGGTTGTTGGTGTATATAACTTTTCCCCTATCCAAGGCAACCCGTCTCTCATTGTGCACACATTTTTGTTTTTCTGGAACCATTTATCTGTTTCCAAACTTTTCTGGAATTCAATTCCAGTTTGGCTGTCCAGTTGTGGTTTTAATTTAGCTTGGGTTCTTGTGGTTACTGGTGCTGCCAGTTATGACTCTGCCATCATCTGCCAGGAAGTTCTTTCCCCCCTGGCAAATGCTTGAGCGTAAATTGGAACTGGTGAAAATGCTGGGACCAGCGGGCTTGTTTGGGATTGATCTTCCTGGACGCTTTCAGGGCTTCCAAATTTTTGTGATCAGTCCACACCTGGAAAGCGATTTTGTTGCCTTCCAGGAACTGTCGCTATGTGAGTAATGACCAACGTATCCCGTATGCTTCTTTCTCCCATACGGGCCAGCGTTGTTCTGTTTCCATGAGTTTCTTGGATGTATATGCACAGGGTTGCAATACCCCTTCATCGTTTTCTTATAATAGAACAGCCCCCACTGCCACATCACTTGCATCCACCTGTATTACGAAGGGCTTGTCCATGTCTGGGTGCCTCAGTACTGGTTCGGCAGAAAAAAGTCTCTTTAATCTCTCAAATGCTGCTTGGCACTCCATTGTCCATGTTAGTGGCTGGCTAGGTTTTACTGAGGATGCTCCCTTCGTTTTTAGTAAGTTAGTGAGGGGCAGGGCTATCTGGGCAAATGAGGGGATGAATTGGCGGTAAAAGTTTACAAAGCCCAGGAAACTTTGTAGTTGTTTTCTTTTTTTTATTTAAAAGTTTTATTTTCCATTTATCAATTACATAAATATAAAAATTCACATTTAACAAAATAAAATAAATCCATACACATAACCATAGGTGTTGCTTGCCCACCTCCCCACAAACTGCATCCACCCTCTCTAACACTCTCCCTTACTTCCCTCCTCTTTCTCAACTCCCCTCACCTCTCTCTCCCCTCCCCCTCTCCTCTTACCATCCTACTTCCTCCCTAACCTTTCTCCTCCACTCTCATCCCTCTTCGGATACAGTACCAGGGAAATGCCCAAGCAACACCTCTCTCATAAATTACCCTATCTATATCTTACTTTAATTCTGTTATCTAACCTACTTACCCACCCACCCCCAACCCCCCACCCCCCTCACCTCCCAGAGCATACAGGGTTATTAATAACAAAATAAACAAAATCAACATAAATAACTTTAAAAATATTATATAATAAACAAATTCATACTTAACCCTTAACTCCCCTTAAACTTTAACATCATAGTAGTATAAACAAATCTCTTATAAAACATTTGTTATAAAATTTTAATCATAAAATAAATGGAACTTTTGAGTTCCATAATTATTCTGAATATAATCTATCTATCTTCTCCATACCATAATATATCTTTCTTGTGTATGATCTTTTAAATAAGCAGAAATTTTAGCTATTTCTGCTAAATTAGAAACCTTAAGTATCTTCTAAGGTAGGCAATGAATCTTTCTTCCAATATAAACCTACTAATAACCTTGCTGCAGTTAATAAATTCAACATTAAAATAGTTTCTTTAACATCTAAATCCGTAAAAATACCCAATAAAAATAATTGAGGAGTAAACTTTATCTTCCTTTTAAAAATCTTTTTAATATTCCACCAAATCATAATCCAAAAGGCCTTAACCTTTTTACAATTCCACCAAACATGAAAATAAGTTGCATTAGTATTACCACACCTCCAACATTTGGGTTGTAATTTAGAATACATACAAGATAATTTTTTAGGATTTAAATGCCACCTATAAAACATTTTAGAAAAATTTTGCCTCAAATTTTGGGCTTGTGTAAATTTAACATTTCTAATCCAAATTATCTCCCATAAATCCAATGGGATCGATTCCTGAATATTCTGAGCCCATTTAATCATACAATCTTTGACCAATTCTGTTTCCGAATCTAATTCTATTAACATATTATAAATTCTTTTTATATGAGCCTTATTCTGATCTTTAATCTGAGTTATCAAATTTTCATCTTCTAATGTTATTCCCTCTTTCTTATCTGCAGTCCACCTACCCACTGTTTGTAAATATTGAAACCATGACTGTAAGATATTTTCTTGCCTTAATATATCTAAAGATTTTAAATGCCAATCGGTACCAGTCCAAGTTAATAGTTCTTTATACAAAATTTTGACAAAATTCATCCCTTTAGAAATCCCCTCAATTGCATGTCCAGGAATCCCCCAAATAGGTATTTTATAATTTAATCTATAATAATACTTCTTCCAAACTCGAAGTAAAGCATTTCTTAAAATATGTGATTTAAAAGCCCGATCAACTTTCTTATTAAAAATTAAATATGCATGCCAATCATACATTAAATCCCAGCCTTCAAGAGAAAGAATATCTTTATTTGTTAAATTAAGCCAATCACTTACAAAAGTTAAGGTGGCTGCATCATAATATAATTTCAAGTTAGGTGCTTTAAGCCTACCTCCTTCTTGGGCATCTTGCAATATTTTAAACTTTACCCTTGGCTTCTTCCCAGCCCAAATAAATTTATCAATACCCTTCTGCCATTCATCCAAATTTGCATCTTTCTTTAAAATAGGTATCATCTGAAACAAAAAAAGAAATTGGTAGAACATTCATTTTCACAGCTGAAATTCTCCCCAATAATGACAACTGCAACTTTTTCCAATTGTTTAAATCCTTTTGTACTTTTGCCCATAATAATTCATAATTATTCTTATATAATTTCCCATTAGAAGCTGTTATATATACTCCCAGATATTTAACCTTTTTTACTATCTGAAAGCCTGTAAGTTTAACTAAGATTTCATTCTCCTTAACAGACATATTCTTAGATAATATTTTAGTCTTATTATTATTTACTTTAAAACCAGAAACTTTCCCATACTGAGTTATAAGTTCCAATAAATGAACAACCGCATGGGTCGGTTGTACTAAAGTTAAAATCAAATCATCCGCAAAGGCTCACAATTTATACTCATTCCTGTTTAATTTTATTCCCTTAAGTACCGTTGGCTCTCGAATCTGGATTAACAAAATCTCCATTGTTAAAACAAATAACAATGGAGATAATGGACATCCTTGTCTTGTTCCTTTTTCAATATTAAAAGTCTCTGTCAGTCTCCCATTAATAATAATTTGAGCAGATTGTTGCTGATATATGGCCTTAAGAGCATATAAAAACTTATCACCAAAATGCATTTTCTCTATCAATAAAAATAAAAATTGCCAGTCAAATTGATCAAAAGCTTTCTCCGCATCCAAAAATATAAAGGCCACAGGAATCTGATTATTCTTATCCAAATACTCAATTAAATTAAGAATTTGTCTTACATTATATTTCATGTACCTTCCTGTTATAAATCCTGATTGATCACTGTGAATCAAATCCTTCACAACCTGCATTAATCTATTGGCCAAAATTTTTGAAAAAATCTTGTAATCCACATTTAACAAACATATAGGTCTGTAATTCTTAGGCTCAGTAAGATCTTGATCCTCCTTTTGGATTAATGAGATAAACGCCCTTCTCCACGAAGGGATGACCTGAGCTCCCAACAAAATACTGTTAAATAACTCCTTTAATTGCTCCATCATCTCCTCCGATAGAGTTTTATAATACATTGATGACAATCCGTCTGTTCCTGGAGACTTTCCTTTAAAGAACTGCTTAATAGCTAAACCAATTTCCTCCAAGGTAATTGAACAATTCATCACATTTTGTTGTTCCTCAGAAAGTTTGGGAAAATGTACTGATTGTAAATTCTTTTCTACATCTGCAGGATGTATGTTATCACTAGAATATAATTTTGTGTAAAAGTCTAAAAAACTCTTTTTAATCAAACTATCCTGAAAAACCTCACTACCTTTATATTTTACTTTCTCTATAATTCTTGTCTTCTGTTTCTTTTGTAATTGATAAGCCAACTACATCCCAGGCTTATTTGCATTACAAAACGTGTTATGTCTCATATAACGCAGATTGGTAGCAACCTGATCTTCCATTAACATATTAAATTGTTCCCTAAGCATATTTATAGAGACCTTTAATTTATTATGTTGGATTTGCAACAAAGGCCTCTTCTTTTAATTTTATCTCTTCTTCTATTTCCTTACATTTTTGTGTCATTTTACCCCTATAAGCTTTATTCATATGAATCAAAATTCCCCTCATGTAGGCTTTACTAGCATCCCACACCATAGGCATTGGGGTTCCCTTATTCATATTTAAAACAAAAAATTCCTTCAAATGCTCTTTACATTTTTGTACCAAATCTTCCCGAGTAAACAAATTCTCATTCAATCTCCAGGATCTTCTGTTCCCATCTTCCACAAATAGCTCCATCCACACCAGACTATGATCAGACAATGTCCTAGGAAAGATCTTAACCTTCTTAACCCTAGAAAAAAGATCATTAATAATTAAGAAAAAATCAATCCTTGAAAATGATTGATGTCTATCTGAATAAAAGGTGAAGTCTCTGTCAGTTGTATTCCTTTCTCGCCAAATGTCAATAAGCTCCAATTCATCTTTCAAATCAAAAAAGGCTTTGGGTAGTTTAGTTTGAGTAAAAGTTTTAGAAGAACTCTTTTTATCTTTCATTGAATCCAAAACTCCATTCCAATCTCCCATCAAAATTACAGATTTATAATCCAACTGAGATATTTTACCATGCAAAAACTTATAGAATTGCTTCTGTTGTTGATTAGAGGCATATAATCCAACGATAAGAACTTTCTCGCCTTGTAATACTAAATCTATAAAAAACATATCTTCCTTGAGAGTCAGAATCTATTAATTTAGCCAATAAATTCTTTTTCACATAAATTACCACTCCCCCTTTTTTCCCTGGGGCTGGACCCGTAAAGTGTGATCCCAGGCGAGAGTTTATTAAATATATGAGTCTCTTGCAGACATATTAAGTCATTGTTGTGCTGTTTCAAATAATCAAAAACTTTTTTCCTTTTTTGCGATGAATTCAAGCCATTAACATTCCAGGTCAGGAACTTTCCCATCTCCACCGGCCTGAAGCCTCTGAAGCATACCCTGAAGATCCATTGTCGAGGATCTTTTAGGTCTTGCCCCTCCCACCGGTTCTGTGGTGACATTTTCTTCTATTTTTCCACTGATCTTCTGCTGTTGCTCTTTCTCTCTACACTTATAGGCAGCTCGTGTAATCCTCTGTTCTTTTATCTCAAGATTCTGTACAGCAGGTTCACCTTGTTCTTTAACAATCAATGAAGAGGCTCCTGCAGCTGCTAACTCTTCTTCAGTTTTACTTGTTTGTGGAGATGAAGGTGAACTTGCCTTCAGAACAGAAAAATAAAAATCTTTTGCCTTTGACACTGTAGTTAATCTGTAATGCGTACCAACGTAATTCACTGCTTTCCCAGTTGGAATCTCCCATCTAAACTGTATTTGGCGACGTATTAACTCATCAGACAGGAAAGTAAAGTCTTTTCTTCTTCTTAAAATTTTTTGGGGTATTTCTTTTAAAATTATAACATCTTGGGCTGCAATTTGAAACCTCTGTTTATAAAAAGCCTGTATAATTTCATTACGAATAAATCTTCTAGAAAAATAGATAACCACATCTCTAGGTAAATTTCTTTGTCTGGCAACCTGTGAGTTAACTCTGAAGATTTTTTTTATCTCATTCCCAACTTCCTCCGGTCTCCAACCCAAGTAAAAAGCAATATCTTTAACAATAAGCCACTTTAAATCTTCTTGTAAATTTTCTTTCAATCCTCTGATATGCAATGCAAACTCCATTTCTCTATACTGTGAAACAGTTCATCCTGTGTCATTTCTAACTTATTCTCCACTTCTTCAATTCTACTTTCCAATTTTGCTGCATTTTCAGTCACTTCCTCCATTTTATCATCAATTCTCTCAATATGCATAGCAAGTCCTTGAAATGCAAACAATATATCCTCTCACTTCCTTGTTTTTTTCTCCAATAATTCTGCCATAGCAGCCCTCTCTGAAGTCATCTTACAATCCAAAAGATCAGCTACCTCCTCTTTAATATCTAAAGCATTTTTTTTTCAAAGCTTCTTGTAAATCTTTAAGAGAAAATACAGGTGGAGGAGAAGGAGGGGGTGTCTTTAGTTTGGGCTGAGAGGCAGTCTGAGTCATTGGGGAGGAAATAGAAGCTTTAGGGACTGAAGAAACCAGGCGTTTTGAAGCCATTCTTATAAATTCACCATTTAAAATTAAAAGAAAAAAAAACCAGATTCTTGCCTCTATGTTTAAAACAGAAACTGTAACAGTCTTTTAACTTTGTTAAAAATCTTCAAGCAAGAAAGCCAGGTACCATCTTGCCTTCTATCACTTTCCCTTTCTTCTTCAAAAGAGAAAGTAGGCAAAAAAAGGAAAAGGAGAAGATACTTTTCAGGAGTTAAAGTCCCAAATAATCATAAATCTAAATCCTTCTGGTCTTCTCCGTCTGCTTATAAATACTCACAAATCCACTAAAAGGCACAGATGTGGAAGCGGCGTCTAGCTTCATCCCAGAACTTCAGGACAAAGGAGCCCTGGAATGCAGAGTAAAGCTTGGGCTCCAAGGGAGCTCTACCCTCCGATCTCCCCAAAATTATGGGGATCCAGGGGAGCTCTTCCTTTACCCAAGCAGCTCTCCTCTTCTCTTTTTCCCAGAGAAGAAGTTTTAAGCTGCGGGACAGCTGATTGTCAGTGTCTCCGCTGGCTTTTACACAATCCCAGAGCAGGCGGCTAAAAAAACGCCGCCATTGGTGCGGCTGACACCACTGGAATCTGAGGGGATGAATTGGCGGTAAAAGTTTGCAAAGCCCAGGAAACTTTGTAGGTGCTTTCTTGTGTGGGGTGGTGCCCAATCTAATACTGCTTTGACCTTCTCTAGGTCCATTTCAATGCCCTGGGGGGATATGCGATAACCTAGGTAGTCTATCCTTTCCTGGTGGAATTCGCATTTTGAGAGTTTGGCATATAGGTGGGCGGCTCGCAGTTTCTTTAAAACTGCTCTGACAAGGTTGACATGTTCCTCTTTTGTTTCAGTGAAGATAAGAATGTCGTCTAAGTAAACAAGGACCCCTCTTAAACAGATGCTCCCTTAGAACGTCATTGATTAATTGCATAAATACTGTGGGGAGCCCTTATAATCCAAATAGCAAGACTTTGAATTGGTAGCACCCCATGGGGCAGTTAAATGCGGTCTTCCATTCATCCCCTTCCTTATTTCTCATGCGATAATAAGCTTCCCTTAGGTCTAGTTTAGAAAAATTTTTCCCTTTCAAGAGGTGTGACAGCATGTCTTTCATGAGGGGCAGAAGGTATAGGTTGCTTTCACTGATTGTATTCAGGGCCCTATAGTCCACGTATAAGCGTAAAGAGCCATCCTTCTTCTCTCTAAAGAGGACCGGGGCAGCCACTTTAGGCTTGGCTGGCTCAATGAACCCCCTCTCTAGGTTTTTCTTTATGAATCTTTCCATTTCCTCCTTCTCCTTTTGGCTCATGGAGTATAATCTGGGCTTCAGGAGTTTTGCCCAGGCTTGAATTCAATGGTATAGTCTGTGGGTCAGTGGGGGGGGGGAACTTATCCACCCTCTCCTCACTGAAAACTTCAGCAAGGTCTCTGTATTCTTCTGGTATTTCTGGTAGTCCCTTTTCCTCCCTCATAGATGCTTTTTCTGTTCTTGGTTCTTGTAGTCCCCCTTGGGGTTTTAAGTCCATAGGGTCCCCCTTCGGGAATTCAATTTCTGCTGTCCTCCAATTCACCCAGGGGTTCCATTTTTTTAACCATTCCATCCCTAGGATCATTGGGCATTCCATGCCTGGGGTCACCACAAACGTTATGTCCTCTTCATGTTTTCCCAGGGAGAGGGGTATTGGTAAAGTGGCTAGAGTAGCTGGCACCCTGCCTGCTATGGATCCATCTAACTGGCCAAATGAAATTGGTTGTTCCAGTCTCCTCGACGGAATGCCCAGATTCCACACTAGTGTCGGGCTAATGAGGCAGCGGGTGCAGCCAGAGTCTATTAAGGCTTTCACCTTCATGGCTTCAGGCATGGGGGGGAATTAATATAGTTACTGTCTTGAGGATGGGTGCAATGTATCCACTTACCAGGGGTTCGCCCTCCAAGCTGTCGTCTGAGGCGTCCACTGGCCCTGTGGTGTACAGGCTGCAGTTCTTTCCCCCTGATGAGCGGAGGTGGGGGGGGGGTTCCACCCCCTCCATCATTCTCATGGCAGTTTCTTTTGGCTTACCTGGAGACTTTCCAGATTTGCTGATCGGGGATCTCTCTGGGGGACTTTTGAGCGGCGTTGTACAGCTCGATGACCTTCTCTTCCACATTTGAAACACCCCATTTACTTCTTGGCTATGGCCAATGGTTTCACTGGTTCGTGCATCAACTCAGGCGGGGGGTGGCTCCATTGTTTTCCTCGGTGGTGCCTCTTCAATATGTCGATATCTGCTTCCTCTGCGAAGAAGTACCATTCCTCAAATTGGTGTGGGTCCCCTCGGGGCAGGCAAGCGTCATATAGGTCATAATTTAGTCCGTCTTTGAAATGGCTAAGGAGGATGTCTTCTGGCCAGTTCAGTTTGCTGGCAATGGCCCAGAAATCTTGCATATATTCGGCCATCAGGTGTTTGCCTTGCCTCATCATTTTTATCCTTTCGCGGGCTTTGTGATCAGCCAGGGGGTCCTCAAATCACCTTCTCAGAGAGGACATGAAACGGTTAAAGTTGTTGAGCTCTGGGGCATTGTAGTCGTGCAAGTTCATCACCCAATCTGCAGCCAGTCTGTCCAGGGCAGATTGCACGATCCAGATGCGGGCTTTGTCGCTGGGAATGTCCTGCCCGTATTCCTCCATGTAGCTGAGGACTTGGGTTAGGAAAAACCCCAAGCGTGTTTGCTCCCCTTTGAATTTCATATCCAGCGGTGGATGTCTTGGAATGGATCAGTGCCTTCGTTGTTGGTGGTAGTGTCTTCCATCCAGGTCACCATCTGTGGTTCGGCAGGGGGTGGGGACTACTGGATCAGCAGATGTCCCTGGTGCTGCAGGTTCCACTTCCCCCTCGGTGTCTCTCCCTTTGCGGTTCCAGGAGCTGGGGCAGCCGTAGGGCTCAGGATTCTCCACTCCTAGGGAGCTGAGAGTTCTCTTCATCAGGCCGATAGCTTTCTCTAGGATCCAGTCTGAGTACGGTGCCCAGCTCCCTTCCTCTTCACTGGTATGCAGGGATTTCTCCATCTCCTGCTTCCATTCTGGTTGCTTGGCCCCCCGTCTCAGGGTCACCTTTCTTGATTTCTTTTCCCACTCACCTTTCTTTCCAACATCCATTGACCAGCGAGGCTTGTGGTCTCGTGTCTCCACCACCTCTTCTCCTGAGGAATCTGACCTCTCGGATCCCAACATCTGGCAGGGTTTCAGTCGGGGCAATGGCTCCCTTTCTGGGGAGTTTTCTCCCTTCCCTGCTCCATTGTCTGGCATGGTAATTTTTGCAAAATCCCCTGGCAAGGGTCTCCCTTCCCGGTGGATTAATTTTGCAAGTCTTGTCTAATGTAAGGACCCACCCCACTTTCATTTTAGATGAAATATAATTGGATTTTGACAGGTATAGGGTCTCCTGCTTGAGATGGGGATCAGATTAGAAGACCTCCAAAGTCCCTTCCAACTTTTTTATTTTGTTCTGTTCTGTACTGTTCTCTTTATCCCAGACTCAAGAAGATGTAAAAGAACAATTGGATGTGTAGCTACTACCTGAAGCTGAACATCAAGATCACCCTCTTGGTTATAAGGTACACCTTCTGATATGAGGCATAAGATTGTGGATAAACTAGCTATAGTTAACACACAAGACTTATTACCAAGGCTCAGTGGAGATAAATCATCTACATTCTAGTATGGTAGAAGATGCCAGTAGAGCCCTTATGATTATCCCAGTACCATGATAACCCAAACTAATGAACCAATGGTTTGGCAGCCTGGTTGGGGAGGAAGAGGGGAACTGGGCCACATGAGTGATAGCCTGGTGTACATGTGCACACACAGCTTGACTTGCATGAGCAGTGGCCCGATGCAGATGGGCATGCAGCTTGACTCAGGTGAGTGCTGGGCCAGCATACACATGTGTGCACATGCACCAGTCCACTACTCACACAACTTGAGCTGTGCAGATGCACATGTGCGCCAGCCAGCCACTCACGCAGCCCAGTTCTGAATAGGCCACAGTCTGGTAGTGGATTGTGGCCTGGGGGTTGGGGACTAGTGTACACTTCAGCCATTTGGCTTCATGTTAAAGAAGAATAGCAGTACATACTCCAACACCCTCCCCAAAAATGAAGTTAGAGGCTAAGATAAAGGCAACTTGGAGAGAGATTAATCAACTGTGGAATTATAGAAAAATGTGAAGATAAGAGATAAAACTCAGCTATTGAAAAAAAAAACATAGGCATCTGAAGCCCAGAGACTGGCCAGCAGACTAAGGAGTTTAGAGAAGCAGAGGCCAAAAAGATAAATGTCCTATCTCCAAAGAACCATGTAAGGGATACTCTAAATTGCAATGCAGTTACACAGTAAAAGCAGAGCCTCTGACAGCAGAAACTGAACTGACTTGGAAGAACATATGGGAGAAAGAAAACACACATAATACTAGTGCAAAATGGTTACAGGATCTGATATCAGACCATAGCAATCTCCCAGAATAGGAACCAGTCAGTATCACAGCAACAGACATCCAATAATAGTCCAAGAACCTGAAGAGCTGGACTGCATCTGGCCCAGAGTGATCCACACCTCCTGGCTAAAGAAATTAACAGCAATGTATGAAGCCTAGCACCACAGATGAACCAGCTGCTAGCAGCAGACTTCCACCCAGACTCACTAGCCTAAGAAAGGCCTGTGCTGATCATGAAAGACCTCCACAAGGGAATAGCACCAGCCAAATACTGGTCAATAACCTGCCTCCCCACAACATGGCATGTCCTATCAGGCATTATAGCCACTAAACTATAGGGCCATATAAATACAGTACATGAACATAGCTCAGAAGAGCATTGGGAACAACATCAGAGTTCAAAGCACCATTTGTTTATAAATAAAATAGTCACCCAATACTCAAGCTTTAAAAAGTTCAATATGAATACAACTTGGACTGACTATGCAGTGATGACGAACCTTTTAGAGACCGAGTGCCCAAACTGCAACCCAAATCTCACTTATTTATCGTCGGGTGCAGGATGGGTATGGCCACTAGATGGGCATGGCCATTGGGTGGGCATGGCTGCAGTGGTCATGGCAGACTGGGTGGGCATGGCCGGGGTGTATATGGCCATCTCGATGTTGCTTGTGGGGAGGGATGCCTGTGGGGGCCGGGCAGGGTTGGGGGAGATCCAGGGAGTTTCTGGTGGGTGGGATGGTGGGCAGGAAGCTCGCCTTTGGGGTGAGGTGAGGCAAGAAAGGGGGCAGGGCAGGGGTGCCATTGCCACAGGGCAGGGCAAGGCAAGGCAGGAGCTGGGGTGGCTGCTGCTTGACACTGCACACAGCGAGCACATGGGGGCCAATAGTGTCCATCAGCAGCCACAGCCATGATGTTAACAGCGCTATGAAGGCTACCACCAATGGCTTAATAAAATAGCCAAACACCTTCATGGGATTAAAAATGGAGGGAATGCAAGTATGAGAAAAGCTATGGTCCAAAGAATTTCATCCTCCCCTCCCCCCACCTTCATTTGAAAGGCAGCTCTCATCCACTCCCAAAGCTCCAGGTGTGGCGAAGCCTCAGCCACTCACCTTGGGGTGGGGTCTGGACAACTTTCTGATTAAGCATTGGCTTCGGAGGTACACAGATCATGTTTTTGGGGGGAAGGGTGGGTTTTTTGTGGGGTTGTTACTTTAAAACGGGGAACACCCATCTTAGTTATTGTTAGCGGGAAAGGTTTTGCTCTGACGTGCAGCAAGATGGTAAGTTCAAGGAGACCGATGTATTCCATTCAGCCATGGGTTGGCTTTTCAGTGATACATACAACTCTTGTGTTTTTAAAAATGGTTTAAAGGTCCAGGGAAAAAACCACAGTGAGAAGCACCCTGCCGCCAGCCACTACTTCGCCCCCCCCGATTGAGTGTGCCATCGCTGCTGCAGCCCTGACCCAACTCTCACACAGAGAACACTGCTACCACTGCCCCACCCCTGCACAGAGCACACTGCTACCGCCATCCCAACCCAATCCTCGCAGAGCACCCTGCTCCTGCCACCCCGCCCCAACCCTCACATGGAGCATTCTGCTCCCACCACCCCACCCTCTGCATGGAGCACCCTGCTCCCGCTGCCCCATCCCAACCCTTGCTGAGTGCCCTGCTCTTGCCGCCCCGCCCCAACCCTTGCAGAGCACTCTACTCCTGCCACCCCGCCCCAATCCTCGCACGGAGCATTCTTCTCCCACCATCCCACCCCACCCCCTGCACGGAGCGCCCTGCTCCTGCTGCCCCATCCCAACCCTCACAGAATGCCCTGCTCCTGCCACCACAACCCTCATAGAACACCCTGCTCCCGCTTCTCTGACCCAACCCACGCAGAGTGCCCTGCTCCCGCTGCCCTGACCAACCTTCGCAGAGCAACCTGCTTCCACCATCTTGATCCAACTTTTGAACTGAGTATCCTGCTCCCGCTGCCCTGACCCAACCCTCACAGAGTGCCCTGCTCCCGCAACCCCGACTCAACCCTTGAACAGAGCATCTTGCTCCCGTTGCCCTGACTCAACCCTCACAGAGCACCCTGCTCCCGCCTCCCTGATCCAACCCTCACAGAGCACCCTGCTCCCGCTACCCTGACCAACCCTCACAGAGCACCCTGCTTCTGCCACCTTGATCCAACTCTCGAACTCCCCCCATCCACATATGGCACCTTCTTTCAGCTCTAATGCGCCCCCCCATCACTTTTTCCACCACTGTGTGGGACTAAAAATAAAATTCAATCAATTAATTCCAACTTTGCAAGATCTTTTTTTTCCTGCGAGAAGTTGAAATTGATTGATTGGTTGAACTTTTTATTTTTTGCGCATGGCGGAGAAGGCCTAAAGCGAAAAGATTTTATAAAAAGCCATTTGCCCGGGGAGATTTTGATGCAGATAGCTCATGAATGAGACTAAAGGCCTAGGACTGGGGCAATGGTGCACGTGCTCACAGAGAGGGCTCTATGTGCCGCCTGTGGCATGCGTGCCATAGGTTTACCACCACGGGACTATAGGAAAGTCTACAACTCAATGCCACACATGTGCATCTGCAAATGCCTGGCACTATATGACATCAACAGCACATTAAGGATCTTCCTCAACAACAAAATGGAAGTGTGGAACACAACATTGGAAATCAGTTCAAGAGAGTTCACTCGGGTGGCCATAAAATATGACACATACCAAGGGGGTGTATTGTTGCTGCTGCTGTTCTGCATAGACTTGAATCCTCTCAGCCAGATAATCACAAGGACTGACTATTTGTTCATGAGTGGAACTATCAACAGTCACTTCCTGTATTTGGATGACATTAAGCTATTCTAAGCATAATTAAGACATTAATTTGCTGACCCACCTGTCATGGGGACATAGAGATGTCATTCAGATTGAAGAGAGATGATTGAATGGTAGTCAAGAGAGGGAATTAAAACTGATGGGATGAAACCAGCGGGCCACATAGCTGGCATACAGACAAGTTACAAATAACATGATATTCCACCCTCACAGAGGAACCATGATAAACAGGCAAGGAAGACAGTAGCATCCAAGTACAGATAGTCGACTGACAACCAAAATTGAGCCCAAATTTTCTGTTGCTAAGTGAGACATTTGTTAAATGAATTTTGCCCCATTTTACAATTTCTCTTCCACAGTTGTTAAGTAAATCACTGCAATTGTTAAGTTAGTAACACAGTTGTTAAATGAATTTGGCTTCCCTATTGACTTTGCTTGTCAGAAGGTTGCAAAAGAGGATCACATGACCCTGGGACACTGAAAACCATCATAAATATGAACCAGTTGTCAAGGATTTGGGTTTTGATCACATGAGCATGGGAATATTGCAATGGTCGTATGTGTGAAAAACACTTAGAAGTCACTTTTTCCAGTGCCATTGTGCTTTTGAACAATCACTAAATGAACTATTGTAAGTCAAGGACTGTATCATCAAATACTGAAGAGCCAGTTCAATGAGAAGAACAAATTCCATGCCATCAACTTGTGCCCTACAATCATCAGATAGCTGCCAATACAGTGGGCTGGCCAAAGAAGGACATGGAAGTTGCCAATATGAAGACCTGGAAAGCTCCTCACAATATATGGAGGCTTCCATTCCAAACTCAACACCCAGAGACACTAGTTGAAAACAAGGCAGGCAGGGTATTGTGAGTGTCAAGACCACTGCCCTCGACAAAACCAAAGCATCCAGGAATATCTCAGTAAGGTAGCAATGTAAGGAACCACTTCAATCCATATCTTAAGAAAGCAGAACTCTTGGAAACAATCTCTTTCAACAGGAACTTTTATTAAGAGAAATTGATAGTAGGCATAATAGACAGGATCTGAGGGATTTCTTTACAAATCGATGTTTTAAAGTGTCCTTAAGCAGCCCCCACCCTGCAGTTCTTCCAGGTGATTCAGATGGGCAGATTTCTAGGTGTTAAATCCAGCTCCATTGTACACGATCATTCAACAGTTCCTCACACCTTATTTTGATGACAGATAAATAAACCAGATTCCAGAGGCTATATCTTTTCACCCCACCTTTCCCAAGCTGGCCGGTAAGGAGGAGAAGTTCAGAGGGGCATAGGATAAAAGGTTACATTGTGATGGTTAGCAGACCCGAGGCGAATAAACAAAGGGTTACTTTGTAGTGAATAGAGGAAGTGAAAGTAATAAAACCCTCATGCATACTCCCCCTTCCCTTTAGGAGTATGGTAGGATTCAGGAGAGGGTAAGAATTGGTTTTAGATCAGAGGAGATAGAAAGAAAAAATAACTGGATCCTGACAGGCACTCAAAGATGAGCTACTGAGAGAATGCATGAGACAGTAGCAGAAACAGGAGAAGATAAAATAGAAGAGGGGCCATTGCAAGACAGATTCCTGCATAGGATGTTCCTGAAGAAAGAACTAGAGAGGATATAGAAAGTAAAGACTAAAATGGTCCAGTGGTGATAGGAGTACTTGGAACTGTGAATCCTAAGCTGGGTGTGTGGCTCCAACAGATGCCAGGAACAATATTGGAGTTCTCTGTCTAGAAAATGTTAGGAACCCTCAAATTCTCAGATAGAAATGTGTGTGTGTGTGTGTGTGTGTGTGTGTGTGTGTGTGTGTGTGTGTGAGAGAGAGAGAGAGAGAGAGAGAGAGAGAGATACAGACAGATGGACAGAGAGACAGAGAAGCAGAGACAGACAAATCTGAATCCTCTTTTGGTATCAAAGTAACATTTGCTTCTGTCCATGTATTTGGGAGTTTTGCCTCCAATAAAAGTTCATTACATATATCTTTCAATGGTAAACTTAATGTATCTTGTAAGCATTTATAAAACTCTTGCCGGGAGTCCATCTAGTCCCAATGTTTTTTTCATTTTTTTTGTCTTTTTATTGCCTCTATCAATTCCATCATTGTTATTTTTTCATTTAACATAGTCTTGAAAATTTCAGGAAATTTTGGTAAATTATTTTCTTCCATATATTGAGTCATTTTTTCCCATGGAGTTTCTTCCTTAACATACAGTTTCTCATGGTATTCTTTAAATTATCTTCTTTATTGCTTCATTTTTAAATTGTAAACAGCCTTTTTCATCTACTAAATTGTTTATCAATTTTTTTCTCCTTCTGTTTTTTAAGTTTATAAGCTAACCATCTTCCTGATTTATTTGCATTTTCAAAAAAGTTTTGCTTTGCCCTTTTAATTTGCTGAGCCAGTTTTTCTGATTCTATTAAATTTAATTTATGTTTTATTATTTCCATTTGTCTTTTCAATATTTTCTTTTGTGGGCTCATTTATAGTTCAAAGTCTAATTGTTTAAATTCTTCTCTTAACAACTGACATTGTTGTTTCCTTTATTTTTTTTTCACTATGTATGTTATTGCTACACCTCGAAAATATGCTTTGGCTGTATCCTATACATTTTGTAATGTTGTATCTTCTTTTTTGTTTTCTATGAAGAAAAATTCCATTTCTTTTGTTGCTAATTCTATAAATTCTTTCTCTTTTAATATAGATTGGTTCAAATTCCATCTCAATTTTTTCTGCATTCCTTTCCACACCATTTTTAAAGAATTATGATCTGCCCAAGTACCTAATTCTATTCCAATTTCCTGCATATTAACCCTTAATTCAGGGGTCATCCAAATCATATCAATTCTAGACCAAGATTTATGATTATTAGAATAAAATGTATATTGAGATTTTCCCAGGTTCATTTCTCTCCAAATATCTATCTATCAAATGTCCTCTATCATGTTGAAAAAAGTCTTAGGTAATCTTTTTCTTCCTTGTTTCCCTTATTTACTGCTTTTGTAATCTAATGTCCCGTCTACTATTTTTCCCTGTTTTCATGAGGTGCAGCCCATCCCTTGCCTAGAGTCCTTCACGTACAAAATGCAGTCCATGATCCAGGAAACCAAAGTTTTCTTGGCTATGTTGACCCTTTAGCCAATGGTTTATTTCTAGAATTCTTTTTCCCTCAATGGGTGTTGGCCTTTTGTTGGGAGTATGGATGAGAATACTACTTGTGCTCCTAACTTCTTAACTTTATTGCCTAGTTCTGTTGTGACGAACCTATGGCATGCGTGCCACAGGTGGCATGCAGAGCTGTCTCTGTGGGCATGCATGCCATTGCCCCAGAGGGAGGCTGGGCTGGGCTGCTCCCCTCCCCCTCTCCATGTGCGCCTGTGCTCTCACTTTCTTTCTTTCTGCACTGGGAGTCAGGGAACAGCTACAAGAGCTGGGCAGATCCAGGCTGGATGGTGGAGGCAGAGCTTTTTCTCTCATACAACACAGGAACCTCTTTTTGAATAGAAGCTGCCAGCGTGAGTCCAGGTATGCCTACAGAGTGATTTTGCGGACTTCCACCAACCTATAGGCTCCTATAACTACTGAGTGATTTTATGCCCCCTCCCAGTCAGTCCGAGCTCCTGAGGCTTTTTCCAAGCCTCCGGAGCTCCGATCCATGGCAACGGGGTGATTTTGCAGTTCCCCAGCAACCCGCTCCAGGCTCTGGAGGCCTTTTTGAAGCCTCTGGAGTTCGGATCCATGGCCACAGAGCGATTTTACAGCCCCCCCCCCCAGTGGCCCGATCTGGGCTTCAGAGGCCTGTAAAAGGCCTCTGCCACACGGATCTATGACTGCTGAGCGATTTTGCACCCCCCCCCCATGGCCGATCCAGGCTCTGGAGGCCTTTTCAAGGCCTCCAGATCCCAGATCCATGGCCATGGAGCACTTTTGCAGTCTCCCAGTGGCCTGATCTGGGCCCCAGAGGCCTTTTCCAAGCGGCAGTGATGGCAGGGCAATCCGTGTGGCAGGTGGGGGGCAAACGGCAGTGGTGGCAGGGCAATCTGTGCAGTGGGTGAGGGGAAATGGCAGTGATGGCAGGGTGATCCATGCAGCAGGTGGGGGAGAAACCTGCCTCACTTGCTCCACGACCACTTTCAACCGAGCCACATTGCAGCAGTATTGGGTGCAATACACAAGACGGATCGCCCAACTGTATCACACTGAAACTGGCTGTTTGCTGCCTCCTGCCCAATGCCATTGCCATGAGGCTGTGGAACAAGCCAAGCGGATGTAAGGAACCGAGTCAGGGTGATGAGAAAAGGGTGCTCTGCAAGGGCAGCGTCATTGGGCAAGAGGCATTAGGTAGGAGGCCACCTCCTGTATTGTGCCCAATGCCACTCCGACCCAACCCTCGCAGAGCACTTCTCCCGCCGCTCCAACCCAACCCTCACAGAATGTCCTTCTCCTGCCACTTTGACTCAACCCTTGCAGAGCGCCCTTCTCCTGCCGCCCCAACCCAGTCCTTACCTCTGCCCAGCTTGATCCATGGCCTCATTGCAGTGGCATTGGGTGCAACGCGCGAGGTGGCAAAAGGCTGTGGCCGGAGGGAAACAGCTGCACCGCACCGAAACTGGCCCTTTGCCGCCTCCTTCCCAGTGCCGTTGCCATGAGGCCATGGAACAAGCTAGGCAGAGGTAAGGAACTAGGTCAGGGCTCTGTTAGGGTTGGAGTGGAGCAGTGGGAGAAGGATGCTCTGCAAGGGTTGGGTCGGGACAGCAGGAGAATGGCACTCTGCAAGGGTTGGGGTGGACATACATGGGGCTGCTGCCTTGCTTTCCATGCCATGCCAGGGCTGGGCTGGACTGGGCATGGAGCCTTCATGCCGCTTCTTCCCCTGCAGATATCAAAACCGCCCACCCCACCTACCCCTTGTCCCGGGGTGGCTACCGCCATCCTGCGCTCTCCAGCCTGTTGCCGGCCAGCCAGGCATGCTAAGCTCGGGCCTTGGGCAGATGGAGGATGTGTGTGGGGAGAGGTGCCTCCTGGCTCAGTAAGCTGCAGTCTGCCTGCAGAAGGAGGAGTAGGATGGAGGAGGAGGGCTGGCCATGGAAGGATGCAGTGGTGCCCATGGGGGAATCTGACCAGCCCCAGCATGGAGTGGGGAAGAGGCTGGGGGAGCCTGAAGGGAGGCCTCACAGTGCATCCGGCTGGCCAGAGACGGGCTGGAGAGTGCCAGACAGTGGCAACTGCCCCAGGACAAGTGGTAGGTGGGGTGGGCGCTCCTGATGCCTGCAGGGGAAGAACTGGCAAGGAGGTGCTGCACCCAGCCCAGCCCTGGCAAGGCACAGCACAGACAGTGAGGCAGCAGCCCCATGTGCATCACCGTGCGCAAGTGTGCCCCCACCCTGCCAGGCAAGCAGAGCCACGGCATCTGTGGCAGAAGATCGCAGGCAGGCAGCCACGGCTCTCACTCCCCTCCAGCCTCCATCTACCCGAGACCCGAGCTCAGTGCCCAGCTGGCTAGCAACAGGCTGGAGAGCGACGGACAGTGGCAGCTGTCTCAGGACAAGCGGTAGGTGGGATGGGTGCTCCCAATGTCTGTGGGGGAAGAAGCAGCAAGGAAGTTCCATGACCAGTACAGCCCAGCCCCGGCATGGCATGGCATGGCAACCGAGGCAGCAGTCCCATGTGCATCCCCTGCCAGATAAGTGGAGCCACGGTATCTGTGACAGAAGAGCACAGGTGGGTAGCGGAAGGCACAAGGAGCCTGGATCCCAGCACAGCTCCTCCCCACTCTCCTCTTCCCCCCCCTCAGAAGAGCTGCAGGGCTCAGGAGCCTCCCCTCATGCCCGCCCCCAGGAAGAAAACCATAGTGAGACACTGTTCTGTTTTAACTTTTTTTCTTTGTCGCTTTTGGGAGTTTTCATCCTGCTTTCATGAGACAGCAGCGTTTGGGAGAGGGTGTAGCTGTCCCCTTCCGTCCCAAGCCTTCAGTTGAGCAAGACACTTTCCTGCCCACTGCCCCACCTGCCAGAGACCCCCTGAATCTGCCACAACCCTTCCCAGCCTCCACAGGCATCCCTCCTCAGGAGCATCATTGAGCTGGCCATGCCCACCCAGTCTGCTGTGACCACCGTAGCCACATCCACCCAGTGGGCCACGCTTGCCCAGCAGGGCATGCCCACCCAGCGGGGCTCACATAATACATAAGTGGGTTTTGAGTTGCAATTAGGGCACTCGGTCTCTAGAAGGTTCGCCACCACTGGCCTAGTTCTTTATAATCTCTCACTATTGTACTCAGGTTCTTTGTTGTGTTATTTGTCCTAATGTGGAGAAGGAGGAAATCTGTAGGCCTAATTATTTTGGTTAGGTTCTCAGGCACATCTTTGATTTTTGCTCCAGGGAGACAACATACCTCCCTGGATTGTATGTCTGGTCTGCAGATGGATGATTCTGTTCCTTTGAGGATAGACACCTTAAGAAAGCAGAATTCTTGGAAACAATTTTTTCTGACAGGAACTTTTATTAAGAGTAGTTGATAGTAGGCATAATAGACAGGATCTGGGGGATTCTTTACAGATCGATACTTTAAAGGGTCCCTAAGCAAACCCCACCCCACAGTTCATCTGGACAATTCAGACCGGCCAATCCCTAGGAGTTAAGTCCATCATGGGAAAGGGAAGATAACATTGTTCCAGCTCCATTTTCTTTCCATTTCTTTCTTCTCCTTAGGGCTCATAGAGTATAGCCTGGGCTTCAGGAGTTTTGCTCTGGACTTGAATTCTATGGCACAATCCATGGGTCGATGAGGGGGAAGCTCATTTGCCCACTCCTCACTGAAAACTTCAGCAAGGTCTCGGTATTCCTCTTGTATTTTGGGTAGCCCCTTTTCCTCTCCCACCGATGCTTTCTCCGTTCCTAGATTTGGTAGGGCTCCTTGGGGTTTTAAGTTTGCATGATCCACCTTTAGAAATTGAGTTCTGCCATCTTTCAATTTACTCAAGGATTCCATTTCTTTAACCATTCCAGTCCTAGGATCACTGGGCATTCCATGCCTGGGGTCACTACAAACGTTATGTCTTCCTCATGGTTCCCCAGGGATAGGTGGACTGGTAAAGTGTCTAGCATAGCTGGAACCCCCCCCCACTATGGACCCATCTAACTAGCCAAATGAGATTGGTTGTTTCAGCCTCCTCACCGGAATGCCCAAGTTCCCCACTAGGATAGGGCTAATGAGGCAGCGGATGCAGCCAGAGTCTATTAAGGCTTTCACTGACAGCTTTGGGCATGGAAGGAGCTAATATAGTCACTGTCTTGAGGATGGATGCAATCGGTCCACTTACCAGGAGTTTACCCTCCGAGCTGTCATCCAAAGTGTCCACTGCCCCTACGGTGTAGACCAAAGTTCCCTCCCCACATTTGGCAGGGGTTGGGGACTCCACAGCCTCTATCGCCCTCATGGCAGGTTCTTTTGGCTTGACTGGCGACTTCCCTGATTTCCTGGTTGGTGATTGGTCTGGGTTGCGCTGGGGGGATTTCAAGTGGCATTCTACGGCCTGATGCCCCTCTCTCCCGCATTTGAAACAGCCTGTTGACTTCTTGGTCATAGCCGATGGTTTCGCTGGCTTGCGCATTGGCTCAGCAAGCAAGTGGCCCCATGGGTTTCCTCAGTGATGCCTCTTCAGTAGGTCAATCTCTGCTTCCTCCATCAGGACGTACCAGACGTGGGTCCCCTCAAGGCAGGCAAGCATCATACAGGTCATAGTTTAGACCGTCTTTGAAGTGGATAAGGAGGATGTCTTTCGGCCAGTTCAGCTTGTTGGCAATGGCCCGGAATTCTTGTGTATATTTGGCTACCAGATGTCTACCCTGCCTCACGGTCTTGATTCTCTCGTGGGCCTTTCAATCATCCAGGGGGTCCTTGAATCACCTTCTCAGAGTGGACATGAAGCGGTTGAAGTCATTGAGCTGTGGGGCATTGGAATCATGCAGGTTCACCATCCAGTCTGTGGCCACCCCATCCAGAGCAGATTGCATGATATGGATACAGACTTTGTCGCTGGGAATGTCCTGTCTGTATTCTTCCATGTAGCTGAGGACTTGGGTTAGGAAGAACCCTAAGCGTTGGTGGCTCTCCCCCTGAATTTTGTATCCAGTGGCGGGAATCTTTGGATGGATCTGTGACTTTGCCACTGATGGTATTGTCTTCCATCCTGATCGCCATCTGCAGCTCAGCGGGGAGTGGGGGCTGCCAAAGTGGTAGCTGCTGTTTCAGCAGTCATCCCCAGGACTACAGTTTCTGATTCCCCCTCAGTATCTCTCCAGCTGCAGTTCCAGGTGCTGATGGGAGCGCTGGGTTCAGGTTTCTTCTGCCCTAGAGAGCCAAGGGTTCTTTTCATCAGGTCAATAGCTTTCTCTGGGATCCAGTTCAAGTGCTATGCATAACTTCCTTCCTCTTCACTAACATGCAGGGATTTCTCCATCTTTTGCTTCCATTCAGGTTAGTGGCTGCCCCGTCTCAGGGTCACTTTTCTCGATCTCTTTTCCCACTCATCTTTCTTGCCAATGCCCATCGACCACTGAGGTTTGTGGTCACACATTTCCACCACTTCTTCTCCTGTGCAGTATGAAATCTCGGATCCTGATAGCTGGCAGGATCCCGATCGGAAGAAGGCTCCCGTACCATGGGGTTTTCTTCCTTCCCTGCCTCATCGTCCAACACTGTATTTTTTGCAAAGTCCCCCAGTAAGGGTCTTCCTTCCAGGTTGACTATTACTGCAGATCTTGTCTAATGTAAGGACCACTTGAATCCCACATCTTAAGAAAGCAGAACTCTTGCAAACAATTTCTTCCAACAGGAACTTTTATTAAGAGTAGTTGATAGCAGGCATAATAAACAGGATCTGAGGGATTTCTTTACAGATCGATACTTTAAAGTGTCCCTAAGCAAAACCCCACTCCACAGTTCATCCAGACGGTTCAGACCAGCCAATCCCCAGGTGGTAAGTCCATTGTGGGAAAGGGAAGATAACATTGGTTGTAGCACGATAGTCAACAGCTCTTCGCTCCTCCTTTTGAGACCAGAGAAATAAGCCAGGATCTGGAGATTTGTATCCTCCCCCCCTTTTCCTAGCTGCCAGGTTAAAGAGAGGAAAGTTCAGAGAGGTGTATAGTGCAGGAGGCAATTTGTTATATTGTAATGGACAGCAGATACATAGGCAATAAAGAAAAGGTTACATTGTAGTGAATAGAGGAAGTAAAAGCAATAACCCCACAGGCATACCCCCCTCCCCCTTGGGAATATGGCAGAACCCAAGGGAAGGTGAGATTTGGTTTTAGGTCAGAGGAGATAGATAGAAATGAAATATAAATGGGTTCTGACAGATACTGTAAATGCTGCTATCATTGGATGTTCTTGCTTTGACAACAGATGGAAATGTAGCCTTCTTTTCTCTTTCACTTTTAGAGTTAGATGATGCTGGAAGGGGGGATGTGGATAAGAGTCCAGTTAGTCATAACAACAGCTGTGGGAATCAAGGTTATTGCGCCCAGAGCTGATAATGATTTGGCAGGCTGGAGAGCTGGGGAGAAAGCCCACGCTTCAAGCTAATTGGGGAATGTTAATTGGAGGAGGGAATTGTGTTTTGATACTTTGTGCCCGGGAGGGGGGGGGATTCAGTTTTTGGCTTTAAATATGTAGTGCCAATACTTTGTTTCTCAAATACAATATTCTTTAATGTAAACAATGCCTCAAAATTCTTTTAAAGAGTTTCATCTGTCGGAATCATGACAGATACTATACTACTTATCTGTCATAACATCTATCTATAACATCTTTCTAGTCAATTTTATATTTCACTTCTATTTGTAAAAATTAGTTAAATCACTATAAATCCTTTTTTTTCAGAGTTCTTCTTAAGCCTAATTTCCCCTCAATATTTCAATCATTCCTTAATCCTAAATATTTTCAAACTTAATTTGTCTTTAAAATTCAAACTTTTTCTTCACTTACATCTAATATTTTTACATTTTGTATCTTATCAAAAATACTATATTACTTATATCTCTTATCCCACAGCTGTTGTTACTCTAAGATCCCTTTATGGCCAAAGTTATTTGTTTATTTAGCCATAATCAAACAAGTGTTTACTCATATAATATTCCATCTGGTAGAGCAAATCCAGTCTGTTCAGCCTATCTCTAATCTTCTTCCTTTGCAAAATTGTTTTCCAAATTAATATTTTCAACTTGTCCAATTCTTGTATTTTTGTAGTTATTGTTAGGAGTAGAGGATATATAGTAGATAGGATTATGTTTTTTGTCTCCCAAACAATGATTCTCCTATAAGTGTCCATTTTGTTAAGTCTTCTTTCTTCTCAGGTTTATTTTGATGTTCTAATGCATAAGGTATCTTTTCCATATTTATTGTTGTATCCAAGTTTTGTAAGATTTTTATTATGTCTATTAAGTTATAATTCCTTTCATTTGTAACTTCACCAGTTAAGTCATTTTTTTCTAGTTCACATTCTGTTGTCTGGATTGTTTGTTCATTCTTTACCATCATTCTTTGGATGTTTTTTTGATTGTAGATTTAAGTTAGAAATATATTCACTTATAGTATCAAAATTATATTTATTCTCCTTCTGGTTTAAATCTATTGTAGTTTGTATCTGTCATAGCATTGCATAAATTTCAACTTGGAAAGTATTTGTCTTGTCTTGAAGTGTTTCTAAAGGTCTTTGATCTTTCAGGCTAAATCTTTCAAGAGTAGATATTAAGTGTGGTTTTCTATTAAGTGAGTGTGTCATATCCATGTTGTCTCCCCCATTTGAGTAGTCCATCATAAATACCATAGTCTCTGTAATTAGCCTTGTCAAGCTAACAAAAACTCAAAATCCATACAGTCCAATTTTGTATAGTTCTTGTTTTTATATATAATTTTTGTAATCCACTGTAATTTTCAGTTGTCAAAGTTTCAGTAAAATCAATGTTTTATAACAATTCTTTCTTTCAGGAGTCAATTGTCAATTCAATATATTTAGCCAGTTTAAATTCTTCCTGTAACTTCCCTTCTCAATAATTTGTCATAGATCAAAGTTTTTAAACAGTTCATAAATTTAAACCACAATCAAAGGATTTCTTTTCCTTCAAACACTTTCCAATCTTATAGCTGGCCCAGTATGCAATCTCTTCTCTGTTCCTTAGCAACTATCTTTTTAAAGGTTATTAGAGTTCATGGGAACAGATTTTTTTCTTTGTTTCTGGGCATTGTCTTTAATGTGCTATATTCTCATTGTCCACTAGATGTCAACAAATATTTATTTTCCAGCTCTTTCAGACAACAAGTTCTTATTATTTTTTCTTTTTTTAATCTAATTCAATCAAAATCCTTTAGAATATAATCTTAGCAGTTTGTTTTAGTTTCTAAGTTTGATCAGATTGTAGTAGTTTGAATTTAATTTCAATAAGGTTCTTTCCTAAGGTTAATTCGCCACTTCCATCTATGGGGGAATGGGAATGTAGTCTCATCCCCTCACTTTCAGAGGTTGTTTGCTTTGGGGAACTTTCCCAGGAACTAGTTGTAAAATAAGGGAGAGAAGATCAGATACCAGTTCCAAGCACGCTGTTTACCATTGTTCTTGGTAGTGCTCTTGGACTTCGACTGTAGTAGCTTGGACTAAACACTGGCATGAAGCTAGCCTTTCTCCTGTCAGGTTCAGAGGGCTTTCCCTAGATCAAATGAAGTGATTGCCCTCACTTCATGATCAATGGGGCACCCCTCCTTCATGATCACCTCTATAGGGTGGCTTCAGATCCATCTAGAGTCTCCCTGGCAGAGCAAAATTAGCCATGGGGAGCGGAGGTCCACTTATGCACAGCCTTGTGTTACGAGTGCAAACCAGAAGCCTCGTTTGAAAATGAAATTGCAGTTGACTGAATTCATAAAATATACTAAGAAAGAAAGATGAGGGGGAGTTGCACTATATGTAAGATAACACTACATATCTACAGAAACACACATGATCAAAAATAAAATCTCTCCAGAATATGTATATGGGTCAATATAAAAGAGAAAAAAAGTGTCATTGCCATAGATGTATATTACATGCCACCCAACAAATCAGAAGAAATGGATGAATTCTTTACCAACCAGTTAACAAATGTATGTAGGAAGCATACCACAGTAGTAATGGGAGACTTCAACTATCCAGATATCAACTGGAAGACAAACTCTGCAGTGAGTGGGAGATCAAACAAATTCCTAACCAACCTAGCCAACAACTTTGTCATCCAAAAGGTGGAGGAGGGAACTACATATAAAGCTATACTGCACTTAATTCTTATTAATAGAGAAGAAGTAATAGAGGAAGTTGAAATTGCAGGAACCTTGGGTGAAAGTGACCATGTTATACTGGAATTTAATATAGTGCAAACACTAGCCATAGTAAACAACCCAACCAGTGTCTTAAACTTCAAAAAAACCAATTTTAACAAACTCAGAGAGAACCTATGAAAAATGCAATGGATGAAAATCCTAAAGAGGGAAACAACCCAAGAAGCGTGGGAAACTCTGAAAAATGCAACCATAAAAGCCCAGTCCAGCACAATACCACTGAAAAAGAAAAATAAGAAATTCAAGAAGAAACCAGCATGGCTGCACAAAGATCTCTCTGACAAACTGAAAGACAAAAAGGACAAATACAAAAAATGGAAAGAGGGACACATAATTAAGACCAATTATCAGCAAACAGTCAGAACATGCAATAAAGTCAGGAAAGCAAAGGCTCAGAACGAGCAAAGACTTGCAACAGAAATCAAGGATAATAAAAAAAGTTTCTTGCAGCATATTAACAACAATAAAAAAGTTAAGGAAACTGTAGGTCCACTAAAGAGAGAGGATAGCAAGGAAATAACAGGCAACAGAGAGAAAGCAGAGCTGCTTAACTCATTGTTTACATCAGTCTTCACACAAAAAAACCTACTGCCCAACATACCAAAAACAACCACTACAAAAGACAAACTGGAAACAAAAATTAAAATAAGCAGGAAAATGGTAAGAGAACACCTATCCAACCTTGACAAATATAAATCAGCAGGGAAATACCTGAGGATTTGAAAAGAGCTGATGTGTTTCCCATCTTCAAGAAAAGGGAAAAAATGGACCCAGGAAACTACAGACCAATCAGTTTAACATCAATACCTGGGAAGATCCTAGAAAAAATAATCAAAAATCAGATCTGCAAACAACTAGAAGAAAACAAAGTTGTAACTAGTAGCCAGTATGGGTTTGTTAAAAACAGATCATGCCAAACTAATCTTATTTCATTCTTTGATAAAGTGACTAAACTAGTAGACCAGCAAAATGCTGTGGATGTAGAATACTTAGATTTCAGAAAGGCATTTGATAAAGTAAACCAAAACCTCCTCCTTGGTAAGCTAGAAAAAGGTGGAATTGACAACATCACCACCAGATGGATCTGTAGCTGACTGGCAAACCGTACTCAAAAAGTAGTCCTCAATGGCACTACATCCACATGGAGAGAAGTAAACAGTGGGATACCACAGGGCTCCATCTTAGGCCCAGTACTCTTCAATATCTTCATAAATGACTTAGATGAGGGAATTGAAGGGGAACTCATCAAATTTGCAGATGACACACAGAGAGAAAAGAGACAGAGAGAAAGAGAGAAAGGGAGAGATAAAGAGAGAGGGAGAGAAAGAGAGGGAGGGAGGGAGAGAGAGAGGAAAGAGAGAGAGGAAAGAGGGAGAGAAAGAGAGAGGGAGAGGGGGAGAGAGAGAAAGAGAGAGAGAGAAATAGAGGGGGAAAGAAAGAGAGAGAGAGGGAGGGAAAGAGAGAGAGGGAGAGAGAGGGAGGGAGAGAAAGAAAAAGAGAGAAAGAGGGGGAGAGGAAAAAGAGAAAAAGGGAGAGGAAAGAGGGAAAGAAAGAGAAAGGGGGGAGAGAGAGAGGGAGGAGAGAGAGGGAGAGAGAGAAGAAAGAGATAAAGAGAGAGGAAAGAGAAAAGAAAAAGAGGGAGAGAGGAAAGAGAGAAAGAGAGAGGGGGAGAGGAGAGAGAGAGAGAGAGAGAGAGAGAGAGAGAACTCATGCACAGAAGCCTCTATTTCTTTTTAATTAAATGCTTCAATCAAGCTCCCCTCCCCCTTGTGCGTGCGCATGCACGCGCACAGGTTTTGTGACTCCCAGTGTTTTCTTTTCTCTGGGAAACGGGTCCAAGTGCTTCTTTGAGTGTTTAAGGTTGCAGACTCCTGCCCTATACCATTTCAGACAAATGGCTGTCCAGTCTCTTCTTAAAAACTTCCAGTGTTGGAGCATTCACTGCTTCTGGAGGCAGGTTGTTCCGCTGGTTGATTGTTCTAACTTTCAGTAAGTTTCTCCTTAGTTCTAGGTTCCTTCTTCCTTGATTAGTTTCCATCCGTTGCTTCTTGTCCTGCCTTCAGGCGCTTGGAAAATAGTTTGACTCCCTCTTCTCAGGGGCTGCCACAAAGAAGAGGGGGTCACATTATTCTTCAAAGCACCAGAGGGCAGAATAAGAAATAATGGTTGGAAACTGATCAAAGAGAGAAGGAACCTGGAATTAAGGAGAAACTTCCTAACAGTGAGGTTAATTAATCAGTGGAACAGCTTGTCTTCAGAAATTGTGGGCGCTCCATCACTGGAGATTTTTAAGAAGAGGCTAGACAGTCACTTGTCTGAGATGATATAGGTTCTCCTGCATGAACAGGGGGCTGGACTAGAACAGGGCTTTTCAACCTTCACCCGGCCGCACTCTTCCTCTTGTCCGAGGTTTTCATTGTTGTGAGCATTTCTGTTGAGGATTGGCAGTGTGGGTGGGTGGGGGGTGTTTGGTTTTTATTCCTTCTGCCTGCTGGGTGGTTGCAGCAGGTTTTGGTCACTTCACATGACCCTGGGATACTGTGACTGTCATAAATATGAATCAGTTGCCAAGAATCTGAATGTAAATCACAAGACCCTGGAGATGCTGCAACATTCCAGCTGATCGACGCTTCTTCTGGGTTGAGAAGCGCCAGGATCAGTGCCAAGCTCCAGCTGGAGCCTGGCGCTGATCCTAGTGCTTCCACTGAGCCCTGATAATCCTGCAGCTCCAGCCATCTCTCGCTCAGGCTTGTGGGATGCTGCCACTGGTTCAGCTCATTCCCCTCCCCTGCTACCACTTTTCTAGGATGGCCGCGTACTACCTGCCAGGTGCCAATGTACCACAGGTGGTACCCGTACCACTGGTTGAAAAGCACTGGACTAGAAGACCTACAAGGTCCCTTCCAGCTCTATTCTATTCTAAATAATATTATTGACTTGGGTTTAGTTTAGTACACAAATCTGAAATAAAGTTCTAGTCCAGATTCCTGAAACAGATAAAAGCATTAAGGTTAGTGGAAACATCAAACAACTTCATCCATCCCTCTAAGTCAGAAGACAAATGATTGAAGTTCAAGGAGTGGAATCATAAATAGAAGACTGAGGACTGATAGATAAAAGGAACTAAATGCTACACCTTGTTTCTTCCTGCCAATCTTTTTCCATTTGAAAGACTGTGTCAGAATCCAATTATATTTCATCTCTAGTTATCAACTATGGAAAACCCCATTTCTGCCCTCTCTGGATTCTGGCACACGATGAAGGGGAAGGGAGGTGAACAAAGGGTTTTTATGGCTCTCACTTTCTTCAGTACAACTTCAAAGGGGACTGAATGTGGATACCACCAAAAGAACTATACATAACAATGGGGCCATCAGCTTTCATCTACTCACCTCGGAAGTCTCCGTTCCGCCGGCAGTGAGGAAAAGGGGGTGGAAATGTAATGCCTGGGATTGTCACTGGAAGGATGGTGGGGTGGAGTGGGTTTGCTGGGAACTCCTTAAAACCTTGAACCATAGGGCTTTGCCCCCAAGTCCTGTCTAGAACGCCTGCAACCATTTTCTTTTAATAAAGGATGCCTGTTGGAAGAAATATTCCAAGAGTTCTGTCTCCTTAAGATGCAAAGTGGGGTGGGTCCTTACATTAGACAGGACTTGCAGGATTAGTCTACCTGGAAGGGAGAACCTTGCTGGGGGACTTTACAAAAATTACCATGTCAGATGGCGGAGCAAGGAAGGGAGAAAACTCCCCAGAAAGGGAGATGCTGCCCCAACTGAAACCTTTCCAGATGTCGGGATCTGAGAGGTCAGATTCCTCAGGAGAAGAGGTGGTGGAGACACGAGACCACAAACCTCAGTGGTCAATGGGCATTGGAAAGAAAGGAAAACTTTTACCGCCAATTCATCCCCTCATTTCCCCAGATAGCCCTACCCCTTACGAACTTACTAAAAACGAAGGGAGCATCCTCAGTAAAACCTAGCCAGCCACTAACATGGACAATGGAGTGCCAAGCAGTGTTTGAGAGATTAAAGAGACTTTTCTCTGCCGAACCAGTACTGAGGCACCCAGACAAGGATAAGCCCTTTGTAATACAGGCGGATGCAAGTGATGTGGCAGTGGGGGCTGAAAATGATGAAGGGGTATTGCAACCCTGTGCACATACATCCAAGAAACTCACAGAAATGGAATAGCGCTGGCCCGTATGGGAGAAAGAGGCATACGGGATACGTTGGTCATTACTCGCGTAGTGCCAGTTCCTTGAAGGCAACAAACTCCCCTTCCAGGTGTGGACTGACCACAAAAATTTGGAAGCCCTGAAAACACGCAGGAAGCTCAATCCCAAGCAAGCCCAGTGGTCCCAGAATTTTCACCAGTTCCAATTTACACTCAAGCATTTGCCAGGGGGAAAGAACCCCAATATAACAGCACGCGAGCCACTGACTCTAAACCAATGATAGTAGAATCACAACTGGCAGCACCAGTAACCATCAGAGCCCAAGCTAAATGAAAACCACAGCTGGGCAACCAAACTGGAATCGAATTCCGGAAAAGTTTGGAAACAGATGAATGGTTCCAGAAAAAAAAAGTGTGCACAATGAGAGACGGGCTGCCTTGGGTGGGGGAAAAGTTATATATACCAACAACCCAAAGAGTCACATTCAGGTAGCTTTGCCATGACACAAAATCAGCAGGGCATTTTGGATTTGTAAAAACATTACACTTAATTAAACGGCAATTTTGGTGGCCATCCATAAAAAAGGACATAGAAAGTTACGTGGCCAGCTGCCCAAAGTGTGCAACTGCAAAGAGGTTGCAAGGGAGATCGCCCGGACTGCTACAAACAGTGGCAAATCCGTCAGCCCCCTGGAGGGAAATAGCCATGGATTTTATAGTGGAATTACCAGAAAGCAATGGGAATACTGTTGTCTGGATGGTCACAGACTTGTTTTCCAAACAGGTGCACTTTATCCCTTGCCAAAAGATTCCCACTGCAAAAGCCTTAGCAAAACTTTTCATCCAGCACATTTACAGATTGCATGGGGCACCCCAAAGCATCATCTCTGATAGGGGAGTGCAATTTACGTCTGCATTTTGGAAGGGATTTTTATCCCTCTTAGGGACCACTCTGGGACTGACATCTAGCCATCATCCACAAGGGAATGGTCAAACAGAACATTGTCACACAGTACTTGAGCAATATTTAAGATGTTTTATTAATTTTCAGCAAACAAATTTCCCTTTCGCAGATGTTGCTTACAATAATGCAGTCCACTCCAGCACAGGTTATACTCCTTTTCAAATAGTCAGCGGTCAAAGTTTCAACCCCATGCCAGAATTAAACCCAAACAAACCGGCAATCCCATCACTGAAAGAATGGATGGAACAATTACAAAACATCTGGCCAATAGTTAGAAAAGCACTAGATGAAGCTAGGCAGGCATACAAAGCACAAGCCAATAAAAAAAGGGTTGAGCCTACACCATTCATTATAGGAGAAATGGTGTACTTATCTACAAAATATCTAAAGTCCCTACAACCCTGTAAAAAGCTTGGACCAAAATATATAGGGCCTTTTCCAATTAAAAGAATCATAAACCCAGTAACAGTAGAATTAGAATTACCCAAAAATCTCAGGCAAATACACCCAATTTTTCATTGCAGCTTGCTGAAAAGAGAGCATCAGTCATCGTTACGCCGAAAAATTCCCCCACCACCACCTCCAATCATGGTGGAGGGCGAACAACACTTTGAAATAAAAGAAATCCTAGACTCTAGGAGATATCATGGAGTGAGTCAGTACCTAGTTGCATGGAAACACCTCCCTGCCTCACAAAATGAGTGGGTCCATAAACATCACGTCAGAGCCCCGAAGCTATTAAAGAAGTTACACACATAGTATGCTATAAAGCCTGACTAAATTTTATACCTGTTTTGTTTTTCTTTCAGGTGGATCTATCTTATTTTTAAGGGGGCAGGATGTCAGAATCCAATTATATTTCATCTCTAGTTATCGACTATGGAAAACGCCATTTCTGTCCTCTCTGGATTCTGTCACATGATGAAGGGGAAAGGGGGTGAACAAAGGGTTTTTATGGCCCTCACTTTCTTCGGTACAACTTCAAAAGGGACTGAATGTGGATACCACCAAAAGGACTACACATAACAATGGGGCCATCAGCTTTCATCTACTCCCCCCTGAAGTCTCCGTTCCGCTGGCAGTGAGGAAAAGGGGGTGGAAATGTAACGCCTGGGATTGTCACTGGAAGGATGGTGGGGTGGGGTGGGGTTACTCGGAACCCCTTAAAACCTTGAACCATAGGGCTTGGCCCCCAAGTCCTGTCTAGAACGCCTGCAACCATTTTCTCTTAATAAAGGATGCCTGTTGGAAGAAATATTCCAAGAGTTCTGTCTTCTTAAGATGCAAAGTGGGGTGGGTCCTTACAGACTGAATAGATTTATTTAAAATAGATTTATTTTTTCAAAGTTTTAGAATTGGTCTTACTTTTTATAAGTTTGCCATATGTTTAGGTTTCCTTGAAAACATCCTATTTTTTCCACTTGCACATCTTCAGACAGGAAGAAAAATTATTCTCAGTAATTGAGCCTCAACCGTAAATTTTGGGATCGGTGCTATATAGTGTTCAGAAGGAAACAAGATGCCAAATTTCTACAGTATACTCTAAAAAAAATCACTAGAGCAGGGGTATCAAACTGCCGGCCCGTGGGCTGGATGCGTCATGCTGAAACCACACCCAACCCAAGTTGTGATATGTCATGACACATCACATGACGTTGCAAGTTTGACGCCTCTGCAACTAGAAGTTTATCACATCTCAGAAATTACCACAGACATTACACTTGCAGCACACAAATCAACCAAAATCCTCCAAAACTTCTTAAGTAAATCAAAAGATCCAGGAATCCAAGCATAACATGAGATCTACAACATACAGAGCATCAGCCACTTAGATAGGTTTATATGCAAAAGATGAAAAAACAAACTAAAGACAAACTAAAAATTAGATGATACAATGAAGACTCCATCTCAAGACAGTTTATTGTATGCAAACATTCTAGACCAGTGATGGCGACCCTTTTAGAGACCGAGTGCCCAAAAACTGGTCCCGCCCCTGCTCCACCCACTGCTCCGCCTCTGCCCCACCCTACCCTGCCTACCCGCAGAGCCACTCACCACCTCCAGGGCCTGCTGCAGATTGCCCAGGCAGTTCAGCAGCACCATGGCGGCCACGCTGTCTGCCCACGCCCGCAGCATCAACTGTACATGTTGAGGTGTGAGGGTAGAGTCTTGTCTATGCTGCCTGGCTGCCATGTTCTTGGCTGCACTGCTCTGTGTGGGCCACGCTCAGGGGCGACTCTCCTCCAGGGAGGCTGCTGGTGAGGAGGGGGTCACGGTCAGAGGCAAGGCTGGGGCAATGGCATGTGTGCCCACAGAGAGGGCTCTGAGTGCCGCCTCTGGTACCCATGCCATAGGTTCGCCACCACTGTTCTACACCAAATTAAATCCAAAAATACTAGGAAATGCATAGAATCATGGAATTATAGAGCTGAAATTCCTGGAAGCTTGAATTCAGACAAATCAGTCATCAATAGACAAATAAAAATAAACTACATTATATGTAAACACTATTCATAGAATCATAGGGCTGGAAGCAGCTTTGGAGGTGTTCTACTCCAAATATTTGTTCAATCCCAGTAAAATGGTTGTCCAGTCTATTCTTGAAAACCTCTGGTGATTGAGCACAACTCTGGGAGGCAAGCTGTTCCATTGATTAATTGTTTTAGCAAATTTCTTCTAGATTCCAGGTTGGATCTCTCCTTAACAAGCTTCCACCCATCATTTCTTGTCTTGCTCTCAACTTTGGAGGTTAAGTTGACCCCCTCTTCTCTGTGCCTCAAGTATCAAAAGACAGCTTTCATTCCTAATCCTGTTCCTAATCATGTCATCCCTAATCCCATTTCCATAAATGTTCATCATACAGTTCAGCCTCCAGACCCCTCATGTTTGTTGCTCTTCTCTGCACACATATTAGAATCTTACCTTGATCTTCTTTTTTTATTGTGGTGACCAGAACTGGATGCAGTATTCCAAGTGTACCTTCACCTAGGCAGTGTAAAGCAATACTATTCCTTCCCTCTGTTGATGAAGCTTTGGACTGTGTTGTCTTTTCTGGCAACTGCAGCAAATTGTTGGATCATACTTAAGTAATGGTCCACTAAGACACCTATATCTGTCTTACTACTGTTGAGGCTATTCTATAGCTATACATTTGGTTTCTCGTGGAAAAGTGAACTGCATTTTCTTGGATAGGCCCAATGTTCAAATCTATCAAGATTCTTCTGAATCTTCAGTCTATCTTCCAAAGTATTAGATATCTGATGAGTTCCCCTTCCAGGCCCTCATCTAGATGATTTTAGAGATGTTGAATAGCACTGCTGAATAGAATAGAAACTTGAGGTATCTCACTGCAGGTGGATATAATTCTATGAAGACTACATGCTGGGTGTGATTGGTCAGCCAACTATGAATCCATCTGGTATTGGGACTGGCTATCCCACCATGTTCTTTCTTATCAAGAAGTAGACTGTGGTTTATTTTGTCAAATGCCTTACTGAAGTCCAAGTATACTATGTCACACTATTACATGATTGACTAATTTAGTCACTTTATCAAAGAAGGTAATAAGGTATGTCTGGCATGATCTGTTTTTAATAAATCCTTCTAATAATTAACTTTTCCATTTCTATAAACAAATAGATTGTTTATCTTTTGCAGGATTTTCCCTGGTATTGGTATTAGCTGATTGGCCAATAGTTTCATGGATCCACCCCCCCCCCTTTTTTTGTAATTGGAACCACATCAGCTCTCTTCCAGCTCTTTTCCAATCTTCTAGAAGTTCTCCATGTTACAGGAGCTTTGAAAGATTGCATTCCAAGATCAAGTCTGGCAGCTCCTTCAAAACCCAGAGATGCAAACTATCCCAGAGATATCAAACACAAGGTCCACGGGCTGGATCTGGTCCGCAAAGTGGTTTCATGTGGCCTGTGAAGCCATCCTGAAAACAGCAAGGCCTGGCCAGGAGCCAATGTTGTGGTGGCCATCCATGCTGGAACACATTCAGTTTTAGCTCCACAAAGCCATCCTGGAAATAGCGAGGGACTGGCCCCCGCTGCATCAGCCCCACCCCATGGGCATGTGCTGGGCAGATATCATCCTTTGTGAGAAATGAAGAAATGCACCATTGCCTGGAAGTGGCCAGCAAATGGCCCTCACCTATTTCTCATATCCGGCTTAGTGGGCTCCGGGGGAGGGGACACTGCAAGCAGCATGAGCATCGACATTACCTGTGCAATGCCGCCCAGCCTGCCCGGTATTTACAGGCGGCGGGATGCTCTCACAGCGCTGAGAGGCTGGGCCGGGTGGTGCAAAGCTGGTGAGAAGCACAACACCACCCAGCTCCCAGCCTGTCCGGTTTTGTCAGGCAGCGGGGCGCTCTCCTCACAGTGCTGAGAGGCTGGGCTGGGCAATGCAAAGCTGCTGCCTGCTGAAACCAGGCAGATTGAGAATTAGGCAACATTGTGCTTCTCCTCAGATTTGCACTGCCCAGCTCAGCCTCTCGGCGCTGTGAGGAGAGCACCCCATTGCCTTCCAAAACCGGGCAGGCTGGGCAATATTGTGCTTCTCTTCAGATTCGTGCCACCCAGCTCAGCCTCTTGGCGCTGTGAAGAGAGTGCCCTGCTACCTGCCAAAACTGGACAGGCTGAGGCTGGGCGGCGTTACGCTTCTCATCAGATTCGTGCTGCCCAGCTCAGCCTTTCAGCACTGTGATGAAAGCACCCCACTGCCTACCAAAACCGGGCAGGCTGGGGGCTGGATGCTGTTGCACAGGTAATGTTGACTCTCATGCTGCTCACAGCATCCCCTTCCCCAGAACCCACCAAGCTGTATATGCGAAATAGGCGAGGGCCATTTGCTGGCCACTTCCAGGCAATGGTGCATTTCTTAATTCCTCACAAAGGAGGACAACTCCCCAGCTGCGTTTCTTGCCTGTTTTTTTCCCGTCCCTCATCTCAAATATTTTCCCACCACTCTGTTCTTAGGAAGGAAGGAGATTGGAATGAGAGGGAGGAAAGGTCTGAGGGAAGTCTTGACTTAGTCCTGCCCTGCTGCCCTTTCACCATCCCCTTGCTCCTTCCTCCTGGCCTATCCTGGGGGTCTCCCATCCTATCACTAAGGATGTTTTGGTTACAAAGCCAGGTCTCCTCAGATGGAGAGGGAGTGGGCCTCCCTCTGACTTTGCCCTCGCATCCACTATGAGCAACCTGGCTAAGGAGAGCAAGCACAGCAGCAGCAGCCTTGAGGGTGAGGTAAGTATCGTTGGGCACCCCCTTGGGAAAGTGAGGCTGGGCTTGGTGCCGCAGGAGCTTGAGGGCCAGGTTGGGCATTTCACCTCTGCTGCTCAGGGTTCCGGGCAGCCCGTGCCACTGTCTAGCCCCCCCAGCGTGTCCTGAGAGGGACGGTGAAGGTCCTCCAGTGGATCATGCCCTGGCGTACCCCCGGTCCCACCCTCCTCTGCTGGAGACCCTCGGATCTGCCAGTCCTGCCCAGCCCCCACTGGCACCCCTGATGCAAGCAACATCAAGCTGGCTATACCCTCCCAGTAGGCCACACCCATTCAGCCATGCCCACCCAGTAGACTGTGTCCACCCTGGTCACACCCATCCCACCCCGAGGGCAACCACAATGCTGATGCAGCCCTCTATAAAATTGAGTTTGACATCCCTGATCTATTCCCTGTGATTTGCATTCATCTAGTATTCTGTTGCTTGCCTATTTTGACTTGCATATCTGTTGTATCTCCTTCAGTACTCCTTTTGATAAGTAGGACTATTTCTTCCTTTTGTGTAAAGACAGTTGCAAAGAAAGAATTAAGCAGTTTTTCCCTTCTGCCTATCATCTTCTTGCTACCTACTTCCATTAGTGGAGATATAATTTCCTCATCTTTTTTCTTGTTCCTTAAATTTTGAAAGAAAATTTTGTTGTTATCTTGCATTAGTGGCCAATCTCAGCTGTTTCTGGGCCTTAGCTTTCCTGATTCCTTCCTTGCCAATTTGGGTTACATATATACATATGTAAGGTATTCTTCTTTCCATTTCTTACACATTCCTTTTGGTCCCTCAGTTTGTCAACTTTGCTGGTTTCGTCTGAAGTCTCTTGTTTTTCTATGATATTATTTTTGCTTGGGCCTTTATTACATCATTTTTCAGGATTTTTCAAGTGCCTTGAACTATTCTTTCTTTTAGGATTTCTTTCCATGGAATCTTTCCTAATCTCTTAGTTTGTTGAAGGCAGCTCTCTTAAAGAGAGAACTTTATAGAACATATAATAGGGTTGGAAGGAACTTTGGAGGTATAGAACCATACCTCCAAACCATATCATTCAGCTTTACATGAAAGATGATATAGGGATAATAATCTGTGGGGTTATTAATTTTAGTAAACCTCTCGGTAACATTTTTGATCTTTGCTCCTGGGAGACAGCATATGTCTCTTAATAGATTGTCCGATCTACAAATTGCTGATTCCATTTTCTGAAAAGTAAGTATTCCATCACCAACAGACCGGGGTTTTTTCCTTAGAGAATCTGGTTTACTTTTCTTCCTGTCACTGTTACACTTGAGGATGTCCCTTTTCCAGATGTCAGCACACTTTTCTCCAAGGGGAGGATACGAAATTGATTCCTTATTTACAGCAGAGCAGGACTAGATTGGACCTCAGGGACATTGTTCTCAGGAATTTTTTTTCTATGAATGACAATTGTCATTGATCTATCTCTAAAGGTTATTTTTCTATTTGTGCCTATGTGAGTTTACTTAGTCTTCTTCATTCAGTTGGAGTTTCTCATTTTTTTGTTTGAGTCTCAGAGAGGTTAGACTTGCATCTGTACGCTTCACTTTGCTTTTGAGTAATTCATTTGGTAACAGATATAATTCGGGTCTTCTGTGGGTATACATGGCATATATTCTGCAAATCAAGTCTTTCTTTTAAGACTGTGTTTTTCCATGTGTTATGTTTCTTGAAAATGCTCCCAATAGTCCCAATGCAGGCCCCCTTATTTTTTTTCATTTTAAAATCTTGGTTTTAGAAATTTAAATGTTTTTTTTTAAAAAAAAAGTTCTTAAAAATATGTTTTAAAAATGTTTTATTTTAAGATCCTAAACTGGTGTGATTATTTTAGTCTTTGGACCCCTTTTTTCTTTTAAAGATTTTAAAAATTCTAAAATTTCAAAAACAAGAACACTTAAGAAATCAAAATTTTATTTTAAAAAAAGTTTCATGTAATTTTTTTTCTTTTCTTTTTTTTTAATAAAAGTTTTTATTTTCAATTTTACAATACATTACAATCTTAAAAATACTTCAGATAAAAAATAAAACAAATTGATGCACACCACCTTCGGTATTGCTCATCCATTTCCCCCCAAACCGCATCCACTCCCAACCAACTTGCCTCTTTCCCTCTTCTTCTTGTTCCTCACTCTCCACCTCTCCCCAACCTTCCTACTTACTTCTCACCTTCTACGTTCTCACTCCGGATGTGGTCCAGGGGAAATGCCAGAGCAATTCCTCTCTCCAAATTGAAACATTAATACTATATACAGTAAAACTATTTCTACTTTATCTGAACTACTTAAACTTCGACCCATCCACCCCCCTCCCCCACCCCCTCCCCCACCCCCTCCCCCCAACTTCCCAGAGCAAAGTACAGGATTATACAAACATATTAAGCATAATCTATTTAAGTTTACTAATTATACAATGAACAAAATCATATTAACCCTTAACTCTCTTCAAACTTTAACATCATAAATTTATAAACAAATTCATTACTCATAAAATAAATGAAACTTTGTAGTTCCATACTTCTTCTGAACATATTCTATCCATCTTCTCCATACATTAAAATATCTCTCTTGTGAATGGTCCTTTAAATAAGCAGAAATTTTAGCCATTTCTGCTAAATTAGAAACCTTAAATACCCATTCTTCTAAAGAAGGCAGAGTATTCTTCTTCCAATATTGACCCACCAATAATCTTGCTGATGTTATTAAATTCAACATTAAAATAGTTTCTTTAACATTAAAGTCCACGAAAATTCCCAAAAGAAACAGTTGGGGAGTAAACTTAATCTTCCTTTTAAAAACCTTTTGTATGTTCCACCAAATCATAATCCAGAAGGCTTTAATATCTTTACAAGTCCACCAAACATGAAAATAGGTTGCATCCAAGCAACCACATCTCCAACATTTAGGTTGCAGGTTCGGGTAAATACAGGACAACTTTTTAGGATCCAGATGCCATCTATAAAACATTTTATAAAAATTTTCCCTCAAATTTTGGGCCTGCGTAAATTTAACATTTCTGGTCCAAATTACCTCCCATAAATCCAATGAAATCGGTTCCTGAATATTCTGGGCCCATTTAATCATACAATCTTTTACTAACTCTGTTTCTGAATCCAATTTTATTAACTCATTGTAAATTCTTTTAATATGGGCATATTTCTGATCCTTGATCTGAATTACCAAATTTTCATCTACTAAAGTAATTCCCACTTTCTTATCCAAAGTCCATCTTTGCAATATTTGCAAATATTGAAACCACGATTGTAAAATATTTTCTTGCCTCAACACATCTGAAGACTTTAATTGCCAATCAGTACCCGACCAAATAAGTAAAGTTTCATGTAATTTTTAAACAATCTTTGGGTCCCTTCTTTTGGAATTTGGTTTTTTGCTCCCTCTTAAGCTTAATATTTAAACAATACTTAAAAGTTAAACCTAATGTTGAATTCCCTCTTGTAGCTAGTGTTGAATAGTGCCATTCCTTCTCTCTCCCAATCTTTCCACCTTTCTTCTTCACTTCTTTAATTTTACTTTTTCTCTTTCTTCTCTACGCTAAGTACCTCATTGTTCCTGCTACCTTGTACTGCTGCCGCCAGTTGTGCATTCCACTTTGCGCCACTACCAGCTGCATATGTCACCAGTTGCACCCATTGCCGATGTTAGTTTCATGTCAGTTGTGCCCATAATTGCTATCAGCAATATTGCCCAACACCACTGCCAACTGTACATATTGATTGCAATGCCACCTGCATCGATTGAGCCCACTGGTTGTACACCTCTGCAGTCTTTTCCCCATCCTCTTTTCTTCCTCTTGTTCTGTTTCTTTTCCTTCTCCTCTTTAACTTTTACTTAACTTTGCTTTAACTTTTTCTTCCTCCTTCCCCCCCCCCTTTCTGAAACACCATGCCAGGCCATTGCTTTTGTGTCTCTTGTGCAGCACCAATTCTTTCATCATCCTTCTTTTCTTTCCTTCTCATCATTTGTTTAATTTTACTTAACTTTGCTTGAACTTTTGCTTTCCTTCACTTCTTTCTCCCATGGCATGCAACTGGTTTTATCTGTTGTAATGTATGGTTGCTGCCTCATCACTGCCATCTACAATAATTCATAGTTGAAAGTATCATGAAAATGATACTCTTATCTAGGAATCAGCTGTCAAATCCAATTTCAGGAATTTCTGTTAGTTCCATTGTACAATTTATTTCATCCCTTGTTTGCTTTACTTTGTAATATTTAAGATTAATGCAAAAATATGTATGACTATCCATATGGATTTATTCTAAATGATTATTTACCTATATGTATTTATAAATTTATATATATTTATTTAGTTTATTAGCTTTGTCAAAGTTAGTTATAATCGACTTGATGCAGTGTATAAAAATTTTGCTGCAGTTTACATCTTTTGCATACATTGGAACAGATATTTATTCCACATACGGTAATACATTTGTTGTATGCAAATAATATGATGTGATTTGCTTCACTTGTATGATACCATCAGCAAAATTTAAATCCCCACAATACCCAACTATCTAGGTCAATGCTTTATTGAGTATATTACACAAGAGTTCATTAGTTTTTCAAAATATTTTGTCTTGAGAGTAGGAAGCACTCTTCCTGCTAAAAGTCACATATTCCTTGTGGTAGCTATTTGACAGTAGTTTCATAAATCATCTGTGTTTTCATAACTTAAAATGTTTTGAAAAGATCTCATTCCTAAATGGGTAAAAACAAATTATTTAGGTCTTATTTCTTTAATTCTGTGCTTATTCCCTTCCCACATGCTCTGCATAATTTTAAAAAAACATTGTATACATTCAGAAAGACACAGAGAGGAAATTGGTTTCAGGATGGATTTTTAATAGACAGATAGCATCTTTTCCCTTCATTCTTTTTAACTTATTTCAACAACTTGAAGATATGAGTCAGAATTACTTTTCAATTCATGCAAGGGCTGGAATGAAATATTGAAGAGAGACGTCCTCATGAAGCAAGATGAAATGAACAATTCTCTTACTTACAATATCTGCAAGACACAAATCCATATTTTTAAAGAATAACAAAACCCAATGTGAAGCATAGAAATGTGTCAAGTGCTTCCTACTCAATAAACAATGCATACAACTTATGACTGTAACTGGAACCAGAAATCTAATCGTAAGTCAAAGCAAGTAATTTCCTGACATTTCTACAGGAGTGGGACAACTCGCCGTGGCCAATTCACCATGGCCATCTTGCCAGTCAATTCACCATGGTCAACTTGCCACGAAATAACTTGTTGTGGCCAACTCACCACTAGCCAACTTGACGCAGCACAATTCACTTATTTAACATAATATGAAAAATAATTTAATTTTTGTCATTTGCATTTCTTATTGTCCCTCATTTTGCAACCATTTTGCAACCCTCATTTTGCAACCTTTCCATCCATTATTCCTTGTATCGCCTTCAGGTGCTTTGGAAAATAGGTTGATCCCCTCCTCTGTGACAGCCCCTCAAATATTGGAACATTGCTATATCTCCCCTAGTCCTTCTCTTCACTAGACCAGCCATGCCCAGTTCCTATAACCATTCTGTCAGAATCCAAATATACTTCATCTCCAATTATTAATTATAGAAAACCCATTTCTGCCCTCTCTGGATTCTGCCATAAAGAAAGAGAGAGGGGTGAACAAAGGGGCTTTATGGCCCTCACTTCCTTTAGTACAACTTCAAAGGGTTTGAATGTGGTTAGCACCAAAAGGTCTTATCATAACAAAGGAGGCTATTTACCTTTCATGTAGTTTATCTGAAGTCTCCATCCAGACGGAAGAAAGGAAAAAAGGGGTGGGATTGTGATGCCTGAAACTGTCACTGGAAGAGGGGGTGATTGGGTGGGACTACTGGGGAACCCCTTAAAACCTCGAATGGGAGAGCTTGAACCCCAAGTCCTGTCTAGCACGTCTGCAACCACTTTTTCTTAATAAAGGATTCCTGTTGGAAGAATTATTCCAAGAGTTCTGTCTTCTTAAGATGTAAAGTGGGGTGGGTCCTTACATTAGACAGGAATTGCAAAATTAATCCACCTGGAAGGGAGACCCTTGCCGGGGGATTTTGCAAAAAATTACCATGTCAGACAATGGAGCAAGAGAGGGGGAAAACTCCCTGGAAAGAGAGCCGCTGACCCACTTGGAACCTTGCCAGATGTTGGGATCCGAGAGGTCAGATTCCTCAGGAGAAGAAGTGGTGGAGACACGGGACCACAAGCCTCGCTGGTCAATGAGTGTTGGAAAGAAAAGTGAGTGGAGAAAGGAATCAAGAAAGGTGACCCTGAGACGGGGGACCAAGCAACCAGAATGGAAGCAGGAGATGGAGAAATCCCTGCACGCAAGTGAAGAGGGAGGAAGCTGGGCACCGTACTCAGACTGGATCCTAGAGAAAGCTATTGACCTGATGAAGAGAACTCTCAGCTCCCTAGGAGAGGAGAATCCTGAGCCCTACGGCCGCCCCAGCTCCTGGAGCCGCAAAGGGAGAGACACCGAGGGGGACGTGGAACCTGCACCCCGGGGACATCTGCTGATCCAGTAGTCCCCACCCCCTACCGGACCACAGATGGCATCTGGACGAAGACACTACCACCAACAACGGAGGCACTGATCCATTCCAAGACGTCCGCCATTGGAGGTGAAATTCAAAGGGGAGCCAACACGCTTGGGGTTTTTCCTAACCCAAGTCCTCAGCTACATGGAGGAATACGGGCAGGACATCCCCAGCGACAAAGCCCGCATCCGGATCGTGCAATCTGCCCTGGATGGACCGGCTGCAGATTGGGTGGTGAACTTGCATGACTCCAATGCCCCAGAACTCAGTAACTTCAACCGTTTCATGTCCTCTCTGAGAAGACGATTTGAAGACCCCCTGGCTGATCGCAAAGCCCGTGAAAGGATAAAGACGAGGAAGCAAGGCAAACGTTCGGTGGCTGAATATACCCAAGAATTCCGGGCCATTGCCAGCAAACTGAATTGGCCAGAAGACATCCTCCTTAGCCATTTCAAAGACGGACTAAATTATGATCTATATGATGCTTGCCTGCCCCGAGGGGACCCATACCAAATTGAGGAATGGTACATCTTGGCAGAGGAAGCAGAGATCGACATATTGAAGAGACACCGCCGAGGAAAACAATGGAGCCGCCCCCCGCCTGAGCTGACACACGAACCGGTGAAATCATCGGCTACAGCCAAGAAGCAAGGTGTTTCAAGTGCGGAAGAGAAGGGCATCGAGCTGTAGAATGCCGCTCCAAAGCCCCCCAGCACAACCCAGACAGATCCCCAACCAACAAATCCGGAAAGTCTTCAGCTAAGCCAAAAGAAACTGCCACGAGAATGATGGAAATTGCGGAACCCCCCACTTCTACTCACCAAGGGGAAAAAACTCCAGCCTACACCACAGGGCCGGTGGATGCCTCAGATGACAGCTCGGAGGGCGAACCCCTGATAAGTGGACGCATCATACCCATCCTCAAGACAGTGACTATATTAATCCCCCCCATGCCCGAAGCTGTGAAGGTGAAAGCCTTAATAGACTCTGGCTGCACCCGCTGCCTCATTAGCCCAACACTAGGGGGGAATCTGGGCATCCCATCCAGGAGACTGGAACAACCAATCTCATTTGGCCAGTTAGATGGATCCATAGCAGGGGGGATGCCAGCTACCCTAGCCACTCTACCAATACACCTCTCCCTGGGCAAACATGAGGAGGACATAACGTTTGTGGTGACCCCAGGCATGGACTGCCCAATGATCCTAGGGATGGAATGGTTAAAAAAATGGAACCCCTGGGTAAATTGGAGGACGACAGAAATCAAATTCCCGAAGGGGGACCCTATGGACTTAAAACCCCAAGGGAGGCTACCAGAATCAAGAATAGAAAAAGCATCCATAAGAGCGGAAAAAAGATTAACAGAAATACCAGAGGAATATATAGACCTTGCTGAAGTTTTCAGTGAGGAGAGGGCAAATGAGCTCCCCCCCCCACCGACCCACAGACTGTACCATTGAATTCAAGCCTGGGGCAAAACTCCCGAAGCCCATATTATGCTCCATGAGCCCAAAGGAGAAGGAGGAAATGGAAAGATTTATTAAAAAAAACCTAGAGAGAGGTTTCATTGAGCCAGCCAAGGCTAAAGTGGCTGCCCCGGTCCTCTTTAGAGAGAAGAAGGACGGCTCTTTACGCTTATACGTGGATTATAGGGCCCTGAATACAATCAGTGAAAGCAACGTATACCCTCTACCCCTCATGAAAGACATGCTGTCACACCTATCGAAAGGGAAATTTTTTTCTAAACTAGACCTAAGGGAAGCTTACTATCGTGTGAGAATTAAGGAAGGGGACGAAAGGAAGACTGCATTTAACTGCCCCATGAGGTGCTATCAATTCAAAGTCTTGCCATTTGGACTATAAGGGGGCCCTGCAGTCTTTATGCAATTAATCAATAACGTTCTAAGGGAGCACCTGTTTAAGGGGGTCCTGGTTTACTTGGACGACATTCTTATCGTCACTGAAACAAAAGTGGAACATGTCAACCTTGTCAGAGCGGTTTTAAAGAAGCTGCGAGCCGCCCACCTATATGCCAAACTCTCAAAATGCGAATTCCACCAGGAAAGGATAGACTACCTAGGTTATCGCATATCCCCCCAGGGCATTGAAATGGACCTAGAGAAGGTCAAAGCAGTATTAGATTGGGCACCACCCCGCACAAGAAAGCAACTACAAAGTTTCCTGGGCTTTGCAAACTTTTAACGCCAATTCATCCCCTCATTTGCCCAGATAGCCTTGCCCCTCACTAACATATTAAAAACGAAGGGAGCATCCTCAGTAAAACCTAGCCAGCCGCTAACATGGACAATGGAGTGCCAAGCAGCATTTGAGAGACTAAAGAGACTTTTTTCTGCCGAACCAGTACTAAGGCACCCAGACATGGACAAGCCCTTCGTAATACAGGCAGATGCAAGTGATGTGGCAGTGGGGGCTGTTCTATTACAAGAAAACAATGAAGGGGTATTGCAACCCTGTGCATATACATCCAAGAAACTCACGGACACAGAACAGCGCTGGCCCGTATGGGAGAAGGAGGCTTATGGGATACGTTGGGCATTACTCATGTGGCGACAGTTCCTGGAAGGCAACAAAATCCCCTTCCAGGTGTGGACTGATCACAAAAATTTGGAAGCCCTGAAAACGTCCAGGAAACTCAATCCCAAACAAGCCCGATGGTCCCAGCATTTTCACCAGTTCCAATTTAAGCTCAAACATTTACCAGGAAGAAAGAACTTCCTGGCAGATGCACTATCTCGCATGCCTCAATATAACAGCGCATGAACCACAGACTCTAGACCAATAATGGCAGAGTCACAACTGGCAGCACCAGTAACCACAAGAACCCAAGCCAAATTAAAACCACAACTGGACAGCCAAACTGGAATTGAATTCAGAAAAAGTTTGGAAATAGATGAATGGTTCCAGAAAAACAAAAATGTGTGCACAATGAGAGACGGGTTGCCTTGGGTAGGGGAAAAGTTATATATACCAACAACTCAAAGAGTCACTTTCATGCTGCTTTGCCATGACACAAAATCAGCAGGGCATTTTGGATTTGTAAAAACTTTACATTTAATTAAACGGCAATTTTGGTGGCTATCCATGAAAAAGGACATCGAAAGTTATATAGCCAGTTGTCCAAAATGTGCCACGGCAAAGAGGTTTCAAGGGAAATTGCCAGGACTATTGCAAACAGTGGCAAGTCCCTCAGCTCCCTGGAGAGAAATAGCCATGGATTTTATAGTGGAATTGCCAGAAAGCAATGGGAATACTGTGGTCTGGACGGTCACGGACTTGTTTTCCAAACAGGTGCACTTTATCCCTTGCCAAAAGATTCCCACCGCAAAAGCCTTAGGAAAACTTTTCATCCAGCACATTTACAGATTGTATGGGGCACCCCAACGCATCATCTCTGACAGGGGGGTGCAATTTACGTCTGCATTTTGGAAGGAATTTTTGTCCCTCTTAGGGACCACTCAGGGACTGACATCTAGCCACCACCCACAAGGAAATGGGGGGGCTGAAAAAACGAACTCCGTACTTAAGCAATATTTAAGATGTTTTCTTAGTTTCCAGCAAACCGAGTGGGCAGACTTACTCCCTTTTGCAGAAGTTGCCTACAATAATGCAGTCCACTCCAGCACAGGTTACACTCCTTTTCAAATAGCCAACGGTCAAAGTTTCAACCCCATGCCAGAGTTAACCCCAAATGAACCAACGATCCCTTTACTGAAAGAATGGATCGAAAAACTGCAAAACACCTGGCCAATAGTTAGAAAAGCACTAGATGAAGCTAGGCAGGCATAGAAAGCACAAGCCGATAAAAAAAGGGTTGAGCCTACACCATTCATTATAGGAGAAATGGTGTACTTATCTACAAAATACCTAAAGTCCCTACAGCCCTGTAAAAAACTTGGACCAAATTATATAGGACCTTTTCCAATTAAAAGAATCATAAATCCAGTAATAGTAGAATTAGAATTACCCAAAAATCTCAGGCAAATCCACCCAATTTTTCATTGGAGCTTGCTGAAAAGAGAGCATCAGTCACCTCTACGGCCAAAAATCCCCCCACCAACACCTCCAATCATGGTGGATGGCGAACAACACTTCGAAATAAATGAAATCCTTGACTCTAGGAGATATCATGGAGCAACTCAGTACCTAGTTGCCTGGAAACACCTCCCTTCTTCACAAAACGAGTGGGTCCATAAACGTCATGTCAGAGCCCCGAAGCTATTGAAGAAGTTTCACACAGAGTACCCTAACAAGCCTGAGTAATTTTTATACCTGTTTTGTTTTCTTTCAGATGGATCTCTCTTATTTTTAAGGGGGGCCGGATGTCAGAATCCAATTATACTTCATCTCCAATTATTAATTATAGAAAACCCATTTCTGCCCTCTCTGGATTCTGCCATAAAGAAAGAGAGGGGGGTGAAAAAAGGGGCTTTATGGCCCTCACTTCTTTTGGTACAACTTCAAAGGGTTTGAATGTGGTTAGCACCAAAAGGTCTTATCATAACAAAGGAGGCTATTTACCTTTCATGTAGTTTATCTGAAGTCTCCATCCAGACGGAAGAAAGGAAAAAAGGAGTGGGATTGTGATGCCTGAAACTGTCACTGGAAGAGGGGGTGATTGGGTGGGACTACTGGGGAACCCCTTAAAACCTCGAATGGGAGAGCTTGAACCCCAAGTCCTGTCTAGCACGCCTGCAACCACTTTTTCTTAATAAAGGATTCCTGTTGGAAGAATTATTCCAAGAGTTCTGTCTTCTTAAGATGTAAAGTGGGGTGGGTCCTTACACATTCTTCATATGTTTTAGCTTCTAGTCCCCTAATCATCTTAGCTGCTCTTCTCTGCACTTTTTCTAGAGTCTTAACATTTTTTTTATAGTGTAGAGACCAAAACTGGTTGCAGTATTCTAGGTGTGGTCTTACTAAGACTTTATAGAGTGGTATTAGTACCTCACACGATCTTTATTGAACCCCTCTGTTAATGCAACTTATGACTGCATTGGCTTTTTTTGGCTGCCACCCGCACACTGTTGGCTCATATTTTAATGATTGTCCACTAAGACTCCAAGATCCCTCTCATAGTTAGCTATTAAATCTGGTTTCACTCAATCAATATGTGTACTTTTGGTTTTTCTTACCTAAGTGTAAGCCTTTACTTTTCTCTACATTGAATTTCATTTTGTTAGATAGGGCTCAGTGTTCAAGTCTGTCAAGTTCCATCTGGATCTTGAGCCTATCATCTAGGGTGCTGGCTATTCATTCCAGCTTAGTATCATCTCCAAATTTGATAAGTTCCCCTTCTATTCCCTCATCTAAGTCATTTATGAAGAGTACTGGGCCTAGTACAGAACTTTGTGGTTCCCCGCTGTTTACTTCCCTCCATGTAGACATAGTACCATTAAGCACTACTTGTTGAGTAAAGTTTGACAGCCTGTTACAAATCCATCTGATGGTGATGCTGTCTATCCCACTTTTTTTCTAGTTTTCCAAGAAGTAAGTTGTGGTCTAATTAATTATTCTGTTTCACCATTTCTTCCTCGTTTTGTGAGGCAGGGAGGTGTTTCTAGGCAACTAGGTACTGAGTCGCTCCATGATATCTCCTAGAGTCTAGGATTTCCTTTATTTCAAAGTGTTGTTCGCCCTCCACAATGATTGGAGATGGTGATGGTGGGATTTTTGGCCGTAAAGCTGACTGATGCTCTCTTTTCAGCAAGCTGCAATGAAAAATTGGGTGTATTTGCCTGAGATTTTTTGGTAATTCTAATTCTACTGTTACTGGGTTTATGATTCTTTTAATTGAAAAAGGCCCTATATATTTTGGTCCAAGTTTTTTACAGGGTTGTAGGGACTTTAGGTATTTTGTGGATAGGTACACCATTTCACCTATAATGAATGGTGTAGGCTCAACCCCTTTTTTATCGGCCTGTGCTTTGTATGCCTGCCTAGCTTCATCTAGTGCTTTTCTAACTATTGGCCAGGTGTTTTGTAGTTTTTCCATCCATTCTTTCAGTGCTTTGGCCCTGGCCGGCCGGGAGCCCAGGTACAATTTTGTGGTGGCCATCTATGCTGAAACGCATTCAATCTTAGCTCCACAAGGCCGTCTAAAAACAGCGAGGAACCAGCCCCTGCCGCGTGAGCTCCGCCCCTGGATGCATGCTGGGGAGGTGTCACCCTTTGTGAGGAATGAAGAAATGGACCATGCCTTGGCACTTGCCCTGGTCCCACCCCCTTCTGCCAGAGACCCTCAGATCTGTCCCACTTCTGCCCAGGCTCTCACAGGCACCCTTGACGCAAATGATGTAGAGCTGGCCATGCCCACCTAGTAGGCCACACCCACTCCATCCATGCCCGCCCAGTAGGCCGCACCCACTCTGGCCACACACACACCCCGAGAACAATCGCAATGCTGATGCGGCCCTCAATAAAATTGAGTTTGACACCCCTAGATAATTAAACTGATTAAAAGACTAGCCAGAAAGGTACACTTACTACATAGTGCTTTTGTAGGGTTGACTTGCTGCCCTGCAAGAAGCTGGAGAAGTCTCTTAATGTCAATGCGTGCCTCAGCCATATTCATAGGGTCTCTTTCCTGAGTAGAATTTTGAGAATCATCCCAAGATACTAAAATTCAAAACAGAAAGTATTTTTGTTATCTACACCCAGACTTGGAGGTTAGCTCTAAAGAAATTCCACAATGTTTGAAACATAATTAGCACCTCCTGAGATAAGAGCAACCTGGAGATAACCAAGTAGCTAATATAGATAGTCCTTGACTATGACCACAATTGAGTCCAAAATTTATGTTGCTAAGTGAGACATTTGTTAAATGAGTTTTGTCTCATTTTATGACCTTTCTTGCCATAGTTATTAAGTGAATCAATCCAGTTGTTAAGTTAGTAACATAATTGTTAAGTAAATCTGGCTTCCCCATTGATTTTGCTTTTCAGGCAGTCACAAAAGCTGTTCACGTGACCCAGGGTCACTGCAACTGTCATAAATATGAATCAGTTGCCAAGCATCCAAACCATGGGGATGCTGCAACAGTTGTGAGAAAAATAGTAATGTCACTTTTTTCAGTGCTGCTGTAACTTTGAATGGTCACTAGTTGTAAGTCGAGGACTACCTGTACTTCTCACAACAATTCTATTGTTCAATAGTAGTAACTGTGAGAGGGATCTCGGAGTCCTAGTGGTCAATCACTTAAAAATGAGCTAGCAGGGTGCTTCAGCTGCCAAAAAAGCCAACACAGTGCTTGGCTGCATTAACAGAGGGATAGAATCACATGAAGCGCTAATACCACTTTACAATGCCTTGGTAAAGCCACACTTGGAATACTGCATCCAGTTTTGGTCACCACAATGTAAAAAAGATGTTGAGACTCTAAAAATAATACAGAGAAGAGCAACAAAGATGATTAGGGAACTAATATATAAGGAACAGTTGCTGGAATAAATTGGGTATGTTTAGTTTAATGAAGAGAAGGACTAGGAGTGACATGATAGCAGTGTTCTAATATCTCAGGGGTTGCCATAAAGAAGAGGGAGTGAAGCTATTTTCCAAGGCGCCTAAAGGCAGGACAAGAAGCAATAGATGGGAACTAATCAAAGAGAGAAGAAAGCAACCTAGAACTAAGGAGAAATTTCCTGATAGTTAGAACAATTAATCAGTGAACAACCTGCCTCTAGAAGTTGTGAATACTCCAGCACTGGAAGTTTTTAAGAACAGACTGGACAGCCATTTGTCTGAAATGGTATAGGGTTTCCTGTCTGAGCAGGGGGGTTGGAGTAGATGACCTCCAAGGTCCCTTCCAACTTTATTATTATTATTCCATATTGTAGGATAAATGGAAATGATGGATAAAAGTGAATTATCTAGCCCAGGCAACTTAAATATTTTTGCAAGATGAGAGAATAAAATAGCTAAAATCAAGGTGTTTTGTCCTGTCCCTGTTTTCTCTTGTTTTTGGGTCAAGCATTATTTCAGTAGACATAAAATCCAGAATGTTTCAATGGTTCTAAGGTTTGACCAGGACAAACGCAGGTCTCCGGAGGTTAGGATAGAGCCCGAAGAGCAACTTAAGGAAGCATAAAGGCATGGGCTTCCCTGAACGCTAAAAGGGGACAGAGTAAGCTGCCTGAGGAAGAAGCAGAGGTGGAAAACTGCTGCAGGGTGATCGGTTTCACCCACCATCACCCGGGAACAAAACTTCTCAGGTTGTCTTGAGGAGCCTCGGTTACCAAGATCACTCCCGCTTTCACGAAGCAGCAGCCCATGTGGGCTACTTCAGTCCAAGCCGGGAAAGGGAGAAAGGAAGCTTATGGTAACTTCCTTTGCTTTCCCAGGTGCTTAAGTTTTCCTTCCTTCCTTCCTTCCTTCCTTCCTTCCCTTCCTTCCTTCCTTCCTTCCTTCCTTTCCTTCCTTCCCTCCCCCTCCCTCCCTCTGTCCCTTCCTGCAGTGATTACTGGTCTGAACTTTCTTGCCGCCCTGCATCGGCTCACGTCTCCCTTCTCTGTTCTAGAAATGGCAGTCCCATTTTCTGCTGCTTTCCTCCCAGCAGAAAGGAGGAAAGGAAGGATGCTTCGTATGGAAGGACAGTAAGCTCCAGGAAAACTACAGCAGATGGAGATGAGTGGGGAAGGCCAGGCTCCCCTTCCATGATGGTTCTGCAAAGCCCTTGAAAAGTGGCTCTGCTTCCCACAGGATTGGCCTCGGCACCCACTTTGGACAGCAAACAGATGAGCTTTGCTCTTTTTCTCCAGGAGACCCTTTCAAAATTGTGCCCCCCCTTGCTTTTCTGTCTTAAAATCCAGAGCACACATTTTCCTCCTGATCAGCTGAGGATACGGTAGCTACCATTATGATTTTTGTAAGAAGCTGAGTGTATCGGTCTATGTGAGTCCAGCCGCCTTGGTGGGAAGCAGATCCGCTTCTCTGAACCATCAGAAAAGGGAACCCTGGCCTTCCTCTCCTGTAAGGACCCACCCCACTTTGCATCTTAAGAAGACAGAACTCTTGGAATAATTCTTCCAACAGGCATCCTTTATTAAGAGAAAATGCTTGCAGGCGTTTTAGACAGGACTTGGGGTCCAAGCTCTCCCATTCAAGGTTTTAAGGGGTTTCCCAGTAGCCCCACCCAATCACCCCCTACTTCCAGTGACAGTCTCACCCCCTTTTCCTTACTGCCGGCTGGATGGAGATTTCAGAGAAAACTACATGAAGGATAATAGCCCCCTTTGTTATGATTAGGCCTTTTGGTGCTATCCACATTCAGTTCCTTTGAAGTGTACTGAAGGAAGTGAGGGCCATAAAGCCCCTTTATTCACCCCCTTCCCTTCATCGTATGACAGAATCCAGGGAAGGCAGAAGTGGGGTTTTCTTTAGTTGATAACTAGAGATGAAATATAATTGGATAATGACATCCTGCCCCTCAAAAAAGAATCACCTGAAAAAAAAAAAAAACAGATATAAAAGTTAGTCAGGCTTGTTAGGATATTCTATGTGAAACTTCTTTAAAAGCTTCGGGGCTCTGACATGACGTTTATGGACCCACTCATTTTGTGAGGCAGGGAGCTGTTTCCAGGCAACTAGGTACTGAGTCGCTCCATGATATCTCCTAGAGTCAAGGATTTCCTTTATTTCAAAGTGTTGTTCTCCTTCCACCATGATTGGAGGGGGGGGGGGATTTTTTGGCCATAAAGCTGACTGATGCTCTCTTTTCAGCAAGCTGCAATGAAAAATTGGGTGTATTTGCCTGAGATTTTTTGGTAATTCTAATTCTACTGTTACTGGGTTTATGATTCCTTTGATTGGAAAAGGTCCTATATATTTTGGTCCAAATTTTTTACAGGGTTGTGGGGACTTTAGGTATTTTGTAGATAGGTACATCATTTCACCCCCTTTATGGATTACTGCCTTGTCGTGGCGAAGGGGCTTGCGTAACTCAATGAAGCTATAAGCTATGCCGTGCAGGGCCACCCAAGATGGACAGGTTATAGCAGAGAGTTCTGACAAAATGTGATCCACTGGAGAAGGAAATGGCAAACCACTCCAGTATCTTTGCCATGAAAACCCCATGGTTTTCAGATATGACGCTGGAAGATAAGCCCCTCAGGTCGGAAGGTGTCCAATATGCTACTGGGGAAGAGCAGAGGGCTAGTACTAGTAGCGCCAGAAAGAATGAAGCGACTGGGCCAAAGCCGAAAGGACACTCAGCTGTGGATATATCTGGTGGTGAAAGGAAAGTCTGATGCTGTAAAGATTTTTTCTCCATAGGAACCTGGAATGTAAGATCCATGAATCAAGGCAAGCTAGACATAGTCAAAAAAGAGATGACAAGAATGAACATCGACATCTTAGGAATCAGCAAACTAAAATGGACAGGAATGGGTGAATTTAACTCAGATGACCATCAGATATACTACTGTGGGCAAGAATCCCTCAGAAGAAATGGAGTAGCCTTCATAGTCAATAAAAGAATAGGAAAAGCAATACTGGGATACAATCCCCAAATGACAGAATGATCTCAATTCGAATCCAAGGCAAACCATTCAATATCACAGTAGTCCAAATCTATGCCCCAACCACTGGTGCTGAAGAGGATTAAATTGACCGGTTCTATGAAGCCCTACAGCACCTTACAGAATTAACACCAAAAAATGATGTCCTTATCATCATGGGGGATTGGAATGCTAAGGTAGGAAGCCAAAAGATAACCGGACTAACAGGCAAGTTTGGCCTTGGAGTACAAAATGAAGCAGGGCACAGGCTAATAGAATTTTGTCAAGAGAATAGGATGGTCATAACAAACACTCTTTTCCAACAACCCAAGAGACGGCTCTACACATGGACATCACCAGACGGTCAACATAGAAATCAGACTGACTATGTGCTCTGCAGCCAAAGATGGAGAAGCTCTATACAGTCAGTAAAAACAAGACCAGTAGCTGACTGTGGCTCAGATCATGAGCTTCTCGTTGCAAAATTTAGGCTTAAATTGAAAAAAGTAGGGAAAAGCACTAGGCCACTCAGGTATGAACTAAATCATATTCCTGATGAATATACAGTAGAGGTGGCAAATAGATTTAAGGAATTAGATCTAATAGACAGAGTGCCTGAAGAACTATGGATGGAAGTTCGCAACATTGTACAAGAGGAAGCAACTAAAACCATCCCAAAGAAAAAGAAATGCAAGAAAGCAAACTGGCTGTCTGAGGAAGCTTTGCAAATAGCTGAGGAAAGAAGGGAAGCGAAAGGCAAGGGAGAAAGAGAAAGATACACCCAATTGAATGCAGAATTCCAGAGAGTAGCTAGAAAAGATAAGAATGCCTTCTTAAATGAACAGTGCAAAGAAATAGAAGAAAACAACAGAATAGGGAGGACCAGAGATCTCTTCAAGAAAATTGGAGATATGAAGGGAACATTTCATGCAAAGATGGGCATGATAAAGGACCAAAATGGCAGAGACCTAACTGAGCTATTCAAAATCTTAAAAGACGATGCAGTAAAAGTGCTACACTCAATTTGCCAGCAAAGTTGGAAAACTCAACAGTGGCCACAGGATTGGAAAAGGTCAGTTTACATTCCAATTCCAAAGAAAGGCAATGCCAAAGAATGTTCTAACTATCGCACCATTGCACTCATTTCACATGCTAGTAAAGTTATGCTTAAAATCCTACAAGCTAGACTCCAGCAGTATGTAGATTGAGAACTACCAGAAGTACAGGCAGGATTTCGAAGAGGCAGAGGAACTAGAGATCAAATTGCCAACATACGCTGGATCATGGAGAAAGCTAGGGAGTTCCAGAAAAACATCTACTTCTGCTTCATTGACTATGCAAAATCCTTTGATTGTGTGGATCACAACAAATTGTGGCAAGTTCTTAAAGAGATGGGAGTACCAGACCATCTCATTTGTTTCTTGAGAAACCTATATGCGGGTCAAGAAGCAACAGTGAGAACTGGACACAGAACCACTGATTGGTTCAAAATTGGAAAAGGAGTCCGGCAAGGCTGTATACTGTCGCCCTATCTATTTAACTTATATGCAGAGCACATCATGAGAAAGGCAGGGCTAGATGAATCAAAAGTTGGAATTAAGATTGCCGGGAGAAATATCAACAACCTAAGATATGCAAATGATACCACTCTAACGGCAGAAAGTGAGAGGAACTAAAGAGCCTCTTGATGCAGTTGAAGAAGGAGAGTGCAAAAGTTGGCTTGAAACTCAACATTAAGAAAAACAAAATCATGGCATCTGGCCCTCTCAATTCCTGGCAAATAGATGGGGAAGAAATGGAGGTGGTGACAGATTTTATTTTCCTGGGCTCCAAGATCACCTTAGATGGGGACTGCAGCCAAGAAATTAAAAGACGCTTGCTCCTGGGGAGGAAAGCTATGGCAAATCTAGACAGCATACTAAAAAGCAGAGACATCACCCTGCCAACAAAAGTGAGTATAGTCCAGGCCATGGTTTTCCCAGTTGCAATGTATGGCTGTGAAAGTTGGACCATAAGAAAGGCTGAGCGCCAAAGAATTGAGGCCTTTGAACTATGGTGCTGGAGAAGACTCCTGCGAGTCCCTTGGACTGCAAGGCGTTCAAACCGGTCAGTCCAAGAAGAGATCAACCCCGACTGCTCTTTAGAAGGCCAGATCCTGAAGTTGAAACTCAAATACTTTGGCCACCTAATGAGAAGGAAGGACTCACTGGAGAAGGGCCTAATGCTGGGAAAGATTGAGGACAATAGAAGAAGGGGACGACAGAGAATGAGATGGCTGGATGGAGTCACTGAAGCAGTAGGTGTGAACTTAAATGGACTCCAGAAGATGGTAAAGGACAGGAAGACCTGGAGGAACATTGTCAATGGGGTCGTGATGGGTCGGACACGACTTCGCAATTAACAACAACAACAAACACCATTTCACCTATAATGAATGGTGTAGGGTCAACCCTTTTTTTATCGGCTTGTGCTTTGTATGCCTGCCTAGCTTCATCTAGTGCTTTTCTAACTATTGGCCAGGTGTTTTGTAGTTTTTCCATCCATTCTTTCAGTGATGGGATTGTTGGTTTGTTTGGGGTTAATTCTGGCATGGGGTTGAAACTTTGACCGGTGGCTATTTGAAAAGGAGTGTAACCTGTGCTTGAGTGGACTGCATTATTGTAGACAACTTCTGCAAAAGGAGTAAGTCCACCACTCGGTCTGCTGGAAACTAAGAAAACCTCTTAAATATTGCTTAAGTACGGAGTTCATTTTTTCAGCCCCCCCCCCATTCGATTGTGGATGATGGCTAGATGTCAGTCCCTGAGTGGTTCCTAAGAGGGATAAAAATTCCTTCCAAAATGCAGACATAAATTGCACCCCCGTCAGAGATGATGCGTTGGGGTGCCCCATGCAATCTGTAAATGTGCTGGATGAAAAGTTTTGCTAAGGCTTTTGCAGTGGGAATCTTTTGGCAAGGGATAAAGTGCACCTGTTTGGAAAACAAGTCCGTGACCATCCAGACAACAGTATTCCCATTGCTTTCTGGCAATTCCACTAGAAAAAACCATGGCTATTTCTCTCCAGGGGGCTGACGGATTTGCCACTGTTTGTAATAGTCCTGGCGATTTCCTTTGCAACCTCTTTGCAATCGCACATTTTGGGCAACTGGCTACATAACTTTCTATGTCCTTTTTTATTGATGGCCACCAAAATTGCCGTTTAATTAAGTGTAAAGTTTTTACAAATCCAAAATGCCCTGCTGATTTTGTGTCATGGCAAAGCTGCATGAAACTGACTCTTTGGGTTGTTGGTATATATAACGTTTCCCCTACCCAAGGCAACCCGTCTCTCATTGTGCACACATTTTGGTTTTTCTGGAACCATTCATCTGTTTCCAAACTTCTTTGGAATTCAATTCCAGTTTGGCTGTCCAATTGTGGTTTTAATTTAGCTTGGGTTCTGGTGGTTACTGGTGCTGCCAGTTGTGACTCTGCCATCATCGGTTTAGCGTCTGTGGCTCGTGCGCTGTTATATTGGGACATGCGAGGAAGTTCGTTCCCCCCTGGCAAATGCTTGAGCGTAAATTGGAACTGGTGAAAATGCTGGGACCAGCGGGCTTGTTTGGGATTGAGTTTCCTGGGCGTTTTCAGGGCTTCCAAATTTTTGTGATCAGTCCACACCTGGAAGGGGATTTTGTTGCCTTCCAGGAACTGTCGCCACGTGAGTAATGCCCAATGTATCCTGTATGCCTCCTTCTCCCATACAGGCCAGTGCTGTTCTGTTTCCGTGAGTTTCTTGGATGTATATGCACAGGGTTGCAATACTCCATCATCATTTTTTTGTAATAGAACAGCCCCCACTGCCACATCACTTGCATCTGCCTGTATTACGAAGGGCTTATCCATGTCTGCGTGCCTTAATACTGGTTCGGCAGAAAAAAGTCTCTTTAGTCTCTCAAACGCTGCTTGGCACTCCATTGTCAATGTTAGTGGCTGGCTAGGTTTTACTGAGGATGCTCCCTTCGTTTTTAGTAAGTTAGTGAGGGGCAAGGCTATCTGGGCAAATGAGGGGATGAATTGACGGTAAAAGTTTGCAAAGTCCAGGAAACTTTGTAGTTGCTTTCTTGTGCGGGGTGGTGCCCAATCTAATACTGCTCTGACCTTCTCTGGGTCCATTTCAATGCCCTGGGGGGATATGCAATAACCTAGGTAGTCTATCCTTTCCTGGTGGAATTCGCATTTTGAGAGTTTGGCATATAGGTGAGCGGCTCGCAGTTTCTTTAAAACCGCTCTGACAAGGTTGACATGTTCCTCTTTTGTTTCAGTGAAGATAAGAATGTCATCCAAGTAAACAAGGACCCCCTTAAACAGGTGCTCCGTTAGAACGTCATTGATTAATTGCATAAAGACTGCACGGCCCCCTTGTAATCCAAATGGCAAGACTTTGAATTGATAGCACCCCAAGTCCTGTCTAATGTAAAGATCCACCCCACTTTGCATCTTAAGAAGACAGAACTCTTGGAATAATTATTCCAACAGGCATCCTTTATTAGGAGAAAATGGTTGCAGGCGTTCTAGACAGGACTTGGGGTCCAAACTCTCCCATTCAAGGTTTTAAGGGGTTTCCCAGTAGCCCCACCCAATCACCCCCTACTTCCAGCGACAGTCTCAGGCATTACACTCCCACCCCTTTTCCTTACTGCCGGCTGGATGAAGACTTCAGAGAAAACTACATGAAAGGTAATAGCCCCCTTTGTTATGATTAGGCCTTTTGGTGCGATCCACATTCAGTTCCTTTGAAGTGTACTGAAGGAAGTGAGAGCCATAAAGCCCCTTTGTTCACCCCCTTCCCTTCATTGTATGATAGAATCCGGGGAAGGCAGAAGTGGGGTTTTCTTTAGTTGATAACTAGAGATGAAATATAATTGGATTGTGACATCTTCTCGCCCAGCTCCAGCTGGCATAGTTTTTTTAGACCTTAGCTCCTTTCTTTTCCTTTCTGTGGCAGAAAACAGGGCCATTTCCAGAACAGAGAAGAAAGAGTGGGCCGATGCAAGGTAGCAAGAAAGTGCAGACCAGAGATTGCTATAGGAAGGAAGGAAGGAAGGAAGGAAGGAAGGAAGGAAGGAAGGAAGGAAGGAAGGAAGGAAGGAAGGAAGGAAGGAAGGAAGACTTAAAGACACCTGGGAAGGTGAAGGAGCTACCATAAGCTTGGAAGGGAAATGAAAGGGAAGAGGCGGCGGACAGCCAGGTCATTGAACTGGTGGGAAGAGGTCACCGAATGGGGAGTATAATGCAAACACAAGAAATAAAAAATAATCCAACCAGTGTCTCAAACTTCAAAAGAGCTGATTTTAACAAACTCAGAGAGAACTTAGGAAAGATTCCATGGATGAAAACTCAAGAAGTGTGGGAAACTCTGAAAAATGCAATCATAAAAGCCAAGTCCAGCACAATACCACTGAAAAATAAAAATAAGAAATTCAAGAAGAAACCAGCATGGCTGCACAAAGATCTCTCTGACAAACTGAAAGACAAAAAGGACAAATACAAAAAATGGAAAGAGGGGCACATAATTAAGGTTGATTATTAGCGGACAACCAGAACATGCAAAGATGAAGTCAGGAAAGCAAAGGCTCAGAATGAACAAAGACCTGCAACAGAAGTCAAGGATAATTTAAAAAAAAAGTTTCTTTCAATATATTAATAACAAAAAAAGTCAAGGAAACTATAGGTTCACTAAAAGGAAGTAACAAGCAGTAGGGAGAAAGCAGAGCTGCTTAATTCATTCTTTGCATCAGTCTTCACACAAACAGAAATTATAGTACAATATACCAAAAAAACTGCAAAAGACAAACTAGAAACAAAAATTAAAATAAAATAAGCAAGAAAATGGGAAGATTTATCCGACCTTGACGAATATATATCACCGGGACCCGACAGATTACATTCCAGAGTTCTGAAGGAACTGGCAGATGTTATCCCGGAACCATTGCACCATATCTTTAAAAAATCACCAGGAAAGTATCTGAGGATTGGGAAAGGGCTGATGTGGTTCCCATCTTCAAGAAAGGGGGGAAAAAAACAGACCCAGGAAACTACAAATCAATCAGCCTAACCTAAATACCTGTGAAGATACTGGAAAAGATAATAAAAAAAACAGATCTGTGAACATCTAGAAACAAACAAAGTTATAACTGGCAGCCAGCACAGGTTTGTTAAAAACAAATCATGCCAAACCAATCTTATTTCATTCTTTGATAAAGTGACTAAATTAGTAGACCAGTGAAATGCCCTGAACATACTATACTTAGATTTCAGTAAGACATCTGACAAAGTAGACCACAACCTACTGCTTGGTAAGCTATAAAAAGATGGAATAGACTTACTTATTAAAATCCAAGATTCATCTAGATTAAAAGGAATAAAAATAAGTAAGATTGATTACAGGCTGAGACCTTTTGCTGATGATTTGGTTGTGACGTTATCCCAATCCAACAGATTCGGTCAAAGATTTGGTTGAAATTTTAGCACAGTATGGACAGGTCTCTGGTTTTAAGGTGAATAAGAATAAAACTAAAATATTATTGAAAAATATGTCTATGAAGGGAAAAGATTTTATAGCTGAAGCAACAGGTTATGAAGTAGCTAATAAGGTTAAGTATTTAGGAGTATATATTACAACATCTAATGGAAAATTGTATAAGAACAATTATGAACGCTTATGGGTTAAAGTTCAAAAAGATTTAAATGATTGGCAAAAACTGCAACTATCGTTACTGGGGAGAATTTCAGTAGTAAAGATGAATGTTCTACCAAAGTTTCTTTTTTTGTTTCAGATGATACCTATTTTAAAGAAGGATGCTAATTTGGATGAGTGGCAGAAGGGTATCAACAAATTTATTTGGAGTGGGAAGAAATCAAGAGTAAAGTTTAAGATTTTACAAGATGCTCGAGAAAGAGGTAGACTTAAAGCACCTAATTTGAAATTATATTATGATGCGGCCACTTTAACTTTAATAAGTGACTGGCTTAATTTAACAAATAAAAATATTCTTGTTCTTGAAGGGTGGGATTTATTATATGGTTGGCATGCATACTTAATTTTTGATAAGAAAGTAGATTGGGTCTTTAAGTCACACATTTTAAGAAATGGGTTCAAGTTTAAGTAGTTCAAATAAGTAGAAATAATTTTATTGTATATAATATTGATGTTTTAATTTGGAGAGAGGAATTGCTCGGGCATTTCCCCTGGACCGCATCCAGAGCAAGAAGATAGGAAGAAGGGGAGAAGCAAGTAGGAAGGTTAAGGAGAAGAAGGAGAGGGGGAGAGTGAGGAAGAAGAGGGAAAGAGGAAAGTAGGTTAGAGGGTGGATGTGGTTTGGGGGGAAATGGGTGAGCAATACCGAAAGTTGTGTGTATCAATTTGCTTTATTTTTTATCTGAAGTATTTTTATGAATGTAATGCATTGTAAAATTGAAAATAAATTTTTTTTACAAAAAAAAAAAAGATGGAATAGACAACATCACCTCCAGATGGATTTGTAGCTGGCTGACAAACCATACTCAATGAGTAGTCCTCGATGGTACCACATCCACATGGAGAGAAGTAAGCAGTGAGGTACCACAAGGCTCCGTCTCAGGCCAAGTACTCTTTAATACCTTCATAAATTTAGATGAGGGAATAGAAAGGGAACTCATCAAATTTGCAGATGACACTAAACTGGCAGGAATAGTTAACACCCCAGAAGAAAGCTCAGGATCCAAAAAGACATTGACAAACTTGAACAATGGGCCCTATCCAACAAAATGAATTTTAATATGGAGAAAAGCAAAGTTTTACATCTAGGCAGGAAAAATCAAAGGTATAACTAAAGATTGGCTCAAAAAAGTAACTGGGAGAGGGACCTTGGAATTCTAGTGGACGATCACTTAACCATGAACCAGCAGTGTGCAGCAGCAGCCCAAAAAGCTAATACAATCCTGGATTGTATAAACAGAGGCATAGAATCAAGATCATGTGAAGTATTAGTACTGCTTTATAAAACCCTAGTAAGACAACACCTGGAATACTACAGTTTTGATTACCATACTACAAAAAAGATGTTGAGACTTTGGAAAAAATTCAAAGAAGAACAACTAAAATGATCAAAGACCAGGAGACTAAAACATATGGATAAAAGTTGCAGGACTTGGGTTTGGCTAATCTAAAGAAAAGAACAAATGGGGTGACATGGTAGCAGTATTCCAGTATTTGAGAGGCTCCTACCAAGAAGAGGGGATCAGATTATTATTCAAAGTGTCAGAGGGCAGAACAAGAAACAATGGTTGGAAACCAATCAAAGAGAGAAGCAACCTGGAATTAAGGAGGAACTTATGTGGTGAGGACAAATAACTACTGGAACAGATTACCCTCAGAAATTGTGGGTGCTCCATCATTGGAGGTTTTTAAAAAGAGATTGACAGTAACTTGCCTGAAATGGTATAGGTTCTCCTGCTTGAGTAGGGAGCTGGACTAGAAGACCTCCAAGGTCCCTTCCAGCTCTATTCTATTCAAGAGCGGCCTGGGTACAGGGTGCCTGAGGTAAATGGGTGCGGGGCACATGGGACAGCTCCACCCCCAAAAAAATAAGCCCTAGTGCATTTTGGGTATCCCCAAAAATATAAGCTAATGTCTGATTTTCAGGGAAACACTGGATAGTGGTTCAGTTCTGCTCTCAACCAAATCACCAAATTCCAGAAACTTTAACAATCTGCTATTGTGAGATGAATCAAGCCAAGTCCACATCATTGTAGAACACCTTTCTCTAGTCTAAGCCAATCCAAATCTGTACTGTAATGCCAAGGTGGCTACTGTGTTCGCAGTAAGATCATGGATAACATTCAAGAGCACTGAACAACATAATCTTCGTGGTCTCTGCAATTCTGTGATGTGTAGTATAGTGCTATATGCAGATGTGAAGCACTCTCTTTTCAGTGGGACTATATTCCTAGTCTCATTGTACTATTTCATTTATAAAGACCTGTGAAATCTCTCCTGGTCTGAAAAAAAAAAAAAGTAAAATGCTTACCCCAAGGAGGATTTCCAAGGTCTCTAAAGTGAGTTGTAATACATACTAGATCAGTTTCTATTTTCAATTCCATATCTCCATTTAGATTTGCTTCTATTACCTACATGGAAACAAATCAGTTTTGAGAACCATTAATAACATTTTCCAGTTCATTCTGACTAGATGCTTATGTATACAACTATGCAACATAAAAACTGCACTGAAACCTGAACTGATCACTTAGTGTTTGTGGAGTTACCTTCAGCATATACTGTAGTTTTGAAGGCAGAATTTCAAAGAATGAGTCTTGGTACTCTGAACAACCATAAAAGAGTTGCTAATTAAATAGATTCACGTCTTAACCTAGATTATTGTCATCCTGGTAAGAGCTGTTTAATTTTAAAATAAATGAAGTCTTTTTCACCAGGGATACACTCACCCCCTACTAACTAAAAGACTGTAAGAGTCCGAGCAGTCTGGTAAATATGCAAAAGAAAAAGGTATATATGGAATATTTGTAAGAATTGTAAAGCTGTACACTCTTAAGAGTATGTTTATTTTTTATTCTATTTTATTCTGTAGCCCATTTCCAGGCAAGTCTACAAATATCAATATGCCTATTGGTATCTTTCTACATGCCTCCCAAGTTTTTTGATCATTTGATGTTAACTTAGATTCTTTTAATTAACATTTTTATTATTTTAATTTTCTGTAATTAAGAATCATTTACCAAAAAATGGAGAGGGGAACTGGGTGAAAAAAAGCTACAGTCACTAGCTTCATTTTATTTATACAATATAACTTCATAGCATTTTTTAAAAAAATAAACTAGTTTTTTTAAGAGGATGCCCAGTTGCCTGGAAAAATAGAAAAAGAACTGAGAATAAAGGTGGGACTTCTGGTTTCGTCGCGCGGCGAGGCGGGCAGAGGAAACCAAGGCTCTGGTTCCCATGCTCAATTTCAGCCTACTGTGGGTCCAAAAAGGACCAAAAGTCACCCCGTAGAGGTGACTGACCAAGAGGGACCCTTGTAGATTGTGAGAAGGTGTTAGCCGACCCGCTTGATCCAAGGAGCCCTCCGGAGCAGCAGAAAAAAGACTGGCTCCATCCACGTAGCCAGTCAGAAGCTGCTGACTGCCGGGAGGAGAATCAATTTATTATAAGCAACATTTTGGACTGGGGTGAGACTATTTTCCTTTTTTTCTCTACAATTTGAAAACCTGTCTTCGGGGGAAAAAAAACATCCGAAGCAATTTCCCGGAACTGAGGGGAGGGATCTATCCTCCCTTCTAAAAAACGGCAGTTTAAGTGTTTGGAGGAAACAGAGAAGTCTACAACGTCATTGTAAATATAACAAACAGAAACAGAAAAAAGAAAAGTTTGCGGGTTTTTACCTCTTTTTTATATATTATTTTATATTACTTTTGGAGATTATTGGACTAAACTTGGTTTAAACTAACCGGAAAATTACAAAGTGACATCTGAGGACATCTAGTGGCAAGGGCAAAGAACTACATTGAAATATTTACTGAACTTATCTATATTTTGTCTAGAAAAGTAAAAGTTGGCTAGATGCCCGGACATAACTTGAAGTTTAAACTCTTTGATGTTTGATGTTCCTGACCTTCATAGTCCTGTGGATTACAACTGAAAACTGGGCTGTTTTCTTTTTTCCTTTTGTTCTGCAGGATGGATTATAACTAAAAGATATAAGCTACCTTGAAACCATCTGGTATTTTTTTTGGATTATAAGTACTGTTGGAACTGCATCTTTATAAGTTCTTTAATAGACAGAGTGAGTGTGGATTATAAATTTTTAACGTCAGATTGGAGAACTATTTGTGGACAGTAGAAACTGAAATAGTGAAAAACGTCTTGAAGAAGGCCTAATAGACCACTAATTCAATAATAGGTCTTCATGGATTATAAATTTTGACTGAGGGGCAACTTTGGATACAGAATAATTGTCTTTTGAAGTGAGTCCCCTCCATTTGGATTGTAAATATTGTTTTAATTATTAGGGCTACTTAAGGATAGACTGAGCGAAGGAACTTTCTATAAGGAAGATACTTTGGATTAATTTTTGGTACAGGAGTAAAGTTGAACCTTGGGACATTTTTTTCTTTTTCTTTTCCCTCTTCATTTTCCATCTCTCCTATTGGTTGGGGAGAGTCCAGTGGATTATAAATTATAAACATTGGTTTGTAGAACTACCTATCAACAGTGGAAATTGAAATTGTGGAGAAGCATTTTGGAGAAAGTTAATGACTATCAATTTAATCTGCTCTAACAGTTTTTGGAAATGGACTCTATCTTCAGAAGTAAACTATAATTTTTTTTCTCTTTTTTTCGCTTGTTTGTTTTTGCTCACCTTTTTTTCTGAGGACTTATAGATCTTGAGACTAGACTATAGATAAGGGTTATAAGAACTGTTTAAGATAATTTTAAAAGATATACTCTGTTGAATATAATGTTAATGGCTTGGATGAAGGCAGATGTGGGGAAAAGCCTTAGAGCAGGGATATCAAACTGCTGGCCCATGGGCGGATGCGTTATCTGGAAGCCACACCCACCCCATTGCTGGCAAAGGCAAAACTGTTGCAATACATTGCCCGACGTCATGTGAAGTCTTGAGTTTGACATGTCGGCCTTAGAGTTTGAAAATGGAGTTTGGGGGGGTAGAAACAAAATGAGCGTTCCGAATCTAAGTAAAACTGGTAAGAAAGCACCTTCAGCTCCATCCTCTGCCTCAGCAAGCCTGGTGTACCAGAGATCAGTTGAAACAATGCTCCAACAAGAAAAAGCTAGTAGTTTCCAGAAGATACAAGTGACTCTACAAGCAATTCAAGAAGCAATTTCCTCACATAAGGAAGATACAAGGAAAAACCACGAGGAGACAAAAGACAATCTTAATAAAATGAACCAAAAAATTAATAAATTATCTCAGAACTTAAGTTAGGCAAAGCCCCTGGCCCCGATGCTATAACCCCCATTTTGTTAAAATCCAATCCCGAGTGGTGGATTCCTCTTTTGGCAACACTTTTCACCCATATTAATTCCTCTGGTAGTCTAGACTTGGAGTCTAGCAATTATTATTCCAGTTTTTAAATGAGGAAACAGGAACAACCCTGCCGATTATCGCCCTATAAGCCTGCTTTCCATTATTGGGAAATTGTATGCTAAATATCTTCAACGTAGACTCCTCATTGGGGTTGAGGAGTCTAACATTATTGGTGCAGAGCAGATTGGGTTTAAAGAGGGCTGTGCCACATTGGACCACTGTTTTGTTTTAGCACACCTGGTTGACAAATACGCTATTACACCAGGTGGCAAACTCTTTACTGCTTTTATCGATTTAAAGGCAGCGTTTGACTCAGTCCCTAGGGAACTGTTGTGGTCAAAATTGCACAAAAGTTCTATTGACAGATGTCTTTTGTTCCTAATTAGATCTTTGTATAATTAGACCTCTAACCAGGTTAGGTGCGGCTTGCAGCGAGAACTTTCAAATTCTATCCCGATTGAGAGCGGAGTTAGGCAGGGTTGTGTCCTGGCCCCTCTTCTGTTTAATTTATTCTTATCCGACCTGGCCTCTTACATTGCACGCATTGAGTCCCATGCCCCAAAATTATTAAATACAAAGATTCCGCTTCTTCTTTATGCTGACAACGCAGTCCTTCTATCACAATCAAGGCTCGGTCTAAAAAGATTACTTTCTGCATTTGGGTCCTACTGTGCTGAGAACCATTTGTCTATTAATTATGACAAATCCAAAGTATTGGTGTTCTCTAGAGCACAGAAATCAAACAATCATATCTATATTCTAACCATCCCCAAGTATAGAAGAGTCTTTTCCCTAGCCCGTTTCAATGTCTTGCCCTTAGCACTACTCGACGGGCGATTCAAGAGGCTCCTGTTTAGTGAGCGACTATGCCCCTGTGATAGGGCTGAAGGTGAAACTGTGGAGTTGAAACTGTCTTATCATACTGCCCTATGTATAACACAGCCAGAATTAAATTATTGTTTCTCCTTAGAATTGATCCTTTTGGTTCTAATGTTAGTAATTTGGCCTTATATTGTCTAGGGGATGGCTCCTCCTATATTATTTCTCAGGTTTCTAAATTTCTTTTAAGAGCTGTAATTATTAGAGGAGAATGTTGTAATTCACTTTAGCCAAGGCTTCTGGTGTTAATTGTTTGTGATTATATTCTTCTTGTGTTTTCTTTTGTTGCACTTGCATTTTGGTCTGTGACTGCAAAATAAAAAAAAACTGTTTAAGATAATTTTGAAAGATATACTCTGTTGAATATAATGTTAATGGCTTGGATGAAGGCGGATGGGGGGGGAAAGCCTTAGAACAGGGATATCAAACTGCCGACCCATGAGCTGAATGCATTATCCGGAAGCCACGCCCACCCCATTGCTGACAATGGCAAAACTGTTGTAATACATTGCCCAACATCACGTGATGTCATGAGTTTGACATGTGTGCCTTAAGAGTTTGAAAATGGAGTTTGGGGGGTAGAAACAAAATGAGTGTTCCGAATCTAAGTAAAACTGGTAAGAAAGCGCCTTCAGCTCCATCCTCTGCCTCAGCAAGCCCGGTGTACCAGAGATCAATTGAAACAATGCTCCAACAAGAAAAAGCTAGTAGTTTCCAGAAGATACAAGCGACTCTACAAGCAATTCAAGAAGCAATTTCCTCACATAAGAAAGATACAAAGAAAAACCATGAGGAGACAAAAGACAATCTTGATAAAATGAACCAAAAAATTAATAACATAGACTCTCAACTAGAAAACTTCAAAGAGATGGTTACAAAAAATGAACAAAGAATCCAAAAAGTAGAAGATAAGTCACTAGATACTGACCAAAAGTTGGCAGAACTGATAGATGAGAATCAAAAGCTGATGCAATTAATAGAAAAATGGAAGACTCAATTGCAATTATGGAAATGGAAAGGGCATCTTACTTCCTAAGACAGTGATGGCAAACCTTTTAGAGACCGAGTGCCCAAATTGCAACCCAAAACCCATTTATTTATCGGGTGCCAGGTGGGCATGGCCCACTGGGTGGGCATGGCTGTGGTGGTCATGGCAGATTGGATGGGTGTGGCCAAGGTGGGCATGATCACCTCAATATTGCTCTTGGGGAGGGACACCTGTGGGGGCCAGGTAGGTTTGGGGGAGATCCAGGGGGTCTCTGGCAGGTGGGGCGGTCTCGGGCAGGAGACTCGTCCTGTGGGGTAAGGCAAGGCAAGTTGAGGCAGGGTGGGGGTGCCATTGTCACAGGGCAAGGTGAGGCACGGGCCAGGGCGGCTGCTGCCTGACACCATCAGCCCTTACACACAGAGGCCAGTGAGCGCATGGGTGCTGGGATGCATCCAGCCATGTGGGACCTCGGTGAGTTAGTGGGCAGCTGGTTGAAGACGGACGGTTGCCATTTCTGGGGCACGGCGAGCGTGCCCAGAGAGAGGGCTCTGAATGTCGCCTCTGGCACGCGTGCCAGAGGTTCGCCACCACTGTCCTAAGATTTCAAAATATAATAATGGACAAAGAAGAGGATCTTGCGGATTTGATAACGGAGCTATTTGCTGAAGCATTGGAAATCAGGAAACAAGAAATGGAAGGAGAGTTAGATCAAATATTCTGAGTCAATTCAAGCTATGCGAGAAGAAATAAAGTCCCCAGAGAGGTACATGTTAGATTTGTCAAAAGATCCACAAGGGATGAGATTTTGAGAAAAGTGAGAGATGATCTGTTACAAAATAAAGAAAAAGAGACTGTAGTTCTGAAACAGATCCCACAGAGAATAAGAGACATACGAAGAGAATATCAATTCCTGACTAGAAAATTAACCAAAAAAGGAGTGAATTTCAGATGGCTGATTCTAGAAGGGATTTTAATTAGTTGGGATGGGAAAAGATACAGATTGGACACACCACATAAAGCAATGGAATTTTATGACAATTACAGAGCTTTCATGGAAGGGAAAAGATTGGAATCCTGTCCAGAGAGAGAAACAAAGAGACAGGAAGAAACAACAATTATACCCTGGAATATACGGGTAGCTGTTCTCTGAATTTAAAACCAATCTGCCCCCTAGTTGCCAGCCCTATTTTTTTACAGAAATAAGCATTAACAGGACAAAGCATACAAAAATCCCATTTTTCTACATCGCCCATCACTTTATTCTTTTTCAGGAAAAGCAATTAAATAGTAGAAAACAGTAAGCTATATAAATTAAGGACATTACATCTACAAAAAAAAAGAAACATTCGATTTACTTCTTATATCTATAGCAGCAGTCATGAATATATGGAAAAACTTTTTGATTCAGCAAATCATATTGGTCAAAGGAAAAAGATCAAAGTGAAAATTAAGAAAATAGATGGTGGGATCTACTAGAGAGAATATTTTAAAAAGAAACATTTGTTTGAATATGGTTAAAAAACAGAAAAGATTCTGAATACATATGTCATTCTAAGAGAAATGAATTCCTTAAATAATACTGTATGCTTTCCCCACCCCTTTTATTTTATTTCTTGATATAAGTAATATAATACTGCTGAAATGGCCTAGATGAAGGAAATGTTTTAGATAATTAAATGTATCTGAATTTAAGGAAATTATAATATATAAAAAAGAAAAAAATGTTTTGAATAAGACTTAAAGGATGAGATGACTAGGCACATTAAATGGAATATTTAAAGATTAAATATATTTTATCAAAATAATAAGAACTATATTATTTCAAGGTTTGCAAAGAAGACATTTTGGGGAAAGGGGGAAATCAACTAAATGTACTATGTGGATTATAGATTATAGAAACCAATTGTTAATGATTTTTCTTTACAAATGTAAACCCAGCAAACACAGTTTACCAACTATTAAGTGATTTAAATCAGTAAAATATATGGGAAAAAAATACCAACTGAGTTCAGGAAGCATTAGGGAAGCAGTGGTGGGCAACACTCACTTTCTAGCAGCAAAGGAATGGAGCTACTATTGTGCTCATCTATAAACAGAAATTCAATATTGTACCGTATTTTCCGGCGTATAAGACGACTTTCTAAACCCCGAAAATCTTCTCAAAAGTCCGGGGTCGTCTTATACGCCCAGTCGTCTTATACACCGGAATATACGGTACTGATTATATAAACACCATTTTAAAATAGTATGTCCAAAATTCTGCTATAATTAAGTAGAAATGCAACTCAATTATATTTAGGTCTCTTTCCAAATATGCCTTCACAATTAAACATACTGTAACTTACAACAGAATTGCTGAGATTTTTCATTCTCTCCACAACACTTTTCATGGTTTTCAGCATAGGTAAATAAATACTGACCTGCAAAATAAGATCAGTAGCACTAGATGACCTAGGAATATCTTAGTAGTAACATACTTTCCAGGATGATACATTATCCCATGGAGAATGAAGCTAATTTAGAATCAAGTGACATTCCTCAGTTTAGCACAGGATTGAATTGTATATGGTTTTGGGTGAATTCACCCAAATGTAGCTCAGTAAAAAAATATATATAGCTAAACTGTGAACCAGGTTACCCTGATAAATATATCTCTTTCCTTCCTACATCATTCTTCAAATGAGGATTCTAGATGTAAGGAAGGACAGTCAGCAAAGTTTAAAAGCCTTCTCTTGTGGCTTTAAAGAAAAGTGTCTGTTTATCTTTGCTTTATAAAACAGAAATTTTGGATGAAGTTGCTCTGGGTCAAAGTATTTTTTTTAAAGCAAGTTTTACTGGTTTTTTAATTTTTACATCAAAGTGCTTAAGAAACAACGTGGTGATGGGGTAATCAATCATCCAAAAACAGAATCATACATATATAACTCAGGTTAATTCTTTAAAAGTTCCCTCTCTATTTCCCTCGAATAATATAACATATTCAAATTAATACGTTTCTAAATAAAATTCAATCAATCAAAACAATCATCAATAACATTTCATCTATAAAAATCCAAATCCTGTTTTTGAGCTTTACTAATTTACAATTACCATTTTCCAATTTAGCCTTAAATAAACATATTATTAACACTTCGGGTGTCCCTCATTTCCCTTTTTTCCTAACATAATAGTTATATCTAAAATGCACATATTATTCCAACAGTAACATTCTTGTATTTTCCACATATATTCTATTTCTTAATCTAATAAGTTATTTATTAATACCATTTCTTCTCTTGTCATAAATCCCTCTTATTCTCCTTCCATTACAAAATAGTTATCCTATCAAAAAAAATATTATTTAAAAACTACATTTCTGGACTTCCGGTGGTGACGGCCGTGGCGATGGCGGCTTTCTTCAGACGTCCGCCCTGGGATGTGTCAAAGCCAGCTGAGACAGCGAGCAACAGCTGTCTCGCGGCTTGGAACCTCTCTCTCCGGGCAAAGGGGAGGAGGTGAGCTTTCCTCAGATAGTGGTAGAGCTCCCTGAGGCCCCAAAGTTTTCTTTTTTGGTGGTCAGAGGGTGAGAGCTCCCACGGAGTCTGGGGTGTTCTCCACATTCCAGGATGCCTTTGCCCTGATTTTTCCAGGGAAAAGCTAGACACTGCTTCCACATCTGCGCTTAAAATGAACTTGTGAGTAAAATTTAAAGCAGACACAGCTGACCAGGAGAGACTAAAATGGGGATTATTTCGGACTTTAACTCTGGAAAAGAACTTATCTTCTTCTTCCTTTAATTAAGAGTGGTGAAAAATGGCGCTGAGATGTTGATTCTTTGAGTGAAAGGACCAGAACTTCTACTTGGAACAATGTAACAGATTTTGTATTTGTATAAATTGCAAGAATCTTCTTTTTTTCTTTTAAGGGGGCTTTTGTATTTTTTCCCCTTCTCCTTTTTTCTTTTTTTGGGGGGGGGGTATTTGTTGATTTTATAAGATTTTTAGCAGACTTTTTACAAGTGGTCTTAAAAATAAAATGGCTTCAAAGCGTCTTGGAGCTTCTGTTGCTTCTAAAGCAGTGGTTCTCAACCTTTCTAATGTCACGACCCCATAATACAGTTCCCCATGTTGTGGTGACCCCCAACCACTTATACATCACCGGGTGCCAGGGGTGTGGCCAAATAAAAGGAGGAAAAAATGGTGGACAGTCTTGTTTGGCGACCCCCGTGAAATGGTCATTCAACCCCAAATGGGGTCCCGACCCACAGGTTGAGAACCACTGTTCTAAAGCCTCGATCTTCCTGGTAATGCAGACAGCTCAGCAAGCTAAGTCTAAGTTTCCACCACCTTCTCCATTGTCTCCAGCATGTATACTTAAAGATTTATAGGATGCTTTGGAAAAAAAGGCACGACAGATTAAAGAAGAGATGGAGGTTTTTATTGAAAATAAATTCATGAAATTGACAGAGGACATAGCGTTTGCGTTTCAAAAGTTTGTTGGTCACATAGATCTTCTGGATGAGCATATGAAGGAAAATATTCAAGAGGATTTGAGACAAGTGGTGGTAAAAGATATAGCTCTTATTTTGGGGGCTGAGCCTGAAGAAATATTGAGAGAGACAGAAAAAGTTTTTAGGGTTAATTCTAGGGTTGCGAGACAAAGGAATTTGCCATGAGATGTGGTTATCTATTTTTCTAGGAGATCACTTCATAATGAAATTTTATAGGCTTTTTATAAGCAGAGATTTCAAATTGCAGCTCAAGATGTTATAATTTTAAAAGAAATACCTTCAAAAATTCTTAGAAAAAGAAAGGATTTTGCTTTTTTGGTTGATGAGCTCCAAAAACGCCAGGTTCGATTTAGATGGGATATACCAATTGGAATAGTCCTGAATTATGCGGGGATATATTATAGACTTAATACAATGTCAAAGGCGAAAGATTTTTATATTTCAGTTTTGAAGGTGGGTTCTCCATTATCTTTACGACCTGAGATAATAAAAGAAAAGTTGGAAGAGCAGTCAGTTGAAAGTGCTATGTATTGGATATGGGAGACAAACAGGCTGAACCTTTGCAGCAGTCTCTTGAACAGAAGATTTTTTAAAGAAACCGAGAATGATTCGTGCAGCCTATAGATGTAAATTAAAAGAACTGCAGAAGATGGATGTTGGAATAAAGAAAAGGAAATGATGAACTTTTGTAGTAGTTTTTTGAGATAGAAGATGTTTTAAAGGAAAAGTGAATGATTTGTATTTAGTATGTTTTAAAGGAACAGTGAATGATTTGTGTAGTATGTAGATGTAAAGTAAAAGAATAATAGAAGGTGTTGATTTAGTGGAAAAGTTTAAATATTTGGGAGTATATATATTATAAATTTTTAATTTAAAGTGAAAAATAATTATGAGATATTATGGGTAAATGTGTAAAAGAATTCAAAATTTTAATGATCTCTGTTGGTGAGAATTTTAGAAGATGAATGGTTTGGTGAAACTTTTTAAGTAGGAGGGTATTAATATATTTTCTTAGGGGTAAAAAGCAAAGAGCCAATTTTATCGAACGTAAGTTTGTTGGTTAGGTTATATTGGAGGGAAAATTTTGTGTTTATTATGGACGAATGGTTGTTTAAAAGAAATATTGAGAGAGAGTGAGGTGAAGATGGATAAATTATATGTAGAGTAAATATGAGTTATGATATGGGTTTAAAATGCATTATGCAGATTATGTATTATTTATAGTTTTTAATTTGGAAATGCTTATATTGTTTTTTTTCCCTTTTTTGTATTTGAGTTAAAGTATATTATCGATTTTATTATTTGTATAGTTGGATAAGTTTATTTAGAATTTGTTTGTTTATTTGTAACCCTGTAACCAGTTTTGGGAAGTGAGGGGGGGAGGGAGGGAGGGGGTTATTTGTTGGGGGGGATGTTGTTTAAAACTTGTATAAAACTTTTCAATAAAAAATACATTTCTATTCTATTTTAGATATATATATTCTATTAATCAATCTATATCTTTAAAAAATCTTTTTAACCTATTAGGTAAGGTTTAGATCCCATCCAAATAGTTATCCTAAGACAAACATATTATTACAAGAAATATCTTCTTACTAAATTTGCATACTGAGTTCATTATTAAATCAGTCTAGATCTCTAAAGCCTTTTTTACCGATTAAGTGAAATTTTAAGCCGCATTTTTAAATCTAACCCTGGCTTTCTTTCTGTGCCAGACCAGTTTCCATAACAGAGCTTCCGTATCATCAAATCTCAGTATTTGAGTAGAGGTATTTATCGACCTTTCAGTTTGGTCAAAGTTCTCTTCCCCTTCTTCCAGTACCATCTGAGTGGTGTAATCAATTTTATTCCATGTTGTGGTTACTAGTTGATTATCACAGTTTTCAGTAACTCGTGTCTGAAAGTCAGTTCCTGTTGCTTTTAAGTCTGCAGGTATCTCAATTAAAGTCATTCTTTTGTCATCAGGATTCTCCATGAATTGTACGTAGGGCTGTTTAATATCCTCTTCTGCATTAATTGATTCCTTTTCTCTTGTTTTTTGACTTATGGTGTAATCAATTGGGATCTGAAAATCAGTTTGAGGTTTTGTTGTATACAAGCCTCTTTGGAGCTAATCAGTTCCTCATCTATTGTTCCTTGGCCTATAGATTGATCCATTAAGGTTTGAGATTCAATTTGTGGTTCTGAAATATCATCTTTAATATTTCTCCAAGATTTCATGTACTCCGTAGCTTCCAGAATTTTTTCCAATATAAGCTCTTAATCAAGCTGTGGGTAAAATTCTTCCATTTCAGTGGTGAAATAGTCTTTTAATCTTTTAGTGGAGGCTATATTTACTAAAAGTCAACAAATATTCACCTCCACAATTTCTAGTAAACAAGTTCACCACCCAGCTGTTTCAAGTCCTTTATCTTTTCCCTTTTATTATCATTTGAAGGTCAAATCCATCTTCAAACATCAAAAGGAAATACAGTTGCAGTAACAATTTTTGCCACACGATGTCCTCAGTAGACTATAAGGTCATTTTTCCAAATTAATAAAATTTTATCTCATTAGGAAAATAGAAAAGAAAAAAACCCAAATATCTCCAGCATAATAAGTAAAATAGTAATAATGTTCTATAATAGGAATATTTTCAGGACCGCAAGGTATCCAAAAAATTAAATAGTCATTAAAAGTTAGCTATTTTATTCCTTTGTTTCCAGAGCTCTTTTTCCCAAGTAAACAGACGCCGCTCTCTTAAATCAGGGAAGTAGTTCAGAGGCTTTTTATAGGAAAATAGTTACGGAAAGAGAGGGAAGGAAAGGTCTCACCTGGATCCTCCACGGTGTTTCTTTATGCTTAGCTGTTCTTCTGACTTTTGGCTGGTACGGCTAAGTGATCGGTCATGTTACTGGCCGATCTTTTCTCCGTCGGCCCTAAGGAGCTGGCTCAGACCGCGGAAGGAGCTGCCGCTCTTCTGCAGTCAGACGAGGGGCCTCCTCAATGGTAGTCGCCCCTCCAGGGTGACTTTTCGACCCTATTGAGGGCCTACTGGTGAAGGGAAACCAGCTGTTGAAGAGACAACTCACTCCGCGCGACCGCCTGTGCCGCAACCCGGAACCGGAAGTCAAAGTAAGTAAGTATTTACATGTAAGTATTTACATGGCCTGAGTGTGGGCCAACTCTCAGAGAAAAATTCTACTTAGCTATCTGCATCAATGAACTTGATTCTGGCTTAAGACTTGAACCAGAATCAAGACTTGTCTCAATACTCCAAGAAACTACCTAGAACATGTGAAAAAAAAGAATCAGGCTGACCACCTTGGCAATAAAGTCCATTCGAAAATGTTCCAGTTCTGACTTAATAAGTATTAACTGTATTAAGATTAATAACTTAGTGAGATGAGGTTAATGAATATCAACTGAGTAATACAAGGGTTTCTATAGCCCATGTTTGAGAATTGGCTTGTGGTAGGGAATCTTGAACTTAAGAAATGTAGTTTCTATGCTATGTGAGATATTTTTGTTTTGTCCTTTGATCATGATTTGACTATGATTAATTTTGTTTATGATTTCAAGCTACTCTTCAGTGTCACCTGTAATGTTTTCTGGAATTAAACCTTGGTTTGTATTACAGTTTTATATTTGGAAGTACCTCTATAATCTGATGCATGGAACCAATGCATAAAAATCAATATGAAAATGACACAAAGTATTGGAAAGAGTCCAGATAAAAATGTTCACTGGTATCAAATCATAAGAAATTTGCTGCAGTAAAGCTTAAATTTGAGAAGAAACCAAATAAAACAGTATTTTTAAAAGCTACTTCAATTATCTGAAAATCAAGTTACTTACATCAAAGTTGGGCACACTGGGTTCTCTGAAGTCATTCCACAACTTTCTGGGGATAACCCTTACAGGAATGTCATGAGTCACAAAGCGGCTACTGGTTGACAAGGAAGACTAGAAGAAAGAAACTTCACATGACCAAAAGAATAATTTTTGGCTATTTAAAGAATTATCATATTTCACTGCAATTATCCATATCTATTTTACATCAGTAAGCAACTCCTTCATAACTGCAAGTAACACCATGACTTCAAGCCTGTCAAAATTGGTCCATAAAGTTATCTCTTCTCTTCAATCATATGTGGATAGTTACAATGAAACATGGTCACCCTTAATCAATCATTTCCTTCTGAAAGTTTGCTTGGGCCAGATGTCTTTCAGCCAAATTTTCAAGAAATCAACTTTCAAAGTCCTGGAAATCAAATATGGAATGATTGCCACCTGGAATCAGAATCAGAATAACAGAGTTGGAAGGAACTTTGTAGATCATCTAGTCCAGTGCTTTTCAACCAGTGGTACGGGTACCACCTGTGGTACATTGGCACCTGGCAGGTGGTACATGACCATCCTAGAAAAGTGGTAGCAGGGGAGGGGAATGAGCTGAACCGGTGGCAGCATCCCACAAGCCTGAGTGAGAGATAGCTGGGGCTGCAGGGCTATCAGCGCTCAGCAGAAGCACTAGGATCAGCGCCAGGCTCCATATGAATCAATTGCCAAGAATCTGAATGTAAATCACAAGACCCTGTAGATGCTGCAACATTCCAGCTGATCAGCGCTTCTTCTGGGCTCAGAAGCACCAGGATCAGCGCCGAGCTCCAGCTGGAGCCTGGCGCTGATCCCAGTGCTTCCGCTGAGCCCTGGTAGCCTTGCAGCTCCAGCCATCTCTCGCTCAGGCTTGTGGGATGCTGCCACCAGTTCAGCTCATTCCCCTCCTCTGCTACCACTTTTCTAGGATGGTCGCGTACCACCTGCCAGGTGCCAATGTACCACAGATGGTACCCGTACCACTGGTTGAAAGAAAGTGAACTTGGGGACTTCAAAAGAGCTAAAATCCCACAATAACAAGAATAACTATATCAACAATATGAAGACTCCCCTGTGTAAAAGTTATGCTGTAAAAGAAGTTACTGTGCCATGAGCATTTACACAACTGTACATCTTATTAATGGCCAAACACTTGAATACATTGCAATTCTCGTTTGATAAGACCGACATTAGACTAAGAATATTTCTCTACTCACCAGCTCCATGGCTACTGTAAGACAAGGACATTGCTTATTAGTCAATTTGATTTTCACTGTCTTGGCATTTTGGGCAGTTTTAAAAGCCCTGGAAAGGTTTTCAGGTGCCAGTTCTAAATAAATTTCATTATTTTCTGCAGAGACACCCTCCATCTGGAATTCATCAAAGAAGTTCATCTAGAACAATTTTAGAAAGCAGAGATGCTGATAAGGCTAGTGCTATTAATATTGGGCTTCATTTAAAAGCATTTTGTATGGTATTGGTTTTTCTTTTGCTCTCATAGGTTGAGTATATATAAGTAAAGTAGCTGCTATAGTCATGAATGTAATCCTGAGACTTTACTTAGTATGAACTATAAAACAAGTTCAGTATAGTCAAAAGCATTAACTTACAAACATCTACAAACCAGATAGTAACAACCCACAGCATATAATAGCTAATTAAACAAAAAGTACACATGAAAAAATCATCAACATTTTCATTTAAAATCTTCCAACTCATAATAAAGTCTCACAACAAAATATTATATATCCTGACTGTAATTATTTCTATAGTTTAGTAGAAGCTTTTTTTCAAATAAAGTCTTCAGTTTGAATAAAAAGGAAGTATAATGTATATATTTTATTCAACCCTAAATATATAAAATGTTCAACTTTACTTTGCTGGAAGATGCACAGATTAAATAAATCTCTAGATCAGAAATGTATATAATGCAAGCAACTGACCATCAGCTCTCCTTTGAATTTTCTGCAGATATGCTGCTAACCTGCAGTGACAAAAAATGCTACCATCTAGAGACAATTAAGAATGGGAGAAGAAAGCTCTTTAAATTCAACCTATATTATGTTATCATTGCTTGCATGATTTACTGCTATGGACTCAGAATTTGTTATTATCACATAGCAGTTGTTCTGTCTCTCCAAATAAAGTAATATGGAGTTGGAAAGGGCCTTAGAGGTTTTTTAGCCAAACCTCCTGCTACAGGAGAAGGCCCTATACCATTCCAGACAAGTGTCAGTCCAGTCTCTTCTTAAAAGTCTCCCGCGATGTAGCACTTATAACCGTGGTGGCGAACCTATGGCACGCAGAGCCTTCTCTGTGGGCATGTGCGTCATTGCCCCAGTCCTAGGCCTCTGCCACTGTGTGCAAAAGAAAAGGTTCAATCAATTTTAACTTCTTGCGGGGGAAAAAAAAGATCTCGCAAAGTTGGAATTGCTTGATTGAACTTTATTTTCAGTCCCATATAGCGGTGGAGGAAGTAACGTGTCGGAGCTGGAAAAAACGTGCCATGCGGGGTTGGGGGGAGCAGCGGGAGCAGGGCGTTCCATGCAAGGGGTGGGGCGGGGCTTGTTGCTTTCCTCCACGTCAGATACCTGCCAAAGCCGTGCAGGGTAAGGTTGCCGTTCCTGCCCAGATTCCCTCACCTCCCCCAAGCATTCGTTTACTAACCTGCCTTTCAACTGCATTCCGTTTCTCCATTCGCTTCTCAGCCTTCACTATGTGTTTGTGGAATAAAAAAAAATAGCGAAGGCTGATAAGTGAATGGAGAAACAGGATGCAGCTGAAAGGCAGGTTAGTAAAAAAATGCTTGGGGGAGTCGAGGGCATCTGGGCGGGAGCGGGGGCAGCAACCTTACCCTACATAGTGGCGGAAGAGTTAACGGTGGGTGCAGGGGGGCCAGGAGCAGAGCAAAGCAGGCTGAGTGGAGGCCAGGCAGATTGTGGGCGCCACTCCTTGACTCCTCCGCGCTGGTGCCTCTGCTTTGATCAAAACAACCCAGTCATTGCTGCCGCCACCGCCTCGCCTGGCTCTGCAGCTACCATGCCGCTGCCCCACTCCGGCCCCGGGCACCTCTGCCCTGCACGGCTGTCCCACTCACGCCTGCGATTAGCCTTCGTGCTGTCGCTGCCACCCTGCAATCCCATGCGGCTCCATTCCGGCCCCAGGCAGCACCTCTGCCCTGCATGACTGCTCCACTCACACTCACTCTGAGCCCGCAATCAGTCTCCACACCACCAACGCTGCAGAAGTCACACAACGGGGCATGAATCCAGGCAGCTCAGGTGAGAAGGTGGTCTTCGTAGGGCTAGACAATAGTGCCGAGTCCTCCTGTGATGGGGCCCTGCTGATTGCCAGCTCCAAGGGCAGCGGCGGCGGCAGCAAACACAACTCAATCCTCAGTAAGCCCCGTTTGCCATCTCCTGCCCAATGCTGCTGCAATGAGGCCACAGAACAAGCCGGGCAGAGGTAAGGAAATGGGTCAGGGCAGTGGGAGAAGGGCACTCTGCGAGGGTTGGGTCTGACACACATGGCGCTGGGCTGGACTGCGCAGGGAGCCTCCATGATGCTTCTTCTCCTGCAGACATTGGGAGTGGTTACCCTGCCTCCCCCTCATCCTGGGGCAGCTGCAGCCATCCTGTACTCTCCAGCCTGTTGTCAGCCAGGCGGGTGCACTGAGCACAGGCCTCGGGCAGATGGATGTTGAAGGGGAGCAAGAGCCATGGCTGCCCAGCTCCTCCGTCTGAGGACACATGCGGTGAGGCGCCGCCCGGCTCAATAAGCCGCAGTCTGCCTGCAGGAGGAAGAGGATGGGCTTCCGGTTCCGGTTCACGGCGGTGTGGTCGGACGAAGGGAATCGTCCCTTTGCCGACCAAGTTTTCCTTGCCGGTAGACCTGAGAGGGTCAAAAAGACGCTCTGGAGGAGTGTCTACCGTTGAGGAGGCGTTTCAGATAGTTGTAGAGGAGCAGCAGCATCCTCTGTGCACCGAGTATCTCCTTCGGGCCGACAGGGTAAAGATCGGCCAGTAAAATGGCCGATCATTTAGCTGAGCCAACTGCAAGCCACAAGATCAGCTAAGCAAACAGACCCACCGTGGAGAACTCTGTGAGACTTTCCTTTTACCCCTATTTTCTTTATGCCTATGAAAAGTTTTTTTTTTTCTTGAAATTATTCCCTTTTCTGGTGAAGTGGCTTTTTAAATGGGGGAAGTGAAGCTCAAAGGATTACATTTATTTTTGTTTTAATGGTTGATTTTATTTTTGGATATTGGGAGCCTCAATAAAGGTTTTTATAGTATTTGGAGAATATTGTTGTTGTTTTTTACCTTTATGGTGTCCGAAAGGATTGAATATCTGACTAATCTGAATTATTTTCCGGGAGACATTTTCTGACGAACCTATTCATTGTACTTGCTATCTTTTCTTCGCCAGAAAGGCTATCATTTTGTACAAAGGAAAAAGACAAGGAAGCTGGGAGATGGATATTGTGATTGTTTTTTAAATATAGTCTCCTTCAAAAGGATAAGGATTTTAAACATAATAAAAATGGAGGAAACCGGTGTAGATCTTACTTATAAGTATATTCTGGACAAAATTTTAGAAAATACGGAGAAGATAATTGCTTGCTCAAAGGAGATTTCTTTGTATTGACAAGGCAAAAGACAAGGACTAAGTTTATGCTCAAGAGACTTGTGCTCAGCTTACCAAGTTGGAAGAAGTAAACTCACAGTTGGACTATCAATCAATTTTGGAAAAAAGACTCGATACCAACGGACAAAGGACTTATGATAATGAACTGGAGGATCTCGCTTCAGGACAAGTTGGCCTGCAGACGCCATTTGACTCTGAGATAGAGAAAAAAACATGGGAATAAGAGAAAAACCCGATCAAAGAGGACTATATAAAAGAAAGGATTCCAACTGAAATTTATTCAACATTAAAAGAAAGGGGAAATGATATTCTGCTACGAGTTACCCAGATTAGCTATAACCTTCATACTAACTTAACAAAATGCACAATGGGAGTTTCGTTTTTGGAGTGTATAGTGTGGCAGGCGGAGGCCTGATTATGGAAACCTGTTTGGAATAGAAAGAAACCCAGAATAAGATATAAATATTAAATTTGATTATATCAATGTGGTAAAGGTTTTATAGTGACCTGGATTGATTTGGATTTGGACTTTATTAAAAGGGCTTTATACGTTTTTAATATTAGAGGTGGTATAATGAGAAAAGGACTGAAATATGGGAAAAGATGGAACTAATTATTGGAGATTTGGAGAAACAGTGAAAAACAATAGAATATTGGTGAGAAAGAGAAAAATTTATTTTTGGAGTTAATAATGTTTAAATAAGAAAACACTTGGGGAACCTGAATAGTAAATGAATATGTTAGTTTAAGATTAAATATTTTCAAAATTAAGAAAGCATGATACAGGATCTTTGGGATGGATAATGAGTTTTTGTAAATTTTTATTGATTAATGAAATTTATATAGAGTGATATATTCAATGAAAACTTGTTTTAGAAATTTTTTAATGAGCTTATAACAATATAAATAGATAATGTTAGTTTATCTTTAATTATATAACCTGGATGAAATGATATATTAGTGAATGAATTGGTTTTAGAAAGATATTGATTTGATTATAATTTTTTAAATAAAGGGAGAGTTCTTTAAGTTTAAATGTGTGAAAAAATATAGGTTTCTATAGATTGAAAACTTTGTATTGATTAATGCAGTTGATGGTTAGACATAGTAATGAATGAATTTATCTGAAAATGTATTAATTTGACTATAATATTCTATATAGAGAGGGAATTTTAAGAAATATTGTGTATATGTTTATTATGTTATTGTTTGTTTTTTTAAAAAAATGATCACCATGTTTCCACGTGGGTTCTTAAGCTGTGTTGGTGTAAAATGGAAAACTAATAAAAATTGTTTTGGAAAAAAAAAAGGAGGATGGAGGAGGAGGGCTGGCTGGGGACAGGTGCAGCGCTACCCATGGGGGGAATCTGACCAGCCCCAACCTGGGAGTGGGAGGCCAAGGGAGCTCGAAGGGAGGCATCCCAATGCGCTCGGCTGGCCGGTGACAGGCTGGAGAGCGCCGGACAGCAGCAGCCACCCTGGGACAAGGGATAAGCGGGGTGGGAGCTCCCGATGTCCACAGGGAAGAAGCGGCGAAGAGGCTCCATGCCCAGCACAGTTCAGTCTAGCCCCAGCACAGCAAGCAAGGCAGCAGCCCCATGTGCGTCTCCTGCCAGGCAAGCAGAGCCGCAGCATCTGCAGCAGGCAGCAGAAGGCACGAGGAACCCCAATCCCAGCACAGCCCCTCCCCACTGCCCCACCTGCCAGAGACCCCCTGGATCTCCCCCAACCCTGCCCAGCCCCCACAAGCATCCCTCCCCAACATCAAGCTGGCCATGCCCACCCTGGCCACACTCGTATGCCATGACTACTGTAGCCATGCCCATCCACAGGCCATGCCCACCCAGCACCTGACAATACATTGGTAGGTTTTGGGTTGCAGTTTGGGCACTCAGTCTCTAAAAGGTTTGCCACCACTGACCTATAACAGTGATGGCGAACCTTTTAAAGACCGAGTGCCCAAACTGTAACCCAAAACCCACTTATGCATTGTCGGGTGCCGGGTGGGTGTGGCCCATTGGCTGGGTGTGGCCCATTGGCTGGGCATGACACATTGGCTGGGCGTGGCTGCAGTGATAACGGCAGACTGGGTGGGACTAAAAAGTTCAATCAATCAATTCCAACTTTGCAAGATTTTTTTTCCTGTGAGAAGTTGAAATTGACTGATTGATTGAATTTTTTTTTTTTGCACACGGCGGCAGAGGCCTAAAGTGAAAAGGTTTTATAAAACCCAGCTGAAGGCCTAGGAGTGGGGTGTCGGCACACGTGCCCACAGAGAGGGCTCTGAGTGCCACCTCTGGCACCCGTGCCACAGGTTCGCCGCCACTGACCTATAACTTCTAAAGGTAAGCCATTCCACTGGTTAATTGTTCTGTGTCACGAAATTTCTCCTTAGCTCTAGGTTGGTTTTCTCCTTGATTAGTTTCCATCCATTGTTTCTTGTCTTGTTTTTTAGTGCTTTGGAAAATAGGTTTACCCCCTCTTCTTTTTGGCAACCCCTCAAATATTGGAACACTGCTATCATGTCATCCCTAGTCCATCTTTTCACTAGACTAGACACTCAATTCCTGTAATCCTTCATGTTTTAGCCTCCAGCCCCCTAATCATCTTTGTTGCTCTTTTCTGCACTCTTTCCACTCTACACCTTTTTTATAATATGGTGGCCAAAACTGGGTGCACTATTCTAAGTGTGGCCTTACTGAGACTTTATAAAGAGGTTCTAATACTTCATGTGATCTCACTTCTATCCCTCCATTAATGTAACTTAGGATTGTGTTGGCTGCTATCACACATTGCTATTTAAGTGATTACCCATTAGAACTCCAGGATCCCTCTCAGTTGCTGCTATTGAGCTAAGTTTCACCTAATCTGTACCTGCACATTTGGGGGGGTTTTGCCTAAGTGTAAAACCTTACTTTTTTCTATGTTGAATTTTATTTTATTAGATAGGGCCCAGTGTTCAAGTCTGTTAAAATTCATCTGGATCTGAGGTGTAGGCTATTCCTGCCAGTTTAGTATCATCTGCATTTTTTTAAATTTAAATGTATTGTTTTATCATAGAAAATAAAATACAAAAGAGTAAATCAAAATGAAACAAAACAAAAACATACATTCACCCCTCACAACAAAAAAGAAAATAGTGTACAACAAAGGAGGAAAAAGTGGTCAATTAAATTTAACATTTAACAAATTTTACAGGACTATATATATGAAGACCAGTGTGGCTTCTTATCTAAAAGACAATTAAAAGATAATGTAAGAGTAATTTTGAATATAATTGAACATTTACAACAATGTAGCAAAAAACAAGTTGCATTAATCTTTCTGGATGCAGAAAAAGCTTTTGATTGTTTGAACTGGGCCTTTATGTTTATAGTGGAAAAGATGGTTTTTGGATTGGGCTTTATACAGGGTCTATAGTCCAGAAAGCTTAAATCATGTTGAACAGAGATTTACAAAACCAGTTGAAATCCAGAAGGATGCAAAGCAGGGGTGTCCTTTATCCCCTTTATTATTTATTCTAGTGTTGGAACTGTTAAATAGAAATATTAAAGAGGATAACAGAGCAAAATGACTACAAATTAAAGCGTCATCTGCAAATTTCATGAGTTCCCCTTGTATTCCCCATCTAAATCAGAGCTTTTCAACCTTTTCACCCATTGTACCACTTTTAGGATACTGCAACATCCAAGTACCACCAGTCATCTAGCAAGGTGTCAAAAACTTGAGGACCCCCCCCCCAAAAAAGGAAAAAAGTGATAAAGTACAGGTAGTCCTCGACTTACAACAGTTCGCTTAGTGACTTTTCCAAATTACAATGGCACTGAAAAAAGTGCCCCCCAAGCCACAGCCGAGCAAGACACCTGCCTGCCCGCCCAGCAGCACTCTTCCTCTTGTCCAAGGTTTTCATTGTTGTGAGCGTTTCTGTTGAGGATTGGCAGCGGGGGTGGAGTGGGACACTGTGACCATCATAAATATGAATCAGTTGCCAAGAATCTGAATGTAAATCACAAGACCCTGGAGATGCTGCAACATTCCAGCTGATCAGCACTTCTTTTGGGCTCAGAAGCGCCAGGATCAGCGCCGAGCTCCAGCTGGAGCCTGGCGCTGATCCTAGTGCTTCCGCTGAGCCCTGATAGCCTTGCAGCTCCAGCCATCTCTCGCTCAGGCTTGTGGGATGCTGCCACCAGTTCAGCTCATTCCCCTCCCCTGCTACCACTTTTCTAGGATGGTCGCGTACCACCTGCCAGGTGTCAATGTACCACAGGTGGTACCCATACCACTGGTTGAAAAGCACTGATCTAAATCATTTATGAAGATGTTGAAAAATCACTGGGGGTAAAATGGAACCTGGGGATACCTCAATGCTTATTTCTCTCCATGTAGATCAGGAGTGTCAAACTCATCACATCACGTGACATGTCACAACATATCATGACTTTTTTCCTCTTGCCGGAGCTGGGATGGGCACAGCTTCCATGTGACGCATCCGGCCCATGGGCCGGCAGTTTGATACCCATGATGTAGATGTTGTTCCATTAAGGACTACATATTGAGCACTGTCAATCAGTTATAAATTCATCAGGTGGTGATGTTGCCTGTCCCACATTTTTTAAGCTTACCAAGTAGTAGGTTGTGGTCTATTTTGTCAAATGCTTACTGAAATCCAAGTATACTATGTCCACTGCATTTTGCTGGTCCATTAATTTAGTCACTTTGTCAAAGAATGAAATAATCTTTGTTTGGCATGAATTATTTGTGACAAACCCATTGACTTCTGGTTAAAACTTTGTTTGCTTCTAGGTGTTCATAGATCTGTTGCATATCTTTCCAAGTATTGATGTTAGGCTGATTGGTCTCTGGTTTCCTGGACCTATTTTATTTTCCTATTTTGAAGGTGGGAACTACCTCAGTTCTTTTCCAGTCCTCTGGTAGTTCTCCGGTTCTCCACAATCTTTGTAAAATATGGTTCAATGATTCTGAAATCACATCTGCTACTCCTTCAGAACTTTGGGATGTAAACCTTCAGGTCCCATTGATCTGAACTCATCTAGATCAAACAGGTGTTCTCTTATCATTTTCTTCCTTATTTTAATTTGTATTCTTAGTTTGTCTTTACAGTTATGTTTTTGATAGGCTGAGCTGTATTATCTTTTTGCAAGAAGACAGATGCAAAGAATGAAGCTCTGCTTTCTCTCTACTGCCATTACATCCTTGCCATCTTTTCTCATTAGTGAAGCAATTGTCTCCTTGACATTTTTGTTTTTTATATGTTGAAAGAAACTATATTGCCCCTCCCAGCATCTGCATTACTTTTGCAGTAGGAAGCACATCAGAAATCACTTTTGATTGCTGAGGCTAGGATTCCCTCTCTGCTTTACTTACATTCATACCAAGAAGCTTGCAAACAGAAAACAGCTATATCAAATATGGGTCAATTCATCTGTAAGGACCCACCCCACTTGCATCTTAAGAAGACAGAACTCTTGGAATAGCTCTTCCAACAGGAATCCTTTATTAAGAGAAAATGGTTGCAGGCATGCTAGACAGGACTTGGGGTTCAAGCTCTCCCATTCAAGGTTTTAAGGGGTTCCCCAGTAGTCCCACCCAATCAACCCCCCCTTCCAGTGATAGTTTCAAGTATCACAATTCCATCCCCTTTCTTCTTCCGTCTGGATGGAGACTTCAGATAACTACAGGAAAGGCAATTACTCTTCTTTGATATGTTAAAGCTTAGAGGCCACAATAAACACACATTCAGTCCTTTGAAGTGTGCTGAAGGAAGTGAGGGCCATAAAGCCCCTTTGCTCTCCCCCTTTTCTCCCTCTTATGGCAGAATCCAGAGAAGGCATAATTGGGAGTTTCTATGTTTGATAATTAAAGATGAAATATAATTGGATTCTGACATCCGGCCCCTCTTAACAATAAGAGAGATCCACCTGAAAGAAAACACAAGTAAAGAATTTAGTTAGGCTTGTTAGGATACTCTGTGTGAAACTTCTTCAATAGCTTCGGAGCTCTGACGTGACGTTTATGTACCCACTCATTTTGTGAGGCAGGGAGGTGTTTCCAGGCAACTAGGTACTGAGTTGTTCCATGATATCTCCTAGAGTCAAGGATCTCTTTTATTTCGAAGTGTTGTTCCCCCTCCACCATGATTGGAGGTGGTGGTGGGGGGATTTTTGGCCGTAGAGGTGACTGATGCTCTCTTTTCAGCAAGCTGCAATGAAAAACTGGGTGTATTGGCCTGAGGTTTTTGGGTAATTCTAATTCTACTGTTACTGGATTTATGATCCTTTTAATTGGAAAAGGTCCTATATATTTTGGTCCAAGTTTTTTACAGGGCTGTAGGGACTTTAGGTATTTTGTAGATAAGTACACCATTTCTCCTATAATCAATGGTGTAGGCTCAACCCTTTTTTTATCGGCTTGTGCTTTGTATGCCCGCCTAGCTTCATCTAGTGATTTTCTGACTATTGGCCAGGTGTTTTGTAGGGTTTCCATCCATTCTTTCAGTGAAGGGATCGTTGGTTCTTTTGGGGTTAACTCTGGCATAGGGTTGAAACTTTGACCGTTGGCTATTTGAAAAAGAGTGTAGCCTGTGCTGGAGTGGACTGCATTATTGTAGGCAACTTCTGCAAAAGGAAGTAAGTCCGTCCAATCACTCTGTTGGAAATTTAAAAAACATCTCAAATATTGCTCAAGTACTGACTGGCAGCGTTCCGCTTGTCCATCTCCTTGAGGGTGGTGGCTAGATGTCAATCCCTGAGTGGTCCCTAAGAGGGATAAAAATTCCCTCCAAAATGCAGACGTAAATTGCACTCCCCTATCAGAGATGATGCGTTGGGGTGCCCCGTGCAATCTGTAAATGTGCTGGATGAAAAGTTTTGCTAAGGCCTTTGCAGTGGGAATTTTTTGGCAAGGGATAAAGTGCACCTTTTTGGAAAATAGGTCCGTGACTGTCCAGATAACAGTATTCCCATTGCTTTCAGGCAATTCCACTATAAAATCCATGGCTATTTCCCTCCAGGGGGCTGAGGGACTTGCCACTGGTTGTAACAGCCCTGGCGATTTCCCTTGCAACCTCTTTGCTGATGCACAGGTTGGGCAGCTGGCAACATAACTTTCTATGTCCTTTTTATTGATGGCCACCAAAATTGCCGTTTAATTAAGTGTAAAGTTTTTACAAATCCAAAATGCCCTGCTGATTTTGTGTCATGGCAAAGTTTCATGAAAGTTAGTCTTTGAGTTGTTGGTATATATAACTTTTCCCCTACCCAAGGCAATCCGTCTCTCATTGTGCACACGTTTGTTTTTCTGGAACCATTCATCTTTTTCCAAACTTTTTCTGAATTCAATCCCAGTTTGGCTGTCCAGTTGTGGTTTTATTTTGGCTTGGGTTCTTGTGGTTACTGGCGCTGCCAGTTGTGATTCTGCCATTATTGGTCTAGAGTCTGTGGTTCGTGCGCTGTTATATTGGGGCATGCGAGATAGTGCATCTGCCAGGAAGTTCTTTCTTCCTTGTAAATGTTTGAGCTTAAATTGGAATTGGTGAAAATGCTGGGACCAGCGGGCTTGTTTGGGATTGAGTTTCCTGGAAGTTTTCAGGGCTTCTAAATTTTTGTGATCAGTCCATACCTGGAAGGGGATTTTGTTGCCTTCCAGGAACTGTCTCCACGTGAGTAATGCCCAACGTATCCCATAAGCCTCCTTCTCCCATACGGGCCAGCGCTGTTCTCTTTCCGTGAGTTTCTTAGATGTATATGCACAGGGTTGCAATACTGCATCATCATTTTCTTGTAATAGCACAGCCCCCACTGCCACATCACTTGCATCTGCCTGTATTATGAAGGGCTTGTCCATATCTGGGTGCCTTAGAACTGGTTCGGCAGAAAAAAGTCTCTTTAGTCTCTCAAACGCTGCTTGGCACTCCATTGTCCATGTTAGTGGCTGGCTAGGTTTTACTGAGGATGTTCCCTTCGTTTTTAGTAAGTTGGTGAGGGGCAAGGCTATCTGTGCAACTGAGGGGATGAATTGGCGGTAAAAATTTGCAAAGCCCAGGAAACTTTGTAGTTGCTTTCTTGTGCGGGGTGGTGCCCATTCTAATACTGCTCTGACCTTCTCTGGGTCCATTTCAATGCCCTGTGGGGATCTGCGATAGCCTAGGTAGTCTATCCTTTCCTGGTGGAATTCGCATTTTGAGAGTTTGGCATATAGGTGAGCGGCTCGCAGCTTCTTTAAAACCGCTCTGACAAGTTTGACGTGTTCTTCTTTTGTTTCGGTAAAGATAAGAATGTTGTCCAAGTAAACAAGGACCCCTTAAACAGGTGCTCCCTTAGAACGTCATTGATTAATTGCATAAAGACTGCAGGGCCCCCTTGTAATCCAAATGGCAAGACTTTGAATTGATAGCACCCCATGGGGCAGTTAAATGCAGTCTTCCATTCGTCCCCTTCCTTGATTCTCACGCGATAGTAAGCTTCCCTTAAGTCTATTTTAGAAAAAATTTTCCCTTTCGATAGGTGTGACAGCATGTCTTTCATGAGGGGCAGCGGGTATAGGTTGCTTTCACTGATTGTGTTCAGGGCCCTATAATCCACGCATAAACGTAAAGAGCCATCCTTCTTCTCTCTAAAAAGGACCGGGGCAGCCACTTTAGGCTTAGCTGGTTCAATGAAACCTCTCTCCAGGTTTTTTTTTTATAAATCTTTCCATTTCCTCCTTCTCCTGTGGGCTCATGGAGTATAATCTGGGTTTCGGGAGTTTTGCCCCAGGCTTGAATTCAATGGTACAGTCTGTGGGTCGGTGGGGGGGAAGCTCATTCGCCCTCTCCTCACTGAAGACTTCAGCAAGGTCCCTATATTCCTCGGGTATTTCTGTTAATTCTTTTTCCTCTCCTATGGATGCTTTTTCTATTCTTGATTCTGGTAGCCTCTCTTGGGGTTTTAAGTCCATAGGGTCCCCCTTCGGTAATTTGATTTCTGTCGTCCTCCAATTTACCCAGGGGTTCCATTTTTTCAACCATTCCATCCCTAGAATCATTGGGCATTCCATACCTGGGTCACCACAAACGTTAAGTCCTCTTCATGGTTGCCCAGGGAGAGATGTATTGGCAAAGTGGCTAGGGTAGCTGGCACCCCCCCTGCTATGGATCCATCTAGCTGGCCAAATGAGATTGGTTGTTCCAGTCGCCTGGATGGGATGCCCAGATTCCCCACTAGTGTTGGGCTAATGAGGCAGCGGGTGCAGCCAGAGTCTATTAAGGCTTTCACCTTCACAGCTTCGGGCATGGGGGGGATTAATATAGTCACTGTTTTGAAGATGGGTGTGATGCGTCCACTTACCAGGGGTTCGCCTTCCTAGCTGTCATCTGAGGCATCCACCGTCCCTGTGGTGTAGGCTGGAGTTCTTTCCCCTTGGTGAGCAGAGGTGGGGTTTTCTGCAATTTCCATCATTTTCATGGCTGTTTCTTTTGGCTTAGCTGGATACCCTCTGGGTTTGTTGATTGGGGATCTGTCTGGGTTGTGCTGGGGGGCCTTTGAGCGGCATTCTACAGCTCGATGCCCTTCTCTTCCGCACTTGAAACACCCCCTCTGCTTCTTGGCTGTATCCGATGATTTCACCGGTGGGTGTGTCAGCTCAGGCGGGGGGCGGCTCCATTGTTTTCCTCGGCGATGCCTCTTCAATATGTCGATCTCTGCTTCCTCTGCCAAGACGTACCATTCCTCAAGTCGATGTGGGTCTCCTCGGGGCAGTCAAGCATCATATAGATCATAGTTTAGTCCGTCTTTGAAACGGCCAAGGAGGATGTCTTCTGGCCAATTCAGTTTGCTGGCAATGGCTCGGAATTCTTGTGTATACTCATCCACTGGGCGTTTGCCCTGCCTCATCGTTGTTATTCTTTCACGGGCTTTGCGATCAGCCAGGGGGTCTTCAAATCGTCTTCTCAACGAGGACATGAAACGTTTGAAGTTACTGAGTTCTGGGGCATTGGAGTCATGCAGGTTCACCACCCAATCTGCAGCTGGTCCATCCAGGGCAGATTGCACGATCCGGATGCGGGCTTTGTCGCTGGGTATGTCCTGCCCATATTCCTCCATGTAGCTGAGGACTTGGGTTAGGAAAAACCCCAAGCGTGTTGGCTCCCCTTTGAATTTCACCTCCAACGGTGGACGTCTTGGAATGGATCGGTGCCTCCATTGTGGGTGGTAGTGTCTTCCGTCCATATTTCCATCTGTGGTCCGGTAGGGGGTGGGAGCTCCTGGATCAGTAAATGTCCCTGGGGTTGCAGGTTCCACGTCCCCCTCGGTGTCTCTCCCTTTGTGGCTCCAGGAACGGGGGCGGGCGTAGGGCTCAGGAATCTCCTCTCCTAGGGAGCTGAGAGTTCTCTTCATCAGGTCAATAGCTCTCTCTAGGATCCAGTCTGAGTACGGCATACAGCTTCCTCCCTCTTCCCTTGCGTGCAGGGATTTCTCCATCTCCTGCTTCCATTCTGGTTGCTTGGTTCCCCGTCTCAGGGTCACTTTTCTTGATTCCTTTCCCCACTCGCTTTTCTTTCCAACGCCCCTCGACCAGCGAGGCTTGTGGTCCTGTGTCTCCACCACTTCTTCTTCTGAGAAATCTGGCCTCTCGGATCCCAACATCTGGCACGGTTCCAACTGGGTCAGCGGCTCTCTTTCCAGGGAGTTTTCTCCCTCTCTTGCTTCGTTGTCTGACATGGTAAATTTTTGCAAAATCCCCCGGCAAGGGTCTTCCTTCCAGGTGGATTAATTTTGCAAGTCCTGTCTAATGTAAGGACCCACCCCACTTTGCATCTTAAGAAGACCGAACTCGTGGAATAATTCTTCCAACAGGAATCCTTTATTAAGAGAAAATGGTTGCAGGCATGCTAGACAGGACTTGGGGTCCAAGCTCTCCCATTCAAGGTTTTAAGGGGTTTCCCAGTAGTCCCACCCAATCAACCCCCCTTCCAGTGATAGTTTCAAGTATCACAATTCCATCCCCTTTCTTCTTCCGTCTGGATGGAGACTTCAGATATCTACATGAAAGGCAATTACTCTTCTTTGATATGTTAACGCTTAGAGGCCACAATAAACACACATTCAGTCCTTTGAAGTGTGCTGAAGGAAGTGAGGGCCATAAAGCCCCTTTGCTCTCCCCCTCTTCTCCCTCTTATGGCAGAATCCAGAGAAGGCAGAATTGGGAGTTTCTATGTTTGATAATTAAAGATGAAATATAATTGGATTCTGACATCATCTCTGCTTACTTTATTTGGATGATATTGCACTAAGACAGATGCTAAGCTATTTAAAACTCTATTCTTTTATATCCCTTCTTAAATTATGATAACAATTTTCTAGCTCTTCTTGAATATCTTTCAGCTCTTATAGATCTTTAATTACCTCAAATTCAACTTGCATTTTTGCTTGTCTTGTCTTTCTTGTTCATTTATTTCTATCTCTATTTTTGATATTTTGTAGGAACATAGGAGAAACTGCTTATTATGTACGATACTGTACAACGCTTCATAGTTTGCTGTTTTTAATATTTTTTGCCATTGGACTCTTACCTGGTTAAGCTCACACCACATACTAACACCGCCATTTGCCACTTTGTCACTGAGGATGAAGTAAAGTTTATCCAAAGTAAGCCGCAGGGTACAGGTTTTAGTTAATTTGGCAATTGTGCTTATCACACCTGTCAAGACAGTACATTTTACAACATAATCTCTTAATATCTCTGTATAATAGACTATCTTGAGTCACAGGAACAAAAACAGAGGGTGAAACTTCATGTTAAGGATTAGTTTGGAAGTTGCATTAAAAATTACCGGACTCCAGTAATATCTCATCACTAAAATATTAATTTATCATTTCTGTAAGATTAACAAAAAAGCTTTGGGGCCCAAGTTCTAATCACTGTAATAGTTTCTCAACTATCTGCTTACTCATGTGCAATTGTGACTGAATTTTTATAACTGATTTTATTGACATAATTAACAAGCAAGTCTTATCTCTCACTCAAGTCATGGAGGAATTAAAAAAAGGCAGTCTTTGAGTAACATGGTACTAATAAGATTCATTACAGATAGGCTGCAACTTTTGAAGTATCCCATAAATGAACCCCCCTTTTTTCTTTTCCCTGTATATTTTTACCTCTCCAACAGCAAAATGAAAACATGACATTCTTCCTGTACTACATACATTGCCCGAGTATTCATACAGTTTGATTTGAGCTTAGCACACTCTGGGAAGCAAATCACTGGAAAGAATATGTATCTGCTTGAATTAATTCAATTCAATTGGCAGCTATGAATCTATCATCCCATTTACTCTCCTCAGTAGTGTGGAACAAACAGATGGACTGCCAAATAAATGAAACACTTTATTTCATATAATCAGTAGCCACGTTTCTATTTCCATTCCCGGTAGAAGGCTTGGTATTTTCCTTGAAGACCCCTTTATCCTCAGAAGAAGCACGCTCTTTTGATGGAAAAAGAAGCGCCGCTCCTTAAAATTTGCAAATCTGGCGGACAGTTGGTAAAAGAAATCGCGGAGGGGAGGACAAAGCTGAATATGCTCTTTCCAATTTTTTTTTTTTCTTTCTAGCTGAGCTGCAGGCTTTTTCACACGCTCTACTCACGACTGAAATGATTGAGACATCCAACGTCTATAATCTTAGATCGAAACCGCATGATAGAAATGGCTCCGGCATCAAAGTACCGCTTCTTCCCCCATAGAGAAAAAGGGAGGCAAATGCACTTCCGGTTCCCGTTTAAGCGTCTTCGGGGCGGGTCGTGAGGAGTTGTGTAAAAACACCACAGAGAGTTGTTGTCTCGCGGTAGCTTTTTTTTTTTTCTCTCTCCATTTCGGCCAGTGGAATCGGTTTTGTAATCTCTCTCATGGCCAGTCCAATTAAGTGGGAATCGGAAATGTCACAGATCTGAAAAAGGCCAAATTCTGATCCTACAAACTCTTTTCATCATTTCTTCGATCTATGGTGAAACCCGGAAACCGAACTAAAGGGTCGCTGCCAACGATGCCTCCGCCCACTTTTGTTTCACTTTCCCTTGTTAATGGCGGTCCAGATAGGTTACACTCTAAAAGGGGGGGAGGCTTGCAGAAAGCGTAATCTAATCAGTTCTTATGCCTATTAACAGAATAATAAAGTTGGAAGGGACCTTGGAGGTCTTTTAGTCCAAACCCTTCTTGAGCAGGAAACCCTATGCTATTTTGCACAAATGGTTTTCCAATCTCTTCTTAAAAACCTCCAGTGATGGAGCATTCACAATTTCTGGAGACAAGTTCTGTTATGACCCAGATGGGTAAGACTAGGCAAGCCTCCAGAGAATTTATTTCTCTTGGGAAGGGTTAAACAAATGGCTCTTCACCAATCAGTCAGACTCCACTCTCAGTCGTCCAAACAACAGGTCATAGATTACCTGGCAAGACCCCAAGGTCCAGGCCTCAGAGCAAGGCAAAGGTCCAAGACGAGCAATTTCCAAATGGTACAGTGAAACAAAAGGCAAATGCAGTTCACAAAACAAGGGCACAATTCAAACCAAAAGGCAAAGAGCACTTTTCAAAACAAGACAGGGTTCAAGGCAAGGCAGGTCTGAAGGGAGAATTTTCAGAGCTAGGGCAAGGCAAGAACAGTCCTCAAAGCAAAGCAAAAACAGTCTTCAAAACAAAGCAAAAGCAGTCAAAGCTGAGGGAGTGTAATCCGAAAACAAACATTCCTGGCTAAAGCCTCTCCTCACAGCATCTCCTTAAACTCTACTGTCCAGGTGAACCTCCTGAGTAGATGGGTCGCCCTGCACTGACTGTCTTGTCTCCATTCTTCGCACTCAGGGATCGGATGGGGAATGCATTTGCTCATCTTTGGTGCTCCTCTGCTCTGCTGCCTGCCCTATCTCCTCCCCACTAACTCTGTCAGCCTGCACCCTGTCCAGTCTTCCAAGGCCCAAGGGACCTGGCACTGCCTCATCCTCATTCTCAGGTCATTCCATAAGGACTGTACCATACCTGTCCATCAGCCCCGGCTCCATCTCCTTCTCCTCCTTGGACTTAGGTTCTAATGGGGCCATGACACATTCCACTGGTTAATTGTTCTAATTCTTAGGAAATTTCTCCTTAGTTCTAGGTTGCTTCTCTCCTTGATTAATTTCCATCTTTCACTTCTTGTCTTGCCTTCAGGTGATTTGGAGAATAGTTTGACTTGCTCTTGTGGCAGCCTCTTAGATATTGGAATACTGCTTTGCCTATACTAGGCAAAGAATCATCTAACCCAGGTTCACACTAATCAAACCTAGCATGTTTTCTTCACACAGCTGGTCTGTGCATAGGGTTTTCCTCCCAGAGAATTGCACTCCATTTGAGCTGGGAATTCAGCCACTGAGCCGCCAGGGAGGAGGCAGCTGAACTCCAGAGGCTCCTGGCTGTGAGGAATAAAAATTCAACTCCAAGGGTGTTGGAAAACAAAACAAGTTTTATTAAAGCTTTTGCAAAAAGTGGTGGAACTCTTGGTAATCACAAATCCCAGAGTCCACACTTGAATCAATTTTTTCATAGGTTTTTATACCCTGTCCCGTACATTACACCACATCCTTCCAAAGCGAGCCCAGTTGATAGGCCCACCTGGTCATATGCTTTCTGACCACCTAGCAACCATTACAATTACCAGAACCTCCAATTATTAGATCAAATGCCCCTTTTGTTCCTGTCTTATCTTCACTCCCTTTTCTGTGACATGATTTGTAACATCCTGCTAACTCGGGGTATAGCCTTATCTACAAGGTGAACTGTTACCCAAACTGGATAATTGCAATTATAATAGATTTATATCTTCTCTTGCTTATCTATAAGAATGCCTGCTTTGCATCTAGAAGCTATGTGTGCAACAGAGTTCATGCTTCAGTTAAACATGGCTGCACTTTGGCTCATAGTTATACTTTAAAATACTAACTCTAGAAAGTTTTTTATAAAGAATAAGCCTTATATAAATTGAATATGTTATTCATAAGCTATATGCTATTCTACAATAGTGTGCACTATTCTAAAAGTAAACTTTAAGTCAGTGTATATAATTTCTCTCTATTCCTCCAGCTTATTATATCTCCTTTTCTAAAAATATCTTAACTAAGTACTTCTATATGCCTATTTATTTAGCAGAAATGGAAAATTACAACATGTACATTTCTTGTGTACCTCACAATCCACTCTTTTCTTCTTTTATCCTACTTGGAATTTTCCACCCATTGATACTGTCAGAACTCATTTATATTTCATTTCTGTCTATCTCCTCTGATCTAAAACCAAATCTCACCTTCCCCTGGGTTCTGCCATACTTCTAAGGGAGAGGGGAGTATGCCTGCTGGGTTATTGCTTTCACTTCTTCTATTCATTACAATATAACCTTTTGTTTATTGCATCTGTGTCTGCTGCCCATTACAATGTAACAAACTGCTTTATGCATTATACATCTCTCTGAACTTTCTTCTCTTTAACCTGGCAGCTAGGAAAGGGGGGGAGGAAGAAATACAAACCTCTGGAGTCTGTCTTATTTCTCCAGTTTGTGAGGTGGAGTTTTGCTTAGGGACACTTTAAAGTATCGATCTATAAAGAAATCCTTCTGTAAGGACCCACCCCACTTTGCATCTTAAGAAGACAGAACTCTTGGAATAGCTCTTCCAACAGGAATCCTTTATTAAGAGAAAATGGTTGCAGGCATGCTAGACAGGACTTGGGGTTCAAGCTCTCCCATTCAAGGTTTTAAGGGGTTCCCCCGTAGTCCCACCCAATCAACCCCCCTTCCAGTGATAGTTTCAAGTATCACAATTCCATCCCCTTTCTTCTTCCGTCTGGATGGAGACTTCAGATAACTACATGAAAGGCAATTACTCTTCTTTGATATGTTAACGCTTAGAGGCCACAATAAACACACATTCAGTCCTTTGAAGTGTGCTGAAGGAAGTGAGGGCCATAAAGCCCCTTTGCTCTCCCCCTTTTCTCCCTCTTATGGCAGAATCCAGAGAAGGCAGAATTGGGAGTTTCTATGTTTGATAATTAAAGATGAAATATAATTGGATTCTGACATCCGGCCCCTCTTAACAATAAGAGAGATCCACCTGAAAGAAAACACAAGTAACGAATTTAGTTAGGCTTGTTAGGATACTCTGTGTGAAACTTCTTCAATAGCTTCGGAGCTCTGACGTGACGTTTATGGACCCACTCATTTTGTGAGGCAGGGAGGTGTTTCCAGGCAACTAGGTACTGAGTTGTTCCATGATATCTCCTAGAGTCAAGGATCTCTTTTATTTCGAAGTGTTGTTCCCCCTCCACCATGATTGGAGGTGGTGGGGGGGGGATTTTTGGCCGTAGAGGTGACTGATGCTCTCTTTTCAGCAAGCTGCAATGAAAAATTGGGTGTATTTGCCTGAGGTTTTTGGGTAATTCTAATTCTACTGTTACTGGATTTATGATCCTTTTAATTGGAAAAGGTCCTATATATTTTGGTCCAAGTTTTTTACAGGGCTGTAGGGACTTTAGGTATTTTGTAGATAAGTACACCATTTCTCCTATAATGAATGGTGTAGGCTCAACCCTTTTTTTATCGGCTTGTGCTTTGTATGCCCGCCTAGCTTCATCTAGTGATTTTCTGACTATTGGCCAGGTGTTTTGTAGGTTTTCCATCCATTCTTTCAGTGAAGGGATCGTTGGTTCTTTTGGGGTTAACTCTGGCATAGGGTTGAAACTTTGGCCGTTGGCTATTTGAAAAGGAGTGTAGCCTGTGCTGGAGTGGACTGCATTATTGTAGGCAACTTCTGCAAAAGGAAGTAAGTCCGTCCAATCACTCTGTTGGAAATTTAAAAAACATCTCAAATATTGCTCAAGTACCGACTGGCACCGTTCCGCTTGTCCATCTCCTTGAGGGTGGTGGCTAGATGTCAATCCCTGAGTGGTCCCTAAGAGGGATAAAAATTCCTTCCAAAATGCAGACGTAAATTGCACTCCCCTATCAGAGATGATGCGTTGGGGTGCCCCGTGCAATCTGTAAATGTGCTGGATGAAAAGTTTTGCTAAGGCCTTTGCAGTGGGAATTTTTTGGCAAGGGATAAAGTGCACCTGTTTGGAAAATAGGTCCGTGACTGTCCAGATAACAGTATTCCCATTGCTTTCAGGCAATTCCACTATAAAATCCATGGCTATTTCCCTCCAGGGGGCTGAGGGACTTGCCACTGGTTGTAACAGCCCTGGCGATTTCCCTTGCAACCTCTTTGCTGATGCACAGGTTGGGCAGCTGGCAACATAACTTTCTATGTCCTTTTTTATTGATGGCCACCAAAATTGCCGTTTAATTAAGTGTAAAGTTTTTACAAATCCAAAATGCCCTGCTGATTTTGTGTCATGGCAAAGTTGCATGAAAGTTAGTCTTTGAGTTGTTGGTATATATAACTTTTCCCCTACCCAAGGCAATCCGTCTCTCATTGTGCACACATGTTTGTTTTTCTGGAACCAATCATCTGTTTCCAAACTTTTTCTGAATTCAATCCCAGTTTGGCTGTCCAGTTGTGGTTTTATTTTGGCTTGGGTTCTTGTGGTTACTGGTGCTGCCAGTTGTGACTCTGCCATTATTGGTCTAGAGTCTGTGGTTCGTGCGCTGTTATATTGGGGCATGCGAGATAGTGCATCTGCCAGGAAGTTCTTTCTTCCTGGTAAATGTTTGAGCTTAAATTGGAATTGGTGAAAATGCTGGGACCAGCGGGCTTGTTTGGGATTGAGTTTCCTGGAAGTTTTCAGGGCTTCTAAATTTTTGTGATCAGTCCACACCTGGAAGGGGATTTTGTTGCCTTCCAGGAACTGTCGCCACGTGAGTAATGCCCAACGTATCCCATAAGCCTCCTTCTCCCATACGGGCCAGCGCTGTTCTGTTTCCGTGAGTTTCTTAGATGTATATGCACAGGGTTGCAATACTGCATCATCATTTTCTTGTAATAGCACAGCCCCCACTGCCACATCACTTGCATCTGCCTGTATTATGAAGGGCTTGTCCATATCTGGGTGCCTTAGTACTGGTTCGGCAGAAAAAAGTCTCTTTAGTCTCTCAAACGCTGCTTGGCACTCCATTGTCCATGTTAGTGGCTGGCTAGGTTTTACTGAGGATGTTCCCTTCGTTTTTAGTAAGTTGGTGAGGGGCAAGGCTATCTGTGCAAATGAGGGGATGAATTGGCGGTAAAAATTTGCAAAGCCCAGGAAACTTTGTAGTTGCTTTCTTGTGCGGGGTGGTGCCCATTCTAATACTGCTCTGACCTTCTCTGGGTCCATTTCAATGCCCTGTGGGGATATGCGATAGCCTAGGTAGTCTATCCTTTCCTGGTGGAATTCGCATTTTGAGAGTTTGGCATATAGGTGAGCGGCTCGCAGCTTCTTTAAAACCGCTCTGACAAGTTTGACGTGTTCTTCTTTTGTTTCGGTAAAGATAAGAATGTCGTCCAAGTAAACAAGGACCCCCTTAAACAGGTGCTCCCTTAGAACGTCATTGATTAATTGCATAAAGACTGCAGGGCCCCCTTGTAATCCAAATGGCAAGACTTTGAATTGATAGCACCCCATGGGGCAGTTAAATGCAGTCTTCCATTCGTCCCCTTCCTTGATTCTCACGCGATAGTAAGCTTCCCTTAAGTCTAGTTTAGAAAAAATTTTCCCTTTCGATAGGTGTGACAGCATGTCTTTCATGAGGGGCAGCGGGTATAGGTTGCTTTCACTGATTGTGTTCAGGGCCCTATAATCCACGCATAAACGTAAAGAGCCATCCTTCTTCTCTCTAAAAAGGACCGGGGCAGCCACTTTAGGCTTAGCTGGTTCAATGAAACCTCTCTCCAGGTTTTTTTTTATAAATCTTTCCATTTCCTCCTTCTCCTTTGGGCTCATGGAGTATAATCTGGGTTTCGGGAGTTTTGCCCCAGGCTTGAATTCAATGGTACAGTCTGTGGGTCGGTGGGGGGGAAGCTCATTCGCCCTCTCCTCACTGAAGACTTCAGCAAGGTCCCTATATTCCTCTGGTATTTCTGTTAATCTTTTTTCCTCTCCTATGGATGCTTTTTCTATTCTTGATTCTGGTAGCCTCTCTTGGGGTTTTAAGTCCATAGGGTCCCCCTTCGGGAATTTGATTTCTGTCGTCCTCCAATTTACCCAGGGGTTCCATTTTTTCAACCATTCCATCCCTAGAATCATTGGGCATTCCATACCTGGGGTCACCACAAACGTTAAGTCCTCTTCATGGTTGCCCAGGGAGAGGTGTATTGGCAGAGTGGCTAGGGTAGCTGGCACCCCCCCTGCTATGGATCCATCTAGCTGGCCAAATGAGATTGGTTGTTCCAGTCTCCTGGATGGGATGCCCAGATTCCCCACTAGTGTTGGGCTAATGAGGCAGCGGGTGCAGCCAGAGTCTATTAAGGCTTTCACCTTCACAGCTTCGGGCATGGGGGGGATTAATATAGTCACTGTTTTGAAGATGGGTGTGATGCGTCCACTTACCAGGGGTTCGCCTTCCGAGCTGTCATCTGAGGCATCCACCGTCCCTGTGGTGTAGGCTGGAGTTCTTTCCCCTTGGTGAGCAGAGGTGGGGTTTTCTGCAATTTCCATCATTTTCATGGCTGTTTCTTTTGGCTTAGCTGAATACCCTCTGGGTTTGTTGATTGGGGATCTGTCTGGGTTGTGCTGGGGGGCCTTTGAGCGGCATTCTACAGCTCGATGCCCTTCTCTTCCGCACTTGAAACACCCCCTCTGCTTCTTGGCTGTATCCGATGATTTCACCGGTTGGTGTGTCAGCTCAGGCGGGGGGCGGCTCCATTGTTTTCCTCGGCGATGCCTCTTCAATATGTCGATCTCTGCTTCCTCTGCCAAGACGTACCATTCCTCAAGTCGATGTGGGTCTCCTCGGGGCAGGCAAGCATCATATAGATCATAGTTTAGTCCGTCTTTGAAACGGCCAAGGAGGATGTCTTCTGGCCAATTCAGTTTGCTGGCAATGGCTCGGAATTCTTGTGTATACTCAGCCACTGGGCGTTTGCCCTGCCTCATCGTTGTTATTCTTTCACGGGCTTTGCGATCAGCCAGGGGGTCTTCAAATCGTCTTCTCAATGAGGACATGAAACGGTTGAAGTTACTGAGTTCTGGGGCATTGGAGTCATGCAGGTTCACCACCCAATCTGCAGCTGGTCCATCCAGGGCAGATTGCACGATCCGGATGCGGGCTTTGTCGCTGGGGATGTCCTGCCCATATTCCTCCATGTAGCTGAGGACTTGGGTTAGGAAAAACCCCAAGCGTGTTGGCTCCCCTTTGAATTTCACCTCCAACGGTGGACGTCTTGGAATGGATCGGTGCCTCCATTGTGGGTGGTAGTGTCTTCCGTCCAGATTTCCATCTTGGGTCCGGTAGGGGGTGGGAGCTCCTGGATCAGTAAATGTCCCTGGGGTTGCAGGTTCCACGTCCCCCTCGGTGTCTCTCCCTTTGTGGCTCCAGGAACTGGGGCGGGCGTAGGGCTCAGGAATCTCCTCTCCTAGGGAGCTGAGAGTTCTCTTCATCAGGTCAATAGCTCTCTCTAGGATCCAGTCTGAGTACGGCATACAGCTTCCTCCCTCTTCACTTGCGTGCAGGGATTTCTCCATCTCCTGCTTCCATTCTGGTTGCTTGGTCCCCGTCTCAGGGTCACTTTTCTTGATTCCTTTCCCCACTCGCTTTTCTTTCCAACGCCCATCGACCAGCGAGGCTTGTGGTCCTGTGTCTCCACCACTTCTTCTTCTGAGAAATCTGGCCTCTCGGATCCCAACATCTGGCAAGGTTCCAACTGGGTCAGCGGCTCTCTTTCCAGGGAGTTTTCTCCCTCTCTTGCTTCGTTGTCTGACATGGTAAATTTTTGCAAAATCCCCCGGCAAGGGTCTACCTTCCAGGTGGATTAATTTTGCAAGTCCTGTCTAATGTAAGGACCCACCCCACTTTGCATCTTAAGAAGACAGAACTCTTGGAATAGTTCTTCCAACAGGAATCCTTTATTAAGAGAAAATGGTTGCAGGCATGCTAGACAGGACTTGGGGTTCAAGCTCTCCCATTCAAGGTTTTAAGGGGTTCCCCAGTAGTCCCACCCAATCAACCCCCCTTCCAGTGATAGTTTCAAGTATCACAATTCCATCCCCTTTCTTCTTCCGTCTGGATGGAGACTTCAGATAACTACATGAAAGGCAATTACTCTTCTTTGATATGTTAAAGCTTAGAGGCCACAATAAACACACATTCAGTCCTTTGAAGTGTGCTGAAGGAAGTGAGGGCCATAAAGCCCCTTTGCTCTCCCCCTTTTCTCCCTCTTATGGCAGAATCCAGAGAAGGCAGAATTGGGAGTTTCTATGTTTGATAATTAAAGATGAAATATAATTGGATTCTGACACCTTCAGATCCTGTCTATTATGCTTGCTATCAACTACTCTTAATAAAAGTTCCTGTTGGAAGAAATTGTTTCCAAAAGTTCTGCTTTCTCAAGATGTGGGATTGAAGTGGGTCCTTACAGATACCTTTCTTTGTAACATCATTTCTGCCCTTTCCATGTCCTCTTCATAGGTTACCTGGACATTGTTTAACATCATGTGTAATATTTTCTGCTGTCCTCTTTGCATACTAAAATAATGCACTGAAAACACTGCAAACAGCAACAACATATTGCTCCTGTAACTATAATTAGTAATAAAAATTCAATTCCTGTTTTAGCCCAATCTCTAAGATCTAGAAATAGATTATTAAAAAAATTAAAGGGATTCCAAAAATCCTCCCCTCTTTTGTCAAATTTTTCTAAATATTTTCTTTTTTTTTCTTTTTTTATCTTGGATCCAATGACAGTATCAACTATTTATCATCCATCTTAAATTACTCCATCCTGGGTACATGTTTCCATTTTTGAAACCCCAACGGTCTTGATGATTTTGTGTCAACATGCTAATATGTTTATCAGCATTAGTGTAAGGATCCACTTCAATCCCACATCTTAAGAAAGCAGAACTCTTGGAGACGGTTTCCTCCAACAGGAACTTTTATTAAAAGCAGTTGACAGCAGGCATAATAGATAGGATCTGAGGGATTCCTTCAGATCGATTCTTTAAAGTGTCCTCAAGCAAACCCCACCCCACAGTTCATGCGGACAGCTTAGACTGGCCAATCCCCAGGTGTTAAAACCATCATGGAAAAGGGGAGATAACATTGGTCCAGCTCCGTCGTAGCACGATGTTCAAGCAGCTCTTTGCCCCTCCTTTTGAGACCGGAGAAATAAGCCAGGCTCTGGAGGTTGTATTTCTTTCTCCACCCCCCTTTTTCTAGCTGACAAGTTAGGGAGAAGAAAATTCAGAGAGAGATGCAGTGTAGGAAGCAAATTGTTACATTGTAGCAGGCAGCGGACAAAGAAGCAATAAACAAGCAAAAGGTTACATTGTAGTGAATAGAGGAAGCAAAAGCAATAACCCCACAGGCATATCACCCCTCCCCCTTGGAAGTATGGCAGAACCCAAGGAAAAGTGAGATTTGTTTTTAGATCAGATAGCTAGAAATGAAATAGAAATGGGTTCTGACAATTAGCATCAATCTGAAATGTGATATCAGTAGTATTAAATGTAACCTGGTATGAAACTTCATCCCTTACCATAATTGTCCCAATATATGTTTGATTAGCCTGTCTTGCATTTAGAAAGGATAAAATAAAACAAATTATTCCTATATATTCAGCATTCACATTAAATCTATCCATTCTATATCCAGTGGAATTTGAATATCACTATCTCCCAATATAACTGAATTTAGATCAGGTTGTGTTTCCCCTGTCTCAATTTCAATTTCTCCTATAATTGGGTATGTGGGATAAAGAGTCTCTTTTGGTATCAGAACTTTACACATTTATAACCACTCTTTTTCTTTCTTTCGAACTGCTGTTTCAGTTGTTAGGAGGACATGGTAGGGACCATCTCAGGTTGGACTAAGTTTTTCTTCACGCCAGCTTTTTATCAGAATCCAATCACCAGGCTGCAACTTGTGGACAGCAAACTCCAATGGAGGTATCTGGGCTAGCAATCCTTGCTTCCTGAGAAAAGACAAAGCAGAACAGCCCCAGTATCTAATCCTTTATAAACATGTCATTAGTTTCATATTGTGGAATTTCTCCCACTTGAAGTAATTTAAAATCAATTTGAATGCATTGAAATAGCCTCACCACTAGATGTTAATATAAAGTTTTTTATTTAGTTGTTTACATATCATATATTAACCAACCATTAACCATACAAAAGTATCAATGATCTCTCCCTTCAGTGGCTGCTTCTTTGTCCTACCTATTGCTTTATTCAACATCCACTTCCACTTTCTTCTACTTCCCATTTTTCTCTCTTTCCATATTTCTATAGTACATTCTTGCTCCTTCAACATTCTAAGGCTTGTGTTAAGGCATATAATTCACATATTTTAGGCATGAAAGCTGGCTGAGTGACTTTGGGCCAATCACCAGACAGACAGACAGACAGACAGACATATCAAAAGTCACAGCAAGCAAGGTCAGTTGTGAGTGTGCATGAACCATTCTCAAGGCCTGTCCTTTAATTGCTTGGAACTAAGGCTTTGACTAAGGACATACGCTAAGACCAACTGTTTCAGGATCTCATACCCTTGACTCAGAGACACCGGTTGGATCATCGCTCCAAACCTCCTTTAGGTCTCTCTGGGTGAGCCCAGGGACAGATGGACAAACTAGCCAAGCAGCAGGAACTGGCTAACTTTTCCACCAGGCGTTTCTCATGGTCATCCTCTGAAAATAGGGAAAGGGGAAATAGGAAGCCAATTATACTAAGAGGATCTAGCCCACCTCACCAGAGAAGGGGATGTGCTGAAGGTAGAGGGGGATTTTTGCTGAAGGAGATAGCCAGATGTGCATTCAGTCAAGGTGGACTGGGAGAATGCTGGATAGGCCTATCTCCAAGTCAGGGTAGCAGCAAATCCAAGTACAAGACTACCCCTCCTGCAGCCCCCTTCTCAGGCTCATATGTTGACAAAGGAAACAGATCCAGGTAAACTCAGGTGAATGAAGTGATTCCACAGTCTAAAGTGGGGCATGTGATATTGTCAGGGTTGATGAAGACCAAAATGGACTTGTCAGGATTCTGTCACCAGCTGGTCATTGAGCTGGTTGGGGTCCCCACTGTCCAACTGGAGGTAAAGGATGCTGGTAGTGTTGCCCCTCTGTTGGAGCTTTGATGTGCTCAATGACCATCTGAAGGTGCTCAGAAGGATCAGAGCGCACTGAGGACAGCTTGCAGGCATGGAGCATGACCGTGTCCTCAGAGAGGTACTCCAGCATGTTGCACTGGGGAATTAAGTAGTTGGGGAAGAGCTTGTTCACCAGGCAGTGCTGCAGATCGTTGATCAGGATCAACAGAAAGTGGGCAGTGTAATCCTTCTGCAACAGATAGTTGGGATAGTGCACAGGTGATAGAGGCTGATGGCCTTGGGTGTGAGAGCAACTTGATGATGATGGCCTTGCAGGCCTAGTAGGCTTGCATGAGGCTGCTGGAGATGTACCTGTTCAGCTGCACCTCACTGCAGGCAAAGGACAGGTGCCATTTCTCCTTTTAGCCTTTGTACAAGCAAACAGGGACAAGGTTGAAGCCACTGATGACTTCCTCAGTAATCTTCCCATCCCAGAAGTGGTTCTCAATCAGCTAGCTCTGGGCCACAACCAGAGAGCCCTTGAAGGATACCATGGACAGGATGTACATTTGCTCAACTCCAGGATGACGGAGATGAGGGTGCCATTCTGCTCCACCTTTAACAAAGGAAGCATCAGCAAGTTGAGATGCTCCATGATAGTTTAACAGTCCTTTCACTTGCTGATGGCTCTTTGTCAAAGATTCACAAGCTCAGTCAGGAATGACATAAAGCAGAGTGGAGCATGTCTAGGGTAACAGGCTGGTTTTGGTTGTGGAGCTTCAGGGCTGGCACAAGCAGGGTGAAGTCCGTGTCATAGTCCAGTGGTGGTGAACCTAAGGCATGCGTGCCAGAGGTGGCACCCAAAACTCTCTTTGGGCACACACACCATGTCCTGGAGATGGCAACTGTCCCTCTTCAACCAGCCGCCTGCTAACTCGCTGAGGTCCCACGTGACCGGATGCATCCCAGCATGGCTGGTTTCCCTCCCCCCTCCCATCCCTCCTGGCCTCACATGCTCTCCTTTTCCTAGGCATGACCCACTGCATTGCCTCCTCAACTGTCGGTCGGCCAGCCAGCTCAGAGGTAGCTTCTCTGAACTACTGGGGGTGGGCTGCAGAGCCCCAAAGTGTGCCAGTCAATAGGCCGGCAGGCTGTGGCTGCTGACGGACACTGTCAGCTCCCATGCACTCGCTGGCCTCTGTGTGCGGGGGCCGATGGTGTCAGGCAGCCGACACCCCAACCCCCGCCTCGCCTTGCCCTGCAACAATGGCATCCCTGCCCTGCCTCGCCTTGCCTCACCTCACCCCTCAGGATGAGCCTCCTACCCACCGTCCACCTGCCAGAGACCCCCTGGATCTCCCCCAACCCTGCCTGGCCCCCACAGGCATCCCTCCCTACGACCACACCCACCTTGGTCACACCCATCCAGTCTGCCATGGCCACAGCCATGCCCATCCAGTGGGCCACACCCACCTGGCACCCGGTGATAAATAAGTGGGTTTTGGGTTGCAGTTTGGGCACTCGGCCTCTAAAAGGTTCGCCATCACTGTCATAGTTAGTGCCACGAGCACAGAAGTTCAGTTCATCCAGATTTATTTATTTATTTATTTATGAGACTTATATACCGCTTTAAGTGCAAGCACTCTCTAAGCGGTGTACATCAGTAAGCAATATATATATATATATATATATATATATATATATTTGTTTTCTGAGGTTTTCGCGGGTGTTTGTATATAGGTCTTTGGTTGTTCGGGTTTTCTCCCGCGTAAAATTGGAAGTGTCTTGGCGACGTTTCGACGAAGTCCCATTCGTCATCTTCAGGCTGGTGTTTTCAGCTTCGTGCTTCGAGCAGCAATGTGTGGTCTTAGCTGTTTCTTCCTTTTAACTGCCAGTGGGGGTATGAACTGATTGGGTGGGAGCTTGGCTGTGTTCTGATTGGGTGGAGGTGTGTTCTGATTGGTTAGGGGCGTGGCTGTGCTCTGATTGGCTGGGGGGTTGGCTGTGCTCTGATTGGCTGGGGGGTTGGTTGTGCTCTGATTGGCTGGGGGAGTGTTATGTTTGGTTGTGCTCAGGTTAGTCTGAGTTGCAGAGGGGTTTAAGATTTTGGGCTGCCTTGCTATTTTTTGGCTTCGCGTTTGTGGTCGTGCCTCATTTTCATGGAGGGTGTCAGTTTGCTTCGTGTATGGATTGGAGGGCTTTGAAGTGGCTAATGATGCAGCTCTGGTCTGGCTTCTGGTTTGTGGTCGTGCCTCATCATCGGTGTGGCTTTGGGTTTGCGTTTTGCGTGGATGTGTGGTGGTGACATCCTGTGTGGTTTTTGTGAGTGTGGGTCTGGTATCATTTTTTGTATTAGGGAGTCGTTTGTCAATAAGGGCGGGTTTCCAAATGGCTGGTAGGCGGGAGGTATCATCTCGCTTGTTCATGCTGTGTGGGCGTTTTTCTATCTCGATGGCTTCTCTGATTATTCTGTTATTAAAATGTTCACTTTTGGCAATGGTTCTGGTATTTTTAAAGTCAATTTCATGTCCTGTGGCTTTAAGGTGTTGGACCAGGGAAGATGTTGGTTCCTCTTTTTTGACTGAGTTCTTATGTTCTTCAATGCGTGCACTTATTCTTCTGTTGGTTTGTCCGATGTATGTGGTGGGACAAGTGGTGCATGGGATTTCGTATACTCCTTGATTTTCTAATTCAATTTTATCTTTGGGGTTTCTAAGGATGGTGGATATTTTTCTGTTTGTGCAGAATGCTGTTTTGATGTTGTGTTTATGGAGGATCTTACTGATTCTGTCTGTGGTGCCTTTTATGTATGGGAGGAGGGCTTTGCCGTTTTCTTGTTCTTCGTCTTGGATTTTAGTGGGGGTTTCTTTTTGGATTAGGTTTGTAATCTTATTTCTTTGGAATCCATTGGATGTTAGTACATTGGTGAGAGTGTGTAGTTCGTTTTTAGGTGTTGTTCGTCAGCTAAGCGTTTTGTTCTGGAGATGAGTGTCTTGGCTACAGAGTTGATCTGTGCTGGGTGGTGGTGTGAGAGCGTGAGATAGCTTCTGGTAGATGGTGTGTCCTAGGGAGCCATTGGATTTCTTGTAGACTAAGACATCCAGGAAGGGAAGTTGGTTGTTAGCTTCTGTTTCCATGGTGAACTGTATTTTGGGGTGTAGGCTGTTGAGGTGTGTGAGGAAGTTGTCCAGTTTTTCTTTCCCATGTGGCCAGATTATGAAGGTGTCGTCTACGTATCTGAGCCAGAGTTTGGGTTTGTGATCCGATTTTTCTAGAGCTTGGGTTTCAAAGTGTTCCATGTAGAGGTTGGCAATGACAGGTGAGAGGGGTGATCCCATGGGTGCTCCTTCTGTTTGTTTGTATTTTTGTCCATTATAGATGAAGTATGTGTTGGATAGGCAGTGGTTGGTCAGATCTAAGATGTGTTTGGGGGGGTTATATTTGTTTTGGATAGCTGTCAAGGCTTCTTTGATAGGCACTTGGGTGAAGAGGGATATGACATCAAAGCTCACAAGTAGGTCGCTGGGCTGTAAGTTTTGTTTCTTTATGATCTCTATAAAGTGGAATGAGGCACGACCACAACGCGAAGCCAAAAAATAGCAAGGCAGCCCAAAATCTTAAACCCCCTGCAACTCAGACTAACCTGAGCACAACCAAACAGAACACTCCCCCAGCCAATCAGAGCACAGCCAACCCCCCAGCCAATCAGAGCACAGCCAACCCCCCAGCCAATCAGAGCACAGCCAAGCCCCTAACCAATCAGAACACACCTCCACCCAATCAGAACACAGCCAAGCTCCCACCCAATCAGTTCATACCCCCACTGGCAGTTAAAAGGAAGAAACAGCTAAGACCACACATTGCTGCTCGAAGCACGAAGCTGAAAACACCAGCCTGAAGATGACGAATGGGACTTCGTCGAAACGTCGCCAAGACACTTCCAATTTTACGCGGGAGAAAACCCGAACAACCAAAGACCTACATACAAACACCCGCGAAAACCTCAGAAAACAAATATTGAACCTCTACGGGGAGGAAATCCACCATCTGACCAGGACCTATGAAAAACTTGAAGTCCAAAGAGCTTCCATTTTATGCGACCTCGCATTCCTACGCAACTGCCGAGATCAAAATCTAATCCCCACATGTTTCCAACTGAAATTCCACTCCAACTCTGCAGCCACCAAACGGATCCTGAAAAGAACAGAATTGGCCCTAATCAGAAATGAACTTCACACAAAAAGATTCCTCCTAGACCGAATTAACAAAGATCTCCTCACACTCCACCTCAAACTCAGCAACAAGATCCACCCCGCACTTTGGGACAAATCCAAACAACTCGCCGTCTGGAGAGCCGAAACACAGACCACCCTCAAGACAGATACACACACCAACAAACTCCGAAGACTACAAGAACGCCAGAAACAAACCCCTCCTCCCTCACAGCCACACATGAAACAAACAGTGCATAACATCTCAGATAGGATCCTCACCAAAGCCGAAACCAATGTCCTTTCCAAAGGATTCAACTTTGCAGTCACTCCCAAACACATCCCCACTGAAACCATTATATGTGGAGTTGAAACCAGCTGACCAAAATCAACCCCGACGATGCTAACAGAATCAGACTCGAAATCACCAACATCCTCTGTACCAGCAAGCCACCCAAAAGCAACTTACCCAAAGAGGAACAGACAGCACTACGTAACCTGAAAGAAGACACCAGCATAATAATCCTACCAGCAGACAAGGGCAACGCCACGGTGGTTATGAACACATCTGACTACCAAACCAAATTAACCAACCTACTCCAAGACTCCACATACAAACCCCTAAATACAGATCCCACCACCTACCTGGAAAAAACCACCAGATCCAAAATAAAAACCTCTCCCATTAGCGAAGAGATCCAGCAAAGAATCATTCCCAGAGAGAAATCATCCAGATGCCCCAAACTCTATGGTCTCCCCAAGATACACAAGGAAGGAATCCCACTCAGACCTATAGTCAGCTCCATAGGCTCACCTCTACAAAACCTAGCCAAATTTCTCGCCAAACAACTACAGCCCTATGCAGAATCCATCACCTCACACGTAAAAAACTCATTCCACTTTATAGAGATCATAAAGAAACAAAACTTACAGCCCAGCGACCTACTTGTGAGCTTCGATGTCATATCCCTCTTCACCCAAGTGCCTATCAAAGAAGCCTTGACAGCTATCCAAAACAAATATAACCCCCCCAAACACATCTTAGATCTGACCAACCACTGCCTATCCAACACATACTTCATCTATAATGGACAAAAATACAAACAAACAGAAGGAGCACCCATGGGATCACCCCTCTCACCTGTCATTGCCAACCTCTACATGGAACACTTTGAAACCCAAGCTCTAGAAAAATCGGATCACAAACCCAAACTCTGGCTCAGATACGTAGACGACACCTTCATAATCTGGCCACATGGGAAAGAAAAACTGGACAACTTCCTCACACACCTCAACAGCCTACACCCCAAAATACAGTTCACCATGGAAACAGAAGCTAACAACCAACTTCCCTTCCTGGATGTCTTAGTCTACAAGAAATCCAATGGCTCCCTAGGACACACCATCTACCAGAAGAAAACACACACAAACCGCTATCTGCACGCTCTCTCACACCACCACCCAGCACAGATCAACTCTGTAGCCAAGACACTCATCTCCAGAACAAAACGCTTAGCTGACGAACAACACCTAAAACCCGAACTACACACTCTCACCAATGTACTAACATCCAATGGATTCCAAAGAAATAAGATTACAAACCTAATCCAAAAAGAAACCCCCACTAAAATCCAAGACAAGAACAAGAAAACGGCAAAGCCCTCCTCCCATACATAAAAGGCACCACAGACAGAATCAGTAAGATCCTCCATAAACACAACATCAAAACAGCATTCTGCACAAACAGAAAAATATCCACCATCCTTAGAAACCCCAAAGATAAAATTGAATTAGAAAATCAAGGAGTATACGAAATCCCATGCACCACTTGTCCCACCACATACATCGGACAAACCAACAGAAGAATAAGTGCACGCATTGAAGAACATAAGAACTCAGTCAAAAAAGAGGAACCAACATCTTCCCTGGTCCAACACCTTAAAGCCACAGGACATGAAATTGACTTTAAAAATACCAGAACCATTGCCAAAAGTGAACATTTTAATAACAGAATAATCAGAGAAGCCATCGAGATAGAAAAACGCCCACACAGCATGAACAAGCGAGATGATACCTCCCGCCTACCAGCCATTTGGAAACCCGCCCTTATTGACAAACGACTCCCTAATACAAAAAATGATACCAGACCCACACTCACAAAAACCACACAGGATGTCACCACCACACATCCACGCAAAAAGCAAACCCAAAGCCACACCGATGATGAGGCACGACCACAAACCAGAAGCCATACCAGAGCTGCATCATTAGCCACTTCAAAGCCCTCCAATCCATACACGAAGCAAACTGACACCCTCCATGAAAATGAGGCACGACCACAAACGCGAAGCCAAAAAATAGCAAGGCAGCCCAAAATCTTAAACCCCTCTGCAACTCAGACTAACCTGAGCACAACCAAACATAACACTCCCCCAGCCAATCAGAGCACAACCAACCCCCCAGCCAATCAGAGCACAGCCAACCCCCCAGCCAATCAGAGCACAGCCACGCCCCTAACCAATCAGAACACACCTCCACCCAATCAGAACACAGCCAAGCTCCCACCCAATCAGTTCATACCCCCACTGGCAGTTAAAAGGAAGAAACAGCTAAGACCACACATTGCTGCTCGAAGCACGAAGCTGAAAACACCAGCCTGAAGATGACGAATGGGACTTCGTCGAAACGTCGCCAAGACACTTCCAATTTTACGCGGGAGAAAACCCGAACAACCAAAGACCTACATATATATATATATATATATATATATATATATATATATATATATATATATATATACATTGCCCCCAACAATCTGGGTCCTCATTTTACCTACCCCGGAAGGATGGAAGGCTGAGTCAACTTGAGCCGGTGAGATTTGAACCGCTGACCTGCTGAACACAGTCAGCTAAAGTGGCCTGCAGTACTGCACTCTAACTGCTGCGCCACCTCGGCTCAAGGTCTACCATGCCTTCTCAGTTTCCTAACGGTTAGAATAATTAATCAATGGAACAGCTTGCCTCCAGAGATTGTGAATGCTCCAACTCTGGAAGTTTTTAAGAAGAGATTGGACAACTGTTGAAATGCAAAGTACCTTCCAATTCTATTCTATTCTATTCTATTCTATTCTATTCTATTCTATTCTATTCTATTCTATTCTATTCTATTCTATTCTACTCTACTCTACTCTACTCTACTCTACTCTACTCTACTCTACTCTACTCCCTCTGGAAGCAGCAAGCACTCATTTCCAATGGGAAGTTTTTGTACCATGCTCAGCCTGGAGAAAATGGAATCTATCTACTACATCTGGAGTGCAAAACCCCGTACACACTCTAGATCAGACATGTCAAACACAAGGCCTAGGGCCGGATGCAGCCCACAAAGTGGTTTCATTTGGCCCGCAAAGCAATCCTGGAAACAGTGAAGGAATGCCCCCTGCTGCCTTGACCCTGGCCCAGGCCAGCCAGGAGCCAATGTAACATTTTGTGGTGGCCATCTATGCTGAAACGCATTCAGTCTTAGCTCCACGAGGCTATCTGGAAACAGTGAGGAACCAGCCTCTGCTGTGTCGGCCCCACCCCCTGGGTGAATGCTGGGGAGGCATTACCCTTTGTGAGGAATGAAGAAATGCACCATCACCTGGAAGTGGCCAGCAAATGGCCCTTGCCTACTTCACATATCTGGCTTGATGGGCTCTGTGGGAGGGGTTTTGGCAGGCAGTGGGGCACTCTCCTCACAGTGCTGAGAGGCTAAGCTAGGTGGCACAAATCCAAAAAGAGATGTGAGGCCAACCAGCTCCCACCCTGCCCGGTTTCAGCAGGCAGTGGGGCACTCTCACAGTGCCAAGAGCTGAGCCGGATGGCACAAATCTGATGAGAAGTGCAATGCTGCCTAGCCACCAGCCTGCCCAGTTTCAGCTTTGCATCACCCGGCTCAATCTCGGTGCTGTGAGGACAGCACCCCACTGCCTGCTGAAACCAGGCAGGCTGGGGGCTGGATGGCATTGCGCTTCTTTTTGGATTTGTACAGCCTGGTTCAACCACTTGGTGCTGTGAGGAAAGTGCCCCGCTGCCTGCCGAAACCGGGCAAGCTGGGGGCTGGGTGGCATTGCACAGGTAACATTGACTGTCACACTGCTCATTCCTCCAGAGCCCACCAAGCCAGATATGTAAAGTAGGTGAGGGCCATGTGCTGGCCACTTCCAGGCTATGGTGTATTTCTTCATTCCTCACAAAGGGTGACACCTCCTCAGCTGAGTTTCTTGCCTGTTTTTCTCCCTCCCTCATCTCAAATATTTTCCCACCACTCTGTTCTTAGGAAGGAAGAAGATTGGAATGAGAGGGAGGAAGGGTCTGAGGGAAGGGTCCTGCCTTAGTCCTGCCCTGCTACCCTTTCACCATCCCCTTGCCCCCTCCTCTTGGCCTATCCTGGGGGTCTCCCATCCTATTGCTAAGGAAGTTTTGGATACAAAGCCAGATCTCCTCCCATGGAGAGAGAATGGGCCTCCCTCTGACTTTGCTCTTGTACCCATCATGAGCAACCTGGGTAAGGAGAGCAAGCACATGAGCAGCAGCCTTAAGGAAGAGGTAAGTGCAACTGGGCTCCCCTTGGGAAGTGGGGCTGGGCTTGGGTGAGGGTGCTTGAGGGTGAGGCTGGGTGCTTGAGGGTGAGGCTGGGCATTTGACCTCTGCTGTCCAGGGCTCCCAGCAGCCCACACCACCATCCAGCGCCCCCCTCATGGAACAATGAGGCTCCTCCAGTGGACCATGCCTTGACACTTGCCCTGGTCCCACCCCCTTCTGCCAGAGACCCTCAGATCTGTCCCACTCCTGCCCAGGCCCCCACAGGTACCCTTGACGTGAATGATGTAGATCTGGCCATGCCCACCCTGGCCACACCCACTACATCCATGCCCACCCAGTAGGCCACACCCACCCTGGCCACGTACACCCCCCCGAGGGCAATCACAATGCTGATGCATCCCTCAGTGAAATTGAGTTTGACACCCATGTTCTAGATAACAGCAAATAATTAAAATTGGCTATGCCTCTGTCCAGTTACTGTGGTCATAGTTAACATAACATTAAAACATTAAATATCCTTGTTTACCCTCAATACATTCCACTCTATAAGATACCTTTTAAAAAGTATTCTGGGCTTTTTTTATGATCCCCTTTTAAGTGTCCAAAACACAATATTATTTCAGTCTTTTCCTTTACAACTCCATTAGAAGGTTGATCTGCAAAATTACCATAATACTGTACACCCATAAGATTAAGAGAAAATGAACATTTAAATTCACCAGTCTTTCAATGACTCCAGCATATAACGTATTTCAAGAGGTCAAGTGCACTCTCATTTGAGCCGCTGTGCCTATCTCTACCCGGACCCAGCTATTATGGTCGATGTGACTGCATCCAGCTTAGAGGGAGAGGCATCCGAATGGCTGAATAATTTATATAATGAGCAAGCCCCTGAACTGGAGGACCCCCATCTCTTCCTCTTAGAACTGAAAGCAAGGTTTGAGGATGCATCCATTGTCCTCAAAGCAGAAGAACAAATCCATAAGATAAAGCAAGCCGGTAGGCTTGTTCTGGAGTATGTGTGTGAGAGTTTCACAAGATAGCCAGTCAGATGGCCTGAGCAGTCCCTAATCCTGTGGTGGTGAACCTATGGTGGTGGCAGAGTCATCCCTTGGGCACATGCACCATTGCCCTGAAGGGAAGTGGGGCCAAACTGCTCCCCTCTGCGTTTCCACATGCGCCTGCATTCTCAGCTCTCTTTCTCTCTGCACTGAGAGCCAGGAAGGAACTGCAAGAGCTGGGCAAATCCGGGCTGGATGGTGGAGGCAGCTGCCATCACGAGTCCAGATAAGCCTCCGGAGTAACTTTTGCAGCACCCCAGCCGCCCGACCCAGGCTCCGGAGGCCTGGAAAAGGCCTCTGCCACTTGGATTGGCTGTAGGGAGAGCACAAAATCGCCCACCCACCGTGTGGATCACCCTGCCACTGCCGCCTTCCCCCCCCCAACAGCCATGTGGATCATGCTACCGCTGCCATTCCCCCGCAACACGGATCATGTGCCGCCGCCCCCACCTGCCATGCGAATCGCACTGTTGCCACTGCTGTTCCCAACCAGCCACCATGCGGATCATGCTGTTGCTGCCGTTTCCCCCAACTGCATATATCACACTGCTGCCCTTCCCCCTCACCCACAGCATTTTCCAGGCCTCCAGCACCTGGATCGGGCTGCTGATGTACTGTAAAATCACTCCATGACTATGGATGCAAGCTCCAGAGGCTTGGAAAATGCTTCTGCTACCCAAATAGGCCATGGGGGAGAAGCAAAATCACTCTACAGCCCTAGATCCAGGTGGCGGAAGCATTTTTCAGGCCTCCAGCGCCTGGATCGGGATACTGGCACACCGTAAAATTGCTCCGTGGCCATGGATGTGAGCTCCAGAGCTTGGAAAATGCTTCTGCCACCCAGATCAGCCATGGGGGGGGAGCGAAATCGCGCTGCAGCCCTAGATCTGGTGGCATAAGCATTTTCCAGGCCCCCATCACCCAGATCGGGCCGCTGGCGCACCACAAAATAGCCCCACGACCATAGATGTCAGCTCCGGACCTCAGAAAAGGTTTTTTCTAAGTGGCAGCAGCAGTGCGATCCATGTGGCAGATGGGATGAAACAGTGGCGGCCAGTTTTGGCATGGCACGGCCGGAGGCAAACAGTCGCCTCGCATATCATGGCAAATGTCCAGTTTCAGCTATAGCTTTGATGGCTCTGTAGGCAGAGCTGCAAAGTTTTCTGCCTAGAGAGCAGGTGCTGGGGCCAGGCCGGAGAGGGCCCAAATTTGGCCCCTCGGGGCTGTCCTAGAAATGGCAATGGACCAGCCACCGCTGTCCCAGCCCTGACCCACCCCAACCTGGCTGGGCGCCCTCACGGTGCACGCACAGGAAATGGTGAGTGCTCAGGGGCTGGTGGTTTGCAGCAGCAGCTTCAGCTCATTTGCCTCACCCCACCCCTCCCAGCATCGCCCATCACGCCTGGCCATTCCCCATTTTGCTGGGGCTCTCCTCATCTGGCTCTGCTGCACCACGCCTTTCCTCACTTGGGCCTAGCGTTCTGTAAGCCTAGCGCCCTAGGGCACCCCTGGCCTGTGGGATGAAAGGCACGGAGATGAGAGTGCGCAATGGCACAAGTCAAACATCGGCCGGCTCTCATTTGCCCTCTTCGCCACATTGTAGGGCCGGAGAGGGGAATGCAGCAGTCATGCAGAGCTGCAGCCTGGAACTGCTGGCGGCTGGCAATGTGTGATGGCTGGAGAGAAAGGATGAGGAGAAAGCAGGAAGGGTTTGTGTGTGTGTGTGTGTGTGTGTGTGAAAGAGAGCGAGAGTGAGAGAGACAGACAGGAGGGGAAGAGGAGGAGGAAGAAGCCAAGGTGTTATAAAAAAGGGGAGCCTCCCCCTTTCTTCCCCCTTCTCTATTTTTTTTAATCTCCACCCACTCCATTCAGGTGCAGCTGGAGGAAAAGGGTGAGAAGGGGGGGAAAGCAGGAAAAGTTTTTGTGTGTGAGGGAGAGAGAGAAAGAGAGATTAAGCCAGCAGGGAAGCAAAAGTGTGGGGAAAGGAAAGCATTGCAGAGTAAACAAACTTACAAAAAGGGGGTCTCTCTCTCTCTCTCTCTCTCTCTCTCTCTCTCTCTCTCTCTCTCACACACACACACACACACACACACACACACAGACTTCCCCCACCCCTTCAATATCATCTCTTCCCCCACCCCTTCAATATTATTTCCCCACCCCTTCAATATTTCTTTCCCCACCCCCTTCAATATCATCTCTTCCCCAACCCCTTCAATTCCTCCACCCCCTTCAATGTCATCTTTTCCCCCACGTCCTTCAATATCATCTCTTCCCCACCCCTTTCAATATCATTTCTTCCCCACCCCCTTCAATATCTCTTCCCCCACCCCCTCAATATCATCTCTTCCCTCACCTCCTTCAATATCATCTCTTCCCCCACCCCCTTCAATATCTCTTCCCCCATCCCCTTCAATATCATCTCTTCTCTTCCCGTCAGCAGGACTCAGGCAATGCCTCTCGCAGATCCAGCTGAATCTCTGCCTGAAGATTACGCGAGGCTACCTACCACCCACAATCAGCTGGAATTGCATACGCTGATCCTGGGCTCTCAGCATGACCCAGGCAACATGCAGTTCCAGCTGACTTTTCCACAAGCCTGTGCAGCACTGCTGCTGCTTCACCTCATCCACTTTTACACTTTTTTTTTACAGTGCTGCTCAATCTATCGTATGCATACCACCTGCCAAGTGCCAACATACCACTGGTTGAAAAGCCCTGTCATGGACCACAGTTCTCATAATCCTGTGGCTATTCTGACTAGAAATGCAATGACTTATTTTCTCTGCAGTATGCACCTAGGAGGCAGTAGGTCTGTGGGATTTAGATGTATTTAAATATTTGTTTCTTCTGCCTAATTTATTAAATCAACATCTAATTCAAAATTAAATGTTTTTGAGAAATCCAGGATGGTTTACAAAAAAACTCTCAAAGACAGCTATTGTAAAGCATCACCAAAACTGCTTAAAACAATATTAAAAGTATTCGTTTTTCTAGCCATTGATAAAAGTTATCTCATGTTCTAAAGCAGTGGTTCTCAACCTGTGGGTCGTGACCCTTTTGGGAGTCGAATGACCTTTTCACAGAGGTCGCCTAAGACCATCGGAAAACACATATTTCCAATGGTCTTAGGAACCAAGACACCGCTCTCTCTGTTGCAGCCTCACTCTCTTCCATCTTCTTTTCCTTCTCACCTCCCCACGAGTTTGCAATACCTCTCAGGGCTCACAATGCCTCCCGGAGGACTCAGCTGTTCAGCGGCCAGAAGTTGGAGCTGCTCAGCTATTGGTCGGGATGCCCACAGAGCCGACACCCACACTCCAGGTAGAACAGCGCCGGCCGCTGGTCTCCTTTGCTGCCCCACACGTTGTCCTCGACCCCTCCCCTGTCCGTTCATATCGAGCCCACGGGGGCTTGGCAGGGAGAGAAGGAGGGAAGGAGGAAGGGACTCCTCCTCTCCTAAGGTTCAAAGCATGATCAGCTTCCCAAAGGCACCACAATCCCAATTCATTTGTTTCTGCCATGCTTCCTTGGCACTCTCGGGAACGGGGTGGGTGGAAGAAAGCTTGGCTAGGCTAAGCAAATAAAAGCCACAGAGCTGCAAGCTAAGATCGCAGGCAGGCCGGGGAAGGGGGTGAAGAAGAGGAAGGTGATTGGGAGAGAGGAAACGCCAAGCTTTACTAGCCTTTCCCAAGGACCTCCTGCGCTACCTCACAGGAACACCTGGTTTCAGATTTACACCGCAAAAGTTTTTCTCGCACAGAGGAGAGAGGAAAAACAATTAGGGAACACTTGGGAATCCCTTGCAAGGCATTATGTACCTTGGTGCTTATTTCCTAACACCTTCTCCCCATGTTTTCTGCTCCACCCCAAATTCACCTCCCTTCCACTCTCCTTATGCAGCCATCTATGGTCTTAATACAGCCCTCAGTCTGTCTCCCTTTCAACACCCCCTAAAATTCTTCATTCAGGCAGGCTTCCAGAGTTCAGCTGGAAGGATGCAGGTAACCCCTCCCCCCTGTCCTGCTTCCTCCCATGGCACCGTGCCGCTCTGCTTCCCACATCCCGCACCTCCGTGCCTCAAGCCTCCATGGCACAGGACTGCTGGCGTGGTCCCCAATGGCCGCTGACTCGCTCCCCACTGCTGGCGACCATGCAAGCCCTGGCAACTGCTCCAGCCTAAGAAGCAGGCGGCATGGAGGCTGCCACGGCACTGACCTCCTGCACCCGTCAGCTGGCTACCTCCAGACCTGCACCTGTCAGCTGGAATGTCCAGCAACACTTTGGCCAGTGAGGAAGGTGAAGGGGAGGCCGCCGTAGCGCCGACCTCTGTGCCCATTAGCTGGCGACCCGCAAACTTGTTGTCAGAATACAATTATATTTCATCTCTAGTTATCAACTATAGAAAACCCCATTTCTGCCTTCTCGGGATTCTGTCATACAATGAAGGGAAGGGGTGAACAAAGGGGCTTTATGGCCCTCACTTCCTTCAGTACACTTCAAAGGAACTGAATGTGGATAGCACCAAAAGGCCTAATCATAACAAAGGGGGCTATTACCTTTCATGTAGTTTTCTCTGAAGTCTCCATCCAGCCGGCAGTAAGGAAAAGGGGGTGGGAGTGTAATGCCTGAGACTGTCACTGGAAGTAGGGGGTGATTGGGTGGGGCTACTGGGAAACCCCTTAAAACCTTGAATGGGAGAGCTTCGACCCCAAGTCCTGTCTAGAACACCTGCAACCATTTTCTCTTAATAAAGGATGCCTGTTGGAAGAATTATTCCAAGAGTTCTGTCTTCTTAAGATGAAAAGTGGGGTGGGTCCTTACATTAGACAGCATTTGCAAAATTAATCCACCTGGAAGGGAGACCCTTGCCAGGGGATTTTGCAAAAAATTACCATGTCAGACATTGGAGCAAGAAAGGGGGAAAATTCCCTGGAAAGAGAGCCGCTGACCCAATTGGAACCTTGCTAGATGTTGGGATCCGAGAGGTCAGATTTCTCAGGAGAAGAAGTGGTGGAGACACGGGACCACAAGCCTCGCTGGTCAATGGGCGTTGGAAAGAAAAGCGAGTGAGGAAAAGAATCAAGAAAGGTGACCCTGAGACAGGGGGCCAAGCAACCAGAATGGAAGCAGGAGATGGAAAAGAAAAAGTCTTCCACCCAAACATAACTTTTAAGGATTTTAAGGATCTTTGAGAGGGAGAAAGAAATAGAGAGAGGGAGAGAGAGAAAGAGGAGAGGGAGAAAGAGGAGAGAGAAGAGAGGGAGAGAGAGGGAGAGAGAGAGAAAGAAGAGAGAGGGAGAGAGAAAGGGAGAGAGAGAAAGAAAGGGAGAAATAGAGGGGGAGAGGAAAGAGGGAGAGGGAGAGAGGGGGAGAGAGTGAAAGAAAGAGGGAGAGAGATTAAATTAATAACATGGTTGTTCAGTGAATCTGGTTTCCCCACTAACTTTGCTTGTCACGAGGTTGCATGACCCTGGAATAATTTTATGGTTGGGGGTCACCACAACATGAGGAACTGTATTAAAGGATCACGCTATTAGGAAGGTTGAGAACCACTGTTCTAAAGTAAACTGAGTCTTCTTTCTCTTTAATCTCTAAGGTCTATCTATCCATTTCTGCACATTCTAAAATTTACTTGATTAATACTTCTTCAGTTGGTAAGTTTTCATTTTTCCAATACTGGGCAAATACAATTCTTGCTGCTGTTAGTACATGTAGTATTAGATATCCGCTCTCCTTCTCATAGTTAGCTCCTATTATTCCTAACAAAAACAATTCTGGTTTAAAATCTATCTGTTTTTAAGTCATCTTCTCCAACCATATATGTATCATAACCCAAAACCTTTTTGCTTTAGGGCATGTCCACTAGATGTGATAATAGGTACCAGGCCTTTATTTACATTTCCAGCAATTATTTGAAGCATTTTTAAACAATTTTGCTAATCTCATTGGTGTCATATGCCATCTGTAAAACATTTTATACAAGTTTTATTTCTATGGCACTGCTTTAGTTAGTTTAATATTTCTTTCCCACAGTTTTTGCCACTCTTCCAATTCTATGGTATATCCAAAGTTCTTTACCCATATTATCATTGTTTCTTTTACTTGTTCTTCTTCCATCTTTAAATTTAGCAGAAATCTATAAAGTTTCTTAATCAACTTTTCATCTGTTTTTAACAATATTTGATCAAACTGTCTGTTCTTTATAAAATCCTGTTGTTTTTCATATATTGTTTGAATTTGCAAATATGGCCACCATACTAAATCAATACCTTGTTGTTGTAAATCTTGCCTGTCTTTCAATTTTCCTTCATTATCCAAAATGTCTTTATAAGTCACAACTTTATCAGAGTTACTTAAATTTGGGTAAACAAAAGCTTTCATTGTTGAAAGCCATTCAGGTATCTTGATATAAACTTTTTCTTTTATTTTTTTCCATTTTAAAAGAAGTTCATTCCTTATAAAATGGTTTTGAAAATATCTATGTATTTTCTTCTTCCCATACCACAGAAAGGTATGCCAGCGAATCTGTAGATTGTGCCCCTCTAGATACAATAGTCTTTTATCTCTAAGCATTATCCATTCTTTAAGCCATGTTAAAATAGCTGCTCGGTAGTATAACCTCCAGTCTGGGAATCCAAATCCTTCACTATCTTTAGCTTCTTGTAGCATTTTCACTTCAATTCACACTTTTTTCCCTTGCCAGATAAATTTTAATTCAGTTCATCAAAAAAAGCTTTTCCCAGTCTTACAGGAATCATTTGAAATAAGAAGAGTATTTTCGGTAGAATATTCATTTTCACTGTAGCTATTCTCCCCAGCATGGACAGTTTGAGATTTTTCCATTTTTCCAGATCCAGTTTTATTTGTTTTGGCAATTTTACATAATTATCTTCTTTTATTGTTACACATCTTGCTGTTAAGTAGATTCCTCAATACTTAACTTTTTTAACTATTAAAAGATTTGGGGGTTTTTTGGTAAGTTGAGTTTTCTGTTTTTCTGTTAGATTCTTTGTCAATACTTTGGTCTTTTCTCTGTTTATTTTCAGATCTGCCACTTCTCCAATTTTTTCTATTTTCCCCAGCAATTTAGTGCTTGTTTCAAGTGGCTCTTCCAATATAAAAACCAAGTCATCTGCAAATGCTTGTAATTTATATTTTTCATCTTTAATCTCCAATCCTTTAATTTCTATATCTTGTCTAATATTTCTATTTAGTACTTCCAATGTTAATATAAATAGCAATAGAGATAATGGACATCCCTGTCTTGTACCCTTTTTAATGTTAAAATTTTCTGTATAATCTCCATTTAAAATTATTCTAGCAGTTTATCGTAAATTGTTTGGATTGCATTTATGAAGTTTTCCCCAAAGTCCTTTCCACAAGCTGCTGAAACATAAATTGCCAGTTTAAATTGTCAAATGCTTTTTGTGCATCAAGGAATATTAACGCCATCTGTTTCCCTGGATGAGTTTCATAATACTCTAACACATCAAGGATCATTCTTAAGTTAGTTTTTATCTGTCTTTTAGGTAGAAAGCCATTTTGATCTGTGTGTATAAATTCAATCAGAAATTTCTTAATTCTTTCTGCCATTATCAAGGCAAAAAATTTATAGTTTCATTTAATAATGATATTGGTGTATAGTTTTTTATTTGTGTCAGATCAGTATCTTGTTTAGATATTAAAGTAATGTTGGCTTCAGTCTATGACTTTGGTATTTTAGCCTCCAGAAGAATTTCATTACATAGTTCTTTCAAAGTCAGACTTAATACATCTTGTAATGATGTATAAAATTCCGTAGTCCATCTGGGCTCGGAGTCTTATCCTCTTTTTTTTGCCTTTTTATGGCTTCTATAATCTCCATCATTAATATTTTTCCATTTAATATATTTCGAATATTCTCCGGAATTTTTGGTAGTCTACTTTTTTTTAATACAGCTGTATTTTTTCTTTGGGGATTTCCTCTGCCTTGTAGAGTGTCTCGTAGTAATCTTTAATGATTTTTTTCATTGCATCATTTTGGAATTATATTTCTCCTTTTAAATCATGTAACTTATTTATCATTCTTTTTTCTTTTTCTTTTTTCAATCTATATGCTAACCATCTCCCCAGTTTGTTAGCATTTTCAAAGAAATTCTGTTTAGCCCGTTTAATCTGTTGAATCATTATTTCCCTCTCAGCCAAGTTTAGTTTATGCTTTATTATCTCCTTTTGTTTCTTAAGCACTTTCTTTTGTGGATCTGTTTGTAGTTCTAATTCTAGCTTTCTAAGTTCTTCCCTCAGCTTTAACTGTAATTATTCCTTTTCTTTATTCTTTTTAGAGATATAAGTTATAGCCAACCCTCAAAAATATGCTTTAGCCATGTCCCATGCATTTTGAACCGATATTTCTTCCTTCTTATTTATTTTAAAGAAAAATTCCATTTCCTTTGTCGTTAATTGTAGAAATTCTTTTTTCTTTCAATTCAGGGACCATCTTTGTTTTTTCTTAATTTCTTTCCAAATCATTTTTATTGGGTTATGGTCTGCCCAAACGTTGGTTTCTATCTCCACTTTTTGCATCATCACTTTCAATTCCAAAGATGTCCATATCATATCAGTTCTAGACCATGATTTATGTCTATTTGAATAAAATGTGTATTGCAGTTTCTCTGAGTTTTTCTCTCTCCATATATCTTGGATACAGAATTCTTTTGTCATTTTTGAAAATGCTTTAGGTAGTATGTTTCCTACTTTTTTCCCTTGTTTGGCACAGAGTTGCATCTACTATTGTGTTAAAGTCTCCCATTATACAAAAATTTTGATGTTAGATCTACTATTTTCTTATATAGTTTTTGATAGAATTGCTCTTGTTTATCATTAGGTGCATATATTGCTACCATCAGTATCTGTTTTTGATCCATCATAATTTCCACCATTCATTTCCCAATAAATTAAGATCCCTTCTGGAATCAACCATCTGAAATTCATTCTTTTTTCAGCTAGTTTCCTAGTTAGGAACTGTTATTCTGTTCGAGCCTTTCTTATCCTCCTAGGGCAGTGATGGCGAACCTTTTAGAGACCAGGTGCCCAATAACTGGCCCCGCACCCACTCCACCCCCTGCCTTCCACCCGCTCTTCCTCCAGGGCCCACTGCCGATTGCCCAGGCAGCCCAGCAGTGCTATGGCGGCCACACCCTCTGCCCATGCCCTGCAGCATCAACTGCATGATGGGGTGTGAGGACAGAGTCTTGTCTACTCTGCCTGACTGCCATGTCCTTGGCTGTGCTGCTCCGTGTGGGCCACACTCAAGGGTGACTCTCCTTCAGGGGGGCTGCTGGAGAGGAGGGGGTCACAGGGGGAGGCAAGGCTGGAGCAATGGCATGTGTGCCCACAGAGAGGGCTCCTAGTGCTGCCTCTGGCACCCTTGACATAGGTTCGCCACCACTGTCCTAGGGATTTGTTTGAGAACTACAATTTCTTTTTCTTCAATCCCACATCTTAAGAAAGCAGAATTCTTAGAAACAATTTCTTCCAACAGGAACTTTTATTAAGAGTAGTTGATAGCAGGCATAATAGACAGGATTTAAGGGATTTCTTTACAGATCAATTACTTTAAAGTGTCCCCAAGCAAACCCCACCCCACAGTTCATCTGGACGATTCAGACCGGCCAATCCCCAGGTGTTAGCTCCATCGTGGAAAAGGGGAGATAACATCAATCTGGCTCCGTTTGTAGTGTGATGTTCCACAGTTCTTCATACCTTCTTTTGAGAACAGAGAGATAAGCCAGGTCCAGGAGGTTTGTACTTCTCCCCCCCCTTTTCCTAGCTGCCCAGTTAGGGAGAAGAAGGTTCAGAGAGATGCATAGTACAGGAGGCAATTTGTTACATTGTAATGGATAGCAGACACAGAGTCAGTAAACAAAAGATTACATTGTAGCAAATAGAGGAAGTGAAAGCAATAAATCTGCATGCATATTCCCCCTCCCCCTTCGAAGTATGCAAGAATCCAGGGAAAAGTGAGATTTGATTTTAGATCACAAGAGATAGATAGAAATGAAATATAATTGGATTCTGACATCCTGCCCCCCTGCATTATTGTAGGCGACTTCTGCGAAAGGGAGTAGGTTTATCCAATTCGTTTGCTGGAAATTAATAAAGCATCTTAAGTATTGCTCAAGTACTGAATTAGAACCTTCGGATTGTCCATTACATTGAGGATGATGACTAGATGACAGTCACTAAGTGGTTCCTACGAGGGATAAAAATTCCTTCTAAAATTCTGATGTAAATTGCACTCCCCTATCATATATGATGCGTTGGGGTGCCCCATGCAGTCTGTAGATGTGCTGCACAAATAATTTCGCTAAGGTTTTTGTGGCAAGGGATAAAGGGCACCTGTTTGGCAAGGGATAAAGGGCACCTGTTTGGAAAACAAGTTCGTAACCATCCAGATGACAGTGTTTCCATTGCTTTCTGGTAATTCCACTATAAAATCCATGGCTATTTCTTTCCTGGGGGCTGAGGGATTTGCCACTGGTTGTAACAGTCCAGGCGATTTCCCTTGCAACCTCTTAGCAGTTGTGCAGGTTGGGCAGCTGGCCACATAACTTTTTATGTCCTTTTTCATGGACAGCCACCAAAATTGTCTTTTAATTAAATGTAATGTTTTTACAAATCCAAAATGCCCTGCTGATTTTGTGTCATGGCAAAGCTGCATAAAAGTGATCCTCTGGGTGGTTGGTATATATAACTTTTTCCCCACCCATGGCAATCCGTCCTTGATTGCGCACACATGTTTATTTTTCTGGAACCATTCATCTGTTTCCAAAGTTTTCTGGAATTTGATTCCGGTTTGGCTACCCAGCTGCGGCTTTAATTTAGCTTGGGCTCTGGTGGTTACTGGCGCTGCCAGTTTGGCTACCCAGCTGCGGCTTTAATTTAGCTTGGGCTCTGGTGGTTACTGGCACTGCCAGTTGTGGTTCAGGCATAAGTTTAGAATCGGTGGCTCGCATGCTGTTATATTGCCAGGAAGTTCTCCCCCCCCCCCCGCAAGTGCTTGAGCATGAAATGGAATTGGTGAAAATGCTGGGACCAGCGGGCTTGCTTTGGAGTGAGTTTCCTGGGTGTTTTCAAGGCTTCCAGGTTTTTGTGGTCTGTCTAGACCTGAAAAGGAATTTTATTCCCTTCAAGGAACTGGTGCCACATAAGTAATAACCAACGAACCCCATATGCCTCTTTCTCCTACATGGGCCAGTGCTGTTCTGTTTCGGTGAGTTTCTTGGACATATACATGCATAGTTGCAATACCCCTTCATCATTTTCTTGTAATAGTACAGCCCCCACTGCCATATCACTTGTGTCCGCCTGTATTATGAAAGGTTTATCCATGTCTCAGTACGGGTTTGGCAGAAAAAAGTCTCTTTAACCTCTTGAATGCCACTTGGCATTTCATTGTCCATTTTAGTGGCTGTCTAGATTTCACTGAGGATTTTCCCTTCATTTTTAGTAAGTTTGTGAGGGGTAGGGCTATTTGGGTGAACGGAGGGATGAATTGGCGGTAAAAGTTTGCGAAACCTAGGAAACTTTGCAACTGCTTCCTTATGTGAGGTGGTGCCCATTCTAGTACTGCTCTGATCTTCTCAGGGTCCATTTTAATGCTCTGTGGGGATATGCGATAACCCAGGTAGTCTATTCTTTCCTGGTGGAATTTGCATTTCAATAATTTGGCATATAGGTGGACAGCTCGCAGTTTCTTTAAAACTGCTCTGACTAGGTTGACATGCTCCTCTTTGGATTCGGTGAAGATAAGGATGTTGTCTAGATAAACCAGGACCCCCTTAAATAGGTGTTCCCTTAGTACCTCGTTGATTAATTGCATAAATACTGTGGGGGCCCCTTATAGTCCAAATGGCAAAACTTTGAATTGGTAGCACCCCATTGGGCAATTAAATGCAGTTTTCCATTCATCCCCTTCCTTAATCCTAACGTGGTAATATGCTTCCCTTATATCTAGTTTAGTGAAAATTCTTTCGTTCGAGAGGTGGGATAACATATCCTTCATGAGGGGTAGGGGGTATAGGTTACTTTCACTGATTGCATTCAGGGAGTGGTAATCCACGCACAAGCATAAAGTGCTGTCCTTCTTCTCTCTAAAGAGGACTTTAGGCTTGGCAGGTTCAATAAACCCCCTTTCTAGGTTTTTATTTATGAATCTTTCCATTTCCTCCTTCTCCTTAGGGCCATAGAGTATAGTCTGCATTTTGGGAGTTTTGCCCAGGCTTGAATTCTATAGCACAATCCGTGGGTTGGTGAGGAGATAGCTCATCCGCCCTCTCCTCACTGAAAACTTCAGCAAGGTCTCGGTATTTCTCTGGTATTTTGGGTAGCCCCTTTTCTTTTCCCATTGATGCTTTCTCCGTTCCTAAATTTGGTAGGGCTCCTTGGGGTTTTAAGTTTGCCGGATCCTCCTTCAGGAAATTGAGTTCTGCCATCTTTCAATTTACCCAGGGGTTCCATTTCTTTAACCATTCCAGCCCTAGGATCTTTGGACAGTCCTAGAGTCAATGCAAACATTATGTCTTCCTCATGGTTCCCCAGGGATAGGTGGACTGGCAAACTGGCTAGGGTAGATGGCACTCCCCCCTGCTATGGACCCATCTAACTGGCCAAATGAGAGTGCTTGTTTCAGCCTCATCACCGGAATGTCCAAGTTCCCCACTAGCTTTGGGCTAATGAGGCAGCGGGTGCAGCCAGAGTCTATTAAGGCTTTCACTTTGACAGCTTCGGGTATGGAGGGAGCTAATATAATCACTGTCTTGAGGATCGGTGCAATTGGTCCAATTACCAGGGGTTTGCCCTCTGAACTGTCATCCGAGGTGTCCACCAGCTCTGTGGTGTGGGCCAGAGTTCCCTCCCCACATTTGGCAGGGGTTGGGGACTCCACAGCCTCTTTCATTCTCATGGTGGGTTCATTTGGCTTGGCTGCAGACATCCTTGATTTCCTGGCTGGTGATCAGTCTGGGTTGCACTGAGGGGCTTTTGAGCAGCATTCTATGGTGCAATGCCCTCTCTCCCGCTTTGAAACAGCCCATTGACTTCTTGGCCGTAGCTGGTGGTTTCATAGGCTCAAGTGCAGCTCAGGAAACGAGTGGCCCCATGGTCTTCTGTTGTGGTGCCTCTTCAGTAGGTCGATCTCTGCTTCCTTCACCAGGGTGTACCATTCATTGAATTGGCATGGGTCCCCTCGAGGTAAGCAAGCATCATACAGTTAGTAGTTTAGGCCATCCTTGAAATGGCTAAGGAGGATGTCTTCGGGCCAGTTCAGCTTGTTGGCAATGGCCTGGAATTCTTGTATATATTTGGCTACCTGGCACCTGCCCTGCCTCACCATCTTGATTCTCTCATGGGCCTTTCGATCAGCCAGGGGGTCCTCAAATCACCTTCTCAGAGAGGACATGAAGCGGTTGAAGTTGTTGAGCTCTGGGGTATTGGAATCATGCAGGTTCACCATCCAGTCTGTGGCTGCCCCATCCAGAGCGGATTGCACGATACGGATACAGGCTTTATTACTGGGGATGTCCCATCCATATTCTTCCATGTAGCTGAGGACTTGGGTTAGGAAGAACCCCAAGCGTGGCGGTTTTCCCCTGAATTTCACGTCCAGTGGCAGGAATCTTTGGATGCCAACGGTATTGTCTCCTGTCCTGATCGCTATCTGTAGGTCAGTGGGGAGCGGGTTTGCTGAAGTGGTAGCTGCTATTTCAGTGGACGTCCCCAGGCCCACAGTTTCCGATTTCCCATCCATTTCTCTCCAGCTGCAGCTCCAGGTGCTGGTGCGGCCGCAGGGTTCAGATTTCTCCTCCCCTAGAGAGCCAAGGATTCTTTTCATCAGATCAATAGCTTTCTCTAGGCTCCAGTTCAAGTGCTGTGCACAACTTCCTTCCTCTTCGCTAATGTGCAGGGATTTCTCCATCTCTTGCTTCCATTCAGGTTGGCGGCTGCCCCGTCTCAGGGTCACCTTTTGCGTTCTCTTTTCCCACTCGTCTTTCTTGCCAATGCCCATTGACCACCAAGGTTTGGGGTAACGTGTTTCCATCACTTCTTCTCCTGAGGAGTATGACGTCTTGGATCCCGATAGCTGGCGGGATCCCGGCTGGGGGGAAGGCTCCCTTTCTATGGGGTTTTCTCCCTTCCCTGCCTCATCGTTCGACATTGTAATTTTTGCAAAGTCCCCTGGTAAAGTACTTCCTTCCAGGTTGATATTACTGCAGATCCTGTCTAATGGAAGGACCCACTTCAATCACACATCTCAAGAAAGCAGAACTCTTGGAAACAATTTCTTCCAACAGGAACTTTTATTAAGAGTAGTTGATAGCAGGCATAATAGATAGGATCTGAGGGATTTCTTTACAGATCAATTACTTTAAAGTGTCCCTAAGCAAACCCCACCCCCCAGTTCATCTGAATGATCCAGGTGTTAGGTCCATTGTGGGAGAGGGGAGATAACATCTTTCAGGCTCTGTTTGTAGTGTGATGTTCCACAGCTCTTCACACCTCCTTTTGAGAATGGAGAGATAAGCCAGGTCCCAGAAATTTGTACTTCTCTCCCCCCCCCCTTTTCCTAGCTGCCCGGTTAAGGAGAAGAAGGTTCAGAGAGATGCATAGTATAGGAGGCAATTTGTTACAGTATAATGGATAGAAAACATGGATTCAGTAAACAAAAGGTTACATTGTAGCGAATAGAGGAAGTGAAAGCAATAAACCTGCATGGCTATCCCCCCTCTCCCTTGGAAGTATGAAGAATCCAGGGAAAGGTGAGAATTGATTTTATATCAGAAGAGATAGATAGAAATGAAATATAACTGGATTCTGACAGGTTCATCTCTTACTTTTCTCAAAATCTCATCTCTTGTAGATCTTTTAAGACAGGGATTTCAAACTCAATTTCATTGAGGGCCGCATCAGCATTATGGTTGCCATCAGGGGGCTGGGTGGGCATGGCTGGCATGGGCGTGGCCTTTTGGGTGGGGCATGGCTGGTATGAGTGTGACCTACTGTGTGGGCATGGCCAACTCGACATCACTCATGTCAGAGGCACCTGTGCGGGCCTGGGCAGGACAGGGGCAGATCTGAAGGTCTCTGGAGGAAGGGGGGTGGGACTGGGACGAGCACCGGGGCATGGTCCACTGCAGGAGCCTCACTGAGCCTCAGGCTGTGCACAGGGTGCCTGGACAATAGCACAGACTGCCTAGAGCCCTGGGCAATGGAGGTCAAGTGCCCAGCCCGGCTCTTGAGCTCCCACAGCACCAGGACCACACAGTCCTGCCTAGCCTAGCTGCACTTCCCCGAGGGGGTGTCCACCTGCGCTTACCTCCTCAAGGCGGCTGCTGCTGTGTTCCCTCTTCTTGACCAGGTTGCTCATGGTGGGTGCAGGAGGACAAAGTTCATAGGTCAGAGGGAGGCCCACTCCCTCTCTATGCCAGGAGACCTGGCTTTGTAACCAAAGCATCCCAGCAATAGGATGGGAGATCACCAGGGGATGGTGAAAGGGCAACAGGGCTGCTGGTGGCCAAGTGCTAAGGCAGGACTTCCCTCAGACCCTCCTTCCTTCCCTCTTATTCCAATCTCCTTCCTTTCCTTCTTTCCTTCCTTCCCTTTCTTTCTTTCTGTTTTCCTCTCCTCCTTTCTTCCTTTCCTCCTTCTCTCTGTGCCTAGGAAGGGACGAGTGGATGGGGAGAGCTTGGCAGCACTTCTCTCAAAGAATAAGAGTTGGAAGAGACCAATCTCTACTTAAAAGCCTCCAGTGATGGAGCATCCACAACTTCTGAAGGAAAACCTTTTCACTGGTTTTCACAAGTCCTTAGTTCTAGGCTGGTTTTCTTCTTGATTAGGTTCCATCTATTATTGCCTTCTGATGCTTTAGAAAATAGGTTGACCCCTTCTTCTCTGTGGCAGCCATCAAATATTGGAACATTGCTATCATGTCACCACCCCTAGTCCTTTTCACTAAGCTAGACATACTCAATTCCCACAAGCATTTGCCATATATTTTAGCCTCCAGATCCCTAATCATCTTTGTTTACCATCCATTTAGACTAGATGGTGCCCCTGGTTTGGTTTATAGAACGGTGGCCACAAACAGAGCCTTCTCAGAGAGAGCACCCCAATTATAGAACTTTCTCCCAAGGAAAATATGAACAGTGCATCCCTCATCCATTTAGAGGCAATTCCAAACACACTGTTCAGCCAGGTATGTATATAGAACAACAACACATTTTATGGTCAAACAGCACTAAGTAAATTACTACTAATATTTTTCTTTCTTAAAATACACACTTTTAATATTGTTTTAAGCAGTGCTAGTGATGCTTTACAATAGCTGTCTTTGAGAGTTTTCTTGTAAACCATCCTGGATTTCTCAGAAACTTTTAATTTCAAATTAGATGTTGATTTAATAAATTAGGCAGAAGAAACAAATGTTTAAATACATCTAAAACCCACAGACTTACTGCCTCCTAGGTGCATACTGCAGAGAAAATAAGGCATTGCATTTCTAGCAAGCATAACCACAGGATGATGGGAACTGTGGTCCATGACACCCAAAAGATATTAGTTTGGGTAAGGCTGGATTAAATTATAAAAGAGCAGATGAGGGGAAGTAGGAGCAAGAAACATCTTCCATGTCTCTGACAAAATAATTGGGAGGAGGAGTTGACTCGGCCTTTTAATTTCAACTCACACCAATTCCTCTTAACTTCCCATTCAATCCAAAGAGTTCTATTATTGTCTAAATTTTAGGGAGAGGAGGAGGCAAGAATAACCACAAAGTCAATCTGCGAGTTTGCTCTCGCCTGCCTACACACCACCTTCCCGACAGAGACATCCCCTTTTTGTAAGTTTGCTTACTCTGCAATGCTCCCCATTCTCCACACTTTCACTTCCCTGCTGGTGCTCTCTCTCTCTCTCTCTCTCTCTCTCTCTCTCTCTCTCTCTCTCTCTCTCTCTCTCTCTCTCTCTCACACACACACACACACACACACACACACAGAAACCCTCCTGTTTTCTCCTCCTTTTCATCCTTTTCCTCCAGCTGCACCTGAACAGAGTGGGAAGAAGTTAAAAAAAGAGAGAAGGGGTGGAAGAATGGGGGAAGCTCTCCTTTTTTGTAACACCTCGGCTTCCTCCTCCTCCTCTCCCACTCCTGGCTCTCTCTCTCTCTCTCTCTCTCTCTCTCTCGCTCTCTCTCTCTCTCTCACACACACACACACACACACACACACACACACACAAAGAGAGAGAGAGAGAGAGAGAGAGAGAGAAACCCTTCCTGCTTTCTCCTCCTTCTCACCCTTTCTCTCCAGCCACCACAGAGTTTCACATTGCTGGCTACCAGCAGTTCCAGGCTGCGGCCTTGCATAATTGTTGCATTCCCCTCTCTGGCCCTATCACATGGCGGAGAGGGCGACTGAGAGCCAGCTGATGCTCAGCTTGTGCCACCTGTGCTCACTTTTCTGTGCCTTTCATCCCACAGGCTGGGCATGCTAGGCTTACAGAACACCATGGCTCAAGTGAGGAAAGGTGTGGCGCGGTGTGGCAAAGCAGAGCCGGATGAGGAAAAGCCCTGCAAAGTGAGGCGTGGCCAGGCGTGACAGGGTTAGGCTGGGAGGGGCAGGGCAGGCTGAGGTAAATGAGCTGCAGCTGCTGTTGCACACCACCAGGCCTAAGTGCTCGCCGTTTCCTGTGTGTGTGCCAGGGCGCCCAGCTGGGTTGGGGTGGGCCAGGGCTGGAGCAGCGGGGGACAGTCCCTTGCCATTTCTGGGATAGCCCCAGTGGCCCAAATCTGGGCCCTCCCCAGGCCAGATCCAGCCTGCGGGCCTTGTGTTTGACATGTCTGTTTTAAGAAATCTAACATGCACCTCCCTAGGCACTTTATTTCTTCTGGCGTAAGTTGAATTGACTTGATAGATCTGATCTAATTCTCCTTCTATTTGCAGTTCCTAAAGCGTATGCCAGTAATTCAGTTATCAAATCTAGAAGATCCTCTTCCTTATCTTCTATTATATTTTGGAATCTTAAAAAGTAAGAGGCCTTTTCCATTTCTATGACCGCTAACGAATCTTCTAATTATTTATTTGCATCAATTTTTGATTTTCATTTGTATTTGTATTTGTATTTAATTTTATTTATATGCCGCCCAATCCCAAAGGACTCAGGGCGGCGTACAGAGATTAAAACAATCATAAAACAATAAAATAATACAGTCATACCGTGAGTCCGATCATATCCCAGCCCCCCCCCCCCCGGGGACATCAGCCCCAGGCCTGCCGGAACAGGAGAGTTTTAACGGCTTTCTTAAAGGCCGGCAGGGTGGGAGTAGTTCGAACCTCGGGGGGAAAGTTGATTCCACCAGGTCGGAGTCACCACAGAAAAGGCCTTCCCCGAGGGCCAGCCAGCCAACATTGTCTGGCCGACGGGATCTGAAGGAGGCCCAATCTATGGGACCTCACCGGTCTCTGGGAACTGTGCGGCAGAATGCGGTCCTGTAAGTAACCTGGCCCTATGCCATGAAGGGCTTTAAAGGTGATAACCAACACCTTGAATTGCGTCCGGAGACCCACAGGAAGCCAGTGCAGCTCGCGGAGGATAGGTGACACGTGGGCGTACCTTGGCGCGCCCACAATCACTCTCGCGGCTGCATTCTGAACCAACTGCAGCCTCCAAATGCCCTTCAAGGGTAGCCCCATGTAGAGCATGTTACAGTAATCCAGTCTTGAGGTGACAAGGGTATGAGTGACTGTGAGTAAAGCCTCCCGGTCCAAATAAGGCCACAACTGGTGCACTAGGCAAAACCTGTGCAAAGGTCGCCCTGGCCACAGCCGACAGATGTTGTTCCAAATTTAGCTGTGAGTCCAGGAGGACACCCAAGTTGCGTGCCTGCACTGAGGGAGGTAAATTTGCCCCCCCCCCGGACTAATGATGGACCATCCAGTTGGCCTTTGGGAGGCAAGACTCAGAGCCACTCGGTCTTGTCAGGGTTGAGTCTAAGCCTGTTCACCCCCATCCAGACCCTCACATCTTCCAGGCACCGGCACATCACGTCGACTGCTTCACTGAAAGGACACGGGGTGGAGATATACAATTGGATATCATCCGCGTACTGATGATACCTCACCCCATGTCACCGAATGATCTCACCCAGCGGTTTCATGTAGATGTTAAAAAGGAGGGGGGACAGGACCAAGCCTGAGGCACCCCATGATCGAAGCGCCTAGGGGTCGATCTCTGTCCGCCCGCCAACACCGACTGCGACCTGTCAGAGAGGTAGGAGGAGAACCACCGCAATATGGTGCCGCCCACCCCCACCTCTCCGAGACGACGCAGAAGGATACCATGGTCGATGGTATTGAAAGCCGCTGAGAGGTCAAGAAGCACCAGGATAGAGGAATAACCCCTATCCCGGGCTCACCAGAGGTCATCGGTCAGTGCGACCAAAGCAGTCTCAGTGCTGTAGCCGGGCCTGAAACCAGATTGAAAAGGGTCCAGATAATTAGTTTCATCCAAGGATCGCAAGAGTTGGGACGCCACCACCTTCTCTACAACCTTCCCCACAAAGGGGAGGTTGGAGATGGGACGAAATTTCTTCAAAACAGCTGGGTCCAGGGAAGGCTTCTTGAGGAGGGGCCTCACCACCGCTTCCTTTAAAGGTTGCGGGAAAGACCCCTCCATCAAGGAGGCATTGATTATCACCTGGAGCCAGCCTTGTGTCACCTCCCTACTGGCAGAAACCAGCCAGGAGGGGCACAGGTCCAATAAACAGGTGGCGGCATTCATTGCCCTCATGGCCTTGTCCACTTCATCAGGGGTCACAGGCTCAAACTCGCTCCAAATAACATGACTAAGACCAGCCCCTGGCAACTCAGCTGGCATTGCCCAGTCGGAGTCCAGGTCTCTCTGAATCTGAGTGATTTTGTCCAAAAGAAACTGAACAAACTCCTCAGCTCTCCCCTGCAATGGTTCCTCCGCCTCCTCCACTTTAAGAAGGGAGCGGGTCACCCTAAACAAGGCAGCTGGGCGAGATTCTGCAGACGGAATAAGTGTGGAGAAGTGAACACGCTTTGCCGCCCTTATCGCCACTAAATAAGTCCTAAGATAGGCTCTTAATAGTGATCGGTCAGATTCAGAGTTACTGGCCCTCCAACGTCGCTCTAGACGTCTCTTGTGGTGCTTCATCTCCCGGAGCTCCTCAGTAAACCAAGGCGCCCTCTGGGGACCACCACCACAGAGAGGTCGCAAAGGCGCAATTCAATCCAGGGCCCCGGATGCCGCCTCATTCCAGGCCGCAACCAGGGACCTGGACGAGTTGTGGACAAGGGAGTCAGGTATTTCCCCAAGCTCCTCCTGGAACCGATCCGGGTCCATTAGGCGCCTGGGGCGGAACCACCTAGTCGGCTCCCTCTCCCTGCGATGGGGGAGTGATGCTCTGAAGTCCAGCCTCAATAGGAAATGATCTGTCCATGACAAGGGCGAGATATCTATTAATTCCAGATCTTGTCTCCATTGCCCCGAGAGAAACACAAGGTCGAGTGTGTGACCACCCCTATGAGTTGGATCCTGAATTACCTGGGTCAGGTCCATGGTTGCCATGGAAGCCATGAACTCCTGCGCCGCCTCTGAGCGATCGCCGAGTGATGGTAGGTTAAAGTCCCCCAGTACTATAAGTCTGGGGAACTCCACCGCCAACCCGGCTACTGACTCCAGCAATGCAGGCAGGGCTGTTGCAATGCAGCTGGGAGGTAGGTACGTCAGCAGCAAGCCCAACTGAACCCGTGAACCCAACTTCAATAGGAGGGACTCACACCCAACAACCTCCGGGGCAGGAATCCCACGAGGACTCAAGGACTTCCGAGTGATGACTGCCATTCCCCCACCCCTGCCCTGATGTCGAGGCTGATGAAGCACCACAAACCCGTCCGGGCACATCTCCGAGAGGGAAACACCCCCCTCAGGGCCCAGCCAGGTTTCGGTTATACATGCCAGGTCCGCCCCGTTGTCCAATATTAAATCACGGACAAGGGGGGCTTTGCTGACAACGGACTTGGCATTAAGCAACAGCAGCCTACAATTAGGGCCCTGTACTCCCCTGTCACCAGTACTACAGGATGAGCCTTTTGAGGGGCTGGAACAAGGAATCGCTCTAACATAGCGAGTCCTCATTCCCCAAAGATGGCCTGCCCCTCGGCTCCCGCCATATCTGCCCATCCCAGTCATAACCGGGATGCTCCGACCTTCTCCCATCCCCGGAGTACCCCCCCCCCTCACCAGCCTTCTCCCTTCCTGACCGGACTCGCTTTCCATATAGACCAAGCCCAAGGGTAAGTCCTGCCCCCCCTACTTTTGCTATTGCACTCAGCAGAGGGGGTACCAGGCTCCGCCCCCGACTCCACCATTCTCATACCCCAAACACTCAATACACATTCACACTCAATTTATATACATAAAAAATAAAAATATTCACATTCATACGCCCTAAATACAATAATAACATTTATACATAACAGGGCCACCATTCATCTACATGCATACACACACCCACAACAAACATTCTCTAAAAAAATAATTCATCTTTTAAGGCTTCTAGTTTCTGATCAACCTCTGCTCACTTATCTTCTATTTTTTGAATTTTTTCCTGGTTATCTGTGATCATTTGTTTAAAATTTTCAATTTGGGAATCTATATTATTAATTTTTTTATTCATTTTGTCAAGATCACTTTTCAACTCTTCATGGTTTTTCATTGTTACTGACATCTGAGCAGCATTAGCCTCTTGAATTGCTTGCAAAATTGCTTGGGTATCTTTCTGGAGGATGTCCATCTTCTCTTGCTGGTGCATTGTAGTAAATTGATCTCTGATATACAGGACTTGCAGAAGTCAAGGCAGGAGCAGAGGATCCTTTTTCCCCAAGTTTGGATAAGTTTGAGACGCTCATCTTTATCTTTAATTCATATATTATAATCCACCAAATAGCCAGATGGCCAAATTTTATAATTCAATGAGCTCCTAATAATTAGGAGAGGCAAACCATAAAAATATTTAAAGGTAATAAAGGAGGAAGCAAAAAAAAAAAAAAATAGCAGCAAGGCAAGGAAAAAAGGGGGGAAGTGCCCCCCCAAAAGGAAAAGCAAAAATGCCAAGATTATAATCCACCAAATTCTTTTCTAGGAAATTTCTTGATATTCACTTCTTCAAAGACAGCTTATAATAGTTCCAAAACATGCTGTATTTGTAATCAGGGAAGTCGGATGGCTCCCAATACTGTTTTATTTATAATTATAGTCTATCTTGTAAAACCAGGCAAACAAAGATCTTTTTTTCTCAAGCAAAGTTTTCAAGGACCTTCAGATAAGCAATGTCTGGGCATACAGCCAAATTTTAATCTAAGTTAACTCAGGGGAAACTAGACATAATTCTCAATTTCACCACAAGATGGCACTAAACGTCCATTCCCA